>NC_080749.1:1224133-2448266 GCF_020826845.1 Diceros bicornis minor
ATCCTTGCCCTTCTGTCACTCAGCCTTTCCTGCTGCACGGATTTCTTGCTGACCTCCTCTCCTCACACTGGCCTCTCTCCACATGCTTCCAACACCGTTTTGTTGGTGGTGGGGGTGTTCATAATCTTTTTATCTGCCAAGACCCTCGCCCCCGTCCAGTGATGTGTTGGAGCTGGCTTATACCAATTTGCAAGTTTGTTGTGAAATTTTCAAGACTCTTTCAAGCTTGTTATTCGCCCTTTGGTAGCATAAAATGGGCCAAGGTTGGAATGTTTACACCATGGAAATCAGCCAGTGCTACCAGTCAGAGTTTATTTTTCAGAGAGCTGGTCATTAATCCTTTACCAATATACCCTTGTATACACTTTCTTCAGGACCAGCTAAATACTTTGCTGGGTCCAGTGCAAAATGAAAATGCAAGGCTCTTAAGAATTTCAAGGCAACAACAACAGAGCCTGAAACCAGGCATTAGGCCATTCTAAGCGGGCTGTGGACAGGTCACACATCAAGGACATTGGCCCTGTCTCTACTCCATGTATACTCTCCATCCCTGGAGCCCCCACCCACAGCCATGTCTCCCTAGAGGTAACGGGAGAGCATACCCAAACAAAAGTCTGCACAAAATTTATTAAGCAAAACTATCCAGCTCTGTTTAGTCTCTTCTTTTCCATCTAAACAGCCCTCTTGGGCCTTATCTTTTGTAACCAAAAAGCTCCAAGGACCATCTAAAACAAAGGGAACATCCTCCTCTGAGAAGAATCCTCCCCTTCTCTAGAATCTTCAGTTTGGCACCATTTCATTGTTTTAATAGCTATTTTTCTCCCATTTATGATTGGAAGTAAGTTGGGATGGCTCAGGCAGCTCTAAAGGGCAGGGTAGGAGTTTAGAGATGGTGGTGATATTTTCCTGACTTGGTAGCACTCAGAATCCTGCAAGCCGGACTCTGCAAGAAACTGCAGAGATCTTTAGTTCAGGGTTTAAGGTAAAACTGTAGCCATGGAATCAGGTTTGCAAACCAACTTTGACATGGAGAGGGCCGCCTTGACCCCTCCCCAGTCAGCCCCTCTGCAGGGCCCACTCTGTTGAGTCCTGTTTCCCACGTTCCTCCTGCCATCCCCAACCGTGCTGTACTGCACTCAACACCCTGTCGTACTCTGCATCTTTGTTCACACCATCCCCTCTGCTCCAATTCCTTCCATTCTATAACACAATTGCTGGGCTCCTTTTTTTCTTTGTGAGGAAGATAAGCCCTGAGCTAAAATCCATGCCAATCCTCCTCTTTTTGCTGAGGAAGACTGGCCCTGGGTTAACATCTGTGCCCATGTTCCTCCACTTTTATATGGGATGACACCACAACATGGCCTGACATGAGGTGCATCGGTGCAGGCCCGGGATCCGAACCCGGCCCACCAGCAGCGGAGCTTGTGCACTTAACTGCTACACCACGGGGCCAGCGCAGTTGGGCTCCTATTTGTCCTGCAAAACCTCTGGGTAGCGCTTGTGGCTTCCATGGTGAGACCCTCCCACTGCAGGAGGTGTGCACCTTGTTGGAGTATAAGTTACCTCTGTGGGTATCTGACCCTCTTCTTAGGCTGGAAGCTCCTCCAGGGAAGGCATCTGACTTATCCACCTCTGGCTGTGTCTCACCCATGCCCAGCATGGTGCCCACCACAGAGACTCCATCAGGACATGCTGACAGGATTGGCACAAAGGGAGACAGAGATGGGCATCTCTTAGGCTTGGAAGAGGCCAGAGGGAATGGAGAATGAAGGAGAGAGAACTGAGTTATGTGGCAGATGTTGGAAAAGCAAGAAGTACAGAGATCTTTAGCAAAACTTTGCTAACAAAAGAGAGAAAACCCAGGACTAATTCCTCCACCAATGACTGCACTGACTAAATGCATTCTGGATTAAAGACACTGTCTCCAGAGAGGGGACTGGGGTGTGGCAGGAGCCGATGAGCAGTGCTGCTAAGGAGTGTGACAAATGAGGGTTTGCCTCTGATGGGCCAAGAAGGTCAGACTGTGGGGTGGAAAGTGGGCAGGGCTCAGCTGAGACACCAGGCATTGACCCAGTTGGGCAGACAGAGCTGGACTCTAGCTGGCGAGTTGGGGTGTAAGCCAAATTCCAAACTCTCCATGGACATCGTTGACAAGGGTCAGCTGAGCAGGCCCTGATGTCAGCCAAGCAAACCCAGATCCAAAGCAAATGCATCCCCAGAAGGGACCTGCAGGATAAGGGAAAGGAGGCCTCTGCGATCTCAGTGGGACTGGGGCTCCTGCCGCCATCCTGACACTGGTTTGTAGCAGGGTTGGGCCATGGTCCAAGGCTTCTGCAGGGTCCCCAGGCTCACAGCTTTCCAGAGCTTTGCCAACCTGGCCCAATCCTTAAATCAGATTCCCAGACTGCCAGTGTTGCCTATGCAGGGAGCAGAGTGCCTGACCTGACGGCATCTGGTTTTTGCTCTTGTCCCTGGGGAGGAGATGTCTTGTAGACGTATCTGAGAAGAGCGCCATCAGTTTTACATACAGACTAGTCTTACACACACACACACACACACACATCCCTCCAGCCTAAAGAGAAAAGGATACCACGTGCAGATACCAGAACTGGCAAAGACAGCAGACTGGCATGAGGGTGATGACATCAGGACAGTAAGGGTGCTGACTGGGCATTCACGTGTCTCTGAGCTCTCCACGAGCCTGTGTGTGAGTCCCTTAGCTCTTTAGAGTTCAGATCCAAGAACAGCCATTTTTTCATGTGTCAAGGGTCTCAGAGAATCGAAAAAATAGAAAAGCCTGCATCAGCAATACATATTTCTCCATTAGATATTTTCAGCCACTCTTCAAGCACAGGCCAGGGCAGTTTTAGTAACCCAGAAGTGGAGAGCGGGTAACTGTCCCATTTTGCTTTCAAAGTGCTCCATTCGCTCAATTGTCAGAGCCCATTCATCCTGCGGTTCAGCAAGTGGCCTTGAGGGGACAAAGCCACGTGCCCTGAAAAGGGAGCAGAGCTGGCTCTGTGGCGTGTTTGTGATTTCCTAAGCTACTATCTTTGGACGTCTGCCACACAGCTCAGGGATGTCTCCACCCATTGAGCACCTTCCACTCCTGCTCTTGTTGTACTGAGGGAGTGAGACCCCAGGGTGGGGGTTTGCCCTCAGGCAACACACTGCTGGGAGAGGGGACAGCCCCCTGTGACACATCCCCAAGGAGGACAACACCAGGGGCCTCCAACAGCCAAAGTGCTGGGTCATCACAGAGGAGGGAGCAGAGAGCACACGTGGACAATGGGACCAGGGAGGGACATCTGATGTGGCAGAGAAAGACAGAGACCACGGCAGGGAGATGAGGACAGGCTCCTAGGCTGGGGCTGCCCTGACTCCCGGGGGGGTTCACACTTTCTCTCTGGGCCTGTTTTCCTGTCCACAAATGGGGTGTACGACAGAGTCCCTATGGCATCCCCTATGTCGTTCAGCTCAAACCCCAGACACACTGGGGAAGTTCCCAGTTCTCCAGGGTGGTAGGAGATGGGGGTTATGAGCAGAGGCAGAGGAGGAACAGTTGGGAGGGGAGGGGGCTGCAGGAAGTAGCAGAAGTCTCTCTGGCATCCTTACAGCTCACCCTGGAGAGGAGACTCAGGCTGTGTTCTGGAGCTGGCTGGCTGGGGAGCATGGGTGGGGAGGAGGATGCTGGGAGGGGATCCACAGCAAATGTGGCTGCCAGGGGCGCTCAGAGGGCCATTACCCAGCCTGGTGCTAAGCTGCTAGTGAGAAGGCACGTTCCCCAGTGCTCTTTAGGTGGTGACAGGGCACTTGCATGGGAGAATCTGGGTGTTTTTGCTTTTCTGTTTTCCCTCAAAATGGGGTTGTGGAGAGCTAGCATTTACTGAGCACCTTCTCTGCATCAGGCCCTCAAATTGTCCCATTACTTGCAGGGGTGACCTCATTTCACCTTCAGATTTTCCAGGAAAGACCTGAAGTTAAGATATGTTAGGCATCTTGCTGGAGGTCACACAGCTGAGAAGCAGCATAAGGCGGATTTGAGCCTGCTCTGAGTGGGTCTCAAGCCTTAGCTCTTTTCACACCATCAGTGGCATTTCCTCTGAATTCTCTAGAGCCCTGAGTTCCTCTAAGATACTTTAGGGTCACCCCAGCAGGTGGGCACTGAGGGTGCCAGGAAGGCTGGCAGCTAGAGCAGCTCCCATCCTCTGCCGGCTTCTGGGGAGTGTGACCCATGTTTAGAAAAGCCTGTGTTTGGTGTAGAGCTCTGCTGTCACCATCTTGAAGTTTTGTCATTTTTTAAAGAAGGGATCCTGCATATTTGCTCTGCACTGGGCCCCACAAGTTACATAGTCTATCCCGCTGATGAGGTTTTCACATAAGTTGTCACTTGAGAAAGGTGTTTGCTGCTAGAGTCCCACGGACGGTGGCAGCCCCTGCCCTCTCCCTGGGCCCCTCAGCTCTGCTGGGACTTGAGGGCAGAGGCCTTTTGAGGGGCAGGAACTCCATGGCCGGAGCTTATACTGTGCTTCCTCTGTCAGTGAGGCCATCGTGTGTTTGCACCACATCTTTACCAAGGCCCGAAGACCTGCATCTCCAGCTGGCCCACTGGGGCCTGGGTGAGCAGCCAGCCCTGGCAGAGGTCCCCAGCCACCACCTGAGAAGTCCCTCTCCAAGGCCCACTCCTCCAGGCTGGCGGCACTTCCATCCTCCCCGACTGTAACAGTAGCCCCTTAAAAACTCACATAATCCCTCAGAGGGAGCAGAAGAGGAAAGACAAGTTGGCAAAAGCTGTTTTTCTAGGAAGAAGAGATATTTTTAGTTTCTTATCTATTTTCTCTTTTAAAAATAATATATATGAACACATTTGAGAAAATTTGACTATCTAGAAAAGCAGAAAATGTTAAAAGCTATATCAACCATAGTTCTCCTTCTCAAAGATAACCACTGTAAACACATTGATGTGTTTTCCTCAAACTTTTTTCTGTACATAGATCTTGGGATTCCCCCCCATTTGATTTACATAATGTCACACATATGAATATTGAATTTGAATATTGATGTGTTTTTTTTTTACTTAAGATTAGCACATGCTTTTTGATGGCTGTATGATGCTCCAGTACCTGTGAGCATGCCCTCATCCATGCAGCCATCTCCCATCATTGGCTCTTACAGTTGTCGCAACTACTAGAAACACTCATCTCTGCATCTGAAATGTTCGTATGAGACAGCGTCTCCTTGGGACAGGTTTCCAAAAGTAGAATGACAAAGAAAAGGTAGAAGCACGGTCAAGGCTCCCACTCCGTCCACCCTGCGTCACTGCTCTCCGAGCTGGCTGCACCGTCCTGATGGCCCCGAGGGCTGCACAGCAGGACCCCTGCATCGCGCCTCTCCCACACTGAGGGTGACCCTTTTATTGTTCACTTTCCTAAGTCAGAGAGCCCCGCTTTTCCCCAAGGTCACAATGAGAAGACTACCTAGAAGGAAAAGGTCTGCACTTCCTGTAGTTGCGTCATTGAAGGTGCTATCCCTTGGGTAGTGTAAGAGCTCCCACTTAAGAGTTTATTGCAAAGGAAGCACGTTTTTCTTTTTTAATGGAGTTTATAAGCAGAGGTTTCAGTGGGTTCATCCCTGCCAATCAAGTATTGAAGGGCAGGTTTGGGGAGATTGGCTGGGCTTTCAGGGGCTGGAAGGCAGGGTATTGTGTATCCAGGAGGTTGGGACAGAGCGGGCCAGCAACAGACCCACCTTGCTGAACCTGGGGAGGCATGGAAGGACAGGGACACACACATAAAGGGACAGAGAGCTGAGGGGACATGACCCGGGAGGGCATGTCATGTGCGGAGAAGCCCTGGAATGGGGGACTCAAGAGAGCTGGTTCCAGGCCAGCTACTGATTCACCTTATGACCACGGATGGGTCACTTCTGTCACTGGTGGGGCACTCTGGGAGGCCTCTTGGGGGAGCCAGGGCTGAGGGGGATGTGGAGCTGCAATTCAGTTACCACAGAGGCCTCAGCTGAACCCCCAAAACTCCGGAGCTGGGTGGCCCTTCAGACCCTTCAGGCAGTGGGGCACACCACAGCACCCACAACAGCCCTCTCCGACCTTCCAATACACAGGTGTCAGAGTAGACAGAGCCCCATCTCTATAAAGATCTGTGACTCTGATGTGGTCCCAATGCCTGGGGCCACCTATCTGGCCCTGGATAGGGCAGTGGTGCCAGAGTCATCCCCAAAGACAAGGGTGTCTCTGGGTGGGAGGTCTGAGCCTGGCCTTGACCTCCGTGGGTGGGGCTGGGTGACCGAGGGTTTGTGGGGCATCTCACCGAGCAGACATGTTGGCCATCCTGCTGCCCGTGTTCAATTTCTATCAGGAGCTAGTATCCAGCCAGCAGTACAGCCTGCAGACCCTGGCCACCTGCAAGCAGAACATTGACTGACAAGCTGCTGAAGCACTATGAGGCCAAACTGACTGCAAGGAGAGAGTTTTGGAGACCTTCCTTACTGACCCCATGTTCCAGCTGGCATTTAGCCCTGTCCTTGAGGGCAAATGCATGGGGAGCCCACTGGGGGCCATGACAGTGAGGGCCACATCTGGGAGGAAGCCACACCTGGGGGCACCAGGGGGCCATGGCCGGGAGAGCCCAAGCCCTAACAGGCCCCAGCTCTGGGCTGCCTGGAGAATGGGGTTAGAGCCAGCCCCTGACCTAGTGGACCGCAGGCCTGTCCAGCTCCACAGAGCAGGCAGTGTGGGAAGGCGAGGGGGAGCTCCTGGTCCTGAGCCCACCTCCAGGCCCTTCCTCTTGCTGGCTTAGAGCCTCAAGCTCTGGGCTCTTGCCCTAGACAAGACCCTGGAAAAGTCTCCACATTAGAGTCTGAGATCAGAAGTGCTGTGGGTGTCCATCCTCAGCCCTGCTCATGGGAGTGCTGGGAGTTCAGAGAACCATCCTTCATCTGCTTTCTCTCTCCCTCTCAACATTGCTGCTTTCTCTGACTTGCTTCATCACAGTCCCTCTCCCCCTGCCTCTCCCTCCTGCAGATTCCCAGGCACATTCTGACACTGCACGAGCTCCTGGCCCACTTTTCACATGCACATCCAGCCAACAGCCTGGACGACGCCAGGGCTAAACTGGGGGGGTTGTCTGGGTGAGCTCGCCTCCCGGGTGCCACCGCCAGTGGACAGGCCAGGGCTGAGGATGCTCCCCAGCGGGAGTTTGCTGAGCCCCAGATGGTAAATCTCATATTCAGGTTAGGATCCCAGGAGGTGGTGTTTGGGGGAACCCCAGCCTGCCCCACCTGGAAGCAGGGTCCCCGGAACAATCTGAGTTCACAGCTGAAGCCCAGGGGGCAGTTGGTGGGATGGTGTGGGTGGTGTGCTGTCCCTGGCACAGTTGTGGTTTGAGGAAGGGCCCTGGGCACTCACGTGGGCCCATCTGCCAGGATGGGGATCGGCCCAGGGACTCACAGGCACTCTGCCAACTTCCTCTGTTCTCCAGTGTCAGTGTCTCACAACTTGTGGTATAGGAGCCCCAGAGGGGAGCCTGGGTGGTAGGCCTTCATGAGCCCAAGACTGCAGTCAACAGCAGGCAGTGTCACAAGTGGACAAGCCGATGACTTGTCCAGTGTCAGAGGCCCCAGCCCTCTGGTCAAGGCACCACCGCTGCCCCTCTTTCAGTCTCCAAAGCCCAGGGGGAACCTTCCTCTGCCAGGGCAGAAGCAGGGGGACCAGGGAGGAGGCGCCTACAACAGCCCAGGCAGCAGTTGACGGTGGCCTGCAGCAGGTGGTGGCAGTGGAGGTGAGGAGGAGGTTCAGATTCAGGGTGTGTTTTGAAGATGGAACCAACAGGAGTTTTTGATGCATTAGATGTGGGGAGAGACAAGATGGGAGTCAAGGGCGATTCCAGAGTTTTTGGCTGAGAAAGCAGAAGGTTAGAGTTGCTGCTAACGGGGATAGAGAAAGGTGCAGGAGGGGCATGTGTGGAGGGGGAATCTTTCTTGTTTCATTGGAGCTTAACTGGGGGCATGTTGAACTTGAGATGGATAACATTGTGGAGAGGACAAGAAGAGAGCAGGGCATTTGAGTCTGGAGTGTAAGAGAGTGAGCCATTCGGGAGCCATCAGCTCGGAGATGGGATTATAGTCACAAGACTGGTGAGATCACCAGGGGAGTGAGTTTAGGCAGGAACGAGATGTGCACCAGGAGCTAGGCCCTGGGCTCTGCACCTTATGGAGACCAAGATATGATGAGCAGCCTTGTACTCAGTGATGGGCTGCCAGAAGCTGCAAAGGAGGGTCGGTCTGCAGCGTGTGAGGTGCTGTCCCCAGCTCTGCCAACCACTCAGTGCCCTAAATGGCTTCCCGAATCCAGCAAGAGGCAGCCAGTAGGGCCACGGATCCCAGCTGGGCAGAGGGAGGACCAGGCTGGACCAGGGCAGGGCACAGGCCCCGGAGTGGAGGTTCATTCAGGGAGCAGATGTAATCAGAGCGTGATTGTAGACTAACAGAAACCATTGTGGGGTGGAGACCCCAGTGCTCTCGTGCCGCAAGTAGCCAAATCCTGCACACTTCCCCAAGGAGAAGACTTGGGACACCAGCGAGGCTCCTCATCCCTGCGGGATGCCCTGTCCTGGTGCGGGCAGGGGTGAGGAAGGCACATGGGTGCCAAGGCATTTATTCTAAGATCCTGATCCCCTTTCCCACAGCCTACTCGTCCTTTGTCCCACCTGATCACCTGTACCTGGCCTGAACACAGCCCTACTGGCACAGAAGAGGGTTTTCCTATCAGCCTGACAGCAGCCCTTTCATCCTCCTCTCTCCCTCCGGGGACTGAGGAAAGCTCCCAGCCCGGCAGGAAGCCATCAGATAACAAACCCTCCCTGGCTGTGCTCAGAAACACTCCTCCCCTGGGGCTGACTCTCTCCTACCTCTGGCCTTTGTCCTGCTTTTTCTCCTGAACCTCATCTCTTAGGCTCAATGTAACCCAGGTCATCAGTTCCAGTTCCCCCGGGAGCCTGCGGCCCTGGGAACTCCTCCCCAGCTGCGTGGACAGTGTGGCTCTCAGCACAAAACCCAGCCGGTGCTGGCAGGAATCCTGAGCAGCTGCAGCTGGCACTTGTCTAACAGTCAAATTAGTGTTGCTACTCTGGGATCGCCCCCTTGTTTGAAGCAAATACGGCCCTCCTCAGCAAAATCCCCACCCTCTTCAAAAGAAATGGTTCTGCTTACTTTTGCTCACCTCCAAATATGAGTCCATCTCCAGGGAACTAGCATATCTTTGAAAGGTGCCTCCCTAGAAGAGGGCTAGGGCCTGGGTTGCTGAGAGCATTGCTGGGAGGGACGGACTGAGGCTCCTAAGGAAGAAACCCCATCTCCATGCCCCAATCTGATAACCAGAAAACAACGGATGATAATAGTTTTATAATAACAACTTTGAAACCAGTGATAATAGCAACAGTGATCACTGCCCTTTATTCAAGCACCTGCCGTGTAGGCTGGGCCTGAGGTCAGCACGTGAAATGCGTTGTCGGGGGAAGAGAGAATCTCCCTCTGCCCTTTTCCTTAGGGTTCTTAAGGCTGACCAAATAATTAACAAGACAGGTTAGCAGGAGAAAATAATACCAAGTTTAATAACATGTATACATGGGAGAAAGCAGGGACACTGCGTTTCTCCACAATAGCAGAAATTCTCGTCTTAAATACCATGTTCAGCCAATGACAAAGGAGGATGTTGGGGGTGGGGGTGTCAGTTACAGGAGATTATCACTAAAGCACTGTAAACAAGAGTAAGGTTTATTATGCAGTTTTAAGGCCTCACCTTCCACATTGATAAGTTTCTAGAAATGAGGTCATCCCCCCTCTTCCCAATACAGAGAGGGAGATACCTTTACAAATGGAGACTTCCCTTGTAAATGATTGTCTGGCAACTCCTCACAAGGCCATCCAGAGAATGTGGCCAGAGAGACAGAACTTCCGATAAGATGGGCTTGTTGGTGCCTTTTCTATTGTAACCTCTATCCTACATTATCTTTATAGCAGTCATGATAATAACTCCTTCCTGAAACAGATCTTTTGTTTTAAATTCTTTAGGCAGTTTGGGAGGGGAAACTCAAATATTCTTCCTGAGTCCTTATTGTCTTCAGCTCGAAATAATCCACATACCAGAGTGGTGCTTCCTGGGGTAGCTTGCCCTGAGCACCATCAGCGTTCTCTTCCATCCTCACTCTGACCTTCTACAGGTGAGCAAACTGAGAGTCAGAAGGGACCAGTAATTGCTCATCACGCTGAGTTCATTAATCACGGATCCAGCTCAACCAGTGTCATCTCTCATTGCTCGGAGGGTTAAATTGGACGGTGTCTACTGCCACACACATTAACCAGCCCTCTTGGTGATCTGGTCGTGCTTGCAGAATTTGAGGCATCAGCAGACAAATAAGAGGTTTTGTGCTTTTCTTGGAGTAGGTGGGGTACTTTTTCCAGACGCTCCTCCCCACAAAATTACTAACATCCTAAGATTCCTGAAAACCCACCAAGGCTCTTAGCAAAGTTGGCAACTCACAGGCCTCTTTTCCCACCAATGCCATTTTTAAAAAGCAGTTAAATGGCGCCACCTGCTGGAGGAGGAGTGTTGCGGCAGTCAGAACAGGACAAATAGGAGAGTTGTCCTTATTCTCAGACTAAGGGGAAAGGTGTGTTCTGCTTCCCCCCAGAAGTGCTGGAGCCTACGGGAGTCAGTCTTTCCATGAGCCAGTGCGATTGCCAGGTGCTCAAAAACTAAGCCATTCCAGGGCAGAACATTAAGGAAGCAACTGTATAAAGTGCATTGGAGGAGGGGTGGAAAGAGTAAGTGCAAAGGCCCTGAGGCAGGATGGGTGGGTGGAGTTCGATGGATGGAGACAAGACCAGTAGTGGTGTGGGGCACAGAGTAATGAAGAAATGTTGTTTCCTGTACTCCCGTCCTCCTCTCAGTTTTGCCGTCTCTTTTCCACGTGGTTCAGACTTTCAGATCAGACCTGCTTTCTAGCTATTAATCTCCATTTCCTTCTCTCTGAAATAAGAACACCTGTCTCCTTGGGCTGTCAGAAGGATGATGTGAGCTCATGCCCATAGAGTGCCCAGCACAGCAGGTATTCAATATGCATTCTCTCTCCCCCTCCGTGACCACAGTCTCCACCTGAGCATCTGGGGTGCCAGGCCTTCTTCCTAGGTCTGGCCAGAGGCCCGGCATTCCCTTCTTCCTGAGAGTTGGGGGCAGCCTGTCTCTGACTTATTTTCTGTCCCCACAGGATAATGCACAATGAAGTAAACGAGACAGAGATCATCCAGGAAAACATAGCCATGGAGTGCATGATCATCAAAGGCTATGAGACCCACCTGGACACCAGCCAGACTTTTGTGAGACAGGGCATGGCACCCTGCCTCCCCCCAACCTCAAGGTAGGCCCCAGCAGTGGTGGCATTCGGGGACACCACCAGTTGGTTTGGCTACCTTGTGCCAAAAACCTGCCAACATGATTGCGGAGTATTCCAGGGCTGCTGGAGGAATGTGACAGCTGTATGTAGATGTCGGTATCTGCACACATGGATGCAGATATTACTGGTTTTCACAGTTCCCTTCTCTCCAGATGTACACCTGATTCTTCCCAGATGCCCTTGATGTGTCTGTGGATGTCATAGTAAACACTGACATGTCCTTTTGGGGAGAGAGGAGTGGAGGATGAAGACAGATACTGATTGGCCCCGTGAATCACAAGCATGTTCAGCATCCGAGTGGAAGTCGTGTGGGTCAGTCCCTCTGTCCCTTGCTCATCATCCTTTGCCCCTTGCGGGAGGCCGTGATCATAGCACTTCTCACGGGTAGGAGGTTGTCTTCACCCTCAGCCTCCACTCGCCTTGGGAGCGGTGTTTGAGAGGCACAGCCCTGTGAGGGGGCAGCTAGAGGCTGTGACTGAGGGGACTGACTTCCAACTCGGAGACGTTAGAGCCACTAGGACTTTGAGAGTCACCTCTTCAGATTCCACTTGCTGTGGGACCCTCAGCTTCTGCTTACATGCCCCTGAGGTGACCTCCACCTCAGATGGGCCTCCTGAGTTCCTTCTATCCAGCCCTGGGACTCTCTGAGCAGATGAAAAGCTCGCCAGACCCTCGTGCGCCCTGTGCAGCTGCCTTTGGCCCCTGCTGCCCTTAGCAAGGGTATTGTTGACTTGGAGTTCTGTCCTGAGCCCCTCTGTGTGGCCCCTGTGCCTTTTCCCTAGGCTGACCCTGTGACCTGCTGGGTCCAGAGCCAGCCTCCCTGTGTCCTGGCTCCCCCTGAGCTGCATTGGGTCCAAGTTGGAAGTGCCCCAAAGAATGACCTCTCCTGGGGTGGGCAGTGTCACCACAGTCCAGGAATCTGCTCCATTGCCCTGAGCCCAAGCATTTCCTCCCCTCCTGAGGGGCTTGGACTTGAAGACCAGACAAGAGGGCCCAGCAAGGTTCCCGGCAGTGATGGATGTGGGCAGGAGGCAGAGTGGTGGTCCAGAGCAGGCCTGGGGAGATGGAGCGTCAGGGAGGGCTTCCCGAGGAGGCATCACTGGAGTCGAGTCTTGAAGGGTAAGTAGGAGTGCACAGGGTGGAAGGGTGAAGGATGGGGCTCCTTCCAGGCCAAGGAGCAGCACTCAGGAGCCACAGGTAACTTGCCCTGGAACTAGAGTGGGAGCAGAGAGGGGAGGCGGTGGTAAGGAAGGAGAAGTGCTGGAGCAGCCTGCTGGCGGGCCTTGAAAGCCTGAGTCCCGAGGACAGTGAGGAGCTGGCGGAGTAAGTGGGGAGAGGAGGCCTGGAGCACGTCTTATGGGAGCGGGGATGGCAAATGTGTTCATCACAGTCCCCTGCTCTGCCCGGGAGTGGCTTCCGAGTGCACCTTGTTGAGAACTGGGGGGCTCTCTGGGCTCTGCAGCCCAGCATGTCATGACTGATGGGTGATGTCTGCTGCGGCTGTGTGTGGCAGCAGGTGCCCTGTGTCTCTTGCTCATCCCTCTGGGTCAGAGCCAGCTCCACACTTGTCCAGCCTCCTGCCTCCTCCAGACCCAGCCCTAAAGAGGTACAGCCTTTTAGATACAGGATACAACCTTCCTTAGAGAGGGAGTACAAACAATACCCTAGTTGGCCTAAATTCAGCCACCAGTTAAGAAAGCCTTCGGGTTCAACAATACACTTATCTTAATTTCAATCACAGAAACTAACTCCTAATCTAATACTGCATTAATCTATTAATTCATAGAAGTAGTACTGTTACTATAAGCAACAAGAATTATTTCTCCTTGCATAATCTTAGAACAGATAATCACCAAAAGTTAACAATAAAATAAATTCAACCCAATAATTATTTATTACATTAATTGTTAACCCAACACAGGTAGGCATTCAAGGAAAGATTTAAAAAAGTAAACTCTGCAAACACAGCCCCCACCTGTTTACCAAAAGCATCTCCTCTGGCATTTCTGGTGTTACAGGCACTGCTTGCCCAGTGACACGGTGTAAAGGCCGCAGTGACTGGACCCTGCAAAGGCAGCATCATCATTTGTTGTCTAAATGAGGACTTGTATGAACGGCCACTCGAGGGTTTTACTCTCTCTTACTTTTAATCAGTGAAATTGACCTTTCCCTGAAGAGGCGGGAATGACAAAATAAGACAAGAAGACCCTGTGGAGCTTCAATTAATTCAAAAAAAAAAAAAGTAAGCCAAATCAAGGGATAACAAATCTTAAATGGACTAACAATTTTGGTTAGGGTGACCTCAGAGAAGAAAATAACCTCTGAGTGATTAGACCAACTAGTCAAAATATTTCATCACTTATTGATCCAAAATATTGATCAACAGAACAAGTTACCCTCGGGATAACAGCACAATCCTATTCTAGAGTCCATATCCACAATAGGGTGTATGACTGCGATGTTGGATCAGGAAATCCCAGTGGTGTAGCCACTATTAATGGCTCATTTGTTGAATGATTCAAGTCCTATGTGATCTGAGTTCAGACCAGAGTAATCCAGGCATTTTCTATCTATTCTATATTTCTCCCAGTAAGAAAGGGCAAGAGAAACAAGGCGTACTTTACAAAAGCACATTCAAACTAATAGATGATATAATCTTAATCTAATATATATATGTATATAGCCCTGCCTATGAACGGGGTTTGTTAGGCTGGCTGATTAATTGAATGAAACGTAAACCTGTATAGCCAGAGGTTCAATTTTTCTCCCTAACAGCATGTTCATAATCAATCATCTTTTATTAATTGTCCCCAATCTACTTTCCATAGCATGCCTTACACTAATTGAATGAAAAGTATTAGGTTATATATGACTTCGTAAAGGACCACACATCATTGGCCCCATGATCTGTGGAGACAACAGTATTTACATCAATGTCACAAGGCCATCAGCTGGAGTTCACACTGGAAAACGTACCCAGGAAGACAGCCTACAAAGGACCCATTAGCACACAACAGAACAAGTAATGTGGACTTTTGTCGATGACCCTGTGAAAACATACCTGGGAAGACACCCTACAAAGGACCCACTAACAAACAACTGAACAAGTCATGTGGACTTTTGTCGATGACCTAGTATTTAAAATGGTAGGATAAAGATGCAGGACTCTAAAGTGTTCATGGAAATGCTGAATGCACAACTCAGAAATAAGGAATAATCGACAAGGTAAACCAACTTCAATAGATTTATAATTGCTTACATGTACACAGGAAGAGTTTTTGCTGAACAATTAAGTATTCGTGTATTTGTCTTGATCAAAACATGAAACTTTATGTTGAATAAAAATGGGCCATTTTCCTGTATTAGTACATTACTACTCATAATTTAGTCAATTTCTATAGTTAATGGAGTTATAAACATAATTACAAAGTCATGCATCCATCAGAAAACAACTATGAGTGAATCTGGAAATTGTAGGGCCAAAAATAATGTTTTCAATGTTATGTATTAGAACATGTATATACATAACAAGGATGAGAGAAAACTTTGATTAAAGGAGATTAAAATGTAATCTAATCTTAAAAGAGTAAAAAGGGTGTCAGTCCTGGGAGACTGGGGATAGGCAGTAAAATTTCACAGAATTCTGAGACTGGAAATGGGCCATTCCCTACTTTCATTTTTTTATTGTCGTTGCCAAGGGAATTTTTCCACCAAGAACAGAGAGATGGAGGGGAAAGAGGACATGGAAGGATATTACAGACGTGAGAAGGTTTCCATTTTCAGGACACCTTAGAGCAGCCAGGTGTCCATATTCTAGACCATGTAACCACAAAGAATTTCCCCTGGCAGATGCCTTCTGTAGCTCTTCCCTCCAAATTTACACTCATTGCTCCTGGTGAGATCATCCTAAATGAGAACAGGCTGGGAGAAACACAGAGCTGCCTGGAGGAAAGCCCATCTTGTAAATTGACCCTGTGCTGGAGCTGGCTGGGCAGAGGACAGGAGCTGCACGATGGATACCGACCCCACTTCAGTCCAGGGACTTTCTTTTATTGCCCAAAGCACTGGCTGTAACACTGAAGTTCGCTGAAGGCCAATGGGATGAGGTGTAAGACTAAGGTGTCGATAAAACACATGATGCAACATGTTTTCATGTGTAGCAATATGTGCACAACTAGGGAGAAGGGCCCTAACATCTTTATGATCCTTAAGGGGAATTTGACTCACACCAATTTAGGGATCATTGGCAATAATGTGTCATGTAGAAGAAGGATCGTCAATCTAAACGAACTTATTCACACACTCAGTGTCCTAGTCTGTATGGGATGTCTTAACAAAAATACCATAGACTGGGTACTTTATTTTTTTTGCTGAGGAAGATTCACCATGAGCTAACATCCATGCCTGTCTTCCTTTATTTTGTGTGTGGGTCACACCCACAGCATGGCTGCTGATGAGTGGTGTAGGTCTGTGTCCAGGAACTGAACCCATGCTACCGAAGAGGAGCTCACTGAACTTAACCAGTAGGCTGTGGGGCAGGCCCCTAGGCCAGGCACTTTTGGGGTTCCTTTTGTGTGTGTGAGGAAGATCAGCCCTGAGCTAACATCTGATGCCAATCCTCCTCTTTTTTGCTGAGGAAGATTGGCCCTGGGCTAACATCTGTGCCCATCTTCCTCTACTTTTTTATGGGATGCAGACAGAGCATGGCTTGACAAGCTGTGCATCGGTGTGTGCCCAGGATCTGAACCTGCAAACCCTTGGGCCACCATAGGGGAGGACCCACACTTAGCCACTGCACCGCCAGGCCATCTGTAGACTGGGCACTTTTAACAACAGAAGTGCATTCCTCACAGTTCTGAAGACTGGGATGCTCAAGATCTAGGTTCAAGCTGATTTGTTTTTGGTGAGAGCTCTCTTCCTGTTTTGCAGAAGGATAGCTTCTTGCTCTACCCTCATCTAGCAGAGAGAGCTCTGGCCCTCCATCTCCCTATAAGGGCACTAATCCCATCATGGGGGCTTCACACTCATGGCCTCATCTAAGCTAATTAACTCCCAAAGGCCCCACTTCCAAATACAATCACTTCGGGGATTAGGATTTTAACTTATAAAATTGGATTACGTAGACATTCAGTCCATAGCATTCATGAAACCAACAATTAACACATATTTATAGAAGTCATACAGCCCCAACTGAAGAATGTTCTGGAGATCATGTGGCAAATGATACAATGTCTTTCCCTTTACAGAGTCTTCTAGTGGAGGCAATAAAAATTAACAGCCAAACAAAGCTTGTGATATTAAAAAGCTAACATAGATCAATTATGACAGGTTGTATTTACAATTGTTTTCTGGTAAGACAGGTCTGATTATCAGAGTCCAGATTAAGCAAATTCCCCTGGGTGAGGGCATGTGTGGCTATCTCACCTAAAAAGGCTCTTTCCTTTTTGAAATTTGATTTCATCTAGTCCTGTTTGCTTCCACATCCCTTTGGTGTTTTCAATCTTACAGTATTTATTAAATCAATGTTTAATTGTTGCTCTGCCTTCACCACAACTGACTGGAAGCAGAAGTTACTGGACTTGGCTGAAATGAAATTTCAGTTCATTTTTCCTCCTCTTTCTGCTCAGACTCTCTTCTCTCACTGTTGAAATAGCAAATGCCTTAGGGGAGAAGCCACGTGGAGCTGGTGCTCACAATCTTCTGCTTCCCTCATCTCAGAGATTGTAGACCCCCAAGTCCTGTCTGCACGGGATGTTCTAAGACCCTTCAAACAGCTGTTCTGTGTGCATTGTACAGGTTTTCTAGCTGCCCCAGGAAAGCTACTCAATAAAAGTGGAAGCTGCAGTAATTTTACCCTGAAATGTTTTAAACCAATGAGCATTTGTCATTTTTCAATGAGTATTTCTATAATTTTATAAGAACATTTAAATAGGAATTTTAACAGCAATAATGGCTGTTCTTTGGCCAGAATTCCATGTCATTCATTGTTTGAAATTATATCTAAGCTTTGATGGACTCTCCTCAGTGCCTTTTAAAATATCACTGTTCCTTACATTTAAATATCTTGTGATGGGTTTGTATCAGTCACCTCTTTTGTACCATTTCAGATCCTCTTGGGTCCTCCTATCCTTGAGTCGTATGTCATTTAGCAACCAGCTTTGCAGGTATCATATTTGTTTTATGCAAGTGCCTCCTGACTGCTCCTGACATTTTGTCCCTGTGCCCTCTGCCTCTCCCTCTTGCCCCGGGGTGTCCATGTTGATGCTGAGGTGTGAAAAACTTCCTGATCAAGCCCACACATGCACGGCCATGCTCCTTGTTGTATGGATGTGTGTGTGTTCAGCAATTCTGTATGGTCACAGGGTGCACGGCTATTATGGCATCTATGTGAAGGTGTGTTTTGTTGATGTCTGTGTGTGTTTAGAGAGTTCAAGTCACTGTGGGCTCTGAGACAGTGAGTGGTGTGTATGTGTGTGAGTTTGTGTGTATGTTCTGAGTATCAGTGTGCATTATCAGGTGTAGTTTACAGACTGAATGCTGATGGTCATTTACAAATAGTGTGTATGTGGGTGTGGGTGTGTTGTCAGCATTTCCATGTGTTCAGAGGATGTCTGTCATTGTGGGAATGTGTAGAATAAGTATGTTGTTACAGATCAGCATGGGCACCAACACTGTTTGCCTGTTACTAGTTCAACACTCAACACCCCTGAAGAAACATTGAGTCCAGACATTTACAGGCCCCATCAGGCCCACAGAGATCCTACTCAGCTGTTTTCTTCCCATCACAGAAATATGAACAGGTAGCCAAGGACCACTTGATATTTGAGAAAATCCTCTAGCATGAAAAATGGAGCAAGAAACACATACACTGAAGTGAAGGACTAAAGGAGTAGCAAGGAAATCCAGAGATCATAGTGAAACTTCAATTGCATATCTAGTAACATCTTCAAAACAATTAGACATGGGCCGGTCCCATGGCCTAGTGGTTAAGTTCAGAGAACTCTACTTCAGCAGCCCAGGCTCCATTCCTCGGCATGGACCTACACCACTCATCAGCGGCCAGGCTGTGGTGGCAACCCACATACAAAATAGAGGAAGAGTGGCACAGATGTTAGCTCAGGGTGAATCCTCATCAGCAAAGGAAAAAAAAAAGAAGATAAAACATCCATTAAGTGTATATATATATATATGTATTGATGTTACTGCACAATATTGGGGTTCTCTTGCCCAATGCACATTAAAAAAGCCAGTTATTTTGGCATCAGCTTTTGGGAAAAGAATTGTAGCTTTATTTTTGTGAGATTTATCTGCAAGGAGACAGGGGCCATGTGTCTGTCTCAGATCTGTCTCCCCGATCCAGGGCTTGGGGCACAATTTATGGGATGAAGGGCAGGGTGGTCTGACATGTGGAAGTAGATGATTGAAAGTAAGGAGAAGTGAGGTAATGGATGATCTTCACAAGCAAAGTCAAGCTTTGTGGCTCTTCATCGGATGTGTGTTCAGAAACCGGCAGTGTTACGATGATCTGAAGATGGAGCTTTTAGATGCTTGATGTCAAAAATATCATTTATCGAGCATTTGCGCAGGTGTAGTTGATGGGTTGGTGGTGTCAACTGGCCTGAACTGGACTAGGGGTCTCAGTTCCTGAAAGAAAACTCTTAACTACTCTGTTGATAAGATGGGGTCAGTTGAACTGGTCCTGGAGGGCCCATGGTTATGTTGGTATATGCATATATACGCATATGCCTGAGATTATCTATATGTGTGTTAAATGTAGAATATATGCAAATCAGGCTCTAGTGAAAGTGGTCAGGACAGATTTTAATCAGTAATATACCACTGCAATAGGGAAGAGGGAACAGGGTGAACTGAACTCAATTTGATTTGTACAGAGGTGACTGGGCATTTGAAAGGGAGAATGAGGGAGCAGGCAGAGGGGTGAGCAGGGGCTCAGTAGAGTCAGGGAGGGAAAAGTTACAGAGTGTTGGTCAGTGCAGTGTAATCTGGCCAGTTGTGTCTGCTGGTTGGAAATGATCAAAGTTTCACTTTTCTCCTCTCACAGAGTCTGGGAGACAGACACCCTATCCTCATCTCAATGAATGGCTCTCAGGACCTTGAGAAATGCATTCGTTGGTTATTAGAGACACTTATATATATAAGTGTCTCTAAATATATATTTATATATATATTTTTTATATATATATATATATAAAAATCAAAAGGACAGAGGAAATATTCACAGTTGTAAGCACTTTTGGGTAAATGCTCTAAGAAAGGGATGTCGGAGGCAAATGATTGAGTGTTGGCCAGAACAAACAGTCAGTTCTTTTGGCTGCTTTGAGCTTTCTCAGGCCGACACTCTTTAAGGGGGCAGGGGTCATCCTAGGGATGTGGATTTGAGCTGTTAGAAACTGTGTCAGTGTTTAAGTCTTATAATGCGTGTGGAGATGTGAAACCATTTGTGCTGAGAGGCTGTAGTTATTATAGGATAAGATTGAGGCCTAGTCAAGAAGAGGGCTCAATGGAGCCTGGCTTGAGTTTGGTCAAGTACAGGATCATATATAGAAATAAGATATGTACATTTTTTGGATAATATAAATCATTATATTGAATAATATAATATATTGAATTAAATAATATATATAATGAATATATATTGAATGTGTATAAATAACATAAGTATGTGTACATATATTTGAATTAAATAATATAAATATATAGAAGAGAGTGACATCAACATCATGGCAGAGTGAGCTTCCCCTATTGAACTCTCCTCCTCTAAGACACAACAAAAAGGACATTCATAGTCCAACAGAAGCTATTCACAAATAATATAAATATATATATGATTTCAAGGAATATTCAGACATAATAGAAATTTCCAGGGCCAGCTCCGGGGCTTAGCAGTTAGGTGCGCGCACTCCACTGCTGATGGCCCGGGTTCGGATCTCAGGTGCGCACCAATGCACTGCTTCTCCGGCCGTGCTGAGGCGGCGTCCCACATACAGCAACTAGAAGGATGTGCAACTATGACATACAACTATCTGCTGGGGCTTTGGGGGAAAAAAAAAAGGAGGAAGATTGGCAATAGGTGTTAGCTCAGAGCCAGTCTTCCTCAGCAAAAAGAGGAGGATTAGCATGGATGTTAGCTCAGGGCTAATCTTCCTCACAAAAAAAAAAAAGAAATTTCCAGAATTAATAAAAGACTTCTATTCTAGATTCAGGCAGGTGAACACATCTCAAGCATAATTAAAAAAAAAAAATCTAGAGTTAGATCCATCCAGGGAAACCAAAGAACACCAAATACAAAAGAAGATATTCAAAGCCCCACAGAGGGACAGAACACTTACAGAGACTTACATTTAGACCTATGATACATTTCTTAACAATGGAAGGCAAGAGAGAGTTGGATTAAATCTTAAAGATACAGAGAGAAAATGACTTTCAGTGTATACCCAATCAAACCATATCTCAAGAACTGGGGTGAATTACAGATATTTTTATGCAAACATTTACTAAGAGTATTACCACCAACAAATGCTCATTAAGGAACTTCTAAAGAATGTACTTTAAGGGGGCCAGCTACCCAGTGTAGAGGTTTAAGTTCAGCACGCTCTGCTGCCAAGGCCTGGGTTCATGGGTTCAGATCCTAGGAGTGGACCTACACCACACATCAGCCATGCCATGGTGGTGACCCACATACAAAATAGAGGAAGACTGGCACAGAGGTTAGCCCAGAGCTAATATTACTCAAGGAAAAAAATTAAAAAGTAAAATGAATGTACTTTAACAAAAAATTGATAGAAGAAATGCTAAGATGTAAAAATGGATTGTGAGGATAAAAAAGGGTAAACATCTGAATAAATCATTGAAAGCATGACTTTACCAAACAATAATAATATTGACAATGTATAACAGATGGAGTTAAAAACTAATGACAAGGGAACTTCTGTTTTAGAGTAGACTAAGACAGGAAAGCACACTTGCTGCAAAACCGGACAAAGCCAGATAAATTATAGATATATTTTTAGAGCATCAGAGAACTTCAGAACCAACCAACTAAAATTCCAGAAAGAAGAAAAACTCTTTTATGTGAGCAAGAATTTTTACCTTTCTTTCCCCCAGAAGCATTTTCTGATTCTGAGTGCCTGTTGAGGATCTGGCTTGCTCAGTCTGAGCCTCGGCTAGAGAAAAGAGAAACTAGGCAAACTTGTAGTGATTCTGCAGGATTGGTGTGGCAGAGGAAACCTGAGTGCTTTCACACACACAACTGCTCTTCCTCACAGCACCTGTGCTAAGTTTTGGTGCCACACAGGAATCCGGGGAACTAGGCCAAAGCTTCCATAAAGCAAAGTGAAACCTCCAGAAGTGGTGGAAATGGCCTAAGTCCAACATACTGCTAGTCTGACCTTCAGGGAATTTGCCATATTGTGAAGCGATGTAAGGTAGGAGGCTGGAGAGCTGCGCTGAAATGTCTGAAGGGCGTAGCTGAATATTCTGTGGGCTCCCAAACCTGAGGAGACAGAGATCTACGAGACTTAGAACCAGACGCCTGTGCGGGGGAGGGGAGCAGAGCAAACAGGAACAGGGGGAAAGCGGAAGGGCTAGGTTTACTAAAAGTGAGACCCAGCCCCAAGTCTGATCAACATCTGATTGGACTCAGGTGCTCCAACTTCACTGTTTCCCAATGAAGGAAGACAAGGTCACATGGAGCCTCTCGAGTTACATTACACAGACCTTCCAAAGACACTGGTGAGAAGATGGAAAAGGCAAGCCACAGACTGGGAGAAGACCTTTGCAAATCACATATCTGACAGGACTATAAAGAACTGTCAAAACTCAGCAATAAAAAAATCCAAGTTTAAAATGGGCACAGAATTGGACACTTCACAAAAGAAGATAAACAGATGGCAAATAAGCTCATGAAAAGATGCTCAACGTCATTAATCATGAGAAAAATGCACATGAAAACCACATTGAGATACTGCTATGTACATATTAGAATGTCTAAAATTAAAGATGTTGACCATACCAAGTGTTAATGAGGATGGAAAGTCACTGGAACACTACTACATTGCTGGTAGGAACACAAAGTGGTTCAGCCTCTTTGGAAAACAGCTTTCAAGTGGAGTTTGTTAGGCTGCTGTAACAAATTAGCACAAATTTCATGGCTTAAAACAGCTCAGATTTGTTTTACAGGTCTGTAGGTTAACAGTCTGACACGGGTCTCCTTGGGCTAAAATCAAGGTGTTGGCAGAGCTAGGTTCTTTTGGGGGGACTCTAAAGGTTAATCCATTTCCTAGCCTTTTCAAGCTTCTAGAGACAACCACATTCCTTAGCCTATGGCCCCCCTCCTCCACCCTCAAGACCAAGAACTCGGCATCTCTCTGGCCCTGCTTCCCTTGTTGCATCTTTTTTCTACTCGCCTGCTGTTCTTTCCCTTTTAAGGGCCTTTGTGATGCACTGGGCCCACCTGGATAATCCAGGATAATCTCCATATTTTAAAGTCAGTTGATTAGCAACCTTAATTCCATCTGCAAACTTAATTCACCTTTGCCAAGTAACCTAATGTATTCCCAGGTTCCAGGGATTAGGACATCTTTCTGGGCCATGACTTTGCTACCACAAACAGTTTTTAAAATAAAGTTAAACATACACATATCATGTGACCCAGCAATTCCACTTCTAGGTGCTTACCTAAGAGAAGACTAACGTTCACACAAAAACTTGTTTGCAAAGATTTATAGCAGCTTTATTCATAGTCAAAAAAGACAAAACTGAAAATAACTCAAATGTCCTTCAACTGGTGGATGGATAAACTGTGGTACATTCATACAATAGATACTACATTCAGCAATAAAACAGAAGGAACTGCTGATACAGGCAACAACATGGATGAACACTAAACTGAATGTATTTTGCTACATGAAAGAATCCAGACTCAAAAGGCCAAATACTGTAGGATTCCATTTATATGATATTCTAGAAAAGACAAACCATAGGGAAAGACAACAAATCATTAGTTGCCAGGGGTTAAGGGTGGGGGAAGAGTTGACTACAAAAGAACAGCTGAAGGGAGTTCTGGTTGCTGGAACTGTTCTGTATATTGAATGTGGTAGTGGCACAGCTCTATGCATTTGTCAAAACAGTTGTACAAAGAGGGAAACAAATACATCATTTCTCAGTCATCAGATTGGCAAACCTTTAAAAATCTGACAATGCCGATCTGACAATTCCCAGGGAAAGGATGACTCAGACACTGTTGGCGAGAATGGAAATTACTAAAACTTCAGAGGATGATTTGGCTGCAGCTCGTCAAGTTGCAGATGAACATCAGCCTCTGGACCAGCAATCCACTCACAGGCAGGCGTCCATTCTAGGGAATCCACGTGTGCTCGAGGAGACACACACAAGTATAGTTATTAAACATGGTATGGGAATGAATTAATTGTGGTTAGTAGTTATTTAAAAAAGAAAGCAAAAAATGCATATGGGAAAAAATCAACCCTGCTGGCTACATATATGATCTGGGAAGGTAACTCACTGGTTTGTCTACTTAATAGTACATAGCACAGAGAGCACTGTACTAAGAATCTGGAGACAAGCATCTGAGCATATAGTTCCAACTCTGCCACTAAGTAGCAGTCAGACTATGGATGACTTAACTTGAGAAACCTCACTTTTCATTTACTGGAAAATGAAGAGGTTAGGCTCTACAACCACTAAAATTATTTCCAACAACTCCATAAATCTATACTTCAATAAGTCAACAATCAAAAATTATATTCCAAAGTACCTATGTTCAGAAACTGTTTTTCCCAGACACCCTGAAATTAGAAACTATCAGGGAAATAGGATATCTTAAAATATTGATACATAGGGCTGGCCCCGTGGCTTAGCGGTTAAGTGCACGCACTCTGCTGCCTGCGGCCTGGGTTCGGATCCCAGGCACGCACTGACGCACCGCTTCTCTGGCCATACTGAGGCCGTGTCCCACATACAGCAAATAGAAGGATGTGCAGCTATGACATACAACTATTTACTGGGGCTTTGGGGGAAAAAATAGATAAATAAAATTATTAAAAAAAATATTGATACATAAAATGGCCCAAATTTCTTGGTACGTCTATGACAAGCTGTTTAATCAAGATGGTAACTCAGAAAGAGCGTATAAACAGCAAAACCTACCATATTGACTTGGGTCACCCTCAGGAAAAACATATGTCCTCTCCCACTTTAACATTCCAAAACAAATTCACCATACTAGTGAGTCCGTCTTGTCAAGTTCAGGTCTGTCTAGCCAGAAGTCATTCATGTATATAGTAAGATTTACTTCATTTTTTAACAAAGATAAAAAGATAAATGGCTTTTTATATTTTTGCCTGTTTCATCTATAAAGATCTTACATTACAATTTAATAGCTTCAGACTGCTACAGTAATTTAAAGAGCATTTTGAAACTTGTAATATGCCATGTCCAACAGAATCTAGTAAAAAAATCAGTAGTTCACAATCCAACAATGCTTATTTAGATTCATTACCAACAATCCTTACACTTCAAAGACACCAATAACCAACATGTCATTTGTTCCTCCTGCAGAATTTCATAGGTTGTTAAATTCTGGTATCATCCAAAAGTATAATTAGGATGCTATCAATAAAATGTATTTTTTTATCAGAAATATTAAAACTAATGATTAAACTATTAAACTAAATGATTAACTAAATATTAAAACTAATGGCAACTAACGATCTGTTGTCTTTCCCTATGGTTTATCTTTTCTAGAATATCATATAAATGAAATCCTACCGTATTTGGCCTTTGTACCTTTCACCCTTTCAGTTGTGGGAGGTCAAGATTTGGCCACCCTGAAATCCATCTCTTTACCTTGGTTGTTTTCTCTAGGGACATTTGACCTCCCCCACTAACTAAAGAATTTGACATAGTAACTCCTTCCTGGAACAGATCTATCATGATGGCTGTAAAGATAATGTAGGATAAATGTTACAATAGGAAAGACACCAACAAGCCCATCTTATCCGAAGTTCTGTCTCTCTGGCCACCTTCTCTGGATGGCCCTGTGAGAAGTTGCCAGACAATCATTTACATTTATAAGGAAAATCTCCATTTGTAAAGGTATCTCCCTGTCTGTTTTGGGAAGAGGGGAGAATGGCCTCATTTCTAGAGGCTTATGAATGTGAAACGTGAGGCCTTAAATCTGCATAATAACCTTACTCTTGTTTACTGTGCTTTAGTGGTAATCTCCTGTAACTGACTCCCCCCATCCCCAACACCCTCCTTTGTCTTTGGCTGAACATGGTACTTAAGACAAGAATTTCTGCTATTGTGTTGAGAAACGCAGTGTCCCTGCTTTCTCCCATGTATACATGTTATTAAACTTGGTATTATTTTCTCCTGCTAACCTGTCTTGTTAATTATTTGGCCAGCCATAAGAACCTTAAAGAAAAGGGCAGAGGGAGATTCCACCTCTTCCCCCAACACAATCAAATCAAAATTTGAAAATTCTTGTTCTATGAGCTTTCCAAATCTAAATTCTTACAATTCTAAATGAGTATGGAGACAAAACACACACTACATACTACTTCTAAAAACCTCCTTATCCGATTTTAATTTTAGCACCAACTGCCAAGAAAATCCTTTCCACTGAAACCAAAATTCCGTACACATTATGTCAATCATCAATTGATCAGTCATCAGTCTATGTTAACAGAAGGTGAGTTATTATTAGGAAGCTACATAATTTGCACCAAAGACTGTTTAAAGCTCCTTTCATTAAATGCAGTTTACAACAATTCACAGGCTTCAAAGTTCCCCTTGCAAATATAGAGTCAATTATCAGAAACCATTAATGGGATTAGGCTTTTCTATAAAGGTGGTCCCAAGGAAGTAGGAACGCTTATTTGTTTAAAGAACCCAATGAGGAGCCCAATAGCCTGCGCGGAGTCAGGCAGAGGAGCGCTGACCACAGTCCATCTTCTGAAGGAAAGTGTTCACCCCGGGATGTCGAGACCTGGCCTAGACGGGGCCCCCGGGGAC
This sequence comes from Diceros bicornis minor, assembly GCF_020826845.1. Lineage (NCBI taxonomy): Eukaryota > Metazoa > Chordata > Mammalia > Perissodactyla > Rhinocerotidae > Diceros > Diceros bicornis. The sequence goes on from NC_080749.1 coordinate 1,250,659, forward strand.
ACGAACTCAAGGGCTCGAGCAGAGGGCAGGCGACTCCCTGCCGCCCCCTGCACCTCCGCTGGGTGGGCAGGAGGCCCCGCCAGGGTGGGGCACCGCCAAGGCAGAGGGACCCGCCGGCCAGGCGGCACTCCTCTGCTCCTCCAAGGGACAGAGTTGGGCTCCCCCGCCTGGGGCAGCCCGCCAGCAGCCCCGGCCCCCGACCCCATCCGCCGACCCCCCCACCGCGGTCCCGCCATCTGCGGCGGAGATCTCCACGCCGAGCCCGCCGCCCACCGCCTACCTCAGCGCCGCCTCCTGCTCAGCGCTCCTCCACACTGCAGAAAGGAGAGCTCCCCTGTGCTGAAAATCATGGAGGAAGGATCCAGAAACCGCCAATCCCCCTACACAAACCTCCGAGACAGCCACCTGCGCACCTGGGGCGCCACCTCCAGTGCACACGCCTCGGGGCTCTCCAGCTCGCCATCCCCTCTGCCGCTCTGAGAGCCAGTCTTGCGCATGCGCGGGCCTCCAAGAACAATGGGAGCCGCTGGGGGGCACCGGGAGGGGGATGGGGGTGCGGGGACCAAGGTGTACCTGAGAGGGAGAGCGGGAGCTGGCTGGCACTCTGCAGTCCTTGACTCTGCTCTCCCTGGATGACCATCAGTTCCTGGAGAAGATCTGCCTTCCCTTGAGGCGGCTCCTCCTGTCCTGAGAAGCACGTTACATGATCTAACATTTGTTTAAAAAAGAAGAATGACATCCTTAACACCTGATGTGTCGTGTCCCCAGAAGAATTATCTGCTTCCCCAGAAGACTAGACAGTGAGCAGCTGGGACTGAGTTCTGACCTAGGGAGGAAGGACGCTGAGGGCACAGCTGTCTCCCCTCTGCTGGCTCCTTCCTCTGAGTTGTGGCCGTGATGGGGCCACAGCGTTGGGGACTCGTGCAGGTGACAACGCTCACATGTTTGCCCACCATATTACATTTCTTATGGTTGAGTGGTTAAAATGGGAGGCTAGCTGTCAGTTTTTCTCATGATTTCACTTGCAGAAATGTCTTTGGACAAAGAAGTTTGTTTTCTTAAGTTCTGATTTTTATAATCAATAACAATAGTTAAAATACTTATTTTCTTAATCTCATTGGCATGCTAAAACAAACAAGTCACTTGGTTTTCACCAAATTGGCCACATTTTCATTAAAACTTTGGAAGTATTGCTGTTTGAGGTAAAGAAAGCATTTGAGAAGAACAATTGCCCTTAGATAATATCTTCCCAGATAAATGGACAAACACACAGTTATGAGCCGTTCTGAGGGGCCTGGGAAATCCAGTTTGAGTTCTACAATGGATCATCTGAAGTAAGGTTAAATTAGTAATTTTCTAAGGAGTTTGCTAGTAAATATTCACGTCGCCTTCATCAAATAGGTCTGGTGATTTAAATGAAGGTTGAGCTTAATGATAAAAGTTTTCAAGAAGACTGAGAAATATTAAGTAAATGTACTTAAAACAAAAAGGTGCAAATCAAAGTAAAGCCTGCCATTATCCTCTTTAAAACAGAGTCACAGTAGCACTATTGTCAAGGTATGAGAAGGAATAGAAATGCTTTATAAAGTCAATTCTTCACTTCTAAAGGACCTAACGTGACATTCTAGAAATGTCCATAGTCTTTCACTCATCTAGATTAAAATTGCTCAATTTATATTTTAAAGACTAGTGTATCTGAGGGCAAAATATTCAAGGTCAGTGTTTAATTGTTTTTCATTGTTGCAAAGTACATGGGTATAAAGTGTGGCTGAAATACATGGTCTTGGAGAAGAAAAATATATAGAACTTATTTATCACTCTCACAGCATGTCCTGACTTAATCCTGCAAATATCCCAAGAATAAAGCCTCAGTGAATTCCATTCTGTTCTTAGATATGACATCTTTCATTTCTAATGAATATTCTCAAATTAGGCTCTAGCTAGTAATTATGTTCCTGATGTAAATAGGCAGTAAAAAAGAATCCATGCTTGATTACCTCGGGCTCAAGAGGACTACTTAGAACCAAAATTTGTTTTTTGCTTTGTTTTTCTTTATCGATTTCTTTCTTTCTCCTCAGTGGAGTCGGCAGATAAATGACACAGAAAGCTGAGAGACTGGAGGGCAGGGTCTTGAAGAATGTAGGATTTCCTAATCTTCCAGATCTTTTTTATCTTTAAAATTCTGTGATTTTTGCTGTTTATATAGGAGTTCATTTTTTTCATTATTTCTCATAATGATCATAATAGTGAGACTAACAAAACTTAACACCTGTGGAACATTTTTCGTCGTAAAAATTTATGTCATTCTGACAACTGTTAATATTTTAAAAAGCCACTAAGAGATAACCTGATGCTCAGAGGATTATTAGGGTGGTGAGATTGTTCTGTACATAATGGTGGCTACATGTCACTATATGTGTGTCAAAACTCATGTAACTGTACAACACAAAGAGTGACCCTTAATCTAGGGACTGTAGTTCATAATGTGGGAGATCAAGATTTGGCCACCTGAAATCTATCTCTTTACCTTGGTTGTTTTCTCTGAGGACATTTGACCTCCCCCACTAACTGCCTAAAGAATTTGACATAGTAACTCCTTCCTGGAACAGATCTTCTGTCTGATGGCTGTAATATAATGTGTAATAGATGTTACAATAGAAAAGGCACCAACAAGCCCATCTTCTTAGAAGTTCTGTCTCTGGCCACATTCTTTGGATGGCCCTGCAAGGAGTTGCCAGACAGACATTTACATTCACACGGGAAATCTCCATTTGTAAAGGTATCTCCCTCTCTGTATTTGGGAAGAGGGGGGATGACCTCATTCCTAGAAACTTATCAATGTGAAAAAGGAGGTCTTAAATCTGCATAATAACCTTACTCTTGTTTACTGTGCTTTAGTGATAATCTCCTGTAACTGACTCTCCCCACCCCCAACATCCTCCTTTATCATTAGCTGAACATGGTATTTAAGACGAGAATTTCTGCTATTGTGTTGAGAAACGCAATGTCCCTGCTTTCTCCCATGTATACATGTTATTAAACTTGATATTATTTTCTCCTGCTAACCTGTCTTGTTAATTATTTGGGCAGCCATAAGAATCTTAAGGAAAAGGGCAGAGGGAGATACTCTCTCACTTCCCCAACAATAACAACGTTTCAATATTGTTCATTCATTATAACAAACGTATCACACTAATGCAAGGTGTTAATAACAGGGGAGATGGCACTTGGGAGAGAGGGGAGAGGCAGTACGGTGGGTGTATGGAGCTCTATGTACTGTGGGAGATCAAGATTTGGCCACCCTGAAATATATCTCTTTACCTTGATTGTTTTCTCTGAGGGACATTTGACCTCCCCCACTAACTGCCTAAAGAATTTATACATGGTGGCTCCTTCCTGGAACAGATCTTCTATCATGATGGCTGTAAAAATAATGTAGGATAGAGGTTACAATAGGAAAGGCACCAAGCTTCTTTTATCAAAAACTCTGTGTCTCCTGACCACATTATCTATAGATGACCCTGAAAAGAATTGTTTTCCTGCCCTCTGAAGTCCCAAACCACTACCCGCCCCCAACACTCTCCTCGCCTTTAGCTGCGATACTTAAGCAAGCAGCTTAGACAGAGGGACGAGTTGCTCATTTCTGAGTTTCTCCCATGTATACACGTGATTAAACTTGGTATTATTTTCTCCTGCTAACCTGTCTTGTTAATTATTTGGCCAGCCATAAGAACCTTAAGGGAAAGGGCAGAGGGAGACTCTCTCCCTCTCCTGACATACTATCTGTTCAATTCTCTGCGAATCTAAAGCAGTATTGTTAAGAATAAAGTGTTTAAAGATTTTTTGAAAGGCACCGAAAGGCGAGCTAACACTGTAGGGCATCTATTTTGTGCAGAAGGTCAAGGAAGAAGAAGTTGAAATGATTTAAAAAGTTCACCTTGTGACAGTTTGAATTGTGGTGTGTTTCTGAAGCCTTAGACAAGGGCAGGACATAGAATTTGAGACAGGAATGAAATAAAGGATAAGGAAGACATCAGCGTGATCAGACCTGATCAATTAATATTTAGGACAAGTTACTATATTGGATGGATTTGTTTTTATTTTCTTTGCTTTTTAGAAACCTTACACCTTTCTGTGAAAGCCACATGTGCACAGTGTCAACAGGTATGTTTCCTACCGAGCGGCAGCTGCTTCTCTCCCTCTGCATCTTCTATTCCTTCCCCCTCCTCTCACCACCTCTGACTGATGGTCGCTGTTTCTATCTCCCTTCCTTACTCTTCCTCTCTCCTATTTTTTTTTTTTTTTTTTTTTGCTTTATCTTTGTGTTTCTTTCTCCTCTAACACATCAGACTAACCATAACCTTCCTGGTCGTTGTTTAGTTCCACTGAAGGAACTCAGTGGTTTCCATCAAGAAATGATAGATCAGTGTTCTGTGAAAATTTTCTCTATTTCAGCTACTTCTCCACCCTCAATCTAAAGCAGGAAAATTTCTTGAACGTTGAGCCAATTTTTTATATATATATATTTTTTTGAATCCAAATTTCAGAGCTCCTGGTCATATTGGAAAAATTGCTGAAGAAGGCTACCTGGAGTTGAGCCGATACTTCTTCCTATGGCCATAAAAAAGAATCCTTATTTTGTCCATGGGGCCTCAGGAGAAGCCCTCGTGAGAGAGGAATCCATGCTAACCCTATGTTGTACCTAGGACTGGCTTCTCCTAAGACAGTGGTTCTCGAACTCCAGTGTGCATTAGAACTGTGTGGAGGTCCCCTACAACACAGAATGCTGAGCCCATCCCAGAAATTGTGATCCAGTAGGATGGCGGACCTGAGAATTTACGTCTCTGACCATTTCCCAGGTGATGCTGCTGACCAGCTACACATTGAGAACCACCGGCTTAGAAACCTTAGGTTTCAAAGGATGCTTTGCTTGAGCAGACAGCCAAAACTATCAAAATCTTCATCAAGATTCACCAACAACTTGAATGTGTTGGCATTTGGATTTAGAGGCTCCTGAATTTTCAGAGACTAAAGCAAAGATTACTCTGAGTTCAAGGTTTGTGACTCTCCTAAGTGTCACCCAATTCCTTTGCTTGCTTCTGTCAACCCCTACCTGGCTAGGAAAGAATATTAAAAACAAAGCCATCTTTGATTATTTAATCTTCAGTCAATTAAGACATTTTTGAGGAAGATTTTTTTGACAGAATAGCCCACTTTCTTTTATCTACACTATTGGAAATGAATTATTAGTGATAACAATGGTTATTTACTGAGGACCTAATATGTCTCAAGCCCTTTACATACTTTTATTGCTCTGCTTCTTAGAACCCTACGGCATCCCAGGTGTGTTTACTGTTTCTCCACCACTCCTCTAATGAACCCCCCATACCACACTTATATTTGACTTCACTATGCCTTCTCTCATTTAATTTAGCAATAGAGTAAAATTACAGAAGAAACTTGAAGGGGCCTTGAGCCCCAGCAGGAGAAGGTCTAAAGTCAATCCAGGACAAATACCTTAATGTTTGTTTCTGAGAAGTTTCCAGGGACAAATACTCCACTAACTCCAGAAATCAGTTCTGATATCTCTAATCAATGATATACATTAATTAATTGTTTTTTTATTGATTGGTTGATTGTCTGCTATATTACTTTGCCATATAATAAAATTTTTCTTTGTGTTATTTAAATAATTTTCACTTTATATCCACTTTTTAAATTTAGCCTTCTCTGGACTTCCTCATACATTGAAGATGGTAAATGTCACCTATTAGCATTTTCCTCTTCTGTTTAGATAACCTCAGTTTCTTTACTGTATTAAAAATATTTAATAAGGCCGGCCCCATGGCTTCGGATCCCGGGCACGCACCGACGCACAGCTTCTCCGGCCATGCTGAGGCCTCGTCCCACATACAGCAACTAGAAAGATGTGCAGCTGTGACATACAACTATCTACTGGGGATTTGGGGGAAAAAATAAATAAATAAAATTATAAAAAATATATATATATATTTATAAGTGTTGTGCTTTTTTTCTCCAGTTCTTCTCTAGGTTCAATTTATTGGGTAGTATAGTGGAAAGGTGACTTCAGCGGTCCTGTGTGGTAAAGAATCATCTTTGTACTGTATTCAATGTGAATAAAATCTATATTAGTATTGTGTTCAGTCTAATCTGGAATCTGAACCTTTCCTTCCATCCTCCCTCTATTATCTGAAATAGTTAATAATCCCAGACCTAGAGTTTTGCTTGTGGAAAGTGTTTGTTGTTCTTGTTGGTTAGTTGGTTTAACCATCTAACAATTCAATTTATTTAGTAGATATGTGAGTTTTCCTATTTTATGTTTTTTTGTGTGTGTCAGTTTCAGTATATGGATTTTTTATAAAGTGAATTTTGACCTTTGCTGTCTAATTCGTAGTGCTAAGTATTTCACAAAATGGTGTATCTCGTTAAGATCTAAGCACTCTGTAGACAATACTTCTTATTTGATTTCTGATACTGGTCATTTGTGTTGCACTTCTTTTTCTTTTCCTTAATGGGTTTTGCTAGTGTTTATTAACATTATTAATATTTTAAAAATAACTTTTAGCCTGATTTATTTCTTTAGTATTTTTCTATTTCATTGATTCTTATCTTTATTATTGTTTCCTATCTGTATTTTTTCCAGTGTTATTCTCTTTTAATTCTTGAGACAGAAGCTGAGATTGTGGATTTCCTGTCTTTCTTCCATACTCATACATTCATTTAAGGCTACATACAGATGTAGCTGGTATCTCTTGTCTTCCCTAGTGTATTTCTAAATTCTGTGCTGCAAGCCATGTCTGCCCCATAGCGTCTCCAGCCCATGATCTGCAACCATGCCAGCCTTTGTGTGTCTCCATCCCTCTAGCTGAAGCTCATATCTTGTGTCGAGTGTCACCATCTCATATGACTGCAGTCCATGTCTGCCCTTTTGTTTTGTCAAGATTTTCTCTCCTCTCTGTCCATACCACCTCTCAAAAGTCTCCATTCCTTGTTCCTGTAGCCCTTGCCAACCCATATGAGTCTCCATCCTCTCTCTCTAAAACCCATGTCAAACAACTCATGTCGTTCTCTCAATTACCTGCAGCGCGTATATTTTCCTCGAGTGTCTCTATCTCCTGTGCCCACATTTTATACCAGACCTCACATGCCTCTCTCATTCCATGTGTCTGCATCCCTTTCCATCCCTGAGCATGTCTGTCCGCTGTGCTTCAGCCCATGCCAGCTCGTGTTTGTCTACATTCTCTGTGCGTCCAGCCTATCTAGACAACCAGTGTTTTCATTTACTGTTCCTCTAGCCCCTGTCTGAACTCGTGTGTTTCCTTACCCTGTGCCTGTAGCCCATGTGTGCCTCAAGTGTCTTCACTCAGTGTCCCACGCTTGGGTGTCATTCACTTGTTAAAGGACATATTGGTTCCTTCTAGGTTTTGGCCACTGTGAATAAAGCTGCTTTTTAGATGTTCTTAGGGGTCTGTGTGTGGATGTATATTTTCACAGTAGTTGGAGAAATACACTGCTGCACAATTGGTGCACCATATAGTGACACTATATTTAGCTTCACAAGAATTAACAAGATGTCTTCTTAAGAGGTTGTACTGTGTGTGTTCCCATCAGCAGTGAATGAGATTTCCTATTGTCCTACATCCTCACCAGTAATTAGTATTGTCAGTTTTTGGGTGTTAGCTATTCTACTAGAAGAGTAGAGTATCTCATTGGTGTTTTAATTTGCTTTTTCTTAATGCACAATGCATTTTATTTTCCAATAATTTCTTGTTGTTGAGAAATTTATATTTGCTTATTTGCCATGTATATATATTTTTTTGGTAACTTGTCTATTCATATTTTGGTCTATTTATTTTAATTTCGGGAGTTTGTTTTCTTGTTGCAGTATTTGATTGGTTCTTTGAATATTTTGCATACAGGTCTTTCTGCAGATACGTGCTTTACAAATGTATTATCCTAGTCAGGAGTTTGTATTTCCACTCTGTGAATGCCGTCTGTCCCAGATTGGATAGTTTAAACTCAACCAAGTCCACATGATCAATTATTTTCTTCATGGATGGTGTTTTTTGTGTTGTATATGAAAATTAATCATCAAACTATAAATCATGAAGATTTTCTCCTGTTTCCCAGAATGATTTTTACAGTTTTGCATTTTATTTTAACTTGATGAGTGATTTTGAGTAAATTTATGTCTAAGGTGCAAAGTTTGTGTCTTTGTTCATTTATTTCCATAGGGTCATCCTTTTGTATCATCACCATGGTTGATGATGACTAGAGACTAAAAGACTAAAGACCTAAAAGACTATTATTTTTTATGTTGGAGTGCATTTATTGTCTTGACCAAGATCAAGTTGTCTGTATTTGCAGAGGTCTTTGTGTGAACTTTCCATGATTTTTCATTTACCTCTCTGTCTATTCATTTTATTTTTTTATTATTTATTTATTTTTTAATTTTTTTAAATTTATTTTTCCCCCAAAGCCCCAGTAGATAGTTGTATGTCACAGCTGCACATCCTTCCAGTTGCTGCACGTGGGATGCGGTCCCAGCATGGCCGGAAAAGCAGTGCGTCGGGGTGTGCCTGGGATCCGAACCCTGGCCACCTGCATCAGAGCGCGCACACCCAACTGCCAAGCCATGGGGCCGGCCCTATTTTTAAAATATCACGGTTGCAGATCCCGGGCGTGCACCGAAGCACGGATTCTCCGGCCATGCTGAGGCAGCATCCCACATACAGCAAATAGAAGGATGTGCAGCTATGACATTCAACTATCTACTGGTTCTTTGGGGGAAAACAATAAATAAATAAAATTATAAAAAAAAAATCACGGTCTCTTGATTATTGTAGTATTGTAAAATATCGCAGTCTCTTGACTTTGTAATTAATCTTGAAATTGAGAAGTGTGAGTTCATCAATTTGTTCTTCATCAGGATTGTCTAGACCACTCAAGGTTTCAAATGAATTCTTCAGTATCTACAAAATAGCTTGGTGAGATTTTTATTGGAATTGCACAGGATCTTTAGATCAATTTAAGAAGAATTGACATCTTAATAATATTGTGACTTTTGATCATGAGCAAGGAGTATATCTCAATTGATTTAATTTTTCCTTTATTGCTTTTAAGAGTGTCTCATATTTTTTTCTACAGATATCTGTAAATATTTTATTGGATTTACACTTGGGGATTTCTTTGTGTATGTGTGTGTATTGTTAACGGTATTGTTTCATATTCCAATTATTTGTTGGTATATAGAAAATCAACTGAATTTTGTATACTGAATTTGAACCTCTCTTCATGATCTCTCTATAAATTCCCATCTGGGCACAGAACAGGGGCCTCCGTTTCTGTTTGAACATCCCAAATCATGACATTGAATAATCTGAATACTGAATTTCAGCCATTCACCAGAACTGCCAAGGCACACAGCCACCACTAATACTGCAGTTACAAGCCTTTTCCAAGAGACGTGCCCTCGGATTCATTAAAGAACGCCTGTTTTCCACTCGGCCTGGCAGTGGCAGTTTGGCAAGAAGACTGCAGAGCCCTTACAGGCTTATTCCTAGAGCTGAGCCAAACTCTCCCTGTCTTCCATTGTTGAAACTGAGTCTGTGCAGAACCTACCTCAGCTCTAGGAATTAAGGCTCTCTCACACATAACTTCCCAGACACACTGCATTTACAAGCCTTTTCTGAGAGTCATTCCCACAGATTCATTAAAGAAAGCCAGTTCTCAACTCGGCCTGCCAGTGGCAGTTTGGCAAGAAACTGCAGAGCCCTTAGAGGCTTGTCCCTAGAGCTGAGTCAAACTATATCTGTCTTCCATTTCTGGATCTGAAACTGTGCAGAACCTCCCTCAGCTCTAGGAATTAAGACTGTCTCACACATAAATTCCAAGACACACTGCAATTAAAAGCCTTTTCTGAGAGGCATTCCCTTGGATTCACTAAAGAAAACTGGTACTTGACTTGGCCTGCCAGTGGCAGTTTGGTGAGAAACTGGAGAGCCAGATTGTATGTATAACTGAGATCAAATGGTATTTATCTTTCTCTGTCTCAGTTATATCACTTAGCATAATGACCTCAAGGTCCATCCATGACATTGCAAATGGCAAGATTTTTTCATTTTTATGGCTGAATAATATTCCATTGTAAGTATATACCCCATTTTCTTTACTTTTTTTTTGTGAGGAAGATGAGCCCTGAGCTAACATGTGCCAACCCTCCGTTTTTTCCTGAGGGAGACTGGCCCTGGACAAACATCCGTGCCCACCTTCCTCAACTTTATATGGGACTCCATCACTACATGGCCTGACAAGTGGTGAGGCAGTGCGCACCCGGGATCTGAACCCCGGGCTGCCACAGCAGAGCACACACACTTAACCACTATGCCACCAGGCCGGCCCATACCACGTTTTCTTTATCCACTCATTTATTGATGGACATTTAGGTTGTTTCCATATCTTAGCTATTATAAATAATGCTGTAATAATCACAGGGTTGCATATATCTTTTCAAGTTAGTGTTTTCATTTTCTTTGGATAAATATACTGAAGTGTATCTATTTTTAATTTTTTCAGGAACCTCCACTGTCTTTTCCATAGTGGCTGCACCAATTTAAATTCCCATGAACAGCACACAAGGGTTTCCTTTTCTTCACATCCTTGCCAACACTTATTATCTCTTGTCTCTTTGATGATCACCATCCTTACAGGTGTGAGGGGATGGATCTTTGTGGTTTTGGTTTGCATTTCCTTGATGATTAGTGACATTGATCTCCTTCTAATGTACATGTTGGCCATTTGGATGTCTTCTTGGGACAAATGTCTACTTAGTCCTTTGCCCATTTTTCAATTGGATTGCTTTTTTGTTATTGGGTTGTATGAGTTCATTATAAATTTTGTTATGGGTTGTATAAATTTTTTATAAATTTTAGATATTTAACCCCTTATCTATACATGGTTTGTAAAACTTTTCTCCAAGCCTTTTGATTTTGTTGGCTGTTTGTTTTGCTAGGCAGAAGATTTTAAGTTTGATGTAGTCCCATTTGTTGATATTTTTTCTTTTGTTGTTTGCAGTTTTGGTGGGATATCCACAAAACTATTGCCAAGACCAATGTGGAGGAGCCTCTTCCCTGTGTTTTCTTCTAGCAGTTTTACAGCTTCAGGTCTGAGAATGCCCAAAAGGCCAGGAGGAGCAATGTCCCTTTTTTTCACAGCTGAACAGATTCAGTCTCTCATTTCTCTATCAAGAAGTTTAGTTCAGACCTTATAAACACAATTCTTTCCAATTTTAAGCCAAATTAAAAAGGTCAGCCTGGCCCCTTCACTCCAAAAGTGCCCCCTAGCCTCCCCTGGTCTAGGAAATTCCCCCTGGGTTTCTCGTTCCTAGGAATTCCCCCCTAGGTTCCTCTAACCTAGATTATGTACCGGTACACCCTTAAGACACCTAGCCTTAAGCCTTGAAAACAGCTCAAATAAATTCTGAACTGTTGACTTACAATAAGGAGGTCCAGGTTTCAGGAGAACTCACTGGGGTCACCTGAAGAATGCAGTGATCTGGGGGGCACAATGGGCCCCTATTGATACCCAATACCAGTTCAGTGTAGATTCCAGGTAGTCTCTGGTGGGTTTCTCTGAAATCCTGCCATGACTACACCAACAAATGTCTACGTCAATAATCCATAATCAATGTATAAATCAAAATTGGAGTGAGTTTATTATGAGCCAACTTTTGAGGACCATGGCCCAGGGCCTTCCTTCCCTAAGGAAGGAACGGCATCAACGAAGTGGGGTGTACAGAGCAGTTATATGCTGTCAAAGAGCATGTATCACATAGGATTGTAATGTCCCTTTTACTATAGCGACAAGATCGCCCTGTCAGACTGCCCTGCCAAAATAGCTATTGATGGACACAGCAGGGAGCAGGTCTGCTGTCTCTATGGGCTTGGCTGGTGTCAGGTCTGTTGTCTCGAACTAGGTGGTCACAGGATGACTGCAGCAAGCAAATCCTAGCTTAGGGAGAAATGCTCATGCTTAAGGTAATGCCAATGAGGGCATCCTTATCTTAAGGGCATATTCTCTTCTCTTTGGGACATGGGAAAGCAGATACACAATGCAGGCGACAGGCCCTTTTGGAAAAACAAACTCTGGCCAAATTAGTTTTACCCCAAATGGCTTTCTCATGTGCTCCAATATATCCTATTGTTTGCCATTTATTTATCAGTTCCTTAGTACTCATTGTGTGTCTGTTATGTATACAGAATATGTAATATCCTGGGGAAAACAGGGGTTATAGGATATAGTGTCTGCAGACAAGGAGCTTATTACCCTACTTGGAAAATAACTACATTTCTTTTTTTTTTTTTTTTTGTGAGGAAGATCAGCCCTGAGCTAACATCCATGCTAATCCTCCTCTTTTTGCTGAGGAGGACCGGCTCTGAGCTAACATCTATTGCCAGTCCTCCTCCTTTTTTTCCCCCCCAAAACCCGAGCAGTTATTGGGGCCGGCCCCAATAACTACATTTCTGAAATGCTAAACAGAAACACTGCAGAGAAAAAGACATGCCTCAATGGTCGAGGAAATGCCACAGCAAATTTATTAAGTGAATGCAAAACAGTGACAATCAGCACAAATGCCAAGAAAGCTCTGGAGTCTCAAGCTAGCTCAAATAGCTTCTCACAATAAAGCAAAGATTCAGCACTGGTTCTGGAGAGGCCTTGATGTGGACATATGGTGATGACTTTGAATTCCTCCGAGGAGAAATTTTTAAATACAGGAAATAATGTGTGATTATTCTAACTAAACATAGATTTTTTTTGTTTTATTTATTTATTTTTTCCCCCAAAGCCCCAGTAGATAGCTGTATGTCATAGCTGCACATCCTTCTAGTTGCTGTATGTGGGACGCGGCCTCAGCATGGCCCGAGAAGCGGTGCGTCGGTTCCCGCCCGGGATTTGAACCCGGGCCGCCAACAGCGGAGCCCACACACCTAACCACTAAGCCACGAGGCCGGCCCTAAACGTAGATTTTTAAAATGTCAAAAGGAGTGGTACTCCTGGTGTGTTAGTTCTGAATAACAGCTGTCATTGTCTTAGCTCTTTCCGCATAGTGTTTGCTCCTGCCTCACACCAGCCCTATGAACAGGGCCAGAGCGGGTATCATTCCTGATTTCCTGATGAGAATGCTGAGGCCTTGTAAAGTTAGGAGATCTGTCTGGGCGACAGTATTGATGATATCCTAGGATTTTTGTCTACTCAGTATTTTTCTTTATCTTCTGTAATTGCCATTATTTCAATATAACTGATAACTTTCTACCTTGGTTTTTGAAATGACACCCACAAAGTTGTGGGTATCTTTTGGTCCCTTGTTAAGCAAATGATGAAAATATGAGATTACCAGCTACAGCTGCTGCTCATATTGACAAGCCATCTCCTTTATTTTTCTACCTGACAAGCGTGTTCATTCAATAGACATTAAGTGGCTGTTATGCAGTCATCATGAAATTGTCAAGAGTGGGGGGATTGACAGGACAAGTGTGCACACTTCTCGTGCTGAAGAGACTTTCAGTGCATTTGAGGGAAGACGAGATATACTCAGGAAAGTGTTAAGCCGCCACCCTTCCAGAAAGCACAACATTATTGTCAAAACGAGGGGTGCAGGTGTGCCGTGTTTGTGTGCTGATTCCGAAGTGGTCCAGGTGAGCTGGGCCATCAACCAGACTTTAGTGATTGATGAGACTCTGTGAGGGGAGGACCAGGGAGGGCCTTCTAGAGAAGTGGAGCTTGACTCAAGAAACAGGGAGAGATGAATTTGGGGGGTGGACAGGAGGCATGTAGAAAAATATAAGTGATAGTCTGGTTGAAGAGATGGCATCTGCAGACACTAAAAAGCCATGAAAGAAATTGTGTTTTCCTTATTTTCTGCTACTGGAGCCATGCGGTGAAGGAGAGGTTTTGAGATTACCTCACAGCACTGTAATGTGTGAGAGTCCTGGGGTGTGGCTGAAAGCCTGGAGGACCAACTGAACTTTCCATATATATATAGTTTACATGGGGTTGTATAGAGTGCTTATAGCATACATTGTATTGGGGTGAACGTGGAATCTTAAGTGAAACCATTTATCCCTTTGGCTGTTGATGCCGCCTGTTTTATATGGAGCCAGCGATGTCCAAGACTGAGTGGAATCATTGTATTAGGATGATGAAGCGCTCTAGGCAAGAGTCCATTAATCAGGGGATGTGTAGTTTGCTACCCTGATAGATGCCCGGCTACACCTTCCATGAAAGGTTCACATGATACAGATATGAAGGAGGCAGGATCCTGTGCCTAATGGCTGGCAACATGCAGGGAGACATTTTCCTAAACCAGCAGCTGGTGCAGCACTGTCAGGACATCACGCCTGACATCCTCCTTGCCCGAGTCTTAGCTTCTTCCTCTAAGTATGAGGATATTCTCTGATATTTTGGCCAATGCACATATACAGAATTCTTTCAGTTTCACCAATGAGAGCTCATTTCTAAATTCGTGCTAATTAAACGAACCACTCATTTCACCAATGAAAAGCTATTTCTGATATTCAGTAAGCTAAGTAGCAAAGCCTGTGGTGCTTATCAAGATATGACTAGCTTAAAGAGACGTGAATAGCTGAAACGCACAGCCAGGTCTGAAATGTGATACTTTCTGATACAAGACTAGCTGACCCCTGGAATCTGAATTCTCTATTGGGGTCAATGACTGTCCCTGAAGGTAAAGCTTGAACTAACTCATCTATGCGTTGTATATTACCGTCACTGCTGAAGAATATTTTATGAATTTCTTAATTTATTTAAAAAAATTACAGAAAGAGCATCTCCTGTCCATCAGTTAATTCAGTTTACTTTATAGTCTCAACATGATGACTACAGTATGTTTTTTGTTTTTAATTTGCTCTTTACCTCTGCCATACTCTTATTCTTTTCACTTTGCTTTATAATCAACAAAGGTTTAGCGAAATATACATATAAGTTAGGAAAATATCATAGGGAGAACCCAGGACATGCGTATATTGAACACACACATCCTAAACATGTTGTTGTTCTGAAATCCTAATGAGTAGTTTTGCAAGGTGTTTATAGGCCTCAAAGTGGCCTCCTTTGTGAGATTTCCACTTTACTCCCTGGTGCCAGGTGTAGTTATGAACCTTCTCATTCTGTCCAGATTCTATTTGTCTGTAGCTGGGAAAAGTTTTCTTTGCTAGCAGATCTCTGTCCAATTCTTTTATTCTTGTCTGGTTTATTTACTTTTTCACTATATTTCTCCAAAACAGTTCCCAACTTGGACCTAAGATAAGTCAGTTTCCTGGACCTTTTGTTGTTGAAGGCAGGGAAGGTATTATCATCCTCTGGTGCCTAGTACAGCCTGTCCTTTGACTTTGCCACACGTATTCAAACAGATGTTAAAGGGACAGCATATTTGAATGTATTAAAGATGCTAAAAAATTGCTTAAAAGATGCTTAAAGTTCAGGGAGTTCTCTGACTGAGCGTCTGGATTTTCTGATCTTATAATCTCTGCCCACATGCCATCTCTACCTCAAAAGGAAGAGACTTATCTTCTCAAAGAAACTGCTCTTAGTTTGATTGAACGTTTCTATTCTTTTTCTAGCCTCTCTTTCATCTATTTCTGCTCTGATTTTTATTTCTGTCCTTCTACTGACTTTAGGCTTTGTTTATTCTTCTTTTTCTAGTTCTTTTAGGTACAGTGTTAGATTGTTTATTTGGGCTTTTTCTCGTTCCTTGAGTTAGGCTTCTATTGCTATAAATTTCACTCTTATTACTACTTTTGCTGCATCCCATAAGTTTTCATATGTTGTTTTTCATTTTCATTTGTCTCTAGGTATATTTTGAATTCTCCTTTGACTTATTCATTGATCCAATAGTTGTTCAGTAGCATGTTGTTTACTGTCCAAATATTTGTGACTTTTCCAATTTTTTCTTGTAGTTGATTTCTAGTTTCATACAATTGTGGTCAGAAAATTGCATGATCTGATTTCAGTCTTCTTCTTAGAATTATTGAGGCTTGCTTTGTTTCCCAACATATGTCTATCTTTGAGAATGTTCCATGTGAACTTGGGAAAAATGTGTATTCTGTTGTTTTGGGATGAAATGTTCTCTATATATCTATTAGGACCATCTGGTCTGATGTTTCTTTTAAGGCCACTGTTACCTTGTTGACTTTCTGTGTGGATGATCAATCCATTGATGTGGATGGGGTGTTGAAGTCCCCTACAATTATTGTGTTGCTGTCAATTTCTCCCTTTAAGTCTGTTAATAGTTTCTTTACATAGTTTGTTGCTCCTGTGTTAGGTGCATGTATATTAATGTATTATGTCTTCTTGGTGGAATGTCCCCTTTATCATTATATAATGTCTGTCTTTGTCTCTTGTTAGGCAAGGGAAACAAAAGAAAAAATAAGGAAGTGGGACTACACAGACTAAAAAGTTTCTGCACAGCAAAGGAAACTGTCAACAAGATGAAAAGACAACCTACCCACTGGGAGAAAGTATTTGCAAATCATATATCTGACAAGGGGTTAATTTCCATAATATATAAAGAACGCATACAACTCCACAACAAAAAAAAGAACGACCTGATCAATACATGAGCAGAGGACATGAAAAGACATTTTTTCAAAGAAGGTATACAGATGGCCAACAGGCACATGAAAGATGTTCAACGTCACTAATTATTGGGGCAATGCAAATCAAAACTACAATGAGATATCACCTCACACCCATCAGAATGGCTATTATTAAAAAGACAAAAAATAATAAGTGTTGGAGAGGATGTGGAGAAAAGGGAACCCTCATACATTGCTGGTGGGAACACAAACTGCTGCAGCCACTATGGAAAAAAGGATGGAGATTACTCAAAAAATTAAAAATAAAAATACCATAAGATCCAGCTATTCTACCTCTGGATATTTATCCGAGGAATATGAAGTCAGTAATTCAAAAAAATGTATGTGTCCCTATGTTCTTCACAGCATTATTCACAATAGCCAACACTGGGAAGCAACTCAAGTACTTATCAATGGATGAATGAATAAAGATGTGATATATATACATATATACCATGGAATACTACTCAGCCATAAAGAAGACAACATCATGCCATTTGTGACAGTATCGATGGACATTGACGGTATTATACTAAGTGAAACAAGTCAGATAGACAAAGAAACATACTGATTGATTTCCCTCATATTGGGAAAATAAATAAACACATAGATTAGTACAGATTGTAGTTACCAGAGGGAAAGAGGGAAAGGTGTAAAGGGGCACATATGTATGGTGACAGATGAAAACAAGACTATTGGCAGAGAACATGATCCAGTCTATACAGAACTGAAATATAGTAATGTACACCTGAAATTTACACAGTTATAAGCCATATGACCTCAATAAAATTAAAAAGAAATTTATTTTTAAATATAGCAAGACCCACTTTACACCTGGGCTGCAGGCAGCCCACGCACTCACTGAATTACACAGAAGGACAGTTTCCCAGGTGAGTCCTGTCTGCTTTGCCACCCTCGGAACCTCCTGATGAAGAACACAGGCCCAAAGATGCTGAAGCAGGTGGGACCCCTGGAGCAGGGAATGTTCTGAGAGTGTGTGACACAAAGTATCTGTGCAGTGCATACTGGGTAGTGAGTTTTTGCTTCTCTTCAAGGTATGCCTTTGGTCATAATCTGCCGATAACTCAAGGAAAATCACTGGTAGGCTTGTTAAATGGAAAATTCTCGTGTCCCAACTTCAAAGTTGCTGAGTTAGAATTCCGGGGAAGGGACACTGGACTTGTCCAGTTATTACCGTGTAGACTGAAGTCTGAGAAGCACTGCTGCTGGCGTCCAGCTGTAGCCACTGCCCGAGGTCAAAGCTCCACATCTTGTGAGGCCTGAGACGGCTCGCAGGGGAGATTTCTGTCTGTCGTCTGCAGAGGGGCGGCCACCTCACCTCTTCCCGCCAGCTCGCTTCCCTAACTGGCTTCCTTGTGCCTTTCTTACTCCTTTTCTTTACCTTCAGAGATAACTGGGAGAGGCAAGATAGAGATACAAATTTTACTAAATCTAACACTTAAGTAATCTTTAAAAAATTGTACAGCGTTCAGATGTAATATTTATTTTTCTGTTGGGTTGTTTTTTGTCTTTCTCCCTTTTGTTGTCTTAAAGTATTTTGTGTTAATGGCTGGGAAGATAGCATGATATTAACATCAGCTTTATATTGAGCCCCAAACCAGGAAAGCACTTTATATTTGTCATATGGAATTAAGAATCACATTTGTGTTATGATGTATAAAGGAATTTGGTTGTTTTATTCCTTGTTTTTTCTTCTTTTTGGCATAATAAAGTCCCAGTTTCTTCTTGGTGGACTGATCAGGAATACTGATGTCTGATCTATAAGTGAAGAGTAAATAGAAGAGCACTGTTACTTTTCATAAATCTCTTCCTCACTAACTTTTCCTAAATGATAGCATGGGTGTTAGAGTTAAGAATTTTGATTTTTCCCCCATTGGATTATAGAGAGAAAGATAGTCATTAGAGACTTAACTTGGAGTTGTAGTAAAAGAGCATAACATAAGAGCACTGAGCTTGGGCTTTGCCATGTATCAGCTTTGTAACTTGAGTGAGTTTTCTAGCCACTGTACCCAGTCTCTTCATCTATAAAATGATGAGAAGAATAACATCTACTACATCGGGATATTTTGAGGGTTATGAGAGTTAATGTATGTTCAAGCACAGAATTAACATTCAGAATGCAGTGCCTGGTTCAGTAGAAGTGTTTGCTGCTGTTATTATAATTATCATTGTTTCATGTCCTATCTTCCTCATGAGTTCCCTGTAAAACCAACAATATTCCACAGCGTAAACAGTTTTATTCCAGGTCCCTGCTTAAAGGCCTTCAGAGGGAGCCTCGTGCTCATAACCTCCTGTTTTTATCCCAGTCTCTGGAGAGATGCATTTACCTCTTTCTTCTTTGCACTGAGGCACTGAATGGGGGCCCACACCCAACCATGCATGTCCTCCTTTTAGTATCCGATGCTTTTCAGACACTGCTTAGTGTTTACTTGGTGGACTATACCCCCTGACATGAACAACTCATGGGAGATAAGACGTAGAAAACATTGCTCCATGTAGGTCTCTGAGTTTATCATAACTCTGAGTACAGTTGATCAAGGGCCAAGGTAGAGTTCCATAATGCAAAGATATTCAGTGATGAGGTTGTTCTAATGTGACACCGTCTGAAAATAAAGCAAGCACATAAAAGCATATGAAGTTTTAAAAGGAAAAGCACACAACTAAAAGAATTGATCCCATTAAATACACTATTCTATTTGTTTATGCATCAAATTACTGATAGGAAATAGCCAGGTGTAGAGATAGTAGAATTGATCAATTTCATAGATAATTCTTTTTAACAGTTGTTCGTATCTTGTGTTTTACATCATTGATTGGGGTAATATTTTCATCATTTCCTTTCCTAGTGCCTTTATCTTTCTCAACTTTTCCAAGAGATATATTTATATTATTCTCTAAAATTTTAGGGCAATTTGAAAAAAGTTATCAAACATTTTAAGTTATTGATTTTGTATACTGGAGGAGATCTAGATTGAAAGTTAATTAGTGATAATTAGAGTTTTAGTTTGGTAAAAGATGGTAGTTGGAACTGATAACAGGATGTTTGTAACCTAGTTTTTTCTTCATTATTTGATGTAGTTTTCAAAATGAGAGAGCAAGTAATTTTTCATGTAATATATTGTCTCATTTTAAAATATGTGTTCTTGGAGAGGGTGATGGAGGTAAGTAGAAAATAATTTAATGTAGTGACTTATTTTTCTCAAGCTGATCTGTTATAAACCCAACAGCTATATAGCGTCATTTTGTCCAAATGACCTGATGGCACTTTCTTGACTTTTCTTGCTGTGACTCTAGCAATCTGAGGTCACACCATCTTTTCCCTCCTAGTCATGTTTTTAGTTGTAAGAGTGACACTATCAATAATGTAATGACAACTTTGCACACAGTCTACTATTTACTAAAATATATATATCAATTGCAAACTTTGATAACATAATTGTTAAGGAATGAACTATTTGCAGTGCACCTAACAACTGATTGCTACACGTTATTGTGTAGTGACATCATGGTTAAAACCATTATTTGCAACATGTGACCCCTTTCAATTTTATTTTAAAGGAAATAGTTCAATGACTTTTTTCTTTTTGAAGAAGAAAGATTTACATTTCCATCTTAGAAAATTGAGAACTTGCTTTTTGCCTTTTTTTTGTCTTCAGCTCTTCTTCCTACTGGTTACTAATTCACATGTCCAGTTTCTTCAGATTCATGGTGCTACCTCCTCTGTCTTTTTCATTGTTCTTACTTTAATTTTTCTATAATCCCATCTGAGAAAGATGTTTATCTCCACCTTCATATATCAAGGAAGGAACCGACCCTCCTTTATGTGAACTTGGAGACAGAGGCCAAGGTGAGGCCTTGGTGCCCCTCCCCACCAGTGAGCTGCAGAAGGGCTGCAGACTCTTGTGAATCTTTGGCTCCCCTCCTGACTCCCTACACAGTTGGCATTGACTCCACGGAGAAGCCCAGCTTGGTACAATCGAATTTTTGAAGTCTATAGAAGCCTACTGAAAGATAAGACTGGCTAGAAAGGACATCAGCAAGTAATGTGCTCCAAAAGTTGGTGGCAGAAACATTAATAAGAAGAAAACCTTTTCGTTTATCTTGTTTTCTTTTTATGTTCTCTATCTTCATTTTCCTTTACTTAGATGGTACAAACCCTGTCCACCCCCCATCGTGGTTCTTTTCCTGGAGTCCCACGGCAGTTTATTCATATCTCTTTCATTCAAATTATTTCTGTAGTGTAATTTATCTGTTCATATCTCTCTGTTTTCCTTGCAGACTGCCAACATTTCAAGACCTTTGGGCACATAGTGTATACTTAAGTATTTGAGTGAATAAATGAAGCTCTTTTGTGGCATAAGATCTAAATAAATAAAATACCTACTAAGCACATGAATGCAAGCATTTGAGAGAGAATTTTGTGTCTCCTGAAGCAGCCTGTGGACCAGTTTAGGGGCTCAGTGCCAAGGTTACTCAATAGATTTAGATAAAATGAAAGAGATAATTAACTTTAGTTGTAAAATTCTTGGAGAACAGGAACAGCATATCTAGGTGTGGATCAGGACTTGACCATTCTTGTTGCATCTTTGGAAAATCCAGTCCTTTATCTTTCTATGAAAATGTGACTGGCCAAGAGAATTAACAGAGGACTGGCTTTTAGAAAGGCAATTTTGTCACAGGAAAAAATATAGAAGGAGAGCTGGTAGAAACACAGCAGAAACTTTTTGTGTAGAAACCCTAAAAATTGGGTTTACATGCTGTCTGAAAGAACTGTAACCCAACTTTTCTCCAATATAGATTTGAGCAGCTTTTAAATATCTAGGAATACAAAAGGATTACAAAGGAAAATAGATCAAACTGAAAGAAATTTAGGATGGAACAATGAAATGAAGCTGAAGTAAGCCAGTGCACTGAAATGTGTTTCAGAAAGACCTGCAGATTTTAAAGGTAGTTGGAAATGTATCCCTCAGGTTTAAAGTAGAAAGGGAAATGGGAACAATTCTCTATCATCTCATGTCCATGAGATCAAAAGCAACAGTCTCTCAGAGAAGCAAAACTTTTCTGGCTTCTAATGTCCCAAAAAGTGTTTTGAATGGTGCCTAATGAAAGAGATTCTGTGTGACGTAATGCAAATACATTATCATCAACTAATTTCCAAGTTTAGTTCAAACACTTTAGGACACGTTCAATTGAGGTAATGGAGAATTCTATAAGGGGCCAAGGAAGAGGCTGACAGCATTCTCTCTCAGCTTCTCACTTGACCAAGGGAGAAAATGTTCTTGAACAGATTGACCACATCTCCTAAAGACAATGCTCCATTTTCAATTTTTCTTTTTGTAAACTCAGTCTGCATTTCCCATTACATACGCAAGCTAAAGCCTGTGTGTAGACATCCTTCCTTGGCAGTGAGGAGCAGATCCATACTATTAAGTAATCAAATAAGCAAAACATCCGGTTGGCCCCTTTTAGGAAAATTACAGGTTTAAGCCCACCTTCATCAGTGGAAAGACATGGTATACCAGAATTAAAATATCTACCACTTATTATGCAGCTAATCATAAGTCATGCTATTTAAATGAAACTGAATGAATTCTTCTTCTATAAAGTGGACTAGATTTTAGACAAACTGATGTATAATTTCATATAGGTGCATTTTTACTCAAAATGTAAAACTCTTTAGAGACGGTTTCATTTAGTTTTAGAGGCATATTTTGTATATTTTGATGATTTTATTTATTTTCCTTCATAGTAGAAAGACACATCCTACTCGTTTTCTTGCTGCCTTCTCTCTACAAGATAAAACCCATCCAAGTTTATTTTGTTTTATAAGGCATAGGCTTACGTTGTGATGATAAAGAGATCATTTCTGAAACATGTTTGGAACTGTAGGGAGCCCAGAATTTTAGATTATGTTCAGAATTTTGTGAGGTAACTTCAAAGCAGATGGAACATTTAAAATTTTGCCAGAAAAATTTTCTCCTAAATTTCTTCACAGTAATTAAAAAAAAAAATGTTTAGTGTCTTAATTCTTCAGATGGGTGAGTGAAGGAGTTGGCAGGATTAAATGTACCCTTGAGAGATCTCTTTCTGGGTTACTCTTTCAAAATAACCATCGTGGGCCGACCCCGTGGCTTAGCAGTTAGGTGCACGTGCTCCATTGCTGGTGGCCCTGGTTCAGATCCCAGGCGCGAACAGACACAAAGCTTCTCCGGCCATGCTGAGACCACGTCCCACATACAGCAACTAGAAGGATGTGCAGCTGTACTCTGTACATCACGTTCATCTTAAAATCTTGACCCTCTACAACTCTTATACTTCAGCTAGCTATTTTGAAGAAAGTGTTTAGATAAATTTCTCTTAGATGTTATAACATGGTGATTCAAGGAGATAAAAACTATCACGAAAGGGATGGGGATGGAGAATGAATTCAGATCAGGCAGCCATGGAATTAGACAGAGGGAAACTGAGAACTTAGGTGTGGGTGTTCAAAATATTTCTTGATACATCTTTGTAGTTCATTGGTGTGGTAAACTGCACACAGTCTTATTTACTGTTGGAGCCCAGAAGTTTGTTCCTCTGGGCATGTCAGCAGGTCTCGCTCGGCCTATAGAAAAGAAGCTAGGAAACACTGCCTGCGTTTCTAATGTAAAGAACTGTTCATGTTCCACCAGGAGACCTCTTGGGCTCTTCCCTGCACTATCTGAATAGAAAAAGAGGAAGAGAAGCTTTTCTCCATCTGCACAAAGCCGGGACCCTATCTTGAGTTTGAGAGGATTTGCATGTGACTGAAAACAAAGTGTTCCCAAGTTTGGATTAGCTTTAACAAGATCTATTGGCTGGCTTTGATGTTAAATGTCTTTATCCAAAATTGGCTACCTCTAGTGTTAAGTTCAGAGTTGAGATTTGTGAGTATAAGAAAGAAGAATTCCTTTTTCATTAACTCAGTGAAATACAATATTTGGGAAAATGGTTATATTTGATGGTCACTTGTTAATTTTCTGTTGCCACAGTGACATCTGTTGGTAAGTGACTACTTCATGTTATTATCGATGATTTCTGTTTGAAAGACACACCCTGAGTTTGATAATAAACGGCAAGCAATAGGATATATTGGAGTATATGAGGAAGCCATTTGGGGTAAATCTAATTCGGCCTGAGTTTGTTTTTCCAAAAGGGTCTGTCGCCTGCATTGTGTATCTGCTTTACCATGTCTCCAAGAGAAGAGTAAATGCCCTTAAGATAAGGATGCAGCTTCCCCCTCATTTGCATTGCCTTAAGGATAAGCATTTCTCCCTAGGCTGGGATTTTACTGCTTCACTCATCCTGTGACCACCCAGCTCCAGACAACAGACCTGACACCAGCCATGCCCATCGAGACAGCAGACCT
Organism: Diceros bicornis minor; assembly: GCF_020826845.1. NCBI lineage: Eukaryota > Metazoa > Chordata > Mammalia > Perissodactyla > Rhinocerotidae > Diceros > Diceros bicornis. The sequence goes on from NC_080749.1 coordinate 1,274,740, forward strand.
GCTCCCTGCTGTGTTCATCAATAGCTATTCTGGCAGGGCAACCTGGCAGGGTGATCTTGTGGCTATTGTAAAAGGGACAGTACAATCCTATGTGATACATGCTCTTTGACCATATATAACCACTCTGTACATCCCACTTCTTCAGTGCCCTTCCTTCCTAATGGAAGGAAGGCCCAGGGCCATGGTCCTCAAAAGTTGGCTCATAATAAATTCACCCCAAGTTTGATTTATACATTGGTTACAGATTATTTACGTAGACATTTCTTGGTGTAGTCATGGCAGGATTTCAGAGAAACCCACCAGAGACCACCTGGACTCTACACTGAACTGGCATTGGGTACCAATTGGGGCCCATTGTGCCCCCCAGATCACTGCATTCTTCAGGTGACCCCAGTGAGTTTTCCTGAAACCTAGACCTCTTTATTTTAAGTCGACGGTCCAGAGTTTATTCGAGCTGTTTTCAAGACTTAAGGTTAGGTGTCTTAAGGGAGTACTGGTACATTCTCTAGGTCAGAGGAACCTAGGGAGAAATTCCTAGGAAAGAGAAATGTAAAGGGAATTTCATAGGCCTGGGGAGCCTAGGGGGAACTTTTGGAGTGAATGGGGCAGGGTGACTTATTAATATGGCTTAAAATTGGGAAGAATTATGTTTATAAAGTATGAACAAAACTGCTTGATAGAGAAATGAGAGACTGAATCTGTTCAGCTCTGAAGAAAAGGGACATTGCTCCTCCCGGCCTTTCGGGCATTCTCAGGCAACTGAGTATCTCATCGGGGCTGTCAGAGGCGAACACCACGACGTGTAATGGTCCTTCCTATAGGGAGTTCCACTATCATTCATGTTAATTAATCACAGGTTTGTCCGGGAACGTGTACAGGAGGGTTGGTCACTCGCGCTCCAAACCCCCACGGCAGTACCTAGACTGCGGGCGGGAGAAACCAAGGCATGTAAGAGAGTGATTACGACCTTTCTTTAGCGAGTAACAGTCACAAGCAGTACACTCCTGACCCACTACACAGTCCCTAGAAATTGTTCAGACTTTGTAGCAAAAGAAAAGAAAAGAAAAGTGGGAAATTGAGTTTGCTGGACCGTTCCCGGCTGGCTGGCCTGGCTTCTGAACCCAGGAGACTTGCCCAAGTGCTAAGACAGCAGAGGGCCTAAGACTGAAAGAAATAAAAAATGGTTAAGAAGATTTCTGCAGCTAGAAACTAATAAATTTTCTAAAACAGCAGCTATAAAATCTTTGTTGCATTTGTCTGTTCTTTATGTGTGTGTCTCTACATGTATGTTATATGTGCCTGATATTTTACCTCCGGAGGGTATGGTCAAAATCAAGAGGTCTATTCAATTAACTTGAAGTAAGCACTTACAAAAGTTGTTTCTAAATCCACATGTTTTTCCAGTTAACGTGATATAATAATCTTTGGTAAATAAAAGCTTATTTAAGCTCGTTAGTTTTCAGCATTGGATATAATGCAGATATGCAGCCTTTATTCGTCAAATAAATTGATGGTATTTCTATTACAAAACTGGTCTCAAAAATAGTAAATGATGCCGAATATTATCTAATGTCTCATAAAGTCTTGTAGGCAATCTAAATAATTATTGAGGGGCGGGCCCCGTGGCTTGGCGGTTAAGTGCGCGCGCTCCGCTGCTGGTGACTCGGGTTCAGATCCTGGGTGCGCAGCGATGCACCACTCGTCAGGCCATGCTGTGGCGGTGTCCCATATAAAGTGGAGGAAGATGGGCACAAATGTTAGCCCACACCAGTCTTCCTCAGCAAAAAGAGGAGGATTAGCATGGATGTTAGCTCAGGGCTGATCTTCCTCAGAAAAAAAAAAATTCATTGAGTATCTAGATCATTTCCAAATAAGATAAAATATTAGACATTGATTGCTAAATATAGGTTTATCTACTTTTGGCTTATTACAGAAAAACTAAAAGGTGTTTTGGGTCTATTGGTAAACATGTCTTGTGTTTTATTTAAAAGATTGTACTATAAAGTAACATTTCCCAAAATTACAAAAAGTGTCCACATAAATTTGTCAAGCCACGAAATGCTATGGTAAAGAAATTTTATAATTGCTTACTTAGTTTTTACTTAAAAATTAAGGTTTCTAAGGGTTAAAAATTTCTAAGATGTGATTAAGCTACTAAAAAATTAAGAAAACTAAGTTTGTATTCAAGGAGAGTAAGATGTGTGTTTTCATTAAGAAGATATGAAAAATGGAAATATTTTTGTTTGGTTAGGAAAGATAAATTTGCCCTGAAAAGTACTAGAAGGAAAAAAAGGAGCGCATGGCACAAATTCTGAATGTAAACAAAAAGTTATAGAAGGTTTGTTGAAGAGAAACCCTGAGGAGTTTTATACATGGTCAAGTTGGCTAAGATTAGACTAAATCCAATTAAGTAAATGATTTTTAATATCAAAAGTAAGCTGGTACAAAATTCAAATTTGGTCTTCCTTTTAAAAGGATAATTTTATTCTACTCTTTTTTATCTTCCCCCAAAGCCCCAGTAGATACTTGTACATCATAGTTGCACATCCTTCTAGTTGCTGTATGTGGGACGTGGCCTCAGCACGGCTGGAGAAGCAGTGCGTTGATGCACGCCTGGGATCCGAACCAGGACCGCCAGCAGTGGAGCGTGCTCACTCAACCGCTAAACCACGGGGTTGGCCCTATTCTACTCTTAATCTACTCTCGATAGAGGTTATTATGTAAAAAGATTTTTCTTCACCTTTGAGTTAAGTTTATCTAAATAACAGAGATCTGTTTTGTTAAGGTAATTTCCTATGTTCAAAAGACTGAGGTCTCTCTATTAAAGTCTTTTTGACTGTTTAACTGCTGTTTGTTAACTAAGCATGATTTCACTGCGACAAGAGCAGCAACTCCTTGATCTTGTCTGACCAAGTGTTTAAAACCCTTCTATATTTTTGACAATCTCCCCAAAATTCATATCCTAAATAAAGTCTGTCTAATAACGTTTTTCTTTGAGAATTTTCAAAGGGCCCTGGCAATTCTCAAGAAAATTTTATCTCTTCCTATAAAGAGGGAGATACTAAACTAACTAGGCTTGTTAAGTATGCTAAATTGCATGGGCAGCATTGTCAAGTAAATGATAAAACTTCTTAGGTTATACTGCGTAGGTAAATATTACTCACTATTTTAACCCTGCTATCTTGCTTCCAACATTACAAGAGGAAGGATCACGACTGCACTCTATTTAATTTGGTTTACAGATGGGTCTTACTTAAGTGATAAAAAAGATATTACCAAGCTGGATATGCTGTCCAGCCTCAAGAATGCCTGTGTGGGGGAAGAGGGAGAATTACCCTCTGCCCTTTCCCTTAAGGTTCTTATGGCTGCCCAAATAATTAACAAGACAGGTTAGCAGGAGAAAATAATATAATATATTATATTATATATTATATATAATATATTATAAATATAATAACATGTATACATGGGAGAAACCAGGGACACTGCGTTTCTCAACACAATAGCAGAAATTCTCATCTTAAATACCATCTTTATGTAAAGACAGAGGAGGATGTTGGGGGTGGGGGGTGTCAGTTACAGGAGATCGCCACTAAAGCTCTGTAAACAAGAGTGAGGTTATTATGCAGATTTAAGGCCTCACCTTCCACATTGATAAGTTTCTAGAAATGAGGTCATACCCCCTCTTCCCAATACAGAGAGAGAGATCCCTTTACAAATGGAGATTTCCCTTATAAATGTAAATGTTTGTCTGGCAACTCCTCAGCAGGGCCATCCAGACAATGTGGCCAGAGAGATAGAACTTCTGATAAGATGGGCTTGTTGGTGTCTTTCCTATTGTAACATCTATTTTACATTATATTACAGCCATCAGATAGAAGATCTGTTGCAGGAAAGAGTTACTATGTCAAATTCTTTAGGCAGTTAGTGGGGGAGGTCAAATGTCCGTCAGAGAAAACAATCGAGGTAAAGAGATATATTTCAGGGTGGCCAAATCTTGACCTCCCACACCTGCTTATTCCTATTAACTCTGCTAACCCAATAAAAGACTTCTTTCCACAGGCTTGAAAGAAATTGCCACCAAAGAAGAGAAATAGATATACCAGTCAAAAGGGGGAGTTTTTGACACCCCCTCACAGATGTGGTTTGCACCCAGTAAAAAAGCCCATAGTACCTATTGGAGCACAATTGCCACTTCTCTGGCATATACACCAATTAACCCATTGGGCACCTGAAAAGATAATTTTGTGGGAAGAGCAATGCTTTTAAAAACCTTCTCCCACAGCGGCTCATAAAGCTATACTGATTGTGTTATATGCCCAAAATATCATCTAGGGACACTACTACATGAATCACAAGGCCACTTTGCCTTTACTAAGGGACCCTTTGAGGTATAGCAATCGGACTGTGTCCAAATGCCACCATCTCAAGGATAAATATATCTTGTAATGACTGCCTGTTCTCACATTGGGTTGAGGCCTTTCCTTGCAGAAGAGCAATGGCTCTAATAGTAGGTAAATTACTATTAGAGAGAATAATTCCTGTTTGGGGAATTCCTGCTGAGTTACATAGTGACCAGGGAACTCATTTCACTGGACAAATAATTAGTCTATTTTAATATTGGGCCAATGAGACAGTATTTCCACTGTGCTTAACATTCCCAATCCTCAGGACTGGTGGAAAGAACTAACGGCACAATCAAAACTCAATTGGCAAAGCTTTCAGGAATATTTCATCTCATGGCTGAAAGCTCTTCCACTACTGCTCCTCAATCTTAGATCTACGCCCTTTGCTAAACATCGGCTGTGTCCTTTTGAGATAATAACTGGACAGCCTATGCAATTAGATAAAGAAATGTATGAATCAACTTCACGTAAAGAAAATATCTTAATTACTGCCAAGGTCTCATTGAGACACTTAAAAAAAATATATATATATATATGAGAAGTCAGTAGCCGATTCTTTTTACAGAGCCCTCCCAGACCTTAAGGATGATAACCTAGAAAATTTATTTATCAGAAGAGTCATCAAATAAAAGACTCTACAGCCCTATTGGAAAGGAACATACCAGGTACTTTTAACCAGTTCGTGCGCTGCAGAATCAAAAGACATAGACTCATGGAGTCACATTTCTTGTTTTAAAAAGAGGCTTTTGCATCTGAGTGCGTTACAGTTCCTATTTCTGAAAGCTGACTTCAACTGGCCAATACGAATATCTCCAAACCAGGATGAGAAGAAGACAACATCAGTTGTAGACAGCTGTCCCAAGACTCCGGACCAGGACTGTATTCCCAACCTTAAATCCACTCATTTAAACCTTTGTTATGCTTAAACTGTATACTTATTTTATAATTGTTACAGTTAAGATTTTCAGAATACTATCATACATAAGGAAGGTTCTTGATTTGCAACAGACTGGTCTTAATGTTCAGGCATTTATCGGGTGGCTCCTAATATAACTTAATGGTTGTATAGAACAAATCTCTGGCCTTGACTACTGGCCTGATGGCTGAAACACTACACCCGATCTTCCTTTAAATGCAGGGAAGGATTCACAGTGACAACTGCTGCCAACCTTCCTCTGCTTAAGGCCAGACGGGCTCATTCAGTGTTCCCCTGGTATGACCACCGAGCAGCTAGCTATATTTGTTCCTTTTTTAGGACTAAAAGATGTCACATCACATACAGAATCCCTTAGTGACAGTCAAGCAGGAATTGCCTTATTAAATACTAAAATGTCTTTAACAAAAAGACTGTCTTTCAAAATAGAATGGCCTTAGATATTTTAACTACATCCCAAGGTGGTACATGTACAATCATTCAAACTGAACGCTGTGTTTTCATAACTGACGAGTCTTCCAATGTGTACTCTCTGCTAACGCCCATGAAAAAGCAGGTGAATGCCTTAAGCGATCCTGCGCTCAGTCTTGAGTTGTTCGGTTGGCTCCCTTCTGGTATTGGTTCCCTTTTTCGATCTGGATTGCAATTCCTATTTCTATTACTTCTTGGAATTCTTGTACTAGCCATAATATTTAAACTAATTGCTGATTTCTATACTCAGTGCTGTAAGACTGTCATGTAAGCTGGAGTAGTGAAAGCTGAGGTGATCGATTGATCTTATAACCTTGGACAAACTTCCCTTTTTGATAGTGACTAGGCCTAAGAACTCATTTTACACTAATCTTTTCAAAGATGTTAAATTATTATCATTGTTATTGTACTTGTTCTATAATTGTGCGTAGCGTAAATACAAGGAGTGATAAAAAGCACATACACAATGTTTGTGCAACAACCTAAAATAAATCCAAAACCCATGAAATGCTTCCTCTATTAATATACGTATACCTCTTTGCTTGTCCACTATATTCAATTAAATCCCCCAACGGGGACAAGTGGGCAAATAAATGAGATCAAAGCCTGGCACCGAGGGACATGATGGACCCAGGGCAGGCAGCAACCACCCTGGGGCTGACGGACAATATTTTGATCATCAATGTTTTCTATCAAAATATTATAGATCGGGCCGGCCGTGTGGCTTGACGGTTAAGTGCGCGCGCTCCGCTGCTGGAGGCCCGGGTTCGGATCCCAGGCGCGCACCGACGAACTGCTTCTCCGGCCGTGCTGAGGCCGAGTCCCACATACAGCAACTAGAAGGCTGTGCAACTATGACATACAACTATCTACTGGGGCTTTGGGGGAAAAAATGAATAAATAAAATTTAAAAACATAAATAAATAAAATAAAATTCTTAAAAAAAATATTATAGATCAAAAAGGGGAAAATGATAAATAAATGGCAAGCAATAGGATATATTGGAGCATATGAGGAAGCCGTTTGGGGTAAAACTAATTCGGCCTGGGTTTGTTTTTCCAGAAGGGCCTGTCGCCTGCATTATGTATCTGCTTTGCCATGTCCCAAAGAGAAGAGTAAATGGCCTTAAGATAAGGATGCAATTTCCCCCTCCTTGGCATTTCCTTAAGGATAAGCATTTCTCCCTAGGCTAGGATTTGACTGCTGCAGTCATCCTGTGACCGCCCAGCTCTAGACAACAGACCTGACACCAGCCATGCCCATCGAGACAGTGGACCTGCTCCTCACTGTGTCCATCAATAGCTATTCTGGCACGGCCACCAGGCAGGGCGATCTTGTGGTTATTGTAAAAGGGACATTGCAATCTCATGTGATACATACTCTTTCACAGTATATAACCACTCTGTACACACCACTTCTTTGGTGCCATTCCTTCCTTAGGGAAGGAAGGCCCAGGGCCATGGTCCTCAAAAGTTAGTTCATAATAAACTCGCCCCAATTTTGATTTTTTTTTTTAATTTTTATTTATTTATTTATTTTTTCCCCCCAAAGCCCCAGTAGATAGTTGTATGTCATAGCTGCACATCCTTCTAGTTGCTGCATGTGGGACGCGGCCTCAGCATGGCTGGAGAAGCGGTCCGTCGGTGTGTGCCTGGGATCCGAACCCAGGCTGCCAGTAGCAGAGCGCACGCACTTAACCGCCAAGCCACGGGGCCGGCCCCCCAATTTTGATTTATAGATTGATTATGGATTATTTACATCGACATGTTTTACAAGTAACAAAATATCTTGAAAGGAAACAATAAAGCCGCAGCCCTGCATTACACATGAAAGTTGTGCTCCCCCTGGAGGGAAAATGAGGATACGACATTGGTCGAGTACTTGATTTTCTAATCCACTGGTGCCTTTCAAAAATATAGCTATTATTGTAAGAGTAAAGATATCCTTAAGAATAATGCCACAAAACAGGTTTTCCCAGCTTCTTTTTGTCAGAGCTGAAACCAACATCAGGCTGGAGCACTTGAAGAGGCATGGGGGACTCAGCTAAGGGTTATTTAATTACCTTGAGATGATTAGCCAATAGCGAATAGGATGCAGAATGATTAAAAACAGGTAAATGGACATAAAGTTGGAAATAATTAAGAAAAATAACGCCTTCAAAATATTCTCTCATTATTTTTATAGCTTTTTTTTTTTTTTTTTTTGAGGCATGACTAGGATAGTATGTTAGATTTTTCTAAATCCTTATCTCCAAGGCATATGTTACTGAGTTCTTCTGTATATATCATAATGCCAAAGAAAACCTGGACCAAAGTATTCTGTACTATCAACAAGGACAAAACATGTACAACATTGCTCTATACATTAAGATTCCAGCTGTAATAGTCAAGATATATATTCATGTGTGCAAAATTATAATGATTTTCTATTTTTCTCGGGCTGTGAACCATGGTAAAGTATATAATAATAAGCAGAAATCCTGATGAACTAGGTGATTTAAAACACCTGATGTTACATCTTGGCCATTCAAGGGTGAAATACATCAATTTAAATTTCACACCTTCTTTCCTTCTAGCCAGTGAAGTGTCTGGAAGACATAAAATTAATTGAGAGTTAAGAGTATTTGGAAGCAGTTGAGGTTAAGCCCTCAACAATGGTGGCCCTTACTTCTGGAGCCATTGACTCTTTGTCATATGTTTATTGTATAGACGAGTTCTCTTCTTAGATGATTTGTGTATGTTTCATAGAAGAGAGACAGGGCAGGAGAATTAACTATCACTCTACACCGGTTCCTTTACTGTATTACCTCATGCAATTCTTACAGTAATCCTTTAAAGTAACTATTATAATTCATATTTAATTGATAAAGAAAACCATGTTTAGGGGCCTGCTTGGTTGTGCAAGCGGTTAAGTGTGCGCGGTCCGCTACGCTGGTCCGGGGTTCACTGGTTCGGATCCTGGGCGCGTGCCGATGCACCGCTTGGCAAGGCATGCTGTGGTGGCGTCCTGTATAAAGTGGAGGAAGATGGGCATGGATGTTAGCCCAGGGCCAGTCTTCCTCAGCAAAAAAAGATGAGGATTGGCAGATGTTAGCATAGGGCTGATCTTCCTCACAAACAAAATAAGACCATGTTCACAAAATTGATCAAGGGTAAGAGGGAAGATCTGAACATCATTCTGTTGGGTTTATGCCTCTATTCTCTCCACTGTGATAAAAATGGTGCTTCAACATGGGTACTCACCATCTGGCTATTTAATACCAGTTCCTGCCAGCATTATTGGATGAGATCAGATGAGAAGTTTATTTCCAAAGTTATTCTATTATATTTAAACTAACTATTTATGAGTCAGATGTCAAGACATGTTTTAGAGGCAGAGAGAACAACTGATTACTTCACCTACACATTTTTCAGTTTTACTATAACTTTCATGTGTCACATTGTGTCAACTTTACGAACTTTAGTGCTGCACTGTTCTTTTTTAAAAAACTTACAATTTCATTTTCCATGTAAAGCACTTTGCTGTTTTCTTCTTAGTCACTAGATGGCAGTTCTGTATGTCTGTAAATTACCACTGTAGCAGGATATGAGAGGTCTTAAGCCAGTTTGCTCTGTACAAATGATGGACATAGGAGGATTTCTGGTCCATCAAGGCTGCTTGTGTTATTCTGTGGCCGTAACGGCGATGTCCAGGATTACTTAGTCAAAGGCACGAAGCAGAGTCAGAAAGCATCCTCTAAGTTCTTTTTCAGATGTGAGTTCAGGCACCTATCCTCTCACCTGAGCACACTGGAGTTTATTGAATGTGTTCTGACTCTTACTCTCTCCCTGTAGTTAATAAGTCTGGGAGCTCCATACCCCTAGAAAAAAACACATGACTCATAAAGCCTTTTCTCAACTAAACGGAGTTGAGGGCTATGGCGTTGCCTGCGAGTCTGATGCTTAAAGCAAACGCAGCTGGTGCTCATGTGGAGGGAAAGGGCGTCAGCCACTCCTGGAGGGCTTTTATTGATGCTCCTATGGAATGAGCAAGTTTAAAATAAAACCACATTGCTTAAACCTCACTAACTGATTATTTTATTTTCAAGTAATATGCTGTGAAAATCTGCTGTGTCTAAAAAACTATTTCACAAAACTGAAACAATTCTGTTTTTTATTCTCTGGTATTTGAAATACTATTAAAACTGTAAATCCTTTAACATTCTACAATATACAAATAGGCAAATTTCAATTATATTCTCTAAAAATGTTTGCTCCCATGTTAAAGATTAATATATTGTAGCAAAACTGGGTACCACCCAGTTTTTAACTCATTTTTTGCTTTTGAAATTACATATAAAATTTGTGTTTTGAAGTATTTTCCTAAAACTCAGCATCTTTCTGGTAAATGGACTAGTTGACAGGTAACTAGAATGAAATTTGATCTTTAAAACTCTAGCTTTGTGTAAGAATTGATAATATCAGGCAGTTGAAAGTTGGGTCTCTCCACATTATGATATTTATTAATTGTGAATAGCCACATCTGTTACAAAGTGCTGAATAATAACAAGAAATTAAACAATATCAGCCTTCTCTTACCCCACATGTACCGTTTATATGCAAATAAACTCTCAAAGGTCAGGAAAATGCTTATGATTTCAGCTAACTGGTAAAATACTATCTCATTCCAGTTTTAACCTCATTTGAAATTGACTTAAAACTCTTCTCTTAGGATCCTGCTCTGATCAGTGCCCCCTGGTCCCCTCAATGCCTCATTTGGTTGCAAACCTATCTGAGGAATTGAAGATTCTTTTCCATTTGTTCTCTTTAAGGTATCTGTCATAGTGCTTTTTATACAATGACCACTCGGTACAATTTATTATTAGTTTCAGAAACACCTTGGGCTGGCCTCATGGCTTAGCGGTTAAGTGCGCGCACTCCGCTACTAGCAGCCTAGGTTTAGATCCCGAGCGCGCACTGATGCACAGCTTCTCTGGCCATGCTGAGGCCGTGTCCCACATACAGCACCTAGAAGGATGTACAACTGTGACACAACTATCTAATGGTGCTTTGGGGAAAAAAAATGCAGGAGGATTGGCAATAGATGTTAGCTCAGAGCCGGTCTTCCTCAGCAAAAAGAGGAGGATTAGCATGGATGTTAGCTCAGGGCTGATCTTCCTCACAAAACAAAACAAAAAGAGTAACATCTTTATTTAGGAACAAATCAAGGAAATAGATGTCAGGAATGTGGGGTCGCCTAGCTGATGGTGCTTGAGGGATTCCTCACGTGAATCTTGGCATAGAAAAGTTTAAAGTGTGAAGCAGCATTGGTCAGATCACAAGTGTGGGGTGAACATAATTCTGAAGGAATAATGATGGAGACGTAAAAGCAAGAAGCCACTTGAATTGCCTTGGAAGATATTAGACACATCAAAGGGCTGGGGAAAAAACCTTGTTTAATGTGAGCTCTTTCAAAACTCGAAGGCAAAAAGTAATATGGATTTACATGGTAATTATAAACCACAAAACAACAATTCACAAGACAAGTAAACAACTAAAGTAGAAACCAGAGTAACAAAAAAATAGAGGTTAAAGGAGAGATGGAGAGAGATGGTTGGGGTCAGAAAACATGGCTTAGTCATCCTTGAGGTCTCCCTCACACTCTGATCATTCTTAGTGCTCAGTAAACACTTTGAGCCCATGAGCCTGGGGAGGGGCAAAGTGAGAGGTGGTTGGGAGGGGAGACAATGCGAGGATACCCTTGTGGAGGCACTGACATTGAAAATCAGTGACATTTTGCCAAGGTGTTTACCATAACATATTAAGGATTATCCTGGAAAGATAAGGATTTTTCTGGAATGTGCGTTTTCATTTTGTGGAAACTCCAACTAGCCCAGAGAACAATTTAGACATTTCAGCTTTAGAAATAAAGAGAGGGGCCAGCCCTGTGGCACAGCGGTTAAATGCACATGCTCCGCTGCGGCGGCCCCGGGTTCACAGTTTCGGATCCTGGCGCGCACCGATGCACCGCTTGTCAAACCATGCTGTGGTAGCATCCCATATAAAGTAGTGGAAGATAGGCGCAGATGTTAATCCAGGGCCAATCTTCCTCAGCAAAAAGAGGAAGATTGACATCGGAAGTTAGCTCAGGGCTGATCTTCCTCACAAAAAAAATAAAGAAAAGGAAATAATGAGAAACTTTTCTGTCAGTTTTAGGAATGAAAACCAGTTAGCATCTGGAAAACAGTTGCAATTTGAGATGAGAATGTGGAGAAAGAATTAGATGTCACACGTTGTTTTTGCTTTTCTCTAGGGCAGTAAGGCTTGCAGGGGGAATGAAGTTCCATCTTTGCTCTATTGAGTTTGAGAAGGTGTAAAATTCATTTGTTCTGGGCAACACTGTTGACCTGTGGAGAAAGACAAATGGTTCAAGCAGCTGATCTAAAGGAATAACTGAGCTCATATAAGTTCTTAGCTAATAAAAGGTGCTTCTTCTTTATTGAACTTTACTGGACATCCATTGACCTATATGTGCAAGGTATTTGTGGTAGGTATTGAAGGAAATACAAAGAATTATAAGGTTCCAAGCTCGTCCACATACATGAAATGGTTTGCAAGATGTATTTAGATTCTGCCAAGGTATTTAGTGTATGTTGTATTACAGAACTTAAAAAAATGAGAATGTTATTGAGAAATTGTAATTAAGGACAGCCTCTTAGGAGAGGTGGACTAGATCAAGTCCTCAAAGGGACCACTTTTGGACAGGTGGAGGGAAGAAAGAGTGAGGATTTCAGATGGGGGAAGAGGGGAAAGGTACAGGCATAGAAAGGAACATGGCATTTGGGCATGGGGGTGTGGAGGCCACTAGAGGCACAGTTTTCCCGTGACTGAGAGGCAGCTCAGTTTCCTCCTTCAGGAGCTCAGCACTGCTTCCCACCTCCTGGCCTCCTCCACCTGCAGACCCCCCGCCTGAGCCAAGGCCTATCTTATCTGGATCGCTGCCCAGTCTCCCAACAGTTCCTTTTACTTCCAGTCTTAATTTTTTCTAATCTTTCCTCCACAATGCCTCCAAAGTTACCTTCTGGAATCCAAATTTGCTTAAATCTGACATCTGCTTAGACTCTTTCAATGACTGCTCAGAGCATCCGTGAGATCATTCAGACTCCTGAGCTGGACACGCAGGCTTTCTCTTGCTGTCCTCATCTTTAGCCTCATCACCCACTGTGTCTTACATGTTCGCTTTGTTCCAGCCTTAAAAATACACCCATTTTCTGAAAGCTTTAGCATCCTTTATATCTGTCTTTTTATATGTGTTTCTTCTGTCCTCCTACTCCCTTTTTTGATCAACTTAATTCCTATTTCTTAATCTAAACTCATGTCAAATGTTCCTTCCTCTTGGACACTTTTCCTGAGAGGTCTCCATCCAGAGACCCCTTTTGATGTCCCCACTCTGGGACCCTGTACTTATCTACTTTTCCATAACTGTAGTTTTATTCATGTCTCATAGATAGTGAGCTCCTTAAAACTGAGACTATCCTTCTTCTTGATGAATAAATGGCAAGCAATAGGATATATTGGAGCACATGAGGAAGCCATTTGATGTAAAACTAATTGGGCCTGAACTTGTTTTTTTTTTTCCCCAAAAGGGGCCTGTAGCCTCTGTTCATCCATTGTATATCTGCTTTAAGCAATTAACATGTCCCAAAGACAAAAGCAATGTCCTTAAGTTGTAAATGTAACTTTCCCCACATTGGCATTTCCTTAAGGATAAGCAATTCTCCCTAGGCTAGGATTTGATTGCTGTGTTCATCCTGTGACCACCCAACTCGAGACAACAGCCACGCACATGGAGACAGCAGACCTGATACCCACTGTGTCCATCAATCGACGTGCTGACAGGTCAACATCATGACTACTGTAAAAGGGACATTGCAATCACATGTGATACATGGTCTTTGATGGTCTATAACCACTTTGTACACCTCACTTCTTTGGGCCTCCATTTCTTTGTGAAAGGACTCTCCTGGGCTTTATGGCCCTCAAAGGTTGGCTCATCATAAACTCAACACAATTTTGATTTATATATTGGTTGGATTATTTGCGTCGACATTCTATTAGTCCTTCCAGTATCTAAACACAGTACGTGACACCTTTGGGGCACTCGGAAAATGTTTGATGAGTGAATAAGTATGTGGGAGACCACACTGACTGGAGCAGAAGGGGCTTTTCAGGGAGTGGTAGAAAATCCACTCACATTCCTACCATAGTGGTTGAGGCTGTGGGCTTTGGACCAGTTTGTCTGGGCACAAAACCCAGTTATTCCACTTTTAAATGGGGAACAGGTGCAAATTATTTACTCTCTGAGCCTTAGTTTCCTCATCTATAAAATGCGGCTACTGATAACTCTTGTCTCATAGGGTTTTAGTGAGATTTAAATGCATTAACTTATGTAAAGTACTTAGAAGAGCTCCTGGGACATAGTAGGCACTAAAATGTTAGCTACCTTAAGTTATCATTATTGCTCTCATATCTGAGCAATACTCTGGTTTTGAAAAGATGCTTTCATAATATAGTTGATCCTCATTATTTGTGGATTCCGTATTTGCACACTTGCCCACTAGCTAAAATGTACTGGCAGCCTCCGAATAAACACCCACAGGGCCTTCATGTCCATTTGCAGACATGCACAAAGTGGTGAAAAATTTGATTCACTGGACGTGCACGTTCCCAGCTGAGGGGGAACCAGGTGACGCTCTGCCCTCGTTTCAGCCCACACTGTAAACAAGTGTCCTTCTTGCAGTCTATTTAGTGCCTCATTTCTTATCTTTTTGTGCCTTGTGTTGATGATTTTGCTGTTTAATATGTCCCCCATGTGTAGTGCTGCAATGCTGCCTGGTGTTCCTCAGGGCAGGAGGCTGTGACCTACCTTTACAGAGAAAGTATGTGTGTTGGACAATCTTCTTTCAGACGAGGTACAGTGCTGCTGGTGTGAGTTCAATATTAATACATCAACAATATATATTAAATAAGGTGACTTTAAAGAGAAACACACAGAGAACAAGGTTATGTATTGATCAGTTGAAGAAATTGTGACTAAGGCTTGCAGCAACATAACCTTGCATTTCCCATAGGAGCAGTGGGTCATATTCACCAATTCAGTGTTCACAGCGACTTTATAGAATGTCACACTGTGCATAATGAGAACTGACTGTATCTTATGTAATCCTCACGTACTTCTTTATAGTAGGCAGTGTAGGGAACAGGGTGTCCACATTCTACAGGCTATTACAAACCTTATGAGCCAAGTAGAGAATTTAAAATGTCTTGTGCTCAACATAAGAGCCATGAGATTTTGAGCAAGGAAGATCTATGATGAACTGATGTTTAAGGAACAATTACCTGGCAAGAGAATGTAGTATTGAGAGGAAGAGGGAGAACTGAGCTGAAAAGGAGGACCAGCTGTTAAATTCTCTAAGTATTCCCATTGTTAGGTGAGGAGATTTGGATCTAAGGTGCTGATGTGGTAAAGGAAAAGTAGCAGCCAAAGGATGAAATAATGGATTTGGTAACCATATATAGGGTGGAACTTAGGCTGTGGTTCTCAAAGTGGGGTCCCTGGACCTGCAGCATCAGCATCACCTGGGAACTGGGTAGAAATACAAATTCTCAGGTGCCGCCACAGACCTGCTGAACTGGAAACTCTGCGGTGGGCCCCGAAAATCTGGGTTTCAACAAGGCCTCCAGGTGCTTCTGGTGTCCATCAAGTTTAAGAACCAATGAATTAGAAAAATGATTCCAACACGTCACCATGCCCAGGTAAGCTCCCTGGCAGCGTGGTGGTATTTGTTTAGAGGATAAGATGCATTTTAAATTTTAGGAAAAAGTAGTTCAGCGTCTGTTTCATCATAAGGATTCCAGAGATGCCATTTTAGCTCTCTGTGTTTAGGCTCTTTTTTCCACAATATGTTCTCTTTTAGAGACCCTTTGGTAACTTATTTACCACTTACCACATGTTCTGAGAATCCCTTCTTTCTTGAAATCCCCTTTCAGACGTGAAAATATACTTTATTTTTTGTTCACAATCTCTTTTATTTAAAATCTGGATTTCTCTTC
The DNA here is from genome assembly GCF_020826845.1 of Diceros bicornis minor. Lineage (NCBI taxonomy): Eukaryota > Metazoa > Chordata > Mammalia > Perissodactyla > Rhinocerotidae > Diceros > Diceros bicornis. The sequence goes on from NC_080749.1 coordinate 1,290,642, forward strand.
CTATAGGATCATGTATTGCACATGTAGCCTTACTGTAAATGTGGAATGCCATTGGTTTGTTCCAAAACCTTAGAATGTTTTAGAATTTAGAACATGATGAAGAGAGAATTTATATGCTTCTGTGTAGGACTCATATTTTTCAGATGTCTAGAGGTATCCCAACTTGCCAGTAATGTGGCCTTAGATTTAGCAGAACTTGAAAATCTGAATATAGTAGAAAATGAATTACATCTCTCATATTAACATTTACAAAATAAGTGATCACAATGTTAACTTACCAATAAGCACTTTCTATATTCTAGGCTCTGAAAGTATCTTGCTTACACAATAAACATGACAAAGTTTCAAAGATGAGCCAATTAACTTTTCAGCAAAAGCTTGACTTGAGTGTATCTTGGCTTCCTTTCTAACAGTTTTAGCCTTAATGTTACAGTATTGTTTTCTTTTTCTAGGAATCAGATAATCTTGTATTTGGTGAACATTTTAATTTTTAATGGCCACTTGTATTTTGTGATATGCACATGTTCAAACAACCTATAAGAACCAACCATTACCACCCACATACAGGATTATACAGGAATGGAAGAGTTTTGGCTGACTTATTGTATATAATTGTTCAGCCAAAGCAGATGGCAGACTCTACCACTTACAATGATTTAGGGGTTTGAAACAGTATTTTTAAATACAAATAATCTCAAAATTGGTAATATATAAAATATAATACTGTGTTAACTAACCAAAACAGTTAAATTTGTTATCTTTCCTCCATTTATAAGGATACACCCATTATATAGATTCTCTACAAAATTGCAGAGATCACTTTTTTCCTTTTCAAAGTTTATTTATTTTAATTTTTAAAGTGAGAACCTTAGTGTTGGGTACACTGCTGCACAATTACTGGAAATGCTGAGAGTCTTTTTGAAAAGTGTGGAAGTCTAAAGACAATGAAAAGTACATTTCTCCAATGTCAAGTCCTTTGAGCCTCTGTCTAGTTGTACACTGAAGAGATGAAAGATTAAGTACCAGCACATGACACAAGAGAACAGGCTGCCAATTTGAGGCCTTCCCACTGACCACAGTGTGCCTGGCAGACGCTTGGAGATTAAATCTGGCCTTTGTCCATGGGTGGGCCCTGAGAGGAGGATTTTGCTTAAATGACCAGAGAATAGACAACATTTTTTCTTCATAATAAGTAATACCATATAAATTTCTTTATAAATCTCTGAATAAAATTTAAAAAATATAACCCGTACAGATTCAACTCTTACTGACAAGCCCCACAGCCTTCTATAGAAAGCTCAACAGAAAATGTCTCAGCTGACTGTGAATTGGTCTTCTCTGAAAGCCAGCCAGCCCTTCACTGATAGCCTTGGATGAGGAAGGCCAGATACAATTCTTTGAAGATGTTTAGCTGAATTCAGAACCAAAAATCCTACCTCCAGTTGGCTCCTCTGTGAGAATGGATGGCCAGCCTTATTTCACAGGCTGGGCAGATGAGGTTTCAGATGAGCGTAAATGCTCTGTTCCCCAGTGATGGAAAAGCTGGATTGTGACTTTGATTCAGAGCTGAGATTTTACAGATAAAGATAGGGTCATAGAGGGAAACAACGATTTCAGCAAATTGGTTTTTTGTTCTCTACAGTGGGAGTAATTTAACAAGCAGATAGTCTCTCACTCCAACTTCTCTTCCCTGTTCTCTATTTGTAATATCGTTGTAAAAATTCTCTCTATAAAAATTTCGATCTTTTTTCTTTGCAGTCTGTTTATTATCATCTTTACGAATTCTTTGACTTCACCACCTTCTTGGCACCACAATGCTATCCATTGAGATATTATTATAGATTCAGTTTTGCAATTTCATCCTCTTATCTCTATTTCTTCTGCCATTTCTTAGTTTTAGTTCTTATTGTATCTTATCCTTGAAAACATTTGAAGCTTACAAAGTATATCAGTTCCTTATTTTCTCAACTTTTTATTATCTAAGTGCCCTCAACTATCACTTTTTTAAAAAAAGGATTTGAAATACATAAGAGAACAATACACTGTAATAAATTGACCACTTATAAAATTAAGTTCAACCTGAAATTCCTCCCCACTTAACGGAGACGATCTTTTATAATTCACCATGCTTTAGTTTGGGCAGGGTCAGTTTATCAATGATTTTTGGATGTTTTAAACCACATGAGATAAATAGAGTGTAAGGTAAAATTCTTAATCTTGAGAAGTTGTAGAATTTCCTGATGGTTAGGGAAATTAATGGTGGAGAACCTGAATCATATGAAAAGTAGTTGATTAATTAGCACCTGACAGAGTTTGTTAATTTGGTAAGGATGATGATAAGACATATATGTTGAAAAGATAACTTTGCATATCAGAGGCCACTGGGAAAATTCATAATGTTCTCAAATACTACAAAAAATGACCATTTTTTCATAAAAGATGTCATACATGATGGCATCATATACTTCTCTCAAAAAATTTGCAATGAAGAAAATTAACACTTGAGTCATTTTAATTCTAACAATTTGTTCATGCCTATTATTAGGTTAAAAATTTTAAGAAATAAAGTGGTAAGTGATGTACTTGCTTAATTTTTAACTTATTTTAGGAAAACAACTTTTTCACATTTTAAAAAAATATTTATTTGTATTTATTTTATGCTGAATTTATTCCTGGGCACAAAGCATTTTTTTAAATTAAATAACACCAATTCTTTTAAAACTCTTTCAAAAAGTTGAAGAGGAGAAACTACTTCTAAATTCATCCTGTGGGGTTAGCACTATCCTGATATCAGAGCCAAAGACGCTAAGAGAAAATAAAATGACAGGTCTTTGAAACTACAGAAATGGAAAACTACAATAGAATACAATAGAAGAGAAAAGTACAATTTCTATTGTAGAAAACTACAATATCTTTGATGAATATTGATACAAAAATCCTCAATAAAATAGTAACAAACCAAATTCAGCAGCTTATTAAAAGGATTATACATCATTTTTAGGTGAGATTTATTCCTGGAATGCAAGGATGTTTCAATATATGAAAATGAATCAATGTAATAAACCACATTAACAAAATGAAGGAAAAAATAAAAAGATCATCTCGATGGATGCAGAAAAAGCGTTTGACAAAACTAAATACGCTTTCATGTTAAAACACTAAAAATCCTTCAGGGTTAAAGGAAGCTACTTTAACATAATAAAAGCCATATATAGAAATTCACACAAAACATCACATTCAAGGGTGAAAGACTGAAAGCTTTTCCTCTAAGATCAGGAACATGGCAAGAAGGCCCACATTCACCACTTCTATTCAACATGGTATTAGAAGTTCCAGACAAAGCAATTAGGCAAGAAAAAGAAAGAAATAGCATCCAAATTGGAAAGGAAGAAGTAATATTATATTTGTTTACAAATATTATCTTATATGTTGAAACGCCTAAAAATTCCACAAAAAAATTGTTAGAACTAATAAATTCTGCAGAGTAGTGGGATACAAAATCAACATGCAAAAATTAGTTGTTCTTCTATACATTAATAATAAGTAATCTGAAAAAGAAATCTACAAACTTTACATTTTTATTTACAATATCATCAAAAAGAGTAAAATACTTAAGAATCAACTTATTCAAAAAGATAAAAGTTTCAATGATGATTTTGCAAAAATAGAAACATCTGTCCTAAGATGCCTATGGACTCTCAAGGCACTCTGAATAGGCAAAACAATATAGAAAAAGAAGAAGAAAGTTAGAGAACTCATACTTCCTGATTTCAAAACTTACTACAAAGTAATCAAGACAGTGTGGTACTGGCATAAATACACACAATATATTAATGAAATAGTATAGAGAGCCCAGAAATAAACCTTTGCATATACGGTCAAATGATTTTTGAAAAGGGTGCAAAGACCATTCATTGGAGAAAGGATAAGTTTTTCAACAAATGGTGCTGGGAAAACTGGATACCCACATGCAAAAGAATGAGGTTGGATGCTTACCTTACACCATATACAAAAATTAAGTCAAAATAGATCAAAGATTTGAATGTTAGAGTTGAAGCTATAAAATCCTTAGAAGGAAACACAGGGTAAAATCTGTGTGTCATTGTGTCCAAATGCCATTGCCAACAGTGATTTCTTTAATACCAAAGACATAAGCAACAAAAATATAACAAATTGGACTTCATCAAAATGCAAAAGTTTTCTGTATCACAAGATACTATCAACAGAGTAAAAAGGCCACCCACAGAATGGTTGAGAATATTTGCAAATCACATATCTGATAAGGGATTAATATCTAGAATATATAAAGAACTCCCACAACTCAACAATAAAAAAACAACCCAATTTAAAAATGCACAAAGGACTTGAATAGACATTTCTCCAAAGAAGATAAAAAATGGCCAGTACACACATGAAAAGATGCTCAACGTCACTAAGTATCAGGAAAATGCAAAATAAAACCACAATGAGATACATCTTCACACCCATTAGGATAGTTACTATCACAAAATCAGAAAATAACATGTTGGCAAGAATGTTGAGAAATTGGAACCCTTGTACTCTGATGGTGAGAATATAAAACTGTGGAAAACAGTATGGTAGTTCCTTCAAAAATTAAAAATAGATTTACCATATCATCTAGCAATTCCACTTATGGGTTCTGAAATAATAGAAAATATATTTATTGGTCTCTTCCTCCGGTTCCTGGCACAGAACTCCTAAAACCCTTGTCATTTTCAAAATGATAAGAACACTAGTAGCATCTCTTGTTCTAATATTTGTCTTTGACTCCATCCCTGACACAGAGCTCCTAAAACCCTTGTAATTTCCTAAGTGATAAGAACACTAGGAGAATCTTTTGTTCTGTTGAGGCAACTCTGGTTGGGCTCCTGGATGGCTCCTGGATGGGGGTTGGTCACCAGACAGACCAAGCCCTGATTAGAAGCTTGGAATATTTAACTCTACTCCTTATCCTCCAGAGAGGGGAGAGGGGCTGGACACTGAGTTAATAATTGATCATGCCTACATGTGGGATCCTCCATAAAAATCCCAATAGAAGGAGGTTCAGGGAGCTTCCAGGTTGCCAATGACAAGGAGTGCCTGGAGAGTGGTGCACCTGGAGATGGCATAAAAGCTCTGTGCCCTTTCTCACATACCTTTCCCTATGAGCCACTTCCATCAGGCTGTTCTTGAGTTATATCCTTTTATAATAAACTATTAACCTAGTAAATGTTTCTCTGAGTACTGTGAGCCACTCTAGAAAATTAATCAAACCCAAGGAGGAGGTTGTGGGAACCTCTGGTTTATAGCCAGTCAGTCAGAAGTACAGGTAACAGCCTGGGCTTATAACTGGCATCTGAAGTTGAGGTGAGGTTGGGTGGGTGTGCAGTCTTATAGGATTGAGCCCTCAACCTGTGGAATCTGATGTATCTCTGGGTTGACAGGATCAAATTGAGTTGAATTATCTGACGACCAGCTGACATCCCAAGAATTGCTTGTTGGAGGTCTGGGGAACCCTCCCACATGGGAGAAAATGAATCTCAGAACACTATTTATAGGTATACACTCAAAAGAACTGAATGCAGAGGCATAAAGACATATATGTACACCCGTGTTGTTAACAGTGTTATTCAAAATAGCCAGAAGCTGGAAGCAAGCCAAGTGTCCATCAACGGATGAATTGACAAAAAAAATGTGCTGGATACACACAGTGGAATACCATTCACCCTTAAAAAGGAAGGATTTATGACACATGCTATGACATGGATGAACCTTAAGGACTTTATGCTAAGTGAAATAAAGCCAGCCACAAAAGGAAAATTACTGTATGATTCCACTCATATAAGGTACTTAGAGTAGTCAAATTCATAGGAATAGAAAGGAGAATGGTGGTTCCCAGGGGCAAGAGGGAGAGACAACAGACAGTTGTTGCTTAATGGGCACAAAGTTTCAGTGCAAGGTGAAAATAGGTCTGTGGATGGTTGGAGGTTATAACTACACAATAATGTGAATGTACTGAATGTCATGGAACTGTACACTTAAAAATGGTTAAAATGGTGAATTTTATGTTATGCATATTTCATGACCATTTAAAAAAATTAATTATTTTCAACAAATAAACAAACACTAGCTACATGCAATAGCATGGATAAATATCAAAACCATAATGTGGCATAAAAGAAATTATATTCAAAAGGGTATATATTTTATAATTCCATTTATATAAAATCCAAAAAAGAAACAAAACCGAGATCTGGCTTCCAGTAATGGTGGAGTAGCATGTTGAACTAACACTCTCACAGATAACAATGATAAAATCTGCATAAAATATATATATTTATAGAGAATCATGTATCTATATGTAATACAGATATAATAAATGTGTATATGTGTGTATGTATAAATCTCTTCCAAAGCAAGCAGAACTGAGAGACAGTCTTCCCTTAAATGATGGGAATTGCACCAGGAGATATTTGCAAGCTTGAGTCTTTTACCTCAAAGCATTCCAAAATCTGTACATGGCCCAGGCAGGGGAGAAACTACAGTCTTACTTGTAATGTTAGAGGATGTATTTTGGGGCTGGCAGAGTAGCTGGAAAGTTAGGGGAGAAATTCATGAAGAGAGGGACCCACAAAGAGGAAAATCTCAAAATAAGTATGAATGTCTCCCCCCTACACACACCAAATTGGCAGATCTTTGAACAACACACATGCAGGGTAGGTCCCAGAGGGCCTAGTGTAAAAACAGTTGGAAGATGAAAGAACTGAATGAGGATTTCAGCTATGCTCACTGTAAAAGAGATAGGATTGGAGTTTCAGTCCAGCCAAGTTAACTCCCTGCTAGAAAAACAACAACCCTCTTCAAAGGGATATAATAGAATCCAGAGGCTCTTTAACTATCATCCATGGTTTCCAGTACACAATTTAAAAAATCATGAGATTTGAAGAAATAGGAAAGTGTGATCCATATATGAGCAAAAGCAGGCAGTAGAAGCTATCCCCAAGGTGTTGCAATTAGCAAACCAGCATAAGAAAGTAGCTATTATAAAGATGATCATGGTGGTAAACAAAAATATTCTCATAATGAATGAACAGATGTGGAAACTCAGCAGAGAAATGGAAATTACAAAAGAGAACCAAATAGGAAGATGAAATAAAAAAAAACCTTTGACTTTAGCATTAGATTAGAAACAGTAGAATAAACATGAAGATAGGGCAATAGAAATTATCCAGTCTGAAGAAAAGAATGTAAAAATTTTGAAGAAAAATGAAGAGAGCCTTACAACCTGTGAGATGATTGAGTCCCCAGCAGAGAGGGGAGAGACAGAAAAATTAAATGTGACAGAAAGGCAAATCAATAAGTAATAGCATAATTTCCAAAATTTGGTGGAAAGTCTTAAATTTTAGATCCAAGAAAGTCAGGAAACACACAAAATAAAATACAAATTAAAACTATACCTAGGCACGTGATAGTCAAGCTGCTAATATCCAAAGATAAAAGAGAAATCTTGAAAGCAGTCAGGGAAATAGATATATACAGGGGAAGACATTACATACAAGGAGGAATAATGTGAATGATGAATGATACATTATCAAAAACAAAAGAAACAAATCAATAACAAAATGACATCTTTCAAGTGCAGAAAGAAAACTCAAAAGTCAACACAGGATTCTATATTTAGCAGAACTCACTTTCGTAAAGGAAGCAGAAGCCACAATAAGATACCACACGCCTATTAGTGGCTAAAATAAAAAATAAAATTGCAAATACCAAGTGCTGGTGAGGACTAGGAGCAACTAGAACTGGGAATGCAACATGATAGTTGCATTCAGAAAACAGTTGAGCAGGTTCTTATAAAGTTAAACATACACTTATTATATGACTCAGATATGTCACTCCTAGAGATTTACTGACGCAAATTGAAAACTCATGTTTAAACAAAAACCTTTGTGTGAATCTTTATAGCCATTTTATTCATAATTGCCAAAAGCTGGAAATAAACTAAATGTCCTTCATCAGGTGAATGGAGAAAGAAACTGTGGTGCATTGGTACATTAGAATAGTACTTGGCAATAAAAAGGATAAACTCTTGATTTACACAACAAGATGGATGAATCTTGGATGCATTTCTCTAAGTGAAGGAAGCCAGATTCAAAAGGCTATATGGTATATAATTCCATTTATATGACTTTCTAGAAAAGGCAGAATTACAGGGATGGAAAGTGATCAGTGGTTGCCAAGGGATGGAGTGGGGGAAGCGGTTGACTACAAAGAGACAGTATGAGAGAATTTTAGGGGTGAAAAAACAGCTCTGTATGGTACTGTGGAGGTGGATACATGACCATAAAGTTGTCAAAACCCATAGAACTGTACACTGCAAAGAGTCAATTTTACTCTGCAAATTTTAAAAATCAATCGGGATGCTGGGGAACTCAGATGGAGTGCAGTGACAAATGAATCTCACTGTATTACAAGCATGTGACATAACCACACAGAAGGGGTGGGGATGAAAGGTCCTGACCTAAGTAACTTTGGAAGACAGTGTTTTGATGAGATACTGTAAAACTAAAGTACTGGACACAAACACTGTACACTAGGTGATAAATGTGTTTTTCATAAGGGTATGGATTAGCAATTCTGAAACTAGTTGACACATTAGTAAATATATTGTAGATAACTGGAGTTAAGTTTCTCACTGTTGGTAAAAGAAGTTACGTATAAACAAAAGGAGAATGCTAGAATAAACTCTGTGGTGCTGGATTGGAGTTGGAAGTATCAGTATGAATCCATGTCTCTTTTAATATATCTATCCAGATAGATAGTTAGATTGATAGACAGATTGATAGATCAATAGATAGATGTGTATACCTGAGTTTCTATTCATACATACATTTCCAAGCTCTGCTGAGTGGGTCTAGAAGCAGTGACACTCTAGTATCGATGAGCACACCTAGTTCCCAGATCTGGGTTTATATCATTCTCCAATTAAAAGAATCAGGTTTTCTTGGAGAAGTGGCTAATTCTAGGACTGGAGATGGAAAATACAAGATGAACCTGGAACATCCTGTAGTGCCAGAAAGTAGGAAAGTGCTTTAACAAAACACAGAAAATGATGAGATGTGTCAAAAGGAATCAATCCGAAAGACTTCCCAATGGCTCAAGCTGGAAAATTGTGAGCAACAAAATAAATAATGGTGGCATTGGATTATTACCCAGAGAACAAAATAAATATCCATGAGTCTATACTGATATAAAATAGATTAAATAAGAAAGGAAGAAAGAAAGAGAAAAAAAAAGAATGAGAGAAAGAGAGAAAGAGGGGAAGAAGGCAGGGAGAGGGAGGGGGGGAATCTTCCTCACAGAATTCCAAATAATAAACGTGGCTGGATAGCATGAAATAGAAAATCGCCACTAAAACACCACAGTAATACTTACTGTGAGCAAGGGCCGGCCTGGTGGCTTAGCGGTTAAGTGCGTGCGCTCCGCTACTGGTGGCCCGGGTTTGGATCCCGGGTGCCCACCGACGCACCGCTTCTCTGGCCATGCTGAAACCTCGTCCCACATACAGCAACTAGAAGGATGTGCAACTATGACATACAACTATCTACTGGGGCTTTGGGGCAAAAAATAAAGGAGGAGGATTGGCAATAGATGTTAGCTCAGAGCCGGTCTTCCTCAGCAGAAAGAGGAGGATTAGCATGAATGTTAGCTCAGGGCTGATCTCCCTCACACACACACAAAAAAATTACTGTGAGCAAGACTGATTGATGAATGCAAAAACTGTGGGTGAAACTTAAAGAAGAAACAGTACATTTGCAGAGCCTCAAAGCATCTCCCTCCAAATACTTAAATTTTTTCTCTTAATTTCTTTAAAAGACCTATGACTATTTAAAGCAAAAATTATAACACTGTATTGTGGGATTTATAACATGGGTAGATGTAAAACTTATGACAACAATAGCATAAGGGACAGACATAGGTAAATGGAACTGTTCTGTAGCAAGGCTCCCATATTTTACATTGATTAAACTGGTGCACTATGAAGTCTAGGTAGGCTGTGATATGTTAAAGATGCATATTGTAATCTGGACCAACCACTATAAAATACAAAGGTGTGTCACTTAAATGCTAATAAAGGAATTAAGCAGCAAAATAAAGGGTTTGTACAAGAATGTTGACAGGAGATGACCTGCACGTCCCCAGGAGAAAGACGAGCGCACTGTAGGGCAACCACAGAGCAGAACACCCTAAGCCGTGCCAAGGAGCAAACGCTGACACACACATGCTGGGTGAGTCTCATCAACCTTGTGCCGAGGGAGGCAAGCTGGACAGAAAACAATACACGTGGGATGATTTCAGCCAAGATGAACCTATGGTGAAAAAACCAGAACAGTGGTTGCCTCGGGGGAAAGAAAAAATTGCCTGGGAAGGAACAGGAAAGAGTTTTCTGGGGGTGATGGAACTATTCTATTCTTAAAGGGGTGAAGGTTATATGGGCATGTTTATTTGCCAAAACTGTACAGTTGAGAGTTGTGTCTTTCTGTGTGCATACATCTTACCCCCCCCCCGACACAAAGAACTAAAAGATTAATAAAGTGAGGTGGGAATGGGATGGAGTGTGGATGAAACAAAATTGGCAGACAATTAGTAGTTGTTGAAGCTGCGTGACTGGCCTACTATGCTATTTTGTTTATTTTGTATATTGTTTAAGTTGTTCTGTAATAAAACACTCGTATAAGAAGACAAACTCGATATACAGTGTTTGCTGGTAAGATATCGGTTACCTTTTGGGAGGAAGGAGGGAGAAAGGGATTGTCAGCGCCTGAGTGAAGCTGGTGCTAGCTCTTGGTCACACAAGTGTGTTCACTTTGTAATAATTCTTTGAGGTTTACATGGATGACTTCTGCGTATATTTCTGTACTCATGTTATACATCAATAAACACTTTAAATCCTGCATATTTGCACAAAGATCTTAACTCAATATCTCAGAATAACAGCAGTGTTTTGTTTTAAAGTGGAACATGTTCACTCATGGCATCATCAGATGGATTTTAATACTTCCAAGTATCTATTAATGCCCTCACCCTTGCGTGGCCCCCTGGATCTTTCCATTTTTGGCTCAATTTGGCAAGTGTCATGGCTTTGAGTTTTTATGATGGGTATGGGCCCTTCAGGTGGGCGAGGTCCAAGGGAAGGATCTCTGCAGCGACCTTGACCACGGGAGCCAGAGGGAGGATCATGTCAACCTGGAGGGATGGAGGGGATGGTAGGACAGGTGGCCTTGAAAAGGCAAATTCCAGAATCCCAGGCACCCAGTATTTCCATTTTAGATATTGAATTTACACTTCAAATACTGGCCAGGAAGTTTCCACGAGGGCTGCAAGCATCCTTAGCAATAGCCAGGCTGCTGAGCCCCACCCCTACCTGAGTGCCGGCCTCAAGGGATGCAGCCCAACCACACTGCGCATACTCTGGGGGGTGGGCAGGTCATAAAGAATGGGCAAGGTATAGAGAAGAGGCGGGGTAGAGGGTGGGGTGGAGAAGCAGAGGGATGGGGACCAGGGGCGGAGGGACAAAGTGGGAGTTGGGGCCCCTAGCTGTGTATGCTGGGAGCTTTTCTCTCTTAACCGCTCCCAGCTGGGAGCTTGCAGGACTTCAGGACTACAAATCCCAGGAGGCTGTGAGCATGGGGCGGTGCCTAACCCCGGGGGGAGGAGCAGGGCGGTGTGCGCTTGGCCGAGGGCCAAACCGCCCTTGACTCAGGACTCCGGTCCTGCACCCGCTGCACGTGGGCTGAGTCCCGGAGGGATGCGACGGGAGGAGTGGGACCAGGGAGTTAGGAGGATGTGGCGGCTGCATGGGCAGCCGAGGGCCTGCAGCGTGCAACTGGTTTTGTCCAAAATTGAAGTCGGACTCGTGCCTCTTCCACACCGCCTCCCTCCATTGCTTGATTCCTCCTCCCACCTGTGTGCCTGTGGGTCTTTCCACAGCCTCCGACCTAGTCCAGGGCCAGGTGCTTCTCTAAACTGCCTATGGGAACTGGTTTGACATCCCAGAAACTTTCCACTTTGCCTGCTGCCCTCTGCCTTCTCCAGCCAAAGTGCCATCCTTTCATCAGCTTTTGAGAGAGATTCGCTCTTGTGGCCGCTCTTGCAAGTACAACTTAAGAGCTTTGCAGGGTGTTAACATTGGCTGTTGCTTGCCTTTTTTGCAGATATGGAAGTTGAGGCATCTGTGAGGTTAATCATTGGTTTCCCCAGGATCCGCTAAGAGCAGAGGAGAACAACCCAATTCCCAGGCAAGTATCTAGTAGGCCGTTTTCACCAACGCATTCCAGTGCAGTGGCCTCCAAAACAGCAACCTTAAGATGAGAATAGCTTAAGCATTTTGCCCTTTAGATTGATCACCTAATCTCAACTCAGGCCTGAGTGGCCAGTCTCTCAGGGACACGGGTGGTGACTCTGATCACTCAGGAAGAGACCAGTCGTCCAGCTTTGGGAGAGGGAAGTTCAAGGTAGACAGCACTTGGGCAGCATTTGAAACCCGTCAGCTTTAACATCTCTGCTTTGAATTCTGACAAGGTTCCCAGATAAACATGCCTAGGGATAGTCAGAGGTACGATATTCTTTAAAAATTGATTAGAGTGGTGAAAGGAATAGAGCATAAAATATCCTGCTTATTTGCAAAAGATAAAATGCAAGCAAGACCTTCCTGTTAATTTTTTTCTGCTCATTCTCTTGGCTGTACTGTACGCTTGAATGCAGAAACAAAAAATTTGAATTGCCAAATTCTCTTTTCCTGAGATTGGTAAATTAACTTAAAAGTCTTATTGAAACCTGTGGAGGAATGGTTAGCAGCTTTCATGATTTATGTCGTCCCTAAAAATCTGGGCGTTGATCTACAGGAAAAAAAGTCCCTGTTTATATTACACATCCCAATAGGTTACATTTCCGATTTCTGAATGTGGGATATTATCAAAGCAACTGAAAAACCTGCTCATGGAAACTGGACCCTGTCACTTTGTCAAGAATTTGCCTCTGTATGAATTAATGACACATGAACTCTTTAACATTTTTGTAAAGAAAGGATGAGAAAGTGTGTAGTGTCTCTGAATGTGGCAAGACAGGGAAGTCTCATTAGACCACATCCTCGGGTTCTTCTCTCGTGTTCAATAGGCCCAGGTGATAATCCGTGTAGTCAGGTGCAGCGCCCCCCCCCCAGCCCCCAGTGTTCCATCCTACTCTGGCCTGTGCCCTCTTCAGGGGGTTCTGATGACACTCGTCCACAAGTGTTGGAAGGAAACATTGTAACATGAGGATATTCATCATCTTAAAACAAGGATTAATGGAGAGGAAAGTCTCGGAGGGTGTGTGCTCCAATGCACTGCTGTTGAGGTGTGGCCGCAGTGACAACTGTGCTCCCAGCAGTCCCCACAATGGCTGTCTCAAACGTTTGATCTCCTGGCGCAACCACAGCAGCTGTTGACAGAGCTGGGCACTCGTCGTGGTTCAGTGTCTTCCGTCAGATTTTGTAGCTCTGACCCTCCTCTGCTTGCCCCATTCCCACTCTTATCTGCTGCATTCATTGCTTTGTAGTTGTTTCCTAGGAGCCACTGTGTGTAACTCTATTTCACAGTATCTTTAGGGACCCACTCTCACTACACAAGTCACTGTACAACAGCCCCTTATCCTGGTGTAGCCTATGTTCATCCTCTCCAGTGGAGCTGTGATGAACCCTGCTTACTTGGAGCTCCTCTCACTCTCATGCTGCTGGGGCTGCTTACGAAGCTGGGCATCTCATCTTTGGTCATCAACATTATTCTTTTCATTGATTTTCTGAAGTCGGAGACGACTTTGTTAATAATGTGACACTGACTGTCACAGACACTTTTATGTATCTTCCCCAACAGCTCTGTGAAGTAGGCCTGTGATCCCCATTTTACAGGGGGGAACACTGAGGCTCAGAGAGGTCGAGTAGCTTCCTTCACTTCACACAGTTTCTTGGTACATTTTGAGTCTCCACTTGGAACTTCGCCTCTCAGGTGTGTGCACTTAGCTGGCGTTCCAATTTGTGCCTCTCTGCCAGCCTCCCCAAAGACACACGCCCCAACCTGAGTCCATTGTCTGCTTGATGACAGTCACCTTGCACAAACAGGCCCCATGCAGGGAGTGGACTAGTCAGGCGTGGTCCTCCAGCTTACCCAGGGCAGGTTTTAGGTTTATTGCGAGAGCTGGAGCAGTGGAAGATACTGACCGTCACTCTCCTGGAAGGTTTGTTATGGAGAAATACTCCACTGACTTTTTGCAGGTGTCATGTCTTTTTTGTCTTCATTGCTCCTCTGGGCTTTCTCCTACAGTCCGTGCTGTGCAGTAACATACAGTACAGAGACTGGTGAACATAATAGTATTGCCCTGCACCAAACGGTCACATCACTCATTTTTCTAATTATGAAAGAATTACATACTATAAAAAAAGTCAAGTTACCCAGATCTATTTAGAGTAAAGTGAAACCTACCCCATCCATCCCTTTCCCTGCAAACTCACTCCCCTACTCAGAAGGAACTATAGTTAAGAGGTTGCAGCTTATTGTTCTGGACATTTCCTATGAATATATAAATACACATAAAGTTTTTTTTAACATAAATGACATAACTACATCATTTTGCAATTTGCTGTTTCCCAAACCATATATCATAGATGTCTCTCCTTATCAGTGCTTGCCACCCTAACTTAGCTTTTTAGAAGTTTTAGAGGTACTCCAAAGAACAGGAATACCATGTTCTGTTTATTTCTTCTTTGATAGAGATGGGATTATGTCCAGTTTCACTATTATACATAATGCTGCAGTAAGATCCTTGTATGGAGTTTATTACATTGCTATTCAACTGCTCAATTTTCCTTGTTTCCTCTTGGTCAGAGACTATGATATATTTTTAACAATTTTATGGGTATTATTATTATTGTTATTATTATTATTTTTTTCTGTGTGTGAGGAAGATCAACCCTGAGGTAACATCCATGCCAATCCTCCTCTTTTTGCCTAGGCAGACCGGCTCTGAGTTAACATCTGTTGCCAATCCTTCCCCTTTTCTTCCCCCAATGCCCCAGTAAATAGTTGTACGTCATAGGTGCACATCCTTCTAGTTGCTGTATGTGGGATGTGGCCTCAACATGGCCAGAGAAGCGGCGTGTTAGTGCATGTCGGATCTGAACCCGGGCCACGAGTAGCAGAGCACTTAACCACTAAGCGACAGGGCCAGCCCTATGGAAATTATTTTATAGGGAATTTAATTTTATCACTGAATAAAGACATTTATGAGGAAACTGGACTTTAAGGTCATCCCTCTCAGTATTCTGGAGAAAAATCATGAAACTTCGAAGGTATGAGGCTTGCTCCATCACATTCTAACGAGTCATGTTAACAATTTAAAGTTGAATGTTTGAATAGCCTCTACTCTCTGTTCAGAAGAAGAATGACTTTTTCTTGTCTTGAAAACTTCTGACTCCAGGGGCTCTCAGTTGGGCTTCAGAGAGGGTAAGATATTGGTGTTGTATCTGTTTCTCTTCAGCTGTAGGCTACATCTTCTAAAGATCATAGACTTGAACATGGTCCAATAGATGCATATGATTTGGGTCAAAAATTCAAAGTAATGAACCCAAGATAGGGATCTATAACTTTGGTTCTTAATAAAGAATTTCCTTTGATATCCTCAAGTCTCTGTGATTACTAGTAAAAACTCACCTGTGGGTGAAGAGATGTGGTTCTGCTGGCAATGTCTGGTTTGAACATCCATAGTTAAGTCTGCCACATCCATAGGTAGATTAGACTTGACCTCTTTACGACCTCTTCCCTTGGTCTTTGACCTGGGAAAAATAAGAATTTAAAAAAAGCTGCTGTTATTAGCACTCAATGCTAGAAATGCCCATTAAAGAGTGAGTTTGATTTGGTAAACCAAAGGGAGTATAAGCAGAACAAAGTCAGTAATATCTATAAAATTTCAAAAAATTCTAATTTTTTAAAACATAACTCTATTTTTGCCACAGTGCAAACTGTGTATATATGAATGAAATATCCCTCTGTCCATTTCTTAAGTTGTTTCCATTGACTTGAGGGATTTATCCTCTAATCTGGATTCTAAGTGTGAAAGAACATCTTGGTCCTTCAAAGAAAAGAAACCATTGAAATTTGATTTTCTTTTAGCTCGCCATCCTACAGGTTTGAGGAATAAATTATCATGTAATGGTACAATGATTCTGAAATCTACTTGTTAATTAGAGTGGTGTAAGGGATGATTGAATGGTGGTTCATCCCCTTGGTCAAGGGTATTGTACAAATGGACGTGTAAACATGATTCAGGAAGCTGCTTCAGCCCCGTGACGTCCCTGAGAAGCACAGTGCAGGAGGATCTAGGCACACAGCCATCTGCCTCGATCTCCTGGGTTACATGTAGATCCAGGGGTCTTGAGAGTGGCGTCAGAGCAGATAACTTTTATCTATTTCTCCCCTTCCTTCTCTCCAGCTTATCTCAAACAGTCCTATCATATTTTAAAGACCAATTATAGATATTTACATGAGCTGCTTGTTCATTATTACAGAGTAATAATCAGGCATACCATTAAATATCATTTAATCTACCTAATTAAATTTGTTGTACCTTTAGATTGATTAGAACACTAAAGTTAGTTCAGAGTTTGATATTCACCAAATGTGTTAATCTGCTTACAACTGCCATGTGCCTCATTCCTCTTAGAAGTATATCTTTGGCCCGTCACAAGATTTTAATGAATCAAATCATCATAAATTAAGATAATGTACTGTCTTTTGGATGATAGGGAGGCATATGGGTCCATTTTGGAAATATGCCTATCTGTCTTTGCTCCCATGGGAAGTTTCTGGTCACTGGGTCTCCACGTGGCTTACATAAACCCTAGGTCTATAAAGCTTGGTGCCTCTCCTTCTAATTGAGATAGAAATAAAAGAGGTCAGAGAGACTTATTAAAATTTTGGTTGCATGAAGTCTTCTATGAAGACCATGCATGCATATTGTTCTGGATAGCTCTCTGTTCCTAAGACTACTAGTTACTTTAAGGGCTTGTCAGGAACTGTGAATGGCCTGATATTTTACCTTACCTGCAAACTAATAAGTTAGCCTACCATGGTCTTACAGATGCTGGCAAAAGACACGAGACCCATGGGTCAGAGACACAGGACTTAATGACAGAGCAATGGCAGTGGCCAGAGTATCAACATTTGCATTGGTTCACTAAATCCCACTTCCCAAAGGGTGATACACAGTGGGCCAGGAGACATGCAGAGGGTTGCAAGATCTCAGAGCTTAAGGAACTCATATCTTTGATAACAGGCAGGAAGTCTGCTGACCTTTGGCCTGGGGAGGGGTGTTATTTTTATTATACTGGGCAGTAAGCAAGCATGACCTTTGCTCCAGAGGAGGCCATTATTTCTATCTTCCAAGGTTGACAGCTCTACACATGTTCTTGAAAAGATAACCTGGTTTTACTGGCTTTCAAAGATAAGCTTGAATGAGACTTCATCATCATTCCGTTCTTCTGTTACCTTTATTGAGATTGTGCAAATATGCTCTTTTCTCTGTAAAGTTCACTAACTTTATTCATACATAAGGGATGCTTATGGTTTTATTTATTAAGTTAAAATTTTCTTATTAGAGCAAATGAGGAAACTATTATGGGTTGGATCTGAAGGTATGCTTTTCCAGGAAAAACGTGAAAGAAGATCGGTGTTCACAGAACTTTGCCACAAGGAGTTGATAACAACTCAAATGATTTTAATTTGAATACTGTTTTGTACAACTTTCTTCCATCTTACTTCATCCTCTCTGCTTCCTGTAACTCTCATATGGGAATGGGGCAGTTTCAGGGATTCACTGAACTCATTTACAATATTAAAATGTTTTTTTCTGTTGTTTTTTTTTTTTATTGAGGTAAAGTTAACATACAACATTAAATTAGTTTCAGCAGTACAACAAAATGATTCAATGTTTGTATAAATGTTGAAATGATCACCACAATAAGTCCAGTTAACATCCGTCCCCATACATAGTTACAAATTTTTTTCTCTTGTGATGAGGACACGGTGTATTTCAAGGTGCAGAATAATCAACGATGGTGTCATACTTTTCCATATACAGCTTGATGAATTTGGACATAAGTATACACCCTTGAGACTGTCACCACCATCAAGGCCACAAACATATCCATCACCTCCCAAAGTTTTCTCTCACCTCCTTTATTACTATTATTGTGTGGTAAGAACTCTTAATATCTACACTATTAGCAAATGTGATGTATGCAATACAGTCTTGTTAGCTGTAAGCACTATGCCATATCCTTGATCTCCAGAACTTATTTATCTTGATTACTGAAACTCTGTATCCTTTGATCATCAGCTCCTCATTTCTCCATCCCCTCAACCCCTGGCAACCACCATTCTAACCTCTGCTTGTATGAGTTTGACTATTTAAGATTCCACATATAAGTGAGTATTTGCCTTTCTCTGTCTGCCTTATTTCGCTTAGCATAATGTCTTCTAGGTCCATCCATGTTGTCAAAAATGGCAGGATCTCCTTCTTTTTTTAAGGTTGACTAATATTCCATTTCTTTATCCATTCATCCATCGGTGACATTTAGGTTACTTCCATATCTTGGCTATCGTGAATTAGCTACAATGAACATTAGAGTGCAGGTATTTCTTTGAGACCCTGAGTTCAATCCTGTGGGCATATACCAGAAGTGGGATTGCTGGATCATATGCTAGTTTTCATTTTTGGAGTAAGCTCCATAATGTTTTCCATAATGGTTGTACTAGTTTACATTCCCACAAGGGTTCCTTTTCTCCACATCCTCACCAACATTTGCCATCTTTAGTTTTTTTGATAATGGCCATCTTAACAGGTGTGAAGTGATAGTTCATTGTGGTTTTGATTTGCATTCCCTGATGATTAGTGATGCTGAACACCTTTTCATACACCTGTTGGCCACTTGTATGTCTTCATTAGAAAAAGTCTACTCTGGTCCTTTGCCCATTTTTTAAATTGATTTGTCTTCCTCTTATTGAGCCAACACAAAAAAAGAGAACAAAATTTCCAGGCATTATGGATGTTTCCCAGTTGATGCAGATGGTTTTGTATTTACAGTGGTACCAAAAGACCATGTTTCATGCTTTTTATTCAGCTTGTTATAAGACCAGCAGTAGCTGCGGCATGGCAGATAATCAGGATCTTCTGGGTTGGGAGTTTTACAACATAAATGAGTGGTAAGGAATTTTTTATTATTCCAAGGAAATTATTGAGATCATAGTCCATGGAATCCAAGATTGATAGGGGTAGGAGGAAATTAAGATGAGGATCGGTGATCTGGCATTACTTCTGATCATGAGGCACAGGTATCTACTGTATGAGTGTTTGAATAAAAATATTAGACATCAGGAATTTGTGGTGGGTGAATATGTTTTCTGAATTATTTACTTTTGAACATAACCATTTGGATTATGTGAACATCTGGGATATGGGAGTAAGTCGTTAACAGGGGGTGGTTGATAACGTCACTATTGATTTAACTTCTATGAACACCAAGTGGTCAATGGATTAAGCAAATGAGTAGTCAGAAAACACAGAAATGGTAGGATTTGGGAACTAGTAAAGGACTGGGGACCGACTGTCCTGACAGGGAGTGCCAGGACTTATGAGGTTGAGAGTGACAAGGACAAGAAGAGAATAGAAACACACTCAAACAAGGAGGGGGTGTTAACAGGATGGGGGAGGAGAAATGATCTGGAGTAGCCTTGAGTTTTGACATTGAGCTTTCTGTTCTTGATGCAAATCTGCCTGATGACATCCTGGGACACAGGTCAGATCTATCCCCAGAGGATAGAGGGAGGGTGGAAGTACAAAACAGCCAGGATAATTGTCCTAAAAAGGCAGGCTTCCTTTATCATTTGACCCAATTTCATGATTGGTTTTTGTAGGGTAAGAGGAAAAGAAGGATAATAGTCACGTCTTCACAGAGGAAGCAGCGTGACTGTGGGAACCAGTCCAAACCAAAGCCTGGTTTAAACATCTCCATCCCTTTGAGGATGTCTAGTGACATATTCAAGAGACCAGTTACTAGAATTTCATCCCATCCTGGCAATGAAGGGTCTCTGGGAGGACACCTTGGACGAGCCCCACCAGGTCTGCTGGCCCGAGAGACCACAAGGACTCAAGGCCTGCAGAAGTGCAGGACAACTAGTAAATCCTTTCAATCTTGCCAAAGCGTTGGAAAAACTTGCACCTAGTCACACAGGTGAATCCCTGCCAGGTGTGCTCGCAGGTGGTCTGCACTCCAGGTCCCATGCCCACTCCTGCCGGTCTTCAGATTTGGCAGAGATGATTCCAGGAGCTGATCTGGGCATTCCACAGTTCCACTGCCAACAATTTCTGGCGAATGAGGAAGGTATCAGGAAGGAGGAAAGAGCAGTGAAGAGCACAGGAGAGAGACTGGTGATAGCACTGATGGCGAACAGACTTGCTAGCGAGGCAGAGAAAGTGAGGGGCCAAGAAGGCCGTCTTGACAGCAGACGAAATGGAGCAGGCACCACAGTGAGGTCTCTTGGCAGCGTCCCTAATGTTTCCTTGCTTTGAGCTCTTGAAACTTTGAAATATACCAATATGTTTCTTTTATTAAACTCTGCTGCATGACAGAAAATATAGACAGTGGTTTCTTTCTGAGGTGAGAGGTTGAGTTTCAAGTGAGGAGAGAAAGATCTTCCTTTTTCATGCTGTTCTCTCATTTTCCTTTACTATGTATGTTATTTATTTGTACTTTCAAGTCATCAGCGAGTTATCAACGTCACGGGATGATTCAGTTTTGCTCCATACAGTCACAGTAAAACCTACTTAAAGTGGATTATTCTTTTTGTGTAATATTCCAATAGATTCCAAAATATTATTTCAAAAGCACTTCGATGTCTATGTTCTCAAATTAGATATTTACTTTTGGTCTCCATTTTTGTGTTCCTTCTTGCATACTACTTAAGAGTTGGAAATACCCAAGTAAATACCAGATTTCCCTCAGTTTTTTAGATCCATATGTGCTGGAAATTTGATTCATGAAGATGGACATGGCAGCTGGGGGATCATGCTCTTATCAAAAGAGACCATTTCGGCATCAGTAATCTGACAAGAACTCACTGCTTATTGAGATTTAATTGACTATTTGAGGGATCAAGCTTTCGCTATTGGCACTTCTCTTTCTCTTTGGAGGCGAAGTATTGCCTTCCCAGTCTTTTCATTACCAAATCACTTTCCTGGGTGGCTGTGCCATGTCAGGAAGGGCCTGGGATGCCGGGAACCAGGAGTCATCCTCAGCTTCTAGCTGTCCTAAGAAGGCTTCCCTGGCAGAGTCCAGCCTGTGTGTCTGGGTGACACTTGTAGCCATCAGACAGGAGGCGATAACTCACAAGTGCCAAGCGATTCATCTGGCCCTTGTCTTACAGGGTGTTTCCAAGGGATGAGGTTCAAAATGCCACTTGGTAACCCTTTGAAAGCCCTTGTCGTGGGGTGAGTTCTCGGTGTGAGCTCAGAGCAATGTCTATTCACCACCAGATGGGAAGCATTTCAGTATTTTAATTGGTAAGGCTGTGTTCATACATGACCATGGATCACCAGTTCCGTGGCATTTCCCGCTGGACCACCCCACACCCTTGTCATGCCTCATCTTTCAAAGCTCCAAACAGGGTTCACACCCCATCAGGTGGTTGTAATGTAACCACAGCACAAGACTGGGGAAAAAAACACAACCACCCAGGGGTGACACACTTTAATGGCTCGGGCCCCATTGCCCCATTTGGACAAGTTGGCAACACCAACACTGAGTGTGTAAACTGGAGGACTGTCCAAGACCGTGGACCTCAGAATGACACGGCCTCAGAAGTCACCTTGGACAACAAGGGATAGTGTGGGGTCACTCACTGGTCAGGACTATGGTCCCTTATCCTGGTAAAGTAGAGCTCACCTGGGATCCATCAGGCAAAGCCAGGGAGGAGCCTTCTAGGGAATTTCTGCCCTAAAGTGAATGGCATAAGGAAGGCAGGTGTGCTGGAAATCCTGGTTCACAGAGAGCGGTCATGTTTATGGAATGAGGCCCAGTGGTAGCCTTAAAGCTGCATCACAAATCTTTCCCATTGGATACAAAACAAGCAGGAAACAGAATTCAGAGTCCTGGACAAGGATCGCAGCAAGATTCAATTCTAGGTCAGTAGTGAACATGGAGGCACTAGAGGGGTCTCAGGAGGGAAAGTCCTGTCTGCCTTTACTCCATTTGCACATCACCTTTTCGGGCCTTGTCCTCTCCATGTGCATGTTTTGATATTTTTACGTTGTTTTCCCCACTTAGAGCTGATGAAATTCCAGAGATTGAACTAGAAAACTACAAGTTCCTAAAATTTGGTCAAAAGAAACCTCAACAAGAGAAGCAGAAAACATTCCCTCTTCCTCCAGAATGTAGAAAGGCACCCCCTGCCTATGGCACGACCTGGTCCTGGGTAGTGCTGTTTTAAAGACACCCACATTTCAGTGGTTGTTGCTTTGCCTGTGAAAGAACCAGCAACCTTTAAATCCCAAGAGAACGGGCGGGGGGCCGTGTCCGCCCCTGGAGCAGCTGAATGATACTGAAATGAACTTGTCCTCGCAGTTAGGGGGAATTGGGAGTGACGTCACTAGCCAAAAAAGGGCCTGGCCTTTCTCCCTTCTCCAACATACAATAAGTTGATGACTCAGAAGAGTTCTTGATTCAAGGAGAAATGTGAGATTCTGTGTCTCACTCACATGCCTACAGAAAGCGACAGAACCACACCACAACTCCCAAGCTGTAAAGGGAACAGGACTTTAATGTAATATTCAAATATGTCATTTATTATTTACAACAAATAACCATTGACCCTCCCCAATGGGTGAGTAGGTGCTGAGGTAGAGATGTCAGGGAGCTAGTATGGGGTCGTCCCTTCTCTCTTGGGCTTCAGGGGACCCCAGGAATCAGCTTACAATGCTCCCCTTCCCATCAAGTGGGAGGAGCTGGCCCAGTGCATCTCAAGCATCCCAACTGTGTCCGCGCTGCTGAGGATGGGGCTGTGTTCGGCCACTGGTACGGGGTTCGGCGTTGGGGCCTGGGGGCTGAGTAGAAGAGTCGGGTTATCTTCTGTGGCCTCCCTCTGAATCATGGCCCCCCACCCTGTCCCCACTGCACTGGGTGCTTCAGACCCTGTGCTAAGTGCTGTCAGCCACCAGTACCCCATTCGTCCCTGCCACGTGAGCAATCATTTAGTATCACCTATTTCACAGAGAGGGAAACGGAGTCTCAGGAAGCTGAAGAGAGTCACTCCAATCGCAGGACTGGTCAATAGTGTAGCTGGGATCCCAATGCCAGCTATCCGACTCCCACGCTTAGCCCGAAGCCTTACTGAACCCCCAGGAGTCAGTCACCCCGGCCCAGACACTCCCTCACCCCAGACCTTGATGATGGCCGGTTCTTCTTGGCCTTGCGTATTTTGCAGGCCAACTAGGTCTAGGGCTCTGGCTGGCAGGACAGGTTGTAGCTACAGGACAGAGAGGCACCTGTGAGCCTACCAGGAACCACACCTCAGGTGTCCCCCTACTGCCTGCCCAGCAGCTGGAGTCTGGGTGTCCCAGAGGTCGCCATATAATAAGGCTGGGGGATGAGTGGGGGACCATGGAGACAGGCTCTCTGGACTGGCCAACAGGGAGAGTCCACCCCTGCCCTCACCCAACTCCTGCCCAGCCTCACCTCTCAATCTCGTTGAGCAACTCCATGTCTTGGAACCAGGCCGCAAATCGCTCCCTCGTGTTCTAGGTTGTAATTCTTGGCAGCCTCCTGGAGCAGCAGGATCTTCCTCATGACTCGGTATTCCTGGGACCAGAGGGAAGGAGAGGATGCAGACAGGGCCTGGGTGGGGGATGCTGCAGGGGCCTTGTGGGAGGTGAGGAGTGGGGCAGGGGACCAGTCCTGGAAACCATCCTTCCCTCCAGTTCCATCCAGGCTCTACCAGTTCTCAGAATGGGAATAATCAGCCCCTCCTCCAGGAAGATATCCTTGATGCCATCCTCCCCTCAACCCACCTGCCAATTGGATGGGTCTCCCACTCCTCTGTTATCAAACTCTTCCACTCAATGTAAGATACAGGGGGTGAAGCCAGGGACTGTTCTGCCCAGAAGGTCTCTGATTTCCACCTCTTCCCCCCCCCCCACAGGGAGTGCCACAGCTGCTCCTCAGTCCTCTTCTCAAAGTTGATCTCATTCCCCTGGAAGGTAGACAGCCAGAGTCCATCAGACAGAGCCCCCTAGCCTGACTAGCCCCTATGCCCACCCCTTCTCATGTTGCACTACTGCCAGGTCCCCAGAGGGGGCCGGGCACGCAGAGAAAAGAGGACTTGGACCTAGGCTGGGCTCTGGGCTCCGGAGTAGGAGGACATGGGGGAGAGGCTGAGGGACCTGGCAGCACAACTCTCTCTGATGACAGACTTGGAGGCTGAGGCCTCAGGCAGAGGGGACTGCTCAGCAACTTGTGTGCTGCCTGAGTTGGGGGGGCCCGACTTCTCTCTCCCTTCATGGACAACATAGGCGTTAGAGGCTGAGTCCAGTTCAGATAAAACCTCACGCAGCTGTGCCATCAGGCAGCTCTGAGCTTCCCCAGCCTGGGGAACTGGAATGGGTGTCTCTGGCAGAGCCTCTTTTCACTCATCCCTAAGATGCGCCTGATGCCCCAGCTCCCAGGGGCAGCTGCAAGGCTCTCATGAGAGGAGATGTGCCAAGTGCTGAGAATTCAGAGCTCAGTTTGGGGGCTCCCACATCCCAAGGCTCAGAATCCTGGTCCTTCCTGCCTAGTCCTCAGGTTCACCCACCTCGAGATAGTCACCCATCGCCAGGTGCAGCATCAGCAGGTCACTGAGCAGATTGCCAAGATAGGGGAAGACACCCTGTGACATCGGGGTGCAGGTGGGATGAGCCCTTGCTCTCAAGTAGACCCCATGTAGATCCTCTCCTGAAAAGTCCCCACCCTCAGCCTCCTGGCCCACCACAGGGTTCCCACGAGGAGCAGCCTAGGATCCTCAGCAGCCTCCCCTCAATTCTTCCTCCCTTCACACCCCAAGAACACCACACTCCTCCTCCTCACCTTCCAGGGCCGGCTTCTGGCAAATCACATGGTGTGCCTTCCCTGGCCCTCCCCAAAACAACCCATCCTGCACCAGCTCTTCCAGGCCCTCCTCTTGGTCACTTCTACTGGGGGATTTGGGCACTGTGGCACCAAGAGAAAGGGCCCTCCTCTCTTGATTTGAGGCCTCCAGCTGGGAGCGCAGAGCCCCTCTCCCAAAGGCACATTCACTTGCTGCTGCTGCTGCTTCTCCTGCACTCTCTAGGGGTTGAATTCTGGGGGGGCAAACGTGAAGGGCCCCTCCTGTCAGGGTCGAGGACAGTGTCAGTGAGGCCATACTCCCCTCACCCCGTTTCTCTCCAGCACCACTGGCCTCCGACACTGGACATCTGACTTGAGTCAACTGATACCAATGTCATTCCATCCTCCAAGGTCTTGTGATTCCAGAACAAGCCCAGCTCCAACTCTCACTCTGGGTGTGAGCTTGGGCTCGTGGCCTGGCCTCCTTGAGCCTGTTTCCTCATCTGGAAAGTGTGAGAACTCCAGCTACCACACAGGTTCTCATGAGGACTCACTGTCACAAGACTGTCATCCTTGTTCTGGCCCTCACCCCTCCAGGTGGAGCAGGCAGAAAGCTCCCACATTCCTTTCCTCCCTCTTAACTCAACACCACCCTGTGAGGCCTGCACAACACAATCACCATCCCTCCATTTCCCTGATGAGGAGACAAAGGCCCAAACATGGGCAGAGAGGTGCTCAGGGGCCCACAGAGGAGAGGCCGCTTGCCCCTCTCAGCCAGAGGCCCTGTTCCAACATCCTCTCCTAACCCCCAGCCCCACCACTGAAAACAGTCCTGTCCCCTGAGCTCTCAAAGCTTGGTCCTGGGCCGAGTCATGGATGGAGAGGACGGGGTGTCTTGGGAGTCTGGTTGAGTGGCTCCTGCCTGCCCCAGTCATGTGGAGTGTCTGGCCCAAAGGCTGGGCCAGAGGCCATGCCAAAGCCTTCTCCTCCTCAAGGAACACCTCAGGACACTCCCCTGCACTGAATCCTTTTTTTTTTTTTTTTTGTGAGGAGATCAGCCTTGTGCTAACATCTGCCAATCCTCCTCTTTTTTTGCTAGGAAGACTGGCCCTGGGCTAACATCCATGCCCATCTTCCTCCATTTTATATGGGACGCTGCCACATCATAGGTCGACAAGCGGTGCGTCGGTGCGCTCCTGGGACCCGAACAGGTGAACCCTCAGCCGCCGCAGCGGAGTGTGCGCACTTAACTGCTTGCGCCACGGGGCAGGCCCCTGAACTCTTTCTTTATCCACTCATGAACTGGACACCCAAGGTGCCACCTCTGATCAACAGGGAAGGGGATGACAGGACATTTTGATTCCCTGTTTACATGAGGCTCCTAACTTCCTTTCAGCAGAGTCCACTAAGAATCCATCAGTTGCCTAGACGCTTCTCATAAGCCACCGGGGGCATACGTCATTGCAAACCAGGCACTCAGGTTAGACTCCTGTGGTTCACTCAAGTGACTGCACTAGGGGTCCAGTGGGGAGTCCCAGAATGCACACACATCTGTCACCTAAGGATGAGCAGCCTGTTTGTCCACCTGGGCCATGGGAATCCTCTGCCATGCACATCCCTGGGGCAGGCAGGCTGCAGCCCCTTGGAGATGTGGTGAAGATAGAAGGAGCAGCGGGGTCCTGGCTTCCTGAGGATAGTTTTAGGCTGAGGGCTAAACCCACACCAACCACCCAACAGCATGGAAGAAGCTACATCCTGCAGGATGGACATACATGGAAGCCAGAGACCTGTTGATGGCGCCAGCTCGGCAACTTCTCCTGGAACAGCCCAGCCAACACCATTGTGTCTCATGACCAGGGCCTCCTGCCCAGAAACGGCACCCCACCTTCCCATGGGCAGAACAGATCCCTCTGCTTGTTAATCTGGATGAGATAGACGGGAATGTTTCAGAGAAAGTTCAAGGGAGAAACTATCAAAACCACAGCCTGCCCAGTGTCCCTCCTCCGCACCCCTCCTCTCTTTCCAGACCCCCAGCCTCCACTCTACCTTGGTCATCAGGTCTCTGCTCAAGGACTTGTCTTGACTATTGAGTTCCTTAAGATTTTCAGGGTTGTCTCTCAGGGGAGGGGAAAGAACGAGGGATAAATTTAGGAATAATGTGAGGGGTCTAAATGCAAATCCCTTTTCTTTGTAAACCCGAGAGATTCAAACGGCCTGAAGGAGTGTTCTCGCTGGGCTCCTCTGAGCGCTAAGGTCTCATGGTACTGGGAGGGGGCTCTCCTGTTGGTCACTGGGGTCTCCACTCCCCAGCTCTACAGAGCAGCTCTGTTTTGACTGCTTTGAGTTTCAACTGGGCATAGAGTTCTGTTGCTATAAACACTTGAAAATCTCCAATGTGGCTCAACTGAGTACCTGACACTCAGGGAAGCCAAGTCCTGAAGCAGAACTGGTGCACTAAGGACCCGGGAGGCTTAGAGACCCCCTGCCGAGGCCCAGGCCCTGTCCCCGGCATTTGCTGCCTCCCAGGAGTTCCCAGCTGACTGAGGGGCCAATGGCAGACATACAGGAGATCCCCCATCCACCCTGGTCCTCCTATGGAGAGAGGCCTAACTACCGGGAAACTTCCCCCGTGTGTTCTTCAGGTGGCTTGTGGAGGTTTTCTGCAGAGCAGAGATGACAGTGCGGGGCGAGGAGAAGTTCTTCAGGATCTCGAACTCCTGGGGAAGGGAAGAGAATGAGCTGTGAGGTGGGGCACTGTAGCCCCGCTTGCTCTAGCTTCAGTCCCCTTCTATTTAATTCTCCCCTCCTGGATGAGACAGATGCTCAGGGAGCCCCAGAAGGGCACATTTAGGACCCAAAGAGTAACACTCACAGGGAGCAGGATTTTAGCTCAACCCAGGGAAGGAGCCAGGTAGGAAGTGAGCATCCTCTCACTGGGACCTGGAGTCAAAGTCAGCAGGCCCCTAGCAGGAAGGGCCTAGGGACTGTGCAGGGGCTTAGACCACACACTGCAATCCTGGGACCTGATAAATGTGGAGAGGCAGTTTCTAAGGCTTCAGAGAGGGGCTCCACTGGGCCTCCCACAGCACACCTGGGCCAGCTGGATCCAGTGCTCCACCACTCTCACCCTGTCCTGGGCTGTCATGCTCGGGTCCCCGAGGCAGGGGGTGATGACGAAGCTGGCCACCCTTCTGACATGGTCGATGGTGGCCTGGACGGTGGGTGTCTGGTGTTCATTTCGGGCTTGCTCCTCTTGCCCCAGGTGGAGCCCAGGCACGGAGAGGGCACCACCTTCTGGAAGAGCTCCTGGAGAACAGGAGGAGTGTCACCCAGCCCTGCCACACCCCAGGTCTGTGTCCACAGCCCCCAAAGTCCCACACAGGAGTCACAGTTTAGAGCTGGAGCTCAGAAAGCTCAGGATGTGGCCTGAGCCTTGTGACAGTCCCTGGCTTTTCTTCTCTGTCCCCCGAGGACACCCAGCACAGGAGGACCCAGGACCCAATACTGGCAGGGAAGGGAGAGGGGCTTTTGACCCAGCCGTCCTGGCTAACTCCAAGCTCCAGACGGTGGCTCAACTCTGCTGATCCCAACGGGGCATCTTCCAATACCCTGATCCCCGCTCTGGTCCCACTTCACATTCTGATGCACATCCCCGCGTGGCAGCTACACCCACAGGCCTTGTCTGTCTCCCTTGTAGTGAAATACACATCAGATGTCTAATAAGTCCTGAGGCTGTTGAGCCTCCTGAGCAGCCGGTTGGGCCACCAGGGACCGGGCTGTACACAGTGAGCCCCTTCCTGCACAGATGAGCCAGGGCCCACCCAGCTTTCCGTCTCTTCTACCTCATGGAGTTGGCACAGCCACTCCTTGCAACAGGTCCTCTTAATGTCCACCTCCACGGTCTGCAGGTGGACAGCAAAGGCTTGGATGTTCAGAAAGTTGCCCAGGTCTTATGGTTGGTAAAGGGTGGAGCCTGGATTTGGGCCCAGATCATAGGAGTCTGGATCAGGTCTGGGGCAACGATGGCAGAGGGAAGGCCTGCCCCACCCCGCCCTGAAAGCCCACCTGCTCACTGCATCCATCACGGTCAACTGCTCCACCACCAGCTTAGGAGGGAAGGCCGTGAGATGAAGCTTCTCACGCTCCTTAAGAGCCACAGGTGGAGATGGACTTCTCACTAGAAATGATGGTCCAGGTGACTTCAGCTCAGCAGCTCCCACACCTGCTGGAGCCCATGTTGGCCCTTGCTCCAGCTCCAACACTGCTGATGGAGGGGACACTGGCTCCAGTGCTAGAGGGGGTGATGTCAACGGAGCTGAAGTCAGCTCTACCTCCACCACTGCCCACTGCTCTGCTTCTGCCGCTGGCTGGAGCTCCGTAGATGGCGCTGGAGTGGGATAAAGAGAAAGGTTCACCCACATAGCTGACTTTCCATTTGTCCTTCTAAACACAGGAAAGATCCCCCTCCCTTCCAGGAATACCCAGCCTGCAGTCCACCTTGCCCTCTGGCTTTGCCTCAGTGGCCTCCAGAAGCTCACACCGGACAAGGGTAAGAGGGTCACGGCAGCTCATCTCCTAACCAGGCAAGGTGACATTCATGTACATCCCCTTTAGCTTGAAAAAGGGACAGCCCCAGTCTGGTTCCGCCCTAGTTCTAGTCCAACCCCGTCATCTCAAGCTTCTGAGTGTGGAGACCCTCTGCTCCTGCTCTCATCTCAGAGCAGTACTGGAAAGTGTGGATGGCCTCATGTACCTGCCCCTTGTCTAGTGAGTTGGTGGAGTTGAAACCATTGGGCAGCTACTCGACAACCTCCTGAGTGGAGTTCTGCAAAGACTGCCTGGGAGGGCCGGCCCCGTGGCTTAGCGGTTAAGTGCGCGTGCTCCGCTGCTGGCAGCCTGGGTTCGGACCCCGGGCGCGCACCGACGCACCGCTTCTCCAGCCATGCTGAGGCCGCGTCCCACATACAGCAACTAGAAGGATGTGCAACTATGACATATAACTATCTACTTGGGCTTTGGGGGAATAATAAATAAAATTATAAAAAAAAAAAAAAGACTGCCTGGGAGCTGGGCCAGAAGGAATCATGGGTTGCATGCACACTGCCACTGGTGCCAATGCCCAAGAGAAAGTCTGCTCCTCAGTTCATGCACAGTGGGGCATCCCTGCAAAGAACTGTGGTCAGGGAGGGAGGGAGATGAATCCTCTAGTGCTTGGTAACATATGATTAGAGGAGCTCACCTTCTCATGCTGCCAGGCATGGCCTGGGGTATGAACATGACAGACTCACCAGGTTTCCAACACTTAACAACCAGCTCCTGCTCAAGAATGACCCGCCCCTTATGTCCTGCCTTCTCCCCTCCTCACAGACACATGCACACACACACACACAAAGAGGGACAAGGGGTGTGGGGCTGATCAGGTGGGATCACAGCTGTGCCCTGGCCTGCACTAGCCTTTCCTGGGCTGTCCCGTGTTACCTTTCACTGCCTCCTGCCAGACGCCCAGAGGCGTCAAGAATGAGGGCTGAGCCAACATCGCCAACTACCAAAAAGATTCTCTTTCTGGGATTTTTTGAGCCCAGATCCTCCAAAAGTTGGGAAACAACAACAAAACATCTTTGCCTGTTGACTGTCTCCAATCAAGTGAGCTGGATGGGGGGCTGTGGGTGCCTGGTTACCTGAGTTCTAAGATCTGTTGAGGTCTATGACCCCACGTCATCTCCTGAACTGTACACAATGAGCCTACACAGCCCTACCCACAGCTCACTGGAAACCTAACTAGGGACCTAGCTTTGAGGAGACAGAGATGAATGCAGACCTCCTTTTCCTTACTAGTTCTTCATCCTGGGATAGTCCCTGTGCCTCTCAGGTCCTCCCCAGTCTCTAAACCGGCACCATGTGGATCAGGCTAGAATCTACTTCCTAGGGACATCACCCGGTGTATATGAGATAATATCTATTACCCCTGTGGGCTGGTGTCACATATACCTAAGGCACAATCTTAGAGATGGAAGAATAACAAGGAGGGGTGGGATGTAGTACAGAACAACACTCAAAACAGGCCTGGGCTCCAAGAATGTGATATTGGGACAGTCACTTCCAACTTGGCCTCATTTTCAGGTCAGCACCAGGAGGGGGTTGCAACTAATGGAAATTCAGATATTGCCATCCTGTGGCATAAAACCATTCAATTGTTTCCTGTTTTATGGAGAATGAGACCCAAGTGTCTCATCTTGGCCTATGAGGTGGGCAGCCTCCACAGTGGTACCCAGTAAGCCCCACCCATGTTATACACATCCCCGTGGAACCACAAAGTGGTTAGTAACTGGCTTCTGAACATAATAAGAGCCAAAGTGATGGGATGTCTTGTCCAAATTTTAACTAAAAATGTCTCTCACTTCCTCTTACTCCCTCTCTCATGTGCCATCTCTCTCTCTCTCACTCTGTGAAATCCCTGGAAGTGAGGAATCAAATACCGGTGTATTGGGGCTGCCCAATGTGGAGGCACATTGAGGAGAGAAGCAAGGGAGTGCCTGGGCCAACAGACAGAAAGGAACTCAGGCTGTCAATCCAAAATGAATCCTGAAGGCTGAGAGTGACCTTGTGGGCCAGTCCTCCCCCAGTCGAGCCTCAGTTGAGGCCACAGCCCCAATCTGTTAATCTCACTGAGGCAGAGGCACCCAGCTAAAACATGCCTGATTGCTGATACACAAAAATTGTGATATTGTCAACATTTGATGTTTTGAAATGCAAGGTTAGGGGCAATGAAGTCAGAGAGGGAAAAGTAACGAACACAGCCTACCAGGCCCTGGTCCTACCTTCCATCCCAGCTCCTGTTCTCTCCTCCCAGCCTCCCTCCAGCTGCACTGGCCACCTTTCTAACCTCCTCTGGCCAAACTCACTACTGCCTGTGAGGCTCAGGACCAGTGGTGCCATTTCCCTGACACACTGCTCCCAGACTTGTGCAGGGCAGGCTCCCTCTTGTCATTCTGGTCCCAGAAATTGTCACCCTAGTGAGGTCTTTCAGACTCTCCTACCCAATGATGCCCAGCCCTCCCTCACAGCCCCCTGATGTGTTTCTCTACAGCACTTGCTCTTTTCTTTCTCATGTCTTTGCTTTTATCCATTTCCCCTCTAGACTGCGAGCTCCTGGAAGGCAGGGACCACTTGGTTATTTTCATCCTTCACTTCAGCGCACCAGGGCACCTGGCACAGGATGAGTGCTCAGGGCACAGCTGCTGAATGAGTACATGGGTAGATCTTGCACTTCGCCCCCTACTTTTGACCAACTTTCATTTTGGAGATGAACACTAGTAATAGGAGGTACAAGTTGTTTCTGAGGCAGGCGGACAGCCAGAAAGACCTCTGGTTGACTCTTCGCTGCTCCAGGAACTCAAGAAAAGTTCAGTGGACACCGAGTAAATTCCAGGTTTACAGCAGAATGACTTGATGTATATATATTATGTAATGGTTACCAAAATAAGTTTAGTTAACATCAATCACCAAACAGAAATAAAAGATTGTTTCCTGATGATGAGAAGTTTTAGGATCTACTCTCTTAGCAAGTTTCAAATATACCACACAGCAATGTTAACTTAGTGTTGTATATCAAGTATATCTCAATACAACTGAAAAAAAATAAAAACAAAAACTCACTGGCCACCACTGACACAAGAGGCTGCCCGCCCCCTCGTGGCCAGCACTAGCACTGCTGCCCAGGCAGGAACTCCAAACAGAAAGCAACCTTTCTTCAGGTGTCCTCAAGGCAGAGGCTCTCCAGGGTCCAAGGGGTAAAGCAGCAGGACCTGTCAGCTTCGAGGGAGTGGGAGGAATCTCGGGAGCCTACCGTGCCCCCCTCTTGCTGTTCCCCACCAGGTGTCCTCTTCACTCCTAACCCATCCTAACTGCTGCCATGACAATGGTTCCCCCTACCTCCAGATGAGGACCGCAAGGGTCCAACAAGGATTAGTCTTCTCCCTGGACTCTGGACTTGGTGTTCAGTGCTCTGGCATCTTCTTCTTTATCCTCAGTTCTCATCCACCCAAGCCCCCTAGCCTCCTCAGTTCTAAAGGATCTCCAGAGGCTGGAAATCATTTTCTCAGGGTTTCAGAGCACAGTAGGTCATCAACAGAGAACCTAGTCCAACAGACATGTTGTGAGTGCATGGAACACTTGGAGTCACTCGCTGGATGCACTCCATTTTATACAGGAGGTCCCTCACTGAAGTATTCTCTCCTGTTCCCAATGCCTACACAAGGGGAGGATGGGATCATCACAGTTCTGGGTGCCCACAGAGGTGGACTGCAGGACCCCAGTCCTGTGCTCCCCAGGCTGGGCCAGGGATGGATCTGGAACAAGTAGACACCTAGGAACCTTAGGGATTCCTCTTCCCATCTCTGGGCCCCTGCACACGAATCTAGGAGAATGGATGCTACTGCCCCGTGGGAGAGCTGCCTCCAACCTCTCTCCCTCATGCCTCTTGTCACTTCCCCGGTGTCGGCTCTTTCTTGACTGCACCTCCGAGTTCTCCATATGAGAATTCAAGTGTGAGTGAGTGTGCCTGTGCACATGTGATGATGAGGAGAGGAAAATGACCCCATACGGAAAGGGGTGGGCAGCAATCCTCTAGGATCTTAACGCCTCTCATTGCCAAAGGAACCTGAGGGAAGGGGTGGAACCTTGGCCAAGTAAGGTGGAGCTCTCTGTAGTCTTCAGGACTCTGACCACCTCCTGTGGTCTGGGACAGTATCTGCTTCTTTCTAGGCCAGTTTCCCAACTGTACAGTGCGGGGTAAGATGTGCAACAGCACAAGCATGTGCTCGGCCAGGACAAGTCATCAGGCCCCATAGATACATTAAGTATGTTTTAATGTGTATTGAAGACATTAATATTGCTGTGCAATCATCACCACGATCCATCTTCAGAACACTTCTCATCTTGCAAAACTGAAACTCTATATCCATTCATGAATAATCCCCCATTCCCCCTCCTCCCACCCACTGGCAAACACCATTCTACTTTCTGTCTCTCTGAATCTGGTGATTTCAGGAACCTCATAGAAGGGAAATCACACAAGGTTGTATTTTTGTGACTAGCTTATTTCATTTAGAGTAATATCTTGAAGGTTCATCCATGGTGTGCCGTATCTTAGACTTTCCTTCATTTTTCAAGGATGAATAATATGCCATTGTATGTATATAGCACATTTTGCTCATCCATACATCCCTAGACAGATACCATAGCAAGGCCCACAACCAAGCCCAAAATAAAATGGGGCCCCAGCCAGATTTTTCTCAACAGCACCCTGGAGACTACTTTCTTAAGCCATATCCCATATGATATTTACTAAGGATCTAATCTTGGGCCGTGAGTTGCTTTTCAGAAACTCCATTTCTCTTGCTTAAGAAAGTTTCAACTACTTTGAGCCAATGAGACAACAAGACGGCTTGCAAGACTCAAACTGCAACTGCATAAGTGACTGGAGGATGACCTGGGAGACCAAGAACTCCCCTGCCAATCATGTTAAGGACACCACCTTTTGAACGTGGGATGTGTGACAGAACATGAAAATCTGTGCTTGCACAAAATGCCTAGGACTGCTCCCAAACTTAGCGCACCCGCTCCTTTGCCCTTGAAAAGCCCTTTTCAACAGCCCAATGAGGAGAAAGATTTATTTAACCTTTGTCTCCTTGCTGGCCAACCTCATAATAAAGCTTTTTTCCCTTCTACAAGAGCGCGTATCCCTTTTGGCTAAGGGGTGCATTGGGCTGTGAGCCCTTCCTTGATTACAATACTTGTGTGGCTTCCACGTTTTAGCTATTATGAATAATGATGCCATGAACATGGGTGTTGAAATAGGTCTTTGAGAACATGCTTTCAACTCCTTGGTGGGGTATACACCCAGAAGAGGAATTGCTGGGTCCTATATAATTATATTTTTAATTTTTTTTAGGAATTGTTATACTGATTTCTACAGCAACTATATATTCCCACCACAGTACACAAGGGTTCCAACTTCTCCACATCTTGGCCAACAGTGGTTCTATTCTTTTTCTTTTTCTTCTTTTTTTTTTTTTTTGATAGATGCCATCCTAATGAATGTGAGATGGTCTCTCACTGTGTTTCTGATTTGCATTTCCCTAATGATTACTGATGATGAGCATCTTTTCATATGCTTATTGGTTATTTGCAGCTCTTCTTTGAGCAAATGTCTACCCATATACTTTGTTCAATTTTGATTTGTTTTTTGTTGTTGAATTTAGGAGTTCTCTATTTATTCTGGATATTAACCCTTTGTCAGATACATGGTTTGCAAATATGGTCGCCCATCCTGTGGGCTGTGCTTTTACTCTGTTGATAATGACTTTTGAGGCACAAAACTTTTTAATATCCATGAAGTCCAGCATATGTATTTTCCTATTTTATTGGCTGCTCCTTGGGTGTCAGAACCATGAAATCGTTACCAAATCCTATCTTGTCAAGTTTTGCCTTATGTTTTCTTCTAAGGGTATTATAGCATTAGCTCTTACACTTAGGTATTTGATTCACTGGGAATCAAGTTTTGTATACAGTGTTAGGTAAATGTCCAAGTTGATTCTTTTGCATGTCGATATCCACTTTTTCCAGCACAACTTGTTGAAAAGACTTTTCCTCATTGAATAATCTTGGCACCCTTGTCAAACATCATTTGATCACATGGGTGAGGGAAAACAATTCTGTTTTCATTGGCCAATATGTCTGTCTTTATGCCATGACAATGCTGTTTTGATACTGTAGATTTATAGTAATTTTTCAATCAGGAAGAATCAGTCCTCCAATTTAGTATCTCCTTTCAAGATTATTTTTGGTATCTGGGCTTATTTGAGACTCCATAAGAATCTTAGGATGGGTTTTTTTCTATTTCAGCACAAAACACCCTTGGAATTTTGATAAGGACTGCACTGCATTTGTTGATCTCTTTGGATAATGTTGACACCGGCACAATAAAGAGTCTTCCTATCCACGGTGATGGGATGTCTTTCATTTCTACTAGTGCCAGGTGGCTGTTCAGGTTGAGGGGGTGGCACTCCTCGAGGTAGTCGTGCAGAAACCCACAGTTCCTCCTCACTTTGCCTTCACCATTTCCTTAGAACCCATCTACAGTCAACAGAGGGCAAAATGCATGTAAAATGCACGTGGGAAGTTTTCAAAGACTGGGTGTGCATGGAGCACACATTTCTTCCACTCCTCTCCATTAGCAAGAACCACGGACTGAAGCAATAGACCCTAACATATGGAGACTGCAGACTCAACCAGCAGACCCCAACAAATGGGGACTGTGGACTAACTAAGGGCCAGGGACTCAGGTTCCTGGCAGAACCATCTGGCAGCTCAAGCTGAACCGCTAAGCCTTTGCCTGGTACTGCTGACTAACCAAGTGCTAAGACTGATGCTCTCTTAGAGCATCCTGTCAGTCTAGACTGACCCACTGACCCTGGACTGGAAAGCCAGTTAGATCAGGAGCTCAAGACAAACAGAGTGGATCTCATATCCAAGAGGAACTTACCCACAGCCCTCAGAAACAGCGAAAAAGATGGAGAACTCAAAGGTTTTGAGGGTGCCAATGACTGTGTTTCTCATCCTCGAAGCTATCAAGTGTCTCCTTTGGATCCCACTGCTGCCACCAAACTGGTACAAAACAAAATAAAATTGAGTAAATTTTAAACATCTTATTGGCTTTATTCAACAGTTCATGAATCAGGCAGCATCCAGTCTAGCAGAGAGAAAGGACCTCCAAGGAGTTCTACAAAATGAAGGATTTTATAGGCAGAAGGGAGCAAGAACAAGGAAGTTACACTAGATAAAAAAGCGGGTTGGTTACTGCAAAGTTACTTTCCTTTAGAGGATGGCAGGGCTCTATCAGGAAGATGAGCTACCTGCTGTGCATCAGGTGATTCCTGATTGACTGGTTTAAGATTCTATTCCTGGGAGGGCCAAAAGTCTAATTAAGTCTCGACTTGTTTATGTGAGGCATAGCCTAAGCAGCTCCATTTGGGCCTGGTGTCTTGTTTTAAACACATGACTTCTGCTGGTCCCTGCTTTCCCCAGTTACATCCCGGCTGTCCCTTCACTGACCATTGTTGGTCACACACCCACTGCACCTGCTTCCAGTCCTTTCTCTTCAACACCGTAATCTCACACACAGCTCCTCCCGACACTATCATGACGTCTCCCACCACACATCCCCTATACTTTCCACACTGTCATCAAGATGCTTCACAAACACCACCACCATTTATGTCCAATGGGCTGAGAGGCCTGTCCGTGCACTGGGAATCAGGAGTCGCAAGGTCTGTCACTTGGCCTCCAATCACCTGTTGTACCCCAGCTGAAGGGCTTACCCTGCGGAGACACTCAGTTGTACCCAACTCAATCGCACAACAACATCTTTGCCCCAGGCTTCCTTCAAAATGCTCTACCCACTTTCTGCCCCAACTGCTCCTTGAGGGGTCATTTTGGGGTAGCCTTCGAGGACACCTTGGTGATTTTGTGCCCAGGCCCAAACAGCTCTTGGCCAACAAACACTTTAACTATACCCCCTGAAATCATATAGCATAGGTAACTAGTGAATGGGTGCAAATTACTGGTTTTACTTCCAAGGGCCGTAATGAATATTTCACACCAGGAGCATCCACTTTTGGGTGTTACTGTAGGCTGATATCACAAGGCTCTCACCCAGTAAGGTTCTCTCTTCCCCAGCCCTCTGAGCAGATTTCTCCAGGCTATATTCTGCAATGCATCATTGTGTCTATCTCAGTCTGCTTCCCTCAGGTTGCAGGTCCCCCGAGGTTCTTGCCCTGATTGGCTACCACCAACCCATAGAGACACTGTCAGTCCTATAGGACTGGGTGTTGATTTCTACTAGGACTGACTGACTGGACTGGGCACAGGTGCGGTGGCCCTACCCACACAAAATCAGGTAACTGAGGCAACCAAGAAGTATCAAAAAGCTTAACCCAACATCGACAACAACTCCATAAGACCCTATCTTAGCCCTTGTGGAACAGTCTCAGGAGTCTCTCGCCTAAATGGTTTTAGAGAATGGCCTGGCCCTAAACTGTCTATACCAACCAAGGAAGGAGGGGTTTTTGCCTTTCTTAGAACCACTTGCTGAATGTACATCAACTCACAAGTTCAAACCTACCTCCACCAGATGGCCCGAGAGGTTAAAATATTGCGGAATGTTACCTAAATCTTTTAAAAGATACCCAAGGCCCCCGAGATCACTGACACATTTTCATGGCTGGTCTCTCCAAGTTGGGGACAATGGAAACAGACTGGATTTTAGACTGTTGCTTGTACAATTATAGGATCTGTTACTATAGCCATCATCGGATATTTACTCTCTTGGCTACAATGTGCCCTATCCCTAATAACTCTATTAATTACCCTTATTAACTATCCCAACCAACTTTAAATTAACTAAATTAAAATTAATCAATACCCTGATTAATTTAAAAAATTCAAAAATTTTATGGAGAATCTGCTTAACACAGAATACACTGTTGTAAGCATTTAAAGTATACAGTTCAGTGCCATTTAGTACAATGATTATGTCATGTGGTTATCACCACTATCTAATTCCAGAACATTTTCAACACCCCCAAACAAACCCATACTCATTCACACTATTTTCTCCTAACCCAAGCCCATGAAAACAACTCATCTGTTTTTTCTCCCTATTGGTTTGCCTATTCTGGACAGTTCATTCAAATGGCATCATGCTATCTGTGGCCTTTGTGGGCAACTTCAGTGAGCACACATGTTTCAAGGTTCATCCATGACCGAGCATGTAGCAGTAGCTTATTCCTCTTTATGGCTCTATAATATGAATAGGGCACATTTGGTTTATGCAGTCATAACTGGATAGAAATTTGGGTTTGTTCCACTTTTGGACCATTATGAATAACGTTGCTTTGAATATCCATGGAAAAGTTTTTCTTTGAACATATGTTTCCAATCGTCTTTTGGACATACCTACCTTGTGACTCTCCTGGTCCATGGTAATTCTTAATTAAATTAATTCTTAATTAAACCTTAAATAGGTTTAAGATTTTAAAAAATGGCAAACTGTTTTCTGCAGTGGCTGCATCATTTTACTTTCCCACCAGTAATGTATGTGAGTTTCTCATTCTCCATATCTTTACTAACACTTGTTACTTTCCATTATGTTGAGTATAGCCTTCATTTTGAGTGTGAAATAGTATTACACTATGCTTTGAATTTGCATTTTCCTAATAATTTATGATACTGAACATCTATCTAGTGCTTATTGGCCATCTATGTTTCTCCTGGAGACATGTCCATTGCAGCTAGTTACCCATTTTCATTGGGTAACCAATGAAAATGGTTTCATTTCAAACTTCTTTGAATGAAGTTTCATTTCAAACTTCTTTGTTTTTTATAATTGAGTTCTAAGAGATCTTTATATAGTCTCAATATTAGAGCATTCTCAGTTATATAACTTGCAAATAGTAGGGGTCTTCTGTACCTCACTTTTAACAATGGATAGAATATCCAGATAGAAAATTAGGAAACAGCAGACATGAAAACATTAATGGACTTATCAGACATACACAGAACATTTTAATGAACAGCAACAAAATGCAGTCTTTTCTCAAGGGCACACATTATTTTCCAGAACAGATCACGTGTTAGGTCACAAAACAAGTCTTAACTAAATTAAGAAGACTGAAATCATACCAAGTATCTTTTCCAAAGACAATGGCATGAAACCAAAAGTCACTAACAGATGGAAAACTGGGATATTCATAATACATGGAAGTTCAACAACAAACTCTTAAACAGCCACTAGATCAAAGAAGAAATCAAAAGGGAAATTAGAAAATAGCTCAAGACATACAAAAAGAAAAAATAAAAACACCAAATCTTATAGGATGCAGCAAAAGTAGTACTAAGAGGAAAGTTTGTAGTGACAAACTTGTACATTATAAGAGACGAAGGATGTCAAAGAAACAACCTGACTTGCAACACACAGCATTAGAAAAAGAAAAAATGAAACCCAAAGTTAGCAGAAGGATGGAAGTCACCAAGAGGAGAGTGGGAAAAAATGAAAGACAGTATGAAATATCAATAAAAGTAAGAGTTGATTTTTTGAAAAAATAAAATTGACAAACCCTTAGATACAATATCTAGGGAAAAAAAGAGAGATGACTCAAATAAAGTATATCAGAAATGAAAGAGGAGGCATTACAACTGATGCTTCAGAAAGAAAAAGACCAGAAGAGACTATTCTGAACTACTGTACTTTCACAAATTGGGTAACCTAGACAAAATAGATAAATTCCTAGAAACAACCTATGAAGGTTGAATCATGAAGAAACAGAAATCTTGAACAGACCAGTAACAAACAAGCAGACTGAATCAGTAATCAAACACCTCCCAACGAGAGGAGAGTAAGTGAATGCCCGACTTCACCACAGACCCCTGAGCCAGCCTGCCCCAGCACCAGGCTGACTCTTGTAGAACTAGGTGGCTCCCTGCAGGCTTCTGCAGATCCAGGCCCCTGGCTCACCCTGGAGCATGCCAGCTCTGGCGGCCCCAAGCAGCATCCTTGACACCAAGCTCCCATCAGGCTCCTGGGAACCCAGGCCCCCATATCAGCCTAGGGGCTGCCATCTTCAGCAGCCCAAGGCGGCTCCTGTGACCACAAGTGGTGTCCTTGGCACCAGGCTCCTGGTGGACTCTGATGAATTCAGACCCTGGCTCCCCCAAGTTCCTGCCTACTCCAGGCAGC
The DNA here is from genome assembly GCF_020826845.1 of Diceros bicornis minor. Taxonomy (NCBI): domain Eukaryota; kingdom Metazoa; phylum Chordata; class Mammalia; order Perissodactyla; family Rhinocerotidae; genus Diceros; species Diceros bicornis. Next base: position 1,331,642 of record NC_080749.1, read on the forward strand.
CACAGGCAGCACCCACAGCCACAGGCAGCTTCCATAACAGGGCACCCAGTGGGCTCTCACAAACCCAGGACCCCAGGTCACTCTAGCATTTACTGGCTCCAACAACCCCAGGTAGATTCCATGGCTCCAGGCTCCCCGGGGGCTACTAGGAACACAGGCCCATGGCTCACCACACCACCTGCCAGTTCCAGCAGTCGAAGACAGCTCTCATGGAACCAGGCTTCTGACAGGCTTCTACAGAACCAAACCCCCAGCCCACCCAGGTGCTTGCTGACTCAGGCGGCCCCAGGCAGCTCCCATGGCACCAGGCACCGGCAGGTTCCCATGAACCCAGGCTTCCATCTTGACCCAGCGCCTGCTGGCTCCTGCAATCTCAGGTAGCTCCTGTGGCCCCAGGTTCCCAGGAATACAGACTTCTGGCCTACACCAGCACAAACTGTCTTTCATGGCACAGGCTCCTGGCAGGCTCCCGTGAGCTGAGACTCTCAGATCATCCCAGCACTGGCCAACTCTCATGGCCCTGGATGACTACTGTGGTCACAGGCTCTCAATGAGGACCTGCCAAAACAGGCTCCAGTGGGGCTACTCATGAACTCAGGGTCCCAGCTTTGCCCAGGGCCAGACACAATACCGTGGACCCAAGCTTTCCACTCACCCCAGTACCAGGTTGCTCAAGGACTCCAGCAGCAAGCCTGCCCCTGGACACCACCAGATGGCCCACTCAGGACCCCTAGATGGGCTGAATGTGAAGGCTTTGGTTTACTAAAGCCAGTCTGTAACGAGTGGAAGAAGTGCCTACTTCCTCAAATTTGCAGACACCAACGGAAGGCCACAAGGATCATGAATAATCAAAGATCCACGACACCACCAAAGAAAAAGAATAAAACTCCAATGACCGACCAAGAAATGGAGATATAGGAACTATGTGACAAAGACTTCAGAACAATGCTCTTTGAGAAATTCATAAAACTCTAAGGAAACAAAGATAGACTACTAAATGAAATAAGGAAATAGTGCATGAACAAGTGAGAAGTTCAACATAGAAACAGAAAGCATTAAGGAAAAACAAACAGAAATCCTAGAGTTGAAGAACACAATGACTGAACTGAAAAATTCAATAGAGAGCTTCTAAATCAGATTCAACCATGTACAAGAAATAATTAGTGCACTAGAAGATGTGTCACTTGAAATCATCCAGTCAAAGGAGCAAAAAGAAAAAAAAGGAACGGATAGGATTGGGGAAAGGCAGTGTGAATTATGGGATACCTTGAAAAGAAATAGATAAGCATTATTAAAGTACCAGAGGAGAAGACAGGGAGAAAGGAAAAGAAAGTTGACTTAAAAAAGTAGCAGCTGACAGCTTCCCAAATATGGGGAGAGATGTAGACATCCAAGGTCCTGATGCCGATTGGTCACCCTAAAATTTCAAACTAAAACTTTCTTCTCCAAGACACATTATAACAAAACTATCTAAACTCAAAAAAAGGATCAAACAACATGATCAAGTTCAACATGATGCAAATCAATGAATGTGATACACAGCATTGATAGAATGAAAGATAAAAATCCTAGAATAATCTCTCAATGCAGAAAAAGCAGTTTGACAAAATTCAACGCCCCTTCATGATAAAAACTCTCAAGAAAGGGTTACAGAAGGAATATACCTGAACATAATAAAAGGTTTACATGACAAACCCACGGCTAACATCATATTGAACAGTGAAAGGTTGAAAGCTTTCTTGCTAAGACAAAGAACAAGACAAGGGTGCCCAGTCTCAACACCACTCTTCAACATACTGCTGCAAGTCTCACCCAGAGACATTTGGCCAGAGAAAGAAATATAAAGCATCTAAATTGGAAATGAAGGAACAAAGTGGTCTCTGTTTGCAGATATGATTTTATGTAGAGGAATACTTAAAGACTTCTCCCCAAACTGTTAGGACTAATAAACAAATTCACTCAAGCTGCAGGAGACAAAATCAACATATAGACATCGGTTGCCTTTCTCTACACTAACAATGAACTATCTAAAAATGATATAAAGAAAAAATCCTAGTTACAATACCATCAAAAACAGTAAAATACTCATGAATAAATTTAACCAAGAAGGTGAAAGATCTAGAAACTGACAACTATAAGACACAGATGAAAGAACTCAAAGACACAAAGAAATGAAAAGATATCTTATGCTCATGGATCAGAAGAATTAATATTTTGAAAATGTTCATGCTACTCAATGCCATCTCAAGATTCATTGCAATTCCTATTAAAATTCCCATGGCATTTTTCAGAGAAATAGGACAAATAATCCTAATACTCATGTGGATCCACAAAAGACCTCCAATAACCAAAGGAACCCCGAGAAAGAAAAAGCTGAAAGCATCACAATTTCTGATTTCAAACTTTATTACAAATCTATAGTAATAAAAACAGTATGATACAGGTATAAAATGAGACACCTAGACCAATGGAACAGAATCAAGGATCCATAAATAAAACCACACACATACAGTTTGCTAACAGTTGACAAGTCAGCTAAGAAGACTCCATGGGGAATGGATAGTTTCTACAACAAATGGTGCTGGGAAACTGGATAACCACATGCAGAAAACTGAAATTGGACCCCTATTCTACACCACTCTATAAATGATCCCAAATTGAATTAAAGACTTAAATGTAAGACACCAAATATAAAACAACTAGAAGAAAATATAGAGAAAAAAGCCCCATGAAACTGGTCTTGACAAAGATTTTTTTGGATATAATATCAAAAGTGCAAGCAACAAATGCAAAACTTAACAAGTGGGATGACTTCAATCTAAAAAGCTTCTGCATAGCAAGTGAAACAATTTGCCAACTAAAGGGGCTAATATCCACAGTATATAAGAAATTGTTACAACTCAACAGCAAAGAAACCAACAAAACAATATGAAAATGGTCAAAGGACCTGAGTAGTACTTTTCCAAAGAAGACATAAAAATGGTCAACAGGTACATGAGAAGGTGCTCGTAACCACTCATCATCAGGGAAATGAAATCAAAACTACAATGAGATATCACCTCACACCTGCTAGAATGGTTATTCTCAAAGAGAGAACAGACAACAAGTGTTGGCGAGGCTGTGTAGAAAAGAGAACCCTGTGCACCGATGGTATGAATGTAAATTGCTACAGTCACTATGGAAAAAATATGGAATTTTCTCAAAAAAATAAAAATAGAAATATATATAAATGAGCAATTCCACTTCTGGCTCTATACCCAAAGGAATTGAAATCACTATTCTGAAGAGATATCTGCACCCCCATGTTCATTTCAACATTATTCACAGAGAACATGGACACAATCCAGGTGTCCATCAATGGATAAATAGATAAAGAAAATGTGAGATATATGTATACATGTAATATATAATGGAATATTATTCAGCCATGCAGGAGAATGAAATCCTGCATTTTGCGACAACATGGATGGACCTTGAGGCATTGCGCTAAGTGATATAAGTCAGACGGAGAAAGACAGATGCTATATATTCTCACTCATATGTGAAATCTAAAAAAGCCCAACTCAAAGGAATAGAGACAAAAATGGGTTTCCCAGGGTCGCGGGGTTGGGGGAAATGGGGAGATGTGAGTCAAAGTGCACAAATTTCTAGCTGTAAAATGAACAACTTTTGGGGATCTAATGTACAGCATGGTGACCATAATTAACAATACTATATTCTTATAGACTCGAAAGTTGTTAAGAGAGTAGATCTTGAAAGTGATCACTAGAAAAACCAAGTTAATTATGTGAGGGAATGGAGGTGTTAACTCACCGTATTGTGGTAATCCTTTCACAAATCATCATCTTGAACACCTAAAACTTACCTATGTTATATGTCACCAATATTTAAAGAAATCTAAAAAAAAAAATCTCTCAACAAAGTAAAACGCAGGACCAGATGACTGCACTAGTGAATTCTACCAAACATATAAAGAAGTATTAAAAACAAGACTTCTTACACTCTGTCAAATATTGAAAAAGAGGGAACACTTCCAAGCTCACTTTACGAGGCCAGCATTACCCTGATACCAACACTAGAAAAGGACACTAAAAGAAAATAAAATTACAGACCATTATCCCTGATGAACATAGATGCAAAAATCCTCAACAAAATACTAGCAAACTGAATTCAACAGCATGTTAAAAGAATTATACACTACCACCAAGTGAAATTTATTCCTGGTATACAAGGGGAGTTCAATATACAAAAATTGATCAATGTAATAAGCCACATCAAGAAAATGAAGGGGAAAAAATGACCAACTCAATTGATGCAGAAAACCATTTGACAAAATTCAACGCCCTTTCATGATAAAAAGCTCAACAAACTAGGAATAGAAGGAGAGTGCCTCAACATAACAAAAGCCATATATGAAAAACACACAGCAAACATAATACTCAATGATGGAAGACTGAAAGCTTTTCCTCTAAGATCAGGAACAAGGCAAGGATGCCCACTTTCACCACTTCTATTCAACACAGTATTGAAAGTTCAAGCCAGACCCATGAGGCAATAAAAATAAATAAATAAAAGGCATCTAAATTGGAAAGAAATAAGTAAAATGGTCTCTGTTTGAAGATGATATCATCTCGTATGTAGAAAATCCAAAAGACTCCACAAAAAAGCCGTTTGATCTAACAAATGAATTCAGAAAAGTAGCAGGATACAAAGTCAACACACAAAAATCGGCAGCACTTCTAGACACGAACCATGAGCTCTCTGGAAAGGAAATTACAAAAACAATTCATTTATAATAGTATCAGAAAGAATAACATGCTTAGGAATTAACTTAACCAAGGAGGTGAAAGGCTTACACCATAAAAACTACAAAACATTTCAGAAAGAAATTAAAGAAGACATTCATAAATGGACACACATCCCATGTTCATGGATTGGAAGGCTTACTATTGTTAAAGTGTCAGTATTACCCAAAGCAATCTACAGATTCAATGTATTCCCTAGCCAAATCTTAATGGTGTTTTTTGCAGAAATAGAAAAATCCGTCCTAAAATTCACATGGAATCTCAAGGGACTCAGAATAGCCAAAACAATCTTGCAAAAGAAGAAAAAACTGGAGGACTCACACTTCCTGATTTCAAAACTTACTACAAAGCTACAGTAATCAATAGTATGGTATTGTCATAAAGACAGACATAGAGACCAATGGCGTAGAATAGCAAGCCCAGAAACAAACCCTCACATATATGGTCAAGTGATTTTTGACAACGGTGCCAAGACCATGGAATGGAGAAAGGTTTCTTTTCAACAAATGGTGCTGGGAAAACTAGATATCCCTATGCAAAAGCTTGAAGCTGGACCCCATCCAACACTATATACAAAAATTAACTCAAAATGGATCAAGGACATAAATGTAAGACCTCAAACAAGAAAACTCTTAGAGGAAACATAAGATTAAATCTTCATGACACCAGACTTGCAATGATTTCTTGGATATGACACCAAAGGCACAGGTAACAAAAGAAAAACAATGGAAAAATTGGACTACATGAAAATTTTATAAATTGGTACATCAAGAGGCATCCACAGAGTGGGACAAAATATTCGCAAATCATATTTCTGACAAGAAGCTGGTATCCAGAATATACAGAGAAGTCCTAAATTAAACAACTAAAAACAAGCCAATTCAAAAATGGGCATGGACTTGAAGACTCCTTTGCGAAAGAGGACTTAGAAATGGCATATAAGCACATGAAAAGATGCTCAACACCACTAATCATTAGGGAAATGCACATCAAAACCACAATGAGACACCACCTCACACCCAGTAAGATGAGTGCTATTGAAAAGACAGAAAACAGCAAGTGTTGGCCAAGATGCAGTGAAATGGGAACCCTTGTACACTGTTGATAGGAATGTAAAATGGTGCAGCTGCTATGGAAAACAGTATTGATGTTCCTCCAAAAAATTGAACATAGAATTATCATGTGATCCAGCAATTCCTCTTCTGCATATACACCCAAAAGATCTGAGAACAGAGCCTTGAAGAGATATTTGTACATCCATGTTCATAGCAGTATTATTTACAACAGCTAAAACGTGGAAGCAACCCAGGTGTCCATTGACACATGAGTGGATACACAAAATGTAGTATATCCATACAATGGAATATTATTCAGCCCTAAAAATGAAGCAAATTCTCCAATACGCTATACATGGATTAACCTTGGAGATATTATGCTAACTGAAATAAGCCAGTCACAAAAAGACGAATACTGTATGAACTGAGAGTAGTCAAATCATAGAGACAGTAAGTAGAATGGTGGCTGCCAAGGGCTGGGGAGAGGGGAGAAGGGAGGGTTATTGTTTAATAGGTATAGAGTTTCAGATTTATAAGAGTTATGAGGATGAATGGTGGTGATGACTGTACAACTGTGGAAATGTATTTAACGCCATTGAAGTGTACACTTAAAAATGGTTAAGATGAAACACTTTTTTGTTATGTATATTTTGATTCAATATACAAAAAGAAAAAAAAAGAAATGAGCTATCAAGTCACAAAAAGACATAGTGGACTTAAATATAAAGATCAGTCTTGCCAGGAGTTGGGGGGCAAGGGACGAAGAGGTAAAGCACAGGGATTTTAGGGCAACCCAACTCTTCCGTAGGATACTGTCGTGGTGGATACATGAGATTATGCATTTGTCAAAATCCAAGTACATGACAGCAAGACAATGAACCTTAATGTAAACTACGGACTCACTTACGGACGCTGTAGCAGCATCAGCTCCTCACTTGTAAGGAATGAACCGCACTAACACAGGTGGTCAAGCAAGATGTTAACCATAAGGGAAACTGTGGGGGAAGAGGGAGAAATGCTCTGCTCTCTCTGCTGAATTTCTCTGTTCATCTAAAACTTTCCTAAAAAAAAATCTATTAATTAAAAAATAATCAATGGAAGGTAGGGAGTGGGTAGAAATATGGACGAAACAGGAATATCAGAATATTAATAAATGTTGAAGCTGGATAATAGAGACATAGGGGGCTATCGCACTTCTCTGTTTAATTTGTGTATGTTCAAGGTTTTCCACAATAAAACATTTTTAAAGCTCCAGATTAAATCTAGATTATATGTAGAAGGAATCAAAGAATGTGAAGAAAACAGATATTTTTGAAGCAAGTACTCAAGGGGCACACTGAGGTAACGTGCAATCACACTGGATAAAGAGTGAACGTCCTGGTTCCACCAGTAAGGTTCAGAACTCAGTGAGCAAGGCAGGCAACAACACAGTCAGGGAAGTGACAGATAATGATCACAGAAAAATGTTTGCCCTCACTGATCACAGAAATGCCAACGATGGGCCCTGACAGAACTGGCCCAGGATTTACAATGTCATGACACCCAGAATTAGAGCGGGCTCAGGGACAGAGCACCACGTCCTGTGAGAATGCCAATCAGCACCGGCTTTCTGGAGGGCAAATCTCCCAAACCCTGGAACCTGCAGGCCACTGGCCCGGCTGCTCTGTTGTATGGAATCTGTCCAAAAACAAAGAGATTGGGTAAAGATGATGGACTGAATAAACACATGTAGAGCCCCTTTGACATAGAATCCCTTAAACATGACCCAAAGTTTCCTTCATTGATGAACGAATTCATAATAGCCTTGGGAACCATCAAGAGAGCCGACATTTTGATGAAAACATCAAAGAGAGTCAACAGCTGGTGATCGGCGATCCCAGTGGGGAGCTCCGTGTGAGCCATGAAGACCAAGCCAGGGTGTCCTCTCTCCCTCTCCCTCCTCCCTCTGCCGTTAACCTAACACCTTCTGCATCGCCCTTCCACTCCCAGCCACTGCCCACCTCACGCTCCAGGAATACAGGAGCAGAGGCACAGGGCGCCTTTTCCACGAGCACATCTGTCCTCTTGCTCTCTGCACGGCGCCAGGCAGCGAAGCTGTCTTGACATGAGTACAGCCATGTTTGGTCGCTCCATTGACCTACAGCCACCAGCACAAAAAGAAATATAAAAGCTGCTTTCCGCATGGTGGGAACCGGCCCTTCTCCCATGGAGATAGTTGCAATGTGTAAAAAATTCAAGGCCCTTCGGGCACTGCAGCCTGGGGCAGACTGGCTGTCTGAGCTGGGCTTGGAGGATAAGCAGGGTAAACAATGCATGTATACAACTACTGGGCTGGGACGATAGCCAGAGTGTGGGGCTCAGTGCATGTACGCCACTGATAACCATTTGTGCATGGGAACACTGAATGCTTTCTCTGTAAACTCTGTAACTGCTTATATAAACTGCTGGAGACTGAGACCCGGTGAGAGTTCCACCTGTGGAAGGGACACCTTGCCCAGGACGTGTGATTCCCACCCAGCCTTATCAACTGACAGGACTCTCCCAGCAGTGGGGCGTGGATGTTGTGAGTAATTGATTTATTGTGAAGTAATTGATCTGATGTGTCCCCTTTTCAGTTAACCTGGCGTTTCTCTTTCTGGTTGATTTGTGTCATTTCCCTTCAGTCGATCTGGTGTTTCCCTATCCGATAGAACTGATGTTTTTCCCTCTTATTATATGACCTATTCAAATGTGCCGCTATCTCAGCCGATGTGGATGTTTTCCCTTTCCAGTCGAGCTGGTGTTTTTTCCCTCTTATTATTTGACCTATTCAGATCTGTTTGCGGACTATCACCTTTACCATCCTCTCTATAATACAATATACCTTCAACCCATTTGTTTGGAGTGGAAAGTTTCTTTTACGTCTCCAATTGAATCCCCAAACCGCTCATAACAGGAGCCCAGCCCGGCACCTCCTCAGGGCCCAGCACACTCTTCCTCTCCATCTGGTCCTACCTGCAGCACAGACACCTGCTAGCTCATCTCCACCTTACAAACAAAACTCTCCCTTGGACCCAGGCTCCCTTTTGGCTACTGTCCACTTTCCCAACTCCCCTTCATGGCTAAACCTCTTAAATAAAGTGCCTTATACATACTGCCCTCCCATGGACCCCCTTCACTCACTCTAGACCCAGCTTCATTCCCACCCTCTCAAGGGGACTGAGGTCACCAGTGATCCCATGTGGCCGAGTCCAGCCATCTTTTCTCCATTCTGATCAGAGCTGTATCCCACCCAGCAGAGCACCCCTCCTTGCTGTAATACCCTTTCCCCTCATGGTTCCTGCAACTTCATGCTCCACCATTTCAGTCCCCTTTCCTGGACCCTCTTCAGCTGCACCTCTGCAAACACTGCCTGCTCCTAGGCTGGGCCCTGGTCCCTTCTACAGCTACAGTGTCTCCAGGAAACCTCATTCAATTCCACGGTTTTAAACATCTCTGACCTCATCCCGACTCTGCTGACACACTGATGCAACTTTAAGAGTTTAGGTGCTAGGTCCCCAGCATCAGCACCTAAGGAGTATCTCAGACTCGATTCATCTCAAGATTTCACTGTCATATGAGTTCCAAAATAACATCAAATCTTTCCAAAAGGAGGAAAAATTTGGATACAATAAACTGTTGTGTACAAAGTAACCAATAAAACTTATACTTACATCCAATCATGGTTGCTTGATGGGGAAAATAAGAGCACAGAACTAAGATCAGATATTCTCAAGCTGGAGACCAGAAGGTGATGAGTTGGGAGTGTAGAGCACAGGAACTGATCAACTCTAAGCATTTACAGAAAGAGAGGCAGAAATGGTTGTTCCTAAAAACTGAAAGACACCCACTAAAAGAAGAGAAAAATCATGAGAAAACCTAACAAATTAAAAATTAAATTAAATGGTAGACTCACATTCAAATTTATCAATAATCACAATTGTAAATGGATCAAATTGCTCTAGAAAAACATGAAGGCTCTCGAGTTGAGTTAAAATATTGTTATAAAATAAAGGGATATAATATGGTTGAAAATAAGGAGATAAAGAAATAAGACTTTAAATGGGACAAAAAGGGGTTCTCTGTGTTGATAACTGTCAGGAACACTTATGCACCTAACAATATGGTCTTGAAGCATAAAGCAAAACTGGACAAACAAGAAGACACAGGCACCCCAAGGGAGGTGCCTTCCCTTTCCACAGGGAAACCTACCTTACCTCTCTTAAAAAGCCACAGGTCAAGTGATACAGTAAGTTAGGAAACAGATCTGCTGACGAACACAAAAAAGCTAGATCTAGCCTCAGCCCCAGGGACAACAACGTAAGCATCTAGTGGAGAGCGAACATTCTCCTCAAACCACAATGAAACAGTCACCACAATGGACTGTGTGCTAAGCCACAATGAAATCTCTAAAGAGTCCAAAAAGCAGAAATCTATAAGTGACCATATTACTGGATCTTAAAGCAATAAAAGTAAAAAGTAATCACAAAATATTGGCTCCCCTCCCCCAACCTATCCACTTGAAAATCTGTCCACACCCTTCTAAATCTCTCAGGTTAAAGAGGGAATCCAGACAGACAGGAGAAACTCTTTAGAAATGAACAGCAATGAGAGCAGCATGAGACAAATCCATGGCGTGGGGACAAGGGGACAGAGGAAGGGACACAGCCTCCACGGCAGGTATCAGGGAATATCACCTGTACACGAAGAAGCTGAGCCCTTCCCTCCAAGAGCAAGAACAACACCACAATAAAACCAATGACAGCAGAATGAAGTGAGAATTCACCAGGCAGGAACAACAACATAGACCTGAGCAATGGAATCAAGGGCTGGTTGTCTGGAAAGACCTGTAACAGTGAGAAACCTTGGGCAGTCTGACCAAGAAGAACAGACAAAGGCACCAAGAGGAACAGACAAAGGCACCAAATTGTACCATCAGGTACGAGAAACTACAGAAACAGCTTTAACGTGATAGGAGAACATAGTGGATAACTCTGACCAGGACATCAGTGGTCCTCAATTGGAGCTGTCCTTCCCATAGGATGCATCTGGAAACACGAGGGATGGGTTTTGTTTCTTGTTTTGGATTGTCCTACTGGTTGTTGCCCTGGGGGTCCCGGAGATCCTGAATAGCCTGTCACACACACCCGTTTCCCTCCTGAAGTGTTACTGGCATCTGGGAAGACAAGCACTGATCCAGATTAAATAAACAATGTGGTAGGAAAATGTTTTCCATGGATGTATAACAGGCAAAAGGTGGTACCCTCAATACATAAGGAATATCGAGAAACCAATGTTTACAACTACTAAACTGTAAGAGAGCAGGAAAATCAGAAACATAGCCAAGAAACACACCAAAAATATATCCAACCAATTTGTACAGGTGAAGAAATATGTATGTAAAGCACAGGGAACAGTCGAGGAGATTACACACCAAATTTTACTACCAACAAGGAATAAAAGTTGGGAGGTAGGTGAGAAATAGGAGTTTTTACCACTTCTTACCTTATATATTTCTCTGGTGTTTTAAATTTTACAAAAGAGAATGTATTCTACTCAAAAAGATGTTTCAAATTTTAAAGAAATTATTAAAGTGGTCAAAATGACTTCAGTTCAAGGATATTCATTAAAACACAAATGGAAAGAACCTCCCCATGACTTTAAGAGTCTCCTATAAATTTTCTAATAGTTTACTATGTCGATTTTATTTCACATTTAGATCCTAACTCATTGGAATTTACATTTGTGTGAGGGATGCAATAGAAGCTGATTTTCTCCTGTTCAAGTTTTAAACCAACGATCCAGGTACAATTCATTGGGTAGGCGTGGCTTTCTCAGCTGACCTGTAATGCCTCCTTTCGCACCTGCTAAACCCTGACAACTAATGCTGCCTCTCGAGCACCCTAGAGCGAGCGGGGTGAGCTCTGCAGCCTGGGCTCCCTGTCTGCGAGGGGCGGCTACCAGCAGAGCCTTCTCCCAAGACAGCAGCAGGCATGCTGCACACAGAAGTGCTCAGGGGTCGTCTGCTGCAGAGCAGGAAACACCTCATGAGGAGCAGGCAGTGGGGGAGCCCCGAGCACCGGGACTGACCTCAGTGGGGGGCAGCATGCTCCTCAGTTAGGGATCCCCCTTCATTCAGCTCGTCCATCTCCTCCTGCAGTGTGTGCACCTGGCTGTTGGCAGCTGCCCCTCTTCAGCTCGCTGTCCTTCTCCACCTGCTCCCGCAGGTGGCACCCGTGCTCCGGTTCCCCCGGGAGCAGAAGTAGTAGGAGACAGCAAGTCGAGTTGTTCTTGGGCCCCCAGTGCTGACAGGATGACCCCGCTGAGGGACGTGGGGCCGGTGTCGCTGTGTTCGCCCTGCACATCTTCTGCGGCTGGCTCGGGGGTGACATCTGTTGGAGGGTGAAGGGGCTCTGGGAGGGTTTCTGAGGCATCATTGTGAATGATGAATGTGGGGGCTCTGGGCCAAGCTCTCATCAGGCCCAGGGCTGGTCCCGCTGTAGCTGGGCTCCACATCTCTCTTCAGCCGCTTTCGGTCAACAGCCTCTCAAGGGACAGATGGCCTCTCTTGAGTGTGTGCTGAGGAGAAACTGTAAGAAGGAAGCCAGCCAATAAATGTGCATGCCACAGATCCTGAGGGATAAAGTCACCCACGGAAACGCCAGTCTTACCCAGCCGGCCCTGGCTGGGCAGAGGGGGTCTCATCGCCAGCATCTACAGCAGATGTGTTTGCATCTCCCAGGCTGCCACACACTGTGGAGGCCACATTGTCTCCTGGAGTTCCTTCCAGAGACTCTGTGCCCGCGCCTGACTGGTGGCTTCCTGGGTGGCACTGGGTGCGGGTTCGCTCTGCAGAGAGGCTCGCTTCAACTTGCGGGACCCTGGCTGGGCCCTCAAGTTTTCCCTCAAGGATGAGGATGAACCTGAAGCTCCTTTCCCATCTGCTTGACTCGCATGTTCCTTAGGTCCCCGGCGGCTATCTTGGTGTCATTTCTCCTGGATGGCCACGGCCTTCAGCTCCTCCTTCTCAGTCAGGTGGAAGTTGGAGGGCAAGGCCGTGGGCTTGAGCACGTAGTACTGATCCTCCAGCCTGTCCAAGAGTTTTTTTTGGTGAAATGTTCACTACAGATGAAAGAATGCTTAGTAGGGTCCAGTCATCCCTGTGAACAGCTTTTAGACACTGGACCAGAAGTTTTGAGCCCTTTATGTGGAGCCTGCAAGGATACATGAAAAAGTAATTAAAAAGAAAGAATTAAATGTCTCCCCCTAAAATAATCAACTATAAAAGCAAAACAAGTGTTTTTGGGAACACCCACACTTAGGAACTTTGCCCATTTAAACCTTTAGGAAATATGTAAGGAACACCTCTGCTTGCAAGTTATTACTGGAATAGAAAGATGAAAGACCCACTGTCTACCTTAAGGAGCTGACCATCTGTAGGGCAGAGAAGGAAGGAAGGTGAAGACCTCGTCCCAGGCTCTGGTAAGTGCCCTGTAGGGCCACAGATGCTCGGGCAGAGAGCACAGGATGACACCAAGACAACAGGAAAGGCTTCAGGAAGCCTCAGAAATAGTTCCTAGAAGCTCATGGTTGTCCAACCCTCCTGCTGTCCCTGGGATGCAGGACTTTGGGTGCTAAAACGGGGAGGGTTGGTCCCCCTATTTCAAAGCCAGGCCAGGTGTCGGCCAGCAGAGCCTCCCAGGCACTCAGCAGGGCCCCTGGCCCCAGCTCTACTCAAGCAGCTGAGGATGCGGGACCGCCGCCAAGAGGAGGTCAGCCCCAAGAGCTGTGGTTCGTTGTTCCTCTTGTCCTTCCACTACCAGGAGGAAAGCTGCTTCCTGTACCAAGCAACCAGCCCCTGAAATGTACTGACCAAGACACTTCATAATCTTTTCTCCTCATTAAGGTAAAATCTCTATTTAGCGAAAACTATGCACATGGGGACGTAGGGGGTCTCTCTCTCGGCTTTCTTCTCCTCTTGAGTTCATCTAACCCCCATGAGGCCGCTGTGGATACTAGGTCCTCAGGGAGTTCCAAGCAACCTGACCTTCTAACATTTCTCAATGTTTTGTGACGAGTTACCAAAGGACCCCCACCTCTTTTGCCCTCAGATCACGTTAAACAATGACACATGCCAAGAGCAACCTTCTCTGCAGTGTTTTGCCTCATTCTCAAAAACAGTAACAAATCTTTTGGGACACAGACTCTGAAGGAAACTGTCAAGAAAGCATGTTGTCTGACCTCTGAAACAAGCTCACATTACTAGTTCTTTGGATAGATTGTAACAACTTCCGACTTAAAAAAAACCGCTGTTAACTTTGAATAAGACTAAAGACAACAAGTAGCATTCAGGTCTTTAAAAATTCAATAACAACCTGCAACATGAAACAAAAGGATCTGCCAGGAGGTTTTCAAAGTAAAATATCTTCAGTGCACTGTTCTGAGACCTCCATTGCCGAGTCCGCAGGAAAGGACTCACTCAACTGGCTGAATTCCAGAAGCCCTCATGAAGGGAGCCAGGCCAAGGGGAAGGCAAACCTCTCATCACGCTGTGGGATCCCAAGGAAGAAGTGAAGAGAGGAGCCCCTTCCCTGAGTCCCCAGGGTAAGCCTCCCAGTGAGGAGTGGGCCGCAACCTCCTCCACCCAGGATGCTGTCACATGCAGAGTCTGCAGAGTCAGACGCCTCTCCAGGACTCACCTCCAGTGCAGAGCCACCTTTCCCTGCACTGCCAGGACCCTTCTAGCAACAGAGCATCTGAGAGGCGTGTCCATTTGGAGGTAGAAGCTGCATCTGCTCAGCCACATTCCTGATCGCAGAGATCAAGGCAGGCTCCCTGCCATCAAAAGAGCAGAAAAGTCACGGCAAATGCAAGAAGATAGTGACCTAAGAAAGCGTGTTTCCAGAATACCCTGTTTCTTGACATTGTTGGCCCCAGCCTGAATCAGTGGAGAGCAGAGTGGCCAGGGGGTGGGGGTGACAGTGTGGTGGAGGCCATAAGGTGGACGCCAGTAGCCATGGGATGGCCGCAGTGGCCCGAGGTGCCGGGAACAGAGACAGTGGCACAGACCAAGGCCACATAGCGCCTGGTGCTCACTCACCCGCTGGACCGGCCCCAAGGCCCCAAGCACAGAGTGCTGCCTGCCTTGGGCTGGAACACCAGGGGGGCTGACTGGGCGGCAGCAGCTTGTTACCTGTGGAAGGAGATGGCTGTTTCTCCTCATTGCCCAGTGGTGGGATCAGTTCACGGCAGTGCAGTGATCACCATCCTGGGCCTCAGGCTGTCATGCTGCCAGGCTCCGGCCCCCTCCTCTCTGTCCCACAGTGGGACTGCCACAAGAGTAGGGCTCAAAGCGACACTGTGCAGCAAGTGGGAGCTGGCCCCCGGGCCCCAAAGGATGGCAAGATGGCGGCGTGTGCCCACCTGTCCTCCGTAAAGCAAGATGGCCACGTCTGTGGGCCTAGGAAAACTGCTGCCTGATGCACCCACCCTGGGGTCACACTGCCAAAACACGTCTGTTCCGCTGCCCTGATGGGTCACTGCTGCGGTATTCATAGCAAATGACCCAGACCGAGGGGGTGGGAGAATGTGGCCGGCCCTCCGAGAGGGGCCCCGCCGGACGCCAAGATGGCGACTGATGCACTTCCACCCGCACTTCTGGCCCTACCCACGTTGCTCACCTGGATTGGCCTCAGCGGCTGAGCATCACATTGTCCTCATTCTCCTGGGCAGCGGGGAGAGGGACGCGGGTAAGTGCACCTGCACCGGTCGGCATGGAAGACTGTGCTCGCCTGGGCCCTTAGCAGCTGGGACTGGCTGGCGCAGTTTGGGGCGGGGCCGTTGTGAGGAGTGGCTCCTCAGGCAGAGCAGGTGGGGACAGCTCCCATAGTGAGACCCGTGCATCTGACAACCAGGTCCCTGTGGGTCTGGACGTTCTTTCCATCCAGCCTTGGTGCTCTGGTGCTGGCCTGACAAGCCCATGGCTGCTGGGGCGGGAAGGGCAGCAGGGAGTCAGGGAGGGGAGGGGGGGCACTGGGTGGGTCTGGGGCAATGGTTCTTGGGAGGCTTTTTCCTTCCCCGCCAGGACTTAAGAAGTGGAAGCTCTCTAACTCCTCTGTAGTTATGATGTAGGCTGGAGGGGAGGGACATATTCCAATGCTCACAACACATGCATGTTTTTGTTGACTGATAGGTCATTCCAACTTCTTTTTCTGTGATGAGAAAGAGAAACAATCCATCTCGCTGGGCCTTAACTTCTCGGGGTCCTAATACAATGTGTTCGGGGAGCAGGGGTGGGGTATTGGTGCTTTGGTCAATACTAGTGTTGGGCAGGAGGGAGCATCCTCCTCTGCCCTTTCCCTTAAGGATCTTATGGCTGCCTAAATGATTAAAAGACAGGTTAGCAGGAGAAAATAATACCAAGTTTAATAACATGTATACATGTGAGAAACTCGGAAATGAGCAGCTCGTCATTCTGTCTAAGCTGCTTGCTTAAGTATTGTACTGTAGCTAAAGGTGTGGAAGGTGCTGGAGGGGTAGTGGTCTGGGATTTCACAGGGAAGAAGACAATTCACATGGAAATAGAAATACAAATGTTTGTCTGACAACTCTTTTGAGGGCAAGCTATAGAGAATGTGACCAGGAAGAGACAGAAATTTTGATAAAATGGGCTTGTTGGTGCCAATCCTATTGTAACATCTATTTTACATTATATTACAGCCATCATATGATATTGGCTCCTTCCTGAAACAGGTCTTCTATGTTAAATTCTTTAGGCAATTTTGGAGGGGAAAAGCAAATGTTCTTCCTGAGTCTCCTGACTCTTTATTGTCTTCAGCTCAAAATAATCTGCATACCAGAGTGGTGCATCCTGGAGTGGCCTACCCTGACCACCATCACCAGCACGTTTCTGCTCCAGAGGAGACAGTTCATTAATCTTTGCTGGCAAGATAATTTGGAATTTTGCAAGTTGCCTTGAAAACATTTGTACACGGGCTCTATTTTTCTTCCCACAGCAATTTTAGTTCCCTCACTCCTTGTAAGGAGTGATTTTCTTTCAAGTATCCCTGCATCTGTAAAGGAAAACTTTCATTTGGTTTAATTCCACTTGTCATCGTGGATGGCATTGTTTTTGCTTCCTTTTTCTTTTCCTGGCAGCTGCAACGTAAGTTTACTGAAATCTCAGTTTGGGAACTGTACGGTAGACACATGAGCAATATTTCAATGGTTTGTGGCATCTGGACACTTAAATGCATTAGGTGTCTGAAGGAAACAGTAGCCCTGACTTCCAAAAGGAGCATGTTCAGCAGATGTATTTCTGGTGAAGTTTGTTTAAAAAAGACAAAGAATCAGACAGTGTTTTACTGTTTGCTGGGGGCACAGGGTGGGGGAAGGAATAGAATTATTTACTTCTCCATCTGTTCTCAGGTTATTACTGCTTGC
The DNA here is from genome assembly GCF_020826845.1 of Diceros bicornis minor. Classification (NCBI taxonomy): domain Eukaryota; kingdom Metazoa; phylum Chordata; class Mammalia; order Perissodactyla; family Rhinocerotidae; genus Diceros; species Diceros bicornis. The sequence continues at coordinate 1,348,962 of NC_080749.1, forward strand.
ATACCTATGACCATTCCCAAGAGAGACTTGGGTAAGGTAGAAAACACAGTTTAATGTCAGTCATATTACCTTAGATCTGAAAGTTATCATGTTAAAGTTAGCGGTAGGCATGTGATGAGCGGTAATGGGACACTGAAGGCTGCTTCAAAGTAGAAAAGGTGTTTACATTTGAAGGGCTCTGTTGATGCTGCTAAAAAGATGTATGGTATTTGTAGGATGTGGTGGGGAGTTTTCTTTCTAACATGATGCTGTGCGTCCTTTTAGGGCTGATAAATGGACCAACCTCCCCTGGCCCCTGGTGTTCTTACAGATTTGGCCTTCCTTGCCCAAGTGTTAAGCAGTTCCTTGTTGTTTTTACAGTCATCCATTCGTTAAGCTACATTTCTTTTTGAGTGCAAGGTTTGTGTCACGCATTGTTCTAGACCCTGGGGCCAGAGAAGTGAACAAAACACAAAAAGCATGCCCTGGGTGATGTTTTAGATGTGACACCAATGGTGTGACTCCTGTGGGAGAGTGATGTGTGCCAGGCTGGAGGGAGGTGGAGTTGTAGCCAGGAGGGCCAGGAAAGGTCTCACTGCAGAGGTAGGCTTTGAACAAGGCCCAAAAGCAGTGTAGGAAGAAGGGCAAGTGGCCTGCTCTGGGAGCAGTAAGGAGGCCAGTGTGGCCAGGGCACAGCCGGTGAGGGCAGCAGGAGCTGAAGGCAGAGTGGTGACTTGGGCCCAATCATGGGGCCTTGTTGGTCATAGTGAGGACTTGGGTGTTTATTCTGAATGAGATGGTGACCATTTGGAAGGTTTTGAGAGAAGGAGTAACATGGCTGGACAAAAGGTTAGCAGACTTGATCTGGCTGTTCTGTTGAGAATATACCACAGAGGGGCCAGGGCAGAGGCAAGGAGACCAGTTAGGAGGCTGTTCCAATAAGCCAGGCAAGAGGCCTTGGAGGCTTAGGTCAGGGTGGAGAGAGGAGGTTGAATTCTGGGTGTGTTTGGAGATCGAGACAGTAGTACTGTGTACAGATGGGAAATGGTGAGGGCTGGGGAGGGGGGAGTTGAAGTCAGTGCTGAGTTTATGGCCTGAGCCATAAATAAGAAACTCAGCTGGGGAGACTGGGGGCTGTCCTGCTTGGTGGGGAGCTGTTGGGAGTTTAGTTTTGGCTGAGTTGACTGTGAGATTTATATTTTGTCTGTGGCTCTTTTCCACCAGAGGAGAGCAGAGAATGGCCACCTGGAATCTGTCGTATGAAGTCCCTGTGCCCCTCCCAGGCTCTCTCCTGGCACAGACATCCTACGGGAAGGTCTTGGAGTGGAGGTTCCTCTGTGCAAACTTTCTTGGGTGTTCTGGCCTGTCAGCACTGTCCCTCCCTGGGTTTGTCACCTTGAAAAGATTTACTCACTTAGTTGAGCCTCAGGTTTTCAAAAGTTAAAGTTTATGTAATCAGTGTGCTTGAAAAGCAGTATAAAATATTTCCAAAGAGGCAAGAAATAGGTAAATTTCATAAAAAATAAAAGATTCTAGTATTACATTGAATGTGTTAAAAATTCTTGTTTCCCTTTCTGCCTCCCCTGAGCGTGGGTAGTCATATTGTTAGTTCTGTTCTTTTCTTTGGGATGCAGTGTTTTCAACTGGAATTCCAGGGCTTACACTTGAACAGCAAGTGTTAAGTATGATTAATTGTTTATAAAACAGTGTCTTGCCATGGAAACAACAGTTAATTAACATTATTTTCTGAAAGTAATAAATACATGTGGCTTTTCTTGTTGAACTAGAAAAATGCTTTACAACTTTCTTCCCTCCTTTCCATTAAAGTGTAGGTTTGTGTGAATTTGCTGGATTCTTCAAGCACTGGGTTGTGCCATTTACAAGATGACTGTAGCTGAAAGCAACGTGACTGGGAGCAGAGGCCTGGGGTCAGGGTCTCTAAGCTAAGCCCCCCTTGAGCCTGCACAGGGAAGTACTTGAGGCCCATACCTTCTTGCTGCATGTCCTCTCTGCTCATATCCACCACAGAAGGAGCTTTTCTGCTGAGAGAAGCTACAGAGCCCTGGAAAGCTGGTTAGGCACCTGCACAGGGGGAGGGAGTTGCTGCCCTTCTTGAGGGTGTCCCTGTGCTCCCCTTGGGCCTATGTCTACACACAGGGTGGAGTTTTGCACCCACAGAGTAGGTGCCTGCATAGGGTAATTTGTGCACATTGAGAAAGTCTGTGAATGTCAGGAGTTCTGTGTCTGGATTAGGGTTTATGAATTTAGGGTTCATTTGAGTCACAACCTTAAACTGCATCCTGTCGAGAGTCTCCTCACTTGTGAGAGTGGAAGCTGAGAGAGGGAGCCCTTCTCTTCCTCCCCAGGCAGAGGAGGGTGTGTGAGCTCCCAGAGTGCATTCCTGTGGCTGCTCATGTGTCCCCCCCCCCTGCACCATGAACTGACCTACTCCAGGGCTTCTGTCTCCACCAGGAGATTTTAGAATGTGTTTAACATTCTGCATGTGGCTTTCCTTCTGTCCTGTGGGAAGCAGGCAGCTTATCTGTGCTGATCCCAATATTTGTGTTTCTTTCCTTTGGATTCCTGTATCGATTGAACAGTGCAGCCCTATGTTTCTGGTTTCCCTTAGCTCTTTGTAATTTTATTTCCTGTATGAGAAATAACATTTTGAGTTTCTTGGGCTGAAAAATGTGAATTGATGGAGAGATATAATGTCAATAAGGCAAGAAAATTGTGTAACTAAAGAGAATGTTTGTTCTTTTTATGCAAGAGAATCTCAAGGTGTGAAATGAATGTGTTGAAGTTTTCAGGTGCGTTTTTCGTTTTTACATCAGTGTTTGCGTGTGCGTGTCCCTAGAGTACCTTGAGATTTAAAAAGCTAAAGCAATAGAATTTCCATTTTAATTGATGTGGAGAAAACTAATCAAACTAATCCTACTATGTTTAAGGAGCTAAACCCAAACCCCTATTGCATTATAATGTGCCACTGATTTCTGAAAATCCTGCCTGTGTGAGACACAGTGGAAGACAAACTAGGATGCAGCTTGTCCTTATAGTTAGCGAGAGATATGAAAATGTCATTTCATATGGTTACTCTTTTGTAACCGTTAGTGTGCTAAAGGAATTAAATCTTAGAATAGTTTCCTATGTACAGAAGTTAAAATTAAAGAAAGACTGTGAAATGGGAAAACATGGTATGTGTAAATTTCTGTTTATATTAGATAAATCTGTAAAATAGAAAAGTCTAACTTCAGAGGAGCCACTACAAACATTTCTGGGTCCCCTCCAACGCTGTTACTCCAGCCACCCCCAGTACATAGTTTTGATCATTCTTGAGGTTCCTGATGGTGTTTCTTTCTATAAAAACAAGCCATTGTGAATGCATATTTTTGTGCGCATGTTTGTTCTCCACACTTTTCGATGTGTGCTGACAGCTTACGCCTCTCCTCTCCCTCTTCCCCTCGTGTCCACACCTGGACAAGCTGAGGAACAAGTTCAGAGTCTCCCTTCTCTGGCATTGGCTTCGGATCCAACCACACAATCCCTGTCTGTACGCAGAATTCTTGCCCTTGTCTCAGCCCTGGCAAAGATTTCTTGCTTTGACCAAACTTTAGTCAGGCTCCTGAACCTTCTGGTAGGCCTGTCTGTGCACTTCCTTGTAAAATCCAGTTTTAGAAAGAACTTTGCTAAGTCAGTTTAACCAGAACACCCACCCGTATGTCTGATCACCATCGAGATCTGCTCAGGCTCCTCCTCCTCCTCCACCATCCCTCAGGTGGTGTCTGATCACTCTGGTCTCTCTTTGGTAAGAATCCTGATAGGTCAGGTTAGCCAGAAACCCCACACTTGTTTTTTCTATTAGTAATTTTCCATCCCCTGACCCCCACCATGCTGCCTGGCCATGAATTCCCACTTGCCCATGCTGCATTCAGAGACGAGCCCAATCTCATTTCTCCCCCGCTGTGAATCCCATCACGGTGGTCTCTGCGTATCACAGTGGTTCTGAATAAAATATGCCTTACCGACTTTGACAAGTGTCATTAAATAATTTTTCTTTAAAACCTCCAACCACAATAAAAGACCAGGCCAGGCTCCTTTCCTTGCTCTCTCAAGCCATTTCAGAGCTGCTTGAGATCCTGGCCCTGCTCTCCTTGGAGACCTCTATTATGTGAGTCATAGGACTTTTCCTAACTTCTGTGTGTGTGTGGAGGGGGGCACACACCAGCATCAGTCTCTCCATGGGAACAACAGCACTTGCCAGTGAGCAGTCATATTTTGAAAGGAATCTCTTTCTCTGAGTGGTAGCTGTCAACAGTGGACTCAAAATATTCAGTGAACCATGTTGTAAACAGATGTGCTGTCATCCAGGCTTTGTTGTTCAATTTGAGCATTGACTTTAACTTAAAGTCACCGGATGCATTACCCTTAACAAGAGAGTGAGCCTGTACAAAGGCCCAGGGGGTGGATTGGAGAGGGAGGGGAGAGAACAGGATCAGTTAGAGGAACCAGAGGTCAGAGTGTGAGACAGGAGTTGGAGAAGGGGCCAGAGCAGTCGGTAACAGCACTGCAGCCAGGTCAAGGCCCTGTGCACCATGTCTGGGAGTCAGGATCTTCTAATTGCAGTCAGTGGGGGAGCCCCATTTCTGCTTGGATCTCTGGGGGACAAGAAGACAGTGTCTTGCCACTTATGTCTGTCCACAGCTACCAGACCCTGGCCAGGGAGCGTGAAACGTTCATGCAGAAGTACCTGCACCTGCTGCTGATCGTGGAGACAAGAAGACAGTGGCCAAGCAGCTACGGCAGCAGATCGAGGATGGGGAGATCAATATCGAGTGGCTGAAGGCAGAGGTGACTGCTGGCTAGGGGTGCAGAGGAGGCTGGCCAGGGGGCCCAAGGCACAGGGCCAACACCTCACACTCCGGGCTCCTGCAGGGAGCACCAGGGGGCACATGACGGGCAGGGGGACCAGCTTCCAGTCACAGCTATGCCAGCCTCCAAACTTAAATTTAGTGATGCTGGCAGAGTGGGAAGGGCCTTAGTCAAATCTGAGTTCAGATCTTACCTCTGCCACTTGACAGTTGCAACCTAGAGTACATCCCCCCATCCTCTGTGCCTCCATTCCTTCATCTATAAAGCAAACTTTTTATACTTGCCTGACAAGGTTGTGAGGATTGAGTGAGGTTATTTATGGGCGAGTTTTTAGTTACTCTGCTGATGACCACATTGACTAAGCACTCCCACATTATCAGCTGAAGTGTCCGAGGACACAGAGTTCCTGGTGAGTCATCATAGTGTGGGCTGCTGGCTCAGTTCTAAGCAGTCGTTCCCTCTGCCTGTCATAAGAGCTCCTACAGGGGCTCGCCGGGCATCGGTCTGGAGGCCACGCTGTTCCTAGGTTAAGCCTTCTAGAACTTCACTACTCAAATTGTTTTCCATGAAGAAAGAGCATGTTAGAGATGCAGAATCTCAGGCCCTGCCCAGACCTCCGGAATCAGAATCTGCACTTTCACAAAATCCCAGTCGATTGCCATTTACATTAAAGCTTGGGAGGCGCTGGCTCTCTGTCCCTTAGACGCCCCTCACCAGGTGTCTACCCCAGCGCCGAATGATCTGATTGCCTCTCCCCCCTCATCTCACCAGTGCGCACCAGATGCTCAGAGCAATTTGGCCACATCACATAAGGACCGTGAACTCTGAGCTGAGGATGGGAAAATGGAAACAGATTCTAACCAGGGTTGGCTGCATGATTTGTAGGACCTGATGCAAGGGATAAATGCAAGGACCTGGGTGGAGTCGGGGAAGTCGATCTCCCCTTCTCACAGACCACCAACCCACCCATGGCAGTCAGGAGACCCCCCAATATCAACCTCCAACCTCCTCAAAACTCTGTGCCATGATACACTTGGTACCTAGATGAGGGTTGGGCAAGATGTCCCTGCTGAGTCACCGACCTAGTGGCCAGGCATTGTCTCCTTGCCCTGCCCTGAGACACCATCAGGTGTGCACTGCACCCGTCCTGTCTACACCTACCCCAAGGCCCCTTCAGAGGGTGGAGGGTGACTCACAGTGGAATGTGAGTCTTCCTGGCTGACTCCACCCATTTGCTCCCAGACAGAGGATAGAGGAGGTCATGGGTTCTGAGGTGCCGGCGTGTGGGGAGCGAGCAGCTGAGAAACCATCCCAGGGAGGCAGCAGGAGGCAGCAACACATGAGGGCTGAGGCTCGAAGCCCCTGGGGTGTGCTCCATTGTTCCATCAGATGTTTCTCATGAAAACAAATTCAAAGAGAAATAATAACTTCAAGGTTGCAACTGCAGAACTTGAAGCCCCAAGCATGGGGCCTTCTGAGCATAGGACCCCATCACACGCCCTTGAAGCCAGCTCTGCCTGGAATGTTCAACGATCTGAAGTTTCCAATTCCACCTTATGGTGCCACTGCCAAGCCCTAAACTAATGGTCACATCAGCTTGAAACTTGAGCTTGAACAAAAGTTTCAGATTCCACACACCTCCTCTACACTGCAGCAGGCACTGTCAGAGATGCTTTATTTGTCAGTCCCCATAACCACCCTCATAGGATGGAACGAGGAAGCAGGCTCAGAGAACTCAAGGCACCTGCCCAAGCTCACACAGCTGGGAGGTGGCAGAGCCAGGACTAGAACCATGGTCTGCGTGTCTACTTGCCAGTCTTGCCACACTACTAGTGGGTCCTGGGATGGGGGCTTGTCCCGTGTCTAAACCATCTGGTTCATTCTGAGATCTATCCTAGCCCTACACATATCCCTGAAACGAAGCTGAGTCCTTGCTAGGGACAAAGGAATAGGTCCAGGGACCAGTACCAGGTTAGTGGCTTCATGATCAAGGGTGTCATTCACTCACTTACTCGTTCACTAACTGCCTAAGATCAGCTGACCACTTCCTCATCCTCTTCCCCAGGCTCCTCTTCCCTCATCACTTGGGGCTCCAGCCAGTGCTCTCTGGTCATGAGCTGTGCACATCTTGGCCTTTGCATATGCTGGGGCTTCTGTTTGGAGTGCCCCTGCCACTCCCACGCTTCTCTGCCTGGTGGAATCCTACCAAGCTCGACTGCCTCCTCCCGGGGACTCTCATCCCAGAATGTGCTCCATGACCCCTGCTCCCACAGCTTTCCCACCCTCAGCATGCCATGTCAGACCCGGCTCCTCAGGTGTCTGTCCCTCACCTGGTCTGGTGGGCAGGGGTGTCCTTTATCACTTGTCCCTTCTGCGTTGCACATAGTAGGTACTCTGTAAGGACTTGATGAATGAATGGACATCAGGTTCTGTGGGAGGCAATAAAGAGACGGAAGTTTCAAGCCTTAAGGTCTGATTGTGGTAGAGTGTGATTGGCACCATAATAGAGCTTGCAGTGTGAACCCAGGTAGAAAACGAGTCATTTTATGGCCAAAGAAGGTATGGGTTCATGTCGCATATGGCCTTGAAAGTTTTCGGGGGTTGGTAGGCAAGAGAAGGGGTAGGTGCAAAGGGCAGGGCCCTCTCTGGTGCTGGGGGCACAAAACTGGTCAGTTTTGGTGAAAGTGTGTGTGTGTCAGCGTGGCAGCAGAGGCCTTTGTAATGGGAATTGGGAGCAACATTTCCAACTGAGTACATTACTCTCCAGGGAAAACAATTTTTTTAAGTGAGACTTCTTTTTTTTGTGAGGAAGATCAGCCCTGAGCTAACATTCATGCCAATCTTCCTCTTTTTGCTGAGGAAGACTGGCCCTGAGCTAACATATATTGCCAGTCCTCCTTTTTCTCCCTAAAGCCCCAGTAAATAAGTGTATATCACAGTTGCACATCCTTCTAGTTGTCGTATGTGGGACGCCGCCTCAGCGTGGCCAGATGAACAGTGCGTCAGTGCTCACCCGGGATCCGAACTCGGGCCGCCAGTAGCGGAGCGGGTGCACTTAACCACTAAGCCATGGGGCCGGCCCCTAAGTAAGACTTTGCAAGATCAGCTTGGTAAACCTTTCTGGCTGTAGCCTTTCTCTCTCTCTCTCTCTCTCTCTCTCACTCCCTCACTCTCTCTCACTCTCTCACACACACACACCTTGCAGAGCAGAGGGCACCTGTGTGCTCTGGAGGGGCTCCAGGAAGGTGAAACAGAGCCCATTTCCCAGGAAGTAGGCCATCAGGTAGGCAGGAGGTGCTGAGGAGCCAAGTAAGTGATGAGTGATGCCCGTGACAAAGACAGAGGGTCATAGAACATCAGAGCTGGGAGGGATCTGAGAACTGGGAGGTCCACAGAAGAGGAAAGGACTTATCCAAGGTCACTCCAAGGTCACTTCCAGCGCTGGAACCCAGGCTCAACCTTGGGTCTCCTGGCTGTAGATCCGTGGCCTGTGCCTGCCACACACGTTATTCCTTCCTTGCTGGGGAGACGGGCCATATAAAATGTGCATATTCAGGAACCACTGTGTCACCTGGCTGGCCTCAAGCTCTCAGGGTCCACCTGATAGCCAGAAAACATCCTCAAGCCCCATCCCACATATTCCTGAGGATTTTCAGGGTCTTCCATTTTCCTGGCCACATCTGGCTTCCAATTCTGCTCTCCTGGCTTCTTGTATCACTTCCCACAGCGCCAGTCTCCACTCAGTCTTGACTGCTCCTTACCCCCTTGTGGTCGCTCCATGTGTCCGTCAGGTGGAACTAGATTCTGCTGCAATTACAAACAGCCCCCAAGTCTCAGAGGCTTAAAACAACAAAGAATGCTTTCTCTCTCACACTGTGTGTCCATTGTGTGTTCTGCTCCACAACATTCTCACTCAGAGTCAGGGACACAGGCTGACAGGGGTCCCACCATCAGGAAATTCACCAGTCCCAGGGCAGGGGAAGCAACATGGCAAATGATGCCTGACAACTCTGCTCACGTTTTATTGGACAAAGCGAGTCACATGACCACACTCGACTTCAGGGGCCTGGGCAGTACAGTCCTGCCCTGTCCCAGGAGGAGAACCAGAGTATCCAGGAAAGCTCTAATGACACCCAACTGGCTCCTCCTTCACTCCCAAAGCCCCCAACATGGGCCAAGTATGGACCAGACTTTCTGAAAGGCTTAGATGCACTCAAGGGGGTTTCCAGTACTGAAACAGAAAACAGCTGAAAGCTGAATAGAAGACATCCTTGCCCTCCTGTCACTCAGCCTTTCCTGCTACAGGGATTTCTTGCTGACCTCCTCTCCTCACGCTGGCCTCTCTCCACACTCTCCCAACTGCCATTTTGGTGGTAGTGGGGGTGTTCATAATCCCTTTATTTGCCAAGACCCTCGCCTTACATCCAGTGATGTGCTGGAGTTGGCTCACACCAACTTGCAAGTCGGTTGTAAAATTTTCAAGAATCTTGCAAGCTTGTTATTCACTCTTTGGTAGCTTAAAATGGGCCAAGGTAGGAATGTTTACAGCATGGAAATTGGCCAGTACTACCAGTCAGAGTTTTTCTTTCAGAGAGCTGGTAATTAATCCTTTACCAATATACACTTGTCTACACTTTTTTCAGGATCAGCTAAACACTTTGCTGGGCCCAGTGCAAATTGAAAATGCAGGGCTCTTAAGAATTTCAAGGCAACAACAGCAGAGCCTTAAACCAGGCATTAGGCCCTTCTTAGCAGGCTGTGCACAGGTCAGACATCGAGGACACTGCCCTGTCTCTACTCCCTCTATACCCTCTACACCCAGAGCCCCCACCAGCAGCCAACTCTCCCTAGAGGTAAGGGGAGATCACACCCAAACAAAAGCAAAGTTATTAAGCAAAACTATCCAGTCTGCTCAGTCTCTTCTCTCCCATCTAAAGAGTCCTCTTGTGCCTCATCTTTTGTAACCAAAAAGCTCCAAGGACCATCTGAAACAAAGGGAGCATCCTCCTCTGAGAAGAATCCTCCCCTCCACTAGAATCCTCAGTTTGGCACCATTTCATTGTTTTAATAGCTATTTTTCTCCCATTTATGATTGGAAGTAAGTTGGAACGGCTCAGGCAGCCCTAAAGGGCAGGGTAGGAGTTTAGAGATGGTCGTGGTATTTTCCTGGCTTGGGAGCACTCAGAATCCTGGAAGGCTGACTCTGCAAGAAACTGCAGAGATCTTTAGTTCAGAGTTTAAGGTAAAACTGTAGCTTTGGGATCAGGTTTACAAACCAACTTTGACATGGAGAGGGCCACCTTGACCCCTCCCCAGGCAGCCCCTCTACAGGGCCCACTCTATGCCTTGAGTCCTGTTTCCCATGTTCCTCCTGCCATCCCCACCCCTACTGCCCTGCACTCAACACCCTGTTGTACTCTGCATCTTTGTTCACATCATCCCCTCTGCTCCAATTCCTTCTATACTCTAGCACACATGTTGAGTTTCTTTTTTTTATTTTTTGTGAGGAAGATCAGCCCTGAGTTAACATCCATGCCACTCCTCCACTTTTTGCTGAGGAAGACTGGCCCTGGGCTAATATCTGTGCCGATTTTCCTCCACTTTTATATGGGACACAACCACAGCATGGCCTGACAAGCGGTGCATCAGGTTTGGATCCTGGGTCGCCAGCAGCGGAGCTCATGCACTTAACTGCCACACCACGGGGCGAGCCCAATTGGGCTCCTGTTTTGCCCTTCAAAGCCTCTGGGTAGCGCTGGTGGATTCCATGGTGAGACCCTCCCACTGCAGTAGGGGCACCCCTCTGTTCTGGCCTCACCTTGTTGGAGTATAAGTTACCTCTGTGGGTTTCTGACCCCTTTCTTAGGCTGGAAGCTCCTCCAGTGAAGGGATCTGACTTATCCACCTCTGGTTGTGTCTCACCCATGCCCAGCATGGTGTCCACCACACGAACTCCATCAGGACATGCTGACAGCATTGGCACAAAGGGAGACAGAGATGGGCATCTCTTAGGCTTGGAAGAGGCCAGAGGGAATGGAGAAGGAAGGAGAGAGAACTGAGTTGTGTGACAGCTGTTTGAAAAACAAGAAGTACAGAGATCTTTAGCAAAACCTTGACTGCTAACAAAAGAGAGAAAACATAGACTAATTCCTCCATCAATGACTGCATTGACTAAATGCATTCTGGATTAAAGACACTGTCTCCAGAGAGGGCACTGTGGTGGGGCAGGAGCCAATGAGCAGTGCAGCCAAGGGATGTGGCAAATGAGGGCTTGCCTCTGATGGGCCAAGAAGGCCAGACTGTGGGGTGGCAAGTGGGCAAGGCTCAGCTGAGACGCCAGACATTGAGCCAGGTTGGGTAGCCAGAGCTAGACCCTAACCGGCGAGTTGGGATAATAAGCCAAATTCCCAACTGTCCATTGTCATCGTTGACAAGGGTCAACTGAGCAGGTCTTGGATGTCAGCCAAGCCAACCTGGATCAAAGCAAATGCATCCTCAGAAGGGACCAGCAGGATAAGGGAAAGGCTGGCTCTGTGAGCTCAGAGGTTCCTGCTACCATCCTGACATTGGCTCCTAGCAGGGGTGGGCCGTAGCCCAAGGCTTCTGCAGGGTCCCCAGTCTCACAGCTCTCCAGAGCTTTGCCCACCCAGCCCAATCCTTAAATCAGACTCCCAGACTGCCGGTGTTGCCTGTGTAGGGAGCAGAGCGTCTCACCTGACTGCATCTGGTTTTTGCTCTGGTCCCTGGGGAGTAGATGTCCTGTAGATGCCTCCGAGAAGAGCACCATCAGTTTTACATACAGACTACATTTACCCACACACACACTCCCACACACATACCCCACAATCCTAAAGAGAAAAGGATACCACGTGCAAATCCCAGAACTGGCAAAGAGAGCAGACTGGCATGGGGGTGATGACATCAGGGCAGTGAGGGTGCTGACTGGGCATCTACGTGTCTCTGAGCTCTCCATGAGCCTGTGTGTGAGTCCCTTAGCTCTTTAGAGTTCAGATCCAAGAACAGCCATTATTTCATGTGCCAAGGTTCTCAGAGAATGGAAAAAATAGAAAAGCCTGCATTGGCACTGAATATTTCTCCATTAGATACTTTCAGCCGCTCTTCAAGCACAGGCTGGGGTACTTTTAGCAACCCGGAAGTGGAGAGTGGGTAACTGTCCCATTTTGCTTTCAAAGTGCTCCATTCATTCAATTGTCAGAGCCCATTCATCCTGTGGTTCAGCAAGTGGCCTTGAGGGGACAAAGCCACATGCCCTGGAAAGGGAGGGGAGCTGGGTCTGTGGCATGTTTGTGATTTCCTGAGCTACTATCTTTGGACGTGTGCCACACAGCTCAAGGGTGTCTCTGTGTCCACTCAGCACGTTCCGCCCCTGCTCTTGTTGTACTGAGAGAGTGAGACCCCAGGGTAGGGGTTTGCCCTCAAGGCACAAACTGCTAGGAGAGGAGACAGCCCCCTGTGACAGCTCACAGAAGAGGAAAGCACCAGGCGCCTCCAACAGCCAAAGTGCTGGCTCATCACAGAGGGAGGGAGCAGAGAGCACACGTGGAGAATGGCAGTAGGGAGGGGCATCTGATGTGGCAGAGAAAGACAGAGACCACTTCAGGGATTTGAGGACAGGCTCCTAGGCTGGGGCTGCCCTGACTCCCAGGGGGGTTAACTCTTTCTCTCTGGGCCTGTTTTCCTGTCCACAAATGGGGTGCATGACAGAGTCCCTTTGGCTTCCCCTCTGTTGTTCATCTCAAACCCCAGACACATTGGGGTGGTTCCCAAGTCTCCAGGGTGGTAGGAGCTGAGGGTGATGAACAAGGACAGAGGAGGAAGAGTTGGGAGGGGAGGGGGCTTCAGGAAGTAGCAGAAGTCTCTCTGACATCCTTATAGCTCATCCTGGGAGAGGAGACTCGGGCTGTGTTTTGGAGCTGGCTGGCTGGGGACCATGGGCGGGGAAGAGGATGCTGGGAGGGGAGCCACGGCAAATGTGGCTGCCAGGGGCGCTCAGAGGCCCATTACCCAACCTGGTGCTAAGCTGCCAGTGAGAAGGCATGATTCCCAGGGCTCTTTAGGTGGTGACAGGGCACGTGCATGGGAGAATCCGGGTGTTTTTGCTTTTCTAAGTTGTCCCCCCAAAAGGGAGTTGTCGAGAGCTAGCATTTACTGAGCAACTTCTCTGTACCAGGCCCTCAAATTGTCCCATTACTTACAGGGGTGACGTCATTTCACCTTCATATTTTACAGGGAAGACCTGAGGTTCAGAGATGTTAGGCATCTTGCTGGAGGTCACACAGCTGAGAAGCAGGATAAGGTGGATTTGAGCCTGCTCTGTGTGGGTCTCAAGCCCTAGCTCTTTTCACATCATGAGTGGCATTTCCTCTGATTTCTCCAGAGCCCTGAGTTCCTCTAAGATCCCTTAGGGTTATCCCAGCAGGTGTGCACTGAGGGTGCCAGGAGGGCTGGCAACAAGAGCAGCTGCCATTCTCTGCCAGCTTCTGGGGCGTGTGATCCATGTTTAGAAAAATCTATGTTTGATTTAGTGCTCTGTTGTCACCATCTTGAAATTTTGTCATTTTTTAAGGAGTCCTGCATATTTTCTCTGCACCGGGCCACAAGTTACATAGTCCATCCCGCTGATGGGGTTTTCACATAAGGTGTCACTTGAGAAAGGCTGCTAGAGTCCCAATGGTGGTGGCAGCCCCTGCCCTCTTCCTAGTCCCCTCAGCTCTGCTGGACTTGGGCGAGGCCTTGGAGGGGCAGGAACTCCGTCGCCAGAGCTTACCCTGTGGCTTCTCTGTCAGTGAGGCCATCTGGTGTTTGCACCAGATCTTTACCAAGGCCTGAAGGCCTGCATCTCCAGCTGGCCCACTGGGGCCTGGGGGAGCAGGCAGCCCTGGCAGAGGTCTCCAGACCCACCTGCACCCAAATCCATCTGAGATTTGGGCCCACTCCTCCAGGCTGGCGGCACTTCCATCCTCCCGGTGTGTAACAGCTGCCCCTTAAAAACACACAGAATCCCTCAGAGGGAGCAGAAGAGGAAAGACAAGTCAGCAAAAGCTGTTTTTCTAGGAAGAAGCAATATATTTTTAGTTTCTTATCTACTTTTCCCTTTTAAAAATTATATATATGAACTCATTTGAGAAAATTTGACAATCTAGAGAAGCAGAAAATGTTCAAAGCTATATCAACCATAGTTCTCCTTTCCAAAGATAACCACTGTAAACACTTTGTTGTGTTTTCTTCAAATTTTTTTCTATGCACAGACCTTAGGTTTTTTCCCCCCGCTTTATTTACATAACGTCACATATATGAATGCTGAATTTGAATCTTGATGTGTTTGTTTTTTTACTTAACATTATAGCACAAGTGTTTTCTCATGCTGAAAGTATGCTTTTTGATGGCTGTATGATGCTCCAGTACCTGTGAGCATGCCATCATCCATGCAGCCATCTCCCATCATTGGCTCTTAAAGTTGTTGCAAATTTTTGTTACTAGAAACACTCATCTCTGCATCTGAAATGTTCACATGAGAAAGTGTCTCCTTGGGACAGATTTCCAAAAGTAGAATGACTGAAACAAAAGGTAGAAGCACGGTCAAGGCTCCCACTCCTTCCACCCTGTGTCACTGCTCTCAGAGCTGGTTGCACCGCCCTGATGGCCCCGAGGGCTGCACAGCAGGACCCCCGCATCGCGCCTCTTCCACACTGAATGTGACATTTTGCTGTTCACTTCCCTAAGTCAGAGAGCCCTGCTTCTCCCCAAGGTCACAATGGGAAGCGGCCCTAGAAAGACGAGGTCTGCACTTCCTGTAGTTGCGTGGTTGAAGGTGCTGTCCCTTGGGTAGTGGAATGCCCTGTGTAAGCTCCCACTTAGAGTTTATTGCAAAGGAGGCATGTTTTTCTTTAATGGAGTTTATAAGCAGAGGTTTCAGTAGACCCATCCCTGCCAATCAAGTACTGAAGGGCAGGTTTGGGGAGATTGGCTGGGCTTTCGGGGGCTGGAAGGCAGGGTATTGTGTTTCCAAGTGGTCGGGACAGAGCGGGCCAGCAGCAGACCCAAGTTGCTGAACCTGGGGAGGCATGGAAGGACAGGGACATGTAGATAAATGGACAGACAGCTGAAGGGACGTGACTCGGGAGGACATGTCTTGTGGAGGGAAGCCCTGGAATGGAGGACTCAGGAGACCTGGTTCCAGGCCAGCTACTGACTCACCTTATGACCTCGGATGGGTCACTTCTGTCACTGGTGGGGCACTCTGGGTGGGAGGTCTCTTGGGGGAGCCAGGGCTGAGGGGGATGTGGAGCTGCAATTCAGTGACCACAGAGGCCTCAGCTGAACCCCCAAAACTCCGGAGCTGTGTGGCTTTCAGACGCTTCAGGCGGAGAGGCACACCAGAGCACCCGCAACAGCCCTCTCCGACCTTCCAATACACAGGTGTCAGACAAGATGGGGCCCCATCTCTATAAAGATCTGTGACTCTGATGGTGTCCTGATGCCTGGGGCCACCTATCTGGCCCTGGATAGGGCAGTGGTGCCAGAGTCATCCCCAAAGGCAAGGGTGTCTCTGGGTGGGAACTCTGAACTTGGTCTTGACCTCTGTGGGTGGGGCTGGGTGACCAAAGGCTTGTGGAGCCACTCCTCGTGCAGACCCATTAGACATCCTGCTGCCCATGGTCAATTTCTATCAGGAGTTGGTCTCCAGCTACCAGTACAGCCTGCAGATCCTGGCCCACTGCAAGCAGAACAGTGACTTTGACAAGCTGCTGAAGCACTATGAGGCCAAACTGACTGCAAGGAGAGTTCTGGAGATCTTCCTCACTGACCCCATGTTCCAGCTGGCACCTAGCCCTGTCCTTGAGGGCACATACCTTGGGAGCCTTCTGGGGGTCCATGGCAGTGAGGGCCCCAGCTGGGAGCAAGCCACAGCTCCGGGCACCATGCGGCCATGGCCGGGAGATCCCAGGCCCTAACAGGCCCCAGCTCTGGGCTGCCTGGAGAATGGGGTTAGAGCCAGCCCCCGACCCAGCGGATGGCAGGCCTGTCCAGCTCCACAGAGCAGGCAGTGTGGGAAGGTGAGGGGGAGCTCCTGGTCCTGAGCCCACCACCAAGCCCTTTCTCCTGCTGGCTTAGAGCCTTAAGATCTGGGCTCTTGCCCCAGACAAAACCCTGGAAGAGCCTCCACATTAGAGTCTGAGATCAGAAGTGTTGTTGGTGTCCGTCCTCAGCCCTGCTCATGGGAGAGTTGGGAGCTGAGAGAACCATTCTCTGTCCGCTTGGTCACTCTCTCTCCCTCTCTACATTGCTGTTTTCTCTCAGACTTACTTCATCACTGTCTCTCTCCTTGCCTCTCTCTCCCTGTCCCTCTGACCTTCCCCATCCTTGCCTCTGTCCCTGTCCCCCTGCCGCAGATTCAAAGGCACATTCTGACACTGCACAAACTCCTGGCCCACTTTTCACTAGCACATAGAGCCAACAGACTGGAGGACGCCAGGGCTAAACGGGGGGAGCTGTCTGGGTGAGCCCGGCTCCCGGGTGCCCCCGCCAATGGACAGGCCAGGGCTAAGGATGTTCCCCAGTGGGAGTTTCCTGAGCTCCAGATGCTAAAATATCATGTTCAGGTTAGGATCCGAAGAGGTGGGTGTTGGGGCACCCCCAGCCTGTTCCACCTGGAAGCAGGGTCCCCGGAGCAATCTGAGAAGTTCACAGCTCAAGCCTAGGGGGCAGTTGGTGGGATGGTGGGTGGTGTGCTGTCCCTGACACAGATGGGGTTTGAGGAAGGGCCCTGGGCACTCACGTGGGCCAACCTGCCAGAACAGGGATCCGCCCAGGGACTCACAGGCACTCTGCCAACTTCCTCTGTTCTCCAGTGTCAGTGTCTCACAACCTGTGGTATAGGAGCCCCAGAGAGGGGCCTGGGTAATGGGTCTTCATGTGCCCAAGGCTGCAGTCACAACAGGCAGTGTCATGGGTGGACAAACCCATGACTTGTCCAGTGTCAGAGGCCCCAGCCCTCTGGTCAAGGCCCCTCTGCTGCCCCTCATTCAGTCTCCAAAGCCCAGGGGGAACCTTCCTCTGCCGGGGGAGAAGCAGAGGGACCAGGGAGGAGGCGCCTACAACAGCACAGGCAGCAGCTGATGGTGGCCTGCACCAGGTGGTGGCAGTGGAGGTGAGGAGGAGGTTCAGATTCGAGGTGTGTTTTGAAGATGGAACCAACAGGAGTTTCTGATGCATTAGATGTGGGGAGAGAGAAGATGGGAGGCAAGAGTGATTCGAGAGTTTTTGGCTGAGCAAGCAGAAGGTTGGAGTTGCTGCTAACCAAAATGGAAAAACTGGCAGGCTGGGCAGGTGTGGATGGGAAATCTTTCTTGCTTCACTGGAGCTTGACTGGGGGCATGTTGAGCTTGAGATCGACAACAGTGGTGGAGGGGACAAGATGGAGGAGGGCGTTTGAGTCTGAAGTGTAAGGGAGTGAGTCATTGAGGAGCCATCAGCTCAGAGATGGTATTTAAAGTCACAAGACTGAGGAGATCACCAAGGGAGTAGGTTTAGGCAGGAACGAGGTGCGTACCAAGAGCTGAGCCCTGGGGTCTGCACCTTATGGAGGCCAAGAGATGATGAGCAGCCTCATACTCAGTGATGGGCTGCCAGAAGCTGCAAAGGAGGGTCGGTCTGCAGCGTGAGGTCCAGTCCCCAGCCCTGCCAACCACTCAGTGCCCTAAATGGCTTCCCGAGTCCAGCAAAAGGCAGCCAGTAGGGCCACGTCTCCCAGCTGGGCAGAGGGAGGACCAGGCTGGACTAGGGCAGGGCACAGGCCACGGAGTGGAGGTTCATTCAGGGAGCAGATGTAATCAGAGTGTGTTTGTAGACTAACAAAAACCATTATGGCGTGGGGACCCTAGTCCTCTCATGCCCCAAGGAGCCAAATCCTGCACACTTCCCCAAGGAGAAGACTTGGGACTCCAACGAGGCTCCTCATCCCTGTGGCATGCCCTGTACCGGTGCGTGCCGTAGCAAGGAAGGCACATGGGTGCCAAGGCATTTATCCTAAGATCCTGATCCCTGTTCCAGGAGTCTACTCATCTGATCACCTGATCACCTGCATCTGGCCTGAACACAGCCCTAGAGGCACAGAAGAGTGTTTTCCTATAGCCCTGACAGCAGCCCTTTCATCCTCCTCTCTCCCTCCCTTGGGGGACTGAGGAAAGCTCCCAGCCCTGCAGGAAGCCATCAGATAAACCCTCCCTGGCTGTGCTCAGCAACACTCCTCCCCTGGGGCTGACTCTCTCCTACCTCTCGCCTTTGTCCCGCTTTTTCTCCTGAACCTCATCTCTTGGGCTCACTGTAACCCAGGTCGTCAATTCCAGTTCCCCTGGGAGCCTGCGGCCCAGGGAACTCCTCCCCAGCTGCGTGGACAGTGTGGCTCTCAGCACAAACCCCAGCCGGGGCTGGCAGGAGTCCTGAGCAGCTGCAGCTGGCACTTGTCTAACAGTGAAACTAGTGTTGCTACTCTGGGATCGCCCCCTTGTTTGTAGCAAATACAGCCCTCCTCAGCAAAATCCCCACCCTCGTCAAAAGAAATGGTTCTGCTTACCTTTGCTCACCTCCAAAAATGAATCCCTATCCAGGGAACTAGCATATCCTTGAATGGTGCCTCCCTGTGCCCCGTCCCTTCCAGAAAACGGCTAGGGCCTGGGCTGCTGAGAAGAGCATTGCTGGGAGGGAGGGACTGAGGCTCCTAAGGAAGAGACCCCGTTTCCATGCCACAATCTGATAACCAGAAAACAACGGGTAATAATAGTTGGATAATAACACCTTTGCAACCAGTGATACTACCAACAGTGATCACGGCCCTTTACTCAAGCGCCTGCTGTGTGCTGGACCTGAGGTCAGCACGTGAAATGCATTCTCTTCCATCCTCACTCCGACTGAGCAAACTGAGGGTCAGAGAGGCCCAGTAATTTGCTCATCACGTTGAGTTCATTAATCACCGATCCACCTCGACCAGTGTCATCTCTCACTGCTGGGAGGGTTAAACTGGACAGTGTCTACTAGAGAACTTTGGAAGCCATGCATATGAAGCAGCCCTCTTGGTGATCTGGTCGTGGTTGTAGAATTTGAGGCATCAGCAGACAAATAAGAGGTTTGTGTTTTTCTTGGTGTAAGTGGGGTACTTTCTCCAGATGCTCATCCCCACAAAATTACTATTTTCCTAAGACTCCTGAAAACCCACCAAGGCTCTTAGCAAAGTTGGCAACTCACAGGCCTCTTTTCCCACCAATGCTATTTTTTTTTTTTTGTGAGGAAGACCAGCCCTGAGCTAACATCCACGCTAATCCATTTTTTTTGTTTTTTGCTGAGTAAGACGGGCTCTGAGCTAACATCTATTGCCAATCCCCCTCCTTTTTCCCCCCAAAGCCCCAGTAGATAGTTGTATGTCATAGTTACACATCCTTCTAGTTGCTGTATGTGGGATGTGGCCTCAGCATGGCTGGAGAAGCGGCGTGTCGGTGCGCGCCTGGGATCCGAACCCGGGCCGCCAGTAGCGGAGCGTGCACACTTAACCGCTAAGCCACGGGGCCGGCCCCACCACCAATGCTATTTGTAAAAAGCAGTTAAATGGCGCCACCTCCTGGAGGAGGGGTGTTGCGGCAGTCATAACAGGACAAATAGAGAGTTGTCCTTATTCTCAGATTAAGGGGCAAGGTGTGTCTTGCTCCCCTCAGACATGCTGGAGCCTACTGGAGTCAGACTTTCTGTGAGCCAGCTGGATTGCCAGGTACTCCAAAACTAAGCCATTCCAGGGCCTGAACATTAAGAAAGCAACTGTATAACGTGCATTGGGGGAGGGGTGGAGACAGTAAGTGCAAAGGCCCTGAGGAAGGATGGGTGAGTGGAGTTCTATGGATGGAGATAAGGCCAGTAGTGGTGTGGGGGGCAGAGTAATGAAGAAAGGTTTCCTATACTCCTGTCCTCCCAGTTTTGCCATCTCTGTTCCACGTGGTTCAGACTTTTAAATCAGACCTGCTTTCTAGCTATTAATCTCCATTTCCATTTTCAACACCTGTCTCCTTGGGCTATCAGAAGGATGATGTGAGATCATGCCCATAGAGTGCCTGGCAGAGCGGGCATTCAATATGCATGCTCTCTCCCCCTTTGTGACCACAGGCTCCACCTGAGAATCCTGGGTGCTAGGCCTCCTTCCTAGGTCTGGCCAGAGGCCCAGCATTCCCTTCTCCCTGAGAGACGGGGGCAGCCTGTCTCTGACATTTTCTGTCCCAACAGGATAACGTACAATGAAGTAAATGAGACAGAGAGCATCCAGGAAAACATAGCCATGGAGGGCATGATTGTCGAAGGCTGTCAGACCCTCCTGGACACCAGCCAGACTTTTGTGAGATGGGGCATGGCACCCTGCCTCCCCCCAATCTCAAGGTAGACCCCAGCAGTGGTGGCACATAGGGACACCACCAGTTGGTTTGGCTACTATGTGCCAAAACCTGCCAGCATGATTGTGGAGTATTCCAGGGCTGCTGGAGGAATGTGACAGCTGTATGTAGATGTCGGTATCTGCACACATGGATGCAGATATTACTGGTTTTCACAGTTCTCTTCTCTCCAGATGTACACATGATTCTTCCCAGATGCCCTTGATGTGTCTGTGGATGTCACAGTAACCACTGACATGTCCCTTTGGGGAGAGAGGAGTGGAGGAGAAGGACAGATACTGACTGGCCCCGTGAATCACAAGCATGTTCAGCATCCGAGGGGAAGTCGTGTGGGTCAGTCCCTCTGTCCCTTGCTCATCATCCTTAGCCCCTTGTGGGAGGCCGTGATCACAGCGGTTCTAACGGATAGGAGGTTGCCCTCACCCTCAGCCTCCACTCACCTTGGGAGCTGTTTGAGAGGCACAGCCCTGTGAGGGGACAGCTAGAGGCTGTGACTGAGGGGACTGACTTCCAACTCAGAGACTTTAGAGCCGCAAGGAGTTTGAGGGTCACCTCTTCAGATTCCACTTGCTGTGGGACCCTCAGCTTCTGCTTACATGCCCCCGAGGTGACCTCCACCTCAGATGGGCCTCCTGAGTTCCTTCTATCCAGCCCTGGGACTCTCTGAGCAGATGAAAAGCTCGCCAGACCCTCGTGCGCCCTGTGCAGCTGCCTTTGGCCCCTGCTGCCCTTAGCAAGGGTATCGTCGACTTGGAGTTTTGTCCCGAGCCCCTCTGTGTGGCCCCTGTGCCTTTTCCCAGGCCGACCCTGTGATCTGCTGAGCCCAGAGCCAGCCTCCCTGTGTCCTGGCTCCAGCTGAGATGCAATGGGCCACAGCTGGAAGAGGTCCAAAGAATGACCTCTCCTGGGGTGGGCAGTGTCACCACAGTCCAGGAATCTGCTCCACTGCCCTGAGCCTAAGAATTTCCTTCCCACCTGAGGGGCTGGGGTACACTTGATGACCAGAGAACGGGGCCCAGCAGGGTTCCAGGCAGTGACAGACGTGGACAGAAGGCAGAGTGGTGGCCCAGAGCAGGCCTGGGGAGATGGAGTGTCAGGGAGGGCTTCCTGAGGAGGCATCACTGGAGTCGAGTCTTGAAGTGTAAGTAGGAGGTCACAGGGTGGATGGGGTGAAGGAAGGCCCTTCCAGGCCAAGGAGCAGCACTCAGGAGCCACAGGTAACTTGCCCTGGAACTAGAGTGGGAGCAGAGAGGGGAGGCGGTGGTAAGGAAGGAGAAGTGCTGGAGCAGCCTGCTGGCGGGCCTTGAAGGCCTGAGTCCCGAGGACAGTGAGGAGCTGGCGGAGTAAGTGGGGAGAGGAGGCCTGGAGCACGTCTTAGGGGAGCAGGGACGGCAAATGGGTTCATCACAGTCCCCTGTTCTGCCCGGGAGTGGCTTCCATGTGCAACTTGTTGAGGACTGGTGGGCTCTCTGGGCTCTGCAGCCCAGCATGTAGTGACTGATGGGTGATGTCTGCTGTGGCTGTGTGTGGCAGCAGGTGCCCTGAGTCTCTTGCTCATCCCTCTGGGCCAGAGCCAGCTCCACACTTGTCCAGCCTCCTGCCTCCCCCAGACCCAGCCCTAAAGAGGTACAGCCTTTTAGCTACAGGATATAACCTTCATTAGAGAGGGAGTACAAACAAAACCATAGTTGGCCTAAATTCAGCCACCAGTTAAGAAAGCCTTCAGGTTCAACAATATACTTATCTTAATTTCAATCTCAGAAACTAACCCCTAATCTAATACTGCATTAATCTATTAATTCATAAAAACACTACAGTTATTATGAGGAACAAGAATTATTTCTCCTTGCATAATCTTAGAACAGATAATCACCGAAAGTTAACAATAAAATAAATTCAACCCAACAATTATTTATTACATTAACTGTTAACCCAACACAGGTAGGCATTCAAGGAAAGATTTAAAAAAATAAGAGAAACTCGGCAAACACAACCCACACCTGTTTACCAAAAGCATCTCCTCTGGCATTTCTGGTGTTACAGGCACTGCTTGCCCAGTGACACGGTGTAAAGGCCGCAGTGACTGGACCCTGCAAAGGCAGCATCATCATTTGTTGTCTAAATGAGGACTTGTATGAACGGCCACTCGAGGGTTTTACTCTCTCTTACTTTTAATCAGTGAAATTGACCTTTCCCTGAAGAGGCGGGAATGACAAAGTAAGACGAGAAGACCCTATGGAGCTTCAATTAATTAAAAAAAAATCAAAGGTAAGCCAAATCAAGGGATAACAAAACTTAAATGGACTAACAATTTTGGTTGGGGTGACCTCAGAGAATAAAATAACCTCTGAGTGATTAAAATCTAGACCAGCTAGTCAAAATATTTTATCACTTATTGATCCAAAATATTGATCAACAGAACAAGTTACCCTCGGGATAACAGCACAGTCCTATTCTACAGTCCATATCCACAATAGGGTGTATGACCGCGATGTTGGATCAAGAGATCCCAGTGGGGTAGCCGCCATTAATCGCTCATTTGTTGAACGATTCAAGCCCTACGTGATCTGAGTTCAGACCGGAGTAATCCAGTCAGTTTCCATCTATTGCATATTTCTCCCAGTACGAAAAAGCAAGAGAAACAAGGCATACTTTACAAAAACACATTCAAACTAATAGATGATATAATCTTAATCTAATATATATATGTATATAGACCTGCCTATAAACGGGGTTTGTTAGGGTGGCTGATTAATTGCATAAAAAGTAAACCTTTATACCCAGAGGTTCAATTTTTCTCCCTAACAGCATGTTCATAATCAATCATCTTTT
Organism: Diceros bicornis minor; assembly: GCF_020826845.1. NCBI lineage: Eukaryota > Metazoa > Chordata > Mammalia > Perissodactyla > Rhinocerotidae > Diceros > Diceros bicornis. The sequence goes on from NC_080749.1 coordinate 1,372,094, forward strand.
ATTAATTGTCACCAATCTACTTTCCATAGCATTCCTTACACTAATAGGATGAAAAGTATTAGGTTATATATGACTATGTAGAGGACCACACATCATTGGCCCCATGATCTGTGGAGACACCAGTATTTATATCAGTGTCACAAAGCCATCAGCTGGAGTTCACATTGGAAAACTACCCGTGAAGACACCCTACGAAGGACCCATTAGCACACAAGTGAACAAGTAATGTGGACTTCTGTCGATGACCTAGTATTTAAAATGGTAGGATAGGGCTGGCCCCGTGGCTGAGTGGTTAAGTGCGCGAGCTACGTTGCTGGTGGCCCAGGTTCGGATCCTAGGTGCGCACCGACACACCGCTTCTCCGACCATGCTGAGGCCAAGTCTCACATACAGCAACTAGAAGGATGTGCAGCTATGACATACAACTATATACTGGGGCTTTGGGGGAAAAAATAAATAAACAAAAATTATAACAAAAAAATAAAATGGTAGGATAAAGATGCAGGATTCTTTCTAATGGGTCCATGGAAATGCTGAATGCACAATTCGGAAACAAGGAATAATCGACAAGGTAAACCAACTCCAATAGATTTATAATTGCTTACTTGTACACAGTAAGAGTTTTTGCTGAACAATTAAGTATTCATGTATTTGTCTTGATGAAAACATGAAACTTTATGTTGAATAAAAATGCGCCATTTTCCTGTATTAGTACATTACTACTCATCATTTAGTCAATTTCTATAGTTAATGGAGTTATAAACATAATTACAAAGGCATGCATCCATCAGAAAACAACTATGAGTGAATCTGGAAATTGTAGGGCCAAAAATAATGTTTTCAATATTATGTATTAGAACATGTATATACATAACAAGGATGAGAGAAAACTCTGATTAAAGGAGATTAAAATGTAATCTAATCTTAAAAGAATAAAAAGAGTGTCAGTCCTGTGAGACTGGGGATAGGCAGTAAAATTTCACAGAATTCTGAGACTGGAAATGGGCCATTCCCTACTTTCATTTTTTTATTGTCGTTGCCAAGGGAATTTTTCCACCAAGAACAGAGAGATGGAGGGGAAAGAGGACATGGAAGGATATTGCAGACATGAGAAGGGTTCCATTTTCAGGACACCTTAGAGCAGTCAGGTGTCCATATTCTAGGTCATGTAACCACAAAGAATTTCCCCTGGGAGATGCCTTCTGTAGCTCTTCCCTCCCAATTTCCACTCATTTCTCCTGGTGAGATCATCCTAAATGAGAACAGGCTGGGAGAAACACAGAGCTGCCTGGAAAAAAGCCTATCTTGTAAATTGACCCTTCCCTGGAGCTGGCTGGGCAGAGGGCAGGAGCTGCACGATGGATACCAGGCCCTCTTCAGTCCAGGGACTTTCCTTTATTGCCTTTTGGGGAATACACTGACTGTAACACTGAGGTTCACTGAAGGCCAATAGGAGCTAGTGTGAGACTAAGGTGTCAATAAAGCACTTGACGCAACATGTTTTCATGTGTATCAATATGTGCATAACTAGGGAGAAGGGCCTTAACATCTTTATGATCCTTAAGGGAAATTTGACTCACACCAATTTAGGAATCATTGACAATAACGTGTCATGTAGAAGAAGGATCGTCAATCTAAATGAACTTATTCACACACTCAGTGTCCTAGTCAGTATGGGATGCTGTAACAAAAATATCATAGACTGGGCACTTTATTTATTTATATTTTTCTGAGGAAGATTCACCATGAGCTAACATCCGTGCCAGTCTTCCTCTATTTTGTATATGGGTCACGCCCACAGCATGGCTGCTGAGTGGTAGAGGTCTGTGTCCAGGAACCGAACTCAGGCCACCGAAGAGGAGCTCATTGAACTTAAACATTAGGCCATGGGACAGACCCCTAGACTGGGGATCTTTGGGTTTTGTGTGTGTGTGTGTGTGTGCGTGTGTGTGTGTGTGTGTGAGGAAGATCAGCCCTGAGCTAATATCTGATGCCAATCCTCCTCTTTTTTGCTGAGGAAGATTGGCCCTGGGCTAACGTCTTTGCCCATCTTCCTCTACTTTTTACATGGGACGCTGCCACATCATGGTTTGAGAAGCAGTGCATCGGTGCATGCCCGGGATCTGAACCTATGAACCCTGGGGGCACAAAGCAGAGTACCCGCACTTAGCCACTGCACCACTGGGCCAACCCTAGACTGGGCACTCTTAACAAGAGAAGTGCATTCTTCACAGTTCTGAAGACTGGGATGTTCAAGATCTAGGTTCAAGCTGATTTGCTTTTTGTGAGAGCTCTCTTCCTGTTTTGCAGAAGGACAGCTTCTTGCTCTACCCTCATCTGGCAGAGAGAGCTCTGGCCCTCCATCTCCTTGTAAGGGCACTAATCCCATCATGGGGGCATCACACTCATGGCCTCATCTAAGCTAATTAACTCCCAAAGGCCCCACTTCCAAATACCATCACGTCGGGGATTAGGATTTTAACATATGAAATTGGATTACATAGACATTCAGTCCATAGCATTCACGAAACCAACAATTAACAAATATTTATAGAAGTCATACAGCCCAAACTGAAGAATGTTCTGGAGATCATGTGGCAAATGATACAATGTCTTTCCCTTCATAGAGTCTCCTAGTGGAGGCAGTAAAAATTAACAAAGAAAACTTGTGCTATTTAAAAGCTAACATAGATCAGTTATAACAGACTGTACTTACAATTGTCTTCTGGTAAGACAGGTCTGATTATCAGAGTCCAGATTCAGCAAATTCCCCTGGGTGAGGGCATGTCTAGCAATCTCACCTAAAAAGGCTCTTTCCTTTTTGAAATTTTATTTTATCTAATCCTGTTTGCTTCCACATCCCTTTGGTGTTTTCAAACATACAGTATTTATTAAATCAATGTTTAATTGTTGCTCTGCCTTTACCACATCTGACTGGAAGCAGAAGTTACTGGACTTGGCTGGAACCAAATTTCAGTTCATTTTTCCTCCTCTTTCTGCTCAGACTCTCTTCTCTCACTGTTGAAATAGCAAATGCCTTGGGGAGAAGCCCCATGGAGCTGGTGCTCAATCTTGTGCTTCCCTAATCTCAGAGATTGTAGACCACCAAGTCCTGCCTGCACAGGATGTTCTACAACCCTCCAAACAGCTGTGGTGTGCTTTGTCCAGCTCTTATAGCTGCCCAAGAAAAGCTACTCAATAAAAGTGGAACCTGCAGTAATTTTATCCTGAAATGTTTTAAATATTTTAAACCAATGAATATTTGTCATTTTTCAAGGAATATTTCTATAATTTTATAAGAAACATTTAAATAGGAATTTTAACAGCAATAATGGCTGTTCTTTGGCCAGAATTTCATGTCATTCATTGTTTGGAATTATATCTAAGCTTTGATGCACTCTCTTCAGTGTCTTTTAAAATATCACTGTTCCTTACATTTAAATATCTTGTGATGGGTTTGTATCAGTCACCTTCTTTGTACCATTTTAGATCTTCTTGGGTCCTCATACCTTTGAGTCATATGTCATTTAGCAACCAGCTTTGCAGGTATCATATTTGCTTTATGCAAGTGCCTCCTGACAGCTCCCCACATTTTTTCCCTGTGCCCTCTGCCTCTCCCTCTCGCCCTGGGGTGTCCATGTTGATGCTGAGGTGTGAAAAACCTCTTGATCAAGCCCACTCATGCACGACCAAGTACCTTGTTGTGTGGATGTGTGTGTGTTTAGCAATTCTGTATGGTCACAGGGTGCATGGCTATTATGGCATCTATGTGAAGGTGTGTTTTGTTGACATGTGTGTGTTTAGAGAGTTCAAGTCACTGTAGTCTCTGAGACAGTGAGTGGTGTGTATGTGTCTGTGTTTGTGTGTATCTTCTGAGTATCAGTGTGCATTATCGTGTAGTTTACAGTCTGAATGCTGCTGGTCATTTGCAAATAGTGTGTATGTGGGTGTGGGTGTGCGTTGTCAACATTTCCACACGTTCAGAGGATGTCTGTCATTGTGGGAATGTGTGGAATAAGTATGTTGTTAGAGGTCTGAACTGGACGAAGGGTCTCAGTTCCTGAAAGAAAACTCTTTAACTACGCTGTTGATAAGATGGGGTCAGTTTAACTGGTCCTGGAGGGCCCAAGGTTGTGTTTGTATATGTGTATCTATGCATATGCATGAGATTGTCTGTATGTGTGTTAAATGTACAGTATACACAAAGCCAGGCTCTAGTTAAAGTGGTCAGGACAGATTTTAATCAGGCATATACCACTGCAATAGGGAAGAAGGAACAGGATGAACTGAATTCAATTTGATTTGTACAGAGGTGACTGGGCATTTGAAAGGGAGAATGAGGAAGCAGGCAGAGGGGTGAGCAGGGGCTCAGTAGAGTCAGGGAGGGGAAAGTTACAGTGTTGGTCAGTGCAATGTGATCTGGCCAGTTGTGTCTGCTGGTTGGAAGTGATCAAAGTTTCACTTCTCTCCTCTCACAGTCTGGGAGACGGACACCCTGTCCTCATCTCAAGGAATGGCTCTCAGGACCTTGAGAAATGCACTCCTGAGTTATAGGAGACACACATACAACTCAAAAGGACAGAGGAAAGATTCACAGTTGTAAGCACTTTTGGGTAAATGCTCTAAGAAAGGAATGTCAGGGGCCAATGATTGAGTGTTGGCCAGAACAGTCAATTCTTTTGGCTGCCTTGAGCTTTCTCAGACAGGCACTTTAAGGGGGCAGTGGTCATCCTAAGGATGTGGATTTGAGCTGTTAGAAACTATGTCAGTTTTTAAGTCTTATAGATTGTGTGTGGGGAGCTGAAATCATTTGTGCTGAGAGGCTGTAGTTATTATAGGCCAAGATCGAGGCCTAGACAAGAATAGGGCTCAAAGGAGCCTGGCTTGAGTTTGGTCAAGTAGAGGAAACTATATATATATATAAATAATATATGTATATTTTTTGAATAATACAAATCAGTACATTGAGTAATATAATATATTTAATTAAATATATATTTAATGAATATATAATGAATGTGTATGTTTATATATATTTGAATTAAACAATATAAATATATATATGATTTAAAGGAATATTGGCACATAATAACAGAAATTTACAGAATTCCTAAAAGACTTCTACTCTAGATTCAGGAAGCTGAATACATCTCAAGAACAATAAAGAAAAAAAAAAATCTAGAGCCAGATCCATCCAGGGAAAGCAAAGAACACTAAATAAAAAAGGAGATACTCAAAGCCCCACAGAGGAACAGAACACTTATGGAGACTTACATTTAGACATATGATATATTTCTTAACAATGGAAGGCGAGAGAGTTGGATTAAATATTCAAGGTACAGAGAGAAAATAACTTTCAGTGTATATCCAATCAAACCATATCTCAAGAACTAGGGTGACTTAAAGATATTTTTATGCGAACATTTACTAAGAGTATTACCACCAACAAATGCTCATTAAGGAACTTCTAAAGAATGTACTTTAAGGGGGCCAGCCACGTGGTGTAGTGGTTTAAGTTCAGCACACTCCACTTCCAAGGTCGGGGTTTGTGGGTTTGGATCCCAGGTGTGGATCTACACCACTCATCAGCCATGCCATGGTGGCAACCCACATACAAAATAGAGGAAGATTGGCAAAGATGTTAGCCCAGGGCTAATCTTCCTCAAGGGAAAAACTTAAAAAGTATAAACGAATGTACTTTAAGGAGAAAGAAATTGATAGAAAAAGAAATGCTAAGAGGTAAAAATGGATCGTGAGGATAAAAAAGGTTAAACATCTGAATAAATCATTGAAAGCATGACTTTATGAAACAATAATAATATTGACAATGTATAACTGATGGAGTTAAAAACTAATGACAAGGGAACTTCTGTTTTAGAGGAGACTAGGACAGGAAAGCACTCTTGTTGCAAAACTGGACAAAGCCAGATAAATTATAAATATATTTTTTAGAGCATCAGACAACTTCAGAATCAACCAACTAAAATTCCAGAAAGAAGAAAAAGTGTTTTATGCGAGCAAGGATTTTTATCTTTCTTTCTCCTGCAGGCATTTTCTGATTCTACCTGGTTGCCCAGGATCTGGCTTGCTCAGTCAGAGCCTCGGCTAGGGAAAAGAGAAACTAGCCAAACTTGTAGTGATTCTGCAGGACTGGTGTGGCAGAGGAAACCTGAGGGCTTGCAAACACACAACTGCTCTTCCTCACAGCACCTGTGCTAAGTTTTGGTGCCACACAGGAATCTGGGGAACTAGGCCACAAGCTTCCACAAACCAAGTGAAACCTCCAGAAGTGGTGGAAGTGGCCGAAGTCAAACATACTGCTAGTCTGACCTTCAGGGAATTTGCCATATTGTGAAGCGATGTAAGGTAGGAGGCTGCAGAGCTGTGCTGTGTTGTCTGAAAGGAGTAGCTGAATTTTCTGTGGGCTCCCAAACCTGAAGAGACAGAGATCTACCAGACTTAGAACCAGACCCCTGTGCGGGGGAGAGGAGCACAGCAAACAGGAACGGGGAAAGCAGAAGGGCTGGGTTTACTAAAAGTGAGACCCAGCCCCAACTCGGATCAACGGCTGATTGGACTCAGGTGCTCCAACCTCACTCTGTTTCCCAAGGAAGAAAGATAAGGTCATGTAGAGCCTCTCGAGTTACATTACACAGACCTTCCAAAGACACTGGTGAGAGGATGGAGAAGGCAAGCCACAGACTGGGAGAAGACCTTTGCAAATTCACATATCTGACAGGACTTTAAAGAACTCTCAAAACTCGGCAATAAGAAAATCCAAGTTTAAAATGGGCACAGATTTGGACACTTCACCAAAGAAGATACACAGATGGCAAATAAGCACATGAAAAGATGCTCGACGTCATTAATCATGAGAAAAATGCACATAAAAACCACATTGACATACCACTACGTACCTATTGGAATGACTAGAATTAAAGAGCATGACCATAAGAAGTGTTAATGAGGATGGAAAGTAACTGGAACACTCCTACATTGCTGGTGGGAACACAAAGTGGTTGGAAAACAGTCCTTTTTCTTTTTCTTTCTTTCTTTCTTTCTTTCTTTCCTTCCTTCCTTCCTTCCTTCCTTCCTCCCTCCCTCCCTCCCTCTCTCTCTCTCTCTCTTTCTCTCTTTCTCTCTTAGGAAGATCAACCCAGAGCTAACATCCACGCCAATCCTCCTACTTTTTTTCTTCCCCAAAGCCCCAGTAGATAGTTGTATGTCATAGTTGCACATCTTTATAGTTGCTGTATGTGGGACGTGGCCTCAGCATGGCCGGAGAAGCGGTGCATCGGTGCAGGCCTGGGATCCGAACCCCGCTCGCCAGTAGCAGAGCGGATGCACATAACCGCTAAGCCACGGTGCCAGCCCCCGGACAACAGTTGTAAAGTGGAGTTTGTTATGCTGCTGTAAAAAACTAGCACAAATTTCATGGCTTAAAACTACTCAGAAGGTGTGTTTTGTTGATGTCTGTGTGTGTTTAGAGAATTCAAGTCACTGTGGGCTCTGAGTGGTCTGTATGTGTGTGAGTTTGTGTGTATGTTCTGAGTATCAGTGTGCATTATCAGGTGTAGTTTACAGTCTGAATGCGGGTGGTCATTTGCAAATAGTGTGTATGTGGGTGTGGGTGTGTTGTCAGCATTACCATGTGTTCAGATTATGTCTGTCATTGTGGGAATGTGTGGAATAAGTATGTTGTTACAGACTAGCATGGGCACAAACACTGTTTGCCTGTTACTAGTTCAACACTCAACACCCCTGAAGAAACATTGAGTCCAGACATTCACAGGCCCCATCAGGCCCACAGAGATCCTATTCAGCTGTTTTCTTCCCGTCACAGACAAATGAACAGGTAACCAAGGACCACTTGATATTTGAAGAATTCCTCTAGCATGAAAAATGGAGCAAGAAACACATACACTGAAGTGAGAGACTAAAGGAGCAGCAAGGAAATCCAGAGATCATAGTGAAACTTCAATTGCATATCTAGTAACATCTTCAAAACAATTAGACATGGGCCAGTCCCATGGCCTAGAGATTAAGTTAAGAGAACTCCACTTCAGCAGCCCAGGTTCAGTTCCTGGGCGTGGACCTACACCACTCATCAGTGGCCAGGCTGTAGTGGCAACTCACATACAAAATAGAGGAAGACTGGCACAGATGTTAGCTCAGGGTGAATCCTCAGCAAAGAAAAAAAAAATGATAAAACACCCATTAAGTGTATATATATGTATTGATGTTACCACACAATATTGGGGTTCTCTTTCCCAATGCACATTAAAAAAGTCAATTATTCTGGCATCAGCTTTTGGGAAAAGAATTGTATCTTTATTTTGTGAGATTTATCTGCAAGGAGACAGGGCTCATGTGTCTGTCTCAGATCTGTCTCCCCGATCCAGGGCTTGGGGCACTATTTATGGGATGAAGGACAGGGTGGTCTGACATGTGGAGGTAGATGATTGGAAGTAAGGAGAAGTGAGGCTATTGATGATCCACACAAGCAAAGTCAAGATTTATGGCTCTACATCGGATGTGTGTTCAGAAATTGGCAGTGTTACCATGATCTGAGGATGTAGCTTTTAGATCCTTAATGTAAAAAACGTCATTTACTGAGCATTTGCGCAGGCCTAGTTGATGGGTTGGTGGTCTCAACTGGCCTTAACTGGACTAGGGGTCTCAGTTCCTAAAAGAAAACTCTTAACTACTCTGTTGATAAGAAGGAGTCAGTTGAACTGCTCCTGGAGGGCCCATGGTTATGTTGGTATATGCATGTATATGCATATGCATGAGATTATCTGTATGTGTGTTAAACATAGAGTATACACAAAGCCAGACTCTAGTTAAAGTGGTCAGGACAGATTTTAATCAGTAATATACCACTGCAATAGGGAAGAGGGAACAGGATGAACTGAACTCAATTTGATTTGTACATAAGTGACGGGGCATTTGAAAGGAGAATGAGGGAGCAGGCAGAGGGGTGAGCAGGGGCTCAGTCGAGACAGGGAGGGAAAAGTTACAGTGCTGGTCAGTGCAGTGTGATGTGGCCAGTTGTGTCTGCTGGTTGGAAATGATCAAAGCTTCACTTTTCTCCTCTCACAGAGTCTGGGAGACAGACACCCTGTCCTCAGCTCAAGGAATGGCTCTCAGGACCTTGAGAAATGCACTCCTGGGTTATTGGAGACACATATAGAACTCAAAAGGACAGAGGAAATATTCACAGTTGTAAGCACTTTTGAGTAAATGCTCTAAAAAAAGGATGTCAGGGGACAATGACCGAGTGTTGGCCAGAACAAACAGTCAATTCTTTTGGCTGCCTTGAGCTTTCTCTGGCAGGCACTTTAAGGGGGCAGCGGTCATCCTTAGGATGTGGATTTGAGCTCTTAGAAACTATGTCAGCGTTTAATGTGTGTGTGGGGGGTTGAAATGATTTGTGCTGAGTGGCCATAGTTATAATTGGCCAAGACTGAGGCCTAGTCAAGAAGAGGGCTCAATGGAGCCTGGCTTGAGTTTGGTCAAGTATAGGATCATATATAGAAATAAGATATGTACATTTTTTGAATAATATAAACCATTATATTCAACAATATATTGAATTAAATAATATATATTTAATGAATATATATTGAATGTGTATAAATAATATAAGCATGTGTATATATATTTGAATTAAATCATATAAATATATAGAAGAGAGTGACGTCAGCATCATGGCAGAGTGAGCTTCCCCTATTGAACTCTCCTCCTCTAAGACACAAGAAAAAGGACATTCATATTCCAACAGAAACTATTCACAAATAATATAAATATATATATGATTTAAAGGAATATTCAGACATAATAACAGAAGATTCCAGGGCCAGACCCATGGCTTAGCGGTTAGGTGCATGCGCTCTGCTGCTGATGGGCCAGGTTTGGACCCCGGGTATGCACCAATGCACCCCTTCTCTGGCCATGCTGAGGCAGCGTCCCACATACAGCAACTAGAAGGATGTGCAACTATGACATACAACTATCTACTGGGGCTTTGGGGGAAAAAAAAAGGAGGAGGATTGACAATAGATGTTAGCTCAGAGCCGGTCTTCCTCAGCATAAAGAGGAAGATTAGCATGGATGTTAGCTCAGGGCTGATCTTCCTCACACACACACACAAAAAAAGAAATTTCCAGAATTGATAAAAAACTTCTATTCTAGATTCAGGCAACTGAACACATCTCAAGCACAATTAAAACAAAAAAATCTAGAGTCAGATCCATCCAGGGAAACCAAAGAACACCAAATACAAAAGAAGATATTCAAAGCCCCACAGAGGGACAGAAAACTTACAGAGACTGACACTTAGACCTATGATACATTTCTTAACAATGGAAGGCAAGAGAGAGTTGGATTAAATCTTCAAGGTACAGAGAGAAAATAACTTTCAGTGTATACCCAATCAAACCATATCTCAAGAACTGGGGTGAATTAAAGATATTTTTATGCAAACATTTACTAAGAGTATTAACACCAACAAATGCTCATTAAGGAACTTCTAATGAATGTACTTTAAGGGGCCAGCCACCCGGTGTAGTGGTTTAAGTTCAGCACGCTCTGCTTCCAAGGCCTGGGTTCATGGGTTCAGATCCTAGGCGTGGACCTACACCACACATCAGCCATGCCACGGTGGTGACCCACATCAAAATAGAGGAAGATTGGCACAGATGTTAGCACAGAGCTAATATTACTCAAGGAAAAAAATTAAAAAGTAAAATGAATGTACTTTAACAAAAAATTGATAGAAGAAATGCTAAGATGTAAAAATGGATCATAAGGATAAAAAAGGGGAAACATCTGAATAAATCATTGAAAGCATGACTTTACCAAACAATAATAATATTGACAATGTATAACTGATGCAGTTAAAAACTAATGACAAGGGAACTTCTGTTTTAGAGGAGACTAGGACAGGAAAGCACACTTGCTGCAAAACTGGACACAGCCAGATAAATTATAGATATATTTTTAGAGCATCAGAGAGCTTCAGAACCAAAAGAAGAAAAACACTTTTATGTGAGCAAGGATTTTTATCTTTCTTTCTCCTGCAGGCATTTTCTGATTCTGGGTGCTTGCCGAGGATCTGGCTTGCTCAGTCAGAGCCTCGGCTAGGGAAAAGAGAAACTAGCCAAACTTGTAGTGATTCTGCAGGACTGGTGTGACAGAGGAAACCTGAAGGCTTTCAGACACACAACTGCTCTTCCTCCCAGCACCTGTTCTAAGTTTTGGTGCCACACAGCAATCTGGGGAACTAGGCCAAAAGCTTCCACAAAGCAAAATGAAACCTCCAGCAGTGGTGGAAGTGGCCGAAGTCAAATATACTGCTAGTCTGACCTTCAGGGAATTTGCCATATTGTGAAGCGATGTAAGGTAGGAGGTCGGAGAACTGCGCTGAGATATCTTAAGGGCATAGCTGAATTTTCTGTGGGCTCCCAAACCTGAGGAGACAGAGATCTACCAGACTTAGAACCAGACCCCTGTGCAGGGGAGGGGAGCACAGCAAACAGGAACGGGGGAAAGCGGAAGGACTGGGTTTACTAAAAGTGAGACCCAGCCCCAACTCTGATCAACGGCTGATTGGACTCAGGTGCTCCAACCTCACTCTGTTTCCCAAGGAAGAAAGATAAGGTCATGTAGAGCCTCTCGAGTTACATTACACAGACCTTCCAAAGACACTGGTGAGAGGATGGAGAAGGCAAGCCACAGACTGGGAGAAGACCTTTGCAAGTCACATATCTGACAGGACTATAAAGGACTCTCAAAACTCGGCAATAAGAAAATCCAAGTTTAAAATGGGCACAGATTTGGACACTTCACTAAAGACGATACACAGATGGCAAATAAGCACATGAAAAGATGCTCGACGTCATTAATCATGAGAAAAATGCACCTAAAAACCACATTGACATACTGCTACATACCTATTAGAATGACTAGAATTAAAGAGGTTGACCATACCAAGTGTTAATGAGGATGAAAAGTAACTAGAACACTCCTACATTGCTGGTGGAAACACAAAGTGGTTCAGCCTCTTTGGAAACCAGTTTTAAAGTGGAGTTTGTCATGCTGCTGTAAACAATTAGCACAAATTTCATGGCTTAAAAAGAACTCAGATTTATTGTTTTACAGTTCTGTAGGTTAACAGTCTGACACGGGTCTCCTTGGGCTAAAATCAAGGTGTTGGCAGAGCTAGGTTCTTTTTGGGAGACTCTAAAGGTTAATCCATTTCCTAGCCTTTTCAAGCTTCTAGAGACAACCACATTCCTTAGGCTGTGGCCCCCCTCCTCCACCCTCAAAACCAGGAACTCTGCATCTCTCTGGCCCTGCTTCCCTTGTTGCATCTTTTTCTACTCTGCTGCTTCTTTTTCCCTTTTAAGGGCCTCTGTGATGCACTGGGCCCACCTAGATAATCCAGGATAATCGCCCTATTTTAAAGTCAGTTGATTAGCAACCTTACTTCCATCTGCAAATTTAATTCACCTTTGCTAAGTAAACTAATGTATTCCCAGGTTCCAGGGATTAGGACACATTTGTGGGCCATGACTTTGCTACACAAACAGTTTTTAAAATAAAGTTAAACATACACATACCATGTCACCCAGCAATTCCACTTTTAGGTGCTTGCCCAAGAGAAGAAGACTTATGTTCACACAAAAACTTGTTTGCAAAGATCTATAGCAGCTTTATTCATAGTCAAAAAAGACAACACTGAAAATAACTCAAATGTCCTTCAATAGGTGGATGGATCAATTGTGGTACAATGGATACTACATTCAGCAATAAAACAGAAGGAACTGCTGATACAGGCAACAACACGGATGAACACTCAAATAAAAGTATTGTGCTAAATGAAAGAATCCGGAGTCAAAAGGCCAAATGCTGTAGAATTCCATTTATATGATATTCTAGAAAGGACAAACCATAGGGAAAGACAGCAGATCGTTAGTCTCCAGGGGTTAAGGGTGGGGGAAGAGTTGACTACAAAAGAGCAGCTGAAGGGAGTTCTGGGTGCTGGAACTGTTCTGTATATTGAATGTGGTAGTTGCACAGCTCTATGCATTTGTCAAAACCAGTTGTAACAAGAGGAAAACAAATACATCATTTCTCACCCATCAGATTGGCAAACCTTTAAAAATCTGACAATGCCAATCTGACAATTCCCAGGGCAAGGATGACTCAGACACTGTTGGTGGGAATGGAAATTGTTAAAACTTCAGAGGATGATTTGGCTGCAGCTCGTCAAGTTGCAGATGCACATCAGCCTTTGGCCCAACAATCCACTAACAGGCTGGTGTCCATTCTAGGGAGTCTACACATGTGCTCGAGGAGACACACATAAGGATGGTCATTAGACATGGTAGGAGAATGAATTAATTGTAGTTAGTAGTTATTTTAAAAAGAAAGGAAAAAATGCATATGGGAAAGAATCAACCCTGCTGGCTACATATATGATCTGAGAAGGCAACTCATTAGTTTGTCTCCTTAATAGTATGTATACAACACAGAGAGCACTGTACTAGGAATCTGGAGACAAGCATCCGAGCATTTACTTCCAACTCTGCCACTAAGTAGCAGTCAGACTATGGATGACTTAACTCAAGAAACCTCACTTTCCATTTCCTGGAAAATGAAGAGTTTAGGCTCTACAACCACTAAAATTATTTCCATCTCCACAATTCTATGATTCAACAAGCCAACTATCAAAAATTATATTCCAAAGTACCTATGTTGAGAAACTGTTCTTCCCAGACACCCTGAAATCAGAAACTATCAGAGAAATAGGACTTCTTAATATGTTGATACATAAAATGGTCCAAATTTCTTGGTATGTCTATGACCAGCTTTTTAATCAAGATCGTAACTCAGAAAGAACATATAAGCAGCTAAACCCACCACATTGACTCAGGTCACCCTCAGGTAAAACTAATATATCTTCTCCCATTTTAACATTCCAAAACAAGTTCCCCATACTAATGAGTCCATCTTGTCAAGTTCAGGTCTGTCTAGCCAAAAGTCATTCATGTATATGATAAGACTTACTTGATTTCTTAACAAAGATAAAATGATGAATGGCTTTTTGTATTTTGCCTGTTTCATCTATAAAGATCTTACATTACAATTTAATAGCTTCAGCCTGCTACAATAATTTAAAGAGCCTTTTGAAACTTGTAATATGCCACGTCCAACATGACCTAGTAAAAAAATCAGTAGTTCAGAATCCAAAAAAGCTTAGATAAAAATTTCAGTACCACCAATACTTACACTTCAAAGACACCAATAACCAACAAGTCATTTGTTCCTACTGCAGAATTTAATAGGTTATTAACTTCTGTAATCATCCAAAAGCATAATTAGGATGCTATCATTAAAATGTATTTTTTAATCAGAAATATTAAAACTAATGATTAAACTATTAAACTAAATGATTAACTAAATATTAAAACTAATGGCAACTAACGATCTGTTGTCTTTCTTTATGGTTTATCTTTTCTAGAATATCATATAAATGAAATCCTACCGTATTTGGCCTTTGTACCTTTCACCTTGTCAGTCAAATCAAAACTTCAAAATTCTTGTTCTATGGGCTTTCCAAATCTAAATTCTTACGATTCTAAATGAGTACGGAGACAAAACACACACTACATACTACTTGTAAAAACCTCCTCCTTATCCAATTTTAATTTTAGCACCAACTGCCAAGAAAAACCTTTCCACTGAAACCTAAATTCCATACACCTTATGTCAATCATCAATTGATCAGTCATCAATCTATCTTAACCAAAGGTGAGTTATTATTAGGAAGTTACATAATTTTCACCAAAGACTGTTTAAAGCTCCTTTCATTAAATGCAGTTTACAACAATTCACAGGCTTCAAAGCTCGCCTTACAAATATAGAGTCAATTATCAGAAACCATTAATGGGATTAGGCTTTTCTATAAAGGTGGTCCCAAGGAAGTAGGAACGCTTATTTGTTTAAAGAACAATGAGGAGCCCAATAGCCTGCGCGGAGTCAGGCAGAGGAGCGCTGACCACTGGCTGTCTTCTGAAGGGAAGTGTTCACCCGGGATGTCGCGACCTGGACTAGACAGGGTCCTGGGGGAGCGCGAACTCAGGGGCGCACACAGAGGGCAGGAGACTCCCTGCCGCCCCTTGCACATCCGCTGGGTGGGCAGGAGGCCCTGCCGAGGTGGGGCCACGCCAAGGCAGAGGGACCAGCCAGCCAGGCGGCGCTCCTTTGCTCCTCCAAGGGACAGAGGTGGCTCCCCCGCCTGAGGCAGCCCGCCAGCAGCCCCGTCCCCATCCGCCGCCCCCGACACCGCGCTCCCGCCATCAGCGGCGGAGATCTCCTCGCGGAGCCCGCCGCCCGCCGCCCACCGCCTACCTCTGCGCCGCCTCCTGCCCAGCGCTCCTCCACACTGCAGAAAGGAGAGCTCCCCTGTGCTGAAAATCCTGGAGGAAGGATCTAGAAACCGCCCATCCCCCCACACAAACCGCGGCAGCCGCCACCTCCGCACCAGGGACCCTGCCTCCGGTGCACGCGTCACGCAGCTCTCCAGCTCGCAGGCCCCTCTGCCGCTCTGAGCGCCGGTTCTGCGCATGCGCGGGCCTCCGAGGCTACAATGGGAAGCGCTGGGGGGGGGGGCACCGGCTGGGCATGGGGGAATGGTGACCGAGGTGTCCATGAGATGAGAGCAGGAGCTGGCTGGCGCTCTGCAGCCCTTGACTCTGCTCTCCCTGGATGACCGTCAGCTCCTGGAGAAGATCTGCCTTCCCTTGAGGCGGCTTCTCCTGTCCTGAGAAGTGCGTCACACGATCTAACATTTGTTTAAAAAAGAACGATGACATCCTTAACACCCGAAGTGTGTCGTGTCACCAGAAGAATTCTCTGCTTCCCCAGAAGACTAGACAGCGAGCAGCTGGGACCGAGTTCTGTCCCAGGAAGGAAAGACCCTGAGTGCAAAGCCGTCCCCCCTCCGCCAACTCCTCCTCCTGATCTGTGGCCTTGATGGGGTGACAGTGCTGGGGACTTGTGCAGGTGACAGTGCTCAAGTGTTTGCCCACGGTATTACATTTCTTATGGTTTAGTGGTTAAAAGAGGAGGCGAGCTGTCAGTTTTTTAGATAATTTCATTTGCAGAAATGTCTTTGGACAAAGAAGTTTGTTTTCTTCTGATTTTTATAATCAATAACAATAATTAAAATACTTATTTTCTTAATCTCATTGGCATGCTAAAACAAATAAGTCACTTGGTTTTCACCAAATTGTCCACATTTTCATTAAAACTTTGGAAGTATTGCTGTTTGAGGTAAAGAAAGCATCTGGGAAGAACAATTACCCTTAGTTGACATCTTCCCAGATAAATGTACAAACACAGAGCTATGAGCCGTTTTGACGGGCCTGGCAAATCCAGTTTGAGTTCTAGAATGGATCATCCAAAGTAAGGTTAAATTAGTAATTTTCTGAGGAGTTTGCAAGTAAATGTTCCTCTTGCCTTCATCAAATAGGTCTGGTGATTTAAATGAAGTTTGAGTTTAATGATAAAAGTTTTCAAGAGACTGAGAAATACTAAGTACACGTACTTAAAAACGTGTAAATTAAAGTAAAGCCTGGCATTATCCTCTTTAAAACAGAGTCACAGTAGCACTATTGTCAAGGTATGACAAGGAATAGAAATGTTTTATAGAGTCAATTCTTCACTTCTAAAGGACCTAATGTGACATTCTAGAAATCTCCATAGTCTTTCAGTCATCTACATTTAAATTGCTCAATTTATATTTTAAAGACTAATGAATCTGAGGGCTAAATATTCAAGGTCAGTGTTTAATTGTTTTTCATTGTTGCAAAGTACATGGGTGTAAAGTGTGGCTGAAATCCATGGTCTTGGAGAAGAAAAATATACAGAACTTATTTATCACTCTCACAGTGTGTCCTGACTTAATCCTACAAATGTTCCAAGAATAAAGCCTCAGTGAATTCCATTCTGTTCTTAGATATGAAATTTCATTCATAATGAATATTCTCAAATTAGGCTCCAGCTAGTAATTATGTTCCTGATGCAAATAGGCAATAAAAAAGAATCCGTGTTTGATTAAATTGGGCTCAAGAGGACCACTTAGAACGAAAATTTGTTTTTTGCTTTGTTTTTCTTTATCGATGTCTTTCTTTCTCCTCAGTGGATTTGGCAGATAAATGACACAGAAAGCTGAGAGACTGGAGGGCAGGGTCTTGAAGAATATGGGGTTTCCTCATCTTCAAGATCTTTTTATCTTTCAAATTCTATGATTTTTGCTATTTATATAGGGATTCATTTTTTTTCCGTTATTTCTAATAGTGATCATAATAGTGAAACTAACAAAACCTGTGGAACATTTTTCATTGTAAAAATTTACGTTATTCTGACAACTTAATATTTTAAAAAGCCATTAACAGCTAATCTGATGCTCAGAGGATTTTTAGGGTAGTGAGACTGTTCTGTACATAATGGTGGCTACATGTCACTATATGTGTGTCAAAACCCATGGAACTGTACAACACAAAGAGTGACCCTCAAACTAGGCTCTGTAGTTCATAACAATGTATCAATATTGTTCATTCATTATAACAAATGTATCACACTAATGCAAGGTGTTAATAATAGGGGAGATGGGGCTTGGAGGAGAGGAGAGGGGCAGTGCGGTGGGTGTATGGAACGCTATGTACTCTCTGTTCAATTATCTGTAAATCTAAAACTGTACTTTTAAGAATCAAATTTTTTAAAGTTTTTTTGAAAGGCACTGAAAGGTAATTTAACAGTGTAAGGCATCTATTTTGTGCAGAAGGGCAAGGAAAGAAGAAGGTGAAATGATTTAAACAGTTCACCTTGTGAAAGTTTGAATTGTGGTGTGTTTCTGAAGCCTTAGACAAGGGCAGGACATAGAATTTGAGACAGGAATGAAATAAAGGAGAAGGAAGACATCAGCGTGATCAGACCTGATCAATTAATATTTAGGACAAATTACTATATTGGGTGGATTTGTTTTTATTTTCTTTGCTTTTTAGAAACCTTACACCTTTCTATGAAAGCCACACGTGCACAGTATCAACAGGTGTGTTTCCTACCGAGCGGCACCTGCTTCTCTCCCTCTGCATCTTCTATTCCTTTACCCCGCCTCTCACTACCTCTGACTGATGGTCGCTGTTTCTATCTTCCTTCCTCACTCTCCCTCTCTCCTTTTTTTTTTTTTTTTCTTCTTTGTGCTTTCTCCTCTAACACATCAGACTAACCATAACCTTCCTGGTCATTGTTTAGTTCCACTGAAAGAAGTCAGTGGTTTCCATCAAGAAATGATAGATCAGTGTTCTGGGAAAATTTTCTCTATTTCAGCTACTTCTCCACCCTCAATCTGAAGCAGGAAAATTTCTTGAACGTTGAACCAATTTTTTATATTTTTTTCTTTTTTGAATCCAAATTTCAGAGCTCCTGGTTGTACTGGAAAAATTCCTGAAGAAGGCTGCCTGGAGTTGAGCCGATAGTTCTTCCTATAAAAAGAACCATAAAAAAGAATCCTTATTTTGTCCATGGGGCCTCAGGAGAAGCCCTCGTGAGAGAGGAATCCTTGCTAACCCTATGTTGTACCTAGGACTGGCTTCTCCTAAGACAGTGGTTCTCGAACTCCAGTGTGCATTAGAACTGTGTGGAGGTCCCCTACAACACAGAATGCTGAGCCCATCCCAGAGTTTGTGATCCAGTAGGATGGCGGACCCGAGAATTTACGTCTCTGACCATTTCCTAGGTGATGCTCCTGAACCAGCTACACATTGAGAACCACCGGCTTAGAAACCTTAGGTTTCAAAGGATGCTTTCCTTGAGCAGACAGCCAAAACTATCAAAATCTTAATCAAGATTCACCAACAACTTCAATGTGTTGGCATTTGGATCTAGAGGCTCCTGAATTGTAAGAGACTAAAGCAAAGATTACGCTAAGTTCAAGGTTTGTGACTCTCCTAAGTGTTGCCCAATTCCTTTGCTTGCTTCCCTTGACCCCTACCTGGCTAGAAAAGAATATTAAAAACAAAGCCATCTTTGATTATTTAATCTTCAGTCAATTAAGACATTTTTGAGTAAGATTTTTTTTGACAGAATAGCCAACTTTCTTTTATCTACACTATTGGAAACAAATTATTAGTGATAACAATGGTTATTTACTGAGGACCTAATATGTCTCAAGCCCTTTACATACTTTTATTCCTCTGCTTCTCAGAACCCTATAGCATCCCATGTGTGTTCACTGTTTCTCCACCACTCCTCTAATGAACCCCCCAGACCACACTCATATTTGACTTCACCATGCCTTCTCTCATTTAATTTAGCAGTAGATTAAAATTACAGAAGAAACTTGAAGGGGTTGTGAACCCCAGCAGGAGAAGGTCTAAAGTCTATCCAGGACAAATGGCTTAATGTTTGTTTCTGAGAAGTTTCCAGGGACAAAAACTCCACAACCTCCAGAAACTAGTTCTGTTAAATATTAATATCTGTAATCAATGATATACATTAATTAATTGGTTTTTTATTGATTGGTTGATTGTCTGCTATATTACTTTGCCATATGATAAAATTTTTCTTCGTGTTATTTAAATAATTTTCACTTTATATCCACTTTTTAAAGTTAGCCTTCTCTGGACTTCCTCATACATTAAAGATGGTAATTGTCACCTATTAACCTTTTCCTCTTCTGTTTAGATAACCTCAGTTTCTTTACTGTATTAAAAATATTTATTAAGTATTGTGCTTTTTTTCTCCAGTTCTTCTCTAGGTTCAATTTATTGGGTAGTATAGTGGAAAGGTGACTTCAGAGGTCCTGTGTGGTAAAGAATCATCTTTGTACTGTATTCAATGTGAATAAAATCTATACTACTTTTGTGTTCAGTCTAATCTGGAATCTGAACCTTTCCTTCCTCCCTCCCTCTACTGTCTGGAATAGTTAATGATCCCAGACCTAGAGTTTTGCTTGTGGAAAGTGTTTGTTGTTCTTGTTGGTTAGTTGGCTTGACGTTGTAACAATTCAATTTATTTAGTAGATATGTCAGTTTTCCTATTTTATGTTTTTTTGTGTGTCAGTTTCAGTATATGGGTTTTTTATAAAGTGAATTTTGACCTTTTCTGTCTAATTCGTAGTGCTAAGTATTTCACAAAATGGTGTATCTCGTTAAGATCTAAGCACTCTGTAGACAATACTTCTTATTTGATTTCTGATACTGGTCATTTGTGTTGCACTTCTTTTTCTTTTCCTTAATCAGTTTTGCTAGTGGTTTGTTAACATTATTAATATTTTAAAAATAACTACTTTTAGCCTGATTTATTTCTTTAGTATTTTTCTATTTCATTGATTCTTATCTTTATTATTTTTTCCTATCTGTATTTTTTCCAGTGTTATTCTCTTTTAATTCTTGGGACAGAAGCTGAGATTGTGGATTTCCTGTCTTTCTTCCATACTCATACATTCATTTAAGGCTACACACAGATGTAGCTGGTATCTTTTGTCTTCCCTAGTGTATTACTAAACTCTGTGCTGCAAGCCTTGTCTGCCCCATAACGTCTCCAGCCCATGATCTGCAACCATGCCAGCCTTTGTGTGTCTCCGTCCCTCTACCTGAAGCTCATATCTTGTGTCGAGTGTCACCATCTCATATGACTGCAGCCCATGTCTGCCCTTTTGTTTTGTCAAGATTTTCTCTCCCCTCTGTCCATACCACCTCTCAAAATTCTCCATTCCTTGTTCCTGTAGCCCTTGCCAACCCATATGAGTTTCCATCCCCTCTCTCTAAAACCCATGTCAGACAACTAATGTAATTCTCTCATGTACCTGCAGCGCATACATTTCCTCGAGTGTTTCTATCTCCTGTGCCCACATTTTATACCAGACCTCACATGTCTCTCTCACTCCATGTGTCTGCATCCCTTTCCACCCCTGAGTGTGCCTGTCCACTGTGCTTCAGCCCATGCCAGCTCGTGTTTGTCTACATTCTCTGTGCCTCCAGCCTATCTAGACAACCAGTGTTTTCATTTACTGTTCCTCTAGCCCCTGTCTGAACTCGTGTGTTTCCTTACCCTGTGCCTGTAGCCCATGTGTGCCTCAAGTGTCTTCACTCAGTGTCCCACGCTTGGGTGTCATTCACTTGTTAAAGGACATATTGGTTCCTTCTAGGTTTTGGCCACTGTGAATAAAGCTGCTTTTTAGATGTTCTTAGGGGTCTGTGTGTGGATGTATATTTTCACACTAGTTGGAGAAATACACTGGTGCACAATTGGTGCACCATATAGTGACACTATATTTAGCTTCACAAGAATTAGCAAGATGTCTTCTTAAGAGGTTGTACTGTGTGTATTCCCATCAGCAGTGAATGAGATTTCTTATTGTCCTAACCCTTCACCAGTAATTGGTATTGTCAGTTTTTGTTTTTTAGCTATTCTACTAGAAGAGTAGAGTATCTCATTGGTGTTTTAATTTGCTTTTTCTTAATGCACAATGGATTTTATTTTCCAATAATTCCTTGTTGTTGAGCAATTTTTATTTGCTTATTTGCCATGTATATATATATTTTTGGTAACTTCTCTATTCACATTTTGGTCTATTTATTTTAATTTCGGGAGTTTGTTTTCTTGTTGCAGCATTTGATTGGTTCTTTGAATATTTTGCATACAGGTCTTTCTGCAGATATGTGTTTTACAAATGTATTATCCTAGTCAGGAGTTTGTATTTCCACTCTGTGAATGCCGTCTTTCCCAGATTGGACAGTTTAAATTTAACCAAGTCCACATGATCAATTATTTTCCTCATGGATTGTGCTTTTTGTGTTGTATATGAAAACTAATCATCAAACTGTATATCATGAAGATTTTCTCCTGTTTCCCAGTATGATTTTTACAGTTTTACATTTTATATTTAAGTTGATGAGTGATTTTGAGAAAATATATGTCTAAGGTGCAAAGTTGGTGTCTTGGTTCATTTATTTCCATAGGGTCGTCCTTTTTTATCATCACCATGGTTGATGATGACTAAAGACCTAAAAGACTATTATTATTTATGTTGGAGTGCATTTATTGTCTTGACCAAGATCAAGTTGTCTGTATTTGCAGAGGTCTGTGTGTGGACTTTCCGTGCTTTTTCATTTACCTCTATGTCTATTCATTTTATTTTTTATTTGTTTTTTAATTTTTATTTGTTTATTTTTCCCCCAAAGCCCCAGTAGATAGTTGTATGTCACAGCTGTACATCCTTCCAGCTGCTGCACGTGGGACGCCGCCCCAGCATGGCCAGAGAAGCAGTGCGTCGGTGCGCGCCCGGGATCCGAACCCGGGCCGCCAGCAGCGGAGCGCGCGCACCCAACCGCCAAGCCATGGGGCCAGCCCCATTCATTTTAAAATATCACAGTTTGGATCCCAGGCGTGCACCAATGCATGGCTTCTCCGGCCATGCTGAGGCTGAATCCCACATACAGCAACTAGAAGGATGTGCAGCTATGACATAGAACTATCTACTGGGCCTTTGGGGGAAAACAATAAATAAATAAAATTATAAAAAAAAAATCACGGTCTCTTGATTATTGTAGTATTGTAAAATATCACAGTCTCTTGACTTTGTAATTAATCTTGACATTGAGAAGTGTGAGTTCATCAATTTGTTCTTCATCAGGATTGTCTAGACCACTCAAGGTTTCAAATGAGTTCTTCAATATCTACAAAATAGCTTGGTGAGATTTTTATTGGAATTGCACTGGATCTTTAGATCAATTTAAGATGAACTGACATCTTAATAATATTGTGACTTTTGATCATGAGCAAGGAATATATCTTAATCGATTTATTTTTCCTTTATTGTTTTTAAGAGTGTCTCATATTTTTTTCCACAGATATCTGTAAATATTTTATTGGATTTACACTTGAGGATTTCTTTGTGTATGTGTGTGTGTTGTTAACGGTATTGTTTCATATTCCAATTATTTGTTGGTATATAGAAAATCAACTGAATTTTGTATCTGAATTTGAACTTCTCTTCATGATATCTCTATAAATTCCCATCTGGGCACAGAACAGGGGGCTCCGTTTCTGTTTGAACATCCCAAATCATAACATTGAATAATCTGAACACTGAATTTCAGGCATTCACCAGAACTGCCAAGGCACACAGCCACCACTAACACTGCAGTTACAAGCCTTTTCTGAGAGGCACGCCCTCGGATTCATTAAAGAACGCTCATTTTCCACTCAGCCTGGCAGTGGCAGTTTGGCAGGAAGACTGCAGAGCCCTTACAGGCTTGGTCCTAGAGCTGAGACAAACTATCCCTGTCTTCCATTCCTAAAATGGAGACTGACCTGAACCTCCCTCGGTTCTAGGAATTAAGGCTCTCTCACACATAACTTCCCAGACACACTGCAGTTACAAGCCTTTTCTGAGAGTCATTCCCTCGGACTCACTAAAGAAAGCCAGTTCTCAACTCGGCCCGCCAGTGGCAGTTTGGCAAGAAACTGCAGAGCCCTTAGAGCCTTGTCCCTAGAGCTGAGTCAAACTATCTCTGTCTTCCATTTCTGGATCTGAGACCGTGCAGAACCTCTCTCAGCTTTAGGAATTAAGACTGTCTCACACATAAATTCCAAGACACACTGCAGTTAAAAGCCTTTTCTGAGAGGCATTCCCTTGGATTCACTAAAGAAAATCGGTACTTGACTTGGCCTGCCAGTGGCAATTTGGTGAGAAACTGCAGAGCCAGATTGTATGTATAACTGAGATCAAATGGTATTTGTCTTTCTCTGTCTCAGTTATATCACTTACTATAATGACCTCAAGGTCCATCCATGACATTGCAAATGGCAAGATTTTTTCATTTTTATGGCTGAATAATATTCCATTGTAAATATATACCCCATTTTCTTTCCTTTTTTTTTGTGAGGAAGATCAGCCCTGAGCTAACATGTGCCAATCCTCCTCTTTTTGCTGAGGAAGACTGGCCCTGTGCTAACACCCGTGCCCACCTTCCTCCACTTTATATGGGACTGCATCACAACATGGCCTGAGAAGCGGTAAGGCAGTGCGCGCCAGGGATCTGAACCCCGGGCTGCCACAGCAGAGCACACACACTTAACCACTATGCCACCAGGCCGGCCCATACCACGTTTTCTTTATCCATTCATCTATTGATGGACATTTAGGTTGTTTCCATATCTTAGCTATTATAAATAATTCTGTAATAATCACAGGGGTGCATATATCTTTTCAAGTTAGTGTTTTCATTTTCTTCGGATAAATACACTGAAGTGTATCTATTTTTAATTTTTTCAGGAACCTCCACTGTCTTTTTCATAGTGGCTGCACCAGTTTAAATCCCCATGAACAGCACACAAGGGTTTCCTTTTCTTCACATCCTTGCCAACACTTATTATCTCTTGTCACTTTGATGATCACCACCCTTACAGGTGTGAGGTGATAGCTCTTTGTGCTTTGGGTTTGCATTTCCCTGATGATTAGTGACATTGAGCTCCTTCTAATGTACGTGTTGGCCATTTGGATGTCTTCTTGGGACAAATGTCTACTTAGTCCTTTGCCCATTTTTCAATTGGATTGCTTTTTTGTTACTGGGTTGTATGAGTTCTTTATAAATTTTGTTATGGGTTGTATAAATTTTTTATAAATTTTAGATATTTAACTCTTTATCTGATACATGGTTTGTAAAACTTTTCTCCCAGCCTTTTGATTTTGTTGGTTGTTTCTTTTGCTGGGCAGAAGCTTTTAAGTTTGATGTAGTCCCATTTGTTGATTTTTTCTTTTGTTGTTTGCAGTTTTGGTGGGATATCCACAAAATCATTGCCAAGACCAATGTCGAGGAGCCTCTTCCCTGTGTTTTCTTCTAGCAGTTTTACAGCTTCAGGTCTGAGAATGCCCAAAAGGCCGGGAGGAGCAATGTCCCTTTTTTTCGGAGCTGAACAGATTCAGTCTCTCATTTCTCTATCAAGCAGTTTGTTCAGACCTTATAAACACAATTCTTTCCAATTTTAAGCCAAATTAAAAAGGTCAGCCTCCCCCATTCACTCCAAAAGTTCCCCCTAGGCTCCCCTGGTCTAGGAAATTCCCCCTGGATTTCTCGTTCCTAGGAATTCCGCCCTAGGTTCCTCTGACCTAGGGAATGTACCAGTACCGCCTTAAGACACCTAACCTTAAGCCTTGAAAACAGCTCAAATAAACTCTGAACTGTTGACTTACAATAAGGAGGTCCAGGTTTCAGGAGAACTCACTGGGGTCACCTGAAGAATGCAGTGATCTGGAGGGCACAATGGGCCCCTATTGGTACCCAATGCCAGTTCAGTGTAGATTCCAGGTGGTCTCTGGTGGGTTTCTCTGAAATCCTGCCATGACTACACCAACAAATGTCTACGTAAATAATCCATAATCAATGTATAAATCAAAATTAGAGTGAGTTTATTATGAGTCACCTTTTGAGGACCATGGCCCAGGGCCTTCCTTCCCTAAGGAAGGAAGGGCATCAACAAAGTGGGGTGTACAGAGCGGTTATATGCTGTCAAAGAGCATGTATCACATAGGATTGTAATGTCCCTTTTACTATAGTGACAAGATCGCCCTGTCAGATTGCCCTGCAAGAATAGTAATTGATGGACACAGCAGGGAGCAGGTCTGCTGTCTTGATGGGTTTGGCTGGTGTCAGGTCTGTTGTCTCAAACTGGGTGGTCACAGGATGACTGCAGCAACCAAGTCCTAGCTTAGGGAGAAATGCTCATCCTTAAGGTTCTGCCAATGAGGGCATCTTTATCTTAAGGGCATATTCTCTTCTCTTTGGGACATGGGAAAGCAGATACACAATGCAGGCGACAGGCCCCTTTGTAAAAACAAACTCCGGCCATATTAGTTCTACCCCAAATGGCTTCCTCATGTACTCCAATATATCCTATTGCTTGCCATTTATTTATCAGTTCCTTAGTACTCATTGTGTGTCTGTTATGTATACAGAATATGTAATATCCCGGGGGAAACGGGGGTTATAGGGTATAGTGTCTGTAGACAAGAAGCTTATTACCCTACTTGGAAAATAACTACATTTCTTTCTGTTTTTTTGGGAGGAAGATCAGCCCTGAGCTAACATCCATGGTAATCCTCCTCTTTTTGCTGAGGAACACTGGCTCTGAGCTAACATCTATTGCCAATCCTCCTCCTTCCCCCCCCCAAAACCCCAACAGATAGTTGTATATCATAGTTGCACATCCTTCTAGTTGCTGTATGTGGGACACGGCCTCAGCATGGCCAGAGAAGCGGTGCGTCGGTTCGCGCCCGGGATCCGAACCCAGGCCACCAACAGTGGAGCTCGCACACCTAACCGCTAAGCCACGGGGCTGGCCCTAAACATAGATTTTTAAAATGTCAAAATGAGTGGTACTCCTGGTGTGTTGTTTCTGAATAACAGCTGTCATTGTCTTAGCTCTTTCTGCATAGTGTTTGCTCCTGCCTCACACCAGCCCTATGAACAGGGCCAGGGCGGGTATCATTCATGATTTCCTGATGAGAACGCTGAGGCCTTGTAAAGTTAGGAGATCTGTCTGGGCGCCGGTATTGATGATATCCTAGGATTTTTATCTACCATGTATTTTTCTTTATCTTCTGTAATTGCCATTAGATTTCGATATAATTGGTAACTTGCTACCT
Source organism: Diceros bicornis minor (assembly GCF_020826845.1). NCBI lineage: Eukaryota > Metazoa > Chordata > Mammalia > Perissodactyla > Rhinocerotidae > Diceros > Diceros bicornis. The sequence goes on from NC_080749.1 coordinate 1,398,816, forward strand.
TGGTTTTTCAAATGAAACCCACAAAGTTTGTGGGTATCTTTTGGTACCTTATTAAGCAAAGGAGGAAAATGAGATTACCAGCTACAGCTGCTGCTCATATTGACAAAACATTTCATTTATTTTTCTACCTGACAAGCGTGTTCATGCAATAGACATTAAGTGGCTGTTATGCAGTCATCATGAAATTGTCAAGAGTGGGGTATTGACAGGACAAGTGTGCACACTTCTCATGCTGAAGAGACTTTCAGTGCATTTGAGGGAAGATAAGATACACTCATGAAAGTGTTAAGCCGCTACCCTTCCAGACAGCACAACATTATTGTCAAAACGAGGGATGCAGGTGTGCCGTGTCTGTGTGTTGATTCCAGAGGGGTCCAGGTGAGCTGGGGCTTCAACCTGACTTTACTGATTGATGAGACTCTGTGAGGGGAGGACCAGGGAGGGCCTTCTAGTGGAGTGGAGCTTGACTCAGGAAACAGGGAGAGACGAATTTGGGGGGTGGATGGGAGGCATGTAGAAAAATATAAGTGATAGTCTGGTTGAAGAGATGGCATCTGTAGACACTAAAAAGCCATGAAAGAAATTGTGTTTTCCTTATTTTCTGCTACTGGAGCCATGAGGTGAAGGAGAGGTTTTGAGATTACCTCACAGCACTGTAATGTGTGAGAGCCCTGGGGTGTGGCTGAAAGCCTGGAGGACCAACTGAACTTTCCATATATATATAGTTTACATGGGGTTGTATAGAGTGCGTATAGCATACATTGTATTGGTGTGAACGTGGAATCCTAAGTGAAACCATTTATCCCTTTGGCTGTTGGTGCCGCCTGTTTTACATGCAGGCAGAGATATCCAAGACTGAGTGGCATTGTATTAGGATGATGAAGCGCTCTAGGCAAGAGTCCATTCATCAGGTGATGTGCAGCTTGCTACCCAGATAGATGCCCGGCTACACCTTCCGTGAAAGGTTCACATGATACAGATATGAAGGAGGCAAGATCCTGTGCCTAATGGCTGGCAACAGGCAGGGAGACATTTTCCTAAACCAGCAGCTGACGCAGCACTGTCAGGACATCACACCTGACATCCTCGCTTGCCCGACTCTTACCTTCTTCCTCTAAGTATGAGGATATTCTCTGATGTTTTGGCCAATCCACATATACAGAATCCCTTCAGTTTCACCAATGAGAGCTCATTTCTAAATTCATGCTAATTAAACGAACCACTCATTTCACCAATGAAAAGCTATTTCTGATATTCAGCAAGCTAAGTAGCAAAGCCTGTGGTGCTTATCAAGATATGACTAGCTTAAAGATTTTATTTATTTATTTTTTCCCCTCCAAAACCCCAGTAGATAGCTGTATGTCATAGTTGCACATCCTTCCAGCTGCTGCATGTGGGACACGGCCTCAGCATGGCCAGAGAAGTGGCGCGTCGGTGCGCGCCCGGGATCCGAACCCGGGCCGCCAGCAGCGGAGCGCGTGCACCCAACCACTAAGCCATTGGGCCGGCCCTAGATATGACTAAACAGCTTAAAGAGACGTGAATAGCTGAAACGCACAGCCAGTTCTGAAATGTGACACTTTCTGATACAAGACTAGCTGACCCCTGGAATCTGAATTCTCTATTAGGGTCAATGACTGTCCCTGAAGGTAAAGCTTGAACTAACTCATCTATGCGTTGTATATTACCGTCACTGCTGAAGAATATTTTATGAATTTCTTAATTTATTAAAAAAAATTACAGAAAGAGCATCTCCTGTCCATCAGTTAATTCAGTTTACTTTATAGTCTCAACATGATGACTACAGTATGTTTTTTGCTTTTAATTTGCTCTTTACCTCTGCCACACTCTTACTCTCCTCACTTTGCTTTATAATCAACAAAGGTTTAGGGAAATATACATATAAGTAAGGAAAATATCATGAGCAGAACCCAGGACATGCATATATTGAACACACACATCCTAAACATGTTGTTGTTCTGAAATCCTAATGAGTAGCTTTGCAAGGTGTTTATAGGCCTCAAAGTGGCCTCCTTTGTGAGATTTCCACTTTACTCCCTGGTGCCAGGTGTAGTTGTGAGCCGTCTCATTCTGTCCAGGTTCTATTGGTCTGTAGCTGGGAAAAGTTTTCTTTGCCAGCAGATCCCTGTCCAATTCTTTTATTCTTGTCTGGTTTATTTACTTTTTCACTATATTTCTCCAAAACACTTCCCAACTTGGACCCAAGATAACTCGGTTTCCTGGACCTTTTGTTGTTGAAGGCAGGGAAGCTATTATCATCCTGTGGTGCCTAGTATACGCTGTCCTTTGACTTTGCCACACGTATTCAAACAGATGTTAAAGGGACAGCATATTTGAATGTATTAAAGATGCTAAGAAATTGCTTAAAAGATGCTTAAAGTTCAGGGAGATCTCCGATTGAGTGTCTGGATTTTGTGATCTTATAATCTCTGCCCACATGCCATCTCTACCTCTAAAGAAAGAGACTTATCGTCTCAAAGAATCAGCTCTTAGTTTCATTGAACGTTTCTGTTCTTTTTCTAGCCTCTCTTTCATCTATTTCTGCTCTGATTTTTATTTCTGTCCTTCTACTGACTTTAGGCTTTGTTTATTCTTCTTTTTCTAGTTCTTTTAGATACTGTGTTAGATTGTTTATTTGGGCTTTTTCTCATTCCTTGAGGTAGGCTTGTATTGCTATAAATTTCACTCTTAGTACTACTTTTGCTGCATCCCATATGTTTTCATATGTTGTTTTTCATTTTCATTTGTCTCTAGGTATATTTTGAATTCTCCTTTGACTTATTCATTGATCCAATAGTTGTTCAGTAGCATGTGGTTTACTGTCCAAATATTTGTGACTTTTCCAATTTTTTCTTCTAGTTGATTTCTAGTTTCATACACTTGTGCTCAGAAAAATGCGTGATATGATTTCAGTCTTCTTAGAAATATTGAGGCTTGCTTTGTTTCCCAACGTATTTCTATCTTTGATAATGTTCCATGTGAACTTGAGAAGAATGTGTATTCTGCTGTTTTAGGATGAAATGTTCTATATATATCTATTAAGACCATCTGGTCTGATGTTTCATATAAGGCCACTGTTTCCTTGTTGACTTTCTGTGTGGATGATCAATCCATTGATGTGGGTGGGGTGTTGAAGTCCCCTACAATTATTGTGTTGCTGTCAATTTTTCCCTTTAAGTCTGATAATAGTTGCTTTATATAGTTTGTTGCTCCTGTGTTAGGTGCATGTATATTAATGTATTATGTCTTCTTGGTGAAATGTCCCTTTTATCCTTATGTAATGTCTGTCTTTGTCTCTTGTCAGGCAAGGGAAACAAAAGAAAAAATAAGGAAGTGGGACTACATCAGACTAAAAAGTTTCTGCACAGCAAAGGAAACTGTCAACAAAATGAAAAGACAACCTACCAACTGGGAGAAAATATTTGCAAATCATATATCTGACAAGGGGTTAATTTCCAAAATATATAATGAACACAAACAACTCCACAACAAAAAAATGAACGACCTGATCAAAACATGAGCAGAGGATATGAAAAGACATTTTTCCAAAGAAGTTATACAGATGGCCAACAGGCACATGAAAGATGTTCAACATCACTAATTATTAGGGCAATGCAAATCAAAACTACAATGAGATATCACGTCACACCCATCAGAATGGCTATAATTAAAAAGGCAAGAAATAATAAGTGTTGAAAAGGATGTGGAGAAAAGGGAACCCTCATACATTGCTGGTGGGAATACAAACTGCTGCAGCCACAATGGAAAAAAGGATGGAGATTACTCAAAAAATTAAAAATAAAAATACCATAAGATCCAGCTATTCTACCTCTGGATATTTATCTGAAGAATATGAAGTCAGTAATTCAAAAAATGTATGCGCCCCTATGTTCTTCACAGCATTATTCATAATAGCCAACGCTGGGAAGCAACTCAAGTACTTATCAATGGATGAATGAATAAAGATGTGATATATATACATATATACCATGGAATACTACTCAGCCATAAAGAAGACAACATCATGCCATTTGTGACAGTATGGATGGACATTGACGGTATTATACTAAGTGAAACGAGTCAGATAGACAAAGAAAAATACTGATTGATTTCACTCATATTTGGAAAATAAACAAACACATAGATAAGGAGTACAGATTGTAGTTACCAGAGGGAAAGAGGGAAAGGTGTAAAGGGGCACATATGTATGGTGACAGATGAAAACAAGACTATTGGTGGGGAACATGATCCAGTCTATACAGAACTGAAATATAGTAATGTACACCTGAAATTTACACAGTTATAAGCCATATGACCTCAATAAAATTAAAAAGAAATTTATTTTTAAATATAGCAAAACCCACTTTACACCTGGGCTGCAGGCAGCCCACGCACTCACTGAATTACACAGAAGGGCAGTTTCCCAGGTGAGTCCTGTCTGTTTTGCCACCCTCGGAACCTCCTGATGAAGAACACAGGCCCTAGGATGCTGAAGCAGGTGGGATCCCTGGGGCAGGGAATGTTCTGAGAGTGTGTGACACAAAGTATCTGTGCAGTGCATACTGGGTAGTGAGTTTGTGCTTCTCTTCAAGGTATGCCTTTGGTCATAATCTGCCAATAACTCAAGGAAAATCACTCTTAGGCTTCTTAAATGGAAAATTCTCGTGTCCCAACTTCAAAGCTGCTGAGTTAGAATTCCGGGGAAGGGACACTGGACTTGTCCAGTTATTATCGTGTAGACTGAAGTCTGAGAAGCACTGCTGCTGGCGTCCAGCTGTAGCCACTGCCCGAGGTCAAAGCTCCACATCTTGTGAGGCTTGAGACGGCTCCCAGGGGAGATTTCTGTCTGTCGTCTGCAGAGGGGCGGCCACCTCACCTCTTCCCGCTGACTCGCTTCCCTAACTGGCTTCGTTGTGCTTTTCTTAGTCCTTTTCTTTACCTTCAGAGATAACTGGGAAAGGCAAGATAGAGATACAAATTTTACTAAATCTAACACTTAAGTAATCTTTAAAAAATTGTACAGCGTTCAGATGTAATGTTTATTTTTCTGTTGGGTTGTTTTTTGTCTTTCTCCCTTTTGTTGTCTTAAAGTATTTTGTGTTATTGGCTGGGAAGATAAGATGATATTAACATCAGCTTTATATTGAGCCCCAAACCAGGAAAGCACTTTATATTTGTCATATAGAATTAAGAATCACATTTGTCTAATGATGTTTAAAGGAATTTGGTTGTTCTATTCCTTGTTTTTTCTTCTTTTTGGCATAATAAAGTCCCAGTTTCTTCTTGGTGGACTGATCAGGAATATTGATGTCTGATCTATAAGTGAAGAGTAAATAGAAGGGCATTATTACTATTCATAAATCTCTTCCTCACTAACATTTCCTAAATGATAACATGGGTGTTAGAGTTAAGAATTTTGATTTTTCCCCCATTGGATTATAGAGAGAAAGATAGTCATTAGAGACTTCACTTGGAGTTGTAGTCAAAGAGCATAACATAAGAGCACTGAGCTTGGGCTCGGCCATGTATCAGCTTTGTAACCTGGGTGAGTTTTCCAGCCACTGTACCCAGTCTCTTCATCTATAAAATGATGAGAAGCACAACATCGACTACGTCAGGATATTTTGAGGGTTATGGGAGTTCATGTATGTTCAAGCACAGAATCAACATTCAGAGTGCAGTGCCTGGTTCAGTAGAAGTGTTTGCTGCTGTTATTTTAATTATCATTATTTCATGTCCTATCTTCCTCATGAGTTCCCTGTAAAACCAACAATATTCCACAGTGTAAACAGTTTTATTCCAGGTCCCTGCTTAAAGGCCTTCAGAGGGAGCCTCGTGCTCATAATCTCCTGTTTTTATCCCAGTCTCTGGAGGGATGCATTTATCTCTTTCTTCTTTGCACTGAGGCACTGAATGGGGGCCCACACCCAGCCCTGCATGTCCTCCTTTTAGTATCCGATGCTGTTCAGACACTGCTTAGTGTTTACTTGGTGGACTATACTCCCTGACATGAACAACTCATGGGAGATAAGACGTAGGAAACATTGTTCCATGTAGGTCTCTGAGTTTATCATAACTCTGAGTACAGTTGATCAAGGGCAAAGGTAGAGTCCCTTAATGCAAAGATCTTCAGAGATGAGGGTGTTCTAATGTGACACCACCTGAAAATAAAGCAAGAACATAAAAGCATATGAAGTTTTAAAAGGAAAAGCACAGAACTAGAAGAATTGATCCCATTACATACACTATTCTATTTGTTTATGCATCAAATTACTGATAGGAAATAGCCAGATGTAGAGATAGTAGAATTGATCAATTTCATAGAGAATTCTTTTTAACAGTTGTTCATATCTTGTGTTTTACATCATTGATTAGGGTAATATTTTCATCATTTCCTTTCCTAGTGTCTTTATCTTTCTCAACTTTTCCAAGAGATATATTTATATTATCCTCTAAAATTTTAGGGCAATTTAAAAAAAGTTATCAAACATTTTAAGTTATTGATTTTGTATACTGGAGGAGATCTAGATTGAAAGTTAATTAGTGATAATTAGAGTTTTAGTTTGGTAAAGGATGGTAGTTGGAATTGATAACAGGATGTTTGTAACCTAGTTTTTTCTTCATTATTTGATGTAGTTTTCAAAATGAGAGAGCAAGTAATTTTTCATGTAATATGTTGTCTCATTTTAAATTATGTGTTCTTGGAGAGGGTGATGGAGGTAACTAGAAAATAATTTAATGTAGTGACTTGTTTTTCTCAAGTAGATCTGTTATAAACCCAACAGCTGTATAGCATCATTTTGTCCAGATGACCTGATGGCACTTTCTTGACTTTTCTTGCTGTGACTCTAGCAATCTGAGGTCACACCACCTTCTCTCTCCTAGTCATGTTTTCAGTTGTAAGAGTGACACTATCAGTAATATAGTGACAACTTTGCACACAGTCTACTATTTACTAAAATATATATATCAATTGCAAACTTTGATAACATTATTAAGTAATGAACTATTTGCAGTGCACTTAACAACTGATTGCTACACATTATTGTGTAGTGACATCATGGTTAAAACCATTATTTGCAACATGTGACCCCTTTCAATTTTATTTTAAAGGAAAAGGTTCAATGACTTTTTTCTTTTTGAAGAAGAAAGATTTGCATTTCCATCTTAGAAAATTGAGAACTTGCTTTTTGCCTTTTTTTTGTCTTCAGCTCTTCTTCCTACTGGTTACTAATTCACATGTCCAGTTTCTTCAGATTCGTGGTGCTACCTCTTCTGCCTTTTTCATGGTTCTCACTTTAATTTTTCTATAATCCCGTCTGAGAAAGATGCTTATCTCCACCTTCATATATCAAGGAAGGAACGGACCCTCCTTTCTGTGAACTTGGAGACAGAGACCAAGGTGAAGCCTCGGTGCCCCTCCCCACCAGTGAGCTGCAGAAGGCCTGCAGAGTCCTGTGAATCTTTTGCTCCCCTCCTGACTCCCTACATAGTTGACATTGACTCCACGGAGAAGCCCAGCTTGGTACAATCGAATTTTTGAAGTCTATAGAAGCCTGCTGAAGGATAAGATTGGCTAGAAAGGACATCAGCAAGCAGTGTGCTCCAAAAGTTGGTGGCAGAAACATTAAGAAGAAGAAAATCTTTTCGTTTATCTTGTTTTCTTTTTATGTTCTCTATCTTCATTTTCCTTTACTTAGATGGTACAAACCCTGTCCATCCCCCATCGTGGTTCTTTTCCTGGAGTCCCACGGCAGTTTATTCATATCTCTTTCATTCAAATTATTTCTGTAGTGTAATTTATCTGGTCATATATATCTGTTTTCCTTGCAGACTGCCAACATTTCAAGACCTTTGGGCACATAGTGTATACTTAAGTATTTGAGTGAATAAATGAAGCTCTTTTGTGGCATAAGATCTAAATAAATAAAATACCTACTAAGCACATGAATGCAAGCATTTGAGAGAGAGTTTTGTGTCTCCTGAAGCAGCCTGTGGACCAGTTTAGGGGCTCAGTGCCAAGGTTACTTAATAGATTTAGATAAAATGAAAGAGATAATGAACTTTAGTTTTAAAATTCTTGGAGAACAGGAACAGCATATCTAGGTGTGGATCAGGACTTGATCATTCTTGTTGCATCTTTGGAAAATCCAGTCCTTTATCTTTCTATGAAAATGTGACTGGCCAAGAGAATGAACAGAGGACTGGCTTTTAGAAAGGCAATTTTGTCAGAGGAAATCCTGGAGGAAAAAATATAGAAGGAGAGCTGGTAGAAACACGGCAGAAACTTTGTGTGTAGAAACCCTAAAAATTGGGTTTACATGCTGTCTGAAAGAACTGTAACCCAACTTTTCTCCAATATAGATTTGAGCAGCTTTTAAATATCTAGGTATACAAAAGGATTAGAAAGGAAAATAGATCAAACTGAAAGGAATTTAGGATGGAACAATGAAATGAAGCTGAAGTAAGCCAGTGCACTGAAATGTGTTTCAGAAAGACCTGCAGTTTTTAAAGGTAGTTGGAAATGTATCCCTCAGGTTTCAAGTAGAAAGGGAAATGGGAACAATTCTGTATCATCTCATGTCCATGAGATTAAAAGCAACAGTCTCTCAGAGAAGCAATACTTTTCTGGCCTCTAATGTCCCAAAAAGTGTTTTGAATGGTGCCTAATGAAAGAGATTCTGTGTGACGTAATGCAAATACAGTATCATCGACTCATTTCCGAGTTTAGTTCAAACACTTTAGGACACGTTCAATTGAGGTAACGCAGAATTCTATAAGGGGCCAAGGAAGAGGCCGACAACATTCTCTCTCAGCTTCTCACTTGACCAAGGGAGAAAATGTTCTTGAACAGATCGACCACATCGCCTAAAGACAATGCTGCATTTTCAATTTTTCTTTTTGTAAACTCAGTCTGCATTTCCCATTACATACGCAAGCTAAAGCCTGTGTGTAGACATCCTTCGTTGGCAATGAGGAGCAGATCCATACTATTAAATAATCAAATAAGCAAAACATCTGGTTGGCCCCTTTTAGGAAAATTACAAGTTTAAGTCCACCTTCATTGGTGGAAGTACATGGTATATCAGAATTAAAATATCTACCATTTATTATGCAGCTAATCATAAGTCATGCTATTTAAATGAAACTGAATGAATTCTTCTTCTATTAAGTGGAATAGATTTTAGACAAACTGATGTATAATTTCATATAGGTGCATTTTTACTTAAAATGTAAAACTCTTTAGAGACCGTTTCATTCAGTTTTAGAGGCATATTTTGTATATTTTGATGATTTTATTTATTTTCCTTCATAGTAGAAAGGCACATCCTACTCTTTTTCTTGCTGCCTTCTCTCTACAAGATAAAACTCATCCAAGTTTATTTTGTTTTATAAGGCATAGGCTTACGTTGTGATGATAAAGAGATCATTTCTGAAACATGTTTGGAACTGTAGGGAGCCCAGAATTTTAGATTATGCTCAGAATTTTGTGAGGTAACTTCAAAGCAGATGGAACATTTAAAATTTTGCCAGAAAAGTTTTCTCTTACTTTTCTTCACAGTAATTAAAAAAAAAAATGTTTAGTTTCTTAATTCTTCAGATGGGTGAGTGCAGGAGTTGGCAGGATTAAATGTACCCTTGAGAGAGCTCTTACTGCGTTACTCTTTCAAAACAACCATTGTGGGCCGACCCCGTGGCTTAACAGCTAGGTGCACGTGCTCCGCTGCTGGCGGCCCTGGTTCGGATCCCAGGCGCGAACCGACGCACCGCTTCTCCAGCCATGCTGAGGCCACGTCTCACATACAGCAACTAGAAGGATGTGCAGCTATGACATACAACTATCTACTGGGGCTTTGGGGGAAAAAATAAATAAATAAAATTAAAAAAAAAGTAATTAAAAAAAACACCACCATCCTAGTTTATGAGTATTTAATGGGGATTCTGTCAGTCCCAGAGCTGCTGACAGAGGCAGTTCCCAAAGCTCCAGCAGGTCCCGGGAGAAGACAGCGCTGGTAATCAGTGTCATCAGAGTTTGCATGAGGAGTGGTCATTCTGTGGATGTTAGAACCGAGTGGAGTTCTCAAATGCAGGCCAGTGACTCTAGACATGAGCCCTGGTCAGAAGCCAGTTCACTTGTCATTCCCTCTGAACATGGTGTCTTCCCTCTGCTCGTGCCCCTTTTTGCCATTTCTCATGCTTCTCCTGACTCTTTCTCTTTCCTACACCTTCTTTCTTCTTTTTTCTCTCTTTCTTACTTTTACTCTCTGTTATATTCCTTCTCCTTATCATTTTTTTCTTCCTTATTGTTCTCATTTGTTTTCTTTTTATTTTGTAGCACTCTGTACATCACGTTCATCTTAAAATCTTGACCCTCTACAACTCTTATATTTCAGTTAGCTATTTTGAAGAAAGTGTTTTGATAAATTTCTCTTAGATGTTATAACATGCTGATTCAAGGAGATAAAAACTATCATGAAAGGGATGGGGATGGAGAATGAATTCAGTTCAGGTAGCCATGAAATTAGACAGAGGGAAACTGAAAGCTTAGGTGTTGATGTTCAAAATATTTCCTGATACATCTTTGTAGTTCATTGTTGTGGTAAACTGCACATGGTCTTATTTACTGTTGGAGCCCAGAAGTTTGCTCCTCTGGGCAGGTCAGCATGTCTCGGCCTATAGAAAAGAAGCTAGGAAACACTGCCTGCGTTTCTAATGTAAAGAACTGTTCGTGTTCCACCAGGAGATCTTTTGGGCTCTTCCCTGCACTATCTGAATAGAAAAAGAGGAAGAGAAGCTTTTCTCCATCTGCACAAAGCCGGGACCCTATTTTGAGTTTGAGAGGATTTACATGTGACTGAAAACAAAAGTGTTCCCAAGTTTGGATTTGCTTTAACAAGATCTATTGGCCGGCTTTGATGTTAAAGGTCTTTATTCAAAATTGGCTACATCTAGTGTTAAGTTCAGAGTTGAGATTTCTGAGTATAAGACAGAAGAATGCCTTTTTGATTAACTCAGTGAAATACAATATTTGGGAAAATGGTTATATTTGAAAGCTACTTGTTAATATTCTGTTACCACAGTGACATCTGTAGGTAAGTGACTACTTCATGCTGTTCTCGATGATTTCTGTTTGAAAGACACGCCCTGAGCTTGATAAATAAATGGCAAGCAATAGGATATATTGGAGCATATGAGGAAGCGATTTGGAGTAAATCTAACTCGGCCTGAGTTTGTTTTTCCAAAAGGTCTTGTCGCCTGCATTCTGTATCTGCTTTGCCATGTCTCCAAGAGAAGAATAAATGACCTTAAGATAAGAATGCAGCTTCCCCCTCATTGGCATTACCTTAAGGATAAGCATTTCTCCCTAGGCTATGATTTTACTGCTGCATTCATCCTGTGACCGCCCAGCTCCAGACAACAGACCTGACACCAGCCACATCCATCGAGACAGCAGACCTGCTCCCTGCTGTGTCCATCAATAGCTATTCTAGCAGGGCAACCTGGCAGGGCGATCTTGTGGTTATTGTAAAAGGTACATTACAATCCTATGTGATACATGCTCTTTGATGGTATATAACCACTCTGTACTCTCCACTTCTTTGGTGCCCTTCCTTCTTTAGGGAAGGAAGGCCCAGGGCCATGGTCCTCAAAAGTTAGTTCATAATAAACTCACCCTAATTTTGATTTATAGATTGATTATGGATTATTTACATCGACATGTTTTACAAGTAATAAAATATCTTGAAAGGAAACAATAAAGCAGCAGCCCTGCATTACACATGAAAGTTGTGCTCCCCCTGGAGGGAAAATGAGGATACAACATGGGTCGAGTACTTGATTTTATAATCCACTGGTGCCTTTCAAAAATATAGCTATTATTGTAAGAGTAAAGATATCCTTAAGAATAGTGCCACAAAACAGGTTTTCCCAGCTTCTTTTGTCAGAGCTGAGACCGACATCAGGCTGAGGCACTTGAAGAGGCATGGTGGACTCAGCTGAGGGTTACTTAATTACTGTGAGATGATTAGCCAATAGTGAATAAGATGCAGAATGATTAAAAACAGGTAAAGGGACATAAAGTTGGAAATAATTAAGAAAAATAATGCCTTCAAAATATCCTCTCATTTTTTATAGCATATTTTGTGGCATGACTAGGATAGTATGTTAGATTTTTCTAAATCCTTATCTCCAGGGCATATATTACTGAGTTCTTCATTGTATATGATAATGCCAAAGAAAACCTGGACAAAAGTATTCTGTACTATCAACAAGGACAAAACATGTAGAACATTGTTCTATATATTAAGATTCCAGCTGTAATAGTCAAGATATATATTCAGGTGTGTAAAATTATAATGATTTTCTATTTTTCTCGGGCTGTGAACCATGGTAAAATATATAATAATAAGCAGAAAACCTGATGAACTAGGTTATTTAAAACACCTGATTTTACAGCTTGGACATTCAAGGGTGAAATAGATCAATTTAAATTTCACACCTTCTCATTTCCTTCTAGCCAGTGAAGTGTCTGGAAGACACAAAATTTACAGACATACAGATTAATTAATTGAGAGTTAACAGTATTTGGAAGCAGTTGAGGTTAAGCCCTCAACAATGGTGGCCCTTACTTCTGGAACCATTGAATCTTTGTCATAAGTTTATTGTATAGACAAGTTCTCTTCTTAGATGATTTGTGCATGTTTCATAGAAGAGAGACAGGGCAGGAGAATTAACTATTACTCCACACCCGTCCCTTTACTGTATTACCTCATGCAATTCTTACAGTAATCCTTTAATGTAACTATTATAATTCATATTTAACTGATAAAGAAAACCATGTTTAGTGGCCTGCCTGGTGGCTCAAGCGGTTAAGTGTGCTCGCTCCGATGCACCGGCCTGGAGTTCGCCGGTTCGGATCCTGGGCGTGCGCCAACGCACCGCTTGGCAAGACATGCTGTGGTGGCAACCCGTATAAAGTGGAGGAAGATGGGCATGGATGTTAGCCCAGGGCCAGCCTTCCTCAGCAAAAAAAAGATGAGGATTTGCAGATGTTAGCACAGGGCTGATCTTCCTCACAAACAAAATAAGACCATGTTCACAAAATTGATCAAGGGTGAGAGGGAAGATCTGAACATCAGTCTGTTGGGTTTTATGCCTCTATTCTCTCCACTGTGATAAAAATGGTGCTTCAACATGGGTACTCCCCATCTGGCTATTTAATACCAGTTCTTGCCAGCATCACTGGATGAGATGAGATGAGAAGTTTATTTCCAAAGTTATTCTATTATATTTAAACTATACTATTTATGAGTCAGATGTCAAGACATGTTTTAGAGGCAGAGAGAACAACTGATTACTTCACCTACACATTTTTCAGTTTTACTATAACTTTCGTGTGTCACATTGTGTCAACTTTGTGTCAACTTTACCAACTTTAGTGCTTCACTGTTCTTTTTTAAAAAACTCACAATTTCATTTTCCATGTAAAGCACCTTGCTGTTTTCTTCTTAGTCACTAGATGGCAGTTCTGTATGTCTGTAAATTACCACTACAGCAGGAAACAAGAGGTCTTAAGCCAGTTTGCTCTGTACAAATGATGGACATAGGAGGATTTCTGGTCCATCAAGGCTGCCTGTGTTATTCCGTGGCCGTAAGGGGGATGTCCAGGACTGCTTACTCAGAGGCATGAAGCAGAGTGAGAAAGCATCCTCTAAGTTCTTCTTCAGATGTGAGTTCAGGCACCTATCCTCTTAAGCAAACGCACCTGGTGCTCATGTGGAGGGAAAGAGCGACAACTACTCCTGGAGGGCTTTTATTGATGCTCCTATGGAAGGAACAAGTTTAAAATAAAACCACATTGCTTAAACCTCACTAACTGATTATTTTATTTTCAAGTAATATGCTGTGAAAATCTGCTATGTCTAAAAAACTATTTCATAAAACTGAAACAATTCTGTTTTTTATTGTCTGGTATTTGAAATACGATTAAAACTGTAAATCCTTTAACATTCTACAATATACAACAGGCAAATATGAATTATATTCTCAAAAAATGTTTGCTCCCATGCTAAAGATTAATATATGGTAGCAAAACGGGTTACCACCCAGTTTTTAACTAAGTTTTTGCTTTTGAAATTACATATAAAATTTGTGTTTTGAAGTATTTTCCTAAAACTCAGCATCTTTCTGATATAAATGGACTAGTTGACAGGTAACTAGAATGAAATTTGATCTTTAAAACTCTAGCTTTGTGTAAGAATTGATAATATCAGGCAGTTGAAAGTTGGGTCTCTCCACTTTATGATATTTATTAATTGTGAATAGCCACATCTATTACAAAGTGCTGAATAATAAAAAGAAATTAAACAATATCAGCCTTCTCTTACCCCACATGTACAGTTTATACGCAAATAAACTCTCAAAGGTCAGAAAAATGCGTATGATTTGAGCTAACTGGTAAAATACTATCTCATTCCAGTTTTAACTTCATTTGAGATTGATTTAAAAAACTCTTCTCTTAGGATCCTGCTCTGATCAGTGCCCCCCGGTCCGCTCAATGTCTCATTTGATTGCAAACCTATCTGAGGAATTGAATATTCTTTTCCATTTGTTCTCTTGAAGGTATCTGTGATAGTGCTTTTTATACAATTTATTATTATTTTCAGAAACATCTTGGGCCAGCTTCGTGGCTTAGCGCTAAAGTGCGCAAGCTCAGCTACTGGCAGCCCGGGTTTGGATCCCGGGCGCGCACTGACGTACCGCTTCTCTGGCCATGCTGAGGCCAAGTCCCACATACAGCACCTAGAAGGATGTGCAACTATGACATACAACTATCTACTGGAGCTTTGGGGAGAAAAAAAAGGAGGAGGATTGGCAATAGATGTTAGCTCAGAGACGGTATTCCTCAGCAAAAGAAAAAGAGGAGGATTAGCATGGATGTTAGCTGAGAGCTGATCTTGCTCACACACACAAAAAAGAAACTCTTTATTTAGGAACATATCAAGGAAACAGATGTGAGGAATGTGGGGTCGCCTAGTTGATGGTGCTTGAGGGATTCCTCACGTGAGTCTCGGCATAGAAAAGTTTAAAGAGTAAAGCAGCATTGGTCAGATCAAAAGTGTGGGGTGAACATAATTCTGAAGGAATAATGATGGAGACATAAAAACAAGAAGCCACTTGAATTGCATTGGAAGATATTAGACACATCAAAGGGCTGGGGAAAAAACATTGTTTAATGTAAGTTCTTTCTAAACTCTAAGGCAAAAAGTAATATGAATTTACATGGTAATTATAAACCACAAAACATCAATTCACAAGACAAGTAAACAACTAAAGTAGAAACCAGAATAAGAAAAATAGAGGTTAAAGGAGAGATGGAGAGAGATGGTTGGGGTCAGAAAACATGGCTGAGTCATCCTTGAAGTCTCCCTCAGACTCTGATCATTCTTAGTGCTCAGTAAACACTTTGAGCCCATGAGCCTGGGGAGGGGCAAAGTGAGAGGTGGTTGGGAAGGGAGACAATGCGAGGATACCCTTGTGGAGGCACTGACATTGAAAATCAGTGACATTTTGCCAAGGTGTTTACCATAATATATTAAGGATTATTCTGGAAAGTTAAGGATTTTTCTGGAATGTATATTTTCATTTTATGGAAACTCCAACTAGCCCAGAGAATGATTTAAACATTTCAGCTTTAGAAATAGAGAGAGGGGCCAGCCCTGTGGCACAGCGGGTAAGTGCACGCGCTCCGCTGCAGCGATCCCAGGTTCACATGATCAGATCCTGGCGCGCATTGATGCGCCGCTTGTCAAGCCATGCTGTGGTAACATCCAATATAAAGTAGAGGAAGATGGGCACAGATGTTAACCCAGGGCCAATCTTCCTCAGCAAAAAGAGGAAGATTGGCATCGGAAGTTAGCTCAGGGCTGATCTTCCTCACAAAAAAAAAAAAAAAAGAAACGGAAATAATGAGAAACTTTTCTGTCAGTTTTAAGAATGAAAACCAGTTAGCATCTGGAAAACAGTTGCAATTTGAGATGAGAATGTGGAGAAAAAATTAGATGTCACACGTTGTTTTTGCTTTTCTCTAGGGCAGTAAGGCTTGCAGGGGGAATGAAGTTCCATGTTTGCTCTATTGAGTTTGAGAAGGTGTAAAATTCATTTGTTCTGGGCAACACTGTTGACCTGTGGAGAAAGACAGATGGTTCAAGCAGCTGATCTAAAGGAATAACTGAGCTCATAAAAGTTTTTAGCTAATAAAGGGTGCTTTTTTATTGAACTTTACTGGACATCTATTGACCTATATATGCAAAGTATTTGTGGTAGGTATTGAGGGAAATACAAAGAATTATAAGGTTCCAAGCTCCTCCACGTACATGAAATGGTTTGCAAGATGTAATTAGATTCTACCAAGGTATT
The DNA here is from genome assembly GCF_020826845.1 of Diceros bicornis minor. NCBI lineage: Eukaryota > Metazoa > Chordata > Mammalia > Perissodactyla > Rhinocerotidae > Diceros > Diceros bicornis. The sequence goes on from NC_080749.1 coordinate 1,415,256, forward strand.
AGTGTATGTTGTATTATAGAACTTAAAAAAATGGGAATGTTATCGAGAAATTGTAATTAAGGACAGCTTCTTAGGAGAGGTGAACTAGATCAAGTCCTCAAAGGGACCACTGTTGGGCAGGTGGAGGGAAGAAAGAGTGAGGATTTCAGATGGGGGAAGAGGAGAAAGGTACAGGCATAGAAAGGAACATGACATTTGGGCATGGGGGTGGGGAGGCCATGACAGGCACAGTCTTCCTGTGACTGAGAGGCAGCTCAGTTTCCTCCTCCAGGAGCCCAGCACTGCTTCCCACCTCCTGGCCTCCTCCACCTGCAGACCCCCCGCCTAAGCCAAGGCCTATCTTATCTGAATCGCTGCCTAATCTCCCAACAGGACCCTTTACTTCCAGTCTTAATTTCTTCTAATCTTTCCTCCACAATGCCTCCAGAGTTACCTTCAAGAATCCAAATTTGTTTAAATGTGACATCTGCTTATACTCTTTCAATGACTGCTCAGAGCATCTGAGAGATCATTCAGATTCCTGAGCTGGACACGCAGGCTTTCTCTTGCTGTCCTCATCTTTAGCCTCATCACACACTGTTTCCTACATGTTTGCTTTGTTCCAGCCTTAAAAATACACCAATTTTGTGAAAGCTTTAGCATCCTTTATATCTGTATTTTTATATGTGTTTCTTCTGTCCTCCTACCCACTTTTTTGATCAACTTAATTCCTATTTCTTAACCTAAACTCATGTCAAATGTTCCTTCCTCTTGGACACTTTTCCTGAGAGGTCTCCATCTAGAGACCCCTTTTGATGTCCCCACTCTGGGCCCCTGTACTTATCTACTTTTCCATAACGGTTGTTTTATTCATGTCTCATAGACAGTGAGCTTCTTCAAGCGGAGACTATCCTACTTCTTGATGAATAAATGGCGAGCAATAGGATATATTGGAGCACATGAGAAAGCCACTTAGTGTAAAACTAATTGGGCCTGACCTTGTTTTTTTTTTTTTCCCCAAAAGGGGCCTGTAGCCTCTGTTCATCCATTGTATATCTGCTTTAAACAATTAACATGTCCCAAAGACAAAAGCAAAGCCCTTAAGATGTAAATGCAACTTTCCCCACATTGGTATTTCCTTAAGGATAAGCATTTCTCCCTAGGCTAGGATTTGATTGCTGTGCTCATCCTGTGATGACCCAACTCGAGACAACAGCCACGCCCATAGAGACAGCAGACTTGATACCCACTGTGTCCATCAATCGACATGCCGAGAGGTCAACGTCATGACTACTGTAAAAGGGACATTGCAATCACATGTGATACGTGCTCTTTGATGGTATATAACCACTCTGTACACCCCACTTCTTTGGAGTGCTCCATTTCTTTGTGAAAGGACTCTCCTGGGCTATATGACCCTCAAAGTTTGGCTCATCATAAACTCAACCCAATTTTGATTTATAGATTGGTTATGGATTATATGCATTGACATTCTATTTGTCCCTCCAGTATCTAAACACAGTACCTGACACCTTTGGGTCACTCAGAAAATGTTTGATGAGTGAATATGTGGGAGACAACACTGGCTGGAGCAGAAGGGGCTTTTCAGGGAGTGGTAGAAAATACGCTCACATTCCTACCATAGTGGTTGAGGCTGTGGGCTTTGGACCCGTTTGTCTGGGTACCAATCCCAGTTATTCCACTTTTAACTGGGGAACCTGTGCAAAGTATTTACTCTCTGAGCCTTAGTTTCCTCATCTATAAAATGCAGCTAATGATTACTCCTGTCTCATAGGGTTCTAGTGAGATTTAAATGCATTAACTTATGTAAAGTGCTTAGAAGCGCTCCTGGCATATAGTAGGCACTAAAATGTTAGCTGTTATGTTATCATTATTGCTCTTATATCTGAGCAATACTATGGTTTTGAAAAGATGCTTTCATAATATAGTTGATCCTCATTATTTGTGGATTCCGTGTTTGCACACTTGCCCACTAGCTAAAATGTACTGGCAGCCTCCGAATAAACACTCACAGGGCTTTCATGTCCATTTGCAGATATGCACAAAGTGGTGAAAAATTTATTCACTGGATGAGCACGTTCCCAGCGGAGGGGAACCAGGTGACGGTCTGCCGTCGTTTCAGCTCATACTGTAAACAAGTGTCCTTCTTGCAGTCTATTTAGTGCCTCATTTCTTATCTTTTGTGCTTTGTGTTGGTGACTTTGCTATTTAATGTGTCCCCCATGTGTAGTGCTGCAATGTTGCCTGGTGTTCCTCAGGGCAAGAGGCTTAGCCTTTACAGAGAAAGTATGTGTGTTCAACAAGCTTCTTTCAGACACGAGGTACAGTGCTGTTGGTGTGAGTTCAATGTTAATATATCACCAATTATCTTAAATAAGGTGACTTTAAAGAGAAACACACAGAAAATAAGGTTATGTATTGATCAGTCGAAGAAAATGTAACTAAGGCTCGCAGCAACCTAACCCTGCATTTCCTGTAGTAGCAGTGGTTCATATTCACCAATTCAGTGTTCACGGTGACTTTATAGAATGTCACACTGTGCATAACAAGAACTGACTGTATCTTATGTAATCTTCACATACTCCTTTATAGTAGGCAGGGTAAGGATCAGGTTGTCCACATTCTACAGGCTATTACAGACCTTATGAGCAAAGTAGAGAATTTAAAATGTCTTGTGCTCAGCATAAGAGCCATGAGATTTTGAGCAAGGAAGATCTATGATGAACTGATGTTTAAGGAACAGTTACCTGGCAAGAGAATGTAGTTTTGAGAGGAAGAGGGAGAACTGAGCCGGAAAGGAGGACCAGCTGTTAAAGTCTCCAAGTATTCCCATTGTTAGGTGAGGAGATTCGGAGCTAAGGTGCTGATGTGATAAAGGAAAAGTAGCAGCCAAAGGATGAAATAATGGATTTGGTAACAATATATAGGGTGTAAGTTAGGCTGTGGTTCTCAAAGTGGGGTCCGTGGACCAGCAGCATCAGCATCACCTGGGAACTGGGTTTAAATGCAAATTCTCAGGTGCTGCTGCAGATCCGCAGAACTGGAAACTCTGGGGTGGGGGCCTGGCAATCTGGGTTTCAACAAGGCCTCCAGGTGCTTCTGGTGCTTCTGGTGCCCATCAAGTTTAAGAGCCAATGAATTAGAAAATGATTCAAACACGTCACCGTGCCCAGGTAAGCTGCATGGCAGGGACATTGTATTTGTTTAGAGGATAAGATGCATTTTAAATTTTAGGCAAAAGTAGTTCAGTGTCTGTTTCACCGTAAGGATTCCAGAGATGCCATTTTAACTCTCTGCGTTTAAGCTCTTTTTTCCACAATATGTTCTCTTTTAGAGACCCTTTGGTAACTTATTTACCACTTAGCACATATTCTGAGAGTCCCTTCTTTCTTGTAATCCCGTTTCAGACGTGAAAATATATTTTATTTTTGTGCACAATCTCCTTTATTTAAAATCTGGATGTCTCTTCCTATAGGATCATGTATTGCACGTGCAAACTTACTGTAAATTCAGAATGCCATTGGTTTGATCCAAAACCTTAGAACGTTTTAGAATTTAGAACCTGATGAATAGAGAATGTATAAGCTTCTGTGTAGGACTCATATTTTTCAGATGTCTAGAGGTATCCCAACTTGCCAGTAATGTGGCCTTAGATTTAGCAGAACTTGAAAATCTGAATATAGTAGAAAATGAATTACATCTCTCATATTAAAATTTACAAAATAAATGATCACAATGTTAACTTACCAATAAGCACTCTCTATATTTTAGGCTCTGAAAGTATCTTGCTTACATAATAAACATGATAAAGTTTCAAAGATGAGCCAATTAACTTTTCAGCAAAAGCTTTACTTGAGTGTATCTTGGCTTCCTTTTTGATAGTTTTAGCCTTAATGTTACAATATTGTTTTCTTTTTCTGGGAATCAGATAATCTTGTATTTGGTGAACATTTTAATTTTTAATGGCCACTTGTATTTTGTGATATGCAGGTGTTCAAACAATCTATAAGAACTAACCATTACTACCCACATATAGGATTATACAGGAATGGAGGAGTTTTGGCTGACTTGTTGTATATAATGGCAGACTCTACCACTTACAATAATTTAAGGATTTGAAGCAGTATTTTTAAATACAAATAATCTCAAAATCAGTAATATATAAAGTATATTACTTACTGTGTTAACTAATCAAAATAGTTAAATTTGTTATTTTTCCTCCATTTATAAGGATGCACCAATTATACAGATTCTGTACAAATTGCAAAGATCACTTTTTTCCTTTTCAAAATTTATTTATTTTAATTTTTATAGTGAGAATCTTAGTGTTGGGTAAACTGCTGCACAATTACTGGAAATGCTGAAAGTCTTTGGGAAAAGTGTAGAAGTCGAAAGAGAATGTAAAGTACATTTCTCCAATGTCAAGTCCTTTGAGCCTCTGTCTAGTTGTACCTTGAAGAGATGGAAGATTAAGTACCAGCAAAGGACACAAGAGAACAGGCTGCCAACTTGAGAGCGTCCCACTGACCACAGAATGCCTGGCAGACGCTTGGAGATGTCGGGGGAAGAGGGAGAATCTCTCTCTGCCCTTTCCCTTAAGGTTCTTCTGGCTGGCCAAATAATCAACAAGACAGGTTAGCAGGAGAAAATAATACCAAGTTTAATAACATGTATACATGGGAGAAAGCAGGGACACTGCGTTTCTCAACACAATAGCAGAAATTCTCGTCTTAAATACCATTTTCATCCTATGACAAAGGAGGATTTTGGGGGTGGGGGGAGTCAGTTACAGGAAATTACCACTAAAGCACAATAAACAAGAGTAAGGTTTATTATGTAGCTCAAGGCCTCCCCTTCCACATTGATAAGTCACTAGAAATGAGCTCATCCCCCTCTCTTCCCAATACAGAGAGGGAGATACCTTTACGAATGGAGACTTCCCTTGTAAATGATTGTCTGGCAACTCCTTGCAGGGCCATCCAAAGAATGTGGCCAGAGAGACAGAACTCCCGATAAGATGGGCTTGTTGGTGCGTTTTCTATTGTAACCTCTATCCTACATTATCTTTATAGCAGTCATGATAGATCTGTTCTAGGAAGGAGCCACCATGTCAAATTCTTTAGGCAGTTAGTGGGGGAGGTCAAATGTCCTTAGAGAAAACAACCAAGGTAAAGAGATAGATTTCAGGGTGGCCAAATCTTGATCTCCCACAGTCCTGCCTTTGAAACTAAAACTTTCACAGTCCTTTTGAAACTTAAAGAAGTTTCATAGTCCAGAAGCTGAGTTGGTAGATTGTTTCATCTCACTGAACACATTTCTTAGTCCTGATAATAGATCAGTTCAATTAAGTTCATTTTGGAAGGTGGTGATGCAGGTGGGCTCTCAAGGTTACGCCTATATTGTGGAAGCAAGCAATCAAGTATTTAATAGAAGCATTTCTATGGAAACAAAAGAAAAACAAGGTTAATAGTTGGAGCAAGTTGTAAAACAGTTTCTGAGTTGAGAGGACAGCCAGTGAAGAAGAATTTCAGATGTCAGCGTCAAAGCATCTTTTGCAGTTTAAAATGTCTCTGATGATGTCATCAAGTAATCTCTTAAGTTTGTATCAAGTCCATCAGCTTTAGTTTGTAAAAGGCTTCAGGAAAAAGGGCAGGTTCAGTTTTCAGTGATTTCAAATGAAAATGATGGAAAAAATCAAAAACGTTAGTTTGGACATCTGTAGCCAGATATTTTAGGAGACTAGAAGAAATCAGGATCCAGTCCAGTCAACAGATATAAAACAAAAACCTCAAAAGACAATTAACAAAACTAGGATCTAATATCCGCAAATGTATACTATAGTTTTTACTGAAACATAATTTTTTTCTCAAAAATCATCCTCATTTTTATCAAAGATAGCCAAATTAAAACTAACTAGTTTGCAAAATAAGTCTAGTTTCAATAGAGTTGGACCAATTATTTACATAAGTACAGCAAGAATAGCAATTGACCACATAGGCTCTTTTAAATCTGCTTCGCTGGAACTTTTTGTAAGGAATCTCACATTGAACTTCAAAAGCCTCTCGAGGCCAGGAAAGCCAAGCCAAGGATTTTGTCATCAGACTTTGCCTGCAATACCTACAGATTTGGGTGAATTCCTCTCTTCCAAGGTTCCCCCCAAATATTTCAAGGTTCCTTGTACCTGCCAGACAAGTGACATTCTTTACTTATCCTGGTAAGTGCTGCTTGGAACATAAGGTACCAGGCCAATATTTCCACGTGTCTTTATTCCATAAAGTCCAATCTTCATTCCTCAAAAGCTATATGGTTATATCGCAAATATGATGTTCCAGTCACAACCTTGGTAATATAACAAGTGTTTCCAATTGTGTCCTGTTATAAGGAGAACAGATTCTTATTGAACTTATGCAAATAACCATATTGCCATGAAAACAACAATACTCACTTACTAAGAGTTTCCAAATCCTGGAGGGATCAGGTAGAGAGAAAAAGATAAATATTTCCATTTTACTTACAAAAATATCATTTACCAAATTGTTATAAGTCATAGCTAGCTCAGGAGAAACAAGAAAAAGTTTTCCTTAAATCTGAAAAAACAAAACATTAAAAATTCAGCAATACTTCAAATGAAAAATCATAAAAATTATAAGCATCCTTATCAGTTTATTCAGTCCCGTGTAATCCATTCTTGATCTCAATCTTTTTGTTAGCAGCTTCATGAAGTTATCAGTCTCTCCATCAGATTTCTGTCATTTCTTACCAAGTTTAGTTTTATGATCAGAAAGTTTATCAGAAGCCTGTACTTCAGTGTAAATGTCAGAGTCCTTTCCATGAATTTTTCTGAAGTTGAAACATATTTTGCAAAAACATTAGAGCAAAGAAATGAGTCTGTAAACAACAAGACCTCAAAATGGCAACTGACAAAGAAATTTGGTTAATTTTGTGACATACAACACTTTAAAATAATAATAACCAGAATTATGACTGATAATCAGGACAGATCAGAATTTCAGTAATGTTATACAATTTTAAAACAGCTATATCAATAACATTTGCCCACATAATACCACCTAAGAAGGTTTTATCTTCACTTGTCTGACAATGTTTTCTATGTAATTTAACATACTGAATAAGCCTAATAAGTTTAGTATCTTCCTCCTTATAGGAAGAGAGCAAATTTCTTTGAGAAGTTTCAGGGCCCTTTGAAAATTCTCAAAGAAAAAAAGACTTATTTTAAGATATGAATTTTGGTGGAGCTTGTCAAAAATATAAACAATCAAAGCAAACAGAACATTAGCAGTCCAAAGAGCCTTAAAAGAGAGACCTCAGTCTTTTGAACGTAGGAAATTATTTTAACAGGTTTTTTTTTTTTTTTTTAGGTAGACTTAGTCAAAGGTAAAGAAAAATCTTTTATAACCTCTTTATCAAGTTTAAGCAAATTATCTTTTTACGAGAAATTTCAATTTTGCACCAGCTTACTTCTGCTATTAAAACTCATTTACTTAATTAAATTCATTTCAATCTTAGCCAACTTGACCATACAAAAACTCCTTTTCCAGAATTCCTCTTCCACAAACCTTCTATAACTTTCTTTTTACATCTAGAATTTGTCCCATGTCTTTCTTTTCCCTTCTAGTACTTGAGGACATATTTATCTTTCTTAACCAAACAAAATATTTCCATTCTTTGCACCTTCTTTATACATCTTACTTTCCTTGTACACAGACATATTTTTCTTAATATTTAGTAGCTTCAATCACATATATTAATTAGAAATTTTAACCTTTAGAAACCTTAATTTGTAAGTAAAAACTAAACAATTATAAACTTTTTTTTACATTAGTATCTTGTGGCTTGGAAAATTTATAAACACTTCATAACTTCTAGAAACATGTTACTTTATAGTACAATCTTTTAATAAAACACATGTTTACCAATAGACCCAAAACACCTTTTAGTTTTCCTGTAATGAAAAGCCAAAAGTAGACAAACGTACATTTAGCAATCAATGTCTAATATCTTATCTTATTTGGAAATGATGATACTCAGAGAATTTTTTATCATAAATTTTAGCAAAACTCTAAAAGTCACCAAAAAGAGTTTGGAAACTGTAACCACCATAACACATAATTATTGTTATAGTTCATCCAACATTTATCTTTTTCACAACTATTTACTTGTTCCCAATAATTATTTAGATTGCCTATAAGATTTCATAAGACTTCAGATAAAATTTGCCATCATTTAAATTACTATTTTTGTTAACCAGTTCTGTAATAGAAATAACATCAGTTTTTTCCTACAAAACTTCATGTAAATTTTATCACCTCTTATACTTTTAAACATAGTTATCATTAAGATTTTTATCAATAGGTCTTGGTCTTCTAATTTTGGACAATGGAAGCATTCCCAGTCAGACATTTTAAAACATACTCAGGCAAAGTTGATGTAACCTCTATATAAAATTAGCTCAAACATTCCAACCTTTATAATCTTATCAACACTTACACTTTTACATGTTCTCAATTCAATTGTAACCTGAGTCAAGGTCTTAAGGCTAGTCAAATTTTTCCCTTCTTTTTTTTTTTGGCCTTTTCTTAGGTACCAAATAACTAATTATGTGAGAGCTCTCAAAACATTTTTTTTTCCCCCAATTTAGAAGTTTTTCCAATTCAAAGGATCCGTCGTCTGGCCATTAACGAGTAGGATCTTCATTTGTATATTTATTCCAATAGTGACTCGAACCAATAAGCCTTTTTAAGGAAAGACCCGGAGGTAACTTTCCATGCTTAGAATAAATCTACCATGGACGCAAAGAGGCGTCCCTGGTGAGGGCGCAGATGATGTAGCCCCCATGATCCACAGAATTCACTCCCAAAGATATTCAGAGAAAGTAAAGACCTTCGTTGCACAAGCGGTAAGGATGGTGTCTCCGGTCTCCCACAATAGTGTGGGACGCCTCCAGTCACAGACCCGCTAATCTGTGACACCGGGCAGGCGATACTGGAATGGGATTTTTCCAACACTAACAAGCAACGAAGGTAAAGACGACAAAAACCCTTATGGACTGGGCCCTTTATGACAAATTCCCCTGAGAGCTTGGCACAGCCGGACAAAGAGACAGTTCGGAACCCCAGTCTACTCGACTGACCACCGAGGTGCACCCCAGTAAATGCACCTTCCGTATGGTGGAGACCAAGGAGAAGATTCTCACTGGTCACAAAGCCAAGTTTTCTCAGGACACAGAACAAGACAGAGATTACTCTGGGAGGAAAAGGGATCAAGATCAAAACCAAGAGTACTCTACCAAATTTAAACCAAGAGTCACTAAAAACCCAAGAAACTAGTTTCCCAAATATTTTCTCCTGCCAATCTAAATTTAGAAAGAGAAAAAATTCTCACCATTTCCTTCTGCCGGACTCCGCAGATAGAGATTCCGGGAGGCTGACGTGGTAAGAAGTCTTACCTTTTGCCGGCTTTCGTCAGGCGTTCCCGTATCTCACCATCTGCAGTAGTCCAGGGAGAAGGCAGGTCTTCCAGCCAGAGAAGGCAACTTGTCAGCCAGTGTGGCTCCTGGCGACTACGCCAAAACTGTCGGGGGAAGGGGGAGAATCTCCCTCTGCCCTTTCCCTTAAGGTTCTTCTGGCTGGCCAAATAATCAACAAGACAGGTTAGCAGGAGAAAATAATACCAAGTTTAATAACATGTATACATGGGAGAAAGCAGGGACACTGCGTTTCTCAACACAATAGCAGAAATTCTCGTCTTAAATACCATTTTCAGCCTATGACAAAGGAGGATTTTGGGGGTGGGGGGAGTCAGTTACAGGAAATTACCACTAAAGCACAGTAAACAAGAGTAAGGTTTATTATGTAGCTCAAGGCCTCACCTTCCACATTGATAAGTCACTAAAAATGAGCTCATCCCCCTCTCTTCCCAATACAGAGAGGGAGATACCTTTACAAATGGAGACTTCCCTTGTCAATGATTGTCTGGCAACTCCTTGCAGGGCCATCCAAAGAATGTGGCCAGAGAGACAGAACTCCTGATAAGATGGGCTTGTTGGTGCCTTTTCTATTGTAACCTCTATCCTACATTATCTTTATAGCAGTCATGATAGATCTGTTCTAGGAAGGAGCCATCATGTCAAATTCTTTAGGCAGTTAGTGGGGGAGGTCAAATGTCCTTAGAGAAAACAACCAAGGTAAAGAGACAGATTTCAGGGTGGCCAAATCTTGATCTCCCAGAGATTAAATCTGGGCTTTGTCTATGGGTGGACCCTGAAAGGAGGATTTTGCTTAAATGACCAGAGAATACACAACCATTTTTCTTGATAATAAGTAATACTTACCATGTAAATTTCTTCATAAATCTCTGAATAAAATAAAAATATATAACCCATATAGATATAAACTCTTACTGACAAACCCCACAGCCTTCTCTAGAGAGCCCAACAGAAAATGTCTCAGCTGACTGTGAATTGGTCTTCTGTAAATGCCAGCCAGCCCTTCATTGATAGCCCTGGATAAGGAAGGGCAGATAAAATTCTTTGAAGATGTTTAGCTGAATTCAGAAGCAAAAATCCTACCTCCAGTTGGCTCCTCTGTGAGAATGGATGGCCAGCCTTATTTCACAGGCTGGGCAGCTGAGGTTTCAGATGAGCTTATTTGCCCTGTTCCCCGGGGATGCAAAAGGAGGAATGTGACATTCATTCAGGGCTGAGATTTTGCACGTAAAGATAGGGTTGTCGGGATAGAGGGAGACTCTCCCTCTGCCCTTTTCCTTAAGGTTCTTATGGCTGGCCAAATAATTAACAACACAGGTTAGAAGGAGAAAATAATACCAAGTTTAATAACATGTATGCATGGGAGAAAGCAAGGACACTGCGTTTCTCAACACAATAGCAGAATTCTCATCTTAAATATCATGTTCAGCCAATGACAAAGGAAGATGTTGGGGGTGGGGGGAGTCAGTTACAGGAGATTACCACTAAAGCACAGTAAACAAGAGTGAGGTTATTATGCAGATTTAAGGCCTCACCTTTTACATTGATAAGTTTCTAGAAATGAGGTCATTCCCCCTCTTCCCAATTCAGAGAGGCAGATACCTTTACAAATGGAGATTTCCCTTATAAATGTAAATGTCTGTCTGGCAACTCCTTGCAGGGCCATCCAAAGAATATGGTCAGAGACAGAACTTCTGATAAGATAGGCTTGTTGGTGTCTTTTCTATTGTAACATCTATTGTACATTATATTTACAGCCATCATGATAATAAGTCCTTCCTGAAACAGATGTTTTGTTTTAAATTCTTTAGGCAGTTAGTGGGGGAGGTCAAATGCCCTCAGAGAAAACAACCAAGGTAAAGAGATAGATTTCAGGTTGGCCAAATCTTCATCTTCCACAGGGTCATAGAAGGGAATAAAGATTTCAGCAAATTGGTTTTTTGTTCTCTACAGTGGAAGTAATTTAAGAAGATAGTCTCTCACTCCAACTTCTCTTCCCTGTTCTCTATCTGTAATATCGCTGTAAAAATTCTCTCTACAAAAATTTCAGTCTTTTTTCTTTGCAGTCTATTATCATCTTTACGAATTCTTTGACTTCACCACCTTCTTGGCACCACAGCGCTAGCCATTGAGATATTATTATAGATTCAGTTTTGCAATTTCATCCTCTTATCTCTATTTCCTCTGCCATTTCTTAGTTTTAGTTCTTATTGTATCTTATGCTTGAAAACATTTCAAACTTACAGAGTATATCAGTTCGTTATCTTCTCAACTTTTTATTATCTAAGTGCCCTCAAATATCACTTTTTTAAAAAAAGAAGTGAAATAGATAATAGAACAATATATTGTAATAAATTGACCACTTATAAAATTAAGTTCAACCTGCAATCCCTCCCCACTTAACAGCGACCATCTTTTATAACTCACCATGCTTTAGTTTGGGCAGGGTCAGTTTATCAATGATTTCTGGATGTTTTAAACCACATGAGATAAATACAGTGTAAGGCAAAATTGTTACTCTTGCAGAAGTTGTAGAATATCCTGATGGTTATGGAAGTTGGTGGCGGAGAACCTGAATCATATGAAAAGTAGTTGATTAATTAGCACCTGACAGAATTTGTTAATTTGGTAAGGACAATAATAAGACATAAATGTTGAAACGATAACTTTGCATATCAGAGTATTGTCAAAGGCCACTGGGGAAATTCATAGTATTCTCAAATACCACAAAAAATGACCACTTTTTCATAAAAGATGTCATACATGATGGCACCATATACTTCTGTCAGAAAATTTGCAATGAAGGAAATTAAGACTTGAGTCATTTTAATTTTAACGATTTGTTTCTGCTTACTATCAGGTTAAAAAACCCTTTTAGAAATAAAGTGATAAGGGATGTACTTGCTTAATTTTTATTTTTTTTTAAGAAAAAGTCTTTTTCACATTTAAAAAAAATATTTATTTGTATTTATTTTATGCTGAATTTATTTGTGCGCCCAAAGCCTTTTTTTAATTAACTACCACCAATTCTTTTCAAACTCTTTCAAAAAGTTGAAGAGGAGAGAATACTTCTAAAGTCATCCTATGGAGTTAGCACTACCCTGATATGAAAGCCAAAGACACTAAGAGAAAAGAAAACTACAAGTCAGTATCTTTGATGAATATTGATACAAAAATCCTCAATAAAATAATAACTAACCAGATTCAGCAGCATATTAAAAGGATTATACATCATTTTTAAGTGGGATTTATTTCTGGAATACAAGGATGTTTCAATATATGAAAATGAATCAATGTAATAAAGCACATTAACAGAATGAGGGAAAAAAACACAGGATAATCTCAATGGATGCAGAAAAAGACTTGACAAAACTAAACATGTTTTCATGTTAAAAACAATAGAAAACTCTCAGAGTAAAAGGAAGCTACTTCAACATAATAAAAGCCAGATATAGAAATACACAGAGAACATTGTATTCAAGGGAGAAAGACTGAAAGCTTTTCTTCTAAGATCAGGAAAAAGGCAAGAATGCCCACTGTCACCATTTCTATTCAACATGGTATTAGATGTTCTAGCAAAAGCAATTAGGCAAGAAAAAGAAAGCAATAGCATCCAAATTGGAAAGGAAGAAATAATATTATATTTGTTTACAAATAATATCTTATATGTTGAAACCCCTAAAAATTCCACAAAAAAATTTTTAGAACTGATAAATTCTGCAGAGTAGTGGAACACAAAATCAACATGAAAAAATTAGTTGTTCTTCTATACATTAATAATAAGTAATCTGAAAAAGAAATTTAAAAACTTTACATTTTTATTTACAATATCATCAAAAAGAGAAAAATACTTAAGAATCAACTTACTCAAGGAGGTAAAAATTCCAATGATGTTTTTTGCACAAATAGAAAAATCTATCCTAAAATTCATATGGACTCTCAAGGGACCCTAAATAGCCAAAAGAATGTAGAAAAAGAAGAACAATTTAGAGAAGTCACACTTCCTGATTTCAAAACTTACTACAAAGTAATCAAAACAGTGTGGTACTGGCATAAATACACACAATATACTAATGAAATAGTATAGAGAGCCCAGAAATAAACCTTTGCATATATGGTCAAATGATTTTTGACAAGGGTGCAAAGACCATTCATTGGAGAAAGGATAAGTTTTTCAACAAATAGTGATGGGAAAACTAGATGACCACATGCAAAAGAATGAGATTGGACCCTTACCTTACACCATATACAAAAATTAACTCAAAATGGATCAAAGATCTAATATTAGAGCTGAAGCTATAAAATCCATAGAAGAAAACACAGAGTAAAAGCTGCATGTCGTTGGGTCCAAATGCCATTGCCAACAATGATTTCTTTAATATGGCACCAAAGACATAAGCAACAAAAAAAAACAACAAATTGGACTTCATCAAAATGCAAAAGTTTTCTGTATCACAAGATACTATTAACAAAGTAAAAAGGCAACCCACAGAATGGTTGAAAATATTTGCAAATCACATATCTGATAAGGGATTAATATCTAGAATATATAAAGAACTCCCACAACTCAACAATAAAAATCAACCCAATTTAAAAATGCACAAAGGACTTGAATAGACATTTCTCCAAAGACATAAAATGGCCAGTAAACACGTGAAAAGATGCTCAACATCACTAAGTATCAGGAAAATGCAAAATAAAACCACATTGAGATACCTCTTCACACACATTAGAATAGTTTTACTATCACAAAATCAGAAAATAACAAGTGTTGGCAAGGATTTTGAAAAATTGGAACCCTTGTGCTTGGATGGTGAGAATATAAAACTGTGGAAAACAGTATGGCAGTTCCTTCAAAAATGAAATACAGAATTACCATATGATCTAGAAATTCTACCTATGGGTTCTGAAATAACAGAAAATATATTTATGGATCTCTGTCTCCAGTTCCTGGCACAGAGCTCCTAAAATCCTTGTAATTTCCTAAATGATAAGAACACTAGGAGCATCTCTTTTTCTAATATTTGTCTTTGACCCCATCCCTGACACAGAGCTCCTAAAACCCTTGTAATTTCCTAAGTGAGAAGAACACTAGGAGAATCATTTCTTCTATTGAGACAACTCTGGGTGGGCTCCTGGATGGCTCCTGAATGGGGGCTGGTCACCAGAAAGACCAAGCCCCTATTAGAAGCTTGGAATTTTTAGTCCTATCCCTTATCCTCCAGAGAGGGGAGAGAGGCTAGAAACTGAGTTAATAATTGATCATGCCTACGTGAGGGAGCCTCCATAAAAATCCCAATAGAATGAGTTTCAGAGAGCTTCCAGATTGGCAATGACAAGGAGTGCTTGGAGAGTGGTGCACCTGGAGATGGCATGAAAGCTCTGTGCCCCTTCTCCATACCTTTTCCTATGCACCACTTCCATCAGGCTGTTCTTGAGTTATATCATTTTATAACAAACTGGTGATCTAGTAAATGTTTCTCTGAGTTTTGTGAGCCACTCTAGCAAATTAATCAAACCCAAGGAGGATGTTGTGGGAATCTCTGGTTTACAGTCACTCAGTCAGAAGTACAGGTAACAGCCTGGGCTTGTAACTGGCATCTGAAGTAGAGGTGAGGTTGGGTGGGTGTGCAGTCTTATAGGACTGAGCCCTTAAACTGTGGAATCTGATGTATCTCTGGGTTGACAGCATCAAATTGAGTTGAATTATCTTACAACCAGCTGGCATTCCCAGAATTGCTTGTTGGAGGTGTGGGGAACCCTCCCACATGTGAAAAAAATGAATCTCAGAACACCATATATGGGTATAAACCCAAAAGAACTGAACGCATATATAAAGACATATACGTACACCCGTGTTCTTAACAGCATTATTCAAAATAAGCAGAAGCTGGAAGCAGGCCAGGTGTCCATAAATGGATGAGTTGACAAAAATTGTTGTGTAAAACACAGTGGAATACCATTCACCCTTAAAAAGGATGGAGTTCTGACACATGTTATGACATGGATGAACCTTGAGGACTTTATGCTAAGTGAAGTAAAGCCAGACACAAAAGGAAAAATACTGCATGATTCCACTCATATAAGGTACTTAGAGTAGTCAAATTCATAGGAATAGAAAGGAGAATGGTGGTTCCCAGGGTCAAGAGGGAGGGACAACAGGGAGTTGTTGCTTAATGGACACAGAGTTTCAGTGCAAGGTGGAAATAGATCTGTGGATGGTTAGAGGTTATCACTACACAGTTATGTGAATGTACTGAATGTCACTGAACTGTACACTTAAAAATGGATAAAGTGGTCAATTTCATGTTATGCATATTTTATGACCATCTAACAACATTAATTATTTTCAACAAATGAACTAACACTAGCTACATGCAATAGCATGGATGAATATCACAACCATAATGCTGAATAAAAGAAATTATATTCAAAAGGCTATATATTTTATAATTCCATTTATATAAAATGCAAAAAAGAAAAAAAACCGAGGTCTAGCTTCCAGTACTAGTGGAGTAGCTTGTTGAACTAACACTCTCACAGATAACAATGATAAAATCTGTATGAAATTTTATATATATTTATATAGAATCATGTATCTATATGTAATACACATATAATAAATGTGTATATGTATGTATGCATAAATCTCTTCCAAAGGCAAGCAGAACTGAAGGGGAGTCTTCCCTTGAATCATGGGAATTTTACCAGGAGATATTTGCAAGCTTGAGTATTTTGCCTCAAAGCATTCCAAAATCTGTACATGGCCCAGACGGGAAAAACTATAGTATTACTTGTAATGTTAGAGGATGTATTTTGGGGCTGGCAGAGTAGCCGGAAAGTTAGGGGAGAAATTCTGGAAGGGAGGGAACCACAAAGAGGAAAATCTTAAAATATGTATGAAAGTCTGCCCCCCACACACACAGCAAATTGGCAGATCTTTGAACAACACACCTGCAGGGTAGGCCCCAGAGGGCGTAGTGTAAAAACAGCAGTTGGAAGATGAAAGAACTGAATGAGGATTTCAGCTATGCCCATTGTAAAGGAGATAGGATTGGAGTTTCAGTCCAGCCAAGTCAACTCTCTGCTAGAAAAATAACAACACTCTTCACAGGGATACAATAGAATCCAGAGTCTCCATACCTATCATCCATGGTTTCCAGTACATAATTTAAAAAATCATGAGATTTGAAGAAATAGGAAAATATAATCCATATACGACCAAAAGTGGGCAGTAGAAACTATTCCCAAGGTGTTGCAATTAGCAGACAAGGATGAGAAAACAGCTTTTATAAAGATGATCATGGTGGTAAAGAAAAATATTCTCATAATGAATGAACAGATGTAGAAACTCAGCAGAGAAATGGAAATTACAAAAAAGAACCAAATAGGAAGATGAAATACAGAAAATATTTTTGAGTTTACTGGTAGATTAGAAACAGTAGAAGAAACATGAATATAGAGCAATAGAAATTATCCAGTCTGAAGAAAAGAACATAAAAGTTTTGAGAAAAATGAAGACAGCCTTAAGACCTGTGAGATGAGTGAGTCCCCATCAGAGAGGAGAGAGACAAAAAATTAAATGAAGCAGAAAGGCAAATCAATGAGTAATAGCATAAAACTTCCAAAATTTGGTGAAAAATCTAAAATTTTAGATCCAAGAAAGACAGGAAACACACAAAATAAAATACAAAATAAAACCATACCTAGGCACTACCTAGCAGCTTGACATGATAGTCAAGCTGCTAAAATCCAAAGATAAAAAGAAAATCTTGAAAGCAGTCATGGAAATACATATATACAGGGGAAGACATTACATACAGGGAGAAATAATGTGAATGATGGATGATATATTATCAAAAACAAAAGAGACAAATCAGCAACAAAATGACATCTCTCAAGTGCAGAAAGAAAACCCAAAAGTCAACACAGGATTTTATATTTAGCAGAACTCACTTTCAAAAAGGAAGCAGAAGCCACAATAAGATACCACACACCTATTAGGTGGCTAAAATAAAAAATAAATTTGCAACTACAGAGTGCTGGTGAGGACTAGGAGCAACTAGAACTGGGAATGCTACATGATAGTTGCATTCGGAAAACAGTTAACAGGTTCTTATAAAGTTAAACATACACTTATTATATGACTCAGATATCCCACTCCTAGAGATTTACTGAAGCAAATTGAAAACTAATGTTTAAACAAAACTCTTTGCGTGAATCTTCATAGCCATTTTATTCATAATTGTGAAAAGCCGGCAACAAACTAAATGTCCTTCATCAGGTGAATGGAGAAAGAAACTGTGGTGCATCAGTACATTAGAATACTACTTGGCAATAAAAAGGATAAACTCTTGATTCACACAACAACAAGGATTAATCTTAGATGCATATCTCTAAGTGAAGGAAGCCAGATTCAAAAGGCTATATAGTATATGATTCCATTTATATGACTTTCTAGAAAAGACAGCATTACAGGGATGGAAAATGATCAGTGGTTGCCAAGGAATGGAGTGGGGGAAGGGGTTGACTACAAAGAGACAGTATGAGAGAATTTTGGGAGTGAAAGAAACAGCTCTGTGTGGTACCGTGGACACGGATACATGACCGTAAAGTTGTCAAAACCCATACAACTGTACACCGCATAGAGTGAATTTTACTCTGCAAATTTTAAAAATCAATCAGGATGCTGGGGAACTCAGATGGAATGCAGTGACAAATGTACCTTACTGTATTACAAGCATGTGACATAACCACACAGAAGGGGTGGGGATGAAAGGTCCTGACCGATGTAACTTTGGAAGACAGTGTTTTGATGGGATACTGTAAAACTAAAGTACTGTACAAAAACACTGTACTCTAGGTGGTAAATTTGTTTTTCATAAGGGTATGGATTAGCGATTCTGAAACTAGTTGACACATTAGTAAATATATTGTAGATAACTGGAGTTAAGTTTCTCACTGTTGGTGAAAGAAGTTACAAATAAACAAAAGGAGAATGCTGGAATAAACTCTGTGGTGCTGGATTGGAGTTGGAAGTATCAGTATGAATCCATGTCTCTTTTAATATATCTATCCAGATAGATAGATAGATTGATAGATTGATATATCGATAGGTAGATGTGTATACCTGAGTTTACATTCATACATACATTTCCAAGCTCTGCTGAGAGGGTCTAGAAGCAGTGACACCCTCGTATCAATGGTCACACCTAGCTCCCAGATTTTGGTTTCTAAATATCATTCTTCAATAAAAAGAACCAGGTTTTCTTGGAGAAATGCCTAATTCAAATCTGGGGATGGGAAATACAATATGAGCCTGGAGCTTCTTGTAGTGCCAGAAAGTAGGAAAGTGCTTTCAAAAAAAAAACACAGAAAATGATGAGATGTGTCAAAAGGAATCAATCTGGGCTGGCCCTGTGGCTTAGCGGTTAAGTGAGCGTGCTCCGCTGCTGGTGGCCTGGGTTTGGTCCCGGGCGCGCACCACTTCTCTGGCCATGCTGAGGCCACGTCCCACATACAGCAACTAGAAAGATGTGCAACTATGACATACAACTATCTACTGGGGCTTTGTGGGGAAAAAATAAATAAATAAAATCTTTAAAAAAAAAACCAAAAGGAATCAATCTTAAAGACTTCCGTACGGCTCAAGCTGGAAAACTAGGAGCAACAAAATAAATAATGGTAGCATTGGATTATTACCCAGAGAATAAAATAAATATCCATGAGTCTATACTGATATAAAGAAGATTAAATAAGAAAGGAAGAAAGAATAAAAGGGGGGGGAGAATGAGAGAAAGAGAGAAAGACAGGAAGAAGGCAGGGAGAGGGAGGGGGGAATATTCCTCACAGAATTCCAAATAATAAACGCGGCTGGATAGCATGAAATAGAAAATCGCCACTAGACCACCACAGTAATAATTACTGTGGGCAAGACTGACTGATGAATGCAAAAACTGTGAGTGAAACTTAGAGAAGAAACAGTACATTTGCAGAGCCTCAAAGCATCTCCCTCCAAATACTTAACTTTTTTCTCTTAATTTCTTTAAAAGACCTATGACTATTTAAAGAAAAATCATAACACTGTATTGTGGGATTTATAACATGGGTAGATGTAAAATTTATGACAACATAGCACAAAGGACAGACAGAGGTAAATGGAACTGTTCTGTAACAAGGCTTCCATATTTTACATTGATTAAACTGGTGCACTATTAAGTCTAGGTAGGCTGTGATATGTTAAAGATGCATATTGTAACCTGGATCAACCACTAAAAACTGCAAAGGTGTGTCACTTAAATGCTAATAAAGGAATTAAACAGCATACAAAAAGGGTTTGTACAAGAATGTTCACAGGAGATGACCTGCACGTCCCCAGGAGGAAGACGAGCCCACTTCGGGGCATCCACAGAGCAGAACGCCCTCAGCCGTGCTGAGGAGCAAACGCTGACACACACGTGCTGGGTGAGTCTCATCTACCTCGTGCTGAGGGATGCAAGCTAGACAGAAAACAATACACGTGGGCTGATTTCTGCCAAGATGAACCTATGGTGAAAAAAACATATCAGTGGTTGCCTCGGGGGAAGGAAAAAATTGCCTGGGAAGGAACAGGAAGGAGTTTTCTGGGGGTGAAGGAAATACATTATTCTTAAAGGGGTGAAGGTTATATGGGCATGTTTATTTGCTAAAACTGTACGATTGAGATTTGTGCCTTTCAGTGTGTGTACATCTTACCCTCCCCCACACACAAAAAGGACTAAAAGAATAATAAAGTGAGGTGAGAATGGGATGGAGTCTAGATAAAACAAAAATGGCAGATGATTAGTAGTTGTCGAAGTTGGGTGACGGGCCTACTATGCTATTTTGTTTATTTTGTATATTGTTTAAATTGTCCTGTACTAAAACACTTGTATAAGAAGACAAACTCGATATACAGTGTTTGCTGGTAAGATATTGGTTACATTTGGGGAGGAAGGAGGGAGAAAGGGATTGTCGGGGCCTGAATGAAGCTGGTGCTAGTTCTTGGTCACACAAGTGTGTTCACTTTGTAATAATTCTTTGAGGTTTACATGGATGACCTCTGCATATATTTCTGTATGAATGTTATACATCAATAAACACTTTAAATCCTGCATATTTGCACAAAGATAAACTCAATATCTGAGAACAACAGCTGTGTTTTGTTTTAAAGTGGAACACATTCACTCATGACACCATTAGATGGATTTTAATACTCCCAAGTATCGATTAATGCCCTCACTCTTCCTTGGTGCCCTAGGTCTTTCCATTTTTGCCTCAATTTGGCAAGTGGCATAGTTTTGAGTTTTTATGATGCAATCTTTTTCCATCAACGTCCACCCCCATAATGATGCTCACCAAGGCCTTGACATCTAGCACAGTGCAGTGTTCACAGCAATCACTCAAGACCTGTGGGACTGGGTTGAATGAGGAAGAAAACGAGGAGCAATGATGTTCATAACTTATGTCTAGGTGCCATATCGTGACTTAGGAAATTGGTAGGATTTTTCGATAGATTTGCTATGCCTTCTAATTTTTCCTATTGAAAACAATGGGAAATAGGGTCTCAGAGTTCTTTCTCAGAGAAAGTCTGACATTTCAGGCACAGATTACTGACAAATATTAATGGTATATGACTTTCCCACCTCATCTTAGTTTTAAGTTTTTAATTCCTTACCATGGAAATGACCTAACTTTGCTTCTTCCAAATCTTGTAGTAATACTGATGCTCCAGAAAGTCGGGCCACGGATATTCTGCTGTTGTGCATCCTCTCTGCAAAGAAGTGGAGCTGTGCATTCACCAGTCTGAGAAGCACGTGGTGCTGTAGTATTTGGAGTCAGAGTAGCTAAATGGAAAAATGACTTCAGAGAGTTATCACCATAACCCCCAACAGCAACAAATTATTTTGCTTAATTATTTTGTGATTCTGAGGGTATATTTAAAAAGGGATATTAAAACTGGTTGCCAAGGAGCCAGCCCTATAGTAGAGCAGAAATTGAATATTACCTTCCTACAAAAACTTCCCTGACATTGTGGGAAGGACCAACGGGAAGTTTCAGTGCTGTCGCCTGTGTTAATGAGGCCACGAGGTCCACACTGGGATAAGGAAGTCCAGTGAACAAGCCTGTGTGCAGCGTTGGAGAAGGGGCGTGCGTGTGGTCCCCTGAAGTGGCTTAGGAGTCACTTACCAGTGCACCTAAGTTTCCCGTCTGTATATGCAGGAATTGGGGCTGTCCACTGTGATGTTTTCTCCTTTTTATGACATGGCTCAGGGCAGTCCTTCTAAGATGCCTGACCAAGGTATGGGCCCTTCAGGCAGCCGGGGTCCAAAGGGAGGATCTCTGCAGCGACCCTGACCACAGGGTCCAGAGGGAGGATCATGGCAGCCTGGAGGGATGGAGGGGATAGCAGGACAAGTGGCATTGAAAAGGCAAATTCCAGGATCCCAGTCACCCGGTATTTCCATTTTAGATATTGAATTTACATTTCAAATACTGGCCAGGGAGCTTCAAGGAGGGCTGCAAGCATCCTCAGCAACAGCCAGGCTGGTGAGCCCCACCCCTACCTGAGTACCGGCCTCAAGGGATGCAGGCCAACCACGCTGCGCATACTCCAGGCGGTGGGCAGGGCATGGAGGGTGGGCGTGGTAGAGAGAAGAGGTATGATAGAGGGTGGGGTGGACAAGGAGAGGAGTGGGGCCCAGGGGTGGAGGGACAAGGAGGGAGTTGGGGCCCCTAGCTGTGCATGCTGGGAGATTTTGTCTCTCACCGCTCCAGGCTGGGAGCTTGCAGGACTACAGGACTATAACTCCCCGGATACTCTGGGCACGGGGCGGTGCCTAGCCCTGAGGGAAGGAGCAAGGAGGTGTGCTCTGCCCTGTGGTCCTGCACCTGCTCCACGTGGACTGAGTCTCAGAGGGATGTGACAGGACAAGAGGGACCAAGGAGTTAGGAGGGTGTGGCGGCTGCATGGGCAGCCGCGGGCCTGCATCGTGCAACTGCTTTTGTCCAAAATTGAAGCCGGACTCATGTCTATTCCACACCGCCTCCCTCCGTTGCTTGATTCCTCCTCCCACCTGCATGTCTGTGGGTCTTGCCACAGCCTCCTACCTAGTCCAGGGCCAGGTGTTTCTCTAAAGTGCTTATGGGAACTGGTTTGACATCCCAGAAACTTTCCTCTGCCTGCTGCCCTCTGCCTTCTCCAGCCAAAGTGCCATCATTTCATCAGCTTTTGGGAGAAATTCGCCCTTGTGGCCCCTCTTGCAAGCACAACTTAAGAGCTTTGCAGGGTAGTAACAGTGGCTGTTGCTTGCCTTTTTCGCAGAAGTGGAAGTTGAGGCATCCGTGAGGTTAATCATTGGTTTCCCCAGGATCCGCCAAGAGCAGAGAAGAACAACCCAATTCCCAGACAAGTATCTAATAGAACATTTTCACCAACACCTTCCAGTGCAGGGGCCTCTGAAACAGCATTCTTAAGATGAAAATAGCTTAAGCATTTTGTCATTTAGATTGATAGCCTAATCTCAGCTCAGGCCTGAGTGGCCAGTCTCTCAGGGACACGGGTGACGACTCTGATCCCTCAGGAAGAGACCGGTGGTCCAGCTTTGGGAGAGGGATGTTCAAGGTAGACAGCACTTGGGCAGCATTTGAAACCCATCAGCTTTAACATCTCTGCTTTGGATTCTGGCAAGGTTCCAGGATAAACACGCCTAGGGATAGTCAGATGTACCATATTCTTTAAAAATTGTTTAGAGTAGTGAAAGGAACAGAGCATAAAATATCCTGCTTATTTGCAAAAGATGAAATGCAACCAAGACCTTGTTTTTTTCTTTTGTTTTTTGAGGAAGATCAGCCCTGAGTTAACATCCATGCTAATCTTCCTCTTTTTGCTGAGAAAGACCGGCTCTGAGCTAACATCTATTGCCAATCCTCCTCCTTTTTCTTCCCCAAAGCCCCAGTAGATAGTTGTATGTCATAGTTGCACATTCTTCTAGTTGTTGTATGTGGGATGTGGCCACAGCATGGCCGGACAAGCGGTGCATCGGTGTGTGCCCGGATCCGAACCCGGGCCACCAATAGCAGAGCGTGCACACTTAACCGCTAAGCCACCGGGCAGGCACAAGACCTTCTTGTTAATTTTTTTCTGCTCATTTTCTTGCCTGTACTGTATGCTTGAATGCAGAAACAAAAAACATGAATTGCCATATTCTTTTTCCTGAGATTGGTAAATTAACTTAAAAGTCTTATTGAAACCTGTGGAGGAATGGTTAGCAGCTTTCATGATTTATGTCATCTCTAAAAATCTGGGCGTTGATCTACATCAAAAAAAGTCCTTGTTTATATTACACATCCCAATAGGTTACATTTCTGATTCCTGAATGTGGGATATTATCAAAACAACTGAAAAACCTGGTCATGGAATCTGGACTCTGTCACTTTGTCAAGATTTTGCCTCTTTATGAATTAATGACGCATGAATTCTTTGACATTTTTGTAAAGAACGGAAGAGAAACTCTGTAGTGTCTCTGAATGTGGCAAGACGGGGAATTCTCATTAGACCACATCCTTGGGTTCTTCTCTCGTGTTCAATAGGCCCGGGTGATAGTCTGTGTGGTCAGGTGCAGCGCCACTCCCCCAGCCCCCAGTGTTCCATCCTATTCTGGCCTGTGCCTTCTTCAGGGGATTCTGATTACACTCGTCCACAAGGGTTGGAAAGAGACATTGTAACATGAGGATATTCATCATCTTATTTTATTTTTTTAGATTTTATTTATTTATTTTTCCCCCCAAAGCCCCAGTAGATAGTTGTATGTCATAGCTGCACATCCTTCTAGCTGCTGTATGTGGGACGCGGCCTCAGTGTGGCTGGAGAAGCGGTGCGTGCCCGGGATCCGAACCTGGGTTGCCAGCAGCAGAGTGCGCGCACCCAACTGCTAAGCCCCGGGGCTGGCCCTTTTTTTTTTTTAAAGATTTTATTTATTTATTTATTTTCCCCCCAAAGCCCCAGTGGATAGTTGTATGTCATAGCTGCACATCCTTCTAGTTGCTGTATGTGGGACGCGGCCTCAGCATGGCTGGAGAAACAGTGTGTTGGTGAGCGCCCAGGATCCGAAACCGGGCCACCAGCAGAGGAGCGCGAGCACTTAACCGCTAAGCCACGGGGCCGGCCCTCATCATCTTAAAACAAGGATTAATGGAGAGGAAAGTCTCAGGGTGTGTGTGCTCCGATGCACTGCTGTTGGGGTGTGGCCGCAGTGACCACTGTGCTCCCAGCAGTCCCCACAATGGCTGTCTCAGACGTTTGATCTCCTGGTGCAACCACAGCAGCTGTTGACAAAGCTGGGCTCTTGTGGTTCAGTGTCTTCCTTCAGATTTTGTGGCTCTGACCCTCCTCTGCTCGCCGCCTTCCTATTCCTATCTGCTGCGTTGATTGCTTTTAGTTGTTTCCTAGGAGCCACTGTGTGTAACTGTATTTCACAGTGTCTTTAGGGACCCACCCTCACTACACGAGTCACTGTACAACAGCCGCTTATACTGGTGTAGCCCATGTTCATCCTCTCCAGTGGAGCTGTGAAGAACCCTGCTTACTCGGAGCTCCTCTCATTCTCATGCTGCTGGGGCTGTTATGAAGCTGGGCATCTCGTCTTTGGTCTCATCAACATTACTCTTTTCATCGATTATTCTGAAGTTGGAGACGACTTTGTTAATAATGTGGACACTGACTGTCACAGGCACTTTTATGTATCTTCCCCAACAGCTCTGTGAAGTAGGCCTGTGGTTCCCATTTTACAGGGGGGGACACTGAGGCTCAGGGAGGTCGAGTAGCTTCCTTCATGCAGTGTCTTGGTACATTTTGAGTCTCCACCTGGAACTCCACCTCTCAGGTGTGTGCCCTTAGCTGGTGTTCGACTTTGTGCCTCTCTACCAGCCTCCCCAAAGACACAGGCCCCATCCTGAGTCCATTGTCTGCTTGATGGCAGTCACCCTGCACAAACAGGCCCTGGGCGGGGAGTGGACTAGTGGGCCGTGGTCCTCCAGCTTACCCTGGGAAGGTACTAGGTTTCTTGCGAGAGCTGGAGCAGTGGAAGATACTGACCGTCACTCACCTGGAAGGTTTGTTGTGTAGAAATACTCCACTGACTTTTTGCAGGTGTCGTGTCT
Source organism: Diceros bicornis minor (assembly GCF_020826845.1). Taxonomy (NCBI): domain Eukaryota; kingdom Metazoa; phylum Chordata; class Mammalia; order Perissodactyla; family Rhinocerotidae; genus Diceros; species Diceros bicornis. The sequence goes on from NC_080749.1 coordinate 1,440,940, forward strand.
TCTTTGTCTTCATTGCTCCTCTGGGCTTTTTCCTACAGTCCATGCTGTGCAGTAACATACAGTACAGAGACTGGTGAACATAATGCTGTTGTCCTGCACCAAATGGTCACATCATTCATTTTTCTAATTATGAAAGAAATACATATTGTAAAAAAAGTCACAGTACACAGATCTGTATAAAGTGAAACCCACCCCTTTCATCCCCTTCCCTGAAAACTCACTCCCCTACTCAGAACCCACTACTGTTAACAGAGTGGGGTTTATTCTTCTGGAAATTTCCTATGAATTTATAAATACACATAAAGTTTTTTAACATAAATTACATAACTACATCGTTTTGCAATTTGCTGTTTCCCAAATCATATATCAAAGACGTCTCCCCTTATCAGTGCACATCATTCTAACTTACCATGTTAGATGTTTTAGAGGTATTCCAAAGAACAGGAATACCATAATCTGTTTACTTCTTCTTTGATAGAAATGGGATTACATCCAGTTTCACTATTATACATAATGCCGCCGTAAGATCCTTGTATGGAATTAATTACACTGCTATTCAACTGCTCAATTTGCTTTGTTTCCTTTTAGTCAGAGACTATGACATAAGATTTTCATGGTAATTATAGGGAAATTAATTTTATCATTGAATAAATAAATTTATGGGGAAACTGGACTTCAAGGTCATCCATCTCAATATTGTGGAGAAAAATCATGAAACTTAGAAGGTGTGCTCCATCACATTCTAACAAGTCATGTTAACAATTTAAAGTTGAATGTTTGAGTAGCCTCTACTGTCTCTCTTCCAAAGACGGATGACTTTTTCTTTTCTTGAAAACTTCTGACTCCAGGGGCTCTCAGTTTGGCTAGAGAGGATAAGATATTGGTGTTGTATCTGTTTCTCTTCAGCTGTAGGCTGCATCTTCTAAAGATCATAGAATTGAACATGGTCCAATCGATATATATGATTTGAGTCAAAAATTCAAAGTAATGAACCTAAGAGAGGAATCTATAACTTGGGTTCTTAATAAAAAATTTCCTTTGATATCCTTAAGTTTCTGTGATTACTAGTAAAAACTCACCTATGGGTGAAGAGATGTAGTTCTTCTGGCAATGTCTGGCTTGAACATCCATAGGTAAGCCTGCCACACCCGTAGGTAGATTAGACTTGATCTCTTGACTACCTCTACCCTTGGTGTTTGACCTGGGAAAAATAAGAATTTAAAAAAGCTGCTGTTATTAGCACTCAATGCTAGATGCCCATTAAAGAGTGAGTTTGATTTGGTAAACGAAAGGGAGTATAAGCAGAACAAAGTCTTTAAAATCTCTAAAATTTCAAAAAATTCTAATTTTTTAAAATATAACTCTATTTTTGCCACAGTGCAAACTGTGTATATATGAATGAAATATCCCTCTGTCCATTTCTTAACTTGTTTCCATTGATTTGATGGATTTATCCTCTAATCCGGATTCCAAGTGTGAAAGAACATCTTGGTCCTTCAAAGAAAATAAGCCATTGAAATTTGATTTTCTTTTAGCTCGGCATCCTACAGGTTTGAAGAATAAATTATCATGTAATGATACAATGATTCTGAAATCTAATTGTTAATTAGAGGGGTGTAAGGGATGATTGAATGGTGTTTCATCCCCATGGTCAGGGGTATTGTACACATGGATGTGTAAACACGATTCAGGAAGCTGCTTCAGCCCCGTGACATCCCTGAGAACCACAGTGCAGGAGGATCTAGGCACACAGCCATCTGCCTCGATCTCCTGGGTTACATGTAGATCCAGGGGTCTTGAGAGTGGTTTCAGAGCAGCTAACTTTTATCTATTTCTCCCCTTCCTTCTCTCCAGCTTATCTCAAACAGTCTTGACTATCATATTTTAAAGTAAGACCAATTATAGTTATTTACATGAGTTTCTTGTTCATTATTGCAGAGTAATATTCAGGCATACCATTAAATATCATTTAATTGACCTAATTAAATTTGTCGTACCTTATAATTGATTAGAACACTAAGTTTAGTCCAGAGTTTGATATTCACCAAATGTGTTAATCTGCTTACAACTGCCATGTGTCTCACTCCTCTTAGATATGTATCTTTGGCCCATCACAAGATTTTAATGAATGAAATCATCATAAATTAAGATAATGTACTGTCTTTTGGATGATAAGGAGGCATATGGGTCCATTTTGGAAATATGCCCATCTGTCTTTGCTCCCCATGGGAAGTTTCTGGTCACTAGGTCTCCAGGTGGCTTGCACAAGCCCTAGGTCTGTAATAGTTTGGTGCCTCTCCTTCTACTTGGGGTAAAAATAAAAGAGATCAGAGAGACTTATTAAAGTTTTGGTTGTATGAAGTCTTCGATGAAGAATATCCATACATATTGTTCTGGACAGATCTCTGTTCCTAAGAGTACTGGTTACATTAAGGGCTTGTCAGGAACCGTGAAAGGTATGATATTTTACCTTATCTGCAAGCTAATAAGTCAGCCTACCATGGTCTTATAGATGCTGGCAAAAGAAACTAGACCCATGGGTCAGAGACAAAGGACTTAACGACACAGCAATAACAGTGGCCCGAGTATCAGCATTTGCACTGGTTCACTAAATCCCACTTTCTACAGGGTGATACACAGTGAGCCAGCTGACATGCAGAGGGTTGCAAGAGCTCAGAGCTTAAGGAACTCAAATCTTTGATAATGGACAGGAAGTCTGCTGACCTTTGCCCCAGGGAGGGGTGTTATTTCTATTATATTGGGCAGTAAGCAAGCTTGCCCTTTGTTCCAGAGGAGGCCACTATTTCTATCTTCCAAGGCTGACAGCTCTACACACATCCTTGAAAAGATATCCTGGTTTCACTGGCTTTCAAATATAAGCTTGACTGAGACTCGATCATCATTCAGTTCTTCTGTTTCCTTTATTGAGATTGTGCAAATATGCTCTTTTCTCTGTAAAGTTCACTAACTTTATTCATACATAAGGGATGCTTTTGGTTTTATTTATTAAGTTGAGATTTTCGTATTAGAGCAAATGATGAACTATCATGGGTTGGGTCTGAAAATATACTTTTCCAAGATAAATGTGAAAGAAGATCAGGGCTCACAGAACTCTGCCACAAGGAGCTGATAGCAACTCAAATGATTTTAATTTGAATAGTGTTTTGTACAACTTTCTTCCATCTTCCTTCATCCTCTCTGCTTCCTGTAACTCCCATATGGGAATGGGGCAGTTTCAGGGATTCACTGAACTCATTTACAATATTCAAATCATTTTGTCTGTTGTGTTTTTTTAATTGAGGTAAAGTTGACATACAACATTATATTAGTTTCAGAGGTACAACTTAATGATTCAATGTTTGAATACATGTTGAAATGATCAGCACAATAAGTTCAGTTAACATCTGTCCCCATATATAGTTACAAAATTTTCTAATGTGATGAGAACTTGGCATATTTCAAGATGCAGAAGAATCAACGATGATGTCATACTTTTTCATATACAGCTTGATGAATTTGGACATAAGTATACACCCTTGAGACTGTCACCACCATCAAGACCACAAACATATCCATCACCTCCCAAAGTTTTCTTTCACCTCCTTTATTACTATTATTCTGTGGTAAGATCTCTTAATATCTACTGTATTAGCAAATGTGATGTATGCAGTACAGTCTTGTTACCTGTAGGCACTATGCCGTAGCCTACACCTCCAGAACTTATTTATCTTGATAACTGAAACTTTGTATCCTTTGACCGTCAGATCCCAAATTCTCCATCCTCCCATCCCCTGGCAACCACCATTCTAATCTCTGCTTGTATGCGTTTAACTATTTTAGATTCCACATATAAGTATTTGCCTTTCTCTGTCTGCCTTATTTCACTTAGCATAATGTCTACCAGGTCCATCCATGTTGTCAAAAATGGCAAGAATTGCTTTTTTTCAAGGTTGACTAATATTCCATTTCTTCATCTTTTCATCCGTCAGTGACATTTAGGTTACTTCAGTGTCTTGGTTATTGTAAATTAGCTGCAATGAACATTAGAGAGCAGGTATCTCGCTGAGACCCTGATTTCAATTGCTGTGGGTATATACTAGAAGTGGGATTGCTGGATCATATGTTAGTTTTCATTTTTGGAGGAAGCTCCATACTGTTTTCCATAATGGCTGTACTAGTTTACATTCCCACAAGGGTTTCTTTTCTCCACATCCTCACCAACATTTGCCACCTTTAGTTTTTTTGATAATCGCCATCTTAACAGGTGTGAAGTGATAGCTCATTGTGGTTTTGATTTGCATTCCCTGATTAGTGATGCCAAACACCTTTTCATACACCTATTGGCCACTTGTATGTCTTCACTGGAAAAAGTCTATTCTGGTCCCTTGTCCATTTTTTAATTGAATTTTCTTTTTGTTATTGACCCAACACAAAAAAAGAGAACAAAATTTTCAGGCATTATGAGTGCTTCCCAGTTGATGCAGATGGTTTTGTAATTACAGTGGTACCAAAAGATTATGTTTCCTGCTTTTTCTGCAGCTTGTTATAAGACCAGCAGTAGCTGCGGCATGGCAGATAATCGGGATCTTCTGGGTTTGGAGGTTTACAACATAACTAAGTGGTAAGGAATTTTTTATTATTCCAAGGAAATTATTGAGTTCATAGTCCATGGAATCCAGGATTGATAGGGGTAGGAGGAAATTAAGGTGAGGATCGGTGATATGGCATTACTTCTTATCTTGAGGGACAGGTATCCACTGTATAAGTGTTTGAATAAAAGTATTAGATATTAGGAATTTGTGGTGAGTGAATATGTTTTCTGAATTATTTACTTTGAACATAACCATTTGGATTATGTGAACATCTGGGATGTGGGAGTAAGTCGCTAACAAGGGCTGGTTGACAATGTCACTATTGATTTGACTTCTATGAACACCGAGTGGTCAATGGATTAAGCAAATGAGTAGTCAGAAAACACAGAAATGGTGGGATTTGGGATTTAGTAAAAGATTGGGGACCGACTGTCCTGAGAGGGAGTGCCAGGACTTGTACAGTTGAGAGTGACAAGGACAAGAAAGGAATAGAAACACACTCAAACAAGGAGGGGGTGTTAACAGGATGGAGGGAGAGAAATGATCTGGAGGAGCCTTGAGTTTTGACCTGGAGCTTTCTGTTCTAGATGCAAATCTGCCTTATGACATCCCAGGACACAGGTCAGATCCCCAGAGGATAGAGGGAGGGTGGAAGTACAAAACAGCCATGATAATTGTCCTAAAATGGCAGGCTTCCTTTGTCATTTGACCCAATTTCATGATTTATTTTTGTAGGGTAAGAGGAAAAGAAGGATGATAGTCATGTCTTCACAGAGGAAGCAGCGTGACTGTGGGAACCAGTCCAAACCAAAGCCTGGTTTAAGCACCTCCATCCCTTTTAGGATGTCCAGTGACATAGTCAAGGGATGGGTTACTAGAATCCCATCCCATCCTAGCAGTGACGGGTCTCTGGGAGGACACCTTGGACCAGCCCCACAAGGTCTGCTGGCCCGAGAGACCTCAAGGACTCCAGGCCTGCAGCAGTGCAGGACAACTGGTAAGTCCTTTCAATCTTGCCAAAGCGTTGCAAAAACTTGCACCTAGTCACACAGGTGAATCCCTGCCAGGTGTGCTCGCAGGTGGTCTGCACTCCAGGTCCCATGCCCACTCCTGCCGGTCTTCAGATTTGACAGAGATGATTCCAGGAACTGATCTGGGCATTCCACAGCTTCACTGCCAACAATTTCTGGTGACTGTGGAAGGTATCAGGAAGGAGGAAAGGGCAGTGAGGAGCACAGGAGAGAGACTGGTGGTAGCACTGATGGCGGACAGACTTGCTAGCGAGGCAGAGAAAACGAAGGGCCAAGAAGGACGTCCTGACAGCAGATGAAATGGAGCAGGCACCTCAGTGAGTTCTCATGGGTGCGTCCCTAATGCTTCCTTGCTTTGAGCTCTTGAAACTTTAAAACATACCAATACGTTTCTTTTATTAAACTCTGCTGTGTGACATAGAAAATATAGACAGCGGTTTCTTTCTGAGGTGAGAGGTTGAGTTTCAGGTGAGGAGAGAAAGATCTTTTTTCATGCTGTTCTCTCATTTTCTTTTACTATGTACATCATTTATTTTTACTGTCAAGTCAGCAGCGAGTTACCAACGTCACGGGATGATTCAGTTTTTCCCCTCACAGTCACAGTAAAACGTACTAAAAGTGGATTATTCTTTTTGTGTAATATTCCAATAGATTCCAAAATATTGTTTCAAAAGCACTTTGATGCCTATGTACTCAAATTAGGTATTTACTTCTAGGTCTCCGTTTTTATGTTCTTTGTTGCATGCTACTTCAGTGTTGCATCTAAGGAAATACCAGATTTCCCTCAGTTTTTTAGATCCATATGTGTTGGAAATTTGATTCATGAAGATGGACATGGCAGCTGGGGGATCGTGCTATTATCAAAAGAGGCCTTTTCAGCATCAGTAATCTGACAAGAACCCACTGCTTGTTGGGATTTAATTGTCTATTTGAGGGATCAAGCTTTCACTGTTGGCACTTCTCTTTCTCTTTGGAGGGAAAGTACGGCCTTCCCAGTCTTTCCATTACCAAATCACTTTCCTGGGTGGCTGTGCCATGTCAGGAAGGGCCTGGGATACCGGGAACCAGAATTCATCCTCAGCTTCTGGCTGTCCTGAGAAGTCTTCCCTGGCAGAGTCCAGCCTGTGTGTCTGGGTGACACTTGCAACCATCAGAAAGGAGGCGATAACACACAAGTGCCAAGCGATTCATCTGTCCCTTGTCTTACAGGGTGTTCCCAAGGGAAGAGGTTCAAAATGCCACTTGGTAACCCTTTGAAAGCTGCTAGTCATGGGGCGGGTTCTTGGTGTGAGCTCAGAGCAGTGTCTATTCACCACCAGATGGGGAACATTTCAGTATTTTAATTGGTAAGGCTGTGTTCATGCACGACCATGGATCATCAGTTCCGTGGCATTCCCTGCTGGACCTCTCAACACCCCTGTCATGCCTCATCTTTCAAAGCTCCAAACAGGGCTCACACCCCAGCAGCTGGTTGTAATGTAACCACAGCACAAGACTGGGGAAAAAAACACAGCCACCCAGGGGTGACACACTTTAATGACTTGGGCCCAATTACCCCATTTGGACGAGTTCAGAACACTAACACTGAGTGTGTAAACTGGAGGATTGCCCAAGACCTTGGACCTCAGAAGGACACGAGCTCAGAAGTCACCTTGGACAGCAAGGGACAATGTGGGGTCACTGACTGGCCAGGATTATGGTCCCTTATCCTGGCAAAGTAGAGCTCACTCGGGATCCATCAGGCCAAGCCAGGGAGGAGGCTGGGAGCCTTCTAGGGAATTTCTGCCCTAAAGGGAATTGCATAAGGAAGGCAGGGGTGCTGGAAATCCTAGTTCACAGGGAGCAGTCATGTTTATGTAACAAGGCCCAACAGTAGCCTTAAAAGCTGCATCAGAAATCGTTCCTCCTGGATACAAATCAAGCAGGAAAAGGACTTCAGAGTCCTGTACAAGGATCCCAGCAGGATTCAAATCTAGGTCAGGGGTGAACACGGAGCCCCTAGAGGGGTCTCAGGAGGGAAAGTCCTGCCTGCCTTTAGTCCATTTTCAAATGATCTTCCTCGGGCCTTGTCCTCTCCACATGCATGTTTTGATCTTTTTACATTGGTTTCCCCACTTAGAGCTGATGCAATTCCAGAGATTCAACTAGAAAACTAAAAGATCCTAAAATTTGGTCAAAAGAAACCTCAGCAGTTGGGGTCTGGGTGTCCCAGAGGTCGCCATGCCATAAGGCCTGGGGCTGACCAGGGGGCCACTGAGACAGGCTCTCTGGACTGACCAACAGGAAGAATCCACCCCTGCCCTCACCCAACTCCTGCCCGGCCTCACTCATTCTCGTTGAGCAGCTCCATGTCCTGGAACCAGGCCCCAAATCACTCCTTGAGGTCTTGTGATAATTCTTTGCAGCGACCTGGAGCAGCAGGATCTCCCTTGAGGGGGGTGAGGACTGGGGCAGAGAACCAGTCCTGGGAACGCTCCTTCCCTCCAGTTCCATCCAGGATCTAACTGTTCTCAGAATGGGAATAATCAGCCCCTCCTCCAGGAAGATATCCTTGATGCCATCCTCCCCTCAACCCACGCGCCAACTGGATGGGTCTCGACTTCTACCAAAATCTTCCACTCAATGTAAGATACAAGGGGTGGAGCCAGAAACTGTTCTCCTCAGAGAGTTTCTGATTTCCACCTCCTTCCCCTCCCCTGCAGGGAGTGCCACAGCTGCTCCTCAGTCCTCTTCTCAAGGTTGATCTCATTCCCCTGGAAGGCAGACAGTCAGAGTCCATCAGACAGAGCCCCCTAGACTGACTAGCCCCCTATGCCCTGCCCTTCTCATGTGGCACTACTGCCAGGTCCCCAGAGGGGGCGGGGCATGCAGAGAAAACAGGACTTGGACCTAGGATGGGCTCTGGGCTCCAGAGTAGTAGGACATGGGGGGAGGCTGAGGGACCTGGCAGCACAACCCTCTCTGATGACAGACTTGGAGGCTGAGGCCTCAGGCAGAGGGGACTGCTCAGCCACTTATGTGCTGCCTGACTTGGGGGAGGGCGACTGCTCTCTCCCTCCACGGGCAGCATGGGAGGGACAGGCAGAGTCCAGCTCAGATAAAACCTCACGCAGCTGTGCCATCAGGCAGCTCTGAGCTTCCCCAGCCTGAGGAACGAGAATGGATGTCTCAGGCAGAGCCTCTGTTCACTCATCCCTAAGATGGGCCTGATGCCCCAGCTCCCAGGGGCGGCTGTGAGGCTCTCATGAGAGGAGATGTGCCAAGTGCTGAGAGCTCAGAGCTCAGTTCGGGGGCTCACGCATCCCCAGGCTCAGGATCCTGGTCCTTCCTGCCTGGTCCTCAGATTCATCCACTTCGAGATAATCACCCATCGCCAGGTGCAGCATCAGCAGTTCACCGAGGAAAGTGCCAAGATAGGGGACAACACCCTGTGACATCGGGGTGCGGGTGGGATGAGCCCTTGCTCTCAAGTCGGCCCCCTGCAGACCCTCCCCTGAAAAGTCCTCACCCTCAGCCTCCTGGCCCACCCCAGGGTTCCCACGGGGAGCAGCCTAGGACCCTTAGCAGCCTCCCCTCAATTCTTCCTCCCTTCACACCCCAAGAACACCACACTCCTCCTCCTCACCTCCCAGGGCCGGCTTCTGGCAAATCACAGGGTATGCGGTCCCTGGCCCTCCCCACAACAACCCATCCTGCACCAGCTCTTCCAGGCCCCCCTCCTGGTCACTTCTACTGGGGGATTCAGACACTGTGGCACCAGGAGGAAGGGACCTCCTCTCTTGATTTGAGGCCTCCAGCTGGGAGGGCAGAGCCCCTCCCCCACAGGCACACTCACCTGCTGCTGCTGCTGCTTCTCCTACACTCTCTGGAGGTTGCTCTCCGGGGGGCAAACGTGGAGGGCCCCTCCTGCCAGAGTCGAGGACAGTGTCAGCGAGACCATACTCCCCTCACCCCATTTCTCTCGAGCACCACTGGCCTCTGACCCTGAACATCTGACTCGAGTGAACTGGAACCAATGCCACTCCACCCTGCAAGGTCTTGTGATTCCAGAACAAGCCCAGCTCCAACTCTCACTCTGGGTGTGAGCTCGGGCTTTTGGCCTGGCCTCCCCGAGCCTGTTTCCTCATCTGAAAAGCGTGAGAACTCCAGCTACCTCACAGGTTCTCCTGAGGACTCACTGTCGCATGACTGTCATCATTGTTCTGGCCCTCACCCCTCCAGGTGGAGCAGGCAGAAAGCTCCCACATTCTTTTCCTCCCTCTTACATCATCACCCCCATGTGAGGCCTGCACCACACAATCACCACACAATCACCATACCTCCATTTCCCTGATGGGGAGACAAAGGCCCAAACAGGGGCAGTGAGTTGCTGAGGGGCCAACAGAGGAGAGGCCGCTTGCCCCTCTCAGCCAGAGGCCCTGTTCCAACATCCTTGCCTAACCCCCAGCCCCACCACTGACAACAGTCCTGTCCCCTGAGCTCTCAAAGCTTGGCCCTAGGCCGAGCCGTGGATGGAGAGGATGGGGTGTCTTGGGAGTCTGGTTGTTGAGTGGCTCCTGCCTGCCCCAGTCCCATGGAGTGTCTGGCCCCCATGCCAGACAGAGGCAATGCCAAACCCTTCTCCTCTCCAAAGAACCACTCAGGATATTCGCCTGCACTGAACTTTTTCTTTATCCACTCAGGAACTGGACCCACAAGGTGCCACCTCTGATCAACAGGGAAGGGGGTGACAGGATGCTTTGCTTCCCCATTTACATGAAGCTCCTAATGTCCTTTCAGCAGGATCCACTAAGAATCCACCAGTTGCCTAGACGCTACTCATAAGCCACCTGGGGCCTATATCATTGCCAACCAGGCACTCAGGTGAGACTCCTGTGGTTGACTCGAGTGACTGCTCTAGGGGTCCAGTGGGGAGTCCCACAATGCACACACATCTGTCTCTGGTCCAGCTGTTCAGATCCAAGGATGAGCAGCCTGTTTGTCCACCTGGGCCAGGGGAATCCCTAGCTGTGCCCGTCCCTGGGGCAGGCAGTGTGCCCTCCCCTTGGAGACATGGTGAAGATAGAAGGAGCAGCAGGGGCCTGGCTTCTTGAGGACAGGTTTAGGCTGAGGGGTAAACCCACCCAACCACCCAACAGCCTGGAAGAAGCTATATCCAGCAGGATGGACGTGAGTGGAAGCCAGACACCTGCAGATGGCGCCAGCTCAGCAACTCGTCCTGGAACAGCCCAGCCAACACCACTGTGTCCCATGACCAAGGCCTCCTGCCCAAAAATGGCACCCCACCTGCCCATGGGCAGAACAGATCCCTCTGCTTGTTAATCTGGACAAGATAGACGGGAACGTTTCAGAGAAAGTTCAAGTGAGAAATTATCAAAACCACAGCTTGCTCAGTCCCCCTCCCCCCATGGCCCCTCCTCTCTTTCCAGACCCCCAGCCTCCACTCTACCTTGGTCATCAGTTCTCTGTTCAAGGACACGTCTTGGCTATAGCTCTCCTTAAATTTTTCAGAGCTCTCCCTGAGGGGAAGGGAAAGAGGGAAGGATAAATTTAGGGATAATGTGAGGGGTCTAAGTGCATATCCTTTTCTTTGACAACCTGAGAGATTCAAACTGCCTGGAGGAGTGCTCTCACTGAGCTCCTCTGAGCGCTAAGGTCTCGTGGGACTGGGAGGGGGCTCTCCTGTTGGTCACTGGGGTATCCATTCCCCAGCTATACAGAGCAGCTCTCTTTTGACCACTTTGAGTTTCAACTGGGCATAGAGTTCTGTTGCTATAAACACTTGAAAATCTCCAATGTGGCTCACTCCAGTACCTGGCATTTAGGGAAACCGAGTCCTGAAGCAGAACTGGTGCACTAAGGACCCCGGGAGACTTAGAGACCCACCGCTGAGGCCCAGGCCCTGTCCCCATCATTTGCTGCCTCCCAGGAGTTCCCACCTGACTGAGGGGCCAATGGCAGACATTCAGGAGATCCCCCATCCACTCTGGTCCTCCTATGGAGAGGGGCACTACCCACCAGGAAACTTCCCCCATGTGTTCTTCAAGTGGCATATGGATGTTTTCTGCAGAGCAGAGATGACAGTGCGGGGCGAGGAGAAGGTCTTCAGGACCTCGAACTCCTGGGGAAGGGAAGAGAATGAGCTGTGAGGTGGGGCGCAGGAGCCCTGCTTGCTCTAGCTTCAGTCCCCTTCTATTTAAATCTCCCCTCCTGGATTAGACAGATGTTCAGGGAGCCCCAGAAGGGCACATTTAGGACCCAAAGTGTAACACTCACAAGGAGGAGGATTTTAGCTCAACCCAAGGAGGGAGCCATGTAGGAAGTGAGCATCCCCGCACTGGGACCTGGAGTCAAGATCAGCGTGCTCCTGGCAGGAAGGACCTAGCGACTTGCAGGGGCTTAGACCACACACTGCAATCCTGGGAGCTGATAAAGGTGGAGGCAGTTCCTAAGGCTCCAGAGAGGGGCTCCACTGGGCCTGCCACAGCACACCTGGGCCACCTGGATCCAGCGCTCCACCACCCTCGCCCTGTCCTGGGCCATCATGCTCGGGACCCCGAGGCAGGTGGTGATGACGAGGTTGGCCACCCTTCTGAAGTGGTCGATATTGGCCCGGACGGTGTGTGCCAGGTGTTCATTGCCGGGCTTGTTCCTCTTGCCCCGGGTGGAGCCCAGACACTGAGAGGGCACCACCTTCTGGAAGGGCTCCTGGGGAACAGGGGGAGTGTCACCCAGCATTGCCACACCCTAGCTCTGTGTCCACAGCCCACAAAGTCCCACACAGGGGTCACAATTTAGAGCTGGAGCTCAGGAAGCTCATGATGTGGCCTGAGCCTTGTTCGAGTCCCTGGCTTTTCTTCTCTGTCACTGCAGGCACCCAGCAGAAGATGACCCAGGACCCAATACTGGCAGGGAAGGGAGAGGGGCATTTACATCCATCCCGTCCTGGCTAACTCCAAGCTCCAGATGGTGGCTCAGCTTGGCTCATCCCAAGGGGGCATCTTCCAACAACATGATCCCCCTTCTGGTCCCACTCCCCATTCTGATGCACATTCCCCTGTGGCAGCTACAACCACGGGCCTTGTCTGTCTCCCTCATAGTGAAGCACACATCAGGTGTCTAATAAGTCCTGAGGCTGTTGAGCCTCCTGAGCAGAAGGTTGGGCCATCAGGGACCTGGCTGCACACAGTGAGTTCCCCTCCCCCACTGATGTGCCAGGCCCTGCTCACCCTTCCGTCTCTTCTACCTCATGGAGCCGGCACAACCACTCTGTGCAGCAGGTCCTGTTAGTGTCCACCTCTACGGTCTGCAGGTGGACAGCAAATGTTTGGGGGTTCAGAAAGTTGCCCAGGTCGTATGGTTGGTAAGGGGTGGAGCCAGGATTCGGGCCCAGACCATAGGAGACTGGATGAGGTCTGGGGCAATGATGGCAGAGTGAAGGCCTACCCCACCCACCCTGAGAGCCCAGCTGCTCACCGCATCCATCACGGTCAACTGCTCCACCACCAGCTTAGGAGGGAAGGCCGTAGGTTGGGCTGCTTCTCATGCTTCTTAGCCACAGGTGGAGATGGACTTCCCACTAGAAATGACGGTCCAGGTGACTCCAGCTCAGCAGCTCCCACTCCTGCTGGAGCCGATGTCGGCCCTTGCTCCAGCTCCAACACTGCTGATGGAGGGGACACTGGCTCCAGTGCTAGAGAGGGTGGTGTCAACGGAGCTGGAGCCAGCTCTACCTCCACCACTGCCCACTGTTCTGCTTCTGCTGCTGGCTGAAGCTCTGCACCTGGCGCTGGAGCGGGATAAAGAGAAAGGTTCACTCACATAGCTGACTTTCCATGTGTCCTTCTAAATACAGGAAAGATCCCACTTCCTTTCCAGGAATAGCCAGCCTGCAGTCCCCCTTACCCTCTGGCTCTGCCTCAGTGGCCTCCAGAAGCTCACACCAGTCAAAGGAAAGAGGGTCACAGCAGCTCAGCTCTGAATCAGGCAAGGTTTCCTGCATGTACATCCCCTTTAGCTTGAAAAAGAGACAGCCGCTGACTGGTCCCACCCTAGTTCTGGTCCAACCCCATCATCTCAAGGTCCTGAGTGTGGAGGCCCTCTGCTCCTGTTCTCATCTTAGATCAGCACTGGATGGTGTGGGTGGCCTCATGCACCTGCCCCTTGTCTAGTGAGTTGGTGGACTTGAAACCATTGGGCAGCTACTCGATGACCTCCTGAGTGGAGTTCTGCAAAGACTGCCTGGGAGCTGGGCCAGAGGGAATCAGGGGCTGCCTGCACACTGCCACTGTGGTCAACCCCCAAGAGAAAGTCTGCTCCTCAGTTCAGGCACAGAGGGCATCCTGGCAAAGAACTCTTGTCAGGAAGGGAAGGAGATGAAACCTCTAGGGCTCAATAACATACGAGTTGAGCAGCTCACCTTCTCATGCTGCCAGCCATGACTGGGTATGAACATGACAGACCCACCAGACTTCCGACACCTAACAACCAGCTCCTGCCCAGGAACGGCCTGCCCCACATACCCTGCCTTCCCCACACCACACAGACACACAAACACACACAAACACACGATGAGGGGCCTGGATTTTGGGGTTGATCAGGTGGGATCACCGTTGTGTCCTGGTCTGCACTAACATTTCCTGGGCTGCCCCATGTTACCCTTCACTGCCTCCTGTCAGACACCCAGAGGCGTCAGGGATGAGGGCTGAGCCAATGTAGGCAACAATCAAAAAGATTCTTTTTCTGGGGTTTTTTGAGCCCAGATCCTGCAAAAGTTGGGATACAACAACAAAACATTTTTGCCTCTTGACTGTCTCCCGTCAAGTGAGCTGGATGGGGGCCTGTGGGTGCCTGGTTACCAGAGTTCAAAGATCTGTTGAGGCCTAGGACCAAGGAGATGGGGTCATTTTTCAAGATTCCTATACCTGGACCCCTTACCTCAATCAGATTTCTCCAGAGCTGCCCCCTGAGTCCGGGCTGCTCACCCTCCTCTCTCATGTCCCTTCCTGAACTGTACACAAGGAGCCTACACAGCCCTAGCCACAGCTCCCTAGAAACCTAACTCAGGTCCTTGCTTTGAGGAGACAGAGATGAATGCAGACATCCTTTAACTTACCAGTTCTTCATCCTGGAATAGTCCCTGTGCCTCTCAGGTCCTCCCCAGTCTCCAAACCTACACCAGGGGGATCAGGCTAGAATCTACTTCCTAGGGACCTCACCTGGTGTATATGAGATAATATCTCTTACCCCTGTGGGCTGGTGTCACATGTACATAAGGCACAAAATTAGAGATGGAAGAATAACAAGAAGGGGTGACAGGTAGCACAGAACACCACTCAAAACAGGCCTGGGATCTAGCAATGTGATATTGGAACAGTCACTCCCAACTTGGCCTCACTTTCAGGTCAGCATCATGAGGGGGTTGAAACTAATGGAAATTTAGATACTGCCATCCTGTGGCATTAAACCATTCAATTGTTTCCTGTTTTATGGAGAATGAGACCCAAGTGCCTCATCTTGGCCTATGAGGTGGGCAGCCTCCACAGTGGTACCCAGTAAGCCCCACCCATGGTATAGCCATCCCCGTGGAACCACTAAGTGGTTAGTAACTGGCTTCTGAACATAATAACAGCCAAAGTGATGGGATGTCTTGTCTAAATTTTAACTACACAAGTCTCTCATTTCCTCTTACTCCGTCTTTCATGTTTCATCTCTCTCTCTCTCTCTGTGGAATCCTTGTAACTGAGGAATCAAATACCAGTGTTTTGGGACTGCCCAATGTGGAGGCCTATAGAGGAGAAAAGCACGGGTGTGCCCAGGCCAACAGACAGAAAGAAACTTAAACTCTCAGTCCAAACTGAACCCTGAAGTCTGAGAGTGAACTTTGGGGCTAGTCCTCCCCCAGTTGAGCCTCAGTTGAGGCCACAGCACCAACCTGTTCAACTCACTGAGGCAGAGACACCAAGCTGAAACGTGCCTGATTGCTGATCCACACAAATTGTGAGATAGTCAACATCTGTAGCTTTGAAATGCAAGGTTAGGGGCAATGAAGTCAGAGAGGGAAAGGTAACTGACACAGCCTACCAGGCCTTGGCCCTACCTTCCACCCCAGCTCCTGTTCTCTCCTCCCAGCCTCCCTCCAGCTGCACTGGCCATATTTCTAACCTCCTCTGGCCAAACTCACTTCTGCATGTGAGACTCAGGACCAGTGGTGCCATCCCCCTGACACACTGCTCCCAGACCCCTGAAGGGTTGGCTCCCTCTTGTCATTCTGGTCCCAGAAAACGTCACCCCAGTGAGGCCTTTCAGACCCTCCTACCCAGTGATGCCCAGCCCTCCCTCACAGCCCCCTGATGTGTTTCTCTACAGCACTTGCTCTTTTCTTGCTCCTGTTTTTGCTTTTGTCCATTTCCCCTCTAGGCTGTGAACTCCTGGCAGGCAGGGGCCACTTGGTCATTTTCATCCTGCACTTTGGCCCACCAGGGCACCTGGCACAGGGTGAGTGCTCAGTGCACAGCTGCTGAATGAGTACATGGGAAGATCTTGCACCCCGCCCCCTGCTTCTGACCAACTGTGATTGTGGAGATGAACACTAGAAATAGGAGGTACAAGTTGTTTCTGAGGCAGAGGGACAGCCAGAAAGACCTCTGCTTGACTCTTCTCTGCTCCAGGAGGTCAAGAAAAGTTCAGTGGACACCGTGTAAATTCCGGGTTTACAGGAGAAGGAAAGGACTTGATGTATATGTATATTATGTAATGGTTACCAAAATAAGTTTAGTTAACATCAATCACCAAGCAAACATAAGATTTTTTCCTGGTGATGAGAAGTTTTAGGATCTACTTTCTTAGCAACTTTCAAATGTACCACACAGCAATGTTAACTCGCATAGTGCTGTATATCAAGTATATCTCAATACAACTGAAAAAAATAAAAACAAAATGTAACTTGCCACCACTGACACAAGAGGCTGCCCGCCCCCTGGTGGCCAGCACTAGCACTGCAGCCCTCACCAAAACTCCACCAAACAGAAAGGAACCATTCTTCAGATGTCCTCAAGGCAGAGGCTCTCCAGGGTCCCAGAGGTAAAGGAGCAGGACCTGTCGGCTTCGAGAGAGTGGGGTAAATCTTGGGAGCCTACCTTTCCCCCCATCTTGCTGTCCCCCACCAGGTGTCTTCTTCATTCCTGAGGCATCCAACCTCAACCAGGACAATGACTCCCCCCTGCCTCCAGATGAGGACCCTGAGGATCCAACAAGAACTGGTCTTCTCCCTCATCTCTAGACTTGGTGTCCAGTGCTCTGGCATCTTCTTCCTTATACCCAGTTCTCCCACCTATGCCCCCATGTCTCCTCAGTTCTAAATGATCTCAAGTGGGTGGAAAGCATCTTCTCAACATTTCAGAGCACAGTAGGTCATCAACAGAGAACCTAGTCCAACAGACACATTGCGAGTGCATGAAACACTTGGAGTCACCTGCTGGATGCACTCCATTTTATACAGGAGGACCCTCACTGAGGTATTCTCTCCTGTTCCCAATGCCTACACAAGGGGAGGATGGGCTCATCACAGTTCTGGGTGCCCACAGAGGTGGACTGCAGGATCCCAGTCCTGTGCTCCCCAGGCTGGGCAAAGGATGGGTCTGGAACAGACAGATAGGCAGAAACCTAGGAACCTTAGGGATTCCTCTGCCCATCTCTGGGCATGTATCTAGGAGAACGAATGCCATGGTCCCCTGGGAGAGCTGCCTCCCATCTCTCTCCCTCCTGCCTCTTGTCACTTCCTCCGGGTCAGCTCTTTCTTGACTGCACCTCCATGGCCCCCACATGAGAATTCAGTGTGAGTGGGGGTGCCTATGCACATGCTATGATGAGGAGAGGAAAATGATCTCATATGGAGAGGGGTGGGCAGCAATCCTCTAAGATCTTAATGCCTCTCATTGCCAAAGGAGACCTGAGGGAAGGGGCGGAGACTTGGCCAAGGACGCTGGAGCTCTGTCTAGTCTTTGGGACCCGGACTACCTCCTGTGGTCTGGGCCAGTACTTGCCTCTTTCTGGGCCAGTTTCCCAACTGCACAGTGAGGGGTAAGATGTGCAACAGCACAAGCGTGTGCTCAGCCAGGACAAGTCATCAGGCCCCATAGATACATTAAGTATGTTTTAAGTGTATTGAAGACATTAATATTGCTGTGCAATCATCACCACGATCCATCTTTAGAAGTCTTTTCATCCTACAAAACTGAAACTCTATACCCATTCATGAATAACCCCCCATTCCTCCTCCTCCCAGCCCCTGGCAAACACCATTGTAGTTTCTGTCTCTCTGAATCTAGCGATTTCAGCAACCTCATAGAAGGGAAATCACACAAGGTTGTATTTTTGTGACTGGCTTATTTCATTTAGAGTAATATCCTGAAGGTTCATCCATGGTGTGCCATATCTTAGACTTTCCTTCCTTTGTTAAGGATGAATAATATGCCATTTTATGCATATACCACATTTTGCATATCCATACATCCCTGGACAGATAGCCTAGCCGGGCCCAAAACCAAGCCCAAAATAAAATGGGGCCCCAACCAGACTTTTATCAACGGTCCCCTGGAGACTACTTTCTTAAGCCACGTTCCATATATTTACTAAGGATCTAGTCTTGGGCCATGAGTTGTTTTTCAGAAACTCCATTTTTCCTCCTTGAGCAAGTTTCAACTGGTTTGAACCAGTGAGACCACAAGACGGCTGGCAAGACTCAAACCATCACTGCTGTTTGAGTCAAGTGACTGGAGGATGACGTAGGGGACCAAGAACTCAGCTGCCAATCATGTTAAGGACACTGCCTTTTGAACGTGGGATGTATGACAGAACATGAAAATCTACTTGCGCAAAATGCGTAGGACTGCCCCCAACCTCCTGCACCCACTCCTTTGCCCTTAAAAAGCCCTTTCAACTGCCCATTGGGGAGAAGGATTTAACCTTTGGCTCCTGTCTCCCTGCTGGCCAACCTCGTAATAAAGCTTTTTCCCTTCTACAAGAGCGGTATCTCATGGTTGGCTTAAGGGGTGCATTGGGCAGTGAGCCCTTCCTCGGTTATGATACTTGGGTGGCTTCTATGTTTTACCTATTATGAATACTGATGCTATGAATATGGGTGTTGAAATATGTTTTGAAGAATATGCTTTCAACTCTTTGGGGGCGTATATACCCAGAATTGAAATTGCTGGGTCCTATATAATTATATTTTTAATTTTTTTTTAGGAATTGCTATACTGATTTCTACAGCAACTATATATTTTATCTTCCCAAGACAGTGCACAAGGGTTCCAACTTCTCCACATCTTGACCAACACTGGTTCTATTCTTTTTCTTCTTCTTCTTCTTTTTTTTTTTTTTGGATGCCATCTTTTTTTTTTTTTTTTGATCGATGAATGTGAGGTGGTCTCTCACTGTGTTTCTGATTTGCATTTCCCTAATGATTAGTGATGATGAGCGTCTTTTCATATGCTTATTGGTTATTTGCAGATCTTCTTTGAGGAAACGTCTACTCATGTACTTTGTTCAAATTTGATTTGGGTTGTTTGATTTTTGTTGTTGAGTTTAGGAGTTCTCTATCTATTCTGGATATTAAGCCCTTGTCAGACACATGGTTTGCAAATATGGTCGCCCATCCTGTGAGTTGTGCTTTTACTGTTGATAATGTCTTTTGAGATACAAAACTTTTTAATATCCATGAAGTCCAGCATGTGTATTTTCTTATTTTATTGGCTGCTCCTTGGGGGTCATATCCTTGAAATCATTACCAAATCCAATCTTGTAAAGTTTTGTCTTATGTTTTCTTCTAAGAGTATTATAGTTTTAGCTCTTACATTTAGGTCTTTGATCTATTGGGAATTAAGCTTTGTATATGGTGTTAGGTAAGGGTCCAAGTTGATTCTTTTTCATGTAGATATCCACATTTTCCAGCACAACTTGTTGAAAAGGCTTTTCCCGTTTGAATAATCTTGGCACCCTTGTCAAACATCGTTTGATCACATGAGTGAGGGTTAATTTCTGGGCTCTCAATTCTGTTTCCATTGGTCAATATGTCTGTCTTTATGCTATGACAATGCAGTTTTGATACTGTAGATTTGTAGTAAGTTTTCAATCAGGAAGAATCAGTCCTCCAACTTAGTACCTTCTTTCAAGATTATTTTTGGTATCTGGGCTTACTTGAGATTCCATAAGAATTTTAGGATGGGTTTTTTTCTATTTCAGCACAAAACGTCCTTGGGATTTTGGTAAGGACTGCACTGGATTTGTTGATCTCTTTGGATAATGTTGACATCGTCACAATAAGGAGTCTTCCAATCCATGGTGATGGGATGTCTTTCATTTCTAGCAGTGCCGGGTGGTTGTTCAGGTTGAGGGGGCGGCACTCCTAGAGGTAGTCATGCAGAAACCCACAATTCCTCCTCACTGTGCCTTCACCATTTCCTTAGAACTCATCGACCATCAACAGAAGAGAAAATGCATGTAAAATGCATGTGGGAAATTTGCAAGGACTGGGTGTGCCAGTCAGTGCGCACCCAGGATCTGAACCCGGGCCCCCAGTAGCGGAGCATGCGCACTTAACCGCTAAGCCACTGGGCAGGCCCTGGTGTCTTGTTTTAAACACATGACTTCTGTTGGTCCTTGATTTCCCCAGTTACACCCCAGCTGTCCTTTCACTGACCATTGTTGGTCACACACCCACTGCACCTGCCTCCAATCCTTCCCCTTCAACACCGTAATCTCACACACAGCTCCTCCCGACAATATCATGGCATCTCCCACCACACGTCCCCTATACCTTCCATACAGCCATCAAGATGCTTCACAAACACCATCACCATTTATGTCCAGTGGGCTGAGAGGGCTGCCCGTGCACTGGGAATCAGGAGTCACAGGGTCTGTCACTTGGCCTCCAATCACCTACTGTACCCCAGATGAAGGGCTTACCCTGCGGAGACACTCACTAGTAGCCAACTCCATCGAACAACAACATCTTTACCCCAGGCTTCCTTCAAAATTATCCCCGCACTTTCTGCCCCAACTGCTCCTTGAGGGGTCATTTTGGGGCAGACTTTGAGGCCACCTTGGTGATTTTGTACCCAGGCCCAGACAGCTCTTGGCCCACAAACACTTTAACCATAACCTCTGAAATCATATAGCACAGGTAACCAGTGAATGGGTGCAAATTACTGGTTTTACCTCAAGACACCTAAGGAATATTTCACACCAGGAGTATCCACTTTTGGGTTTTACTGTGGGCTGATATCACAAGGCTCTCATCCAGTGAGCTTCTCTCTTCCCCAACCCCGTGAACAGCTTTCTCCAGGCTATATTGTGTAATGCATTATTGTCTCTCTCTCAGCCTGCTTCTCTCAGGTCGCATGTCCTTTGAGTTTCCTGCTCTGACTAGCTACCATCAACCCATAGAAACAATGTCAGTCCTATAGCACTGGGTGTTCAGTTCTACTAGGATTGACTGACTGGACTGGACACAGGTGTGGTGGCCCTACCCACACAAAATCAGGAAACTGAGGTAACTAAGAGGTATCAACAACCTTAACACAACATGGACAACAACTCCATAAGAACATATCCTAGCCCTTGAACAACAGTCTCATGAGTCTCTCCTAAATGGTTTTAGAAAATGGCCTGCCCCTAGACTGTCTATACTGGCCAAGGAAGGAGGGGTTGGTGCCTTTCCTAGAACCACTTTCTGAGTGTACATCAACAGAGAAGTTCAAACCTACCTCCACCAAATTGCCCAAGAGGTTAAAATATTGCATAATATTACCCAAATCTTTGAATAGATACCAAAGGCCCCCGAGATCACTGACCTATTTTCATGGCTGGTCTCTCCATGTTGTGGACAATGGAAATGGACTGGATTTTAGATTGTTGCTTGCATAATCATAGGATTTCTTACTATAGCCCTCGTCGCATGTTCACTCTCTTGGCTACAACCCGCCATACTCCTAATAACTCCATTAATTACACTTATTAAATATACTAACCAACTTAAAATTAACCAATACCCTGATTAACTTTAAAAATTCAAAATTTTTATGTGGAAAATCTGTTTAACGTAGAATACACCGTTTTAAGCATTTCAAAGTATACATTTCTGTGGCTTTTAGCACAATGATTATGTCGTGTGGCTATCACCACTATTTAATTCCAGAACATTTTCAACACCCCCAAACAAACCCATACTCATTCACACTCTATTTTCTGCTAACCCAAACCCATGGAAACAACTCATCTGTTTTCTCCACCTATGGATTTCCCTATTCTGGACATTTCATTCAAATGGCATCATGTTATCTATTGCCTTTGTGGATGGCTTCAGTGAGCACACATGTTTCAAGGTTCACCCATGGCCTAGTATGTAGCATTACTTAATTCATTTTTATGGCTTATAATATCCTATATTATGAATAGGCCACATTTGGTTTATGCAGTGATAACTGGATAGAAATTTGGGTTTGTTCCACTTTTGGACCATTGTGAACACTGTTGCTTTGAATGTCTATGGGCAAGTTTGCTCTTTTGGACATATCTACCATGGGCCTCTCCAGGTCAATGGTAATTCTAGGTTTAAGATTTTAGAAAATGCCAAGTTGTTTTCTGCAGTGGCTGCATCATTTGACTTTCCCACCAGTAATGTATGTGGGTTTCCCTTTCTCCACATCTTTACCAACACTTGTTATTTTCCATTATGTTGAATATAGCCTTCATTTTGAGCATGAAATAGTATCACATTGTGCTTTGAATTTGCATTTTCCTAATAATTAATGATACTGAGCAACTATCTTGTGCTTATTGGACATCTATGTATTTCCTATTCCAGTTGCTTACCCCGTTTCATTGACTTGTCTTTTATAATTGAGTTCTAAGAGATCTTTATATATTCTCAAAATAAGAGCCTTCTCACTTATATAAGTTGCAAATAGTAGGAGACATCAAAGACCCACTTTTAACAATGGATAGAATATCCAGACAGAAAACAGGAAATAGCAGACATGAAAACATTAAATACTAAATGGAGCTATCAGACACACACAGAACATTTTACTGGACAGCAACAAAATGCACACTCTTCTCATGGACACACAGACTATTTTCCAGAACAGATCACGTGTTAGGTCACAAAACAAGTCTTAACAAGATTAAGAAGACTGAAATAATACCAGGTAACTTTTCTAAACACAGTGGCATGAAACCAGAAGTCAATAACAGAAGGAAAACTGGAACATTCATAATGCATGGAAGTTCAACAAAAACTCTTAAACTTAAAAGTAGATCGGGGGCTGACAGGTGCTGTAGCGGTTATGTGCATGTGTTCCGCTGCTGGTGGCCCGGGTTCGGATCCTGGGCACGCACCGATGCATGCTTGTCAGGCCATGTTGTAGTGGCATCTCACATAAAGTGGAGGAAGATGGGCAAGGATGATAGCTCTGGGCCGGTCTTCCTCAGCAAAAAGAGGAGGATTGGCATGGATATTAGCTCAGGGCTGATCTTCCTCACACAAAAAAAAGGTAGATCAAAGAAAAAATCAAAAGGGAAATTAGAAAATAGCTCAAAACATACAAAAAGAAACAATAGGGGCCGGTCCGGTGGCGCAAGTGGTTAAGTGTGTGTGCTCCACTGTGGCAGCCCGTGGTTCGCTGGCTCAGATCCCGGGTGTGCACCGACGCACCACTTGGCAAGCTATGCTGTGGCAGCGTCCCATATAAAGTGGAGGAAGATGGGCACGGATGTTAGCCCAGGGCCAGTCTTCCTCAGCAAAAAAAATAAATAAAATAAAATAAAAGAGGATTGGCAGATGTGAGCACAGGGCCAATCTTCCTCAGCAAAAAAAAAAAAAAAAAAGAAAGAAAGAAACAATAAACACACCAAAACTTCTAGGATGCAGAAAAAGTAGTAGTAAGAGGACAGTTTATAGTGATAAACTTGTACATTATAAGAGAAGAAAGATGTCAAAGAAACAACCTGACTTACAACACACAGCATTAACAAAAGAAAAAAATGAAACCCAAAGTTAGCAGAAGGACGGAAGTCACCAAGAGGAGAGTGGAAAAAAATTGAAAGACAGTACGGAAGATCAATAAAAGTAAAAGTAGAGTTTTGGAAAAAATAAAATTGAGAAACCCTTAGATAAAATATCTAGGAAAACAAAGAAAGATGACTCAAACTAAATCAGAAATTAAAAAGGAGGCATTACAACTGATGCTTCAGAAAGAAAAAGATCAGAAGAGACTATTCTGAACTAGTGTACACTCATAAATTGGGTAACCTAGACAAAATAGATAAATTCCTAGAAACAACCTATGAAAGCTGAATCATGAAGAAATAGAAATCTTGAACAGATCAGTAAGAAATAAGCAGATTGAATCAGTAATCAAACACCTCCCAACGAGAAGGGACTTCTCCACTCTGCCTGACCTTAGCCAGCCTGCCCCAGCGCCAGGCTGACTCCCGTGGACCTAGGTGGCTCCCTGCAGGCTTCTGCAAATCCAGGCCCCTGGCTCACCCTGGAGCATGCCAGCTCTGGGGGCCTCAAGCAGCATCCCTGACACCAGGCTCCCACCAGACTCCTGGGAACCCAGGGCCCCATCTCAGCCTAGGGGCTGCCATCTTAAACAGCCCAAGGTGGCTCTTGTGACCACAAGTGGTGTCCTTGGCACCAGGTTCCTTGTGGGCTCTGGTGAATCCAGACGCTGGCTCACCCAAGGTCCTGCGTACTCCAGGCAGCCACAGGCAACACTCAGTCACAGGCAGCTTTTGTACCAGGGCACCCAGTAGGCTCCCACACCCCCAAGACCCCAAGTCACTCCAGCACTTGCTGGCTCCAGCAACCCCAGGTAGATTCCATGGCACCAGGCTCCCCAAGAGCTGCTGGGGAACTCAGGCCCATGGCTCACCACACCACCTGCCAGTTCCAGGAGCCATAGACAGCTCTCAAGGAACCAGGCCCCTGGCAGGCTCCCACAAAATCAGGCCCCCAGTTTACCCAGGTGCTTGCTGACTCAGGCGGCCCCAGGCAGCTCCCATGGCACCAGGCACCGGCAGGTTCCCATGAACCCAGGCTTCCATCTTGACCCAGTGCCTGCTGGCTTCTGCAGCCTCAGGCAGCTCCTGTGGCCCCAGGATCCCAGCAGGCTCCCAGGAATCCAGACATCTGTCCTACCACAGCACAAGCTGTCTCTCGTGGTGCCAGGCTCCTTGCAGTCTCCCATGAACCAAGGCTCTCAGCTCATCCCAGCACTGGCGAACTCTCATGGCCCTGGATGACTCCTGTGGCTGCAGGCTCTCAATGAGGACCTGCCAAACCAGGCTCCAGTGGGGCTACTTATGAACTCAGGGTCCCAGCTGTGCCCAGGGCCAGACACAATACCATAGACCCAAGCTTTCCACTCACCCCAGTACCAGGCTGCCCAAGGACTCCAGCAGCAAGCCTGCACCTGGACACTACCAGATGGCCTACACAGGACCCCTAGATGGGATGACTGAGAAGGCTTTGGTTTGCTAAAGCCAGTCTGTAAAGTGTGGAAGAGGTGCCTACTTCCTCAAATTTGCAGACACCAATGGAAGGCCACAAGGATCATGAATAATCAAAAACCCATCACACCCCCAAAGAAAAAGAATAAAACTCCAATGACTGACCAAGCAATGGAGATATAGGAACTATGTGACAAAGGCTTCAGAACAACCCTCTTTGAGAAATTCATAAAACTCTAAGGAAACATAGATAGACTACTAAATGAAATAAGGAAACAGTGCATGAACAAGTGAGAAATTCACTATAGAAACAGAAATCATTAAGGAAAAACAAACAGAAATCCTAGAGTTGAAGAACAATGTCTGAACTGAAGAATTCAATAGAGAGCTTCTAGATCAGATTCAACTATAACAAGAAATAATTAGTGAACAAGCAGATGTGTCATTTGTAATCATCCAGTCAAAGAAGCAAAAAGAAAAATGGGAATGGATAGGAATGGGGAAAGGCAGTGTGAATTATGGGATACCATGAAAAGAAATAGATAAGCATTATTAAAGTACCAGAGGAGAAGACAGGGATAAAGGAAAAGAGTGTTTACTTAAACAAAATAGCAGCTGACACCTTCCCAAATCTGGAGAGAGATTTACACATCCAAGGTCTTGAAGCCAATCTGTCAACCTAAAATTTCAAACTAAAATTTTCTTCTCCAAGACACATTATAACAAAACTATCTGAACTCAAAAAAAGGATCAAACAACATGATCAAGTTCAACATGATGCAAATCAATGAATGTGATACACCACATTAACAGAATGAAAGATAAAAATCACAAAATAATCTCAATCGATGCAGAAAAAGCAGTTTGACAAAATTCAACAGCCATTCATGATAAAAATTCTTAATAAAGGGTTACAGAAAGAACATACCTGAACATAATAAAAGGTTTACATGACAAAACCCACAGCTAACATCATATTGAACAGTGAAAGGTTGAAAGCTTTCTTGCTAAGACAAAGAACAAGACAAGGGTGCCCAGTCTCAACACCACTCTTCAACATACTGCTGCAAGTCTCACCCAGAGACATTTGGCAACAAAAAGAAATAAAATACATCTAAATTGGAAATGAAGAATCAAAGTGGTCTCTGTTTGCAGATGATATGATTTTATATAGAGAAATACGTAAGGACTCCCCCCCAAACTTTTAGGACTAATAAACCAATTCACTCAAGCTGCAGGAGACAAAATCAACATGTAGAAATCTGTTGCCTTTCTGTACACTCACAATGAACTATCTAAAAAAGATATAAAGAAAAAAATCCTATTTACAATAGCATCAAAAACAGTAAAATACTCATAAATAAATTTAACCAAGAAGGTGAAAGATCTAGACACTGACAACTATAAGACATTGATGAAAGAAATCAAAGACACAGAGAAATGAAAAGATATCTTATGTTCATGGATCAGAAGAATTAATATTGTTAAAATGTCCATGCTACCCAATGCCATCTCAAGATTCAATGCAATTCCTAGTAAAATTCCCATGACATTTTTCACAGAAATGGGACAAACAATCCTAATATTCATATGGATCCACAAAAGACCTCCAATAACCAAAACAACCCTGAGAAAGAAAAAGCTGAAGGCATCACATTCCTGATTTCAAATTTTATTACAAATCTATAGTAATAAAAACGGTAATGATACAGGTGTAAAAAGAGATACATAGACCATTAGAACAGAATCAAAGGCCCAGAAATAAAACCACACACATACACTTTGCTAAAAGTTGATGAGTCAGCTAAGAAGACTGCATGGGGAACAGATAGTTTCTACAATAAATGGTGTTGGGAAAACTGGATAACCACATGCAGAAAACTGAAATTGGACCCCTATTTTACAACACTCTAAAAGTAATCCCAGGGCCGGCCCCGTGGCTTAGCGGTTAAGTGCATGAGCTCCACTGCTGGCATCCCGGGTTCGGATCCTTGGCCTGCACTGACGCACCGCTTCTCTGGCCATGCTGAGGCTGTGTCCCACATACAGAAACTAGAAGGATTTCTCTGTGCAGCTATGACACAACTATCTACTGGGGCTTTGGGGGAAAAATAAATAAATAAATAAATAAATAAAAGTAATCCCAAATTGAATTAAAGACTTAAATGCAAGACACTAAATATAAAACAACTAGAAGAAAATATAGAGAAAACAGCCCCAAGAAACTCATCTTGACAATGATTTTCTTGGATATAACATCAAAAGTGCAAACAACAAATGTAAAACTGAACAAGTGGGATGACATCAATCTAAAAATCTTCTGCACAGCAAATAAAATAATTGGCAAATTAAGGGGTTAATATCCACAGTATATAAGAAACTCTTACAACTCAACAGCAAAGAAACCAACAAAACAATATGAAAATGGTCAAAGGACCTGAATAGATACTTTTCCAAAGAAGACATAAAAATGGTTAACAGGTACATGAGAAGATGCTCGTAATCACTCATCATCAGGGAAATAAAATCAAAACTACAATGAGATATCACCTCACATCTGCTAGAATGGTTATTTTCAAAGAGACAACAGACAACAAGTGTTGACGAGGCTGTGTAGAAAAGAGAACACTGTGCACTGTTGGTATGAATGTAAATTCCTACAGTCACTATGGAAAAAATTTGGAATTTTCTCAAAAAAATAAAAATAGAAATACTATATAAATGAGCAATTCCCCTTCTGCTTGTATATGCAAAGGAAATGAAGTCACTATTCTGAAGAGATATCTGCACCCCTATGTTCATTTCAGCATTAATCACAAACTGAGGACGTGGACACAAGCCATGTGTCCATCAATGGATAAATAGATAAAGAAAATGTCAGACATATGTATATATACATGAAATATATAATGGAATATTATTTAGCCATGCAAGAGAATGAAATCCTGCATTTTGTAACAACACAGATGGAACTTGTGTCATTACGCTAAGTGATATAAGTCAGACAGACAAAGACAAATATTATATATTCTCACCCATATGTGAAATCTAAAAAAGCCCAACTCAAAGGAATAGAGGCTAGAATGGTGTTTGCCAGGACCTTGGGCGTGGGGGAAACGGGGAGAGGTAAGTCAAAGTGCACAAATTTCTAGCTGTAAAATGAATAAGCTTTGGGGATCTAATGTACAACATGGTGACCATAATTAACAATAATATATTATAGACTTGAAAGTTGTTAAGAGAGTAGATGTTAAAAGTGATCGCTAGAAAAAACAAGTTAATTATGTGAGGGAATGGAGGTGCTAACTCACTGTATTGTGGTAATTCTTTCACAAATCATCATCTTGAACACCTAAAACTTACATGTGTTATATGTCACTAATATTTCAAGAAATATAAAAAAAAAATCTCTCAACAAATTAAAACCCAGGACCATATGACTGCAATGGTGAATTCTACCATACATATAAAGAAGTTTTAAAAAGAAGCCTTCTTACACTCTGTCAAATATTGAAAAAGAGAGAATACTTCCAAACTCATTTTACGACGCCAGAATTACCCTGATACCAACACTAGACAAGGACAATAAAAGAAAATAAAATTACAGACAATTACCCCTGATGAACATAGATACAAAAATCCTCAACAAAATACTAACAAATTGAATTCAACAGCGTATTAAAAGAATTATACACTACCACCAAGTGAAATTTATTCCTGATATACAAGGGTAGATTAACACACAAAAATCGATCAATGTAATATGCAACATCAAGAAAATGAAGGGGAAAAAACAGGACCATCACGATTGATGGACAAAAACCTGTTGACAAAATTCAACACCCTTTCATGATAAAACACTCGAGAAACAAGGAATAGGAGGAAAAGCACACAGCAAACACAAAACTCAGTGATGGAAGACTGAAAGCTTTTCCTGAAAGCACTAAGATCAGGAACAAGGCAAGGATGCCCACTTTCACCACTTCTATTCAACACAGTACTGAAGTTCAAGCCAGAACCATGAGGCAATAAAAATAAATAAATAAAAGTCATGCAAATTGGAAAGAAAGAAGTAAAACGATCTCTGTTTGAGGATGATATCATCTCATATGTAGAAAATTGGAAAGACTCCACAAAAAGCCATTTGATCTAACAGAGAATTCAGGAAAGTAGCAGGATACAAAGTCAATACACAAAAATCAGTTGCATTTCTATACATGAACCGGGAGCTCTCTGAAAAGGAAATTACAAAAACAATTCATTTATATCAGAAAGAATAACATGCTTAGGAATTAACTTAACCAAGGAGGTGAAAGGCTTGCACCATAAAAACTACGAAACATTTCAGAAAGAAATTAAAGAAGACATACATAAATGGACAGATATCCCATATTCATGGATTGGAAGGTTTAGTATTGTTAAAGTGTCAATATTACCCAAAGCAGTCTACTGATTCAATGTAATCCCTATCCAAATCCTAATGATATTTTTTGCAGAAATAGAAAAACCCGTCCTAAAATTCACATGGAATCTCAAGGGACTCAGAATAGCCAAAACAATCCTGAAAAAGAAGAACAAAACTGGAGGACTCACACTTCCTGATTTCAAAACTTACTACAAAGCCACAGTAATCAACAGTATGGTATTGGCATAAAGGCAGACATAGAGACCAATGGCATAGAATAGCTAGCCCAGAAACAAACGCTCACATATATGGTCAAGTGATTTTTGACAAGGGTGCCAAGATAGTGCAATGGAGAAAGGTTTCTTGTCAACAAATGGTACTGGGAAAACTGGATATCTGCATGCAAAAGAATGAACTTGGACCCTCATCCAACAGCATATACAAAAATTAACTCAAGGATATAAATGTAAGACCTAAAATAAGAAAACTCTTAGAAGAAAACAGGACAAAATCTTTATGACACCGGACTTGCAAATGATTTCTTGGATATGACACCAAAGGCACAGGTAACGAAAGAAAAACAACAGACAAATTGGACTCCACGAAAATTTTATAAGTTGGTACATCAAGAGGCACTGTGCATAGAGTAAAAAGGCAACCCACAGAGTGGGAGAAAATATTTGCAAATCATATTTCTGACAAGAGATTGGTATCCGGAATATACAGAGATGTCTTAAAACTGAACAACTAAAAAACAAGCCAATTCAAATATGGGCAAAGGACTTGAAGAGACAGTTCTCCAAAGACTTATGAATGGCATATAAGCACATGAAAAGACGCTCAACACCACTAATCATTAGGGAAATGCAAATCAAAACCACAATGAGACACTACCTCACACCCACTAAGATGAGTGCTACAGGAAAGACAGAAAACAACATGTGTTGGACAGGATGCGGTGAAATGGGAATCCGTGTACACTGTTGATAGGAATGTAAAATGGTGCAGCCGCTATGGAAAACAGTATGAATGTTCCTCAAAAAATTGAACATAGAATTATCACATGATCCAGCAATTCCACTTCTGGATATACACCCAAAAGATCTGAAAGCAGAGCCTTGAAGAGATATTTGTACACCCATGTTTATAGCAGTATTATTCACAATAGCTAAAACGTGGAAACAACCCCAGTGTCCACTGACACATGAATGGGTACACAAAATGTAGTATATCCATAAAACAGAATATTATTCAGCATTACAAAGGAAGCAAATTCTGCAATATGCTACATGTGTATTAACCTTGGGGACATTATGCTAACAGAAATAAGCCAGTCACAAAAAGAAAAATACTGTATGATTCCACTAACACAAGGAACTGAGATTAGTCAAAATCACAGAGATGGAAAGTGGAATGGTGGCTGCCAAGGGCTGGGGGAGGGGAGAAGGGAGACTTACCCTTTAATAGGTATAGAGTTTCAGATTTATAAGAGTAATGGGGATGAATGGTGGCGATGACTGTGCAACAGCGTAAATGTATTTAACGCCACAGAAGTATACACTTAAAAATGGTTAAGATGTCACGCTTTTTGTTATGTATATTTTAACTCAATATACAAAAAGAAAAAAAAAGAAATTAGCTATCAAGGCACAAAAAGACATAGTGGACTTTTAAATACATATTGTTAAGTGAAAGAACCCAACTGGAGAAGGTTATATACTCTGTTCCATAGTTTTCATATATTCCAATCACACGACATTCTAGACAAGGCAAAACCATAGAAACAGTATAAAGATCAGTGTTGCCAGGAGTTGGAAGGCAAGGGATGAAGAGGCAGAGCACAGGGAATTTAGGGCAATCCAATTCTTCTGTAGGCTCTGTCATGGTGGATACATGAGATTATGCATTTGTCAAAATCCAAGTACGTGACAGTGAGACAGTGAACCCTAATGTAAACCACTGACTTGGTTACGAACACTGTAGCAGCATCAGCTCCTCACTTGTAAGGAATGAACTGCACTAACACAGGTGGTCATGCAAGATGTTAACAGTAGGGGAAACTGTAGGGGAGGAGGGAGAAACGCTTTGCACTGTCTGCTGAATTTCTCTGTCCATCTAAAACTTTCCTAAAAACAATCTATTAATTAAAAATTAATCAATGGAAGGTAGGGAGTGGGTAGAAATATGGAGGAAACAAGAATATCAGAATATTAATGTGTTGAAGCTGGATAATAGGGACATGGGGGGCTATCACACTTTTCGGTTTAATTTGTGTATGTTAAAGGTTTTCCACAATAAAACATTTTTAAAGCTCCAGGTTAAATCTAGATTATATGTACAAAGAATCAAAGAATGTGAAGAAAACATATTTTTGAAGCAAGTACTCAAGGGGCACACTGAGGGAATGTGCAATCACACTGGATAGAGAGTGAACGTCCTGGTTCCACCAGGAAGGTTCAGAGCTCAGTGAGCAAGGCAGGGGACAGCACAGTCAGGGAAATGACAGATAATGAACACGGAAAAATGTTCGCCCTCGCTGGTCACAGAAATGCCAACGATGGGCCCTGACAGAACTGCCAGAAGATTTACAACGTTGTGACACTCACAGTTAGAGCGGGCTCAGGGACAGTGTACCACGTCCTGTGAGAAGCCCAATCATCACCGGCTTTCTGGAGGGCAAACCTCTCAAACCCTGGAACTTGCAGGCCACTGGCTCGGCTGTTCTGTTGTACAGAATCGGTCCAAAAACAAAGGTATTGGGTAAAGATGATAGACTGAATAAACACATGTAGAGTCCCCTTGACATAAAATCCCTAAAAAATGACCCAAAGATTCCTTGATTGTTGAACAAATTCATAATAGCCCTGAGAACCATCAAGAGAGCTGACATTTTGAGGAAGACATCAAAGAGAGACAGCAGCTGGTGACAGGGGACCCCAGTGGGGAGCTCCTGGTGGGCCATGGAAACCAACCAGAGCGCCCTCTCCCTCTCCCCCTCCTCTCCCTGCCGCTCACCTAACACCTCCTGCATCGCCCCTCCACTCCCAGCCACTGCCCACATCACACTCCAGGAACACAGGAAGAGAGGCACAGGGTGCCCTTTCCACCAGCACATCTGTCCTCTTGTTCTCTGCACCTCCCCTGGCGGTGAAGCCCAGCCCTGCATCTCCTCAGGGCCCAGCATGCTCCTCCCTGACCCTCAGGCTCCTCCTCTCCATCCAGTCCTACCTGCAGCAACTGTTAGCTCATCTCCACCTTACAAACAAAACTCTCCCTTGGACGCATGCTCCTTTTTGGCTATTGTCCACTTTCCTGACTCCCCTTCATGGCTAAACCTCTTAAGTAAAGTGTCCCATCCCTACTGCCCTCCCATGGCCCCCCTTCACCCACTCGAGACCTAGCTTCATTCCCACCCTCTCAAGGAGACTGAGGTCACCAGTGATCCCATGTGGCCAAGTCCAGCCATCTTTTCTCCATTCTGATCAGAGCTGTATCCCACCCAGCAGAGCACCCCTCCTTTCTGCAGTACCCTTTTCCCCTCGTGGCTCCTGCGACTCCATGCTCCAACCTTTCAGTCTCCTTTCCTGGACCCTCTTCAGCTGCACCTCTGTAAACACTGCCTGCTCCTAGGCTGGGCCCTCATCCCTTCTACAGCTGCAGTGTCTCCAGGAGACCTCATTCAATTCCATGGTTTTAAACATCTCTGACCTCATCCTGACTCTGCAGACACACTGATGCAACTTTAAGAGGATAGGTGCTGGCTCCCCAGTGTCAGCACCTAAGAAGTATTTCAGACTCGATTCCTTTCAAAATTTTACTGTCATATGAGTTCCAAAGTAGCATCAAATATTTCCAAAAAGGAGGAAAAATTTGGCAACAATAAATAGTAGTGAACAAAGTAACCAATAAAACGTCTACTTGCATATAACCATCGTTGCTTGATGGGGAAAATAAGAACATAGAACTAAGTAAGATCAGACAGTCTCGAGCTAGGGAGTGGAAGGTGATGAGTTGGGAGTGTAGAACACAGGAACTGATCGATTCTAAGCATTTACAGAAAGAGAGGCAGAAATCGTTGTTCCTAAAAGCTGAAAGACACCCACTAGAAGAATAGAAAAATCATGAGAAAGCCTAACAAATTAAAAATTAAATTAAATGGTAGACTCAACTTCCAATTTATTGATAATCACAATTGTAAATGGATCAAATTGCTCTATAAAAAGATGAAGGCTCTCGAGTTGAGTTAAAATATAGTTATAAAATAAAGGTATATAATATGGTTGAAAATAAGGAGATAAAGAAATAAGACTTTAAATGGGACAAAAAGGGGTTCTCTGTGTTGATAACTGTCAGGAACACTTATACACCTAACAATATGGTCTTGAAACATAAAGCAAAACTGGACAAACAATAAGACACAGGCATCTCAAGAATCACAGGGAAACCTACCTTACCTCTCTTAGAAATCCACAAGTCAAGTGATACAGTAAGTTAGGAAACAGATCTGATGATGAACACAAAAAAGCTAGATCTAGACTCAGCCCAAGGGACAACAACATAAGCAACTAGTGGAGAGGAAACATTCTTCTCAAACCACAATGAAACAGTCACCACAATGGACTGTGTGCTAAGCCACAGTGAAATCTCTAAAGAGTCCAAAAAGCAGAAATCTATGTGACCATATTACCGGACCTTAAAACAATAAAAGTAAAAAATAATCACAAAATATTGGCTCCCCTCCCCCAACCTATCCACTTGAAAATCTATCCAAACCCTTCGAAATCTCTCAGGTTAAAGAGGGAATCCAGACAGACAGGACAACCTCTTTAGAAATGAATAGCAATGAGAGGAGCATGAGACAAATCTATGGCGTAGGGACAAAGGAACAGAAGAAGGGACACAGCCTCCACTGCAGGTATCAGGGAATATCAACTGTACACGAAGAAGCTGAGCACTTCCCTCCAGGAGCCAGAACAACACCACAATAAAACCAACATCAGCAGAATGAAGTGAGGATTCACAAGACAGGAACAACAATGTAGACCTGAGCAATGGAGTCAAGGGCTGACTGTCTGGAAAGACCTGTACCAGTGAGAAACCTTGCGCAATCTGACCAAGAGGAACAGACAAAGGCATCAGGTACAAGAAACTACAGAAACAGCTTTAACGTGATAGGAGAACATAGGGGATAACTCTGACCAGGACATCAGCGGTCCTCGACTGGAGCTGTCCTTCCCCCGGGATGCATCTGGAAACACGCAGGATGGGTTTTGTTTCTTGCTTTGTGTTTTCTTAATGGTTGTTGCCCTGGGGGTCCGGGAGGTCCTGAACAGCCTGTCATATAGAGCCGTTTCCCTCCTGAAGTGTTACTGACATCTGGGAAGACAAGCACTGATCCAGATTAAATGAACAATGTGGTAGGGAAATGTTCTCCATGGGTGTATAACAGGCAAAAGATGGTACCCTCAATACATAAGGAATATCGAGAAACCAATGTTTATAAGGACTAAACTGTAAAAGAGCAGGAAAATCAGAAATGTAGCCAATAAACACACCAACAATATTCCAACCTATTTGTACAGGTAGAGAAATATGTATGTAAAGCACAGGAAATAGTCTAGGAGATTACACACCAAATTTTACTACCAACAAGGAATAAAAGTTGGGAGGTATGTGAGAAATAGGAGTTTTTACCACTTGTTAGCTTGTATATTTCTGGAGTGTTTTAATTTTTACAAAAGAGAATGTATTCTACTCAAAAAGATGTTTCAAATTTTAAAGAAATTATTAAAATGTTCAAAATGACTTCAGTTCAAGGATATTCATTAAAACATGAAGGGAAAGAACCCCCCCATGACTTTAAGAGTCTCCTGTAACTGTTCTAATAGTTGCTATGTCGATTTTATTTCACATTTAGATCCTAACTCATTGGAATTTACATTTGTTTGAGGGATGCAACAGAAGCTGATTTTCTCCTGTTCAAGTGGAAAACCAACCATCCAGGAACCATTCATTGCATAGGTCTGGCTTTCCCAGCAGACCTGCAATGCCTCCTTCCCCACCTGCTAAACCCTGACAACTACCGCTGCCTCTGGAGCACCCTAGAGCGAGCGGGGTGAGCTCTGCAACCTGGGCTCCCTGTCTACAAGGGGCAGCTACCAGCAGAGCCTTCTCCCAAGACAGCAGCAGGCATGCTGCACACAGAAGTGCTCAGGGGCCATCTGCTGCGGAGCAGGAAACCCCTCATGATGAGCAGGCAGTGGGGGAGCCCCGAGCACCGGGACTGACCTCGGCGGGGGGCAGCAGGCTGCTAAGGCAGGGAGCCCCTCCCTTCAGCTCGTCCAGCTCCTCCTGCAGCTTGTGCACCTGGTTGTCGGCGGCTGCCCCTCTTCAGCTCACCGTTCTTCTCCACCTGCTCCCGCAGGCGGCACCCGTGCTCCTGTTCCCCCTGGAGCAGAAGCAGTAGGAGTGCAGCAGTCGAGGAGATCTTGGGCCCCCAGTGCTGACAGGATGACTCAGCTGAGGGACGTGGGGCCGGTGTTGCTGTGCTCGCCCCGCACAGCTTCTGCGGCTGGCTTCAGGGTGACATCCGTCGGAGGGTGGAGGGGCTCTGGGAGGGTTTCTGAGGCATCATTGTGAATGATGAACTTGGGGGTTCTGGGCCAAGCTCTCATCAGGCCCCAGGCTGGTCCCGCTGCAGCTGGGCTCCACATCCTTCTTCAGCCTCTTTTGGTCAACAGCCTCTCAAGGGACAGATGGCCTCTCTTGAGTGTGCTCTGAGAAGAAACTGTAAGAAGGAAGCCAGCCAATAAATCTACACGCCCCGATCCTGAGGGATAAAGTCATCCACGGAAATGCCACTCTTACCCAGCAGGCCCTGGCTGGGAAGAGGGGGTCTCATCACCAGCATCTACAGCAGACGTGTTTGCATCTCCTTGGCTGCCTAATGCTGTGGAGGCCACACTGTCTCCTGGAGTTCCTTCCAGAGATTGCGCCCAATCCTGACTGGCAGCTTCCTGGGCGGCACTGGGTGCGTGTTCACCCTGCAGAGCGGTTTACTTCCACTTGCGGGACCACGGCTGGGCCCTCAGCTTTTCCCTCAAGGACCACAATAAACCTGAAACTCCTTTCCCATCTGCTTCACGCACATGTTCCTCAGGCCCCCGGTGGCCTTCCTAGTGTCCTTTCTCCTGGAGCGGCCGTGGCCTTCAGCCCCCACTTCTCGGTCAAGTGGAAGATGGAGGGCGTGGCCATGGCTTGAGCACATAGTACTGATCCTCCAGCCTTTCCTAGAGCTGTTTTTGGTGAAATATTCACTACAGACGAAAGAATGCTTAGTGGGGTCCAGTCACCCCTGTGAACAGCTTTTAACCACTGGACCAGATGTTTTGAGCCCATTATGTGGAGCCTGCAAGGATAAATGAAAAAGTAATTAGAAAGAAAGAATTAAATGTTTCCCCCTAAAATAATCAGCTATAAAAGCAAAACAAGTGTTTTTGGGAACACCCACACCTGTAGCCACTTTGCCCATTTAAACCTTTAGTAAAGATTTAAGGAACACCTGCTTGCAACTTATTACTGGAATAGAAACATGAAAGACCCACTGTCTAACTTAAGGAGGTGACCGTCTGTAGGGCAGAGAAGGAAGGAAGGTGAGGACCTCCTCCCAGGCTGTGGTAAGTGCCCTGTAGGGACACAGACGTTCTGGCAGATAACACAGGATGGCATCAAGACAACAGGAAAGGCTTCAAGAAGCCTCAGAAATAGTTCTTAGAAGCTCATGGCTGCCCAATCCTCCTGCTGTCCCTAGGATACAAGACTTTGGGTGCTAAAACGGGGAGGGTTGGTCCCCCTATTTCAAAGCCAGGCCAGGTGTTGGCCAGCAGAGCCTCCCAGGCACCCAGCAGGGCGCCTGGCCCCAGCTCTGCTCAAGCAGCTGAGGATGCGAGACCACCGCCAAGGGGAGGTCAACCCCAAGAGCTGTGGATCTGTATTACTCCTGTCCTCCCACTACAAGGAGGAAAGCTGCTTCCTGTACAAGTCAACCAGCCCCTGCAAGGTACTGACCAAGACACTTCATAATCTCTTCTCCTCATTAAGGTAAAATCTCTATTTAGACCAAACTGCACGTGGGGAGTTGGGGGGGGTCTGTCCCGAGGGCTTTCTGTTCCACTTGAGGTCATCTAACCCCCCTGAGGCCACTGTGGACCAGACGAGGTGGATACTAGGTCCTCAGGGAGTTCCAAGCAACATGACTTTCTAACCTTTCTCAATGCTTTGTGACTATTTACCAAAGGACCCCTACCTCATTTGCCCCCAGACCACATTAGACCATGACACATGCCAAGAGCCACCTTCTCTGCAGGGCTTTGCCTCATTCTCAAAAACAGTAACAAAACTTTTGGGACACAGGCTCTGCAGGAAACCGTCAAGAAAGCAGGGTGGCTGACCTCTGAAACAAGCTCATGTTACTAGTTCTTTGGATAGATTGTAACAACTTCCAAATTAGAACAAACCACTGTAAACCTTCAATAAGACTACAGACAACAAGTGGCATTCAGGTCTTTCAAAATTCAATAACAACCTGCAACATGAAACAAAATGATCTGCCAGGAGGTTTTCAAAGTAGAATGTCTTCAGCGCACTGTTCTGGGACCTCCAGTGTGGAGTCCACAGGAAAGGATTCATTGAACTAGCTGAATTCCAGAAGCCCTCATGAAGGGAGCCAGGCCAGGGGGAAAGCAAACCCCTCACCCTGCTGTAGGAGCCCAAGGACGATGTGTAGAGAGGAGCCCCTTCACCGAGTCCCCGAGGTAAGCCTCCCGGTGAGGAGTGGGCCGTGCCCTCCTCCACCCAGGATGCTGTCAGATGCAGAATCCAAGTCCACATGGTCAGCCTCCCTATGAGGAGTGGACCGTGCCCTGCTCCCCCAGGATGCTGTCAGATGCCCAGTCTGCAGGGTCAGCCTCCCCGTGAGGAGTGGGCCTCGCCCTGCTCCACCTAGGATGCTGTCAGATGCAGAGTCCCAAGTGTAAATCTCCCCTTGAGGAGTGGGCTGAACCCTGCTCCTCCCAGGATGCTGTCTGAGTCCAAGTCCACAGGGTCAGCCTTCCCATGAGGAGTGGGCCTTGACCTGCTCTGCCCAGGATGCTGTCAGACACCTCTCCAGCACTCACCTCCACCTGCAGAGCCACCTTTCCCTGCACTGCCAGGAACCTTCTAGCAACAGAGCATCTGGGAGGTGTATCCATCCAGCAGGTACAAGCTGCATTTGCTCAGCCACATTCATGATTGCAGAGATCAAGGCAGGCTCCCTGCCATCAAAAGAGCAGAAAAGTCACAGCAAATCCAAGAAGATAGTGACCTAAGGAAGAGCGTTTCCTGACTATCCTGTTACTTGACATTGTTGACACTAGCCCAAATCAGTGGAGAGCAGGGTGGCTGTAGGGTGGGGGTGAGAGGGTGGTGGAGGCCATAAGGTGGGCGCTGGTGGCTGTGGGGTGGCCATGGTGGCCCGAGGTGCCCCGAGCAGAGACGGTGGCGCAGACCACAGCTACACAGCACCCAGCGCTGACTCACCTGCTGGACAGGCCCCGAGTACAAAGTGCTGCCCACCTCAGGCTGGACCTCATGGGGGGCTGACTGGGCAGTGGCGGCCAGTTACCTGAGGAAGGAGACGGTGGTTTCTCCTCGTTGCCTGGCCAATGGGAGCAGATCGTGGCCGCACAGCGAACACCATCTCAGGCCTCAGGCTGTTGCACCCCCAGGCTCCGTCCCCCTCCTCACCACCCCTGAGTGGGACCACCACGAGGGTAGAGCTCTGGGCAATACTCTATGGGATGTGGAACTGGTCCCCGTGGCCTACAGGACAGCAAGATGGCAGCACTTACTCCAGCCACCCCCAGTGCACAGTTCTGATCGTTCTTGAGCTTCTGTTAGTGTTTCTTTATATAAAAACAAGCCATTGCGAATGCATGCTTTTCTTTGCATGTTTGTCCTTGTAATGAGCAGTCAGACTCCGCACTTTTTGATGTGTGCTGACAGCTTACGCCTCTCCTCTCCCTCTTCCCCTCATGTCCACACCTGGACAAGCTGAAAAGCAAGTCCAGAGTCTCCCTTCTCTGGCATTGGCTTCGGATCCAACCACACAAGCCCCTGTATGTGTGCAGAACTCTCGCCCTGGTCTCAACCCTGGCAAAGATTTCTTGCTTTGACCAAACTTTAGTCAGGATCCTGAACCTTTTCCTAGGTTTGTCTGTGCACTTCCTTGTAAAATCCAGTTTTAGTAAGAACCTTGCTAAGTCAGTTTAAGCAGAACCCACACCCATAGATCTGATCACCCTCGAGATCTGCTTGGGCTCCTCCACGTCCCCCACCATCCCTCAGGTGGTGTCTGATAACTCTGGCCTGGCTTCGGTAATAATCCTGTTAGGTCAGGTTAGCTATAAACCCCAACACTTGTTTTTTCTCTTAGTAATTTTCCATCTCCTGACCCCTACCATGCTGCCTGGCCGTGAATGCTCACTTGCCCATGCTGCATTCAAAGTCGAGCCCAATCTCATTTCTCCCCAGCTGTGAATCCCATCACAGTGGTCTCTACATATTGCAGTGGTTCTGAATAAAATATGCCTTACCATTTTTGACAAGTGTCATTGAATATTTTTTCTTTAAAACCTCCAACCACGATAAAAACCCAGGCCTGGTTTCTTTCCTTGCTCCCTCAAGCCATTTCAGAGCTGCTTGTGATTTTGGCCCTGCTCTCCTCAGAGACGTCTATTATGTGAGTCATAAGACTTTTGCTAACTTCTGTGTGTGTGTGGAGGGGGACATACACCAGCATCAGTCTCTCCATGGCAACCATAGCACTTACCAGTGAGCAGTAGTATTTTGAAAGGAATCTCTTTCTCTGGGCAGTAGGTCTCAACAGTGAGTTCAAAATATTCAGTGAACGATGTACTAAACAGATGTGCTGTCATCCAGGCTTTGTTGTTCCATTTGAGCATTGACTCTAAGTTAAAGTTACCGGATGCATTACCCCTAACAAGAAAGCGAGCCTGTACAAAGGCCCGGGGGGGTGGATTGGAGGGGGAGGGGAGAGAACAGGATCAGTTAGAGGAACCAGAGGTCAGAGTGTGAGACAGGAGTTGGAGAAGGAGCCAGAGCAGTCAATAACAGCACAGCAGCCAGGTCAAGTCCCTGTGCACCATGTCTGGGAGTCAGGATCTTCTAATAGCAGTCAGTGGGGGAGCCCCACTTCTGCTTGGATCTCTGGGGGACAAGAAGGCAGTGTCTTACCACGTCTGTCTGTCCACAGCTCCCAGACCCTGGCCAGGGAGCACTAAGCACTGATGCAGAAGTACCTGCACCTGCTGCAGATCGTGGAGATGAGAAGACAGTGGCCAAGCAGCTACGGCAGCAGATCGAGAATGGGGAGATCAATATAGAGTGGCTGAAGGCAGAGGTGACTGCTGACGAGGGGTGCAGAAGAGGGTGGCCAGGGTGCCCAGGGCACAGGCCCAACACCTCACACTCCAGGCTTCAGCAGGATCGGGGGGGCACATGACCGGCAGCGGGGACAAGCTTCCAGCCACAGCTAAGCCAGTCTCCAAAAGTAAATTTAGTGATGCTGGCAGAGAGGGAAGGGCCTTAGTCAGATCTGAGTTCAGATCTGCCACTTGACAGTTGCAACTTGACAGTTGCAACTTGGAGTGCGCCCCCCCCATCCTCTATGCGTCCATTCCTTCATCTATAAAACAGCCTTTTTATACTTGCCTGACAAGGGTGTGAGGATTGAGTGAGGTTATTTATGGGCGAGTTTTTATTTACTCTGCTGATGACCACATTGAGTAAGCATCCCCACATTATCAGCTGAAGAGTCCGGGGACACAGGGTCCTGGTAGGTCATCATAGTGTGGGCTCCTGGCTCAGTTCCAAGCAGTCGTTCTCTCTGCCTGTCATAAGAGCTCCTACAGGGGCTCACCGGCTCCAGGCTCATTGGTCTGGAGGCCATGCTGTTGCTAAGTTAAGCCTTCTAGAACTTCACTACTCAAAATGTGGTCCATGAAGCAAGAGCATGTTGGAAATGCAGAATCTCAGGCCCTGCCCAGACCTCCGGAATCAGAATCTGCACTTTCACAACATCTCAGTCGATTGCCATTTACATTAAAGCTTGGGAGGCGCTGGCTCTCTGTCCCTTAGACGCCCCTCACCAGCTGTCTACCCCAGCGCCGAATGATGTGATTGCCTCTCCCCCCTCAAGAAGGACACTGCCTTCTTGTCCCCCAGAGATCCAAGCATGTTCACCAGATGCTCAGAGCCATTTGGCCACGTCACACGAGGACCGTGGACTCTGAGCTGAGGATGGGAAAATGGAAACATAGATTCTAACGAGGGTCGGCTGCATGATTTGTAGGGCCTGAGGCAAGGGAAAAATGCAAGGCCCTGGGTGGAGTCGGGGAAGTCGACCTCCCCTTCTCACAGCCCACCAACCCACCCATGGCAGACAGGCGCCCCCCCAATTTCAACCTCCAACCTCCTCTAACCTCTGTGCCATGATACACTTGGTACCTAGATGAGGGGTGGGCAAGATGTCCCTGCTGAGTCACCCACCTAGTGCCCAGGCATTGTCCCTCACCCTGCCCTGAGACACCATCGGGATTGCACTGCACCCACTCTTACTGCACCTACACCGAGGCTCCTGAAGAGGGTTGAGGGTGACTCACGGAGGGATGTGAGTTTTCCTTGCTGACTAGACCCATTTGCTCCCAGAGAGAGGGTAGAGGAGGTCATGGGTTCTGGGGTGCCAGCATGTGGGGAGCAAGCAGCTGAGAGACCATCCCAGTGAGGCAGCAGGAGGCAGGAACACATGGGGGCTGAGGCTCCAAGCCCCTGGGGTGTGCTCCATTGTTCCATCAGATGTTACTCATGAAAACAAATTAAAAGAGAAATGGTTAAGAACTACAAGGTTGCAACTGCGGAACTTGAAGCCCCAAGCATGGGGCCTTCTGAGCATAAGACCCCATCACATGACTTTGAAGCCAGCTCTGCCTGGAATGTTCAAAGATCTGAAGTTGCCAATTCCACCTTATGGTGCCGCTGCCAAGCTCTGAACTGATGGTCACGTCAGCTCGGAACTTGAGGTTGAACAAAAGTTTCAGATTCCATACACCTCCTCTACCCTGCACCAGGCACTGTCAGACATGCTTCCTTAGTCAGTCCCCATAGCTATAATCATAGGATTGAATGAGGAAGGGGACTAAGAGAACTCAAGTCATCTGCCCAAGCTCACACAGCTGGGAGGTGGCAGAGCCAGGACTAGAACCCACGTCTCCTTGTCTACTTGCTAGTCTTGCCACTCTTCTCATAGCCTCTTCCCATGTCACTCCTGGGATGGGGGCTTGTCCCGAGTCTAAACCATCTGGTTCACTCTGAGATCTATCCTAGCCCTACACATATCCCTGAAACCAAGCTGAGTCCTTGTTAGGGACCAGGGAATAGGTCTAGGGACCAGCACCAGGTTAGTGGCTTCATGATCAAGGGTGTCGGGTGTCATTCATTCACTCACTCACTCATTCACTAACTGCCTAAGATCAGCTGACCACTGCCTCATCCTCTTCCCCAGGCTCCTCTTCCCTCATCACTTGGGGATCCAGCCAGTGCTCCCTGGTCATGAGCTGTGCACATCTTGGCCTTTGCACATGCTGGGGCTTCTGTTTGGAGTGCCCCTGCCACCCCCACGCTTCCCTGCCTGGTGGGATCCTACCAAGCTCGAATGCCTCCTCCTGGGGACTCTCATCCCAGAATGTTCTCCTTGCCCCCTGCTCCCACGGCTTTCCCACCCTCAGCATGCCATGTCAGAGCCAGGTCCTTGGGTGTCTGTCCCCAACCCGGCCTGGTGAGACCTCCTTGAAAGCAGGGGTGTCCTTTATCACTCTGTCCCTTCTGCCTCACACATAGTAGGTACTCTGTAAGGGCTTGATGAATGAATGGGCATCAGGACTACCCTTAAGGTCTGATTGGGGTAGAGTGTGATTGGTGCCATAATAGAGTTTGCGGTGTGAACCCAGCTAGAAAATGAGTCATTTTATGGCCAAAGAAGGTGTGGGTTCATGTCGCATATGGCCTTGAAAGGTTTCAGGTGT
Organism: Diceros bicornis minor; assembly: GCF_020826845.1. NCBI lineage: Eukaryota > Metazoa > Chordata > Mammalia > Perissodactyla > Rhinocerotidae > Diceros > Diceros bicornis. The sequence continues at coordinate 1,484,627 of NC_080749.1, forward strand.
TGGTAGGCCAGAGAAGGGGTGGGTGCAAAAGGCAGGGCCCTCTCTGGTGCTGGGGAGCACAAAACTGGTCAGTTTTGAGTGAAAGTGTGTGTGTGTGTGTGTGTGTTTGTCAGTGTGGCAGCAGAGGCCTGTTTGGTGGGAATTTGGAGCAACGTTTTCAACTGAGTGCATTACTCTCCAGGGCAAAGGATTTCTTTAAGAAGACTGAAAGATCAGCTTGGTAAAGCCTTCTGGCTGTAGTCTCTCTCTCTCACTGTCTCTCACTCTCTCTCACTCTCACTCACTCTCACTCACACACACACATCCACATCCTGCAGGGCAGAGGACACCTGTGTGCTCTGGAGGGGCTTTAGGAGGGTGAAACAGAGCCCATTTCCCAGGTAGTAGGCCATCAGGTAGGCAGGAGGCACTGAGAAGCCAAGTAAGTGATGAGTGACGCCCGTGACAAAGATAGAGTGTCTTAGAAAGTCAGAGCTGGGAGGGATCTGAGAACTCAGAGGTCCACAGAAGAGGGAGGACTTATCCAAGGTCACTCCAAGGTCACTTCCACTGCTAGAATCCAGGCTTAACCTTGGGTCTCCTGGCTGCAGATCCTTGGCCTGTGGCTGCCCCACAACTTATTCCTTCCTTGCTGGGGAGACGAGCCAGATAAAAGGTGCATGTTCGGGAACCACTGTGTCAGCTGGATGGCCTCAAGCTCTCATGGTCCACCTGATAGTCAGAAAAATTCCTCAAGCCCCATCCCACTTATTCCTGAGGATTTTTAGGGTCTTCCATTTTCATGGCCACGTCTGGCTTCTAATTCTGCTCTCCTGGCTTCTTGTATCACTTCTCACAGTGGCTGTCTTCACTCGGTCTTGACTGCTCCTTACCCCCGTGTGGGCACTCCTTGTGTCCATCAGGTGGAGCTAGATTCTGCTGCAATTACAAACAGCCCCCAAGTCTCAGTGGCTTAAAACAACAAAGATTGCTTTTTCTCTCACACTGTGTGTCCATTGTGGGTTCCGCTCCACAACATTCTCACTCAGAGTCAGGGTCACAGGCTGATGGGTCTCCCACAATCAGGAAATTCACCAGTCCCGTGGCAGGGGAAGCAACGTGGCAAATGGTGCCTGACAGCACTGCTCACATTTCATTGGACAAAGTGAGTCACTTGAACACACTCAACTTCAGGGGCTTGGGAAGTACAGTCCTGCCCTGTCCCAGGAGGACAACCAGAGTATCCAGGAAAGACCTAATGACACCCAACTGGCTCCTCTTTCAGTCCCCAAGCCTCTGACACAAGCCAAGTATAGACCAGACTTTCTGAAAGGCTTAGATACAGTAGAAGGTGTTTGCAGTACTGAAACAGAAAATGGCTTAAAGGTGAATAGAAGACATCCTTGCCCTTCTGTCACTCAGCCTTTCCTGCTACACGGATTTCTTGCTGACCTCCTCTCCTCACACTGGCCTCTCTCCACATGCTTCCAACACCGTTTTGTTGGTGGTGGGGGTGTTCATAATCTCTTTATCTGCCAAGACCCTCGCCCCCGTCCAGTGATGTGCTGGAGCTGGCTTATACCAATTTGCAAGTTTGTTGTGAAATTTTCAAGACTCTTTCAAGCTTGTTATTCGCCCTTTGGTAGCTTAAAATGGGCCAAGGTTGGAATGTTTACACCATGGAAATCAGCCAGTGCTACCAGTCAGAGTTTTTTTTTTAGAGAGCTGGTCATTAATCCTTTACCAATATACCCTTGTATACACTTTCTTCAGGACCAGCTAAATACTTTGCTGGGTCCAGTGCAAAATGAAAATGCAAGGCTCTTAAGAATTTCAAGGCAACAACAACAGAGCCTGAAACCAGGCATTAGGCCCTTCTAAGCGGGCTGTGGACAGGTCACACATCAAGGACATTGGCCCTGTCTCTACTCCATGTATACTTTCCATCCCTGGAGCCCCAACCCACAGCCATGTCTCCCTAGAGGTAACGGGAGAGCATACTCAAACAAAAGTCTGCACAAAATTTATTAAGCAAAACTATCCAGCTCTGCTTAGTCTCTTCTTTTCCATCTAAACAGCCCTCTTGGGCCTTATCTTTTGTAACCAAAAAGCTCCAAGGACCATCTAAAACAAAGGGAGCATCCTCCTCTGAGAAGAATCCTCCCCTCCTCTAGAACCTTCAGTTTGGCACCATTTCATTGTTTTAATAGTTATTTTTCTCCCATTTATGATTGGAAGTAAGTTGGGATGGCTCAGGCAGCTCTAAAGGGCAGGGTAGGAGTTTAGAGATGGTGGTGATATTTTACTGACTTGGTAGCACTCAGAATCCTGCAAGCCTGACTCTGCAAGAAACTGCAGAGATCTTTAGTTCAGGGTTTAAGGTAAAGCTGTAGCCATGGAATCAGGTTTGCAAACCAACTTTGACATGGAGAGGGCCGCCTTGACCCCTCCCCAGTCAGCCCCTCTGCAGGGCCCACTCTGTGCCTTGAGTCCTATTTCCCATGTTCCTCCTGCCATCCCCAACCCTGCTGTCCTGCACTCAACACCCTGTCATACCCTGCATCTTTGTTCACACCATCCCCTCTGCTCCAATTCCTTCCATTCTATAACACACTTGCTGGGCTCCTTTTTTTCTTTGTGAGGAAGATAAGCCCTGAGCTAAAATCCATGCCAATCCTCCTCTTTTTGCTGAGGAAGACTGGCCCTGGGTTAACATCTGTGCCCATGTTCCTCCACTTTTATATGGGATGACACCACAACATGGCCTGACATGAGGTGCATCGGTGCTGGCCCGGGATCTGAACCCGGGCCGCCAGCAGCGGAGCTCGTGCACTTAACTGCTACACCACGGGGCCAGCGCAGTTGGGATCCTGTTTTGTCCTGCAAAACCTCTGGGTAGCGCTTGTGGCTTCCATGGTGAGACCCTCCCACTGCAGGAGGTGTGCACCTTGTTGGAGTATAAGTTACCTCTGTGGGTATCTGACTCTCTTCTTAGGCTGGAAGCTCCTCCAGGGAAGGGATCTGACTTATCCACCTCTGGCTGTGTCTCACCCGTGCCCAGCTTGGTGCCCACCACAGAGACTCCATCAGGACATGCTGACAGGATTGGCACAAAGGGAGACAGAGATGGGCATCTCTTAGGCTTGGAAGAGGCCAGAGGGAATGGAGGAAGGAGAGAGAACTGAGTTGTGTGGCAGCTGTTTGAAAAGCAAGAAGTACAGAGATCTTTAGCAAAACTTTGCTAACAAAAGAGAGAAAACCCAGGACTAATTCCTCCACCAATGACTGCACTGACTAAATGCATTCTGGATTAAAGACACTGTCTCCAGAGAGGGGACTGGGGTGTGGCAGGAGCCTATGAGCAGTGCTGCTAAGGAGTGTGACAAATGAGGGTTTGCCTCTGATGGGCCAAGAAGGTCAGACTGTGGGGTGGAAAGTGGGCAGGGCTCAGCTGAGACACCAGGCATTGACCCAGTTGGGCAGACAGAGCTGGACTCTAGCTGGCGAGTTGGGGTGTAAGCCAAATTCCAAACTCTCCATGGACATCGTTGAGAAGGGTCAGCTGAGCAGGCCCTGATGTCAGCCAAGCAAACCCAGATCCAAAGCAAATGCATCCCCTGAAGGGACCTGCAGGATAAGGGAAAGGAGGCCTCTGCGATCTCAGTGGGGCTGGGGCTCCTGCCACCATCCTGACACTGGTTTGTAGCAGGGTTGGGCCATGGTCCAAGGCTTCTGCAGGGTCCCCAGGCTCACAGCTTTCCAGAGCTTTGCCAACCTGGCCCGATCCTTAAATCAGATTCCCAGACTGCCAGTGTTGCCTATGCAGGGAGCAGAGTGCCTGACCTGACGGCATCTGGTTTTTGCTCTTGTCCCTGAGGAGTAGATGTCTTGTAGACGTATCTGAGAAGGGCGCCATCAGTTTTACATACAGACTAGTCTTACACACACACACACACACACACACACACATCCCTCCAGCCTAAAGAGAAAAGGATACCACGTGCAGATACCAGAACTGGCAAAGACAGCAGACTGGCATGAGGGTGACGACATCAGGACAGTAAGGGTGCTGACTGGGTATTCACGTGTCTCTGAGCTCTCCACGAGCCTGTGTGTGATTCCCTTAGCTCTTTAGAGTTCAGATCCAAGAACAGCCAGTTTTTCATGTGCCAAGGGTCTCAGAGAATCGAAAAAATAGAAAAGCCTGCAACAGCAATGCATATTTCTCCATTAGATATTTTCAGCCGCTCTTCAAGCACAGGCCGTGGCAGTTTTAGCAACCCAGAAGTGGAGAGCGGGTAACTGTCCCATTTTGCTTTCCAAGTGCTCCATTCACTCAATTGTCAGAGCCCATTCATCCTGCGGTTCAGCAAGTGGCCTTGAGGGACAAAGCCACGTGCCCTGAAAAGGGAGCAGAGCTGGCTCTGTGGCGTGTTTGTGATTTCCTAAGCTACTATCTTTGAACGTCTGCCACACAGCTCAGGGATGTCTCTGCACCCATTCAGCACCTTCCACTCCTGCTCTTGTTGTACTGAGGGAGTGAGACCCCAGGGTGGGGGTTTGCCCTCAGGCAACACACTGCTGGGAGAGGGGACAGCCCCCTGTGACACATCCCCGAGGAGGACAACACCAGGGGCCTCCAACAGCCAAAGTGCTGGGTCATCACAGAGGAGGGAGCAGAGAGCACACGTGGACAATGGGACCAGGGAGGGGCATCTGATGTGGCAGAGAAAGACAGAGACCACGGCAGGGAGATGAGGACAGGCTCCTAGGCTGGGGCTGCCCTGACTCCCGGGGGGGTTCACACTTTCTCTCTGGGCCTGTTTTCCTGTCCACAAATGGGGTGTATGACAGAGTCCCTATGGCATCCCCTCTGCTGTTCAGCTCAAACCCCAGACACACTGGGGAAGTGCCCAGTTCTCCAGGGTGGTAGGAGATGGGGGTTATGAGCAGAGGCAGAGGAGGAACAGTTGGGAGGGGAGGGGGCTGCAGGAAGTAGCAGAAGTCTCTCTGGCATCCTTACAGCTCACCCTGGAGAGGAGACTCGGGCTGTGTTCTGGAGCTGGCTTGCTGGGGAGCATGGGTGGGGAGGAGGATGCTGGGAGGGGAGCCACAGCAAATGTGGCTGCCAGGGGTGCTCAGAGGGCCATTACTCAGCCTGGTGCTAAGCTGCTAGTGAGAAGGCATGTTCCCCAGGGCTCTTTAGGTGGTGACAGGGCACTTGCATGGGAGAATCTGGGTGTTTTTGCTTTTCTGTTTTCCCTCAAAATGGGGTTGTGGAGAGCTAGCATTTACTGAGCACCTTCTCTGCATCAGGCCCTCAAATTGTCCCATTACTTGCAGGGGTGACCTCATTTCACCTTCAGATTCTCCAGGAAAGACCTGAGGTTAAGAGATGTTAGGCATCTTGCTGGAGGTCACACAGCTGAGAAGCAGCATAAGGAGGATTTGAGCCTGCTCTGAGTGGGTCTCAAGCCTTAGCTCTTTTTCACATCATCAGTGGCATTTCCTCTGAATTCTCTAGAGCCCTGAGTTCCTCTAAGATCCTTTAGGGTCACCCCAGCAGGTGGGCACTGAGGGTGCCAGGAAGGCTGGCAGCAAGAGCAGCTCCCATCCTCTGCCGGCTTCTGGGGAGTGTGACCCATGTTTAGGAAAGCCTGTGTTTGGTGTAGAGCTCTGCTGTCACCATCTTGAAATTTTGTCATTTTTTAAAGAAGGGATCCTGCATATTTGCTCTGCACTGGGCCCCACAAGTTACATAGTCTATCCCGCTGATGAGGTTCTCACATAAGGTGTCACTTGAGAAAGGTGTTTGCTGCTAGAGTCCCACGGACGGTGGCAGCCCCTGCCCTCTCCCTGGGCCCCTCAGCTCTTCTGGGAATTGGGGGCAGAGGACCTTTGAGGGGCAGGAACTCCATGGCCGGAGCTTATACTGTGCTTCCTCTTTCAGTGAGGCCATCGTGTGTTTGCACCACATCTTTACCAAGGCCCGAAGACCTGCATCTCCAGCTGGCCCACTGGGGCCTGGGTGAGCAGCCAGCCCTGGCAGAGGTCCCCAGCCACCACCTGAGAAGTCCCTCTCCAAGGCCCACTCCTCCAGGCTGGCGGCACTTCCATCCTCCCCGAGTGTAACAGTAGCCCCTTAAAAACTCACATAATCCCTCAGAGGGAGCAGAAGAGGAAAGACAAGTTGCCAAAAGCTGTTTTTCTAGGAAAAAGAGATATTTTTAGTTTCTTATCTATTTTCCCTTTTAAAAATAATATATATGAACACATTTGAGAAAATTTGACTATCTAGAAAAGCAGAAATGTTAAAAGCTATATCAACCATAGTTCTCCTTCTCAAAGATAACCACTGTAAACACATTGATGTGTTTTCCTCAAACTTTTTTCTATACACAGATCTTGGGATTCCCCCCCCATTTGATTTACATAATGTCACACATATGAATATTGAATTTGAATATTGATGTGTTTTTTTTTTTACTTAAGATTACCACATGCTTTTTGATGGCTGTATGATGCTCCAGTACCTGTGAGCATGCCCTCATCCATGCAGCCATCTCCCATCATTGGCTCTTACAGTTGTCGCAACTACTAGAAACACTCATCTCTGCATCTGAAATGTTCATTTGAGAGAGCGTCTCCTTGGGACAGTTTTCCAAAAGTAGAATGACAAAGAAAAGATAGAAGCACGGTCAAGGCTCCCACTCCGTCCACCCTGCGTCACTGCTCTCCGAGCTGGCTGCACCGTCCTGATGGCCCCGAGGGCTGCACAGCAGGACCCCTGCATCGCGCCTCTCCCACACTGAGTGTGACCCTTTTATTGTTCACTTTCCTAAGTCAGAGAGCCCCGCTTTTCCCCAAGGTCACAATGAGAAGACTACCTAGAAGGAAAATGTCTGCACTTCCTGTAGTTGCGTCATTGAAGGTGCTGTCCCTTGGGTAGTGTAAGAGCTCCCACTTAAGAGTTTATCGCAAAGGAAGCACGTTTTTCTTTTTTAATGGAGTTTATAAGCAGAGGTTTCAGTGGGTTCATCCCTGCCAATCAAGTATTGAAGGGCAGGTTTGGGGAGATTGGCTGGGCTTTCAGGGGCTGGAAGGTAGGGTATTGTGTATCCAGGAGGTTGGGACAGAGCGGGCCAGAAACAGATCCACCTTGCTGAACCTGGGGAGGCATGGAAGGACAGGGACACACAGATAAAGGGACAGAGAGCTGAGGGGACATGACCCGGGAGGGCATGTCATGTGGGGAGAAGCCCTGGAATGGGGGACTCAAGAGAGCTGGTTCCAGGCCAGCTACTGATTCACCTTATGACCACGGATGGGTCACTTCTGTCACTGGTGGGGCACTCTGGGAGGCCTCTTGGCGGAGCCAGGGCTGAGCGGGATGTGGAGCTGCAATTCAGTTACCACAGAGACCTCAGCTGAACCCCCAAAACTCCGGAGCTGGGTGGCCCTTCAGACCCTTCAGGCAGTCGGGCACACCACAGCACCCACAACAGCCCTCTCTGACCTTCTAATACACAGGTGTCAGAGTAGACGGAGCCCCATCTCTATAAAGATCTGTGACTCTGATGTGGTCCCAATGCCTGGGGCCACCTATCTGGCCCTGGATAGGGCAGTGGTGCCAGAGTCATCCCCAAAGGCAAGGGTGTCTCTGGGTGGGAGGTCTGAGCCTGGCCTTGACCTCCGTGGGTGGGGCTGGGTGACCGAGGGTTTGTGGGGCATCTCACCGAGCAGACATGTTGGCCATCCTGCTGCCCGTGTTCAATTTCTATCAGGAGCTAGTATCCAGCCAGCAGTACAGCCTGCAGACCCTGGCCAACTGCAAGCAGAACAGTGACTGACAAGCTGCTGAAGCACTATGAGGCCAAACTGACTGCAAGGAGAGAGTTTTGGAGACCTTCCTTACTGACCCCATGTTCCAGCTGGCATTTAGCCCTGTCCTTGAGGGCAAATGCATGGGGAGCCCACTGGGGGCATGACAGTGAGGGCCACATCTGGGAGGAAGCCACACCTGGGGGCACCAGGGGGCCATGGCCGGGAGAGCCCAAGCCCTAACAGGTCCCAGCTCTGGGCTGCCTGGAGAATGGGGTTAGAGCCAGCCCCTGACCTAGTGGACCGCAGGCCTGTCCAGCTCCACAGAGCAGGCAGTGTGGGAAGGCGAGGGGGAGCTCCAGGTCCTGAGCCCACCTGCAGGCCCTTCCTCTTGCTGGCTTAGAGCCTCAAGCTCTGGGCTCTTGCCCTAGACAAGACCCTGGAAAAGTCTTCACATTAGAGTCTGAGATCAGAAGTGCTGTGGGTGTCTGTCCTCAGCCCTGCTCATGGGAGTGCTAGGAGTTCAGAGAACCATCCTCCATCTGCTTTCTCTCGCCCTCTCTACATTGCTGCTTTCTCTGACTTGCTTCATCACAGTCTCTCTCCTTCCTCATCCTTGCCTCTGTCCCTCTCCCCCTGCCTCTCCCTCCTGCAGATTCCCAGGCACATTCTGACACTGCACGAGCTCCTGGCCCACTTTTCACATGCACATCAAGCCAACAGCCTGGACGACGCCAGGGCTAAACTGGGGGGGTTGTCTGGGTGAGCTCGCCTCCCGGGTGCCACCGCCAGTGGACAGGCCAGGGCTGAGGATGCTCTCCAGCGGGAGTTTGCTGAGCCCCAGATGGTAAATCTCATGTTCAGGTTAGGATCCCAGGAGGTGGTGTTTGGGGGACCCCCAGCCTGCCCCACCTGGAAGCAGGGTCCCCGGAGCAATCTGAGTTCACAGCTGAAGCCCAGGGGGCAGTTGGTGGGATGGTGTGTGTGGTTTGCTGTCCCTGGCACAGTTGTGGTTCGAGGAAGGGCCCTGGGCACTCACGTGGGCCCATCTGCCAGGATGGGGATCGGCCCAGGGACTCACAGGCACTCTGCCAACTTCCTCTGTTCTCCAGTGTCAGTGTCTCACAACCTGTGGTATAGGAGCCCCAGAGGGGAGCCTGGGTGGTGGGCCTTCATGAGCCCAAGACGGCAGTCAACAGCAGGCAGTGTCACAAGTGGACAAGCCCATGACTTGTCCAGTGTCAGAGGCCCCAGCCCTCTGGTCAAGGCACCTCCGCTGCCCCTCTTTCAGTCTCCAAAGCCCAGGGGGAACCTTCCTCTGCCAGGGCAGAAGCAGGGGGACCAGAGATGAGGCGCCTACAACAGCCCTGGCAGCAGTTGACGGTGGCCTGCACCAGGTGGTGGCAGTGGAGGTGAGGAGGAGGTTCAGATTCAGGGTGTGTTTTGAAGATGGAACCAACAGGAGTTTTTGATGCATTAGATGTGGGGAGAGAGAAGATGGGAGTCAAAGGCGATTCCAGAGTTTTTGGCTGAGAAAGCAGAAGGTTAGAGTTGCTGCTAACGGGGATGGAGAAAGGTGCAGGAGGGGCAGATGTGGAGGGGGAATCTTTCTTGTTTCATTGGAGCTTAACTGGGGGCATGTTGAACTTGAGATGGATAACAGTTGTGGAGAGGACAAGAAGAGAGCAGGGCATTTGAGTCTGGAGTGTAAGGGAGCGAGCCATTCGGGAGCCATCAGCTCGGAGATGGGATTATAGTCACAAGACTGGTGAGATCACCAGGGGAGTGAGTTTAGGCAGGAACGAGATGTGCACCAGGAGCTAGGCCCGTGGCTCTGCACCTTATGGAGGCCAAGATATGATGAGCAGCCTTGTACTCAGTGATGGGCTGCCAGAAGCTGCAAAGGAGTGTCGGTCTGCAACGTGTGAGGTGCTGTCCCCAGCTCTGCCAACCACTCAGTGCCCTAAATGGCTTCCCGAGTCCAGCAAGAGGCAGCCAGTAGGGCCACGGATCCCAGCTGGGCAGAGGGAGGACCAGGCTGGACCAGGGTAGGGCACAGGCCCCGGAGTGGAGGTTCATTCAGGGAGCAGATGTAATCAGAGCGTGATTGTAGACTAACAGAAACCATTGTGGGGTGGAGACCCCATTCCTCTCGTGCCGCAAGTAGCCAAATCCTGCACACTTCCCCAAGGAGAAGACTTGGGACACCAGCGAGGCTCCTCATCCCTGCGGGATGCCCTGTCCTGGTGCGGGCAGGGGTGAGGAAGGCACATGGGTGCCAAGGCATTTATCCTAAGATCCTGATCCCCTTTCCCACAGCCTACTCTTCCTTTGTCCCACCTGATCACCTGTACCTGGCCTGAACACAGCCCTACTGGCACAGAAGAGGGTTTTCCTACCTTTCATCCTCCTCTCTCCCTCCGGGGAATGAGGCAAGCTCCCAGCCCGGCAGGAAGCCATCAGATAACAAACCCTCCCTGGCTGTGCTCAGAAACACTCCTCCCCTGGGGCTGGCTCTCTCCTACCTCTGGCCTTTGTCCTGCTTTTTCTCCTGAACCTCATCTCTTGGGCTCAATGTAACCCAGGTCATCAGTTTCAGTTCCCCCGGGAGCCTGCGGCCCTGGGAACTCCTCCCCAGCTGCGTGTACGGTGTGGCTCTCAGCACAAAACCCAGCCGGGGCTGGCAGGAGTCCTGAGCAGCTGCAGCTGGCACTTGTCTAACAGTGAAACTAGTGTTGCTACTCTGGGATCGCCCCCTTGTTTGTAGCAAATACGGCCCTCCTCAGCAAAATCCCCACCCTCTTCAAAAGAAATGGTTCTGCTTACTTTTGCTCACCTCCAAATATGAGTCCATCTCCAGGGAACTAGCATATCTTTGAAAGGTGCCTCCCTAGAAGAGGGCTAGGGCCTGGGTTGCTGAGAGCATTGCTGGGAGGGACGGACTGAGGCTCCTAAGGAAGAGACCCCATCTCCATGCCCCAATCTGATAACCAGAAAACAACAGATGATAATAGTTTTATAATACAACTTTGAAACCAGTGATAATAGCAACAGTGATCACTGCCCTTTATTCAAGCACCTGCCGTGTGGGCTGGGCCTGAGGTCAGCACGTGAAATGCGTTGTCGGGGGAAGAGAGAATCTCCCTCTGCCCTTTTCCTTAAGGTTCTTAAGGCTGGCCAAATAATTAACAAGACAGGTTAGCAGGAGAAAATAATACCAAGTTTAATAACATGTATACATGGGAGAAAGCAGGGACACTGCGTTTCTCCACAATAGCAGAAATTCTCGTCTTAAATACCATGTTCAGCCAATGACAAAGGAGGATGTTGGGGGTGGGGGTGTCAGTTACAGGAGATTATCACTAAAGCACTGTAAACAAGAGTAAGGTTTATTATGCAGTTTTAAGGCCTCACCTTCCACATTGATAAGTTTCTAGAAATGAGGTCATCCCCCCTCTTCCCAATACAGAGAGGGAGATACCTTTACAAATGGAGACTTCCCTTGTAAATGATTGTCTGGCAACTCCTCACAAGGCCATCCAGAGAATGTGGCCAGAGAGACAGAACTTCCGATAAGATGGGCTTGTTGGTGCCTTTTCTATTGTAACCTCTATCCTACATTATCTTTATAGCAGTCATGATAATAACTCCTTCCTGAAACAGATCTTTTGTTTTAAATTCTTTAGGCAGTTTGGGAGGGGAAACTCAAATATTCTTCCTGAGTCCTTATTGTCTTCAGCTCGAAATAATCCACATACCAGAGTGGTGCTTCCTGGGGTAGCTTGCCCTGAGCACCATCAGCGTTCTCTTCCATCCTCACTCTGACCTTGTACAGGTGAGCAAACTGAGAGTCAGAAGGGCCCAGTAATTGCTCATCACGCTGAGTTCATTAATCACGGATCCAGCTCAACCAGTGTCATCTCTCATTGCTCGGAGGGTTAAATTGGACAGTGTCTACTACCACACACATTAACCAGCCCTCTTGGTGATCTGGTCGTGCTTGTAGAATTTGAGGTATCAGCAGACAAATAAGAGGTTTTGTGCTTTTCTTGGAGTAGGTGGGGTACTTTTTCCAGACTCTCCTCCCCACAAAATTACTAACATCCTAAGATTCCTGAAAACCCACCAAGGCTCTTACAAAGTTGGCAAATCACAGGCCTCTTTTCCCACCAATGCTATTTTTAAAAAGCAGTTAAATGCCTCCACCTGCTGGAGGAGGAGTGTTGCGGCAGTCAGAACAGGACAAATAGGAGAGTTGTCCTTATTCTCAGACTAAGGGGCAAGGTGTGTTCTGCTTCCCCCCAGAAGTGCTGGAGCCTACGGGAGTCAGTCTTTCCATGAGCCAGTGCGATTGCCAGGTGCTCAAAAACTAAGCCATTCCAGGGCCGAACATTAAGGAAGCAACTGTATAAAGTGCATTGGAGGAGGGGTGGAAAGAGTAAGTGCAAAGGCCCTGAGGCAGGATGGATGGGTGGAGTTCGATGGATGGAGATAAGACCAGTAGTGGTGTGGGGCACAGAGTAATGAAGAAATGTTGTTTCCTGTACTCCCGTCCTCCTCTCAGTTTTGCCGTCTCTTTTCCACGTGGTTCAGACTTTCAGATCAGACCTGATTTCTAGCTATTAATCTCCATTTCCTTCTCTCTGAAATAAGAACACCTGTCTCCTTGGGCTGTCAGAAGGATGATGTGAGCTCATGCCCATAGAGTGCCCAGCACAGCAGGTATTCAATATGCATGCTCTTTCCCCCTCCGTGACCACAGTCTCCACCTGAGAATCCTGGGTGCCAGGCCTTCTTCCTAGGTCTGGCCAGAGGCCCGGCATTCCCTTCTTCCTGAGAGTTGGGGGCAGCCTGTCTCTGACTTATTTTCTGTCCCCACAGGATAATGCACAATGAAGTAAACGAGACAGAGATCATCCAGGAAAACATAGCCATGGAGTGCATGATCATCAAAGGCTATGAGACCCACCTGGACACCAGCCAGACTTTTGTGAGACAGGGCATGGCACCCTGCCTCCCCCCAACCTCAAGGTAGGCCCCAGCAGTGGTGGCATTCGGGGACACCACCAGTTGGTTTGGCTACCTTGTGCCAAAAACCTGCCAACATGATTGCGGAGTATTCCAGGGCTGCTGGAGGAATGTGACAGCTGTATGTAGATGTCGGTATCTGCACACATGGATGCAGATATTACTGGTTTTCACAGTTCCCTTCTCTCCAGATGTACACATGATTCTTCCCAGATGCCCTTGATGTGTCTGTGGATGTCATAGTAAACACTGACATGTCCTTTTGGGGAGAGAGGAGTGGAGGATGAAGACAGATACTGATTGGCCCTGTGAATCACAAGCATGTTCAGCATCCGAGTGGAAGTCGTGTGGGTCAGTCCCTCTGTCCCTTGCTCATCATCCTTTGCCCCTTGTGGGAGGCCGTGATCATAGCAGTTCTCACGGGTAGGAGGTTGCCTTCACCCTCAGCCTCCACTCTCCTTGGGAGCTGTGTTTGAGAGGCACAGCCCTGTGAGGGGGCAGCTAGAGGCTGTGACTGAGGGGACTGACTTCCAACTCGGAGACGTTAGAGCCACTAGGACTTTGAGAGTCAGCTCTTCAGATTCCAATTGCTGTGGGACCCTAAGCTTCTGCTTGCATGCCCCCGAGGTGACCTCCACCTCAGATGGGCCTCCTGAGTTCCTTCTATCCAGCCCTGGGATTCTCTGAGCAGATGAAAAGCTCGCCAGACCCTCGTGAGCCCTGTGCAGCTGCCTTTGGCCCCTGCTGCTCTTAGCAAGGGTATTGTTGACTTGGAGTTCTGTCCTGAGCCCCTCTGTGTGGCCCCTGTGCCTTTTCCCTAGGCTGACCCTGTGACCTGCTGGGTCCAGAGCCAGCCTCCCTGTGTCCTGGCTCCCCCTGAGCTGCATTGGGTCCAAGTTGGAAGTGCCCCAAAGAATGACCTCTCCTGGGGTGGGCAGTGTCACCACAGTCCAGGAATCTGCTCCATTGCCCTGAGCCCAAGCATTTCCTCCCCTCCTGAGGGGCTTGGACTTGAAGACCAGACAAGGGGGCCCAGCAAGGTTCCCGGCAGTGATGGACGTGGGCAGGAGGCAGAGTGGTGGTCCAGAGCAGGCCTGGGGATATGGAGCGTCAGGGAGGGCTTCCCGAGGAGGCATCACTGGAGTCGAGTCTTGAAGGGTAAGTAGGAGTGCACAGGGTGGAAGGGTGAAGGATGGGGCTCCTTCCAGGCCAAGGAGCAGCACTCAGGAGCCACAGATAACTTGCCCTGGAACTAGAGTGGGAGCAGAGAGGGGAGGCGGTGGTAAGGAAGGAGAAGTGCTGGAGCAGCCTGCTGGCGGGCCTTGAAAGCCTGAGTCCCGAGGACAGTGAGGAGCTGGTGGAGTAAGTGGGGAGAGGAGGCCTGGGCCACGTCTTAGGGGAGCTGGGATGGCAAATGTGTTCATCACAGTCCCCTGCTCTGCCCAGGAGTGGCTTCCGAGTGCACCTTGTTGAGAACTGGGGGGCTCTCTGGGCTCTGCAGCCCAGCATGTCGTGACTGATGGGTGATGTCTGCTGCGGCTGTGTGTGGCAGCAGGTGCCCTGTGTCTCTTGCTCATCCCTCTGGGTCAGAGCCAGCTCCACACTTGTCCAGCCTCCTGCCTCCTCCAGACCCAGCCCTAAAGAGGTACAGCCTTTTAGATACAGGATACAACCTTCCTTAGAGAGGGAGTACAAACAATACCCTAGTTGGCCTAAATTCAGCCACCAGTTAAGAAAGCCTTCAGGTTCAACAATATACTTATCTTAATTTCAATCACAGAAACTAACTCCTAATCTAATACTGCATTAATCTATTAATTCATAGAAGTAGTACTGTTACTATAAGCAACAAGAATTATTTCTCCTTGCATAATCTTATAACAGATAATCACCAAAAGTTAACAATAAAATAAATTCAACCCAATAATTATTTATTACATTAATTGTTAACCCAACACAGGTAGGCATTCAAGGAAAGATTTAAAAAAGTAAACTCTGCAAACACAGCCCCCACCTGTTTACCAAAAACATCTCCTCTGGCATTTCTGGTGTTACAGGCACTGCTTGCCCAGTGACACGGTGTAAAGGCCGCAGTGACTGGACCCTGCAAAGGCAGCATCAGCATTTGTTGTCTAAATGAGGACTTGTATGAACGGCCACTCGAGGGTTTTACTCTCTTTTACTTTTAATCAGTGAAATTGACCTTTCCCTGAAGAGGCGGGAATGACAAAATAAGACAAGAAGACCCTGTGGAGCTTCAATTAATTCAAAAAAAAAAAAAGTAAGCCAAATCAAGGGATAACAAATCTTAAATGGACTAACAATTTTGGTTAGGGTGACCTCAGAGAAGAAAATAACCTCTGAGTGATTAGACCAACTAGTCAAAATATTTCATCACTTATTGATCCAAAATATTAATCAACAGAACAAGTTACCCTCGGGATAACAGCACAATCCTATTCTAGAGTCCATATCCACAATAGGGTGTATGACTGCGATGTTGGATCAGGAAATCCCAGTGGTGTAGCCACTATTAATGGCTCATTTGTTGAATGATTCAAGTCCTATGTGATCTGAGTTCAGACCAGAGTAATCCAGGCAGTTTCTATCTATTCCATATTTCTCCCAGTAAGAAAGGGCAAGAGAAACAAGGCGTACTTTACAAAAGCACATTCAAACTAATAGATGATATAATCTTAATCTAATATATATATGTATATAGCCCTGCCTATGAACGAGGTTTGTTAGGCTGGCTGATTAATTGAATGAAACGTAAACCTGTATAGCCAGAGGTTCAATTTTTCTCCCTAACAGCATGTTCATAATCAATCATCTTTTATTAATTGTCCCCAATCTACTTTCCATAGCATGCCTTACACTAATTGAATGAAAAGTATTAGGTTATATATGACTTCGTAAAGGACCACACATCATTGGCCCCATGATCTGTGGAGACAACAGTATTTACATCAGTGTCACAAGGCCATCAGCTGGAGTTCACACTGGAAAACGTACCCAGGAAGACAGCCTACAAAGGACCCATTAGCACACAACAGAACAAGTAATGTGGACTTTTGTCGATGACCCTGTGAAAACATACCTGGGAAGACACCCTACAAAGGACCCACTAGCACACAACTGAACAAGTCATGTGGACTTTTGTCGATGACCAAGTATTTAAAATGGTAGGATAAAGATGCAGGACTCTAAAGTGTTCATGGAAATGCTGAATGCACAACTCAGAAATAAGGAATAATTGACAAGGTAAACCAACTTCAATAGATTTATAAATGCTTACATGTACACAGTAAGAGTTTTTGCTGAACAATTAAGTATTCGTGTATTTGTCTTGATCAAAACATGAAACTTTATGTTGAATAAAAATGGGCCATTTTCCTGTATTAGTACATTACTACTCATCATTTAGTCAATTTCTATAGTTAATGGAGTTATAAACATAATTACAAAGTCACGCATCCATCAGAAAACAACTATGAATGAATCTGGAAATTGTAGGGCCAAAAATAATGTTTTCAATATTATGTATTAGAACATGTATATACATAACAAGGATGAGAGAAAACTTTGATTAAAGGAGATTAAAATGTAATCTAATCTTAAAAGAGTAAAAAGGGTCTCAGTCCTGGGAGACTGGGGATAGGCAGTAAAATTTCACAGAATTCTGAGACTGGAAATGGGCCATTCCCTACTTTCATTTTTTTATTGTCGTTGCCAAGGGAATTTTTCCACCAAGAACAGAGAGATGGAGGGGAAAGTGGACATGGAAGGATATTACAGACGTGAGAAGGTTTCCATTTTCAGGACACCTTAGAGCAGCCAGGTGTCCATATTCTAGACCATGTAACCACAAAGAATTTCCCCTGGCAGATGCCTTCTGTAGCTCTTCCCTCCAAATTTACACTCATTGCTCCTGGTGAGATCATCCTAAATGAGAACAGGCTGGGAGAAACACAGAGCTGCCTGGAGGAAAGCCCATCTTGTAAATTGACCCTGTGCTGGAGCTGGCTGGGCAGAGGACAGGAGCTGCACGATGGATACCGACCCCTCTTCAGTCCAGGGACTTTCTTTTATTGCCCAAAGCACTGGCTGTAACACTGAAGTTCGCTGAAGGCCAATGGGATGAGGTGTAAGACTAAGGTGTTGATAAAATACATGATGCAACATGTTTTCATGTGTAGCAATATGTGCACAACTAGGGAGAAGGGCCCTAACGTCTTTATGATCCTTAAGGGGAATTTGACTCACACCAATTTAGGGATCATTGGCAATAATGTGTCATGTAGAAGAAGGATCGTCAATCTAAACGAACTTATTCACACACTCAGTGTCCTAGTCTGTATGGGATGTCGTAACAAAAATACCATAGACTGGGTACTTTATATTTTTTTGCTGAGGAAGATTCACCATGAGCTAACATCCATGCCTGTCTTCCTTTATTTTGTGTGTGGGTCACCCCCACAGCATGGCTGCTGATGAGTGGTATAGGTCTGTGTCCAGGAACTGAACCCATGCTACCAAGAGGAGCTCACTGAACTTAACCAGTAGGCTGTGGGGCAGGCCCCTAGACCAGGCACTTTTGGGGTTCCTTTTGTGTGTGTGAGGAAGATCAGCCCTGAGCTAACATCTGATGCCAATCCTCCTCTTTTTTGCTGAGGAAGATTGGCCCTGGGCTAACATCTGTGCCCATCTACCTCTACTTTTTTATGGAATGCAGACAGAGCATGGCTTGACAAGCTGTGCATCGGTGTGTGCCCAGGATCTGAACCTGCAAACCCTTGGGCCACCATAGCGGAGCACCCACACTTAGCCACTGCACCACCGGGCCATCTGTAGACTGGGCACTTTTAACAACAGAAGTGCATTCCTCACAGTTCTGAAGACTAGGATGTTCAAGATCTAGGTTCAAGCTGATTTGTTTTTGGTGAGAGTTCTCTTCCTGTTTTGCAGAAGGACAGCTTCTTGCTCTACCCTCATCTAGCAGAGAGAGCTCTGGCCCTCCATCTCCCTATAAGGGCACTAATCCCATCATGGGGGCTTCACACTCATGGCCTCATCTAAGCTAATTAACTCCCAAAGGCCCCACTTCCAAATACAATCACTTCGGGGATTAGGATTTTAACTTATGAAATTGGATTATGTAGACGTTCAGTCCATAGCATTCATGAAACCAACAATTAACACATATTTATAGAAGTCATACAGCCCCAACTGAAGAATGTTCTGGAGATCATGTGGCAAATGATACAATGTCTTTCCCTTTACAGAGTCTTCTAGTGGAGGCAATAAAAATTAACAGCCAAACAAAGCTTGTGATATTACAAAGCTAACAGATCAATTATGACAGATTGTATTTACAATTGTTTTCTGGTAAGACAGGTCTGATTATCAGAGTCCAGATTAAGCAAATTCCCCTGGGTGAGGGCATGTGTGGCTATCTCACCTAAAAAGGCTCTTTCCTTTTTGAAATTTTATTTCATCTAGTCCTGTTTGCTTCCACATCCCTTTGGTGTTTTCAATCTTACAGTATTTATTAAATCAATGTTTAATTGTTGCTCTGCCTTTACCACAACTGACTGGAAGCAGAAGTTACTGGACTTGGCTGAAATGAAATTTCAGTTCATTTTTCCTCCTCTTTCTGCTCAGACTCTCTTCTCTCACTGTTGAAATAGCAAATGCCTTAGGGGAGAAGCCACGTGGAGCTGGTGCTCACAATCTTCTGCTTCCCTCATCTCAGAGATTGTAGACCCCCAAGTCCTGTCTGCACGGGATGTTCTAAGACCCTTCAAACAGCTGTTCTGTGTGCATTGTACAGCTTTTCTAGCTGCCCCAGGAAAGCTACTCAATAAAAGTGGAAGCTGCATTAATTTTACCCTGAAATGTTTTAAACCAATGAGCATTTGTCATTTTTCAATGAGTATTTCTATAATTTTATAAGAACATTTAAATAGGAATTTTAACAGCAATAATGGCTGTTCTTTGGCCAGAATTCCATGTCATTCATTGTTTGAAATTATATCTAAGCTTTGATGGACTCTCCTCAGTGCCTTTTAAAATATCACTGTTCCTTACATTTAAATATCTTGTGATGGGTTTGTATCAGTCACTTCTTTTGTACCATTTCAGATCCTCTTGGGTCCTCCTATCCTTGAGTCGTATGTCATTTAGCAATCAGCTTTGCAGGTATCATATTTGTTTTATGCAAGTGCCTCCTGACTGCTCCTCACATTTTGTCCCTGTGCCCTCTGCCTCTCCCTCTTGCCCCGGGGTGTCTATGTTGATGCTGAGGTGTGAAAAACTTCCTGATCAAGCCCACACATGCACGGCCATGCTCCTTGTTGTATGGATGTGTGTGTGTTCAGCAATTCTGTATGGTCACAGGGTGCACGACTATTATGGCATCTATGTGAAGGTGTGTTTTGTTGATGTCTGTGTGTGTTTAGAGAGTTCAAGTCACTGTGGGCTCTGAGACAGTGAGTGGTCTGTAAGTGTGTGAGTTTGTGTGTATGTTCTGAGTATCAGTGTGCATTATCAGGTGTAGTTTACAGACTGAATGCTGATGGTCATTTACAAATAGTGTGTATGTGGGTGTGGGTGTGTTGTTCAGCATTTCCATGTGTTCAGAGGATGTCTGTCATTGTGGGAATGTGTGGAATAAGTATGTTGTTACAGATCAGCATGGGCACCAACACTGTTTGCCTGTTACTAGTTCAACACTCAACACCCCTGAAGAAACATTGAGTCCAGACATTCACAGGCCCCATCAGGCCCACAGAGATCCTACTCAGCTGTTTTCTTCCCATCACAGAAATATGAACAGGTAGCCAAGGACCACTTGATATTTGAGAAAATCCTCTAGCATGAAAAATGGAGCAAGAAACACATACACTGAAGTGAAGGACTAAAGGAGTAGCAAGGAAATCCAGAGATCATAGTGAAACTTCAATTGCATATCTAGTAACATCTTCAAAACAATTAGACATGGGCCGGTCCCATGGCCTAGTGGTTAAGTTCAGAGAACTCTACTTCAGCAGCCCAGGCTCCATTCCTGGGCATGGACCTACACCACTCATCAGTGGCCAGGCTGTGGTGGCAACCCACATACAAAATAGAGGAAGAGTGGCACAGATGTTAGCTCAGGGCGAATCCTCATCAGCAAAGGAAAAAAAAAAGAAGATAAAACATCCATTAAGTGTATATATATATATATATATATATATATATATGTATTGATGTTACTGCACAATATTGGGGTTCTCTTGCCCAATGCACATTAAAAAAGCCAGTTATTTTGGCATCAGCTTTTGGGAAAATAATTGTAGCTTTAATTTTGTGAGATTTATCTGCAAGGAGACAGGGGCCATGTGTCTGTCTCAGATCTGTCTCCCCGATCCAGGGCTTGGGGCACAATTTGTGGGATGAAGGGCAGGGCGGTCTGACATGTGGAAGTAGATGATTGGAAGTAAGGAGAAGTGAGGTAATTGATGATCTTCACAAGCAAAGTCAAGCTTTGTGGCTCTTCATCGGATGTGTGTTCAGAAATTGGCAGTGTTACAATGATCTGAGGATGGAGCTTTTAGCTGCTTGATGTCAAAAATATCATTTATTGAGCATTTGCGCAGGTGTAGTTGATGGGTTGGTGGTGTCAACTGGCCTGAACTGGACTAGGGGTCTCAGTTCCTGAAAGAAAACTCTTAACTACTCTGTTGATAAGATGGGGTCAGTTGAACTGGTCCTGGAGGGCCCATGGTTATGTTGGTATATGCATATATATGCATATGCCTGAGATTATCTCTATGTGTGTTAAATGTAGAATATATGCAAAACCAGGCTCTAGTGAAAGTGGTCAGGACAGATTTTAATCAGTAATATACCACTGCAATAAGGAAGAGGGAACAGGGTGAACTGAACTCAATTTGATTTGTACAGAAGTGACTGGGCATTTGAAAGGGAGAATGAGGGAGCAGGCAGAGGGGTGAGCAGGGGCTCAGTAGAGTCAGGGAGGGAAAAGTTACAGAGTGTTGGTCAGTGCAGTGTAATCTGGCCAGTTGTGTCTGCTGGTTGGAAATGATCAAAGTTTCACTTTTCTCCTCTCACAGAGTCTAGGAGACAGACACCCTATCCTCATCTCAATGAATGGCTCTCAGGACCTTGAGAAATGCATTCCTTGTTTATTAGAGACACTTATATATATAAGTGTCTCTAAATATATATTTATATATATATATAGTATATATATTATATATAAAACTCAAAAGGACAGAGGAAATATTCACAGTTGTAAGCACTTTTGGGTAAATGCTCCAAGAAAGGGATGTCAGAGGCAAATGATTGATTGTTGGCCAGAACAAACAGTCAGTTCTTTGGCTGCTTTGAGCTTTCTCAGGCAGACACTCTTTAAGGGGGCAGGGGTCATCCCTAGGGATGTGGATTTGAGCTGTTAGAAACTGTGTCAGTGTTTAAGTCTTATAATGCGTGTGGAGGTGTGAAACCATTTGTGCTGAGAGGCTGTAGTTATTATAGGATAAGATTGAGGCCTAGTCAAGAAGAGGGCTCAATGGAGCCTGGCTTGAGTTTGGTCAAGTACAGGATCATATATAGAAATAAGATATGTACATTTTTTGGATAATATAAATCATTATATTGAATAATATAATATATTGAATTAAATAATATATAATGAATATATATTGAATGTGTATAAATAACATAAGTATGTGTACATATATTTGAATTAAATAATATAAATATATAGAAGAGAGTGACATCAACATCATGGCAGAATGAGCTTCCCCTATTGAACTCTCCTCCTCTAAGACACAACAAAAAGGACATTCATAGTCCAACAGAAGCTATTCACAAATAATATAAATATATATATGATTTCAAGGAATATTCAGACATAATAGAAATTTCCAGGGCCAGCTCCGGGGCTTAGCAGTGAGGTGCGCACACTCCACTGCTGATGGCCCGGGTTCGGATCTCAGGTGCACACCAATGCACTGCTTCTCCGGCCATGCTGAGGCGGCATCCCACATACAGCAACTAGAAGGATGTGCAACTATGACATACAACTATCTGCTGGGGCTTTGGGGGGAAAAAAAGAGGAGGATTGGCAATAGGTGTTAGCTCAGAGCCAGTCTTCCTCAGCAAAAAGAGGAGGATTAGCATGGATGTTAGCTCAGGGCTAATCTTCCTCACAAAAAAAAAAAGAAATTTCCAGAATTAATAAAAGACTTCTATTCTAGATTCAGGCAGGTGAACACATCTCAAGCATAATTAAAAAAAAAAAAAAATCTAGAATTAGATCCATCCAGGGAAACCAAAGAACGCCAAATACAAAAGAAGATATTCAAAGCCCCACAGAGGGACAGAACACTTACAGAGACTTACATTTAGACCTATGATACATTTCTTAACAATGGAAGGCAAGAGAGAGTTGGATTAAATCTTAAAGATACAGAGAGAAAATGACTTTCAGTGTATACCCAATCAAACCATATCTCAAGAACTGGGGTGAATTACAGATATTTTTATGCAAACATTTACTAAGAGTATTACCACCAACAAATGCTCATTAAGGAACTTCTAAAGAATGTACTTTAAGGGGGCCAGCTACCCAGTGTAGAGGTTTAAGTTCAGCACGCTCTGCTTCCAAGGCCTGGGTTCATGGGTTCAGATCCTAGGAGTGGACCTACACCACACATCAGCCATGCCATGGTGGTGACCCACATACAAAATAGAGGAAGACTGGCACAGAGGTTAGCCCAGAGCTAATATTACTCAAGGAAAAAAATTAAAAAGTAAAATGAATGTACTTTAACAAAAAATTGATAGAAGAAATGCTAAGATGTAAAAATGGATTGTGAGGATAAAAAAGGGTAAACATCTGAATAAATCATTGAAAGCATGACTTTACCAAACAATAATAATATTGACAATGTATAACAGATGGAGTTAAAAACTAATGACAAGGAAACTTCTGTTTTAGAGTAGACAAGGACAGGAAAGCACTCTTGCTGCAAAACCGGACAAAGCTAGATAAATTATAGATATATTTTTAGAGCATCAGAGAACTTCAGAACCAACCAACTAAAATTCCAGAAAGAAGAAAAACTCTTTTATGTGAGCAAGAATTTTTACCTTTCTTTCCCCCAGAAGCATTTTCTGATTCTGGGTGCCTGTTGAGGGTCTGGCTTGCTCAGTCTGAGCCTCAGTTAGAGAAAAGAGAAACTAGGCAAACTTGTAGTGATTCTGCAGGATTGGTGTGGCAGAGGAAACCTGAGGGCTTTCACACACACAACTGCTCTTCCTCACAGCACCTGTGCTAAGTTTTGGTGCCACACAGGAATCCGGGGAACTAGGCCAAAGCTTCCATAAAGCAAAGTGAAACCTCCAGAAGTGGTGGAAATGGCCTAAGTCCAACATACTGCTAGTCTGACCTTCAGGGAATTTGCCATACTGTGAAGCGATGTAAGGTAGGAGGCTTGAGAGCTGCGCTGAAATGTCTGAAGGGAGTAGCTGAATTTTCTGTGGGCTCCCAAACCTGAGGAGACAGAGATCTATGAGACTTAGAACCAGATGCCTGTGCGGGGGAGGGGAGCAGAGCAAACAGGAACAGGGGGAAAGCGGAAGGGCTGGGTTTACTAAAAGTGAGACCCAGCCCCAAGTCTGATCAACATCTGATTGGACTCAGGTGCTCCAACCTCACTGTTTCCCAATGAAGGAAGACAAGGTCACGTGGAGCCTCTCGAGTTACATTACACAGACCTTCCAAAGACACTGGTGAGAGGATGGAAAAGGCAAGCCACAGACTGGGAGAAGACCTTTGCAAATCACATATCTGACAGGACTATAAAGAACAGTCAAAACTCAGCAATAAAAAAATCCAAGTTTAAAATGGGCACAGAATTGGACACTTCACCAAAGAAAATAAACAGATGGCAAATAAGCTCATGAAAAGATGCTCAACGTCATTAATCATGAGAAAAATGCACATGAAAACCACATTGAGATACTGCTATGTACATATTAGAATGTCTAAAATTAAAGATGTTGACCATACCAAGTGTTAATGAGGATGGAAAGTCATTGGAACACTACTACATTGCTGGTAGGAACACAAAGTGGTTCAGGCTCTTTGGAAAACAGCTTTCAAGTGGAGTTTGTTATGCTGCTGTAACAAATTAGCACAAATTTCATGGCTTAAAACAGCTCAGATTTGTTTTACAGTTCTGTAGGTTAACAGTCTGACATGGGTCTCCTTGGACTAAAATCAAGGTGTTGGCAGAGCTAGGTTCTTTTGGGGGGACTCTAAAGGTTAATCCATTTCCTAGCCTTTTCAAGCTTCTAGAGACAACCACATTCCTTAGCCTATGGCCCCCCTCCTCCACCCTCAAGAGCAAGAACTCGGCATCTCTCTGGCCCTGCTTCCCTTGTTGCATCTTTCTTCTACTCGCCTGCTGTTCTTTCCCTTTTAAGGGCCTTTGTGATGCACTGGGCCCACCTGGATAATCCAGGATAATCTCCGTATTTTAAAGTCAGTTGATTAGCAACCTTAATTCCATCTGCAAACTTAATTCACCTTTGCCAAGTAAACTAATGTATTCCCAGGTTCCAGGGATTAGGACATCTTTCTGGGCCATGACTTTGCTAACCACAAACAGTTTTTAAAATAAAGTTAAACATACACATACCATGTGACCCAGCAATTCCACTTCTAGGTGCTTACCTAAGAGAAGAAGACTAATGTTCACACAAAAACTTGTTTGCAAAGATTTATAGCAGCTTTATTCATAGTCAAAAAAGACAAAACTGAAAATAACTCAAATGTCCTTCAACTGGTGGATGGATAAACTGTGGTACATTCACACAATAGATACTACATTCAGCAATAAAACAGAAGGAACTGCTGATACAGGCAACAACACGGATGAACACTAAACTGAATGTATTGTGCTACATGAAAGAATCCAGACTCAAAAGGCCAAATACTGTAGGATTCCATTTATATGATATTCTAGAAAAGACAAACCATAGGGAAAGACAACAAATCATTAGTTGCCAGGGGTTAAGGGTGGGGGAAGAGTTGACTACAAAAGAGCAGCTGAAGGGAGTTCTGGGTGCTGGAACTGTTCTGTATATTGAATGTGGTAGTGGCACAGCTCTATGCATTTGTCAAAACAGTTGTACAAAGAGGGAAACAAATACATCATTTCTCAGTCATCAGATTGGCAAACCTTTAAAAATCTGACAATGCCGATCTGACAATTCCCAGGGAAAGGATGACTCAGACACTGTTGGCGAGAATGGAAATTGTTAAAACTTCAGAGGATGATTTGGCTGCAGCTCGTCAAGTTGCAGATGCACATCAGCCTCTGGACCAGCAATCCACTCACAGGCAGGCGTCCATTCTAGGGAATCCACGTGTACTCGAGGAGACACACACAAGTATAGTTATTAAACATGGTATGGGAATGAATTAATTGTGGTTAGTAGTTATTTAAAAAAGAAAGCAAAAAATGCATATGGGAAAGAATCAACCCTGCTGGCTACATATATGATCTGGGAAGGTAACTCACTGGTTTGTCTACTTAATAGTACATAGCACAGACAGCACTGTACTAGGAATCTGGAGACAAGCATGTGAGCATATAGTTCCAACTCTGCCACTAAGTAGCAGTCAGACTATGGATGACTTAACTTGAGAAACCTCACTTTTCATTTACTGGAAAATGAAGAGGTTAGGCTCTACAACCACTAAAATTATTTCCAACTCCACAAATCTATGCTTCAATAAGTCAACAATCAAAAATTATATTCCAAAGTACCTATGTTCAGAAACTGTTTTCCCCAGACACCCTGAAATTAGAAACTATCAGGGAAATAGGATATCTTAAAATATTGATACATAGGGCTGGCCCCGTGGCTTAGCGGTTAAGTGCGCGCACTCTGCTGCTGGCGGCCTGGGTTCAGATCCCGGGCACGCACTGACGCACCGCTTCTCTGGCCATACTGAGGCCGTGTCCCACATACAGCAAATAGAAGGATGTGCAGCTATGACATACAACTATCTACTGGGGCTTTGGGGGAAAAAATAAATAAATAAAATTATTTAAAAAAATATTGATACATAAAATGGCCCAAATTTCTTGGTACGTCTATGACAAGCTGTTTAATCAAGATGGTAACCCAGAAAGAGCGTATAAACAGCAAAACCTACCATATTGACTTGGGTCACCCTCAGGAAAAACATATGTCCTCTCCCACTTTAACATTCCAAAACAAATTCACCATACTAGTGAGTCCGTCTTGTCAAGTTCAGGTCTGTCTAGCCAGAAGTCATTCATGTATATGGTAAGATTTACTTCATTTTTTAACAAAGATAAAAAGATAAATGGCTTTTTGTATTTTTGCCTGTTTCATCTATAAAGATCTTACATTACAATTTAATAGCTTCAGACTGCTACAGTAATTTAAAGAGCATTTTGAAACTTGTAATATACCATGTCCAACAGAATCTAGCAAAAAAATCAGTAGTTCACAATCCAACAATGCTTATTTAGATTCATTACCAACAATCCTTACACTTCAAAGACACCAATAACCAACATGTCATTTGTTCCTCCTGCAGAATTTCATAGGTTGTTAAATTCTGGTATCATCCAAAAGTATAATTAGGATGATATCAATAAAATGTATTTTTTTATCAGAAATATTAAAACTAATGATTAAACTATTAAACTAAATGATTAACTAAATATTAAAAGTAATGGCAACTAACGATCTGTTGTCTTTCCCTATGGTTTATCTTTTCTAGAATATCATATAAATGAAATCCTACCGTATTTGGCCTTTTAACCTTTCAACCTCTCAGTTGTGGGAGGTCAAGATTTGGCCACCCTGAAATCCATCTCTTTACCTTGGTTGTTTTCTCTAGGGACATTTGACCTCCCCCACTAACTAAAGAATTTGACATAGTAACTCCTTCCTGGAACAGATCTATCATGATGGCTGTAAAGATAATGTAGGATAAATGTTACAATAGGAAAGGCACCAACAAGCCCATCTTATCCGAAGTTCTGTCTCTCTGGCCACCTTCTCTGGATGGCCCTGCGAGAAGTTGCCAGACAATCATTTACATTTATAAGGAAAATCTCCATTTGTAAAGGTATCTCCCTCTCTGTTCTGGGAAGAGGGGGAAATGGCCTCATTTCTAGAGGCTTATCAATGTGAAACGTGAGGCCTTAAATCTGCATAATAACCTTACTCTTGTTTACTGTGCTTTAGTGGTAATCTCCTGTAACTGACTCCCCCCATCCCCAACACCCTCCTTTGTCTTTGGCTGAACATGGTACTTAAGACAAGAATTTCTGCTATTGTTTTGAGAAACGCAGTGTCCCTGCTTTCTCCCATGTATACATGTTATTAAACTTGGTATTATTTTCTCCTGCTAACCTGTCTTGTTAATTATTTGGCCAGCCATAAGAACCTTAAAGAAAAGGGCAGAGGGAGATTCCACCTCTTCCCCCGACACAATCAAATCAAAATTTGAAAATTCTTGCTCTACGAGCTTTCCAAATCTAAATTCTTACAATTCTAAATGAGTATGGAGACAAAACACACACTACATACTACTTCTAAAAACCTCCTCCTTATCCGATTTTAATTTTAGCACCAACTGCCAAGAAAAACCTTTCCACTGAAACCAAAATTCCGTACACATTATGTCAATCATCAATTGATCAGTCATCAGTCTATGTTAACAGAAGGTGAGTTATTATTAGGAAGCTACATAATTTGCACCAAAGACTGTTTAAAGCTCCTTTCATTAAATGCAGTTTACAACAATTCACAGGCTTCAAAGTTCCCCTTGCAAATATAGAGTCAATTATCAGAAACCATTAATGGGATTAGGCTTTTCTATAAAGGTGGTCCCAAGGAAGTAGGAACGCTTATTTGTTTAAAGAACGCAATGAGGAGCCCAATAGCCTGAGAGGAGTCAGGCAGAGGAGCGCTGACCACAGTCCATCTTCTGAAGGAAAGTGTTCACCCCGGGATGTCGAGACCTGGCCTAGACGGGCCCCCGGGGAGCACGAACTCAAGGGCTCGCGCAGAGGGCAGGAGACTCCCTGCCGCCCCCTGCACCTCCGCTGGGTGGGCAGGAGGCCCCGCCGGGGTGGGGCCCCGCCAAGGCAGAGGGACCCGCCGGCCCGGCGGCGCTCCTCTGCTCCTCCAAGGGACAGAGTTGGGCTCCCCCGCCTGGGGCAGCCCGCCAGCAGCCCCGGCCCCCGGCCCCATCCGCCGAATCCCCCCCCACGCTCCCGCCATCTGCGGCGGAGATCTCCACACCGAGCCCGCCGCCCACCGCCTACCTCAGCGCCGCCTCCTGCCCAGCGCTCCTCCACACTGCAGAAAGGAGAGCTCCCCTGTGCTGAAAATCATGGAGGAAGGATCCAGAAACTGCCAATCCCCCTACACAAACCTCCGAGACAGCCACCTGCGCACCTGGGGCCCCACCTCCAGTGCATACGCCCCGGGGCTCTCCAGCTCGCCAACCCCTCTGCAGCTCTGAGAGCCAGTCCTGCGCATGCGCGGGCCTCCAAGAACAATGGGAGCCGCTGGGGGGCACCGGGAGGGGGATGGGGGTGCGGGGACCAAGGTGTACCTGAGAGGGAGAGCGGGAGCTGGCTGGCTCTCTGCAGTCCTTGACTCTGCTCTCCCTGGATGACCATCAGTTCCTGGAGAAGACCTGCCTTCCCTTGAGGCGGCTCCTCCTGTCCTGAGAAGCACGTTACATGATCTAACATTTGTTTAAAAAAGAACAATGACATCCTTAACACCTGATGTGTCGTGTCCCCAGAAGAATTCTCTGCTTCCCCAGAAGACTAGACAGTGAGCAGCTGGGACTGAGTTCTGACCTAGGGAGGAAGGACGCTGAGGGCACAGCTGTCTCCCCTCTGCCGGCTCCTTCCTCTGATCTGGGGCCGTGATGGGGCCACAGCGTCGGGGACTCGTGCAGGTGACAATGCTCACATGTTTGCCCACAATATTACATTTCTTATGGTTGAGTGGTTAAAATGGGAGGCTAGCTGTCAGTTTTTCTGACGATTTCACTTGCAGAAATGTCTTTGGACAAAGAAGTTTGTTTTCTTAATTTCTGATTTTTATAATCAATAACAATAGTTAAAATACTTATTTTCTTAATCTCATTGGCATGCTAAAACAAACAAGTCACTTGGTTTTCACCAAATTGGCCACATTTTCATTAAAACTTTGGAAGTATTGCTGTTTGAGGTAAAGAAAGCATTTGGGAAGAACAATTATCCTTAGATAATATCTTCCCACATAAATGTACAAACACACAGTTATGAGCCGTTCTGAGGGGCCTGGGAAATCCAGTTTGAGTTCTACAATGGATCATCTGAAGTAAGGTTAAATTAGTAATTTTCTGAGTAGTTTGCAAGTAAATATTCACGTCGCCTTCATCAAATAGGTCTGGTGATTTAAATGAAGGTTGAGCTTAATGATAAAAGTTTTCAAGAGACTGAGAAATATTAAGTAAATGTACTTAAAACAAAAAGGTGCAAATCAAAGTAAAGCCTGCCATGCTCCTCTTTAAAACAGAGTCACAGTAGCACTATTTTCAAGGTATGAGAAGGAATAGAAATGCTTTATAAAGTCAATTCTTCACTTCTAAAGGACCTAACGTGACGTTCTAGAAGTCTCCATAGTCTTTCACTCATCTAGATTAAAATTGCTCAATTTATATTTTAAAGAGTAATATATCTGAGGGCAAAATATTCAAGGTCAGTGTTTAATTGTTTTTCATTGTTGCAAAGTACATGGGTATAAAGTGTGGCTGAAATCCATGGTCTTGGAGAAGAAAAATATATAGAACTTATTTATCACTCTCACAGCATGTCCTGACTTAATCCTACAAATATCCCAAGCATAAAGCCTCAGTGAATTCCATTCTGTTCTTAGATATGACATCTTTCATTTCTAATCAATATTCTCAAATTAGGCTCTAACTAGTAATTATGTTCCTGATGCAAATAGGCAGTAAAAAAGAATCCATGCTTGATTAACTCTGGCTCAAGAGGACTACTTAGAACCAAAATTTTTTTTTTGCTTTGTTTTTCTTTATCGATTTCTTTCTTTCTCCTCAGTGGAGTCGGCAGATAAATGACACAGAAAGCTGAGAGACTGGAGGGCAGGGTCTTGAAGAATGTAGGATTTCCTAATCTTCCAGATCTTTTTTATCTTTAAAATTCTGTGATTTTTGCTGTTTATATAGGTGTTCATTTTTTTCATTATTTCTCATAGTGATCATAATAGTGAGACTAACAAAACTTAACACCTGTGGAACATTTTTCGTCGTAAAAATTTATGTCATTCTGACAACTGTTAATATTTTAAAAAGCCACTAAGAGATAACCTGATGCTCAGAGGATTATTAGGGTGGTGAGATTGTTCTGTACATAATGGTGGCTACATGTCACTATATGTGTGTCAAAACTCATGTAACTGTACAACACAAAGAGTGACCCTTAATCTAGGGACTGTAGTTCATAATGTGGGAGATCAAGATTTGGCCACCCTGAAATCTATCTCTTTACCATGGTTGTTTTCTCTGAGGACATTTGACCTCCCCCACTAACTGCCTAAAGAATTTGCCATAGTAACTCCTTCCTGGAACAGATCATCTGTCTGATGGCTGTAATATAATGTATAATAGATGTTACAATAGAAAAGGCACCAACAAGCTCATCTTCTCAGAAGTTCTGTCTCTGGCCACATTCTTTGGATGGCCCAGCAAGGAGTTGCCAGACAGACATTTACATTTATAAGGGAAATCTCCATTTGTAAAGGTATCTCCCTCTCTGTATTTGGGAAGAGGGGGGATGACCTCATTCCTAGAAACTTATCAATGTGAAAAATGAGGTCTTAAATCTGCATAATAACCTTACTCTTGTTTACTGTGCTTTAGTGGTAATCTCCTGTAACTGACTCTCCCCACCCCCAACATCCTCCTTTGTCATTAGCTGAACATGGTATTTAAGACGAGAATTTCTGCTATCGTGTTGAGAAACGCAATGTCCCTGCTTTCTCCCATGTATACATGTTATTAAACTTGGTATTATTTTCTCCTGCTAACCTGTCTTGTTAATTATTTGGGCAGCCATAAGAACCTTAAGGAAAAGGGCAGAGGGAGATTCTCTCTCACTTCCCCAACAATAACAACGTTTCAATATTGTTCATTCATTATAACAAACGTATCACACTAATGCAAGGTGTTAATAACAGGGGAGATGGCGCTTGGGAGAATGGAGAGGCAGTACGTTGGGTGTATGGAGCTCTATGTACTGTGGGAGATCAAGATTTGGCCACCCTGAAATATATCTCTTTACCTTGATTGTTTTCTCTGAGGGACATTTGACCTCCCCTACTAACTGCCTAAAGAATTTATACATGGTGGCTCCTTCCTGGAACAGATCTTCTATCATGATGGCTGTAAAGATAATGTAGGATAGAGGTTACAATAGGAAAGGCACCAAGCCTCTTTTATCAAAAACTCTGTGTCTCCTGACCACATTATCTATAGATGACCCTGAAAAGAATTGTTTTCCTGCCCTCTGAAGTCCCAAGCCACTACCCGCCCCCAACAGGCTCCTCGCCTTTAGCTGCAATACTTAAGCAAGCAGCTTAGACAGAGTGACGAGTTGCTCATTTCTGAGTTTCTCCCATGTATACACGTTATTAAACTTGGTATTATTTTCTCCTGCTAACCTGTCTTGTTAATTATTTGGCCAGTCATAAGAACCTTAAGGGAAAGGGCAGAGGGAGACTCTCTCCCTCTCCCGACATACTATCTGTTCAATTCTCTGTGAATCTAAAACAGTATTGTTAAGAATAAAGTGTTTAAAGATTTTTTGAAAGGCACCAAAAGGTGAGCTAACACTGTAGGGCATCTATTTTGTGCAGAAGGGCAAGGAAGAAGAAGTTGAAATGATTTAAAAAGTTCCCCTTGTGACAGTTTGAATTGTGGTGTGTTTCTGAAGCCTTAGACAAGGGCAGGACATAGAATTTGAGACAGGAATGAAATAAAGGAGAAGGAAGACATCAGCGTGATCAGAGCTGATCAATTAATATTTAGGACAAGTTACTATATTGGATGGATTTGTTTTTATTTTCTTTGCTTTTTAGAAACCTTACACATTTCTATGAAAGCCACACGTGCACAGTGTCAACAGGTATGTTTCCTACAGAGTGTCAGCTGCTTCTCTCCCTCTGCATCTTCTATTCCTTTCCCCTCCTCTCACTACCTCTGACTGATGGTCGCTGTTTCTATCTCCCTTCCTCACTCTCCCTCTCTCCTTTTTTTTTTTTTTTTTTCTTCTTTGTGCTTTCTCCTCTAACACATCAGACTAACCATAACCTTCCTGGTCATTGTTTAGTTCCACTGAAAGAAGTCAGTGGTTTCCATTAAGAAATGATAGATCAGTGTTCTGGGAAAATTTTCTCTATTTCAGCTACTTCTCCACCCTCAATCTGAAGCACGAAAATTTCTTGAACGTTGAACCAATTTTTTATATTTTTTTCTTTTTTGAATCCAAATTTCAGAGCTCCTGGTCATATTGGAAAAATTCCTGAAGAAGGCTACCTGGAGTTGAGCTGATAGTTCTTCCTATGGCCATAAAGGGGAATCCTTATTTTGGCCATGGGGCCTCAGGAGAAGCCCTCGTGAGAGAGGAATCCACGCTAACCCTATGTTGTACCTAGGACTGGCTTCTCCTAAGACAGGGGTTCTCGAACTCCAGTGTGCATTAGAACTGTGTGGAGGTCCCCTACAACACAGAATGCTGAGCCCATCCAAGAATTTGTGATCTAATAGGATGGGGGGACCCAAGAATTTACGTCTCTGACCATTTCCCAGGTGATGCTGCTGACCAGCCACACTTGAGAACCACCGGCTTAGAAGCCCTAGGTTTCAAAGGATGCTTTGCTTGAGCAGACAGCCAAAACTATCAAAAGCTTAATCAAGATTCACCAACAACTTGAATGTGTTGGCATTTGGATCTAGAGGCTCCTGAATTTTCAGGGGCTAAAGCAAACATTACTCTGAGTTCAGGGTTTGTGACTCTCCTGTGTCACCCAATTCCTTTGCTTGCTTCCGTCTACCCCTACCTGGCTAGGAAAGAATATTAAAAACAAAGCCAGCTTTGATTATTTAATCTTCAGTCAATTAAGACATTTTTGAGTAAGATTTTTTCTTTTTTTTAATTTATTTTTTTATTGATGTTTTAATGGTTTCTAACATTGTGAAATTTTGGGTTGTGCTTTTTTTTTTTTTTTTTTTTTTTTTTTTGTGAGGAGATCAGCCCTGAGCTAACATCCGCCAATCCTCCTCTTTTTTCACTGAGGAAGACGGCCCTGGGCTAACATCGGTGCCCATCTTCCTCCACTTTATATGGGACGCTGCCACAGCATGGCTTACCAAGCAGTGCGTCGGTGCGCGCCCGGGATCCGAACCAGCGAACCCCGGGCCACCGCTGCGCAGCGCGCGCACTTAACCGCTTGCGCCACCGGGCCGGCCCCTTGGGTTGTGCATTTTTGTTTGTCCATCACCATATATATCACTCCCTTCACCCCTTGTGCCCACTCCCCACCCCCACTGCCCCTGGTAACCACAGTCCAGTTTTCTCTGTCCACGTGTTCATTTATATTCCACATATGAGTGAGATCATACAGTGTTTGTCTTTCTCTTTCTGGCTTATTTCACTTAACATAATACGCTCCAGGCCCATCCATGTTGTTGTAAATGGGATGATTTTGTCTTTTTTTATGGCTGAGTAGTATTCCATTGTATATATATACCACATTTTCTTAGTCCAATCGTCAGTCGAGGGACACATAGGTTGCTTCCACTTCTTGGCTATGGTGAATAATGCTGCAATGAACATAGGGGTGTATAAGCCTCTTTGGATTGTTGATTTCAGGTTTGTTGGATAGATTCCCAGTAGTGGGATGGCTGGGTCATAGGGCATCTCTATTTTTAAGTCTTTGAGGAGTCTCCATACCGTTTTCCATAGAGGCTGCACCAGTTTGCATTCCCACCAGCTGTGTATGAGAGTTCCTGTTTCTCCACATCCTCTCCAACACTTGTTGTTTTTTGTCTTGGTGATTATAGACATTCTACCGGGCGTGAGGTGGTATCTTAGTGTTGTTTTGATTTGCATTTCTCTGATGATTAGTGATGTTGAACATCTTTTCATGTGCCTATTGGCCATCTGTATATCTTCTTTGGAGAAGTGTCTGTCCATTTCCTCTGCCCATTTTTTGATTGAGTTGTTTGTTTCTCTGTTGTTCAGTTGTGTGAGTTCTTTCTATATTATGGAGATCAATCCCTTGTCAGATGTATGTTTTGCAAATATTCCCTCCCAGCTGGTGGGTTGTCTGTTCATCTTGATTCTGGTTTCGTTTGTCTTGTAGAAGCTCTTTAATCTGATAAAGTCCCACTTGTTTATTTTTTCTTTAGTTTCCCTAGTCTGGGTAGGCATGTCATCCGAAAAGATTCCTTTATAACCAATGTCAAATAGTGTGTTGCCTATATTTTCTTCTATGAGTTTTATAGTTTCAGGTCTCACCTTCAGGTCTTTGATCCATTTTGAGTTAATTTTTGTTAATGGCAATAGTAGATGGTCCACTTTCATTCTTTTGCATGTTGCTGTCCAGTTTTCCCAACACCATTTATTGAAGAGACTTTCCTTTCTCCATTGTATGTTCTTAGCACCTTTGTCGAAAATTAGCTGTCCATATATGTGTGGTTTTATTTCTGGGTTTTCAATTCTGTTCCATTGATCTGTGTGTCTGTTTTTGTACAAGTACCATGCTGTTTTGATTTTGAGTAAGATTTTTTTGACAGAAGGGCAAACTTTATCTACACTATTGGAAATGAATTATTACTGATAACAATGGTTATTTACTGAGGTCCTAATATGTCTCAAGCCCTATACATACTTTGATTGCTCTGCTTCTCAGAACCCTACGGCATCCCAGGTGTGTTTACTGTTTCTCTACCACTCCTCTAAGGAACTCCCCAGAGCACACTCATATTTGACCTCACCATACCTTCTCTCATTTAATTTAGCAGTAGATTAAAATTACAGAAGAAACTTGAATGGGTCTTGAGCCCCAGCAGGAGAAGGTCTAAAGTCTATCTAGGACAAATGGCTTAATGTTTGTTTCTGAGAAGTTTCCAGGGACCAAGACTCCACAACCTCCAGAAACCAGTTCTGTTGATTATTAATATCTCTAATCAATGATCTACATTAATTGTTTTCTTGTTGATTGGTTGATTGTCTGCTATATTACTTTGCCATATAACAAAATTTTTCTTTGTGTTATTTAAATAATTTTCACTTTATATCCACTTTTTAAATTTAGCCTTCTCTGGACTTCCTCATACATTGAAGATGGTAATTGTCACCTATTAGCATTTTCCTCTTCAGTTTAGATAACCTAAGTTTCTTTACTGTGTTAAAAATATTTAATACGTTTTGTGCTTTTTTTCTCCAGTTCTTCTCTAGGTTCACTTTATTAGGTAGTATAGTGGAAAGATGACTTCAGAGGTCCTGTGTGGTAAAGAATCATCTTTGTACTGTATTCAACGTGAATAAAATCTCTGTTAGTTTTGTGTTCAGTCTAATCTGGAATCTGAACCTTTCCTTCCTTCCTCCCTCTATTGTCTGGAATAGTTGATAATCCCAGACCTAGAGTTTTGCTTGTGGAAAGTGTTTGTTGTCTTTGTTGGTTAGTTGGCTTGACGTTCTAATAATTCAATTTATGTAGTAGATATGTGAGTTTTCCTATTTTATGTTATTTTTTGTGTCAGTTTCAGTATATTGGTTTTTTATAAAGTGAATTTTGACCTTTGATATCTAATTCACAGTCCTAAGTATTTCACAAAATGGTGTATCTCGTTAAGATCTAAGCACTCTGTAGAGAATACTTCTTATTTGATTTCTGATACTGGTCATCTGTGTTTCATTTCTTTTTTTTTTCCTTAATCAGTTTTGCTAGTGGTTTATTAACTTTATTATTATTTTAAAAATAACTTTTAGCCTTTGTTTCTTTAGTATTTTTCTATTTCATTGATTCTTATCTTTATTATTGTTTCCATTCTGTATTTTTTCCAGTGTTATTCTCTTTTAATTCTTGAGACAGAAGCTGAGATTGTGGATTTCCTGTCTTTCTTCCATACTCATACATTCGTTTAAGGCTACACACCATTGCCTTCTAAGCACAGATGTAGCTGGTATCTCTTGTCTTCCCTAGTGTATTTCTAAACTTTGTGCTGCAAGCCATGTCTGCCCCATAGGATCTCCAGCCCATGAGCCTGCAACGATGTCAGCCTTCGTGTGTCTCCATCCCTCTACCTGAAGCTCATATCTTCTGTCCAGTGTCACCATCTCATATGATTGCAGCCCATGTCTGACCTTTTGTGTTGTCAAGTTTTTCTCTCCCCTCTGTCCATACCACCTCTCAAAAGTCTCCATTCCTTGTTCCTGTAGCCCATGCCAACCCATATGAGTCTCCATCCCATCTCTCTCAAACCCATGTCAGACAATTAATGTCATTCTCTCACGTAATTGCAGCGCGTATCTTTCCTCGAGTGTCTCTATCTCCTGTGCCCACATTTGATACCAGACCTCACATGTCTCTCTCCTTGTGTCTGCATCCCTTTCCATCCCTGAGTGTGCCTGTCCACTGTGCTTCAGCCCACGCCAGCTCGTGTTTGTGTACGTTCTCTGTGCCTCCAGCCCATCTAGACAACCAGTGTTTTCATTTACTATTCCTCTAGCCCCTGTCCGAACTTGTGTGTTCCCTTACCCTGTGCCTGTAGCCCATGTGTGCCTCAAGTATCTTCACCCAGTGTCCCACACTTGGGTGTCATTCACCTGTTAAAGGATATCATGGTTCCTTCTAGGTTTTGGCCATTGTGAATAAAATTGCTTTTTAGATGTTCTTAGGGGTCTGTGTGTGGATGTATATTTTCATGGTAGTTGGAGATATACACTGGTGCACAATTGGTGAACCATATAGTGACACTATACTTAGCTTCACAAGAATTAGCAAGATGTCTTCTTAAGAGGTTATACTGTGTGTATTCCCATGAGCAATGAATGAGATTTCCTATTGTCCCACATCCTCACCAGTAATTGGTATTGTGAGTTTTTGGTTTTTAGCTATCCTACTAGAAGAGTAGAGTATCTCATTGGTGTTTTAGTTTGCTTTTTCTTAATGCACAATGGATTTTATTTTCCAATAATTCCTTGTTGTTGAGAAATTTATATTTGCTTATTTCCCATGTATATATATATTTTTGGTAACTTGTCTATTCATATTTTGGTCTATTTATTTTAATTTCGGGAGTTTGTTTTCTTGTTGCAGCGTTTGACTGGTTCTTTGAATATTTTGCATGCAAGTCTTTCTGAAGATATGTGTTTTACAAATGTATTATCTTAGTCAGGAGTTGTATTTCCACTCTGTGAATGCTGTCTTTCCCAGATTGGAGAGTTTAAATTTAACCAAGTCCACATGATCAGTTGTTTTCTTCATGGATTGTGCTTTTTGTGTTGTATATGAAAACAAATCATCAAACTATAAATCATGAAGATTTTCTCTTGTTTCCCAGTATGATTTTTATAGTTTTGCATTTTATATTTAAGTTGATGAGTGATTTTGAGTAAATTTGTGTGTAAGGTGCAAAGTTTGTGTCTTTGTTCATTTATTTCCATAGGGTCGTCCTTTTGTATCATCACCATGGTTGATGATTACTAGAGACTAGAAGACTAAGGACTAAAAGACTATTATTTTTTATGTTGGAGTGCATTTACTGTCATGACCAAGATCAAGTTGTCTGTATTTGTAGAGGTCTATGTGTGGACTTTCCATGTTTTTTCATTTACCTCTGTGTATATTCATTTTAAAATATCACGGTCTCTTGATTATTGTATTATTGTAAAATATCACAGTCTCTTGACTTTGTAATTGATATTGAAATTGAGAAGTGTGAGTTCATCAATTTGTTCTTCATCAGGATTTTCTATCTGACGAAGAGAGTCTGTGTGTCTGTGTTATATCCAATGCTGAAAACTAACAAGCTTAAATAAGCTTTTATTTACCAAATATTATTTCATATCACGTTAACTGGAAAAACATTTGGATTTAGAAATAACTTTTCTAAGCACTTACTTCAAGTTAATTGAATAGAGCTCTTAATTTTGACCATACCCTCCAGAGGTAAAATACAGTGCACATATAACATACATGTAGACACACACATATAAAGAAGAGACAGATGTCGGGGCCGGCCCAGTGGCTTAGTGGTTAAGTGCGCACGCTCCGCTACTTGTGGCCCAGATTCATATCTCGGGCGGACACTGACCCACCGCTTCTCTGGCCATGCTGAGGCCGCGTCCCACATACAGAAACTAGAAGCATGTGCAACTATGACATACAACTATCTACTGGGGGCTTTGGGGAAGAAAAAAAGGAGGAGGATTGGCAATAGATGTTAGCTCAGAGCCGGTCTTCCTCAGCAAAAAGAGGAGGATTAGCACGGATGTTAGCTCAGGGCTGATCTCCCTCACAAAAAAAAAAAAGAAAACCGGTACTCAACTCGGCCTACCAGTGGCAGTTTGGTGAGAAACTGCAGAGATATATTGTATGTTTAACTGAGATTAAATGGTATTTGTCTTTCTCTGTCTCAGTTATTTCACTTAGAATAATGACCTCAAGGTCCATCCATGACATCACAAATGGCAAGATTTCTTATTTTTTATCGCTGAATAATATTCCATTGTAAATATATACCCCATTTTCTTTCCTTTTTATTTTTGTGAGGAAGATCAGACCTGTGCTAACATGTGCCAATCCTCCTCTTTTTGCTGAGGAAGACTGACCCTGGGCTAACATCCGTGCCCATCTTCCTCCACTTTATATGGGACTCCATCACAACATGTCCTGACAAGCGGTGAGGCAGTGCACGCCCAGGATCCGAACCCCGGGCCACCACAGCAGAGCACATGCACTTAAACACTACGCCACCAGGCTGGCCCATACTACATTTTCTTTATCCACTCATCTATTGATGGACATTTAGGTTGTTTCCATATCTTAGCTATACAAATAATGCTGTAATAATCACAGGGATGCATATATCTTTTCAAGTTAGTGTTTTCATTTTCTTCGAATAAATACACTGAAGTGTATCTATTTTTAATTTTTTCAGGAACCTCCACTGTCTTTTCCACAGTGGCCACACCAATTTAAATTCCCATGAACAGCGCACAAGTGTTCCCTTTTCTGCATATCCTTGCCAACACTTATTATCTCTTGTCTCTTTGATGATCACCATCCTTACACGAGTGAGATGATAGCTCTATGTGGTTTTGATTTGCATTTCCCTTATGATTAGTGACGTTGATCTCCTTCTCATGTATGTGTTGGCTATTTGGATGTGTTCTTTGGGCAAACGTCTACTTAGTCTTTTGCCCATTTTTCAATTGGATTGCTTTTATGTTATTGGGTTGTATGAGTTCTTTATAAATATTCTTATGGGTTGTATAAGTTTTTTATAAATTTTGGATATTTAACCCCTTATCTGATACGTGGTTTGTAAAATTTTTCTCCCAGCCTTTTGATTTTGTTGGTTGTTTCTTTTGCTGCACAGAAGCTTTTAAGTTTGATGTAGTCCCATTTGTTGATTTTTTCTTTTGTTGTTTGTGGTTTTCGTGGGATATCCACAAAATCATTGCCAAGACCAATGTCAAGGAGCCTCTTCCCTATGTTTTCTTCTAGCAGTTTTACAGCTTCAGGTCTGAGAATGCCCAAAAGGCCAGGAGGAGCAATGTCCCTTTTGTTGGAGCTGAA
Organism: Diceros bicornis minor; assembly: GCF_020826845.1. Lineage (NCBI taxonomy): Eukaryota > Metazoa > Chordata > Mammalia > Perissodactyla > Rhinocerotidae > Diceros > Diceros bicornis. The sequence continues at coordinate 1,524,413 of NC_080749.1, forward strand.
CAGATTCAGTCTCTCATTTCTCTATCAAGCAGTTTTGTTCAGACCTTATAAACACAATTCTTTCCAATTTTAAGCCAAATTAAAAAGGTCAGCCTGCCCCATTCACTCCAAAAGTGCCCCCTAGTCTCCTCTGATCTAGGAAATACCCCCTGGGTTTCTATTTCCTAGGAATTCCCCCCTAGGTTCCTCGCACCTAGGGAATGTACAAGTACACCCTTAAGACACCTAGCCTTAAGCCTTGAAAACAGCTCAAATAAACTCTGAACCGTTGACTTACAATAAGGAGGTCCGGGTTTCAGGAGAACTCACTGGGATTACCCGAAGAATGTAGTGATCTGGGGGGCACAATGGGCCCCTATTGGTACCCAATGCCAGTTCAGTATAGATTCCAGGTGGTCTCTGGTGGGTTTCTCTGAAATCCTGCCATGACTACACCAACAAATGTCTACGTCAATAATCCATAATCAATCTATAAATCAAAATTGGAGTGAGTTTATTATGAGCCAACTTTTGAGAACCATGGCCCTGGGGCTTCCTTCCATAAGGAGGGAAGAGCACCAAAGAAGTGGGGTGTTATACCATCAAAGAGCATGTATCACATAGGATTGTAATGTCCCTTTTACTATAGCGACAAGATCACCCTGTCACATTGCCTAGCCAGAATAGCTATTGATGGACACAGCGGGGAGCAGGTCTGCTGTCTCGATGGGCTTGGCTGGTGTCGGGTCTGTTGTCTCGAACTTGGTGGTCATAGGATGACTGCAGCAACCAAATCCTAGCTTAGGGAGAAATGCTCATCCTTAAGGTAATGCCAATGAGGGGGAAGTTGCATCCTTATCTTACGGGCATTTACTCTTCTCTTTGGGACATGGGAAAACAGATACACAATGCAGGAGACAGGCCCTTTTGGTAAAACAAACTTCAGCCAAATTAATTTTACCCCAAATGGCTTCCTCATGTGCTCCAATATATCCTATTGCTTGCCATTTATTTATCAGTTCCTTAGTACTCATAGTGTGTCTGTTATGTATATAGAATGTGTAATACCCTGGGGAAAACAGGCGTTATACCATATGGTGCCTGGAGGCAAGGAGCTTATAACCCTACTTGGAAAATAACTACATTTCTGAAGTGCTAAACAGAAATACAGCAGAGAAAAAGACATGCCTCAATGGTCGAGGAAATCCCACAGCAAAGTTATTAATTGAATGCAAAACTTAGCGACAATCAGCACCAATGCCAAGAAAGCTCTGGAGACTCAAGTTTGCTCAACTAGCTTCTCACAACAAAGCAAAGATTCAGCACTGGTTCTGGAGAGACCTTGATGTGGACATATGGTGATGACTTTGAATTCTTCTGAAGAGAATTTTTTTATTTATTCATTTTTTTGTGAGGAAGATCAGCCCTGAGTTCTAACATCCATGCTAATCCTCCTCTTTTTGCTGAGGAAGACCGGCTCTGAGCTCACATCTTTTGCCAATCCTCCTCCTTTTTTTTCCCACAAAGCCCCAGTAGATAGTTGTATGTCACAGTTGCACATCCTTCTAGTTGCTGTATGTGGGACGCGGCCTCAGCATGGCCGGAGAAGCGGTGCGTCGGTGCGTGCCCGGGATCCAAACCCGGGCTGCCAGTAGCGGAGCGCGTGCACTTAACCGCTAAGCCACGGGGCCGGCCCTGAAGAGGATTTTTTAAACACAGGAAATAATGTGTGATTATTCTAACTAAACGTAGATTTTTAAAATGTCAAAACGAGTGGTACCCCTGGTTTGTTATTTCTGAATAACAGCTGTCATTGTCTTAGCTCTTTCCGCAAAGTGTTTACTCCTGCCTCACACCAGCCATATGAACAGGGCCAGGGCGGGTATCATTCCTGATTTCCTGATGAGAACGCTGAGGCCTTGTAAAGTTAGGACATCTGTCATGGCGCCAGTATTGATGATATCCTAGGATTTTTGTCTACTCTGTATTTTTTATCTTCTGTAATTGCCGTTAGGTTTCGATATAACTGATAACTTGCTACCTTGATTTTTCAAATGAAACCCACAAAGTTTGTGGGTATCTTTTGGTACCTTGTTAAGCAAATGAGGAAAATGAGATTACCAGCTACAGCTGCTGCTCATATTGACAAGCCATCTCCTTTATTTTTCTACCTGACAAGCGTGTTCATTCAATAGACATTAAGTGGCTGTTATGCAGTCATCATGACATTGTCAAGAGTGGTGGGATTGACAGGACAAGTGTGCACACTTCTCGTGCTGAGGAGGCTTTCATTGCACTTGAGGGAAGATGAGATACACTCAGGAAAGTGTTAAGCCACCACCCTTCCAGACAGCACAACATTATTGTCAAAACGAGGAGTGCAGGTGTGCCGTGTCTGTGTGCTGATTCCGGAGTGGTCCAGGTGAGCTGGGGCTTCAACCCGACTTTAGTGATTGATGAGACTCTGTGAGGGGAGGACCAGGGAGGGCCATCTAGTGGAGTGGAGCTAGACTCAGGAAACAGGGAGAGACGATTTTGGGGGGTGGACGGGAGGCATGTTGAAAAATATAAGTGATAGTCTGGTTGAAGAGATGGCATCTGTAGACACTAAAAAGCCATGAAAGAAATTGTGTTTTCCTTATTTTCTGCTACTGGAGCCATGAGGTGAAGGAGAGGTTTTGAGATTTCATCACAGCACTGCAATGTGTGACAGTCTTGGGGTGTGGCTGAAAGTCTGGAGGACCAGCTGAACTTTCCATATATATATAGTTTATATGGGGTTGTATAGAGTGCTTATAGCATACTTTGTATTGGGGTGAACCTGCAATCCTAAGTGAAACCATTTATCCCTTTGGCTGTTGGTGTTGCCTGTTTTATATGGAGCCAGTGAAGTCCAAGATTGAGTGGCATTGTATTAAGATGTTGAAGCGCTCTAGGCAAGAGTCCCTTCATCAAGGGATGTGCAGCTTGCTACCCGGATAGATGCCCGGCTACACCTTCCATGAAAGTTTCACATGATACAGATATGAAGGAGGCAGGATCTTGTGCCTAAAGGCTGGCAACAGGCAAGGAGACGTTTTCCTAAACCAGCAGCTGGCACAGCGCTGTCAGGACATCACACCTGACATCCTCTCTTGCCCGAGTCATACCTTCTTCCACTAAGTATGAGGATATTCTCTGATGTTTTGGCCAATCGACATGTATGGAATGCCTTCAGTTTCACCAATGAGAGCTCATTTGTAAATTCATGCTAATTAAATGAGGCACTCCTTTCACCAGTGAAAAGCTATTTCTGATATTCAGTAAGCTAAGTAGCAAAGCCTCTGGTGCTTATCAAAATATGACTAGCTTATGGGCCGGCCCCATGGCTTAGTGGTTAAGTGCGCACGCTCCGCTACTGGCGGCCCAGTTTCAGATCCCGGGCATGCACCGACGCATCGCTTCTCCGGCCATGCTGAGGCCGCCTCCCACATACAACTAGAAGTATGTGCAGCTATAACATACAACTATCTACTGGGGCTTTGGGGGAAAAATAAACAAATAAAATTATTAAAAATAAATAAATAAATAAAAGATATGACTAGCTTAAAGAGACGTGAATAGCTGAAACGCACAGCCACGTCTGAAATGTGACACTTGCTGATACAAGACTAGCTGACCCCTGGAATCTGAATTCTCTATTAGGGTCAGTGACTGTCCCTGAAGGTAAAGCTTGAACTAACTGATCTATGTGTTGTGTATTACCGTCAATACTGAAGAATATTTTATGAATTTTTTAATTTGTTAAAAAAATTACAGAAAGAGCATCTCCTGTCCATCAGCTAATTCAGTCTACTTTATAGTCTCAACACAATGACTACAGTATGTTTTTTGTTTTTAATTTGCTCTTTACCTCTGGCACACAGTTATTCTCTTCTCTTTGCTTTATAATCAACAAAGGTTTAGGGAAATATATGTATAAGTAAGTGAAATATCATGAGGAGAACCCAGGACAAAAAATGCATATGGGAAAGAATCAACCCTGCTGGCTACACATAAGATATGGGAAGGTAACTCACTGGTTTGTCTACTTAATAGTACGTAGCTGTGGGAGATCAAGATTTGGCCGCCCTGAAATCTATCTCTTTACCTTGGTTGTTTTCTCTGAGGACATTTGACCTCCCCCACTAACTGCCTAAAGAATTTGACATGGTGGCTCCTTTCTGGAACAGATCTATCATGATGGCTGTAAAGATAACGTAGGGTAAATGTTACAATAGGAAAGGCACCAACAAGCCCCTCTTATCAGAAGTTCTGTCTCTCTGGCCACATTCTCTGGATGACCCTGCGAAGAGTTGCCAGACAATAATTTACATTTATAAGGGAAATCTCCATTTGTAAAGGTTATCTCCCTCTCTGTTTGGAGAAGAGAGGGGGATGAGCTCATCTCTAGTGACTTGTCAATGTGAAAGGTGAGGTCTTGAGCTACATAATAAACCTTACTCTTGTTTACTGTGCTTTAGTGGTAATCTCCTGTAACTGACTCCCCCCACCGCCAAAATCCTCCTTTGTCATTGGCTGAAAAAAGATATTTAAGACGAGAATTTCTGCTATTGTGTTGAGAAACGCAGTGTCCCTGCTTTCTCCCATGTATACATGTTATTAAACTTGGTATTATTTTCTCCTGCTAACCTGTCTTGTTGATTATTTGGCCAGCCAGAAGAACCTTAAGGGAAAGGGCAGAGGGAGATTATCCCTCTTCCCCCGAGATAGCACAGACAGCACTGTACTAGGAATCTGGAGACAAGCATCTGAGCATATAGTTCCAACTCAGCCACTAAGTAGCAGTCAGACTATGGATGACTTAACTTGAGAAATCGCACTTTTCATTTACTGGAAAATGAAGAGGTTAGGCTCTACAACCACTAAAATTATTTCCAACTCCACAAATCTATGCTTCAATAAGTCAACAATCAAAAATTATATTCCAAAGTACCTATGTTCAGAAACTGTTTTTCCCAGACACCCTGAAATTAGAAACTATCCGGGAAATAGGATATCTTAAAATATTGATACATAGGGCCGGCCCCGTGGCTTAACGGTTATTTGTGCGCACTCTGCTGCTGGCGGCCTGGGTTCGGATCCTGGCTGTGCACTGACGCACCGCTTCTCTGGCCATACTGAGGCCATGTCCCACATACAGCAAATAGAAGGATGTGCAGCTATGACATACAACTATCTACTGGGGCTTTGGGGGAAAAAATAAATAAATAAAATTTAAAAAAAAGTAATTCAGAACAAAAACCACCATCCTAGTTGATGAATATTTAATGGGGACTCTGTCAGTCCCAGAGCTGCTGACAGAGGCAGTTCCCAAAGCTCCAGCAGGTCCCAGGAGAGGACAGCGCTGGTAATCAGTGTCGTCAGAGTTTGGATGAGGCGTGGTCATTCTGTGGATGTTAGAACTGAGTGGAGTGCTCAAATTCAGCCCAGTGACTCTAGACCTGAGCCCGGCTCAGAAGCCAGTTGACTTGTCATTCGCTCTGAACATGGTGTCTTCTCTCTGCTCGTGCCCCTTTTTGCCATTTCTCATGCTTCTCCTGACTCTTTCTCTTTCCTATACCTTCTTTCTTGTTTTTTCTCTCTTTCTTACTTTTACTCTCTATTATATTCCTTCTCCTTATCAATTTTTTCTTCCTTCTCTTATTGTTCTCATTCATTTTCTTTTTACTTTGTAGTACAGTTACTCTGTACATCACGTTCATCTTAAAATCTTGACCCTCTACAACTTTTATACTTCAGCTAGCTATTTTGAAGAAAGCGTTTTGATAAATTTCTTTTAGATGTTATAACATGGTGATTCAAGGAGATAAAAACTATCACGAAAGGAATGGGGATGGAGAATGAATTCAGCTCAGGTAGCCATGGAATTAGACAGAAGGAAACTGAGAGCTTAGGTGTGGGTGTTCAAAATATTTCTTGATACATCTTTGTAGTTCATTGGTGTGGTAAACTGCACACAGTCTTATTTACTGTTGGAGCCCAGAAGTTTGCTCCTCTGGGCAGGTCATCAGGTCTCGCTCAGCCTATAGAAAAGAAGCTAGGAAACACTGCCTGCGTTTCTAATGTAAAGAACTGTTCGTGTTCCACCAGGAGATCTTTTGGACTCTTCCCTGCACTATCTGAATAGAAAAAGAGGAAGAGAAGCTTTTCTCCATCTGCACAAAACCGGGACCTTATCTTGAGTTTGAGAGGATTTGCATGTGACTGAAAACAAAGTGTTCCCGAGTTTGGATTTGCTTTAACAAGATCTATTGGCTGGCTTTGATGTTAAAGGTCTTTATTCAAAATTGGCTACCTCTAGTGTTAAGTTCAGAGTTGAGATTTGTGAGTATAAGAAAGAAGAATCCCTTTTTGATTAACTCAGTGAAATACAATATTTGGGAAAATGGTTATATTTGATGGCCACTTGTTAATATTCTGTTGCCACAGTGACATCTGTTGATAAGTAACTACTTCATGCTATTCTCGATGATTTCTGTTTGAAAGACACACCCTGAGCTTGATAAATATATGGCAAGCAATAGGATATATTGAAGCATATGAGGAAGCCATTTGAGGTAAATCTAATTCTGCCTGAGTTTGTTTTTCCAAAAGGGCCTGCCACCTGCATTGTGTATCTGCTTTGCCATGTCTCAAAGAGAAGAGTAAATTCCCTTAAGATAAGGATGCAGCTTCCCCCTCATTGGCATTGCCTTATGGATAAGCATTTCTCCCTAAGCTGGGATTATAGTGCTGCATTCATCCTGTGACCACCCAGCTCCAGACAACAGACCTGACACCAGCCACGCCCATGGAGACAGCAGACCTGTTCCCTGTTGTGTCCATCAATAGCTATTCTGGCAGGGCAACCTGGCATGGTGATCTTGTGGCTATTGTAAAAGGTACATTACAATCCTATGTGATACATGCTCTTTGACGATACATAACTGCTCTATATATCCCACTTCTTCAGTGCCCTTCCTTCCTTATGGAAGGAAGGCCCAGGGCCATGGTCCTCAAAACTTGGCTCATAATAAATTCACCCCAATTTTGATTTGTACATTGGTTACAGATTATCGACGTAGAAATTCCTTGGTGTAATCATGGCAGGATTTCAGAGAAACCCACCAGTGACCACCTGGAATCTACACTGAACTGACATTGGATACCAATAGGGGCCCATTGTGTCCTCCAGATTACTGCATTCTTCAGGTGACCCCAGTGAGTTCTCCTGAAACTTAGACCTCTTTATTTTAAGTCCACACTCCAGAGTGAATTCAAGCTGTTTTCAAGCCTTAAGGCTAGATGTCTTGTCGGGGGAAGAGGGAGAATCTCCTTCTGTCCTTTTCCTTAAGGTTCTTATGGCTGGCCAAATAATTAACAAGACAGGTTAGCAGGAGAAAATAATACCAAGTTTAATAACATTTATACATGGGAGAAACTCAGAAATGAGCAACTCGCCCCTCTGTCTAAGCTGCTTGCTTAAGTATTGCAGCTAAAAGTGAGGAACATGTTGGGGGTGGGTAGTGGCCTGGGACTTCAGAGGGCAGGAGGACAATTCTTTTTAGGGTCATCTATAGATAATGTGGTCAGGGAGAGACAAAGTTTTTGATAAAAGAGGCTTGGTGCCTTTCCTATTATAACCTCTACCCTACATTATCCTTACAGCCGTCATGATAGATCTGTTCCAGGAAGGAGCTACCATGTCAAATTCTTTAGGCAGTTAGTGGGGGAGGTCAAATGTCCTTCAGAGAAAACAATCAAGGTAAAGAGATATATTTTAGGATGGCCAAATCTTGATCTCCCACAGTCATAAGGGGGTGTTTTGTACATTCTCTAGGTCAGAGGAACCTAGGGAGGAATTCCTAGGACAGAGAAATGTAAAGGGAATTTCATAGGCCTGGGGAGCATAGGGGGAAATTTTGGAGTGAATGGGGCAGGGTGACATTAATATGGCTTAAAATTGGGAAGAATTATGTTTATAAAGTATGAACAAAACTGCTTGATAGAGAAATGAGAGACTGAATCTGTTCAGCTCCGAAGAAAAGGGACATTGTTCCTCCTGACCTTTCATGAATTCTCAGGCAACTGAGAATCTCAACGGGGGTGTCAGAGGCAAACACCACGACGTGTAACGGTCCTTCCTATAGGGAGCTCCACTATCATTTATGTTAATTAATCACAGGTTCGTCCAGGGACGCACACAGGAGGGTTGGTCACCCGGGCTCCAAACCCCCATGGCAGTACCTAGACTGCGGGCGGAAAAAACTGAGGTACGTAAGAGAGTGATTACGACCTTTCTTTAGCGAGAAACACTCACAAGCAGTACACTCTTGACCCACTACACAGTCCCTAGAAATTGTTCAGACTTTGTAGCAAAATAAAAGAAAAGAAAAGCGGGAAATTGAGTTTGCTGGACCGTTCCCGGCTGGGCGGCCTGGCCTCTGAACCCAGGAGACTTGCCCAAGTACTAAGACAGCAGGGGGACTAAGACTGAAAGAAAAAAAAGAGGTTAAGATGATTTCTGCAGATAGAAGCTAATAAATTTTCTAAAACAGCGGCTATAAAATCTTTGTTGCATTTGTCTGTTCTTTATGTGTGTGTCTCTACATGTATGTTATATGTGCGTGATATTTTACCTCCGGAGTTTATGGTCAAAATCCAGAAGTCTATTCAATTAACTTGAAGTAAGCACTTACAAAAGTTGTTTCTAAATCCAAATATTTTTCCAGTTAACGTGATATGAAATAATCTTTGGTAAATAAAAGCTCATTTAAGCTTGTTAGTTTTCAGCACTGGATATAATGCAGATATCCAGCCTTTATTCGTCAAATAAATTGATGTTATTTCTATTACAAAACTGGTCTCAAAAATAGTAAATGATGGCTAATATTATCTAATGTCTCATAAAGTCTTGTAGGCAATCTAAATAATTATTGAGGGGCCGCCCCGTGGCTTGGCGGTTAAGTGCGTGCGCTCCGCTGCTGGTGGCTCGGGTTCAGATCCCGGGTGCGCACCGATGCACCACTTGTCAGGCCATGCTGTGGCGGTGTCCCATATAAAGTGGGGGAAGATAGGCACAGATGTTAGCCCAGGGCCAGTCTTCGTCAGCAAAAACAGGAAGATTAGCATGGAAGTTAGCTGAGGGCTGATCTTCCTCAGAAAAAAAAAAATTCATTAGGTATCTAGGTCATTTCCAAATAAGATAAAATATTGGACATTGATTGCTAAATATAGGTTTATCTACTTTTGGCTTATTACAGAAAAACTAAAAGGTGTTTTGGGTTTATTGGTAAACATGTCGTGTTTTATTTAGAAGATTGTACTATAAGGTAACATGTTTCGCAAAATTATAAAAAGTGTCCATATAAATTTGTCAAGCCACAAAATGCTAAAGTAAAAGAAATTTTATAATTGCTTACTTAGTTTTTACTTAAAAATTAATGTTTCTAAGGGTTAAAAATTTCTAATATGTGATTAAGCTACTAAAAAATTAAGAAAATTATGTTTGTATTCAAGGAGAGTAAGATGTGTGTTTTCATTAAGAAGATATGAAAAATGGAAATATTTTTGTTTGGTTAGGAAAGATAAATTTGCCCTGAAAAGTACTAGAAGGAAAAAAAAAGAGCACATGGCACAAATTCTGAATGTAAACAAAAAGTTATAGAAGGTTTGTTGAAGAGAAACCCTGAGGAGTTTTATACACGGTCAAGTTGGCTAAGATTAAACTAAATCCGATTAAGTAAATGATTTTTAATATCAAAAGTAAGCTGGTACAAAATTCAAATTTGGTCTTCTTCCTTTTAAAAGGATAATTTTATTCTACTCTTTTTTTTCTTCCCCCAAAGCCCCAGTATATACTTGTACGTCATAGTTGCACATCATTCTAGTTGCTGTATGTGGGACGTGGCCTCAGCATGGCTGGAGAAGCAGTGTGTCGGTGCGCGCCTGGGATCCGAACCAGGGCTGCCAGCAGTGGAGCGTGCGCACTCAACCGCTAAGCCACAGGGCTGGCCCTATTCTACTCTTAATCTACTCTTGATAGAGGTTATTACATAAAAAGATTTTTCTTCACCTTTGAGTTAAGTTTATCTAAAGAACAGAAATATGTTTTGTTAAGGTAATTTCCTATGTTCAAAAGACTGAGGTTTCTCTATTAAGGTCTTTTTGACTGTTTAACTGCTGTTTGTTAACTAAGCATGGTTTCACTGCGACAAGAGCAGCAACTCCTTGATCTTGTCTGACCAAGTGTTTAAAACCCTTCTATATTTTTGAAAATATCCCCAAAATTCATATCCTAAATAAAGTCTGTCTTATAACTTTTTTCTTTGAGAATTTTCAAAGGGCCCTGGCAATTCTCAAGCAAATTTTATCTCTTCCTATAAAGAGGGAGATACTAAACTAATTAGACTTGTTAAGTATGCTAAATTGCACGGGCAGCATTGTCAAGTAAATGAGAAAACTTCTTAGGTTTTACTGCGTAGGTAAATATTACTCACTATTTTAACCCTACCATCTTGCTTCCAACATTACAAGGGGAAGGACCACGACTGCATTCTATTTAATTTGGTTTACAGATGGGTCTTACTTAAGTGATAAGCAAGATATTACCAAGCTGGATATGCTGTCCAGCCTCGAGAATGCCTGTGTGGGGGAAGAGGGAGAATCCCCCTCTGCCTTTTCCCTTAAGGTTCTTATGGCTGGCCAAATAATTAACAAGACAGGTTAGCAGGAGAAAATAATACCAAATATAATAACATGTACACATGGGAGAAACCAGGGACAATGCGTTTCTCAACACAATAGCAGAAATTCTGATCTTAAATACTGTCTTTACATAAAGACAGAGGAGGATGTTGGGGGTGGGGGTGTCAGTTACAGGAGATCATCACTAAAGCTCTGTAAACAAGAGTAAGGTTATTATGCAGATTTAAAGCCTCACCTTCCACATTGATAAGTTTCTAGAAATGAGGTCATACCCCCTCTTCCCAATACAGAGAGGGAGATACCTTTACAAATGGAGATTTCCCTTATAAATGTAAATGTTTGTCTGACAACTCCTTGGCAGGGCCATCCAGACAATGTGGCCAGAGAGACAGAACTTCTGATAAGATGGGCTTGTTGGTGTCTTTCCTATTGTAACATCTATTTTACATTATATTACAGCCATCAGATAGAAGATCTGTTGCGGGAAAGAGTTACTATGTCAAATTCTTTAGGCAGTTAGTGGGGGAGGTCAAATGTCCGTCAGAGAAAACAATCGAGGTAAAGAGATATATTTCAGGGTGGCCAAATCTTGATCTCCCACACCTGCTAATTCCTATTAACTCTGCTAACCCAGTAAAAGACTTCTTTCCATAGGCTTGAAAGAAATCGCCATCAAAGAAGAAAAACAGATATAGCAGTCAAAAGGGGGAGTTTTTGACACCCCCTCACAGATGTGGTTTGCACCCAGTAAAAAAACCCATAGTACCTATTGGAGCACAATTGCCACTGCTCCAGCATATACACCAATGAACCCATTGGGCACCTGAAAAGATAATTTTGTGGGAAGACCAATGCTTTTAAAAACCTTCTCCACAGCAGCTTATAAAGCTATACTGATTGTGTTATATGCCCAAAATATCATCTAGGGACACTACTACATGAATCACAAGGCCACTTCCCTTTACTAAGGGACCCTTTGAGGTATATCAATCGGACTTTGTCCAAATGCCACCATCTCAAGGATAAATATATCTTGTAATGACTGCGTGTTCTCACATTGGGTTGAGGCCTTTTCTTGCAGAAGAGCAATGGCTCTAATAGTAGGTAAATTACTATTAGAGAGAATAATTCCTGTTTGGGGAATTCCTGCTGAGTTACATAGTGACCAGGGAACTCATTTCACTGGACAAATAATTAGTCTATTTGTAATATTGGGCCAATGATACAGCATTTCCACTGCGCTTAACATTCCCAATCCTCAGCATTGGTGGAAAGAACTAACGGCACAGTCAAAACTCAATTGGCAAAGCTTTCAGGAACATTTCATCTCATGGCTGAAAGCTCTTCCACTACCGCTCCTCAATCTTAGATCCACGCACTTTGCTAAACATCGGCTGTCTCCTTTTGAGATAATAACTGTAAAGCCTATGCAATTAGATAAAGAAATGTATGGATCAACTTCACGTAAAGAAAATATCTTAATTACTTTCAAGGTCTCATTGAGACACTTAAAAATATATATATATGAGAAGTCGGTAGCCGATTCTTTTTACAGAGCCCTCCCAGACCTTAAGGATGATAACCTAGAAAATTTATTTATCAGAAGAGACATCAAATAAAAGACTCTACAGCCCTATTGGAAAAGACCATATCAGGTACTTTTAACCAGTTCGTGCGCTGCAGAATCAAAAGACATAGACTCATGGATTCACATTTCTTGTTTTAAAAAGAGGCTTTTACATCTAAGCGCGTTTCAGTTCCTATTTCTGAAAGCTGACTTCAACTGGCCAATACGAATATCTCCAAACCAGGACGAGAAGAAGACAACATCAGTTGCAGACAGCTGTCCCAAGACTCCAGACCAGGACTGTATTCCCAACCTTAAATCCACTCATTTAAACCTTTGTTATGCTTAAACTGTATACCTATTTTATAATTGTTACATTTAAGATTTTCAGAATACTATCATACTTAAGGAAGGTGCTTGATTTGGAACAGACTTGTCTTAAAGTCCAGGCATTTATCGGGTGGCTCCTAATATAACTTAATGGTTGTATAGAACAAATGTCTGGCCTTGACTACTGGCCTGATGGCTAAAACACTGCACCCAATCTTCCCTTAAATGCAGGGAAGGATTCACAGTGACAACTGTTGCCAACCTGCCTCTGCTTAAGGCCAGACGGGCTCATTCAGTGTTCCCCTGGTATGACCACCGAGCAGCTAGCTATATTTGTTCCTTTTTTAGGGATAAATGATGTCACATCACATACAGAAGCCCTTAATGACAGTCAAGCAGGAATTGCCTTATTAAATACTAAAATGTCTTTAATAAAAAGACTGTCCTTCAAAATAGAATGGCCTTAGATATTTAAACTACATCCCAAGGTGGTACATGTACAATCATTCAAACTGAATGCTGTGTTTTCATACCTGACTAGTCTTCCAATGTGTCCTCTCTGCTAAAGCACATGAAAAACAGGTGAATGCCTTAAGCGAGCCTGCACCCGGTTTTGAGTTGTTTGGTTGGCTCCCTTCTGGTATTGGTTCCCTTTTTCGATCTGGATAGCAATTCCTATTTCTATTACTTCTTGGAATTCTTGTACTAGCCATAATATTTAAACTAATTGCCGTTTTCTATACTCAGTGCTGTGAGACTGTCATGTAAGCTGGAGTAATGAAAGCTGAGGTGGTCGATTGATCTTATAACCTTGGACCAACTTCCTTTTTTCATAGGGACTATGCCTAAGAACTCATTTTACACTAATCTTTTCAAAGATGTTAAATGATTATCATTGTTACTGTACTTGTTCTATAATTGTGAATAGCATAAATACAAGGAGTCATAAAAAGCACATATACAATGTTTGTGCAACAACCTAAAATTAATCCAAAACCCATGAAATGTTTCCTCTATTAATATATATACCCCTCTTTTCTTGTCCACTATATCCAATTAATTCCCCCCAAGGTGGACAACTGGGCAAATAAATGAGATAAAAGCCTGGCACCGAGGGACATGAGGGACCCAGGGCAGGCAGCAACCACTCTGGGGCCGAGGGACAATATTTTGATCATTCAATGCTTTCTATCAAAAACTTATAGATCAAAAGGGAGAAAACGATAAATAAATGGCAAGCAATAGGATATATTGGAGCATATGAGGAAGCCATTTGGGGTAAATCTAATTCGGCCTGAGTTTGTTTTTCCAAAAGGTCCTGTCGCCTGCATTGTGTATCTGCTTTGCCATGTCTCAAAGAGAAGAGTAAATGCCCTTAAGATAAGGATGCGTCTTCCCCCTCATTGGCATTGCCTTAAGGATAAACATTTCTCCCTAGGCTGGGATTTGACTGCTGCAGTCATCCTGTGACCCTCAGCTCCTGACAACAGACCTGACACCAGCCACACCCATAGAGACATCTGACCTGCTCCCTGCTGTGTCTATCAATAGCTATTCTGGCAGGGCAACCTGGCATGGCAATTTTGTGGCTATTGTAAAAGGTACATTACCATCCTATGTGATACATGCTCTTTGATGGTATATAACCGCTCTGTACATTCCACTTCTTCAGTGCCCTTCCTTCCTTATGGAAGGAAGGCCCAGGGCCATGGTCCTCAAAACATGGCTCATAATAAATTCACCCCAATTTTGATTTATACATTGGTTATGGATTATTTATGTAGACATCTGTTGGTGTAGTCATGGCAGGATTTCAGAGAAACCCACCAGAGACCACCTGGAATCTACACTGAACTGGCATTGGGTACCAATAGGAGCCCATTGTGCCCTCCAGATCACTGCATTCTTCAGGTTACCCCAGTGAGTTCTCATGAAACCTGGACTTCTTTATTTTAAGTCGACGGTCCAGAGTTTATTTGAGCTGTTTTCAATGCTTAAGGCTAAGTGTTTTAAGGGGGTATTGGTACATTCCCTAGGTCAGAGGAACCTAGGGAGGAATTCCTAGGAAAGAGAAATGTAGAGGGAATTTCCTAGGTCAGGGGAGCCTAGCGGGAACTTTTGGGCTGAATAGGGCAGGGTGACTTTTTAATATGGTTTAAAATTGGGAAGAATTATGGTTATAAAGTATGAACAAAACTGCTTGATAGAGAAATGAGAGACTGAATCTGTTCAGCTCTGAAGAAAAGGGACATTTCTCCTCCCGACCTTTCAGGAATTCTCAGGCAACTGAGAATCTCAACGGGGGTGTCAAAGGCGAACACCACGACGTGTAACGGTCCTTCCTATAGGTAGCTCTACTATCATTCATGTTAATTAATCACAGGTTCATCCGGGGATGCGCACAGGAAGGTTGGTCACCTGCACTCCAAACCCCCATGGCATTCCCCACACTGCAGGCAGGAGAAACTGAGGCATGTAAGAGAGTGATTACGACATTTTTTTAGCGAGTAATACTCACAAGCAGCACACTCCTGACCCACTACACAGTCCCTAGAAATTGTTCAGACTTTGTAGTAAAATAAAAGAAAAGAAAAGCAGAAAATTGAGTTTGCTCAACCATTCCCGGCTTGGCCGCCTGGCCTCTGAACCCAGGAGACTTGCCCAAGTGCTAAGACAGCAGGAGGCCTAAGACTGAAAGAAAAAAAAAATGGAAAGAAGCTTTCTGCAGATGGAAACTGCTAAATTTTCTAAAACAACGGCTATAAAATCTTTGTTGCATCTGTCTGTTCTTTATGTGTGTGTCTCTAAATGTATGTTATATTTGCGCGGTGTTTTACCTCCGGAGGTAATGGTCAAAATCAAGAGGTCTATTCAATTAACTTGAAATAAGCACTTAAAAAAGTTATTTCTAGGGCCGGCCCGGTGGCTTAGCGGTTAAGTGTGTGCGCTCCGCTGCTGGTGGCCCGGGTTCGGATCCTGGGCGCGCACTGACGCACCACTTCTCCGGCCATGCTGAGGCCGAGTCCCACGTACAGCAACTAGAAGGATGTGCAGCTATGACATATAACTATCTACTGGGGTTTTGGGGGGAAAAATAAATAAATAAAATCTTTAAAAGAAAAAAAGTTATTTCTAAATCCCAATATTTTTCCAGTTAATGTGATATGAAATAATCTTTGGGAAATAAAAGCTTATTTAAGGGTGTTAGTTTTCAGCATTGGATAAAATGCAGATATGCAACCTTTATTCATCAAATAAACTGATGTTATTTCTACTACAAAACTGGTCTCAAAAATAGTAAATGATGGCTAATATTATCTAATGTCTCATAAAATCTTGTAGGCAATCTAAATAATTATTGAGGGGCCAGCCCTGTGGCTTGGCAGTTAAGTGCGCACGCTCCGCTGCTGGTGGCCTGGGTTGGGATCCCGGGTGCGCACCAAGGTACCACTTCTCCAGCCGTGCTGAGGCCGAGTCACACATACAGCAGCTAGAAGGATGTGCAGCTATGACATACAACTATCTACTGATGCTTTGGTGGGAAAAAATAAATAAATAAAATCTTTAAAAAAAATAATTATTGAGAACAGGTAACTAAATAGATATGGAAAAAATGAGTATTAAGAGAACTTTAAACAATAATCATATGTTATAGTGTATATAGCTTCTAAACTGTTTTTGGTGACTTAAAGCTTTAGGGTTTTCTAAATTTTATGATAAAAATTCATTGAGTATCTAGATCATTTCCAAATAAGATAAGATACTAGACATTGCTAAATATAGGTTTATCTACTTTTGGCTTATTACAGAAAAACTAAAAGGTGTTTTGGGTCTATTGGTAAACACGTCTTGTGTTTTATTTAAAAGATTGTACTATAAAGTAACATGTTTCCAAAAATTATAAAAAGTGTCCATATAAATTTGTCAAGTCACGAAATGCTAATGTGAAAGAAATTTTATAATTGCTTGCCTAGTTTTTACTTAAAAATTAAGGTTTCTAAGGGTTAAAAATTTCTAATATGTGATTAAGCTACTAAAAATTAAGAACAATAGTTTGTATTCAAGGAGAGTAAGATCTGTGTTTTCTTTAAGAAGATATGAAAAATGGAAATATTTTTGTTGGGTTAGGAAAGATAAATTTGCCCTGAAAAGTACTAGAAGGAAAAAAAAAGGAGCTCATGGCACAAATTCTGAATGTAAACAAAAAGTTATAGAAGGTTTGTTGAAGAGAAACCCTGAGGAGTTTTATACATGATCGAGTTGGCTAAGATTAAACTAAATCCAATTAAGTAAATGATTTTTAATATCAAAAGTAAGCTGGTACAAAATTCAAATTTGGTCTTCTTCCTTTTAAAAGGATAATTTTATTCTACTCTTTTTTTTCCCCCCAAAGCCCCGGTAGATAGTTGTACGTCATAATTGCACGTCCTTCTAGTTGCTGTTTGTGGGACGTGGCCTCAGCACGGCCGGAAAAGCGGTGCGGTGCATCGGTGAGCGCCCAGGATCCAAACCAGGGCCGCCAACAGCAGAGGGCGCGCACCTAACCGCTAAGCCACAGGGCCGGCCCTATTCTACTCTTAATCTACTCTTGATAGAGGTTATTACGTAAAAAGATTTTTCTTTACCTTTGAGTTAAGTTTATCTAAAGAAGAGAGATCTGTTTTGTTAAAGTAATTTCCTATGTTCAAAAGACTGAGGTTTCTCTATTAAGGTCTTTTTGACTGTTTAAATGCTATTTGTTAACTAAGCATGGTTTCACTGCGACAAGAACAGCAACTCCTTGATCTTGTCTGACCAAGTGTTTGAAACCCCTCTGTATTTTTCACAATCTCCCCAAAATTCATATCCTAAATAAAGTCTGTCTAATAACTTTTTTCTTTGAGAATTTTCAAAGGGCCCTGGCAATTCTCAAGGAAATTTGATCTTTTCCTATAAAGAGGGAGATACTAAAGTAATTAGGTTTGTTAAGTATGCTAAATTGCACGGGAGGCATTGTCAAGTAAATGATAAAACTTCTTAGGTTACACTGAGTAGGTAAATATCAGTCACTAGTTTAACCCTGCCATCTTGCTTCCAACATTACAAGAGGAAGGACCACGACTGTATTCTATTTAATTTGGTTTGCAGATGGGTCTTATTTAAATGATAAGCAAGATATTACCAAGCTGGATATGTAGTCCAGAGAATGGCTGTGTGGGGGAAGAGGGAGAATCCCCCTCTGCCCTTTCCCTTAAGGTTCTTATGGCTGGCCAAATAATTAATAAGACAGGTTAGCAGAAGAAAATAATACCAAGTATAATAACATGTATACATGGGAGAAACCAGGGACACTGCATTTCTCAACACAATAGCAGAAATTCTCATCTTAGATACCGTCTTTACATAAAGACAGAGGAGGATGTTGGGGGTGGCGGGGTGTCAGTTACAGGAGATCACCACTAAAGCACTGTAAACAAGAGTAAAGTTATTATGCAGATTTAAGGCCTCATCTTTCACATTGATAAATTTCTAGAAATGAGGTCATCCCCCCTATTCCCAATACAGAGAGAGAGAGATACCTTTACAAATGGAGATTTCCCTTATAAATATAAATGTTTGTCTGGCAACTCCTCACAGGGCCATCCAGAGAATGTGGCCAGAGAGACAGAACTTCTGATAAGATGGGCTTGTTTGTGCCTTTCCTATTGTAACATCTATTTTACATTATATTACAGCCATCAGATAGAAGATCTGTTGCAGGAAGGAGTTACTATGTCAAATTCTTTAGGCAGTTAGTGGGGGAGGTCAAATGTCCGTCAGAGAAAACAATCGAGGTAAAGAAATATATTTCAAGGTGGCCAAATCTTGATCTCCCACACCTGCTAATTCCTATAACTCTGCTCAACCAATATAAGACTTCTTTCCACAAGCTTGAAAGAAATCGCCACGGAAGAAGAGAAACAGATACAGCAGTCAAAAGGGGGAAATTTTGTCACCCCCTCACAGATGTGGCTTACACCCAGTAAAAAAACCCATAGTACTGTGGGGAGAGAGGGAGAATCCCCCTCTGCACTTTTCCTTAAGGTTCTTATGGCTGGCCAAATAATCAACAAGACAGGTTAGCAGGAGAAAATAATACCAAATTTAATAACATGTATACATGGGAGAAACTCAGACATGAGCAACTCGTCCTTCTGTCTAAGCTGCTTGCTTAAGTATTGTAGCTAAAGGCAAGGAAGGTATTGGAGGTGGGTAGTAGTCTGGGACTTCAGAATGCAAGAACATAATTCTTTTTAGGGTCATCTATAGATAATGTGGTCAGGGAGAGATAGAGTTTTTTGATAAAAGGGGCTTGGTTCCCCTCCCATTGTAACATCTATTTTACATGATCATTACAGCCATCATGATAGAAGATCTGTTCCAGGAAGGAGCCACCATGTCAAATTCTTTAGGCAGTTAGTGGGGGAGGTCAAATGTCCCTCAGAGAAAACAATCAAGGCAAAGAGATATATTTCAGGGTGGCCAAATCTTGATCTCCCACAGTCCTGCCTTTGAAACTAAAACTTTCACAGTCCTTTTGAAACTTAAAGAAGTTTCATAGTCCAGAAGCTGAGTTGGTAGATTGTTTCATCTCACTGAACACATTTCTTAGTCCTGATAATAGATCAGTTCAGTTAAGTTCATTTTAGAAGGTGATGATGCAGGTGAGCTCTTAAGGTTACGCCTATATTGTGGAAGCAAGCAATCAAGTATTTAATAGAAGCATTTCTATGTAAACAAAAGAAAAACAAGGTTAATGGCTGGAGCAAGTTGTAAAGCAGTTTCTGAGTTTAGAGGACAGCCAGTGAAGAAGATATTTAGATGTCAGCGTCAAAGCATCTTTTGCAGTTTAAAATGTCTCTGATGATGTCATCAGGTCATCTCTCAAGTTTGTATCAAGTCCATCAGCTTCAGTTTGTAAGGCTTCAGGAAAAAGGGCAGGTTTAGTTCTCAGTGATTCCAAATGAAAATGATGGAAAAAATGAAAAACATTAGTTTGGACATCTGTAGCCAGATATTTTAGGAGACTAGAAGAAATCAGGATCCAGTCCAGTAAACAGATATAAAACAAAAACCTCAAAAGACAATTAACAAAACTAGGATCTAATATCCACAAATGTATACTATAGTTTTTACTGAAATATAACTTTTCTCTTTAAAATCACCCTCATTTTTATCAAAGATAGCCAAATTTAGACTAACCAGTTTGTAAAATAAGTCTAGTTCCAATAAAGTTGGCCCAATTATTTACATAAGTACAGCAAGAATAGCAATTGATCACATAGGCTCTTTTAAATCTGCTTTGCTGGAACTTTTTTTTTTAAGAGAATTTTAATTTTATTTATTTATTTATTTTCCCCCCAAAGCCCCTGTAGATAGTTGTATGTCATAGTTGCACATCCTTCTAGTTGCTGTATGTGGGATGCGGCCTCAGCGTGGCCAGAGAAGCGGTGCGTCGGTGCGCGCCTGGGATCCGAACCCAGGGCGCCAGCAGAGGAGCGCATGCACTTAACCACTAAGCCAAGGGCTGGGCCCTGGAACTTTTTTTTTTAATTTTATTTATTTATTTTTTCCCCCAAAGCCCCAGTAGATAGTTGTATGTCATAGCTGCACATCTTTCCAGTTGCTGTACATGGGACACGGCCTCAGCATGGCTGGAGTGTTGGATTCCCAAGGGGAAGGGGAGGGAAATCCCAACTCACCAGGTCTCGGGATGACGCGGGCCCACAGACACAGAAGACCGAACTTGATGCAAACGCAAGAGGTTTATTGAACGGAGCTCCGGGTCGACTCATGTCCCTCGCAGGAGACAGAGGGGTCGACCCCGAGCCTTAGGGGGCAAGTTCTTTTATAGGATTTGGGAGCATAAAGCGGGAAAAGGTTGGCGCGGTTTTACATGATTGGTTAATTCAAAACATTCAGACAGTTACATTTTATGGCGCGAATTGCTACGGCGCGAAACAGCTATCAAGGTGCACACACATGTCCCCACCTGGGCCCCCTCCACCCCGACCCTCCCAAACTTATCCCTCTGTAGCACTCCCTTGTTCTCAATTTTCTCTGAACAGTTTAGGGTGAGTCTTCCGCGAACAGAGTCAGTTGGGATCGATAGACTCTATTCATAGAAGACTCGCCCCAACTGCCCCTTAAGGTGTTAACATATTAAATTTTTAACATAATTTACATCCTTCAGGAGAAGTGGTGCATTGGTGCACGCCCGGGATCCGAATCCAGGCCGCCAGCAGCAGAGCATGCGCACTTAACTGCTAAGCCATGGAACTTTTTATAAGGAATCTCAGATTGAACTTTAAAGGCCTCTCGAGGCCAGGAAAGCCAAGTCAAGGATTTTGTCATCAGACATTTCCTGTGTGGGAGATCAAGATTTGGCCACCCTCAAATATATCTCTTTACCTTGATTGTTTTCTCTGAGGGACATTTGACCTCTCCCACTAACTGCCTAAAGAATTTGACATGGGGCCAGCCCCGTGGCTTAGCGGTTAAGTACGGGTGCTCTGCTGCCGGCGGCCTGGGTTCAGATCCCGGGTGTGCACCGATGCACCGCTCCTTTGGCCATGCTGAGGCCACCTCCCACATACAGCAACTAGAAGGATGTGCAGCCATGACAGACAACTACCTATTGGGGCTTTGGGGGAAAAAATAAATAAATAAAATCTTAAAAAAAAAAAAAAGAATTTGACATGGTGGCTCCTTCCTGGAACAGATCTTCTATCATGATGGCTGTAATGATCATGTAAAATAGATGTTACAATGGGAGGGGAACCAAGCCCCTTTTATCAAAAAAACTCTATCTCCCCCTGACCACATTATCTATAGATGACCCTGAAAAGAATTGTCTTCTTGCGTTCTGAAGTCCCAGACCACTACCCACCTCCAACACCTTCCTCACCTTTAGCTACAATACTTAAGCAAGCAGCTTAGACAGAGGGACGAGTTGCTCGTGTCTGAGTTTCTCCCATGTATACATGTTATTAAACTTGGTATTATTTTCTCCTGCTAACCTGTCTTGTTGATTATTTGGCCAGCCATAAGAACCTTAAGGAAAAGTGCAGAGGGGGATTCTCCCTGTCTCCCCACACCTGCAATACCTACACATTTGGGTGAATTCCTCTCTTCCGAGATTCCCCCAAAATATTTCGAGTTTCCTTGTACCTGCTAGATAAGTGACATTCTTTACTTATCCAGTAAATGCTGCTTGGAACATTGAACATAAGGTACCAGGCCAATATTTCCACATGGCTTTATTCCATAAAGTCCAATCTTCATTCCTCAAATCTGTATAGCTATATCGTAAATATTATGTTCCAGTCACAGCCTTGGTAATATAACCAGTATTTCCAATTGTGTCCTGTTATAAGGAGAACAGATTCTTATTGAACTTATGCAAATAACTATATTGCCATGAAAACAATAATACTTAGTTACTAAGAGTTTTTAAATTCTGGAGGGATTAGGTAGAGAGAAAAAGAGAACTATTTTAATTTTGCTTACAAATGTATCATTTACCAAATTGCTATAAGTCATAGCTAGCTCAGGAGAAAAGAGAAAAAGTTTTCCTTAAATCTGAAAAAAGAAAACATTAAAAATTCCACAATACTTCAAATGAAAAATCATAAAAATTATAATCATCCTGATCAGTTCATTTAATCCTGTGTAATCCATTTTTGATCCCAATCTTTTTGTTAATGGCTTCATGAAGTCATCAGTTTCTCCATCATATTTCTGTAATTTCTTACCCAGTTCAGTTTTATGATCAGCAAGTTTATCAGAAGCCTGTACTCCAGTGTAACTGTCACAGTCCTTTCCATGAATTTTTCTGAAGTTGAAACATTTTGCAAAGCATTAGAGCAAAGACATAAGTCTGTAAACAAGACCTCAAAATGGCAATTAACAAAGAAATTTGGTTAATTTTGTGACATACAACACTTTAAAATAATAATAACCAGAATTATGACTGATAACCAGGACAGATCAGAATTTCAGTAATGTTATACAATTTTAAGACGCCTATATCAATAACATTTACCCACAAAGTACCACCTAAGCAGGTTTATCATCACTTGTCTGACAATGCTTCCCATGTAGTTTAACATACTGAGTAAGCCTAATAAGTTTAGTATCTTCCTCCTTATAGGAAGAGAGCAAATATCTCCAAACTACGATGAGAAGACAACATCAGTTGTAGAGAGCTGTCCCAAGACTCCGGACCAGGACTGTATTCCCAACCTTAAATCCACTTTTTTAAACCTTTGTTATGCTTAAACTGTATACCTATTTTATAATTGTTACATTTAAGATTTTCAGAATACTATCATACTTAAGGAAAGTGATTGATTTGGAACAGACTTGTCTTAAAGTCCAGGCATTTATCGGGTGGCTCCTAATATAACTTAATGGCTATATAGAACAAATCTCTGGTCTTGGCTACTGGCCTGATGGCTAAAACACAGCACCCTATCTTCTCTTAAATGCAAGGAAGGATTCACAGTGACAACTGCTGCCAACCTGCCTCTGCTTAAGGCCAGACGGGCTCATTCAGTGTTCCCCTGGTATGACCACCGAGCAGCTAGCTATATTTGTTCCTTTTTTTAGGGCTAAATGATGTCATATCACATACAGAAGCCCTTAATGACAGTCAAGCAGGAATTGCCTTATTAAATACTAAAATGTCTTTAATAAAAAGACCGTCCTTCAAAATAGAATGGCCTTAGATATTTTAACGACAACCCAAGGTGGCACATGTACAATCATTCAAACTGAATGCTCTGTTTTTATACCTGACTAGTCTTCCAATGTGTCCTCTCTGCTAAAGCCCATGAAAAAGCAGGTGAATGCCTTAAGCGAGGCTGCGTTCAGTCTTGAGTTTTTTGGTTGGCTCCCTTCTGGTATTGGTTCCCTTTTTCAATCTGGATTGCAATTCTTATTTTTATTACTTCTTGGAATTCTTGTACTAGTCATAATATTTAAACTAATTGCTGTTTTCTTTACTCAGTGCTGTAAGACTGTCATGTAAGCTGGAGTCATGAAACTTGAGGTGGTCGATTGATCCTATAACCTTGGACAAACTTCCTTTTTTGATAAAGACTATGCCTAAGAACTCATTTTACACTAATCTTTTCAAAGATCTTAAATTATTATCATTGTTACTGTACTTGTTCTAGAATTGTGAATAGCGTAAATACAAGGAGTCATAAAAAGCACAGATACAATGTTTGTGCAACAACCTAAAATTAATCCAAAACCCATGAAATGCTTCCTCTATTACTATATATATCCCTCTTTGCTTGTCCACTATATCCAATTAATTCCCCCCAAGGTGGACAACTGGGCAAATAAATGAGACAAAAGCCTGACACCGAGGGACATGAGGGACCCAGGGCAGGCAGCAACCACTCTGGGGCCGAGGGACAATATTTTGATCATCAATGTTTTCTGTCAAAAGATTATAGATCAAAAGGGAGAAAATGATAAATAAATGGTAAGCAATAGGATATATTGGAGCATATGAGGAAGCTGTTTGGGGTAAAAGTAATTCGGCCTGGGTTTGTTTTTCCAGAATGGCCTGTCACCTGCATTGTGTATCTGCTTTGCCATGTCCCAAAGAGAAGAATAAATGCCCTTAAGATAAGGATGCAACTTCCCCCTCCTTGGCATTTCCTTAAGGATAAGCATTTCTCCCTAGGCTGGGATTTGACTGCTGCAGTCATCCTGTGACCACCCAGCTGGAGACAACAGACCTGACACCAGCCACGCCCTCCCCACTCTGTCCATCAATAGCTATTCTGGCAGGGCAATCTGGCAGGGCGATCTTGTGGCTATTGTGAAAGGGACATTGCAATCTGATGTGATACATGCTCTTTGATGGTATGTAACCGCTCTGTACACTCCACTTCTTTGGTACCCTTCCTTCTTTAGGGAAGGAAGGCCCTGGGCCATGGTCCTCATAAGTTGGCTCATAATAAACTCATCCCAATTTTGATTTATAGATTGATTATAGATTATTTACGTCGACATGTTTTACAAGTAATATCTTGAAAGGAAAAAACAATAAAGCAGCAGCCCTGCATTACACATGAAAGTTGTGCTCCCCCTGGAGGGAAAATGAGGATACAACATGGGTCGAGTACTTGATTTTATAATCCACTGGTGCCTTTCAAAAATATAGCTATTATTGTAAGAATAAAGATATCCTTGAGAATAGTGCCACAAAACCGGTTTTCCCAGCTTCTTTTTGTCAGAGATGAGACCGACATCAGCCTGGGGCACTTGAAGAGGCATGGGGGACTCAGCTGAGGGTTATTTTATTACTGTGCGTTAATTAGCCAATAGCGAATAAGATGCAGAATGATTAAAAAGAGGTAAAGGGACATAAAGTTGGAAATAACTAAGAAAAATATTGCCTTCAAAATATCCTTTCATTATTTTTAGAACATTTTTTTGAGACATGACTAGGATAGTATGTTAGATTTTTTTAAATCCTTATCTCCAGGGCATATGTTACTGAGTTCTTCATTATATATGATAATGCCAAAAAAAACCTGGACAAAAGTACTCTGTACTATCAACAAGGACAAAACATGTGCAACATTGCTCTATACATTAAGATTCCAGCTGTAATAGTCAAGATATATAATCTTGTGTGTAAAATTATAATGATTTTCTATTTTTCTCGGGCTGTGAACCATGGTAAAATATATAGTAATAAGCAGAAAACCTGATGAACTAGGTGATTTAAAACACCTGATGTTACAGCTTGGCCATTCAAGGGTGAAATACATCAATTTAAATTTCACACCTTTTCCTTTCCTTGTAGCCAATGAAGTGTCTGGAAGATAGAAAACACATAAAATTAATTGAGAGTTAACAGTATTTGGAAGCAGTTGAGGTTAAGCCCTCAACAATGGTGGTCCTTACTTCTGGAGCCATTGACTCTTTGTCATAAGTTTATTGTATAGACGACTTCTCTTCTTAGATGATTTGTGTATGTTTCATAGAAGAGAGGGCAGGAGAATTAACTATCACTCTACACCGGTTCCTTTACTGTATTACCTCATGCAATTCTTACAGTAATCCTTTAAAGTAACTATTATAATGCATATTTAACTGATAAAGAAAACCATGTTTAGGGGCCTGCCCGGTGGCGCAAGCGGTTAAGTGCGCGCGCTCCGCTGCGCTAGCCTGGGGTTACCCAGTTCTGATCCCGGGCGCGTGCCAATGCACCGCTTGGCAAGCCATGCTGTGGTGGCATCCCATATAAAGTGGAGGAAGATGGGCACGGATGCTAGCCCAGGGTCAGTCTTCCTCAGCAAAAAAAGATGAGGATTGGCAGATGTTATCACAGGGCTGATCTTCCTCACAAACATCAAATAAAAAAAGACGACATTTACAAAATTGATCAAGGGTAAGAGGGAAGATCTGAACATCAGTCTGTTGGGTTTTATGCCTCCTAGTCTCTCCACTGTGATAAAAATGGTACTTCAACATGGGTACTCACCATCTGGCTATTTAATACCAGTTCCTGTCAACAGCATTGGATGAGATGAGATGAGAAGTTTATTTCCAAAGTTATTCTATTATATTTAAACTATACTATTTATGAGTCAAATGTCAAGTGATATTTTAGAGGCATAAAGAACTGATTACTTCACCTACACATTTTCCAGTTTTACTATAACTTTCGTGTGCCACATTGTGTCAACTTTGTGTCAACTTTACCAACTTTAGCACTTCACTGTTCTTTTTTAAAACACTTACAATTTCATTTTCCATGTAAAGCACCTTGCTGTTTTCTTCTTAGTCACTAGATGGCAGTTCTGTATGTCTGTAAATTACCACTGCAGCAGGAAACGAGAGGTCTTAAGCCAGTTTGCTCTGTACAAATGATGGACATAGGAGGATTTCTGGTCCATCAAGGCTGCCAGTGTTATTCTGTGGCCGTAACGGGGATGTCCAGGACTGCTTAGGCAGGGGCACGAAGCAGAGTCAGAAAGGATCCTCTAAGCTCTTCTTCAGATGTGAGTTCAGGCACTTACCTTCTTACTTGAGCACATTGGAGTTTATTGAATGTGTTCTGACTCTTACTCTCTCCCTGTAGTTAAGAAGTCTGGGAGCTCCATACCCCTGGAAAAAACACAAGCCTTTTCTCAACTAAACGGAGCTGAAGGCTATGGTGTTGCCCAAGAGTCTGATGCTTAAAGCAAACGCAGCTGGTGCTCACATGGAGGGAAAGAGCGTCAGCCACTTCTGAAGGGCTTTTATTGATGCTCCTATGGAATGAGCAAGTTTAAAATAAAACCACATTGCTTAAACCTCACTAACTGATTGTTTTATTTTCAAGTAATATGCTGTGAAAATCTTCTATGTCTAGAAAACTATTTCATGAAACTGAAACAATTCTGTTTTTTATTTTCTGGTATTTGAAATAATATTAAAACTGTAAATCCTTTAACATTCTACAATATACAAATAGGCAAATATCAATTATATTCTCAAAAAATGTTTGCTCCCATGTTAAAGATTAATATATGGTACCAAAACGGGTTGCCACTCAGTTTTTAACTAATTTTTTGCTTTTGAAATTACATATAAAATTTGTGTTTTGAAGTATTTTCCTATAACTCAGCATCTTTCTGGTATAAATGGACTAGTTGACAGGTAACTAGAATGAAATTTGATCTTTAAAACTCTAGCTTTGTGTAAGAATTGATAATATCAGGCAGTTGAAAGTTGGGTCTCTCCACATTAATTGTGAACAGCCACATCTATTACAAAGTGCTGAATAGTAAAAAGAAATTAAACAATATCAGCACTCTCTTACTCCACATGTACAGTTTATATGCAAATAAACTATCAAAAGTCAGAAAAATGCTTATTATTTCAGATAACTGGTAAAATACTATCTCATTCCAGTTTGAACCTCATTTGAAATTGACTTAAAACTCTTCTCTTAGGATCCTGCTCTGATCAGTGCCCCCTGGTCCCCTCAATGCCTCATTTGATTGCAAACCTATCTGAGGAATTGAATATTCTTTTCCATTTGTTCTCTTTAAGGTATCTGTGATAGTGCTTTTTATACAATGACCACTTGGTACAATTTATTATTAGTTTCAGAAACATCTTTGGCCGGCCTTGTGGCTTAGCGGTTAAGTGTGCGCGTTGTGCTACCAGCAGCCTGAGTTCGGATGTCGGGCTCGCACTGACGTACCGCTTCTCTGGCCATGCTGAGGCTGCGTCCCACATACAGCAATTAGAAGGATGAGCAACTATGACATACAACTATCTAGTGGGGCTTTGGGGGAAAAAAAGGAGTATGATTCACAATAGATGTTAGCTCAGAGCTGGTCTTCCTCAGCAAAAATAAAAAGAGGAGGATTAACATGGATGTTAGTTCAGGGCTGATCGTCCTCACACACACAAAAAAGAAACATCTTTATTTAGGAACAAATCAAGGAAACAGATGTGAGGAATGTGGGGTCGCCTAGTTGATGGTGCTTGAGGGATTCTTCACGTGAGTCTCAGCATAGAAAAGTTTAAAGAGTAAAGCAGCATTGGTCAGATCAAAAGTGTGGGGTGAACATAATTCTGAAGGAATAATGATGGAGATATAAAAACAAGAAGCCACTTGAATTGCATTGGAAGATATTAGACACATCAAAGGGCTGGGGAAAAAACATTGTTTAATGTAAGTTCTTTCTAAACTCTAAGGGAAAAAGTAATATGAGTTTACATGGGAATTATAAACCACAAAACATCAATTCACAAGACAAGTAAACAACTAAAGTAGAAACCATGATAAGAAAAATAGAGGTTAAAGGAGAGATGGAGAGAGATGATTAGGGTCAAAAAACATGGCTTAGTCATCCTTGAAGTCTCCCTCAGACTCTGATCATTCTTAGTGCTCAGTAAACACTTTGAGCCCATGAGACTGGGGAGGGACAAAGTGAGAGGTGGTTGTGAGGGGAGACAATGCGAGGATACCCTTGTGGAGGCACTGACATTGAAAATCAGTGACATTTTGCCAAGGTGTTTACCATAATATATTAAGGATTATTCTGGAAAGTTAAAGATTTTTCTGGAATGTACATTTTCATTTTATGGAAACTCCACCTAGCCCAGAGAACGATTTAGACATTTCAGCTTTAGAAATA
The DNA here is from genome assembly GCF_020826845.1 of Diceros bicornis minor. Taxonomy (NCBI): domain Eukaryota; kingdom Metazoa; phylum Chordata; class Mammalia; order Perissodactyla; family Rhinocerotidae; genus Diceros; species Diceros bicornis. The sequence continues at coordinate 1,553,201 of NC_080749.1, forward strand.
AAGAGAGGGGCCAGCTCTGTGGCACAGCGGTTAAGTGCGCATGCTCCACTGTGGCAGCCCTGGGTTCACAGATTCAGATCCTGGCGCTCACTGACATACCTCTTGTCAAACCATGCTTTGGTAGCATCCCATATAAAGTAGAGGAAGATGGACACAGATGTTAATCCAGGGACAATATTCCTCAGCACAAAGAGGAAGATTGGCATCAGAAGTTAGCTCAGGGCTGATCTTCCTCACAAAAAATGAAAGAAAAAGAAATAATGAGAAAAATTTCTGTCAGTTTTAAGAATGAAAACCAGTTAGCATCTGGAAAACAGTTGCAATTTGAGATGAGAATGTGGAGAAAGAATTAGATGTCTCACGTTGTTTTTGCTTTTCTCTAGGGCAGTAAGGCTTGCAGGGGGAATGATGTTCCATCTTTGCTCTATTGAGTTTGAGAAGATGTAAAATTCATTTGTTCTGGGCAACACTGTTGACCTGTGGAGAAAGACAAATGGTTCAAGCAGCTGATCTAAAGGAATAACAGAGCTCACAAAAGTTCTTGTCTTATAAAGGGTGCTTCTTCTTTATTGAACTTTACTGGACATCCATTGACCTATATGTGCAAGATATTTGTGGTAGATATTGAAGGAAATATAGAGAATTATAAGGTTCCAAGCTCCTCCACATACATGACATGGTTCACAAGATGTAACTTGATTCTGCCAAGGTATTTAGTGTATGTTGTATTAGAGAACCTAAAAAATAATGGGAATATTATCAAGAAATTGTAATTAAGGACAGCTTCTTAGGAGAGGTGGACTACATCAAGTGCTCAAAGGGACCACTTTTGGGCAGGTGGAGGGAAGAAAGAGTGAGGATTTCAGACGGGAGAAGAGAGGAAAGTACAGAACTAGAAAGAAACATGGCATTTGGGCATGGGGGTGTGGAGGCCATGACAGGCACAGTCTTCTCGGGACTGAGAGGCAGCTCAGTTTCTTCCTTCAGGAGCCCAGCACTGCTTCCCACCTCCTGGCCTCCTCCACCTGCAGAACCCCTGCCTGAGCCAAGGTCTATCTTATCTGAATCGTTGCCTAGTCTCCCAACAGGTCCCTTTACTTCCAGTCTTAATTTCTTCTAATCTTTCCTCCCCAGTGCCTCCAGAGTTACCTTCTAGAATCCAAATTTGTTTAAATCTGACATCTGCTGAGACTCTTTCAATGACTGCTCAGAGCATCCGAGAGAACATTCAGACTCCTGAGCTGGACACGCAGGTTTTCGCTTGCTGTCCTCATCTTTAGCCTCATCACACACTGTCTCCTACATGTTCACTTTGTTCCAGCCTTAAAAATACTCCCATTTTCTGAAAGCTTTAGCATCCTTTATATCTGTCTTTTTATATGTGTTTCTTCTGCACTCCTACCCCTTTGTTTAATCAACTTAATTCCTATTTCTTAATCTAAACTCATGTGAAATGTTCCTTCCTCTTGGACACTGTCCTTGACAGGTCTCCATCTAGAGACCCCTTTTGATGTCCCCACTCTGGGGCCCTGTACTTATCTACTTTTCCATAACTGTTGTTTTATTCATGTCTCATAGACAGTGAGCTCCTTAAAACTGAGACTATACTTCTTCTTCGTAAATAAATGACGAGCAGTAGGATACATTGGAGCATATGAGGAAGCCATTTGGTGTAAAACTAATTGGGCCTGACCTAGTTTTTTTTTTTCCAAAAGGGGCCTGTAGCCTCTTTTCATCCATTGTACACCCACTTTAAGCAATTAACACGTCTAAAGACAAGAACAATGCCCTTAAGATGTAAATGCAACTTCCCCCACATTGGCATTTCCTTAAGGATAAGCATTTCTCCCTAGGCTAGGATTTGATTGCTGTGCTCATCCTGTGACCACCCAACAACAGCCACGCCCATGGAGACAGCAGACCTGATACCCACTGTGTCCATCAATCGAGGTACTGACAGGTCAATGTCTTGGCTATTGTAAAAGGGACTTTGCAATCACATGTGATACATGCTCTTTGATAGTATATAACCACTGTGTACACCCCACATCTTTGGAGTGCTCCATTTCTTCATGAAAGGACTCTCCTGGGCTATACGGCCTTCAAAGGTTGGCTCATGATAAACTCACCCCATTTTTGATTTATAGATTGGTTATGGGTTATTTGCATCGACATTTCTTGGCATAGTTGTGGCAGGATTTCAGAGAAATCCACCAGAGACCACCTGGAATCTACACTGAACTGACACTTGGTACCGCAGGGGCACTTTGAGCCCCACGCGGATCACTGCATTCTTCAGGTGACCCTGGTGAGTTCTCCTGAATCCTGCACCTCTTTATTTTACATTGATGGTCCAAGAGTTTATTTAAGCTGTTTTAAGGTCTTGAGACTAGAGGCTTTGAAGGGTGCCGGTACATTTCCTAGGTGGAGAAAAACCTAGAGGGAATTTCCTAGGCCAAGGGACCTTAGGGAAGGCTTGAAGTAAACTGAGTTGGTTGTCCTTTTAATTTGGCTTTAAAATTGGAAAGAATTATGTTTATAAGGTCTGAACAAAACTGCTTGATAGAGAAATGAGAGTCTGAACTTGTTCAGCTATGAAAAATACACATGGCTCCTCCCGGCTGAAAAGGCGTTTTACACGTGACTGAAAAACCTCAGTAGGCGTGTCAGAGGTGAACCTCATGATGTGTAGCCGTCCTATAAGGCATTCCATTATCATTCACGTTAATTAATTATAGCTTCGTCCGGGGATGCGCACATGAGGGTTGGTCACCCGCGCTCCGAACCGCCACAGTGGTCCTAGACTGCCAGCGGGAGAAACCTAGACAAATAAGACAGTGATTACGGCATTCCTTTAGGGAATAACACTCAAAGCAGCACACTTGTGTCCACTACACAGTTCATAGAAGTTGTTCAGACTTTATAAAAAGCAAATGAACAAACAGAACTAAAAATGGGAAACCTGGGCCGGCCCCAGGGCTTAGCAGTTAACTGCACGCGCTCTGCTGCTGGCGGCCTGGGTTCGATCCCGGACGTGCACTGATGCACCGCTTCTCCAGCCATGCTGAGGCTGCGTCCCACATACAGCAACTAGAAGGATGTGCAGCTATGACATACAACTATCTACTGGGGCTTTGGGGGAAAAAATAAATAAATAAAATTATTTTTAAAAAAAGGAAAAAGGAAAAGCCGGCAATAAAACCAAAACAAAAGAAGGGGAAGCCTATTACAATTGGCATTTAGAGGCTTCAAAGTGTAATAATGATAAAATAACTTCTTTACAGGAGACTAACCGTAAACTGACTGAGACCATTTCTGAATTAAAGAGAGATAAGAAGTCAGAAGCTGTCCACCCCCTTCACCTCCTCTACCTCCTCCACCACCGCCGCTTTCAACACCTCAGAGCTCATCTCCTTCTCCCTCAGCACCCGTGTATCCTTTCCTTTCTGAGCTTCCGTGCCCTGACCTATCCACTTCACCTCCTCCTCCCTTACCTCCTCCTCCCCCTCTCCTCCTCCCTCACCTCCTCCTCCCACACCTCCTCCTCCTCCCACACCTCTTCCTCCCTCACCTACTCTTCCTAATTCACCTCCTCCTCCTCCCTCACCTCCTCCTCTCTCACCTCCTCCTCCTCCCTCACCTCCTCCTCCCTCACCTCCTCCTCCTCCCTCATCTCCTCCTCCTCCTTCACCTTCTCCTCCTCCTTCACCTTCTCCTCCTCCGTCACATCCTCCTCCTCCCTCACCTCCTCCTTCTCCCTCTACTCCTCCCTCTCCTCCTCCTCCTCCTTCACCTTCCCCTCCTCCTCCACCCCTAGAGAAAACAAGGAGTAACTCTCAGGGAGCAGGTATTGAATGTCCTAATGTTATAGTGGCTCCCTTTAAGGAGAAACCTGTTACTGGGTGAGGTGAGCCTGCTCTTGTTTGTACTCCTTGGACTAGAACTGAATTTAAGGATTTAACGAAGGACTTCCCAGACCCTTTGCAAGATCCTTTAGGGTTTGCTCAAGAATTTGATTTTATTGTTAGAACATATGCACAGGATATTCAGATTTATATCAGCTTGTGCATTTGCTGGTGTCTGAGAACAAAGCAAATGAATGGATAAAAGAGGCAGATTGGAGAGACCCCCTGGAGGATTTCCATAAGCATGGGCCTCACCACCTAAAGGAGTGTAGGGATATCGCTCAAAACTTACACAAAGCCATTCCAGTAGTTTTTCCCAGGAGGATAGATTGGGCTAAAGTCCATCAATGTAAGCATAGACCCGAGGACTCTATCTTTGATTATTTCGAAAGGCTTGAGAGAGCCTTCAAACAGCACTCTGGGCGGCTCCTCAATGTTTTGAGGATCATTAAAATGATTCAATTTTCAATTCAATTTCCTTGGAAGGATTAGATGAGGAATTAGCAAAATTAGTTAAGAGACATGAACTGGATTGGACTTTAATGCACACTAGTGCTCTTGTCACTATTACAGATAAACTATCTAAAACCCTCCAGAAAAAAAAAGGCCACTGAGGTTATGAGTATACAGCTACAACAGCTTAGTGGCCCAACAAACGCCATCCTTTGAAAATCTAACCAGAAACGAAATCACCGTGCCTCTTGCTATTGCAAAAAGCCTGGTCATTTCAAACGAGACTGCCATAAACTCAAATGGGATTTAGGGGGTGACAACAATAAACAGGAATAGGGCTGCTCCGAGGATTATGAGAGGGCATTTCCCCTCCTCCTCACAAATGCCTTAGGGGAAATTGAGATAACTAATGGAGGAGAAACTTTAAAGGTCCTTGTAGATACCGGGGCTACCTTATCTGTCCTCAACCCCACCCTTATTCATTGCCCTCTCCCTCGGAGTAAAAGGACAGTTCAAACTGTAGGGGTTTCGAATATTCCAATGCAGGTTTTTAAATCAGAACCAATAATTTTTCAATTAAGAACCATCACAGGAAAAAATGTGTTTCTCCTGGTTAAATGTGCTCCAATTCATTTGATGGGACGAGCTCTTCTAGAACCATACAACGTCCATATTGCCTTTTCACGAAAGGGCAAAATGCTTCTAGATTCAGAAAATCGGGATGCTGACCAGACTGTAATTGCTGAAAGGTTGATGATTGTGAAATCAATGACTCAAATAGAAGATAAAACTGATGACCTGTTATTACAAGTGCCTAGAGAATTATGGTCATCATCCTCTTTAGATATTGGGAAAATTAAATCAGCCACTCTTATTAAGGTGACTGTTGACAACTCTAAGCCTCTATCTAATATTCGGCAATATCCACTTAGACCAGAGGCATTAAATGGGATAAGCCCTATCATTCAGGAATTTCTTGAAAAGAGACTTATAATTCCTTGTACTAGTCCCTGTAATACACTTATCTTGCCTGTAAAAAAGCCGAATGGGAAAGGCTGGAGATTTGTTCAAGATCCGAGAGCTATAAATAACATCGTGATTCCCCGACATCCTGTGGTTCCTAACCCACACACTTTTTGCTCTCGGCCATTCCAACTAAAAGCCGCTATTTCTCAGTCACTGATTTATGCAGTGCCTTCTTCAACATTCCCGTGGAAAAGAATAGTCAATATCTTTTTGCCTTCACGTGGGAAGATTACCAGTATACCTAGACAGTTATGCCACAGGGCTATACTGAGACGCCCACTTATTTTTCCCAGATAATCAAGGCTGACTTAGTGAATATAGAATTCCCTAATGACTTCACTTTAATTCAATATGTGAATGATTTCTCTTGTGTTCAAACACTAAGTTGGATTCTCGGAAGGACACAATTTATCTGTTGCAACAGCTAGCATCTAAGGGGCATAAAGTGTCCAAGGACAAATTACATTTTTGCCTGCCTGTTGTAAAATATCTAGGACACTTGATATCTGAGGATGAACTGTTGATTGATTCTGAAAGCATTAAAGGAATCCTGGCTTTTTCTCTCCCTAAGACAAAGAAACAGTTAAGAAGACTCCTAGGACTAACTGGATATTGCAGGAACTGGGTACCTAACTTTTCACTTATTGCCCAGCCCTTATATACATTACTAAAGTCTGACCAGCCTGATGTAATTGAATAGACACCAGAAGGAGAGAAGGCAGTAACTACTTTAAAGTCTGTTTTGGCCCAAGCACCAGCCTTAGGACATCCTAATTACAGCTTGCCATTTTTCCTCTTCGTACATGAAGATAAAGGAAATGTCTTAGGTATCTTAACTCAAAAATACGGAGGTCAACATTGACCTATACGGTATTATAGTCAGCAGTTAGACTCAGTGGCAAAAGGGTTTCCGCCTTGTATGAGAGCCATTTCAGCAGCAGCGCTCTTATGCAAGACCACTGAAGAAATAGTGATGGGGTCTCCTTTGACTATCTATGTTCCTCACTCAGTCGAATCTCTCCTAAATTCGCATCACACAGCATTACTCTGTCTGCCGACTAGCCTCCTATGAAGTTCTATTTCTCTCTGCTCCTAATATTACCTTAGCCCGGTGTAATAATCTTAACCCTGCAACTTTACTTCCAGCATCACAAGAAGAAGATGCCCACGACTACATTTATTAACTAATTACCTACTTACTCCTAGGAACGATTTGCAAGAAACTCCCATTGATAATGCTGATCTAATTTGGTTTACAGATGGATCTTACTCAAAGGATGAACAAGGATGTTATCGGGCTGGATATGCAGTAACCTCCTCAGTAGACGTAATCGAGAGTTCTTATTTACCAGAGACAAAGTTAGCACAGCAAGCCGAGTTCATTGCTTTAACTCGAGCTTGTCAATTGGCCAGAGACCAGGTAGCAAATAATGACACTGACAACCGTTATGCTTTCGGAGTAGCACATGACTTTGGAATGCTGTGGAAACAACGAGGGTTTTTAACCTCTTCAGATCAGCCTATAAAGAAGGGGAAACAGGTTGCAGAATTATGACATTCTACACAGCTACCGAGACAACTAGCGATTATTAAAATACTAGGGCATTCAAAATCTGATACTTTGGAAGCTAAAGGAAACCGGCTTGCTGATGCAGCTGCTAAACAAGCAGCCTTGAAGTCTTGCCCTACCCAGCCTCGAGAACGCCTGCTGCTTCCTATTAACTCTGCTAACCCAGGAAAAGACTTCCTTCTACAGGCCCAAGAAGCGGCCACGTAAGAAGAAAAACAGATATGGCAGTCAAAAGGGGGAATTTTTGACACCCCCTCACAGATGTGGTTTGGGCCCAATAGGAAACCCATAGTACCTGTTGGAGCACAATTGCCAATGCTCCAGCATACACACCAACTAACCCACTGGGCACCTGAAAAGATGATTTTATGGGGAAAACAATACTTTTGGAAACTTTCTCCCACTGTGGCCCATAAAACTTATACTCGTTGTGTTATATGCCCAAAGTAGAATCCAGGGAAACCACTTCATGGGTCACAAGGCCACTTTTCCCTTCCTAAGGGACCCTTTGAGGTATGGCAATTGGACTTTGTCCAAATGCCACCATCTCAAGGATATAAATACATCTTGGTAATGATCTGTATGTTCTCACATTGGGTTGAGGCCCTTCCTTGCAGAAGAGCAACGGCTCTAACAGTAGGTAAATTGCTATTAGAGAGAATAATTCCTGTTTGGAGAATTCCTACCCAGTTACATAGTGACCAGGGAACTCATTTTACTGGACAAATAATTAAATCTATTTGTAATATTTGGCCAATAACGCAGCATTTCCACTGCGCTTACCATCCCCAATCCTCAGGATTGGTGGAAGGAACTAATAACATGATCAAAATTCAATTGGCAAAGCTTTCAGAAGCATTTAATCTCTCATGGCCAAAAGCTCTTCCTCTAGTTCTCCTCAGTCTTAGATCTACATCCTTTGGTAAATATCGACTGTCTCCTTTCGAAATAATAACTGGATGACCTATGCAATTAGATGAAGAAATGTATGAGCCAACTTTACTTAAAGGAGATATTTTACATTATTGTCAAGGTCTCATTGAGGGTCTCAAAAGAAATGAGAAATTGGTAGCTAATTCTTTTCACAGTAAGCTCCCGGGGGACAAAGACCTTAAGGATCATGGATTATAACCTGGAGATTTTGTTCATTGGAAAAGACACCTGATAAAAGACTCTTTGCAGCCCCGTTGGAAAGGACCATATCAGGTGATTTTAACCAATCCATGTGCTGCAAAATTAAAAGGCGTAGACTCATGGATTCACATTTCTCATTTAAAAAAGGCTTCTCCACCTGAATGGACTTCAACTCCAGTCTCTGACACCCAACTTTGACTGACCAAGACGAATATCTCCAAACTAGGATGAGAAGATGATGACACCTGTTGTAGACAGCTGTCCCGAGACTCTGGACCAGGCCTGTATTCCTAACCTTATATCTCCTCATTTAAACCCTTGTAGTGTTTAAGATTTATGTAATTGCTAAAATAATCAATTTCTAGATTTCCTTACCATTTTCCTACACCAATGCTTTACCCTTCAACTTTATAAGATAGATTAGAACCTAATTACAAATCTTTTGTTGATTACAAAAAAAAAATTGCCATTTAAGGTTGCCCTAATGCTATGTTTGTTTTTCCAATCTACATCTGAATGGACCTCTGATAGCAATGTTTTTCTGCAATGGACACATTCCTTTGCTACACACAAAAATCAGTCCAAGAGTTGGCTATGTGGCCAACTTCCACTTTCTAACACCTCTGGCTTGCCTTGGTGGGTCTTTCCCTTTCGAGACACAGATTGTAAAGCTCTAAAGCAATTTATTGTGATAGAAAGATCTAGTTCTAATGTTCACAGTTCGTCTGATATTACTAACTATGATCCTGAAACATGGTCAATAGCCCATACTATTAATAATACAGGACACGGTTATTCTTTTTCTATTACTCAAACCATCCAATTATCCCAACAAATTGCAGATAAACAAAAGAAACCAGACATTACAGTAAAAACTATGGAGGGTTTCACACAAATTTGGGATGGATATGTTTGGCTTACTCCTAGCCATGGATCTTTAAACATACCAGCACCTTTATGTTGGGAACAGAGAAATCATTCCAAACAAAATCTACCAAATTACACTCTAAAGATGGGCTGGATACCCCCCGAGTCATGTCAGAATACTATTATGTGTAAAAAAAGTGATTGGTTTGGAACAGACTGGTCTCGAAGACCAGGCGTCTATTGGATGGCTCCTAATGGAACTCAATGGTTATGTGGAACAAACCTCTGGCCTTGGCTGCCACCAGGATGGCTAGGGCGCTGCACTCTGGGCTTCTCTTGGATACAGGGAAAGATTCGTCCAGAGCTAACGTCTGTGGCCAATCTGCCTCTCCTTAAGGCCAGAAGGGCTCTTTCAGTGTTCCACTGGTATGATCACCTAGCAGCTATGTTCGCTCCTTCCTTGGGGCTGGAAGATGTCATATCACATATAGCGGCTGTGACAAAATTTACTCAACAAGGCCTTAATGATAGTCAGGCAAGAATAGCTTTCTTAAATACTGAAATGTCTTTAATGAGAAAAGCTGTCCTTCAAAATAGAATGGCCTTATATATTCTTACAGCAACTCAAGGAGGTACATGTGCGATCATTCAAACTGAATGCTGAGTGTTTACACCTGACGAGTCTTCCAATGTGTCATCTCTACTAAAGCATATGAAAAAACAGATGAATGCCTTATGAGATCCTACACCCAGCCTTGCTTTGTTTGGTTGGCTCCCTTCTGGCATTGGTTCCCTTTTTCGATCTGGATTGCAATTCCTATTTCTATTACTTCTTGGAATTCTTGTACTAATCATAATATTCAAACTGATTGTTGTTTTCTTTACTCAGTGTTGTAAGACTGGCATGCAAACTAGAGTAATGGTGACTTGGCGACTTGAGACGGCCGATCAATCTTATAACCCTGGGCAAATTTCCTTTTCTGATAAGGACTAGGGCCTAAAAACTCATTTTAAACTAATCTTTTAAAAAAATGTTTAATTATTATCATTGTTACCATACATGTTCCATAATTGTGCACCATGTAACATAAGGGGCTACGTATATTTTTTAAAAAGTGCATATACAATGTTTGTGCAACAACCTAAAATTAATACAAAACCCGTGAAATGCTTCCTCTGTTTATATATATATATACCTCTTTGCTTGTCCACAATATCTGACTAATTCCACCCAACGTGAACAACTGGGCAAATAGATGAGATAAAAGCCTGGCACCGAGGGACATGATAGAACCAGGGCAAGCAGCAACCACCCTGGCACCAAGGGACAATATTTTGATCATCAATGCTTTCTATCAAAAGATTATAGTTCAAAAGGGGGAAAGTGATAAATAAATGGCCAGCGATAGGATATATTGGAGCATATGAGGAAGCCATGTGGTGTAAAACTAGTTGGGCCTGACCTTGTTTTTTTTTTCCCAAAACGTCCCTGTAGCCTCTGTTCATCCATTGTATACCCGATTTAAGCAATTAACATGTCCCAAAGACAAGAACAATGTCCTTAAGATGTAAATGCAACTTCCCCCACATTGGCATCTCCTTAAGGATAAGCATTTCTCCCTAGGCTAGGATTTAATTGCTGCACCCATCCTGTGACCACTCAACAAGAGACAACAGTCACGCCCATGGAGACAACAGAGCTGATACCCACAGTGTCCATCAATCGACCTGCCGAGAGGTCAATGTCGTGGCTATTGTAAAAGGGACATTGCAATCACATGTGGTACATGCTCTTTGATGGTATATAACCACTCTGTACACGCCACTTCTTTGGAGTGCTCCATTTCATCATGAAAGGACTCTCCTGGGCTATATGGTCCTCAAAGGTTGGCTCATAATAAACTCACCCCAATTTTGATTGATAGATTAGTTATGGATTATTTGTGTCGACATTCTATTTGTCCCTCCAGTATCTAAACACAGTACTTGACACCTTTGGGGCACTCAGAAAATGTTTGATGAGTGAATAAGTATGTGGGAGACCACACTGGCTGGAGCAGAAGGGGGTTTTTGGGGAGTGGTAGAAAATCCCCTCACATTCCTACCATAGTGGTTGAGGCTGTGGGCTTTGGACCAGTTTGTCTGGGCACCAATCCCAGTTATTCCACTTTTAACTGGGGAACCTGTGCAAAGTATTTACTCTCTGAGCCTTAGTTTCCTCATCTATAAAATGGGGCTACTGATAATTCCTGTCTCATAGGGTTTCAGTGAAACTTAAATGCATTAACTAATGTAAAGTGCTTAGAAGAGCTGTTGGCACATAGTAGGCACTAAAATGTTAGCTGTTGTGTTATCATTATTGCTCTGATTTCTGAGCAATACTCTGGTTTTGAAAAGATGCTTTCATAATATAGTTGATCCTCATTATTTGTGGATTCTGGGTTTGCACACTTGCCCACTAGCTAAATTGTACTGGCAGCCCCCAAATCAACATTCTCAGGGCTTTCATGTCCATTTGCAGATAAGCACAAAGTGGTGAAAAATTTGATTCACTCGATGTGCACGTTCCCAGCTGAGGGGAACAAGGTGATGCTTTGCCCTCTTGTTTCAGCCCATACTGTAAACAAGTGTCCTTCTTGCAGTCTATTTAGTGCCCCATTTCTTATCTTTTTGTGCGTTGTGTTGGTGACTTTGTTGTTTAATATGTCCCCCATGTGTAGTGCTGCAATGCTGCCTGGTGTTCCTCAGGGCAAGAGGCTGTGAGGCACCTTTACAGAGAAAGTATGTGTGTTAGACAAGCTTCTTTCAGACACGAGTTACAGTGCTGTTAGTGTGAGTTCAATGTTAATATATCAACAATATATCTTAAATAAGGTGACTTTAAAGAGAAACACAGAAAACAAGGTTATGTATTGATCAGTCGAAGAAAGTGTGACTAAGGCTTGCAGGAACCTAACCCTGCATTTCCTGTAGGAACAGTGGGTCATATTCACTGATTCAGTGTTCACAGTGAATTTATAGAATGTCACACTGTGCATAATGAGAACTGACTGTATCTTATGTAATCCTCACATACTCCCTTATAGTAGGTAGGGTAGGGTACAGGGTGTCCACATTTTACTATTAAAGTAAGGCTATTAAAGACCTTATGAGCCAAGTAGAGAATTAAAAATGTCTTGTGCTCAGCATAAGAGCCATGAATTTTTTTTTTTTTTTTTTTTTTGGTGAGGAAGATCAGCCCTGAGCTAACATCTGTGCCTATCTTCCTCCATTTTATATGGGACGCCGCCACAGCATGGTCTGACAAGCAGTGCATTGGTGCGCGCCTGGGATCCAAACTTGGGCTGCCAGCAGCAGAGCGTGAGCACTTAACTGCTACACCACAGGGCTGGCCCCTAGCCATGAGTTTTTGAGCAAGGAAGAACTATGATGAACTGATGTTTAAGGAACAATTACCTGGCAAGAGAATGTAGCATTGAGAGGAAGAGGGAGAACTGAGTCGGAAATGAGGACCAGCTGTGAAACTCTCCAAGTATTCGCATTGCTAGGTGAGAAGATTCGGAGCTAAGGTGCTGATGTGATAAGGGAAAAGTAGAAGCCAAAGGATGAAATAATGGGTTTTGTAATCATATATAGAGTATAAATTAGGCTGTGGTTCTCAAAGTGGGGTCGCTGGTCCAGCAGCATCAGCATCACCTGGGAACTGGGTAGAGATGCAAATTCTCAGGTGCTGCTGCAAACCTGCTGAACTGGAAACTCTGGGGTGGTGCCTGGCAATCTGGGTTTCAACAAGGCCCCCAGGTGCTTCTGGTGCCCATCAAGTTTAAGTGCCAATGAATTAGAAAAATGATTCCAACATGTCACCATGCCCAGGTAAGCCGCAAGGCAGGGAGGTGGTTTTTGTTTGGAGGATAAGATGCATTTTAAATTCTAGGAAAAAGTAGTTCAGCGTCTGTTTCACCGTAAGGATTCCAGAGATGACATTTTAGCTCTCTGCCTGTGAAGCTCTTTTGTTGACAATATGTTCTCCTTTAGAGAGCCCTTGGTAAGTTATTTACCACATACCACATGTTCTGAGAGTCCCTTCTTTCTTGAAATCCCCTTTCAGACTTGAATACGTACTTTATTTCTGTGCACAAACTCCTCTATTTAATATCTGGATTTCTCTTCCTATAGGATCATGTATGTAACATACAGCCTTACTGTCAATTTGGAATGCCATTGGTTTGTTCCAAAACCTTAGAATGTTTTAGAATTTAGAACCTGATGAAGAGAGAATGTATAAGCTTCTGTGTAGGACTCATATTTTTCAGATGTCTAGAGGTATCCCAACTTGCCAGTAATGTGGCCTTAGGTTTAGCAGAACTTGAAAATCTGAATATAGTAGAAAATGAATTACATATCTCATATTAACATTTACAAAATAAATGACCACAATGTTAACTTACCAATAAGCACTTTCTATATTGTAGGCTCTGAAAGTATCTTGCTTACATAATAAACATGATAAAGTTTCAAAGAGGAGCCAATTAACTTTTCAGCAAAAGCTTGACTTAAGTGTATCTTGGTTTCCTTTTTGACAGTTTTAGTCTTAATGTTACATTAACGTTTTCTTTTTCTGGGAATCAGATAATCTTGTATTTGGTGAACATTTTAATTTTTAATGGCCACTTGTATTTTGTGATATGCATGTGTTCAAACAATCTATAAGAACTAACCATTACCACCCACATATAAGATTATACAGGAATGGAAGAATTTTGGCTGACTTATTGTATATAATTGTTCAGCCAAAGCAGATGGCAGACTCTACCACTTACAATGATTTAGAGGTGTGAAGCAGTATTTTTAAATACAAATAATCTCAAAATTGGTAATATATAAAATATATTACTTACTGTGTTAACTAACCAAATGAGTTAAATTTGTTATCTTTCCTCCATTTATAAGGATGCACCCACTATATAGATTCTGTACAAAATTGCAAAGATCCCTTTTTTCCTTTGCAAAATTTATTTATTTTAACTTTTAATAGTGAGAAGCTTAGTGTTGGGTAAATTGCTGTACAATTACTGGAAATGCTGAGAACCTTTTGGAAAAGTGTAGAACTCTAAATATAATGAAAAGTACATTTCTCCAATGTCAAGTCCTTTGAGCTTCTGTCTAGTTGTACTCTGAAGAAATGGAAGATTAAGTACCAGCACAGGACACTAGGGAATAGGACACCAACTTGAGGGCTTCCTCCGGACCACAGAGTGCCTGGCAGATGCTTAGAGATTAAATCTGGGCTCTGTCCATGGGTGGGCACTGAGAGGAGGATTTTGCTTAAATGACCAGAGAATAGACAACCTTTTTGCTTGTCAATAAGTAATATTTACCATGTAAATTTCTTTATAAATCTCTGAATAAAATAAAACAATATAACCCATATAGAAATCAACTCTTGCCGACAAAACCCACAGCCTTCTCTAGAGAGCTCAACAGAAAATGTCTCAGCTGACTGTCAATGGGTCTTCTCTGAAAGCCAGCCAGCCCTTCACTGATAGCCCTGGATAAGGAAGGTCAGATACAATTCTTTGAAGATGTTTAGCTGAATTCAGAACCAAAAATCCTACCTCCAGTTGGCTCCTCTGTGAGAATGGATGGCCGGTCTTATTTCACAGGCTGGGCAGTTGAGGTTTCAGATGAGCTTAATTGCTCTGTTCCCCAGCGATGGAAAAGGAAGTTTAGGGCTGAGATTTTGCAGATAAACATAGGGTCATAGAGGAGAATAAAGATTTCAGCAAATTGGTTTTTTGTTCTCTACAGTGGAAGTAGTTTAAGAAGCAGATAGTCTCTCACTCCAACTTCTCTTCCCTGTTCTCTATTTGTAATATAGCTGTAAAAATTCTCTCTATAAAAATTTCAGTCTTTTTTCTTTGCAATCTGTTTATTATCATCTTTATGAATTCTTTGACTTCAGCACCTTCTTGACACCACAACGCTAGCCATTGAGATATTATTATAGATTCAGTTTTGTAATTTCATCCTCTTATTTCTATTTCCTCTGCCATTTCTTAGTTTTAGTTCTTATTGTATCTTATGCTTGAAAACATTTGAATCTTACAGAGTATATCAGTTCCTTATTTTCTCAACTTTTTGTTATCTAAGTGCCCTCAACTATCACTTTTTTAAAAAAGAAGTGAAATACATAACCGAACCATACACTGTAATAAACTGACCACTTATAAAATTAAGTTCAACCTGAAATCCCTCCCCACTTAACAGAGACCATCTTTTATAATTCACCATGATTTAGTTTGGGCAGGATCAGTTTATCAATGATTTTTGGATGTTTTAAACCACATGAGATAAGTACAGTGCAAGGTAAAATTGTTAATCTTGCAAAAGTTGTAGAATTTCCTGATGGTTAAGGAAGTTGATAGTGGAGAACCTGAATCATATGAGAAGTAGTTGATTAATTAGCACCTGACAGAGTTTGTTAATTTGGTAAAGACATATATGTTGAAAAGATAACTTTGCATATCAGAGTATTGTCAGATGTCACTGGGAAAATTCATAATGTTCTCAAATACTACAAAAAATGACCATTTTTTGATAAAAGATGTCATACATGATGGCATCATATACTTCTGTCAGAAAATTTGCAATGAAGAAAATTAACAGGAGTCATTTTAATTCTAACAATTTGTTTATGCGTACTATTAGGTTAAGAAAACTTTTTAGAAATAAAGTGATAAGTGATGTACTTGCTTAATTTTTAATTTTTTTTAGGAAAAAACTTTTTCGCATTTTAGAAAAATATTTATTTGTATTTATTTTATGCTGAATTTATTCCTGGGCCCAAAGACTTTTTTTTTAAATAACTAACACCAATTCTTTTCAAACTTTTTCAAAAAGTTGAAGAGGCGAGAATACTTCTAAAGTCGTCCTATGGTGTTAGCATTACCCTGATATGAAAGCCAAAGACACTAAAAGAAAAGAAAACTACAGGTCAATATCTTTGATGAATAGTGATACAAAAATGCTCAATGAAATAGTAACAAACCAAATTCAGCAACATATTGAAAGGATTATACATCATTTAAAAAAAATAATTTTGTTTATTTACTTATTTTTTCCCCCAAAGCCCCAGTAGATATTTGTATGTCATAGCTGCACATCCTTCGAGTTGCTCTATGTGGGATGCAGCCTCAGCATGGCCGGAGAAGCGGTGTGTCGGTGTGTGCCCGGGATCCAAACCCGGGCCGCCAGCAGCAGAGCGTGCGCATTTAACCACTAAGCCATTGGCCCGGCCCATTTTTAAGTGGGATTTATTCCTGGAATACAAGGATGTTTCAATATATGAAAATGAATCAGTGTAATAAACCACATTAACAGAATGAAGGAAAAAGACACATGATCATCTCAATGGATGCAGAAAAAGCGTTTGACAAAAGTAAACATGCTTTCATGTTAAAAACACTAAAAAACCCTCATAGTAAAAGGAAACTACTTCAACATAATAAAAGCCATATATAGAAATCCACAGAGAACATTGTATTCAAGTGTAAAGGGGGAAAGCATTTCCTCTAAGATCAGGAACAAGGCAAGAAGGTCTACTTTCACCACTTCTATTCAACAGAGTATTAGAAGTTATAGACAAAGCAATTAGACAAGACTAAGAAAGAAATAACATCTAAATTGGAAAGGAAGAAATAATATTGTATTTGTTCACACATAATATCTTATATGTTGAAACACTTAAAAATTCCACAAAAAAATTTTTAGAACTAATAAATTCTGCAGACTAGTAGGACACAAAATCAACATGCAAAAATTAGTTGTTCTTCTATACATTAATAATAAGTAATCTGAAAAAGAAATTTAAAAACTTTACATTTTTATTTACAATAGCATCAAAAAGAGTAAAATACTTAAGAACCAACTTACTCAAGGAGGTAAAAATTCCAATGATGTTTTTTGCAAAAATAGAAAAATCTATCCTAAAATTCATATGAACTCTCAAGGGACCCTGAATAGCCAAAACAATCTAGAAAAAGAAGAACTATGTTGGAGAACTCACACTTTCTGATTTCAAAACTTACTACAAAGTAAACAAAACAGTGCGGTACTGGCATAAATACACACAATATACTAATGAAATAGTATAGAGAGCCCAGAAATAAACCTTTGCATATATGGTCAAATGATTTTTGACAAGGGTGCAAAGGCCATTCATTGGAGAAAGAATAAGTTTTTCAAAAAATGGTGCTGGTAAAACTGGATACCCACATGCAAAAGAATGAGGTTGGACTCTTACCCTATACCATATACAAAAATTAACTCAAAATGGATCAAAGATCTAAATGTTAGAGTTGAAGCTATAAAATCCTTAGCAGAAAACACAGTGTAAAAGCTGCATGTCATTGGGTCCAAATGTCATTGCCAACAATGATTTCTTTCATCTGACACCAAAGACGTAAGCAACGACAACAACAAAATAACAAATTGGACTTCATCAAAATGCAAAGGTTTTCTGTATCACAAGATACTATCAACAGAGTAAAAAGGCCACCCACAGAACAGTTGAACATATTTGCAAATCACATATCTGATAAGGGATTAATAGCTAGAATATACAAAGAACACTTACAACCCAACAATAAAAAAAAACACAATTTAAAAATGCAAAAAGGACTTGAATAGACATTTCTCCAAAGAAGATATAAAATGGCCAGTACACACATGAAAAGATGCTCAACATCACTAAGTATCAGGAAAATGCAAAGTAAAACCACAATGAGATACCTCTTCACACCCATTAGGATAGTTACTATCAAAAATCAGAAAATAATAAGGATTGGCAAGGATGTTGAGAAATTGGAACCCTTGTGCTCTGATGGTGAAAATATAAAACTGTGGAAAACAGTATGACAGTTCCTTCAAAAATTAAAAATAGAATTACAATATGATCTAGCAATTCCAATTATGGGTTCTGAAATAATAGAAAATATATTTATTGGTCTCTGCCTCCAATTCCTGGCACAGAGCTACTAAAACCCTTGTACTTTCCTAAACGATAATAACACTAGGAACATCTCTTGTTCTAATATTTGTCTTTGACCCCATCCCTGACAGAGCTCCTAAAACCCTTGTAATTTCCTAAGTGATAAGAATGCTAGGAGAATCATTTGTTCTATTGAGGCAACTCTGGGTGGGCTCCTGGATGGCTCCTGGATGGGTGCTGGTCACCAGCAGACCAAGCCCTGATTAAAAGGTTGAAATTTTTAGTCTTACCCCTTATCCACCGGAGAGGGGAGAGGGGCTGGAAACTGAGTTAATAATTGATCATGCCTATGTGAAGCAGCCTTCATAAAAATCCCAATAGAAGGAGGTTCAGAGAGCTTCCAGGTTGGCCGTGACAAGGAGTGACTGGAGAGTGGTGCACCTGGAGATTGCATGAAAGCTCTCTGCCCCTTCTCACATACCTTTCCCTATGCGCCACTTCCATCAGGCTGTTTTTGAGTTATATCCTTTTATAATAAACTGGTGACCTAGTAAATGTTTCTCTGAGATTTGTGGGCCACTCTAGCAGACTAATCAAACCCAAGGAGGAGGTTGTGGGAACCTCTGGTTTATAGCCAGTTAGTCAGAAGTACAGGTAACAGCCTGGGCTTGTAACTGGCACCTGAAGTGAGGTTGGGTGGGTGTGCAGTCTTATAGGACTGAGCCCTCAACCTGTGGAATCGGATGTATCTCTGGGTTGACAGCATCAAATTGAGCTGAATTATATGATGACCAGCTGGCATTCCAAGAATTGCTTGTTGGAGGTGTGCAGAACCCTCCCACATGTGAAAAAAATGAATCTCAGAACATCATTTTTGGGTATACACCCAAAAGAATTTAACAGAGAGGTAGAAAGACATACATGTACACCCGTGTTCTTGACAGCATTATTCAAAACAACCAAAAGCTGGAAGCAAGCCAGGTGTCCAGCAATGGATGAATTGACAAAAAAAATGTGGTGTAAAACACAGTGGAATACCATTCACCCTTGAAAAGGAAGGAATTCTGACACATGCTATGACATGGATGAACCTTGAGGACTTTATGCTAAGTGAAATAAATCCAGCCACAAGAGGAAAAATATTGTGATTCCACTCATATAAGGTACTTAGAGTAGTCAAATTTATAGGAATAGAATGGAGACTGGTGGTTCCCAGGAGCAAGAGGGAGGGACAACAAGGAGTTGTTGCTTAATGGGCACAGAGTTTCAGTGCAAGGTGAAAATAGTTCTGTGGATGGTTGGATGTTATGGCTACACAATAATGTGAATGTACTGAATGTCACTGAACTGTACACTTAAAAATGGTTAAAATGGTCAATTTTATGTTATGCATATTTTATGACCATTAAAAATATTAATTATTTCCAGAAATGAACAAACACTAGCTACATGCAATAGCATGGATGAATATCACAACCATAATGCTGCATAAAAGAAATTATATTCAAAAGGATATATTTTATAATTCCATTTATATAAAATCCAAAAAAGAAACAAAATTGAGGTCTAGCTTCCAGTAGTGGTGGAGTAGCTTGTTGAACTAACACTCTCACAGATAACAATGATAAAATCTGCATAAAATATTATACGTATTTATATAGAATCATGTATCTGTATGTAATACAGATACAATAAATGTGTATATGTGTGTATGTATAAATCTCTTCCAAAAGCAAGCAGAACTGAGATGGAGTCTTCCCTTGAATGATGAGAATTGCACCAGGAGATATTTGCAAGCTTGAGTTTTTTTCCTCAAAGCATTCCAAAATCTGTACGTGGCCCAGAGAGGGGAAAAACTACAGTCTTACTTGTAATGTTAGAGGATGTATTTTGGGGCTGGCAGAGTAGCTGGAAAGTTAGGGGAGAAATTCTGGAAGGGAGCGAGGCACAAAGAGGAAAATCTCAAAATATGTGTGTAAGTCTCCCACACACACACACCAAATTGGCAGATCTTTGAACAACACACATGCAGAGTAGGCCCCAGATGGCCTAGTGTAAAAACAGCAGTTGGAAGATGAAAGAACTGAATGAGAATTTCAGCTATGCCAATTGTAAAGGAGATAGGAATGGAGTTTCAGTCCAGCCGGGTTAACTCCCTGCTAGAAAAATAACAACATTCTTCAAAGGGATACAATAGAATCCAGAGTCTCTATAACTATCATTCATGGTTTCCAGTACACAAATTAAAAAATCATGAGATTTGAAGTAATAGGAAAATGTAATCCATATATGACCAAAAACAGACAGTAGAAACTATCCCAAAGGTGTTGCAATTAGCAGACAAGGATAAGAAAGCAGCTATTATAAAGATGATCATGGTGGTAAAGAAAAATATTCTCATAATGAATGAACAGATATGGAAACTCAGCAGAGAAATGGAAATTACAAAAACGAACCAAACAGGAAGAGGAAATAAAAAAATACTTTTGAGTTTACTGGTAGATTAGAAACAGTAGAAGAAACATGAAGATAGAGCAATAGAAATTATCTAGCCTGAAGAAAAGAATGTAAAAATTTTGAAGAAAAATAAAGAAAGCCTTACGACCTGTGAGATGATTGCCTCTCCAGCAGAGGGGGGAGAGACAGAAAAATTAAATGAGGCAGAAAGACAAATCAACAAGTAATAGCATAAAACTTACAAAATTTGGTGGAAAATCTAAAATTTTAAATCAAAGAAAGTCAGCAAACCCACAAAATAAAATACAAAATAAAACCATACATAAGCTCATGATAGTCAAGCTGCTAAAATCCAAAGATAAAAAGAAAAACTTGAAAGCAGTCAGGGAAATACAGGGGAAGACATTACATACAGGGAGAAATAATGTGAATGATGAATGATATATTATCAAAAACAAAAGATACAAATCAAGAACAAAATGACATCTTTCAAGTGCAGAAGGAAAACCCAAAAGTCAACACAGGATTCTATATTTAGCAGAACTCACTTTCAAAAAGGAAGCAGAAGCCACAATAATATATTGCACAACTATTAGGTAGCTAAAATAAAAAATAAAATTGCAAATACCAATGAAATTGCAAATAGCAAGTGCTGGTGAGGAGTACGAGCAACTAGAACTGGGAATGCAACATAGTTGCATTTGGAAAACAGTTTAGTAGGTTCTTATAATTAAACAAACACTTATTATGTGACTCAGATATCTCACTCCTAGGGATTTATTGAAGCAAATTGAAAACTAATGTTTAAACAAAAATCTTTGTGTGAATCTTCATAGCCATTTTATTCATAAGTGCCAAAAGCTGGAAATAAACTAAATGTCCTTCATCAGGTGAATGGAGAAAGAAACTGTGGTGCATCCGGACATTAGAATACAAATTGGCAATAAAAAGGATAGAATCTTGATTCACACAACAAGATGGATGAATCTTGGATGCATTTCTCTAAGTGAAGGAAGCCAGATTCAAAAGGCTATATACTATTATTCCATTTATATGACTTTCTAGAAAAGGCAGAATTACAGGGATGGAAAATGATCAATGGTTGCCAAGGGATGGAGTAGGGGAAGGGGTTGACTATGAAGAGACAGTATGAGAGAATTTTGGGGGTGAATAAAACAGCTCTGTCTGGTACTGTGGAGGTGGATATATGACCATAAAGTTGTCAAAACCCGTAGAACTGTACACCACAAAGAGTGAATTTTACTCTGCAAATTTTACAAATCGATCAGGATGCTGGGGAACTCAGATGTAATGCAGTGACAAATGAATCTCACTGTATTACAAGCACGTGACATAACCACACAGAAGGGGTGGGGATGAAATGTCCTGACCTAAGTAACTTTGTTGATGGGATATTGTAAAACTAAAGTACTGGACACAAACACTGTACTCTAGGTGGTAAATTTGTTTTTCATAAGGGTATGGATTAGTAATTCTGAAACTAGTTGACACATTAGTAAATATATTGTAGAATACTGAAGTTAAGTTTCTCACTGTTGGTGAAAGAAGTGACAAATAAACAAAAGGACAATGCTAGAATAAAATCTGTGGTGCTGGATTGGAGTTGGAAGTATCAGTATGAATCCACATCTCTTTTAATCTATCTATCCAGATAGATAGATAGATTGAAAGATCTATAGATAGATGTGTATACCTGAGTTTATATTCATACATACATTTCCAAGATCTGCTGAGAGGGTCTAGAAGCAGTGACACTCTAGTATCAATGAGCACACCTAGCTCCCTGATCTTGGTTTCTAAATATCTTTCTCCAATAAAAAGAACCAGGTTTTCTTGGAGGAATGGCTGATTCTAGGGCTGGAGATGGAAAATACAAGGTGAGCCTGCAGCATCTTGTAGTGCCAGAGAGTAGGCAAGTGCTTTAAAAAAACACAGAAAATGATGAGATGTGTCAAAAGGAATCAATCTGAAAGACATCCCAGTGGCTCAAGCTGGAAAACTGTGAGCAACAAAAGAAATAACGATAACATTGGATTATTACCCAGAGAATAAAATAAATATCCATGAGTCTATACTGATATAAAAAAGATTAAATGAGAAAGGAAGGAAAGGAAGAAAGAAAGAAAAAAAAGGGGAAAAAAAGAATGAGAGAAAGAGAGAAAGAAAGGAAGAAGGAAGGGAGAGGGAGGGGGGGAATCTTCCTCACAGAATTCCAAATAATAAATGTGGCTGGATAGCAGGAAATAGAAAATCGCCACTAGAACACCACAGTAATAATTACTGTGGGCAAGACTGACTGATGAATGCAAAAACTGTGGGTGAAACTTAAGAAGAAACAGTACCTTTGCAGAGCCTCAAAGCATCTCCCTCCAAATACTTAACTTTTTTCTCTTAATTTCTTTGAAAGACTTATGACTATTTAAAGCAAAAATTATAACACTGTACTGTGGGATTTACAACATGGATAGATGTAAAATTTATGACACCAATAGCACAAAGACAGACAGAGGTAAATGGAACTGTTCTGTAGCAAGGCTTCCATATTTTACATTGATTAAACTGGTGCACAATTAATTCTAGGTAGGCTGTGATATGTTAAGGATGCATATTATAATCTTGATCAACGACTAAAAACTGCAAAGGTGTGTCACTTAAATGCTAATAAAGGAATCAAACAGCATACAAAAAGCGTTTATACAAGAACGTTCACAGGAGATGACCCGCACATCCCCAGGAGGAAGATGAGAGCACTGCGGGGCATCCACAGAGCAGAACGCCCTCAGCCGTGCCGAGGAGCAAACGCTGACACACACATGCTGGGTGAGTCTCATCAACCTCGTGCCGAGGGAGGCAAGCTGGACAGAAAACAATACACGTGGGAGGATTTCAGCCAAGATGAACCTATGGTGAAAAAACCAGAACAGTGGTTGCCTTGGGGGAAGGAAAAAATTGCCTGGGAAGGAACAGGAAGGAGTTTTCTGGGGGTTATGGAAATATTCTATTGTTAAAGGGGTGAAGGTTACATGAGCATGTTAATTTGCCAAAACTGTACGGTTAATATTTCTGCCTTTCAGTGTGCATACATCTTACCCTACACACACACAGACAAAGGGCTAAAAGAATAACAAAGTGAGGTGGGAATGGGATGGAGCATGGAGAAACAAAAATGGCAGATGATTAGTATTTGTTGAAGCTGGGTGATGGGCCTACTATGCTATTTTGTTTATTTTTGTATATTGTTTAAATTGTTCTGTAATAAAGCACTTGTGTAAGAAGACAAACTTGACTTACAGTGTTCACTGGTAAGATACTGGTTATCTTTGGGGAGGACGGAGGGAGAAAGGGATTGTCAGGGTGTGACGAAGCTGGTGCTAGTTCTTAGGAGCTGCAGGACTACAACTCCCAGGATGCTCTGGGCACGGGGCGGTGCCAAGCCCTGGGTGGGAGGAACAGTGTGGTGTGCGCTTGGCCAAGGGCCAAACCACCATTGGCTGCGAATACTTGTCCTGCACCCGCTGCACGTGGACTGAGTCCCGGAGGGATGTGACAGAACGAGCGGGACCAGGGAGTTAGGAGGGTGTGGCTGCTGCATGGGCAGCTGAGGGCCTGCAGCGTGCAACTGCTTTTGTCCAAAACTGAAGCTGGACTCGCCCCTCTTCCATACCGCCTCCCTCCGTGGCTTGATTCTTCCTCCCACCTGTGTGCCTGTGGGTCTTTCCACAGCCTCCTACCTAGTCCAGGGCCAGGTTCTTCTCTAAAATGCTTATGAGAACTGGTTTGACATCCCAGAAGCTTTCCACTTTGCCTGCTGCCCTCTGCCTTCTCCAGCCAAAGTGCCATCATTTCATCAGCTTTTGGGAGAAATCCCCCCTTGTGGTGGCTCTTGCAAGCACAATTTAAGAGCTTTGCAGGGTGGTAACAGTGGCTGTTGCTTGCCTTTTTTGCAGATGTGGAAGTTGAGGCATCCTTGAGGTTAATCATTGGTTTCCCCAGGATCTGCTAAGAGTGGAGGAGAGCAACCCAATTCCCAGGCAGTATCTAGTAGGCCGCTTTCACCAACACATTCCAGTGCAGAGGCCTCTGAAACAGCATCCTTAAGATGAGAATAGCTTAAGCATTTTGCCTCTTAGATTGATCGCCTAATCTCAGCTCAGGCCTGAGTGGCCAGTCTCTCGGGGACACAGGTGATGACTCTGATCCCTCAGGAAGAGACTAGTGGTCCACCTTTGGGAGAGGGATGTGTAAGGTAGACAGCACTTGAGCAGCATTTGAAATCCATCAGCCTTAACATCTCTGCTTTGGATTCCGGCAAAGGTCCCGGATAAAACATGCCCAGGGATAGTCAGATGTACCGTTTCTTTAAAAATTGATTAGAATAGTGAAAGGAACAGAGCATAAAATATCCTGCTTCTTTGCAAAAGATGAAATGCAAGCAAGATCTTCTTGTTAATTTTTTTCTGCTCATTCTCTTGGCTGTAGTATACGCTTGAATGCAGAAACAAAAAATTTGAATTGCCAAATTCTCTTTTACTGAGATTGGTAAATTAACTTAAAAGTTTTATTGAAACCTGTGGAGGAGTGGTTAGCAACTTTCATGACTTATGTCCTCCCTAAAAATCTGGGCATTGATCTACATGAAAAAAAGTCCTTGTTTATATTACACATCCCAATAGGTTATATTTCCGATTCCTGAATGTGGGGTACTATCAAAACAATTGAAAAACCTAGTCATGGAAATGGACCCTGACACTTTGTCAAGAATTTGCCTCTTTATGAATTAATGACACATGAATTCTTTAACATTTTTGTAAAGAATGGACAAGAATCTCTGTGGTGACTCTGAATGTGGCAAGACAGGGAATTCTCATTAGACCACATCCTTGGGTTCTTCTCTCGTGTTGAATAGGCCTGGGTGATAGTCCGTGTGGTCAGGTGCAGCGCTGCTCCCCCATCCCCCGGTGTTCCATCCTACTGTGGCCTGTGCCCTCTTCAGGGGATTTTGATGACACTCATCCACAAGGGTTGGAAGGAAACATTGTAACATGAGGATTTTCATCATCTTAAAATAAGAATTAATGGAGAGGAAAGTTTCGGGGTCTGTGTGCTCTGATGCACTGCTGTTGTGGTGTGGCTGCAGTGACCACTGTGCTCCCAGCAGTCCCCACAATGGCTTTCTCAGACGTTTGATCTCCTGGCGCAACCACAGCAGCTGTTGACAGAGCTGGCCTCTTGTCGTGGTTCAATGTCTTCCATCAGATTTTGTGGCTCTGACCCTCCTCTGCTCGCCCCTTTCCCATTCCTATCTGCTGTGTTGATTGCTTTGTAGTTGTTTCCTGGGAGCCACTGTGTGTAACTGTATTTCACAGTGTCTTTAGGGACACACCCTTACTACACGAGTCACTGTACAACAGCGACTTATCCTGGGGTATCCCCTGTTCGTCCTCTCGAGTGGAGCTGTGAAGAACCCTGCTTAGTCAGAGCTCCTCTCATTCTCATGCTGATGCGGCTGCTTACGAAGGTGGGCATCTCGTCGTTGGTCTCATCAACATTATTCTTTTCATCGATTATTTTGAAGTCAGATACGACTTTGTTAATAAAGTGCCTGGCTGTCACAGGCACTTTTATGTATCTTCCCCAACAGCTCTGTGAAGTAGGCCTGTGATCCCCATTTTCAGGGGGGAACCACTGAGGCTCAGATAGGTCGAGTAACTTCCTTCACTTCGCAAAATTTCTTGGTACATTTTGAGTCTCCACCTGGAACTCCGCCTCTCAGGTGTGTGCACTTGGCTGGTGTTCCACTTGTGCCGCTCTGCCAGCCTCACCAAAGGCACACGCCCCATCCTGAGTCCATTATCTGCTTGATGGCAGTCACCCTGCACAAACAGATCTCTGGCAGGGAGTGGACTAGTGGGGCTTGGTCCTCTTGCTTACCCTGGGATCGTTCTAGGTTTATTGCGAGAGCTGGAGCAGTAGATACTGACCATCACTCACCTGGAAAGTTTGTAACGTAGAAATACTGCACTGACTTTTTGCAGGTGTCGTGTCTTCTTTGTCTTCATTGCTCCTCTGGGCTTTCTCCTACAGTCTGTGCTGTGCAGTAACATACAGTACAGAGACTGGTGAACATAATACGGTTGGCCTGCACCAAATGGTCACATCACTCATTTTTCTAATTATGAAACAAATACATACTGTTAAAAATGTGAAATTACACAGATCTGTATAAAGTGAAACCCTCCCCTTGCATCCCCTTCCCTGAAAACTCACTTCCCTACTCAGAGGGGACTGTTGTTAACAGGGTGGGGTTTATTCTTCTGGACATTTCCTATGAATTTATAAATACACATAAAGTTTTTTAACATAAATTACATAACTACATCGTTTTGCAATTTGCTGTTTCCCAAACCATATATCATAGACGTCTCCCCTTATCAGTGCACATCATTCTAACTTACCATTTTAGATGTTTTAGAGGTATTCCAAAGAACAGGAATACCATAATCTGTTTACTTCTTCTTTGATAGAAATGGGATTACATCCAGTTTCACTATTATACATAACGTTGCAGTAAGATCCTTGTATGGAATTTATTACACTGCTATTCAACTGCTCAATTTGCTTTGTTTTCTTTTAGTGAGAGATTATGATATATTTTTATGGGAATTATTTTATAGGGAAATTAATTTTATCACTGAATAAAGACATTTATGGGGAAACTGGCCTTCAAGGTCATCCATCTCAGTATTCTGGAGAAAAATCTTGAAACTTAGAAGGTATTATGCTTGCTCCATCACATTCTAACGAGTCATGTTAACAATTTAAAGTTGAATGTTTGAATACCCTCAACTCTCTCTGTTCAGAAGGATGACTTTTTCTTGTCTTTAAAACGTCTGACTCCAGGGGCTCTCCGTTGGACTTCAGAGAGGATAAGATATTGGTGTCGTATCTGTTTCTCTTCAGCTGTAGGCTGAATGGTCCAAAGATCATAGAAATGAACATGGTCCAATCGATATATATGATTTGGGTCAAAAATTCAAAGTAATGAACCCAAGATAGGAATCTATAACTTTGGTTCTTAATAAAGAATTTCCTTTGAGTGCCTGCCCGGTGGTGCAAGCGGTTAAGTGCGCGCACTCCACTGCGGCGGCACAGGGTTTGCCGGTTCGCGTCCCAGGCACACACCGATGCACTGCTTGTTAAGCCATGCTGTGGCAGCGTCCCGTATAAAGTAGAGGAGTATGGGCACGGATGTTAGCCCAGAGCCGGTCTTCCTCAGTAAAAAAGGTGGGGATTGACACTGGATGTTAGCCCAGGGCAGGTCCCCCTCACAAAAAAAAGACAAACAAACAGAATTTCCTTTGATATTCTTAAGTCTCTGTGATTACTAGTAAAAACTCACCTATGGGTAAAGAGATGTGTTTCTGCTGGCAATGTTTGGCTTGAACATCCATAGTTAAGCCTGCCACATCCGTAGGTAGATTAGACTTGACCTCTTGATGACCTCTGCCCTTGGTCTTTGACCTGGGAAAAATAAGAATTTTAAAAAGCTGCTGTTATTAACACTCAATGCTAGAAATGCCCATTAAAGAGTGAGTTTGATTTGGTAACCCAAAGGGAATATAAGCAAAACAAAGTCTTTAATATCTATAAAATTTCAAAAAATTTTAATTTTTTAAAATGTAACTGTTTTTGCCACAGTGGAAACTGTGTATATAGGAATGAAATATCCCTCTGTCCATTTCTTAAGTTGTTTCCATTGACTTGATGGATTTATCCTCTAATCCGGATTCCAAGTGTGAAAGAAAATCTTGGTCATTCAAAGAAAAGCAGCCATTTAAATTTGATTTTCTTTTAGCTCGGTATCCTACAAGTTTGAGGAATAAATGATCATGTAATGATACAATGATTTTGAAACCTAATTGTTAATTAGAGGGGTGTAAGGGATGATTGAATGGTGGTTCATCCGCATGGTCAGGGGTATTATACACATAGACATGTAAACACGATTCAGGAAGCTGCTTCAGCCCCGTGACATCCCTGAGAACCACAGTTCAAGGAGGATCTAGGCACACAGCCATCTGCCTCGATCTCCTGGGTAACACGTAGATCCAGCTGCCTTGGGTGTGGCTTCAGAGCAGCTATCTATTTCTCCCTTTCCTTCCCTCCAGCTTATCTCAAACAGTCTTGACTATCATATTTTAAAGTAAGACCAATTATAGTTATTTACATGAGTTTCTTGTTCATTATTGCAGAGTAATAATCAGGCATACCATTAATTATCATTTAATTGACCTAATTAAATTTGTTGTACCTTATAATTGTTTAGAACACTGTTTAGTTTAGAGTTTGATATTCACCAAACGTGTTAATCTGCTTACAACTGCCATGTGCCTCGCTCCTCTTAGAAGTGTATCTTTGGCCCATCACAAGATTTTAATAAATCAAATCATCATACATTAAGATAATGTACTATCTTTTGGATGATCGGTAGGCATATGAGTCCATTTTGGAAATATGTCCATCTGTCTTTTCTCTCCATGGGAAGTTTCTGGTCACTAGGTCTCCAGGTGGCTTGCACAAGCCCTAGGTCTGTAATAGCTTGGTGCCTCTCCTTATACTTGGGGTAGAAATAAAAGAGGTCAGAGAGAATTATTAAAGTTTTGTTTACATGAAGTTTTCTATGAAGACCATCCATGCATATTCTTCAGGTTAGCTTTCTGTTCCTAAGACTACTAGTTACTTAAAGGGCTTGTGAGGAACTATGAAAGGTCTGATATTTTACCTTATCTGCAAGCTAATAAGTCAGCCTACCATAGTCTTATAGATGTTGTCAAAAAACATGAGACCCGTGGGTCAGAGACAAAGGACTTAATAACACAGCAATGGCGGTGGCCAGAGTATCAGCATTTGCACCATGTCACTAAATCCCACTTCCTACAGGGTGATACACAGTGGGCCAGGTGACATGCAGAGGGTTGTAAGAACTCAGAGCTTAAGGAACTCAAATCTTTGATAATGGGCGGGAAGTCTGCTGACATTTGCCCCAGGGAGGGGTGTTATTTTTATTTTACTAGGCAGTAAGCAAGCCTGCCCTTTGCACCAGAGGAGATCGCTATTTCTGACTTCCAAGGCTGACAGCTCTACACACATCCTTGAAAAGATAACCTGGTTTTACTGGCTTTCAAAGATAAGCTTGAATGAGAATCGATCATCATACAGTTCTTCTCTTTCCTTTATTGAGATTGTGCAAATATGCTCTTTTCTCTGTAAAGTTCACTAACTTTATTCATACATAGGGATGCTTTTGGTTTTATTTATTAAGTTGAAATTGTCTTATTAGAGCAAATGATGAAACTATTATGGGTTGGATCTGAAAGTATGCTTTTCCAGGAAAAATGTGAAAGATAAGTGCTCACAAAACTTTGCCACAAGGAGCTGATAGCAACTTAAATGATTTTAATTTGAATACTGTTTTGTACAACTTTCTTCCATCTTACTTCATCCTCTCTGCTTCCTGTAACTCTCATATGGGAATGGGGCAGTTTCAGGGATTCACTGAACCCATTTACAATATTCAAATGGTTTTCTCTGTTATACTTTTTTTATTGAGGTAAAGTTGACATACAACATTATATTAGTTTCAGCGGTACACCATAATGATTCAATGTTTGTATATATGTTGAAATGATCACCACGATAAGTCCAGTTAACATCCGTCCCCATACATAGTTACAAATTTTTTTATCTTGTGATGAGGACAAGGTGTATTTCAAGATGCAGAAGAATCAACGATTATATCATACTTTTCCATATACAGCTTGATGAATTTGGACATAAGCATACACCCTTGAGACTGTCACCACCATCAAGGCCAAAAACATATACATCACCTCCCAAAGTTTTCTCTCACCACCTTTATTACTATTATTCTGTGGTAAGAACTCTTAATGTCTACTCTATTAGCAAATGTGACGTATGCAATACAGTCTTGTCAGCTGTAGGCACTATGCTTGTCCTACATCTCCAGGACTTATTTATCTTGATAACTGAAATTTTGTATCATTTGACCATCAGCTATTCATTTCTCCATCCCCCCAGCCCCTGGTAAGCACCATTCTAACCTCTGCTTCTATGAGTTTGACTATTTTAGATTCCACATATAAGTGAGTATTTGTCTTTCTCTGTCTGCCTTATTTCACTTAACATCATGTCTTCTAGGTCCATCCATGTTGTCAAAAATGGCAGGAATTCCTTCTTTTTTCAAGGTTGACTAATATTCCATTTCTTTATGCTTCATCCATCAGTGATATTTAGGTTAGTTCTGTATCTTGGTTATTGTGAATTAGCTTCAATGAACATTAGAGTGCAGGTATGTCTTTGAGACCCTGATTTCAATTCCTGTTGGTATATACCAGAAATGGCATTGCTGAATCACATGCAAGTTTTAACTTTTGGAGGAAGCTCCATACTGTTTTCCATAATGGCTGTACTAGTTTACATTCCCACAAGGGTTCCTTTTCTCCACATCCTCAGCAACATTTGCCATCTTCAGTTTTTTGATAATCGCCATCTTAACAGGTGTGAAGTGATAGCTCATTGTGGTTTTGATTTGCATTCCCTGATTAGTGATGCCAAACACCTTTTCATACACCTCTTGGCCACTAGTATGTCCTCATTGGAAAAAATCTATTCTGGTCCCTTGCCCATTTTTTAAATTGATTTGTCTTTTTGTTATTGAGCAAACACAAAGAAAGAGAACAAAATTTTCAGGCATTATGGGTGCTTCCCAGTTGATGCAGATGGTTTTGTATTTACAGTGGTACCAAAAGATCATGTTTCGTGATTTTTCTTGAGCTTGTTGTAAGACCAGCAGTAGCTATGGCATGGCAGATAATTAGGATCATCTTGGTTTGGAGGTTTACAACATAAATGAGTGGTAGAGAATTTTTTATTATTCCAAGGAAATTATTGAGATCATAGTCCATGGAATCCAGGATTGATAGGTGTAGGAGGAAATTAAGGTGAGGATCGGTGATCTGGCATTACTTCTGAACTTGAAAGACAGGTATCTACTGTATAAGTGTTTGAATAAAAATATTAGAGATCAGGAATTTGTGTGGGTGAATGTTTCCTGAATTATTTACTTTTGAATATCACCATTTGGGTTATGTGAACATCTGAGATATGGGAGTAAGTCACTAACAGGGGCTGGTTGATAATGTCACTATTGATTTAACTTCTAAAGGAGCTATGAACACCAAGTGGTCAATGGATTAAGCAAATGAGTAGTCAGAAAACACAGAAATGGTAGGATTTGGGATTTAGTAAAAGACTGGGGACCGACAGTCCTGAGAGGGATTGTCAGGACTTGTGCGGTTGAGAGTGACAAGGACAAGAAGAGAATAGAATCACACTCAAACAGGGAGGGGTGTTAACAGGATGGGGGAGGAGAAATGATCTGGAGTAGCCTTGAGTTTTGACCTTGAGCTTTCTGTTCTTGATGCAAATCTGATGATGTCCCAGGACGCAGGTCAGATCTATCTCCAGAGGATAGAGGGAGGGTGGAAGTACAAAACAGCCAGGATAATTGTCCTAAAAAGGCAGGCTTCCTTTATCATTTGACTCAATTTCATGATTTATTTTTATAGGGCAAGAGGAAAAGATGGATAATAGTCACGTCTTCACAGAGGAAGCAGTGTGACTGTGGGAACCAGTCCGAACCAAAGCCTGGTTTAAGCATCTTCATCCCTTTGAGGATGTCCAGTGACATATTCAAGAGGCAGGTTACTAGAATCCCATCCCATCTTGGCAATGACGGGTCTCTGGGAGGACACCTTGGACCAGCCCCACCAGGTCTGCTGGCCTGAGAGACCACAAGGACTCCAGGCCTGCAGCAGTGCAGGACAACTAGTAAGTCCTTTCAATCTTGCCAAAGCGTTGCAAAAACTTGCACCTAGTCACACAGGTGAATCCCTGCCAGGTGTGCTCGCAGGCGGTCTGCACTCCAGGTCCCATGCCCACTCCTGCCAGTCTTCAGATTTGGCAGGGATGACTCCAGGAGCTGCTCTGGGCATTCCACAGCTCCACTGCCAACAATTTCTGGTGACTGAGGAAGGTATCAGGAAGGAGGAAAGGGCAGTGAAGAGCACAGAAGAGAGACTGGTGATAGCTCTGATGGCGGACAGACTTGCTAGCGAGGCAGAGAAAGTGAGGGGCCAAGAAGGACGTCCTGACAGCAGATGAAATGGAGCAGACACCTCAGTGAAGTCTCTTGGCAGCGTCCCTAATGTTTCCTTGCTTTAAGCTCTTGAAACTTTAAAACATACCAATACGTTTCTTTTGTTAAACTCTGCTGCGTGACATAGAAAATATAGACAGCGGTTTCTTTCTGAGGTGAGAGGTTGAGTTTCAGGTGAGGAGAGAAAGATCTTCCTTTTTCATGCTGTTCTCTCATTTTCTTTTACTACATACATTATTTATTTCTACTTTCAAGTCAGCAGCGAGTTATAAACTTCACGGGATGATTCAGTTTTTCCCCTCACAGTCACAGTAAAATCTACTTAAAGTGGATTATTCTTTTTGTGTAATATTCCAATAGATTCCAAAATATTATTTCAAAAGCACTTTGATGTCTATGTTCTCAAATTAGATATTTACTTCTAAGTCTCCACTTTTATGTTATTTGTTGCATGCTAATTCAGAGTTGCATCTAAGGAAATACCAGATTTCCCTCAGATTTTAGATCCATATGTGTTGGAAATTTGATTCATGTAGATGAACATGGCAGTTGGGGGATCATGCTATTATCAAAAGAGGCCTTTTCGGCATCAGTAATCTGACAAGAACCCACTGCTTGTTGGGATTTAATTGTCTATTTGAGGGATCAAGCTTTTGCTGTTGGCACTTCTCTTTCTCTTTGGAGGGAAAGTACGGCCTTCCCATTCTTTCCATTGCCAAATCACTTTCCTGGGTGGCTCTGCCATGTCAGGAAGGGCCTGGGATGCTGGGAACCAGCGACAGCTTCTGGCTGTCCTGAGAAGGCTTCCTTGGCAGAGTCCAGCTTGTGTGTCTGGGTGACACTTGCAGCCATCAGAAAGGAGGGGATAACTCACAAGTGTCAAGCAATTCCTCTGGCGCTTGTCTTACAGGGTGTTCTGGAGGGATGAGGTTCAAAATGCGACTTAGTAACCCTTTGAAATCTTCTAGTCATGGGGAGGGTTCTTGGTGTGGGCTCAGAGCAGTTTCTGTTCACAACCAGATGGGAAGCATTTCAGCATTTTAATTGGTAAGGCTGTGTTCATGCACGTCCATGGATCATCATTTCCGTGGCATTCCCTGCTGGACACCCCCACACCCCTGTCATGCCTCATCTTTCAAAGCTCCAAACAGGGTTCACACCCCAGCAAGTGGTTGTAATGTAACCATAGCACAAGACTGGGGAAAAAAACACAACCACCCAGGGGTGACACACTTTAAAGTTTTGGGCCAAATTGCCCCATTTGGACGAGTTGGTAACACCAACACTGAGCATGTAAACTGGAGGATGGTCCAAGACCATGGACCTCAGAATGACACGGGCTTAGAAGTCACCCTGGACAGCAAGGGACAATGTGGGGTCACTGACTGGCCAGGATTATGGTCCCTTATCCTGGGAAAGTAGAGCTCACCCGGGATCCATCAGGCCAAGCCAGGGAGGAGGCTGGGGGCCTTCTAGGGAATTTCTGCCCTAAAGGGAATGGCATAAGGAAGGCAGGGGTGCTGAAAATCCTAGTTCACAGGGAGCAGTCATGTTTATGGAACGAGGCCCAGCTGTAGCCTTAAAGCTGCGTCACAAAACTTTCCCCTTGGATACAAAACAAGCAGGAAAAGGACTTCAGAGTCCTGGACAAGGATCCCAGCAGGATTCAAATCTAGGTCGGGGTGAACATGGAGCCCCTAGAGGGGCCTCAGGAGGGAAAATCTTGCCTGCCTTTAGTTCATTTGTAAATGACCTTCCTTGGGCCTTGTCTTCTCCACGTGCACGTTTTGATCATTTTACATTGTTTTCCTCAGGTACAGCTGATGCAATTCCAGAGATTGAACTAGAAAACTACAAGTTCCTAAAATTTGGTCAGAAGAAACCTCAACAAGAGAAGTAGGATACAGTCCCTGTTCCTCCAGAACGTAGAATGGCAGCCCCTGCCTGTGGCATGACATGATCCTGGGTAGTGCTGTTTTAAACACACCCACAATTCAGTGGTTGTTGCTCTGCCTGTGAAAGTACCTTCAACCTTTAAATCCCAAGAGAATGGGCATGGAGTCGTGTCTGCTCCTGGAGGAAATGAATGATACTGAAATGAACTTGTCCTCTGAGTTAGGGGGACTTGGGTGTGTCCCAACTAGTCAGGGAAGGGGCTGGCCCTTCTCCCTTCTCCCACATACAATAAGCTGATGACCCAGAAGAGTTCTTGATTCAAGGAGAAATGTGAGATTCTGTGTCTCTCTCACATGCCTACAGAAAGCGACAGAACCACACCACAACTCCCAGGCTGTAAAGGGAACAGGACTTGAATATAATATTCAAATATGGCATTTATTATTTACAACAAATAACTACTGTCCCTCCCCAATGGGTGAATAGGTGCTGGGGTAGAGATGTCAGGGAGCTGGGGTGGGGTCATCCCCTCTCTCTTGGACTCCAGGGGGCCCCAGGAATCAGCTTACAATACTCCCCTTCCTGTCATGTGTGAGGAGCTGGGCCTGTGCATCGCAAGCCTCCCAGCTGTGTCCCCACTGCTGAGGATGGGGCTGTGATCGGCCACTGGTATGGGGCTCGGTGTTGGGGCCTGGGGTCTGAGTAGAAGAGTCAGGTTATCTTGGGGGTCCTCCCTCAGAATCATGGCCCCGCACCTTGTCCCCACTGCACTGGGTGCTCCAGACCCTGTGCTCAGTGCTGTCAGCCACCAGTACCCCATTCGTCCCTGCCACGAGAGTGATCATTTAGTAACACCTATTTCACAGAGGAGGAAACGGAGTCTCAGGAAGCTGAAGAGAGTCACCCCAGTCACAGGACTGCTCAGTAGTGGAGCTGAGATCCCAGTGCCAGCTGTCCGACTCCCCAAGGCCATGTTTAGCCTGAAAGCCTTACTGAACCCCTAGGAGTCAGTCACCCCGGCCCAGACACTCACTCACCCCTGACCTTGATGACAGCCGGTTCTTCTTGGCCTTGAGTATTCTGCTGGCCAACTAGGCCTGGGGCCCTAGCTGGCAGGACAGGCTGTAGCTACAGGACAGAGAGGCATTTGTGAGCCTACCAGGATCCACACCTCTGGTGTCTCCCCACTGACTGCCCAGCAGCTGGATTCTGGATGTCCCACAGGTCACCACGCAATAAGGCCTAGGGCTGACTGGGGGGCCACTGAGACAGGCTCTCTAGACTGGCCAACAGGGAGAATCCACCCCTGCCCTCACACAACTCCTGCCCACCCTCACCTATCATTCTCGTTGAGCAACTCCATGTCCTGGAACCAGGCCCCAAATCGGTCCTCGGGCTCTGGTTGTAATTCTTTGCAGCCACCTGGAGCAGCAGGATCTCCCTCATGACTCGGTGTTCCTGGGACCAGAGGGAAGGAGAGGATGGAGACAGGGACTGTGTGGGGGATGCTGCAGGGGCCTTGTGGGGGGTGAGGAGTGGGGCAGGGGACCAGTCCTGGAAACCCTACTTCCCTCCAGTTCCACCCAGGCTCTACTTGTTCTCAGAAGGGGAATAATCAGCCCCTCCTCCAGGAAGTTTTCCTTGAGGCCATCCTCCCCTCAACCCACCCGCCAATTGGATGGGTCTCCCACTTCTCTGTTATCAAACTCTTCCACTCAATGTAAGATACAGGGGGTGGAGCCAGGGACTGTTCTGCCCAGAAGGTCTCTGATTTCCACCTCCTTCCCCTCCCCTGCAGGGAGAGCCACAGCCGCTCACCTCAGTACTTTTCTCAAGGTTGATCTCATTCCCCTGGAAGGCAGAGAGCCAGAGTCCATCAGACAGAGCCCCCTAAGCCTGACTAGCCCCCTATGCCCACCCCTTCTCATGTTGCACTACTGCCAGGTCCCCAGAGGGGGTGGGGCATGCAGAGAAAAGAGGACTTGGACCTAGGCCGGGCTCTGGGCTCCAGAGAAGGAGGACATGGGGATGAGGCTGAGGGACTTGGCAGCACAGACCTCTCTGATGACAGACTTTGAGGCTGAGGCCTCAGGCAGAGGGGACTGCTCAGCCACTTATGTGCTGTCTGACTTGGAGGGGCCCGACTTCTCTCACCTTCCATGGGCAGCATGGGAGGGAGAAGATGAGTCCAGCTCAGATAAAACCTCACGCAGCTGTGCCATCAGGCAGCTCTGAGCTTCCCCAGCCTGAGTAACCAGAATGGGTGTCTCAGGCGGAGCCTCTGTTCACTCATCCCTAAGATGGGCCTGATGCCCCAGCTCCCAGGGGCAGCTGCGAGGCTCTCATGAGAGGAGATGTGCCAAGTGCTGAGAGCTCAGAGCTCAGTGCGGGGTATCCCGCATCCCAAGACTCAGGAACCTAGTCCCCTGCCTGGTCCTCAGGTTCACCCACCTGGAGATAATCACCCATCGCCAGACGCAGCATCAACAGGTCACCAAGGAATGTGCCAAGATAGGGGACGTCACCCTGTGACACCGGGGTACACGTGGGATGAGCCCTTGCTCTCAAGTCAGCTCCCTGCAGACCCTCCCCTGAAAAATCCTCACCTTCAGCCTCCTGGCCCACACCAGGGATCCCACGAGGAGCAGCCTAGGACCCTTAACAGCCTCCCCTCAATTCTTCCTCCCTTCACACCCCAAGAACACCACACTCCTCCTCCTCACCTCCCAGGGCCGGCTTCTGGCAAATCACAGGGTATGTGGTCCCTGGCCCTCCCCACAACAAACCCATCCTGCACCAGCTCTTCCAGGCCCTCCTTCTGGTCACTTCTACTGGGGGATTCAGGCACTGTAGCACCAAGAGGAAGGGTCCCTCTCTCTTGATTTGAGGCCTCCAGCTGGGAGAGCAGAGCCCCTCCCCCACAGGCACACTCACCTGCTGCTGCTGCTGCTGCTGCTTCTCCTGCACTCTCTGGGGGTTGCTCTCCTGGAGGCAAACGTGGAGGGCCGCTCCTGTCAGAGTCGAGGACAGTGTCAGCGGGCCATACTCCCCTTGCCCCATTTCTCTCCAGCACCACTGGCCTCTGACCCTGGACATCTGATTCGAGTCAACTGGTACCAATGCCACTCCACCCTCCAAAGTCTTGTGATTCCAGAACAAGCCCAGCTCCAACTCTTACTCTGGGTGTGAGCTTGGGCTTGTGGTCTGGCCTCCCCGAGCCTGTCTCCTCATCTGGAATGTGTGAGAACTCCAGCTACCTCACAGTTCTCCTGAGGACACAATGTCACATGACTGTCACCATTTTTCTCACCCTCACCCCTCCAGGTGGAGCAGGCAGAAAGCTCCCACATTCCTTTCCTCCCTCTTACCTCATTACCACCCTGTGAGGCCTGCACCACATGATGACCCTCCATTTCCCTGATGAGGAGACAGAGGCCCAAACAGGGGCAGTGAGTTGCTCAGGGGCCCACAGAGAAGAGGCCACTTGCCCCTACCAGCCACAGGCCTTGCTCCAACATCCTCACCTAACCCCCATCCTCACCACTGACAAGTGTCCTTTCCCCTGAGCTCTCAAATATGGGTCCTGGGCCGAGCCATGGATGGAGAGGATGGGGCGTTTTTGGAGTCTGGTTGAGTGGCTCCTGCCTAGTCCCGTGGAGTGTCTGGCCCCCAGGCTGGGACAGAGGCCATGCCAAAGGCTTCTCCTCGCCAAAGAACCCCTCAGGATATTCCCCTGCACTGAACTCTTTCTTTATCCACTCGGGAACTGGACTCGCAAGGTGTCACCTCTGATCCACAAGTAAGGAGGTGACAGGACGCTTTGCTCCCTCGTTTACATGAAGCTCTTAACGTCCTTTCAGCAGGATCCACTAAGAATCCATCAGTTGCCTAGACGCTACTCATAAGCCACCTAGGGCCTATGTTATTGCCAACCAGGCACTCAGGTGAGACTCCTGTGGTTGACTTGAGTGACTGCTCTAGGGGTCCAGTGGGGAGTCCCAGAATGCACACACATCTGTCTCTGGTCCAGCCGTTCAGACCCAAGGATGAGCAGCCTGTTTGTCCACTTGGGCCAGGGGAATCCCCTGCTGTGCCCGTCCCTGGGGCAGGCAGGGTACCCACCCCTGGAGATATGGTGAAGACAGAAGGAGCTGCTGGGGCCTGGCTTCCTGTCCTCAGGAAGGCTGAGGGCTAACCCCCCCCAACCACCCAACAGCCTGGAAGAAGCTACATCCATCAAGATTGACGTGCATGGAAGCCAGAGACCTGCTGATGGCAACAGCTCGGCAACATATTCTGGAACAGCCCAGCTAACACCACTGTGTCCCGTGACCAGGGCCTCCTGTGCAAAAACAGCACCCCACAGGCCCATGGGCCAAACAGATCCCTCTGCTTGTTAACTTGGACAAGATAGACGGGAATGTCTCAGAGAAAGTTCAAGTCAGAAACTATCAAAACCACAGCATGCTCAGTCCCTCTCCCCCTACTCCTCCTCTCTTTCCAGTCCCCTAGGCTCCACTTTACCTTGGTCATCAGTTCTCTGCTCAAGGACTTGTCTTGGCTATAGCGCTTCTTAAGTTTTTCAGGGATCTCCCTGAGGGGAGGGGAAAGAGGGAAAGATAAATTTAGGGATAATGTGAGGGGTCTGAGTGCAAATCCCTTTTCTTTGACAACCCGAGAGATTCAACCTCCCTGGAAGAGCGTTCTCACTGGGATCCACTGAGCGCTAAGGTCTCGTGGGACTGGGAGGGGACTCTCCTGTTGGTCATTGGGGTCTCCACTCCCCAGCTCTACAGAGCAGCTGTCTTTTGACCACTTTGAGTTTCAACTGGGAGTCGAGTTCTGTAGCTATGAACACTTGAAAATCTCTAATGTGGCTCAACCCAGTACCTGACATTTAGAGAAACCAAGTCCTGAAACAGAACTGGTGCACTAAGGACACCAGGAGGCTTAGAGACTGCCTGCCGAGGCCCAGGCCTTGTCCCCAGCATTTGCTGCCTTCCAGGAGTTCCCAGCTGACTGAGGGGCCAATGGCAGACATACAGGAGATCCCCCATCCACCCTGGTCCTCCTATGGAGAGGGGCACTACCCACAAGGAAACTTCCGCTGTGTGTTCTTCAGGTGGTTTGTGGAGGTTTTCTGCAGAGCAGAGATGACAGTGCAGGGCGAGGAGTTCTTCAGGATCTTGCACTCCTGGGGAAGGGAAGAGAGTGAGCTGTGAGGTGGGGCGCTGCAGTTCCGCTTGCTCTAGCTTCGGTCCCCTTCTATTTAAATCTCCTCTCCTGGATGAGACAGATGCTCAGGGAGCCCCAGAAGGGCACATTTAGGACCCAAAGAGTAACACTCACAGGGAGGAGGATTTTAGCTGAATCCAGGGAAGGAGTCAGGTAGGAAGTGAGAATCCTCCCACTGGGACCTGGAGTCAAGATCAGTGGGCCCCAGGCAGGAAGGGCCTAGAGACTGTGCAGGGGCTTAGACCACACTTCAATCCTGGGAGCTGATAAAGGTGGAGAGTCAGTTCCCAAGGCTCCAGAGAGGGGCTCCACTAGGCCTCCCACAGCATACCTGGGCCACCTGGATCCAGTGCTCCACCACCCTAGCCCTGTCTGGCACCCTCATGCACGGGTCCCCGAGGCAGGGGGTGATGACGAGGCTGGCCACCCTTCTGATGTGGTCGAGGGTGGCCTGGAGAGTGGGTGCCAGGTGCTCATTGCTGGGCTTGTTCCTCTTGCCCCAGGTGGAGACCAGGCACTGAGAGGGCAACACCTTCCGGAAAAGCTCCTGGGGAACAAGGGGAGTGTCACCCAGCCCTACCACATGCCAGTTCTGTGCCCACAGCCCCCAAAGTCCCACATAGGGTCACAGTTTAGAGCTGGAGCTCAGGAAGCTCAGGATGTGGCCTGAGCCTTACGAGAATCCCTAGGTTTCCTTCCCTGTCCACCGAGGACACCCAGCACAGGATGACCCAGGACTCAAAACTGGCAGGGAAGGGAGAGGGTCATTTGCACCTACCCTGTCCTGGATAACTCCAAGCTCCAGACGGTGGCTCAACTCGGCTCATCCCAAGGGGGCATCTTCCACCACCGGGATACCCCCTCTGGTCCCACTCCCCATTCTGATGCACATTCCCCCATGGCAGCTACAACCACTATCCTTGTCTGTCTCCCTTGTAGTGAAGTACGCATCAGGTCCTGAGTCTCTTGAGCCTCCTGAGCAGACAGTTGGGCCACCAGGGATCTGGCTGCACACAGTGAGTTCCCCTCCTTACTGATAGACCAGGCCCTGCCCAGCTTTCCATCTCTTCTACCTCATGGAGTTGGCACAGCCACTCCTTGCAACAGGTCCTCTTAATGTCCACCTCTACGGTCTGCAGGTGGACAGCAATGTATTAGGTGTTCAGAAAGTTGTCCAGGTGGTATGGTTGGTAAGGAGTGGAGCCAGGATTTGGGTACAGATCATAGGAGTCTAGATCAGGTCTAGGGCAATAATGGCAGAGGGAAGGCCTACCCCACCCCGCCCTGAGAGCCCAGCTGCTCACCGCATCCATCACGGTCAACTGCTCCACCACCAGCTTAGGAGGGAAGGCCATGATGTTAGGCTTCTTCTCACGCTGCTTAACAAGCACAGGTGGAGATGGACTTCCCACTAGAAATGATGGTCCAGGTGACTCCAGCTCAGCAGTTCTCACTCCTGCTGGAGCCGATGTTGGCCCTTGCTCCAGAGCCAACACTGCTGATAGAGGGGACGCTGGCTCCAGCGCTAGAAGGGGTGATGTCAACAGAGCTGGAGCCAGCTCTACCTCCACCACTGCCCACTGCTCTGCTTCTGCTGCTGGCTGGAGCTCTGTAGCTGGCGCTGGAGCTGGATAAAGAGAAAGGTTCACCCATATAGCTAACTTTCCATGTGTCCTTCTAAACACAGAAATGATCCCACTTCCCTTCCAGGGGCACCCAGGCTGCGGTCCCCTTTACACTCTGACTCTGTCTCAGTGGCCTCCAGAAGCTCACACTGAGCAAGGGTAAGAGGGTCATGGCAGCTCACCTCCGAATCAGGCAAGGTGACCTGCATGTACATCCCCTTTAGCTTGAAAAAGGGACAGCCCCAGTCTGGTCCCACCCAAGTTCTGGTCCAACCCCATCATCCCAAGGTCCTGAGTGTGGAGACCCTCTGCTCCTGCTCTCACCTCAGAGCAGCACTAGATGGTGTTTGTGGCCTCATGCACCTGCCCCTTGTCTAGTGAGTTGGAGTTGAAACCATTGGGCATCTTCTCGACAACCTCCTGAGTGGAGTTTTGCAAAGACTGCCCGGGAGCTGGGCCAGAAGGAATCAGGGGCTGGCTGCACACTGCCACTGGGGTCAACCCCCAAGAGAAAGTCTGCTCCTCTGTTCAGTCACAGAGGGACATCCCTGCAAAGAACTGTGGTCAGGAAGGGAAGGAGATCAAACCTCCATGGCTCGGTAACATATGAGTGGAGGAGCTCACATTCTCATGCTGCCAGCCACGACCTGGGGTATGAACATGACAGACCCACCAGGCTTCCGACACCTAACCACCAGCTCCTGCCCAGGAATGACCTACCCCTCATGCCCTGCCTTCCCGCCTCTTCAAAGACACACAGACACACACACACGATGAGGGGCAAGGGGTGTGGTGATGCTCAGGTGGGATCACAATTGTGTCCTGGCCGGCACTGCCTCCTGCCAGATGCCCAGAGGCATCGGGGATGATGGCTGAGCCAACGTCGGAAACGCCAAAAAGATTCTCTTTCTGGCTTATTTTGAGTCCAGATTCTCCAAAAGTTGGGATACAACAACAAAATATTTTTGCCTGTTGACTGTCTCCAATCAAGTGAGCTGGATGGGGGCCTGTGGGTGCCTGGTTACCAGAGTTCTAAGATCTGTCGGGGTCTATGACCAAGGAAGTAGATCATTTTTCAAGATTCCTTTACCTGGGCCCCGTCCCTCAATCATACTTGTCCAGAGCTGCCCCTGGGCCCGGGCCGCTCAGCCTCCTCCCCCATATCATCTCCTGAACTGTACACAAGGAGCATACACAGCCATAGCCACAGCTCTCTGGAAACCTAAGTTGGGTTGTAGCTTTGAGGAGACAGGGATGAATGCAGACCTTCTTTTTCTTACCAGTTCTGCATCCTGGGAAAGTCCTTGTGCCACTCAGGTCCTCCCCAGTCTCCAAACCTGCACCATGAGGATCAAGCTAGAGTCTACTTCCTAGGGACGTTACCCGGTGTATATGACATAATATCTATTACCCCTGTGGGCTAGTGTCACATGTACCTAAACTTAGAGATGGAATAATAATAAGAAGGGGTG
Organism: Diceros bicornis minor; assembly: GCF_020826845.1. Lineage (NCBI taxonomy): Eukaryota > Metazoa > Chordata > Mammalia > Perissodactyla > Rhinocerotidae > Diceros > Diceros bicornis. The sequence goes on from NC_080749.1 coordinate 1,596,089, forward strand.
ATATGTAGCACAGAACACCACTCAGAACAGGCCTGGGTTCTAGCAATATGATATTGGAACAGTCGCTTCCAACCTGGCCTCATATTCAGGTTAGCATGATGGGGGGGTTGAAGCTAATGGAAATTTAGATACTGCCATCCTGCGGCATAAAACCATTCAATTGTTTACTGTTTTGTGGAGAATGAGACCCAAGTGCCTCATCTTGGCCTATGAAGTGGGCAACCTCTACAGTGGTACCCAGTAAGCCCCACCCATGGTATAGCCATCCCCGTGGAACCACTAAGTAGTTAGTAACTGGCTTCTGAACATAATAACAGCCAAAGTGATGGGATGTCTAGTCTAAATTTTAACTAACAAAGTCTCTCACTTCCTCTTACTCCTTCTTTCATGTTCCATCTCTCTCTCTCACACACACTCTATCGATTCCCTGTAACTGAGGAATCAAATACCAGTGTTTGGGGCTGCACAATGTGGAGGCCTATACAGGAGAGAAGCACGGGGGTGCCCAGGCCACCAGACAGAAAGAAACTCAGGCTCTCAGTCCAAACTGAACCCTGAAGGCTGAGAGTGAACTTGGGGGCAAGTCCTCCCCCAGTTGAGCCTCAGTTGAGGCCACAGCACCAACCTGTTAAACTCACTGAGGCAGAGGCACTCAGCTAAAATATGCCGGATTGCTGATCCACTCAAATTGTGAGATAGTCAACATTTGTAGTTTTGAAAAGCAAGGTTAGGGGCAATGAAGTCAGAGAGGGAAAGGTAACTGACACAGCCTACCAGGCCCTGGTCCTACCTTCCACCCCAGCTCCTGTTCTCTCCTCCCAGCCTCCCTCCAGCTGCACTGGCCACATTTCTAACCTCCTCTGGCCAAACTCACTTCTGCCTGTGAGACTCAGGACCAGTGGTGCCATCTCCCTGACACACTGCTGTCAGAGTCGTGCAGGTCTGGTTCCCTCTTGTCATTCTGGTCCCAGCAAATTCCATCCCAGTGAGGCCTTTCAGACCTTCCTACCCAGTGACGCCCAGCCCTCACTCACAGCCTCCTGCTGTGTTTCTCTACAGCACTTGCTCTTTTCTTTCTCATGTCTTTGCTTTTGTCCATTTCCCCTCTAGACTGTGAGCTCCTGGCAGGCAGGGACCACTTGGTCATTTTCATCCTGCACTTTGGCCCACCAGGGCACCTGGCACAGGGTGAGTCCTCAGTGCACAGCTGCTGAATGAGTACATGGGAAGATCTTGCACCCCTCCCCCTGCTTCTGACTAACTTTGATTGTGGATATGAACACTAGTAATAGGAGGTACAAGTTGTTTCTGAGGCAAGGGGACAGCCTGAAAGACCTCTGCTTGACTCTTCACTGCTCCAGGAGTCAAGTAAAGTTCAGTGGGCACCATGTAAATTCCAGGTTTACAGCAGCAGGACTCGATGTATATATATATTATGTAATTTGTATGTAATATGTAATATATGTTATGTAATAACCATGTAATTGTTACCAAAATAAGTTCATTTAACGTCAATCACCAAACAAAAATAAAAGGTTTTTTCCTGGTAATGAGAAGTTTTAGGATCTACTCTCTTAGCAACTTTCAAATATACCACACAGCAATGTTAACTTGCAGAGTGCTGTATATCAAGTATATCTCAATACAGCTGAAAAAAAATAAAAACAAAAAGTCACTGGCCACCACTAACACAAGTGGCTGCTCGTCCCCTGGTGGCAAGCACTAGCACTGCAGCCCTTGCCAAAATGCCATCAAACAGAAAAGAACCTTTATTCAGTTGTCCTCAAGAGAGAGGATGCCCAGACTCCTAGGGGTAAAAGAGCAGGACCTGTCACCTTCGAGGGAGTTGGAGGAATCTCGGGAGCCTACCTTTTCCCCCATCTTGCTTTCCCCCACCAGGTGTCTTCTTCATTCCTGAGACATCCAACCTCAACCAGGACAATGACCCTGCTGCCAGATGAGGACCTCTGGACCTCCAGATGAGAACAAGGACTGGTCTTCTCTCTCGTCTCTAGACTTGGTGTCTAATGCTCTGGCATCTTCTTCCTTATCCCAACTTCTCATCCGCCCAAGCCCCCAAGCCTAAATGATCTCAAGTGGGTAGAAAGCATTTTCTCAGCGTTTCAGAGCATAGTAGGTCATCAACAGAGAACCTAGTCCAACAGACACGTTGCGAGTGACTGGAACCCTTGGAATCACCGGCTGGATGCACTCCACTTTATACAGGAGGACCCTCACTGAGATCTTCTCTTCTGTTACCAATGCCTACACAAGAGGAGGATGTGCTCATCACAGTTCTGGGTACCCACAGAGGTGGACTGCAGGACTCCAGTCTTGTGCTCGCCAAGCTGGGCCAGAGATGGGTCTGGAACAGGTAGAAACTTAGGAACCATAGGGATTCCTCTGCCCATCTATGGGGCCCTGGGCATATACCTAGGAGAACGGATGCTATGGCCCCGTGAGAGAGCTGCCGCCAACCTCTCTCCCTCCTGCCTCTTATCATTTCCCCGGTGTCGGCTCTTCCTTGACTGCACCTCCATGGCCCCCACATGAGAAATCAGTGTGAGTGGCTGTGCCTGTGCATATGCGATGATGAGGAGAGGAATATGACCCCATATGGACAGGGGTGGGCAGCAACCCCCTAGGATCTTAATACCTCTCATTACCAAAGGAAACCTGAGAGAAGGGGCAGAGCCTTGGCCAAGGAAGCTGGAGCTCTGTCTAGTCTTCGGGACTCTGACTACATCCTGTGGTCTGGGCCAGTTTCCCAACTGTACAGTGAGGGGTAAGATGTGCAATAGCACAAGCACGTGCTCAGCCAGGACAAGTTATCAGGCCCCATCGATACATTAAGTACGCTTTAAGTGTATTGAATACATTAATATTGCTGTGCAATCATCACTATGATCCATCTTCAGAGCTCTTCTCATCTTGCAAAACTGAAACTCTATACCCATTCATGAATACCCCCCATTCCTTCTCCTCCCAGATCTTGGCAAACACCGTTCTACTTTCTGTCTCTATGCATCTGGCGATTTCAGGAAACTCATAGAAGGGAAATCACACAAGGTTGTATTTTTGTGACTGGCTTATTTCATTTAGAGTAATATCCTGAAGTTTCACCCATGGTGTGTCATATCTTAGAATTTCCTTCCTTTGTTAAGGATGAATAATATGATGTTGTATGTATATTCCACATTTTGCATATCCATACATCCCTGCACAGATACCATAGCCAGGGCCAAAACCAAGCCCAAAATCAAGTGGGGCCCCAACCAGATTTTTATCAACGGTCCCTTGGAGACTACTTTCTTAAGCCACATTCCATATGATATTTACTAAGGATCTAGTCTTGGGCCATGAGTTGTTTTTCAAAAACTCCGTTTTTGCTCCTTGAGCAAGTTTCAACTGGTTTGAGCCAGTAAACCACAAGACGGCTGGCAAGACTCAAACTGTGGCTGCACAAGTGACTGGAGGATGACCTGGGAGACCAAGAACTCCTCTGCCGATCATGTTAAGGACACTGCCTTTTGAATGTGGGGTGTATTACAGAATATGAAAATCTTCTTGTGCAAAATGCCTAGGACTGCCCCCAACATTCCCGCACCCACTCTTTTGCCCTTAAAAAGCCCTTTTCAACAGCCCATTGGGGAGAAGGATTTAACCTTTGTCTCCTGTCGCCCTGCTGTTTTCTTCTAAGGGTATTATAGTTTTAGCTCTTACATTTAGGTCTTTGATTTATTGGGAATTAAGCTTTGTATGTGGTGTTAGGTAAGGGTCCAAGTTGATTTTTTGCAAGTAGATATCCACTTTTTCCAAGACAACTTGTCGAGAAGACTTTTCCTCATTGAATAATCTTGGCACCCTTGTCAAACATCATTTGATCACACGGTGACGGTTAATTTCTGGGCTCTCAATTCTGTTTCCATTGGTCAATATGGCTGTCTTTACGCCATTTCAATGCTGTTTTGGTACTGTAGATTTGCAGTAAGTTTTCAACAAGGAAGAATCAGTCCTCCAACTTAGTATCTCCTTTCAAGATTATTTTTGGTATCTGGGCTTACTTGAGATACCATAAGAATTTTAGGATGTTTTTTTTTCTATTTCAGCACAAAACGTCCTTGGGATTTTGATAAGGACTGCACTGGATTTGTTGATCTCTTGGGATAATGCTGACATCGTCACAATAAGGAGTCTTCCAATCCATGGTGATGGGATGTCTTTCATTTCTAGTAGTGCTGGGTGGCTGTTCAGGTTGAGGGGGCGGCACTCCTCAAGATAGTCATGCAGATATCCACAATTCCTCTTCACTGTGCTTCACCATTTCCTTAGAACCCATCTACAGTCAACAGAGGGCAAAATGTATGTAAAATGTACGTGGGAAGTTTTCAAAGACTGGGTGTGCATGGAGCACACATTTCTTCCACTCCTCTCCATTACCAAAAACTACAGACTGAACCAGCAGACCCTAACACATGGAGACTGCAGACTCAACCAGCAGACCCCAACAAATAGGGACTGTTGACTAAGCAAGGGCCAGGGATTCAGGATCCTGGTAGAATCATCTGCCAACTCAAGCTGACCTGCTAAGCCTTTGTCTGGCGCAGGGGACTAGCCAAGGGCTAATACTGATGCTCTGATAGAGCATCTTGTCAATTGAGACTGACCCATTGACCTTGGACTGGAAAGCCAGTTAGATCGGGAGCTCAACGCAAAGACAGTGGATCTCAGATCCGAGAGGAACTTACCCACGGCCCTCAGAAACAGCAAAAAGGATGGAGAACTCAAAGGTTTTGCAGGTACCAATGCCTGTGTTTCTCATCCCTTAAGCCATCAGATGTCTCCTTTGGATCCCACTGCTGCCACCAAACTGGTACAAAACAAAATAATAGTGAGTAAATTTTAAACATCTTGTTGGCTTTATACAACAGTTCATGAATCAAGCAGCATCCAGTCTAGCAGAGAGAAAGGAGCTCCAAGAAACTGTACAAAATGAAAGACTTTTATAGGCAGAAGGGATCAGGAACAAGGAAGTTACACTAGACAAAAAAGATGGTTAGTTACTGCAAGGTTACCTTCCTTTAGGGGATGGCAGGGCTCTATCAGGAAGATGAGCTACCTGCTGCGCATCAGGCGATTCCCCATTGACTGGTTTAAGATTCCATTCCTGGGAGGGCCAAAAGTCTAATTAAGTCTCAGCTTGTTGACGTGGGGCTTAGCCTAAGCGGCTCCATTTGGGCCTGGTGTCTTGTTTAAACACGTGACTTCTGCTGGTCTCTGATTTCCCCAGTTCACCCTGACTGTCCCTTCACTGACCATTGTTGGTCACACACCCACTGCACGTGCCTCCAGTCCTTCCCTTTCAACACCGTAATCTCACACACAGCTCCTCCCGACACTATCATGACGTCTCCCACCACATGTCCCATATAGCTTACACACTGCCAGCAAGATGCTTCAGAAACACCATCACCATTTATGTCCAATGGGCTGAGAGGGCTGCGCATATACTGGGAATCAGGAGTCACAGGGTCTGTCACTTGGCCTCCAATCACCTATTGTACCCCAGCTGAAGGGCTTACCCTGCGGAGAGACTCAGTTGTAGCCAACTCCATCGAACAACACCATCTTGGCCCCAGGCTTCCTTAAAAATGCTCTCCCCACTTTCTGCCCCAACTGCTCCTTGAGGGATCATTTTGGGGTAGACTTCGAGGCCACCTTGGGGATTTTGTGCCCAGGCCCAAACAGCTCTTGGCCCACAAACACTTTAACCATACCCCCTGAAATCATATAGCACAGGTAACCAGTGAATGGGTGCAAATTACTGATTTTACCTCCAAGACACCTAAGGAATATTTGACACCAGGAGCATCCACTTTTGGGTTTCACTGTGGGCTGATATCACAAGGCTCTCAGCCAGTGAGCGTCTCTCTTCCCCAGCCCTCTGAGCAGCTTTCTCCAGGCTGTATTCTGCAATGCATCATTGTCTCTCTTTCAACCTGCTTCCCTCAGGTCGCAGGTCCTCTGAGTTTCCTGCCCTGACTGGCTACCACCAACCCATATAGACACTGTCAGTCCGATAGCACTGAGTGTTCAGTTCTACTAGGACTGACTGACTGGACTGGGCACAGGTGCGGTGGCCCTACCCACACAAAATCAGCAAACTGAGGCAACCAAGAAGTATCGACAACCTTAACACAACATGGACAACAACTCCATAGGAACCTATCCTAGCCCTTGTACAACAGTCTCATGAGTCTCTTGCCTAAATGGTTTTATAAAATGGCCTGGCCCTAGACTGTCTATACTGGCCAAGGAAGGAAGGCATCGTGCCTTTCCTAGAACCACTTGCTTAATGTACGTCAACACACAAGTTCAAACCTACCTCCACCAGATGGCCCAAGAGGTTAAAATAGTGCATAATATTACCCAAATCTTTGAACAGATACCCAAGGCCCCCGAGATCACTGACCTATTTTCATGGCTGGTCTCTCCAAGCTGGGAACAATGGCAATGGACTGGATTTTAGACTGTTGCTTGTATAATCATAGGATTTGTTACTGTAGCCCTCATCAGATGTTTACTCTCTTGGCTACAACCTGTCCTACCCCTAATAACTCTATTAATTACCCTTATTAAATACCCCAACCAACTTAAAATTAACCAATGCTCTAATTAATTTAAAAAATTCAAAATTTTTATGGGAGAAAATCTGCTTAGCGTAGAATACTCCGTTGTAAGCATTTTAAAGTATAGAGTTCAGTGGCTTTTAGTACAACGATTAAGTCATGTGGTTATCACCACTAACTAATTCTAGAACATTTTCAACACCCCCAAACAAACCCATACTCATTCATACTCTATTTTCTCCTAACCCAAGCCCATGGAAACAACTCATCTGTTTTCTCCTCCTATGGATTTGCCTATTCTGGACAGTTCATTCAAATGGCTTCATGCTATCTGTGGCCTTTGTGGATGGCTTCAATGAGCACACATGTTTCTAGGTTCATCCATGGCCTAGCATGTAGCAGTAGCTTATTCCTTTTCATGGCTCTATAATATCCTATAGTATGAATAGGCCACATTTTGTTTATGCAGTCATAACTGGATAGAAATTTGGGTTTGTTCCACTTTTCGATCATTGTGAACAATGCCGCTTTGAATGTCCATGGGCAAGTTTGCTCTTTTGGACATATACCATGGGCCTGTCCAGGTCAATGGTTATTCTAGCTTTAAGATTTTTAAAAATGTCAAGCTGTTTTCTCCAGTGGCTGCATCATTTTAATTTCCTACCGGTAATGTATGTAGGTTTCCCTTTCTCCACATCTTTATCAACACTTGTCATTTTCCATTATGTTGAATATAGCCTTCATTTTGAGCATGAAATAGTATCACACTGTGCTTTGAATTTGCATTTTCCTAATTATTAATGATACTGAGCATCTATCTTGTACTTATTGGCCATCTATGTATTTTCTGGACACATGTCTATCCCAGTTGGTTACCCCTTTTCATTGACTTGTCTTTTGTAATTGAATTCTAAGAGATCTTTATAATATTCTCAATATTAGAGTCTTCTCAGTTATATAAGTTGCAAATAGTAGGAGACTTCAATACCTCACTTTTAACAATGGATGGAGTATCCAGACAGAAAATCAGGAAATAGCAGACATGAAAACATTAAATACTAAATGGACCTATGAGACATACACAGAATATTTTACTGGACAGCAACAAAATGCACACCCTTCTCAAGAACATATGGACTATTTTAAAGAACAGATCACGTGTTAGGTCACAAAACAACTCTTAACAAGAAAGATTAAGAAAACTGAAATAATACCAAGTATCTTTTCCAAACACAATGGCATGAAACCAGAAGTCAATAACAGAAGGAAAACGGGAACATTCATAATACGTGGAAGTTCAACAAAAAACTCTTAAACTTAAAAGTATATCAAAGAAGAAATCAAAAAGGAAATTAGAAAATATCTCAAGACATACAAAAAGAAACAATAAACACACCAAAACTTATAGGATGCACCAAAGTAGTACTAAGAGAAAAGTTTATAGTGATAAACTTGTACATTATAAGAGAAGATGTCAAAGAAACAACCTGACTTACAACACACAGCATTAGAAAAGGAAAAATTGAAACCCAAAGTGAGCAGAAGGATGGAAGGCACCAAGAGGAGAGTGGAAAAAAATGAGAGTATGAAAGATCAATAAAAGTAAAAGTTGATTTTTTGAAACAATAAAATTGATAAAACCTTAGATAAAATATTTAGAAAAAAAGAGAGATGACTCAAATAAACTAAATCAGAAATGAAAGAAGAGGCAGTACAACTGAGGCTTCAGAAATAAAAAGAACAGAAGAGACTATTCTGAACTAGTGTACACTCATAAATTGGATAACCTAGACAAAATAGATATATTCCTAGAAACAACTTATGAAAGCTAAATCATGAAGAAATAGAATTCTTGAACAGACCCGTAACAAATAATCAGACTGAATCATTAATCAAATACCTCCCAACAAGAAGAGACTTCTCCACTCTGCCTGACTTCACCATAGACCCCTGAGCCAGCCTGCCCCAGCGCCAGGCTGACTCCCGTGGACCTAGCTGGCTCCCTGCAGGCTTCTGCAAATCCAGGCCCCTGGCTCACCCTGGAGCATGCCAGCTCTGGGGGCCCCAAGCAGTATCCTTGACACTAGGCTCCCACCAGCTTCTGGGAACCCAGGCCCCCATCTCAGCCTACAGGCTGCTATCTTCAGCAGCCCAAGGTGGCTCCTGTGACCCCAAGTGGTGTTCTTGGCACCAGGCTCCTGGTGGGCTCTGGTGAATCCAGACTCTGGCTCACCCAAGTTCCTGCCTACTCCAGGCAGCCACAGGCAGTACCCACAGCCACAGGCAGCTTCTGTACCAGGGCACCCAGTGGGCTACCACAAACCCAGGACCCAAGGTCACTCCAGCACTTGCTGGCTCCAGCAACCCCAGGTAGATTCCGTGGCACCAGGCTCCTCGGGGGCTGCTGGGAACTCAGGCCCCTGGCTCACTACACCACCTGCCAGTTCCAGCAGCCATAGACAGCTCTCACAGAACCATGCTGCTGGCAGGATCCCACAAAACCAGACCCTCAGCTCACCCAGGTGCTTGATGACTCAGGTGGCCACAGACATCTCCCATTGCACCAGGCACCAGCAGGTTCCCATGAACCAAGGCTTCCATCTTGACCCAATGCCTGCTGGTTCCTGCAGCCTCAGGCAGCTCTTGTCACCCCAGGATCCAGCAGGCTCCCAGGAATCCAGACTTCTGGCCTACCCCAGCACAAGCTGTCTCTCATGACATCAGGCTACTGGCAGGCTCCCGTGAACCAAGGATCTCAGATCATCTCAGCACTGGCCAACTCCCATGGCCTTGGATGACTCCTGTGGCTGGAGGCTCTCAATGAGGACCTGCCAAACCAGGCTCCAGTGGGACTACTCATGAACTCAGGGTCCCAGCTGTGCCCAGGGCCAGACACAATATCATAGACCCAATCTTTCCACTCACTCCTGTACCAGGCTGCCCAAGGACTCCAGCAGCAAGCCTGCCCATGGACACCACCAGATGGCCTACCCAGGACCCCTAGATGGGCTGACTGTGAAGGCTTTGGTTTGCTAAAGCCAGTCTGTAAAGAGTGGAAGAGGTGCCTACTTCTTCAAATTTGCAGACACCAATGGAGGCCACAAGGATCATGAATACTCAAAGACCCATGACACCACCAAAGAAAAAGAATAAAACTCCAATGACCGACCAAGAAATGGAGATATAGGAACTATGTGACAAAGGCTTCAGAACAACCCTCTTTGAGAAATTCATAAAACTATAAGGAAACACAGATAGACTACTAAATGAAATAAGGAAAGAGTGCATGAACAAGTGAGAAGTTCAACATAGAAACAGAAATCATTAAGGAAAAACAAACGGAAATCCTAGAGTTGAAGAACACAATGACTGAACTGAAGAATTCAATAGAGAGCTTCGAAATCAGATTCAACCATGTACAGGAAATAATTAGTGAACTAGAAGATGTGTCATTTGAAATCATCCAGTCAAAGAAGCAAAAAGAAAAAAAGGAATGGATTGGAACAGGGAAAGGCAGTGTGAATTATGGAATACCATGAAAAGAAATAGATAAGCATTATTAAAGTATCAGAGGAGAAAACAGGGAGAAAGGAAAAGAAATTTGACTTAAAAAAAAACAGCAGCTGACACCTTCTTAAATCTGGGGAGATATTTAGACATCCAAGGTCCTGAAGCCGATCTGTCAACCTAAAATTTCAAACTAAAACTTTCTTCTCCAGGACACATTATAAAACTACCTAAACTCAAAAAAAGGATCAAACAACATGATCAAGTTCAACATGATGCAAATCAATGAATGTGAAACACTGCATTGATAGAATGAAAGATAAAAATCATAAAATAATCTCAATCAATGCAGAACAAGCAGTTTGACAAAATTCAACACCCCTTCACGATGAAAACCCTCAATAAAATGTTACATAATGAACATACCTGAATATAGTAAAATGTTTACATGACAAAACGCACAGCTAACATCATATTGAACAGTGAAAGGTTGAAAGCTTTCTTGCTAAGACAAAGAACAAGACAAGGGTGCCCAGTCTCAACACCACTCTTCAACATACTGCTGCAAGTCTTAACCAGAGACATTTGGCAAGAAAAAGAAATAAAATTCATCCAAATTGGAAATGAAGAAACAAAGTGGTCTCTGTTTGCAGACGATATGATTTTATATAGAGAAATACCTAAAGACTCCCCCCGAAACTGTTAGGACTAATAAACAAATTCACTTAAGCTGCAGGAGACAAAATCAACATATAGAAATCTATTGCCTTTCTGTACACTAACAATGAACTATCTAAAAAAGATATAAAGAAAATAATCAGATTTACAATAGCATCAAGAACAGTAAAATACTCATAAATAAATTTAACCAAGAAGGTGAAAGATCTGGACACTGACAACTATAAGACATTGAGGAAATAAATCAAAGACACAAAGAAATGAAAAGATATCTTATGTTCATGGATCAGAAGAATTAATATTGTTAAAATGTCCATGCTACCCAATGCCATCTCAAGAGTCAATGCAATTCCTAGTAAAATTCCCATGACATTTTTCACAGAAATAGGATAAACAATCTTAATATTCATATGGATCCACAAAAGACCTCAAATAACCAAAGCAACCCTGAGAAAGAAAAAGTTGAAGGCATCACAATTCCTGATATCAAACTTTATTACAAATCTATAGTAATAAAAACGGTATGATACAGGTATAAAGAGACACATAGACCAATAGAACAGAATCAAGGGCCCAGAAATAGAACCACACACATACACTTTGCTAACATTTGATGAGTCAGCCAAGAAAACTCCATGGGGAACGACTAGTTTCTACAATAAACGGTGTTGGGAAAACTGGATAACCACATGCAGAAAACTGAAATTGGACCCCTATTTTACACCACTCTAAAAAAGATCCCAAATTGAATTAAAGACTTAAATGTAAGACACCAAATATAAAACAACTAGAAGAAAATATAGAGAACACAGCCCCGTGAAACTGGTCTTGACAACGATTTTTTTGGATATAACATCAAAAGTGCAAGCAACAAATGTAAAAGTTAACAAGTGGGGTGACATCAATCTAAAAAGCTTCTGCACAGCAGATGAACAATCGACAAACTAAAGGGGTTCACATCCACAATATATAAGAAACTCTTACAACTCAACAACAAAGAAACCAACAAAACAATATGAAAATTGTCAAAGGACCTGAATAGATACTTTTCCAAAGAAGACATAAAAATGGTCAACATGTACATGAGAAGATGCTCGTAATCACTCATCATCAGGGAAATGAAATCAAAACTACAATGAGATATCACCTCACACCTGCTAGAATGGTTATTCTTTTTTTTTTTATTTTTTATTTTTATTTTTTTATTTTTTTTATCATTTTTTTATTGATATTTTAATGGTTTCTAACATTGTGAAATTTTGGGTTGTACATTTTTGTTTGTCCATCACCCCATATATGACTCCCTTCACCCCTTGTGCCCACCCCCCACCCCCACTTCCCAGGTAACCACAGTCCAGTTTTCTCTGTCCATGTGTTGGTTTATATGCCACATATGAGTGAGATCATACAGTGTTTGTCTTTCTCTTTCTGGCTTATTTCACTTAACATAATACGCTCCAGGCCCATCCATGTTGTTGCAAATGGGCCGATTTTGTCTTTTTTTATGGCTGAGTAGTATTCCATTGTATATATATACCACATTTTCTTAATCCAATCGTCAGTCGAGGGACACTTAGGTTGCTTCCACTTCTTGGCTATGGTGAATAATGCTGCAATGAACATAGGGGTGCATAAGCCTCTTTGGATTGTTGATTTCAGGTGCGTTGGATAGATTCCCAGTAGTGGGATGGCTGGATCATAGGGCATCTCTATTTTTAATTCTTTGAGGAATCTCCATACCGTTTTCCATAGAGGCTGCACCAATTTGCATTCCCACCAGCTGTGTATGAGGGTTCCTGTTTCTCCACATCCTCTCCAACATTTGTTGTTTTTTGTCTTGGTGATTATAGCCATTCTAACGGGCGTGAGGTGGTATCTTAGTGTTGTTTTGATTTGCATTTCCCTGATGATTAGTGATGTTGAGCATCTTTTCATGTGCCTATTGGCCATCTGTATATCTTCCTTGGAGAAGTGTCTGTTCATTTCCTCTGCCCATTTTTTGATCGGGTTGTTTGTTTTTTTGTTGTTCAATTGTGTGAGTTCTTTATATATTATGGAGATCAACCCCTTGTCAGATGTATGTTTTGCAAATATAGAATGGTTATTCTTAAAGAGACAACACACAACAAATTATGGCAAAGCTGGGTAGAAAAGAGAATCCTGTACACTTTTGGTATGAATGTAAATTACTATAGTCACTATGGAAAAAATATGGAATTTTCTCAAAAACATAAAAATAGAAATACTATATAAATGAGCAATTCCACTTCTGGTTGTATACCCAAAGGAATTGAAGTCACTATTCTGAAGAGATATCTGCACCCCCATGTTCATTTCAGCATTATTCACAAACTGAGGACATGGACACAATCCATGTGTCCATCAATGGATAAATAGATAAAGAAAATGTCAGACATATGTACATATACATGAAATATATAATGGAATATTATTTAGCCATGCAAGAGAATGAAATCCTGCATTTTGTAACAACACAGAGGGAACTTGAGGCATTACACTAAGTGATATAAGTCAGACAGACAAAGACAAATACTATATATTCTCACTCATATGTGAAATCTAAAAAAGCCCAACTCAAAGGAATAGAGACTAGAATGGGGTTTGCCAGGACTTTGGGGGTGGGGGAAAGGGAGAGATGTGAGTCAAAGTGCACAAATTTCTAGCTGTAAAATGAATAATTTCTGGGGATCTAATGTACAGCATGGTGACCATAATTAACAATAATATATTATAGACTTGAAATTTGTTAAGAGAGTATATCTTAAAAGTGATCGTTAGAAAAAACAAGTTAATTATGTGAAGGAATGGAGGTGTTAACTCACCATTTTGTGGTAATCCTTTCACAAATCATCATCTTGAACACCTAAAACTTACATACATTATATGTCACTAATATTTCAAGAAATGTAAAAAAAAAAAATCTCTCAACAAAGTAAAACCCAGGACCATATGACTGCACTGGTGCATTCTATCAAACATATAAAGAAGTTTTAAAAACAAGCCTTCTTACACTCTGTCAAATATTGAAAAAGAGGGAACACTTTCAAACACATTTTACGATGCCAGCATTACCCTGATACCAACACTAGACAAGGACACTAAAAGAAAATAAAATTACAGACCATTACCCCTGATGAACATAGATGCAAAAATCCTCAAGAAAATACTAGCAAACTGAGTTCAACAGCATATTAAAAGAATTATACACTATCACCAAGTAAAATTTATTCCTGATATACAAGTGTAGTTCAACATAAAAAAATCTATCAATGTAATATGCAACATCAAGAAAATGAAGGGGAAAAAACAGAATCATCTCAGTTGATGCAGAAAAAACATTTGACAAAATTCAACACCCTTTCATGATAAAACACTCAATAAACAAAGCATAGGAGGAAAAACACACAGCAAACATAAGACTCAGTGATGGAAGACTGAAAGCTTTTCCTGAAAACATTAAGATCAGGAACAAGACAAGGATGCCCACTTTCACCACTTCTATTCAACACAGCTGAAAGTTCAAGCCAGAAACATGAGGCAATAAAAATAAATAAATAAAAGAAATCCAAATTAGACAGAAAGAAGTAAAATGGTCTCTGTTTGAAGATGATATCATGTCATATGTAGAAAATCCGAAAGACTTCACAAAAAATGCCGTTTGATCTAACAGATGAATTCAGGAAAGTAGCAGGATACAAAGTCTATACACAAAAATCAGTTGAATTTCTATACACAAACCAGGAGCTCTCTGAAAAGGAAATTACAGAAACAATTCATTTATATCAGAAAGAATAACATGCTTAGGAATTAACTTAACCAAGGAGGTGAAAGGCTTGTACCATAAAAACTACAAAACATTTCAGAAAGAAATTAAAGAAGACATTCATAAATGGACACACATCCCATATTCATGGATTGGAAGGTTTACTATTGTTAAAGTGTCGATATTACCCAAAGCAGTCTACAGATTCAATGTAATCCCTATCCAAATCCTAATGATGTTTTTTGCAGAAATAGAAAAACCCATCCTAAAATTCACATGGAATCTCCAGGGACTCAGAATAGCCAAAACAATCCTGGAAAAGAAGAACAAAACTTGAGGAAAAACTTAATACAAAGCCACAGTAATCAACAGTATGGTACTGCCATAAAAACAGACATAGAGACCAATGGCATAGAATAGCGAGCCCAGAAATAAACCCTCACATATATGGTGAAGTGATTTTTGACAAGGGTGCCAAGACAATGCAATGGAGAAAGTTTTCTTTTCCACAAATGGTGCTGGGAAAACTGGATATCTGCATGCAAAAGAATGAACTTGGACCATCATCCAATACCACATGCAAAAATTAACTCAAGGACATAAATGTAAGACCTAAAATAAGAAAACTCTTAGAAGAAAACATAGGACAAAATCTTGATGACATCAGACTTGGCAGTGATTTCTTGGATATGACACCAATGGCACAGGTAACGAAAGAAAAACAATGGACAAATTGGACTCCATGAAAATTTTATAAGTTAGTACATCAAGAGGCCCTGTCCATAGACTAAAAAGGCAACCCACAGAGTGGGACAAAATATTTGCAAATCATATTTCTGACAAGAGACTGATATCCAGAATATACAGAGAAGTCCTAAAACTAAACAACTAAAAAACAAGCTGATTCAAATATGGGCAAAGTACTTGAAGAGATAGTTCTCCAAAGACTTATGAATGACATATAAGCACATGAAAAGATGCTCAACACCACTAATCATTAGGGAAATGCAAATCAAAACCACAATGAGACACCACCTCACACCCACTACGAAGAGTGCTACAGGAAAGACAGAAAACAAGTGTTGGCCAGGATGCGGTGGAATGGGAACCCGTGTACACTGTTGATAGGAATGTAAAATGGTGCAGCCGCTATGGAAAACAGTATGAATGTTCCTCAAAAAATTGAACATAGAATTATCACATGATCCAGCAATTCCACTTCTGGATATACACACAAAAGATCTGAAAGCAGAGCCTTGAAGAGATATTTGTACACCCATGTTCATAGCAGTATTATTCACAATAGCTAAAACGTGGATGCAACCCCAGTGTCCATTGACGCATGAATGGATACACAAAATGCAGTATATCCATACAACAGAATATTATTCAGCATTACAAAGGAAGCAAATTCTGCAATATGCTACACATGGATTAACCTTGGGGACATTATGCTAACAGAAATAAGCCAGTCACTGGGCCGGCCCCGTGGCTTAGCGGTTAAGTGCACGCGCTCCACTGCTGGCGGTCCGGGTTCGGATCCCGGGCGCGCACCGACGCACCGCTTCTCCGGCCATGCTGAGGCCGCGTCCCACATACAGCAACTAGAAGGATGTGCAACTATGACATACAGCTATTTACTGCGGCTTTGGGGGGAAAAAATAAATAAATAAAATCTTTAAAAAAAAAAGAAATAAGCCAGTCACAAAAAGATAAATACTGTATGATTCCACTAACATGAGGAACTGAGAGTAGTCAAAATCATAGAGATGGAAAGCCAAGGACTGGGGGAGGGGAGAAGGGAGAGTTATTGTTTAATAGGTATAGAGTTTCAGATTTACAAGAGTTATGGGGATGAATGGTGGTGATGACTGTACAACAGCATAAATGTATTTAATGCCACTGAAGTATACACTTAAAAATGATTAAGACGTCACACTTTTTGTTATGTATATTTTAACTCAATATACAAAAAGGAAAAAAACACAGAAATTAGTTATCAAGCCACAAAAAGACATAGTGAACTCTGAAATACATATTGCTAAGTGAAATAACCCAACAGGAAAAGGCTATATACTCTGTTCTATAGTTTTCATATATTCCAATTACACGTCATTGTAGACAAGGCAAAATCATAGAAACAGTATAAAGATCAGTGTTGCCAGGAGTTGGAAGGCAAGGGATGAAGAGGCAGAGCACAGGGAATTTAGGGCAATCCAACTCTTAGGATACCATCATGGTGGATACATGAGATTATGCATTTGTCAAAATCCAAGTACATGACAACAAGAGAGTGAACCTTAATGTAAACTACGGACTTGGTTACGAACACTGTAACAGCATCAGCTCCTCACTTGTAAGGAATGAACCGCACTAACACAGGTTGGTCATGCAAGATGTTAACAGTAGGGGAAACTGTGGGGGAGGAGGGAGAAATGCTCTGCACTATCTGCTGAATTTCTCTGTCCATCTAAAACTTTCCTAAAAAACAATCTATTAATTAAAAAGTAATCAATGGAAGGTAGGGAGTGGGTAGAAATATGGAGGAAACAAGAATATCACAATATTGATAAACGTTGATGTTGAGTAATAGAGACATGGGGGGCTATCACACATTTCTGTTTAATTTGCGTATGTTCAAGGTTTTCCACAATAAAACATTTTTAAAGGTCCAGATTAAATCTAGATTATATGTACAAGGAATCAAAGAATGTGAAGAAAACAGATATTTTTGAAGCAAGTACTCAAGGGGCACACTGAGGGAACGTGCAATCACACTGGATAGAAAGTGAAAGTCCTGGTTCCACCAGGAAGGTTCAGAGCTCAGTGAGCAAGGCAGGCGACAGCACAGTCAGGGAAGTGACAGATAATGATCACAGAAAAGTGTTCACCCTCACTGGTGACAGAGATGCCAACGATGGGCCCGGAGAGGACTGCCCCAGGATTTACAACGTCGTGACACCCACAGTTAGAGCAGGCTCAGGAACAGAGCACCACGTCCTGTGAGAATGCCAATCAGCACCGGCTTTCTGGAGGGCAAACCTCCCGAACCCTGGAAGCTGCAGGCCACCGGCATGGCTCCTCTGTTGTACAGAATCTGTCCAAAAACAAAGGGACTGGGTAAAGATGATGGACTGAATCAACACAGGTAGAGCCCCTTTGACATAAATCCCTAAAAAATGACCCAAAGATTCCTTCATTGACGAATAAATTCATAATATCCCTGGGAACCATCAAGAGAGCCAAAATTTGAGGAAGACATCAAAGAGAGACAGCAGCTGGTGCCCGGGGATCCCAATGGGGAGCTCCGTGTTGGCCATGGAGACCAAGCCAGGGTGACCTCTCTCCCTCTCCCTGCTTCTCACCTAACACCTTCTGCATCGCCCCTCCTTTCCCAGCCACTGCCCACCTCACGCTCCAGGATTACAGGAGCAGAGGCACAGGGCGCCCTTTACACCAGCACATCTGTCCTCTTGCTCTCTGTGCCTCCCCAGGATGCAGAGCCCAGCTCTGCACCTCCTCAGGGCCCAGCACGCTCCTCCTGGGCCCCCAGGCTCCTCTTCTCCATCTGGTCCTACCTGCAGCACCTGCTAGCTCATCTCCACCTTATATACAAAACTCTCCCTTGGACCCATGTTACCTTTGGGCTACTGTCCACTTTCCCAACTCCTTTTCATGGCTAAACCTCTTTAAGTAAGGTGCCTCATCCCTACTTCCCTCCCATGGCCCCCTTCCGCCACTCTAGACCCAGCTTCATTCTCATCCTCTCAAGGAGACTGAGGTCACCAGTGATCCCACGTGGCCGAGTCCAGCCATCTTTTCTCCCTTCTGATCAGAGCTGTACCCGAACCAGCTGAGCACCCCTCCTTTCTACAAAGCCCTTTTCCCCTCATGGCTCCTGCGACTCCATGCTCCACCGTTTCAGTCCCCTTTCCTGGACCCTCTTCAGCTGCACCTCTGCAAACACTGCCTGCTCCTAGGCTGGGCCCTGGTCCCTTCTACAGCTACAGTGTCTCCAGGAAACCTCATTCAATTGCATGGTTTTAAACATGTCTGACCTCATCCTGACTCTGCAGACACACAGATGCAACTTAAGAGGTTAGGTGCTAGCTCCCCAGTGTCAGCACCTAAGGAGTATCTCAGATTTGATTCCTCTCCAAATTTTACTGTCATATGAGTTCCAAAATAGCATCAAATATTTCCAAAAAGGAGGAAAAATTTGGATACAATGAATAGTGGTGAACAAAGTAATCAATAAAATGTATACATATATCCAATCATGGCTGCTTGATGGGGAAAATAAGAACACAGAACAAATATCAGACAGTCTCGAGCCAGGGAGTGGAAGGTGATGAGTTGGGAGTGTAGAACACAGGCACTGATCAACTCTAAGCATTTACAGAAAGAGAGGCAGAAATGATTGTTCCTAAAAGCTGAAAGACACCCACTAGAAGAATAGAAAAATCGTGAGAAAGCATAACAAATTAAAAATTAAATTAAATGGTAGACTCAAATTCCAATTTATTAATAATCACAATTGTAAATGGATCAAATTGCTCTACAAAAAGATGAGGGCTCTCAAGTTGAGTTAAAATATGGTTATAAAATAAAGGGATATAATGTGGTTGAAAATAAGGAGACAAAGAAATAAGACTTTAAATGGGACAAAAAGGGGTTTTCTGAGTTGATAACTGTCACGAACACTTATGCACCTCACAATATGGTCTTGAAACATAAAGCAAAACTGGACAAACAAGAAGACACAGGCAGCTCCAGAATCACAGGGAAACCTACCTTACCTCTCTTAGAAATCCACAGGTCAATTGATACAGTAAGTTAGGAAACAGATCTGTTGACAAACACAAAAAAGCTAGATCTAGCCACAGCCCAAGGGACAACAACATAAGCAACTAGTGGAGAGGATACATTCTCCTCAAACCACAATGAAACAGTCACCACAATGGACTGTGTGCTAAGCCACAGTGAAATCTCTAAAGAGTCCAAAAAGCAGAAATCTATAAGTGACCATATTACGGGAACTTAAAGCAATAAAAGTAAAAAATAATCACAAAATATTGGCTCCCCTACCCCAACTTATCCACTTGAAAATCTGTCCACACCCTTCTAAATCTCTCAGGTTAAAGAGTGGATCTAGACAGACAGGACAAACTCTTTAGAAATGAACAGCAGTGAGAGCAGCATGAGGCAAATCCATGGTGTGGGGACTAAGGGACAGAAGAAGGGACATAGCCTCCACTGCAGGTATCAGGGAATATCAACTGTACACGAAGAAGCTGAGCACTTCCCTCCAGGCGCCAGAACAACACCACAATAAAACCAACAACTGCAGAATGAAGTGAGGATTCACGAGGCGGGAACAACAACGTAGACCTGAGCAATAGAGTCAAAGGCTGGCACTCCCGAAAGACCTGTAACAGTGAGAAACCTTGTACAGTCTGACCAAGAGGAACAGACAAAGGCACCAAACTGTACCATCAAGTACAACAAACTATGGAAACAGCTTTAACGTGATAGGAGAGCATAGTGGATATCTCTGACCAAGACATCAATAGTCCTCAGCTGGAGCTGTCCTTCCCCCAGGATGCATCTGGAAACACGCAGGATAGGTTTTGTTTCTTGTTTTGTGTTGTCCTAATGGTTGTTGCCCTA
The DNA here is from genome assembly GCF_020826845.1 of Diceros bicornis minor. Classification (NCBI taxonomy): domain Eukaryota; kingdom Metazoa; phylum Chordata; class Mammalia; order Perissodactyla; family Rhinocerotidae; genus Diceros; species Diceros bicornis. The sequence goes on from NC_080749.1 coordinate 1,616,357, forward strand.
GGGGTCCTGCAGGTCCTGAACAGCCTGTCATATAAAGCCGTTTCCCACCTGAAGTGTTACTGACATCTGAGAAGACAAGCACTGATCCAGATTAAATGAACAACGTGGTAGGGAAATGTCTTCCATGGCTGTATAACAGGGAAAAGATGGTACCCTCAGCATGTAAGGAATATCGAGAAACCAATGTTTACAAGTACTAAATTGTAAAAGAGCTGGAAAATCAGAAACATAGCCAATGAACACACCAAAAATATATCCAACCTATTGGTACAGGTGGAGAAATATGCATGTAAAGCACAGGGAACAGTGGAGGAGATTACACACCAAATTTTACTACTGACAAGGAATAAAAGTTGGGAGGTAGGTGAGAAATAGGAGTTTTTACCACTTCTTAGCTTATATATTTCTGTAGTGTTTTAATTTTTACAAAAGAGAACGTATTCTACTCAAAAAGATGTTTAAAATTTTAAAGAAATTGTTAAAATATTCAAAATGACTTCAGTTCAAAGATATTCATTAAAACATGAATGGAAAGAACGTCCCCATGACTTTAAGAGTCTCCTATAACTTTTCTAATAGTTTACTATGTCCACTTTATTTAACATTTAGATCCTAACTCACTGGAATTTACATCTGTGTGAGGGATGCAACAGAAGCTGATTTTCTCCTGTTCAAGTGGAAAACCAATGATCCAGACACCGTTCATTGCATAGGTCTGGCTTTCCCAGCAGACCTGCAATGCCTCCTTCCCCACCTGCTAAACCCTGACAACTACCGCTGCCTGTCGAGTGCCGTAGAGCGAGCAGGGTGAGCTCTGCAACCTGGGCTCCCTGTCTGCAAGGGGCAGCTACCAGCAGAGCCTTCTCCCAAGACAGCAGCAGGCATGCTGCACACAGAAGTGTTCAGGGGCCGTCTGCTGTGGAACAGGAAACCCCTCATGATGAGCAGGCAGTGGGGGAGCCCCGAGCACCGGGACTGACCTCGGCTGGGGGCAGCAGGCTGCTCATTCAGGAAGCACCCTTCCTTCAGCTCGTCCAGCTCCTCCTGCAGCGTGTGCACCAGGCTGTTGGCGGCTGCCCCTCTTCAGCTCGCCGTTCTTCTCCACCTGCTCCCGCAGGTGGCACCCGAGCTCCTGTTCCCCCGGGAGCAGAAGCAGTAGGAGTGCAGTGAGTCGAGGAGTTCTTGGGTCGCTTTCTGAGGGACGTGGGGCCAGTGTTGCTGTGCTCGCCCTGCACAGCTTCTGTGGCTGGCTTCAAGATGACATCTGTTGGAGGGTGGAGGGGCTCTGGGAGGTTTTGTGAGGCATCATTGTGAATGATGAACTTGGGGGTTCTGGGCCAAGCTCTCCTCAGGCCCCAGGCTGGTCCCGCTGCAGCTGGGCTCCACATCTCTCTTCAGCCTTTCAGTCAACAGCCTCTCAAGGGACAGATGGCCTCTCTCATGTGTGCTCTGAGAAGAAACTGCAAGAAGGAAGCCAGCCAATAAATCTGCACATCCCAGATTCTGAGGGATAAGAAATGCCACTCTTAGCTAGCAGGCCCTGGCAGGGAAGAGGGGGTCTCATCACCAGCATCTACAGCAGAAGTGTTTGCATCTCCCTGGCTGCCTGACGCTGTGGAGACCACACTGTCTCCTGGAGTTCCTTCCAGAGACTCTGCACCCAATCCTGACTGGCGGCTTCCTGGGCAGCACTGGGTGTGGGTTGACCCTGCAGAGCAGCTCGTTTCAACTTGCGCGACCCCGGCTGGGCACTCAGGTTTTCCCTCAAGGACGACGATGAACCTGCAGCTCCTTTCCCATCTGCTTCACTCGCATGTTCCTCAGGTCCCCAGCGGCCTTCCTGGTGTCCTTTATCCTGGGGTGGCCGTGGCCTTCAGCCCTCCCTTCTCAGTTGGGTGGAAGATTGAGGGCACGACCATGGCTTGAGCACGTAGTACTGACCCTCCAGCCTTTCCAAGAGCTTTTTTTGGTGAAATGTTCACTACAGATGAAAGAATGCTTAGTGGGTTCCAGTCATCCCTGTGAACAGCTTTTAACCACTGAACCAGACGTTTTGAGCCCTTTATGTGGAGCCTGCAAGAATAAATGAAAAAGTAATTAGAAAGAATTAAATGTCTCCCCCTAAAATAATCAACTATAAAAGCAAAATAAGTGTTTTTGTGAACATCCACACCTGTAGCCACTTTGCCCATTTAAACCTTTAGTAAAGATTTAAGGAACACCTTCTGCTTGCAAGTTATTACTGGAATAGAAAGATGAAACACCCACTGTCTACCTTAAGGAGCTGACCATCTGTAGGGCAGAGAAGGAAGGAAGGTGAGAACCTCTTCCCAGGCTGTGGTAAGTGCCCTGTAGGGACACAGACGCTTGAGCAGATAACACAGGATGGCATCAAGACAACAGGAAAGGCTTCAAGAAGTCTCAGAAATAGTTCTTAGAAGCTCATGGCTGCCCAACCCTCCTGCTGTCCCTGGGATGCAGGACTTGGGGTGCTAAAATGGGGAGGGTTGGTCCTCCTATTTCAAAGCCAGGCCAAGTGTCGGCCAGCAGAGCCTCCCAGGCACCCAGCAGTGCACCTGGCCCTAGCTCTGCTCAAGCAGCTGAGGATGCGAGACTGCTGCCAAGAGGTCAGCTCCAAGAGCTTCAGATCTATGTTCCGCCTGTCCTCCCACTACCAGGAGGAAAGCGGCTCCCTGTACAGAGCAACCAGGCTCTGCAAGGTACTGACCAAGACACTTCATAATCTCTTCTCCTCATTAAGGTAAAATCTCTATTTAGACCAAACTGTGCACGTGGGGTGTTGGGGTCGTCTCTCCCGAGGGTTTTCTGCTCCACCTGAGGTCATCTAACCCCCTGAGGCCGCTGTGGACCAGACCAGGTGGATACTAGGTCCTCAGGGAGTTCCAAGCAACATGTCCTTCTAACCCTCCTCAATGCTTTGTGACTAGTTACCAAAGGACCTCCACCTCCTTTGCCCCCAGACCACGTTAGACCATGACACATGCCAAGAGCAACCTTCTCTGCAATGCTTGGCCTCATTTTCAAAAACAGTAACATAACTTTTGGGGCATAGGCTCTGAAAGTTCTGTCAAGAAAGCATGGCGGCTGACCTCTGAAACAAGCTCATGTTACTAGTTCTTTGGATAGATTGTAATGACTTCCGACTTAGAACAAACCACTGTAAACCTTCAATAAGATTACAGACAAGTGGCATTCAGGTCTTTCAAAATTCATCAAGAACCTGCAATGCAAAACAGAAGGATCTGCCAGGAGGTTTTCAAAGTAGAATGTCTTCAGTGCACTGTTCTGGGACCTCCAGTGCGGAGTCCACAGGAAAGGACTGGCTGAACTGGCTGAATTCCAGAAGCCCTCATGAAGGGAGCCAGGCCAGGGGAAAGGCAAACGCCTCACCATGCTATGGGATCCCAAGGAAGAAGTGAAGAGAGGAACCCCTTCCCCGAGTCCCTGGGGTAAGCCTCCCAATGAGGAGGGGCCGCACCCTCCTCCACCGAGGATGCTGTCAGATACAGAGTGCAGAGTCCACTGTCAGATTCCTTTCCAGGACTCACCTTCAGTGCAGAGCCAACTTTCCCTCCACTGCCAGGACTCTTCTAGCAACTAGCATCTGGGAGGCACGTCCATCCTGGAGGTACAAGCTCCATTTGCTCAGCCACATTCCTGATCACAGAGATCAAGGCAGGCTCCCTGCCATCAAAAGAGCAGAAAAGTCACAGCAAGTGCAAGATGATAGTAACCCTAAGGAAGAGAGTTTCCAGAATGCCCCGTTTCTCGACATTGTTGGCCTCAGCCCGAATCAGTGGAGGACAGGGTGGTCATGGGGTGGGAGTGAGAAGGTGGTGGAGGCCATAAGGTGGGCGCTGGTGGCCATGGGGGGGCCGCGGTGACCCGAGGCGCCCGGAGCAGAGATGGTGGCACAGACCAAGGCCACACAGTGCCTGGCGCTGACTCACCCACTGGACCGGCCCTGAGGCCCCGAGCACAGAGTGCCGCCCGCCTCAGGTTGGACCGCGACGGAGGCTGACCAGGCGGCGATGGCCAATTACCTGTGGAAGGCGACAGCCGTTTCTCCTCATTGCCCGGCAGTGGGAGCAGTTCGCGGCAGTGCAGCGATCACCATCTTGGGCCTCAGGTTGTTGAGCTGCCAGGCTTTTCCCCACTTCTCACTGCCCCGCAGCAGGACTGCCACAAGGATAAGGACTTGCAGCAACACTCTGCAGCACATGGGAGCTGCTCCCCACACCCCACAGGACTGCAAGATGGTGGCATGCACTCGTCCGTCCTCTGTAAAACAAGATGACCATGACTGTGGGCCTAGGCAAAATGCCCACTGACACGCCCACCCCAGGGTCGCGCTGCCCAAACTCTGTTCTGCTGCCCCATTGGTCGCTGCTGCAGTGTTCAGAGTGAAGGAAGCAAACCGTGGTGGAGCGAAAGTGTGGCTGGCCCTCCACAAGGGCCATACACCCACATGGCAAATGATGCACTTCCGCCCACACTTCCAGCCCTGCCTTCATTGCTCAGCCGGATTGGCCACAGCGGCTGCTCATCGCGTTGCACTCATTCTCCGGGGCAGTGGGAAGAGGGACGTGGGTGAGGGCATGCTCGCGCCAGGAGGCCTGGGAAGCTGCGCTCGCCTGGGCCATTGGCCGTTGGACTGGCAGGCGCAGTTTGGGGCAGGACTGCTGGGTGGAGCGGGTCTTCGTGCAGAGTGGGCGGTGGTGGCTCCTGTAGTGAGACTTGCATGTCTGACAGCCCGATCCCTGCAGCTCTGGACACTCTTTCCCTCCACCCTTGGCACTCGGGCGCCGGCCTGACAGGCCTACGGCCGAGGGGTAGTGGGGGGTCGGGGAAGGAAAGGGTGGTGCTGGGTGGGGTTGGGGTGCCGGCCTGACAGACTCAAGGCCGCTGAGGTGGGAGGGGCAGTGGGGCATCTGGGAGGGTAGGTGGGGCGTTGGGTGGGGCTAGAGAGCTGGTTCTTGGGAGGCTTTTTCCTTCCCCTCCAGGAGTTAAGAAGTGGAAGCTCTCTAACTCCTTTGAAGTTATGTTGTAGGCTGGAGGGGAGGAAACTACTCCAATGCTCACAACACAAGAATGATTTTGTTGACTGATAGATCCTTCCAACTTCTTTTTCTATGATGAGAAAGAGAAACAATGCATCTCATTGGGCCTTAACTTATTGGGGTCCGAATACAATGTGTTGGGGGGCAGGGGTAGGGTATTGGTGCTTTGGTCAATGCTAGTGTTGGGCAGGAGGGAGAATCCTCTGCTGCCCTTTCACTTAAAGTTCTTATGGCTGTCCAAGTAATTAAAAGACAGGCTAGCAGGAGAAAATAATACCAACTTTAATAACATGTATACATGGGAGAAACTCGTCATTCTGTCGAAGCTGCTTGCTTAAGTATTGTATTGTAGCTAAAGGTGTGGAAGGTGTTCGAGGGGTAGTGGTTTGGGATTTCAGAGGGGAAGAAGACAATTCACATGGAGATAGAAATGCAAATGTTTGTACAACTCTTTTCAGGGCAGGCTATAGAGAATGTGGCCAGGGAGAGACAGAAATTTAGATAAAATGGGCTTGTTGGTGGTGCCTTTCCTAGTGTAACATCTATTTTATATTATATTACAGCCATCATATGATATTGGGTCCTTCCTGAAACAGGTCTTCTGTTAAATTCTTTAGGCAGTTTGGGAGGGGAAACTCCTAGTTGCTATATATGGGATGCGACCTCAGCATGGCCGGAGAAGCGGTGCGTTGGTGTGTGCCCGGGATCTGAACCCGGGCTTCCAGTAGCGGAGCGTGCGCACTTAATTGCTAAGCCACAGGGCTGGCCCCCATGTTTAACTTTCTGAATGTGGCTTTCCTTCTGTCCTGTGGGAAGAAGGCTGCTTATCTGTGCTGATCCCAGTATTTGTGTTTCTTTCCTTTGGATTCCTGTATCGATTGAACACTGCAGTCCTGTGCTTCTGGTTTCTCTTAGTTCTTTGTAATTTTATTTCCTGTATGAGAAATAACATTTTGAATTTCTTGGGCTTAAAAATGTGAATTGATTGAGAGATATAATGTCAGCAAGGCAAGAAAATTTTTGAACTAAATAGAAGTTTTATTCTTTTTAGGCAAGAGAATCTCAAGATGTGAAATGAATGTGTTAAAGTTTTCAGGTGCATGTTTCATTTTTACATCAGTGTTTGCATGTGCATGTCCCTAGAGAACATTGAGATTTAAAAAGCTAAAACAATGGAATTTCTATTTTAATTGATGTGAAGAAAATTAATCAAACTAATCCTATTATGTTTAAGGAGCTAAACCCAAACCCCATATTACATTATAATGTGCCACTGATTCCTGAAAATCCTGCCTGTGTGAGATACAGTGGAAGGACAAACTAGGATGCAGCTTGTCCTTTTAGTTAGTGAGAGATATAAAAATTTGATTTCGTATGCTTACTCTTTTGTAACCGTTAGTGTTCTAAAGGAATTAAATCTTAGAATGGTTTCCTATGTACAGAAGTTAAAATTAAAGAAAAGCTATTAAATGGGAAAACATGGTATGTGTAAATTTCTGTTTATATTAGATAAACCTGTAAGATAGAAAAGTCTAACCTCAGAAGAGTCACTGCCAACATTTCTGGGTCCCCTCCAGCGCTGTTACTCCAGCCACCCCCAGTACACAGTTCTGATCATTCTTGAGCATCCTGTTAGTGTTTCTTTATATGAAAACAAGCCATTGTGAATGCATATTTTTCTACGCATGTTCGTCCTTGCAATGAGTGGTCAGACTCCGCATTTTTGATGTGTGCTGACAGCTTATGCCTCTCCTCTCCCTCTTCCCCTCGTGTCCACATATGGACAAGCTGAGGAGGATGTCCAGAGGCTCCCTTCTCTGGCATTGGCTTCGGATCCAATGACACAAGTCCTTGTCTGTGTGCAGAAGTCTTGCCCTGGTCTCAGCCCTGGCAAAGATTTCTTGCTTTGACCAAACTTTAGTCAGGCCCCTGAACCTTGTTGTATGGCTGTCTGTGCAATTCCTTGTAAAATCCAGTTCTAGCAAGAACATTGCTAAGTCAGTTTAAGCAGAACCCACACCTGTATGTCTGATCACACTTGAGATTTGCTCAGGCTCCTCCTCCTCCTCCACCATCCCTCAGGTGGTGTCTGATCATTCTGGTCTCTCTTTGGTAAGAATCCTGTTAGGTCAGGTTAGCAAGAAACCCCAACACTTGAGTTTTTCTTAGTAATTTTCCATCCCCTGACCCCCACCATGCTGCCTGGCCATGAATTCCCACTTGCCCATGCTGCATTCAGAGTCGAGCCCAACCTCATTTCTCCCCCACTGTGAATCCCATGACGGTGGTCTCTGCGTATCATAGTGTTGCTGAATAAAATATGCCTTACAATCTTGGACAAATGTCATTGAATATTTTTTGTTTAAAACTCCCAACCACAATAAAAACCCAGGCCAGTCTCCTTTCCTTGCTCCCTCAAACCATTTCAGAGCTGCTTGAGTTTCTGGACCTGCTCTCCTCGGAGACCTCTATTATGTGAGTCATAAGACTTTTCCTAACTTCTGTGTGTGTGTGGAGGGGGGCACACATCAGTCTCTGCATGGGAATCACAGCACTTGCCAGTAAGGAGTCATATTTTGAAAGGAATCTCTTTCTCTGAGTGGTAGGTCTCAACAGTGGACTCAAAATATTCAGTGAACGATGTTGTAAACAGATGTGCTGTCATCTGGGCTTTGTTGTTCCATTTGAGCATTGACTTTAACTTAAAGTCACTAGATGCATTCCCCTTAACAAGAGAGTGAGCCTGTACAAAGGCCCGGGGGGTGGATTGGAGGAGGAGGGGAGAGAACAGGATCGGTTAGAGGAACTAGAGGTCAGAGTGTGAGACAGCAGCTGGAGAAGGGGCCAGAGCAGTTGGTAACAGCACAGCAACCAGGTCAAGGCCCTGTGCACCATGTCTGGGAGTCAGGATCTTCTAATTGCAGTCAGTGGGGGAGCCCCACTTCTGCTTGGATCTCTGGGGGACAAGAAGGCAGTGTCTTATCACATATGTCTGTCCACATCTACCAGACCCTGGCCAGGGAGCACGAAGCACTGATGCAGAAGTACCTGCACCTGCTGCAGATCGTGGAGATGAGAAGACAGTGGCCAAGCAGCTACGGAAGCAGATCGAGGATGGGGAGATCCATATTGAGTGGCTGAAGGCAGAGGTGACTGCTGGCTAAGGGTGCAGAGGAGGCTGGCCAGGGGGCCCAAGGCACAGGCCCAACACATCACACTCCGGGCTCCTGCAGGGAGCACCAGGGGGCACATGACGGGCAGGGGGACCAGCTTCCAGCCACAGCGAGGCCAGCCTCCAAACTTAAATTTAGTGATGCTGGCAGAGTCGGAAGGGCCTTAGTCAGATCTGAGTTCAGATCCTACCTCTGCCACTTGACAGTTGCAACCTGGAGTACGACCCCCCATCTTCTGTGCCTCCATTCTTTCATCTATAAAACAGCCTTTCTTTATTTGCCTGACAAGAGTGTGAGGATTGAGTGAGGTTATTTATGAGCGAGTTTTTAGTTACTCTGCTGATGACCACGTTGACTAAGCATTCCCACATTATCAGCTGAAGAGTCCGGCGACACAGAGTCCCTGGTAGGTCATCACAGTGTGAGCTCCTGGGTCAGTTCCAAGCAGTCGTGCCCTCTGCCTGTCATAAAAGCTCCTACTGGGGCTCACTGTGCATCGGTCTGGAGGTCACGCTGTTGCTAGGTTAAGCCTTCTAGAACTTAACTACTCAAAATGTGGCCCATGAAGCAAGAGCATGTTAGAAATGCAGAATCTCAGGCCCTGCCCAGACCTCCGGAATCAGAATCTGCACTTTCAGAACATCCTAGTTGATTGCCATTTACATTAAATCTTGGGAGGTGCTGGCTCTCTGTCCCTTAGACGCCCCTCACCAGCTGTCTACCCCAGCACCAAATGATCTGATTTCCTCTCCCCCCTCATCTCACCAGTGCTCACCAGATGCTCAGAGCCATTTGGCCACATCACACGAGGACCGTGGACTCTGAGCTGAAGACGGGAAAATGGAAACATAGATTCTAACCAGGGTCAGCTACATGATTTGTAGGGCCTGATGCAAGGGAAAAACGCAAGGCCCTAGGTGGAGTTGGGAAAGTCGACCTCCCCTTCTCACAGCCCATCCATGGCAGACAGGCGACCCCTCCATTTCAACATCCGACCTCCTCTAACCTCTGTGCCAGGATACACTTGGTACCTAGATGAGGAGTGGGCGAGATGCCCCTGCTGAGTCACCCGTCTAGTGCCCAGGTATTGTCTCCTTGCCCTGCCCTGAGACACCATCGGGGGTGCACTGCACCCACCCTTTCTGCACCTACACCGAGGTCCCTGCAGAGGGTGGAGGGTGACTCACGGTGGGATGTGAGTCTTCCTGGCTGACTCAACCCATTTGCTCCCAGACAGAGCATAGACGAGGTCATGGGTTCTGGGGTGCTGGCGTGTTGGGAGCCAGCAGCTGAGAAACCATCCCAGGGAGGCAGCAGGAGGCAGGAACACATGGGAGCTGAGGCTCCACGCCCCTGGGGTGTGCTCCATTGTTCCATCAGATGTTACTCGTGAAACACAAATTCAAAGAGAAATGATTAAGAACTTCAGGGTGGCAACTGCAGAACTTGAAGCCCCAAGCATGGGGCCTTCCGAACATAGGACCCCATCACACGCCCTTGAAGCCAGCTCTGCCTGGAATGTTCAACGGCACCTTATGGTGCCGTTGCCAAACTCTGAACTAACGGTCACATCAGCTTGGAACTTGAGGTTGAACAAAAATTTCAGATTCCACACACCTCCTCTATCCTGCACCAGGCACTGTCAGACATGCTTCATTAGTCAGTCCCCATAACCACCCTCATAGGATCGAATGAGGAAGCAGGCTCAGAGAACTCAAGTCACCTGCCCAAGCTCACACATCTGGGAGATGGCAGAACCAGGACTAGAACTCGGTCTGAGTGTCTACTTGCCAGGCTTGCCACTCGTAGCCTCTTCTCACGTGGCTCCTGGGATGGGAGCTAAACCATGTGTCTAAACCGTGTCTAAACCATCTGGTTCATTCTGAGATCTATCCTAGCCCTACACATATCCCTGAAACCAAGCTGAGTCTTTGCTAGTGGCCAGGGAATAGGTCTAGGGACCAGAACCAGATTAGTGGCTTCATGATCCAGGGTGTGATTCACTCACTTGTTCACTAACTGCCTAAGATCAGCTGAACACTGCCTCATCCTCTTCCCCAGGCTCCTCTTCCCCCTATCATATGGGGCTCCAGCCAGTGCTCCCTGGTCAAGATCTGTGCACCTCCTGGCCTTCTGTTTGGAGTACCCCTGCCACCCCCACACTTTCCTGCCTGGTGGAATCCTACCAAACTCCAATGTCTCCTCCTGGGGACTCTCATCCAAGATTGTGTTCCATGCCTCCTGCTCCCACAGCTTTCTCACCCTTAGCATACCACATCAGAGCCGACTCCTCAAGTCTGTCCCCACCTGACCTGGTGGGACCTCCTTGAAGGCAGTGGTATCCTTTATCACTCTGTCCCTTCTGCCTCACACATAGTAGTTACTCTGTAAGGGCTTGATGAATGAATGAACATCAGGCTCTCGGGTAGGCAGTAAAGAGATGGAAGTTTCTACCCTTAAGGTCTGATTGTGGTAGAGTGTGACTGGCACCATAATAGAGCTTGCGGTGTGAACCCAGGTAGAAAATGAGTCATTTTATTGCCAAGAGGGGGTGGGTTCATCTCGCATATGGCCTTCAAAGATTTTGGGGGTTGATAGGCCAGAGAAGGGGTGGGTGCAAATGGCAGGGCCCTCTCTGGTGCTGGAGTGCACCGAACTGGTCGGTTTGGAGTGAAAGTATTTGTGTGTGTCTGTGTGTGTGTGTGTGTGTCAGTGTGGCAGCAGAGGCCTTTTTGGTGGGAACTTGGAGCAACGTTTCCAACTGAGTGCGTTACTCTCCAGGGCAAATGGTTTTTTTAAAGAAGATTTTGATAGATCAGCTTGGTAAAGCTTTCTGGTTGTAGTTTCTAGCTCGCTCGCTCTCTCTCTTTCTCTCTCTCTCTCACTCAGTCTCTCTCACACACACACATCCTGCAGGGCAGAGGGCACCTGTGTGCTCTGGAGGGGCTCCAGGAAAGTTAAACAGAGCCCATTTCCCAGGAAATAGGCCATCAGGTAGGCAGGAGGAGCTGAGGAGCCAAGTAAGTGATCAGTGACGCACTTGAAAAAGACAGAAGGTCTTAGAACATCAGAGCTGGGAGGGATTTGAGAACTCAAAGGTCCACAGAAGAGGAAGGGACTTAACCAAGGTCACTCCAAGGTCACTTCCAGTGCTAGAATCCAGGCTTAACCTTAGGTCTCCTGGCTGTAGATCCTTGGCCTGTGGCTGCCCCACAACTGATTCCTTCCTTGCTGGGGAGACGGGCCAGATAAAAGGTGAATGTTCGGGAACCACTGTGTCACCTGGATGGCCTCAAGCTCTCATGGTCCACCTGATAGCCAGAAAAATTCCTCAAACCCCATCCCACATACTCCTGAGGATTTTCAGGGTCTTCCATTTTCCCGGCCACATCTGATTTCCAATTCTGTTCTCCTGACTTCTTGTATCACTTCTCACAATGGCTGTCTTCACTCAGTCTTGACTGCTCCTTACCCCGTGTGGTCACTCCATGTGTCCATCAGGTGGAGCTAGATTCTGCTGCAATTACAAACAGCCTCCAATCTCAGTGGCTTAAAACAACAAAGATTGCTTTCTCTCTCACACTGTGTGTCCATTGTGGGTTCTGCTCCACAACATTCTCACTCAGAGACAGGGACACAGGCTGACGGGGCTCCACCATCAGGAAATTCACCAGTCCCATGGCAGGGGATGGATCATGGCAAATGGTGCCTGACAGATCTGCTCACGTTTCATTGGACAAAGTGAGTCACATGACCACACCGGACTTCAGGGTCCTGGGCAGTACAGTCCTGCCCTGTCCCAGGAGGAGAACCAGAGTATCCAGGAAAGCCCTAATGACACCCAACTGGCTCCTCCTTCACTCCCCAAGCCCCCAACACCAGCCAAGTATGGACCGGGCTTTCTGAAATGCTTAGATACAGTCGAGGGGGTTTGCACTACTGCAGCAGAAAACAGCTTAAAGGTGAATAGAAGACATCCTTGCCCTCCTGTCACTCAGCCTTTCCTGCTATAGGGACTTCTTGCTGACCTCCTCTCCTCACACTGGCCTCTCTCCACATGCTCCCAACTGCTATTTTGTTGGTGGTGTGGGTGTTCATAATCCCTTTATCTGCCAAGACCCTCACCCTCGTCCAGTGATATGCTGGAGCTGGCTCATACCAACTTGTAAATCAGTTGTGAAATTTTCAAGAATCTTGAAAGATTGTTATTCACACTTTGGTAACTTAAAATGGGCCAAGGTAGGAATGTTTTCACCATGGAAATCAGCCAATGCTACCAGTCAGAGTTTTTCTTTCAGAGAGCTGGTCGTTAATCCTTTACTAATATACACTTGTCTACACATTTTTTCAGGACCAGCTAAATACTTTCCTGGGCCCAGTGCAAAATAAAATTGCAGGGCTCTTAAGAATTTCAAGGCAGCAACAGCAGAGCCTTAAACCAGGCATTAGGCCCTTCTAAGTGGGCTGTGCACAGGTAACACTTCGAGGACACCGGCCCTGTCTCTACTCCCTGTATACTCTCTACTCCCGGAGGCTCCACCCACAGCCATGTCTCCCTAGAGGTAATGGGAGATGACACCTAAACAAAAGTCTGCACAAAATTTATTAAGGAAAACTATCCAGCTCTGCTCACTCTCTTCTCTCCCATCTAAACAGCCCTCTTGGGCCTCATCTTTTGTAATCAAAAAGCTCCAAGGACCATCTAAAACAAAGGGAGCATCCTCCTCTGAGAAGAATCCTCCCCTCCTATACAATCCTCAGTTTGGCACCATTTCATTGTTTTAATAGCTATTTTTCTCCTATTTATGATTGGAAGTAAGTTGGAACGGCTCAGGCAGCCTTAAAGGGCAGAGTAAGAATTTAGAGATGGTCGTGGTATTTTCCTGGCTTGGGAGCACTCAGAATCCTGGAAGGCTGACTCTGCAAGAAACTGCAGAGATCTTTATTTCAGGGTTTAAGGTAAAACTGTAGCCGTGGAATCAGGTTTGCAAACCAACTTTGACATTTAGAGGGCCGCCTTGACCCCTCCCCAGTCAGCCCCTCTGTAGGGCCCACTCTGTGCCTTGAGTCCTGTTTCCCATGTTCCTCCTGCCATCCACACCCCTGCTGTCCTGCACTCAACACCCTGTCGAACTCTGCATCTTTGTTCACACCATCCCCTCTGCTCCAATTTCTTCCATCCTATAGCACACCTGTTGGGTTCCTTTTTATTTTTATTTCGTGAGGAAGATCAGCCCTGAGCTAATATCCATGCGAATCCTCCTCTTTTTGTTGAGGAAGACTGGCTGTGGGTTAATATCTGTGCCAATTTTCCTCCACTTTTATATGGGACGTCACCACAGCACTCCGGGTCAAGCGGTGCATCAGTGCGCACCCGGGATCCGAACCTGGGCCTCCAGAAGCAGAGCGCATGCGCTTAACTGCTACACCACGGGGCCAGCCCAATTGGGCTCCCCTTTTGTCCTGCAAAACCTCTGGGTAGAGCTTGTGGCTTGCACGGTGAGACCCTCCCACTGCAGTAGGGGCCCACCTCTGTTCTGGCCTCACTTTGTTGGAGTATAAGTTACCTCTGTGGGTATCTGACACCCTTCTTAGGCTGGAAGCTCCTCCAGGGAAGGGATCTGACTTATCCATCTCCAGCTGTGTCTCACCCGTGCCCAGCATGGTGCCCACCACAGAGACACCATCAGGACATGCTGACAGGATTGGCACAAAGGGAGACAGAGATGGGCATCTCTTAGGCTTGGAACAGGTCAGAGGGAATCAAGAATGAAGGGGAGAGAACTGAATTGTGTGGCAACTGTTTGAAAAGCAAGAAGTACAGAGATCTTTAGCAAAACCTTGACTGCTAACAAAAGAGAGAAAACCATGGACTAATTCCTCCATCAATGACTGCACTGACTAAATGCATTCTGGATTAAAGACACTGTCTCCAGACAGGGGAGTTGGTTGGGGCAGGAGCCAACGACCAGTGGCCCTAAGGGGTGTGGCAAGTGAGGGATTGCCTGTAATGGGCCAAGAAGGCCAGACTGTGGGGTGGCAAGTGGGCAGGGCTCAGCTGAGATGCCAGGCATTGAGCCAGGTTGGGCAGCCAGAGCTGGACTCTAGCCGGAGAGTTGGTGTATAAGCCAAAATCCCAACTCACCATTGCCATCGTTGACAAGGGTCAACTGAGCAGGCTTGGACGTTAGCCAAGCCAACCCAGATCCAAAGCAAATGCATCCCCAGAAGGGACCTGCAGGGTAAGGGAAAGGCAGCGTCTGCGAGCTCAGTGGGGCTGGGGCTCCTGCCGCCATCCTGACACTGGCTCGTAGCAAGGGTGGGCCATGGCCCAAGGCTTCTTAAGGGTCCCCAGGCTCACAGCTTTCCAGAGCTTTGCCCACTCGGCCCAATCCTTAAATCAGGCTCCCAGACTGCCGGTGCTGCCTGTGCAGGGAGCAGAGCGCCTGACCTGACTGCATCTGGTTTTTCCTCTGGTCCCTGGGGAGTAGATGTCCTGTAGATGTCTCTGAGAAGAGCGCCATCAGTTTAACATACAGACTACTCTTACACACACACACACACACACACACACACACCGCCATCCTAAAGAGAAAAGGATAACACGTGCAAATCCCAGAACTGGCAAAGAGAGCAGACTGGCATGGGGGTGATGACATCAGGGCAGCGAGGGTGCTGATTGGGCATTCACGTGTCTCTGAGCTCTCCACGAGCCTCTGTGTGAATCCCTTAGCTCTTTAGAGTTCAGATCCAAGAACAGCCATCTTTTCAAGTGCTAAGGTTCTCAGAGAATCGAAAAAATAGAAAAGCCTGCATTGGCAATGAATATTTCTCCATTAGATATTTTCAGCCGCTCTTCAAGCACAGGCCGGGGTAGTTTTAGCAACCCGGAAGTGGAGAGGGGATAACTGTCCCATTTTGCTTTCAAAGTGCTCCATTCCTTCAATTATCAGAGCTCATTCTTCCTGTGGTTCAGCAAGTGGGCTTGAGGAGACAAAGCCACGTGCCCTGAAAAGGGAGCAGAGCTGGCTCTGTGGCATGTTTGTGATTTCCTGAGCTACTATCTTTGGACTTGTGCCACACAGTTCAGGGATGTCTCTGCGCCCACTCAGCACCTTCTATCCCCTGTTCTTATGTACTGAGAAAGTGAGACCCCAGGGTGGGGGTTTGCCCTCAGGGCACAAACTGCTGGGAGAGGGGACAGCCCCCTGTGACAGCTCCCCGAGAAGAACAACACCAGGGGCCTCCAACAGCCAAAGTACTGGGTCATCACAGAGGGAAGGAGCAGAGAGCACACGTGGAGAATGGGACCAAGGAGGGGCATCTGATGTGGCAGAGAAAGACAGAGACAACTGCAGGGAGAGGGGGACAAGCTTTTAGGCTGGGGCTGCCCTGACTCCCGGTAGTTTCACACTTTCTCTCTGAGCTTGTTTTCCTGTCCACAAATGGGGTGCACGACAGAGTCCCTTTAGCTTGCCCTCTGTTGTTCAGCTCAAACCCCAGACACATTGGGGTGGTTCCCAGGTCTCCAGGGTTTTAGGAGCTGGGGGTGATGAGCAGGGGCAGAGGAGGAACAGTTGGGAGGGGAGGGGGCTGCAGGAAGTAGCAGAAGTCTCTCTGGCATCCTTACAGCTCATCCTGGGAGAGGAGACCCGAGCTGTATTCTGGAGCTGGCTGGCTGGGGAACATGGGCGCGGAAGAGGGTGCTGGGAGGGGAGCCATGGAAAATGTGGCTGGAGGGTGCTCAGAGGCCCATTAAGCAGCCTGGTGCTAAGCTGCCAGTGAGAAGGCATGTTCCCCAGGGCTCTTTAGGTGGTGACAGGGCAGGTGCTTGGGAGAATCTGGGTGTTTTTGCTTTTCTAAGTTTTCCCCCAAAAGGGGGTGGTGGAGAGCTAGCATTTACTGAGCACCTTCTCTGCACCAGGCCCTCAAATTGTCCCGTTACTTGCAAGAGGTCATCATATTTTACGGGAAAGACCTGAGGTTCAGAGATGTTACGCATTTTGTTGAAGGTCAAACAACTGAGAAGCAGCATAAGGCGGATTTGAGCCTGCTCTGTGTGGGTCTCAAGCCCTAGCTCTTTTCACATCATCAGTGGCATTTCTTCTGAATTCTCTAGAGCCCTGAGTTCCTCTAAGATCCCTTAAGGTCACCGCAGCAGGTGGGCACTGAAGGTGCCAGGAAGGCTGGCAGCAAGAGCAGCTCCCATCCTCTGACAGCTTCTGGGGTGTGTGATGCATTTACAAAAGTCTGTGTTTGGTTTAGTGCTCTGCTGTCACCATCTTGAAATTTTATCATTTTTTAACAAGGGGTCCTGCATATTTTCTTTGCACTGGGCCACAAGTTACATAGTCCATCCCGCTGATGGGGTTTTCACATAAGGTCTCACTTGAGAAAGGCATTTGCTGCTAGAGTCCCACCGGTGGTGGCAGCCCCTGCCTTCTCCCTGGGCCCCTCAGCTCTGCTGGACTGGGGGACAGGGCTTTGGAGGGGCAGGAACTCCGTGGCCGGAGCTTACCCTGTGCCTCCTCTGTCAGTGAGGCCATTGTGGATTTGCACCAGATCTTTGCCAAGGCCTGAAGGTCTGCATCTCCAGCTGGCCCATTGGGGCCTGGGTGAGCAGGCAGTCCTGGCAGAGGCCCCCTGCCCCACCTTTCCCCGCCTCCACCTGAGAAGTCCCTCTCCAAGGCCCTCTCCTCCAGGCTGGCGGCACTTCTATCCTCCTGGGGTGTGACACCGGCCCCTTAAAACCCGCAAAATCCCTCAGAGGGAGCAGAAGAGGAAAGACAAGTTTGCAAAAGCTGTTTTTCTAGGAGGAAGTGATATATTTTTAGTTTCTTATCTACATTTCCCTTTTAAAAATAATATATATGAACCCATTTGAGAAAATTTGACAATCTAGAGAAGCAGAAAAATTTAAAAGCTATATCAACCATAGTTCTACATCCCAAATATAACCACTGTAAGCATTTTGTTGTGTTTTCTTCAAATTTTTTTTCTATGCACAGATCTTGGGTTTTTTCCCCCCGTTTTATTTACATAATGTCACACATATGAATATTGAATTTCAATCTTGATGTTTTTTGTTTTTTACTTAAGATTGTAGCACAACTGTTTTCTCATGCTGAAAGTATGATTTTGATGGCTGTATGATGCTCTAGTACCTGTGAGCATGCCCTCATCCCTGCAGCCATCTCCCATCATTGGCTCTTAAATTTGTTGCAACTTTTTGTTACTAGAAACACTCATCTCTGCATCTGAAATGTTCATATGCGAGAGCGTCTCCTTAGGACAGGTTTCCAAAAGTAGAATGACAAACAAAAGGTAGAAGCAGGGTCAAGGCTCCCACTCTGTCCACCTTGCGTCACTGCTCTCCGAGCTGGCTACACCACCCTGATGGCCCCGAGGGCTGCACAGCAGGACCCCTGCATCGTGCCTCTCCCACACTGAGTGTGACATTTTGTTGTTCACTTTCCTAAGTCAGAGAGCCCCACTTTTCCCCAAGGTCACAATGGGAAGCGGGCCTAGAAAGACGAGGTCTGCACTTCCTGTAGTTGCGTGGTTGAAGGTGCCGTCCCTTCGGTAGTGGAATGTCCTGTGTAAGCTCCCACTTGGAGTTTATCGCAAAGGAGGCACATTTTTCTTTTTTAATGGAGTTTATAAGCAGAGGTTTCAGAGGGCCTATCCCTGCCAATCAAGTATTGAAGGGCAGGTTTGGGGAGACTGGCTGGAATTTTGGGGGCTGGAAGGCAGGATATCGTATATCCAGGAGGTTGGGGCAGAGCGGGCCAGCAGCAGACACACCTTGCTGAACCTGGGAAGGTGTGGAAGGACAGGGACACATGGATAAAGGGACAGACAGCTGAAGGGATGTGACTCGGGAAGGCAGGTCATGTGGGGGAAGCCCTGGAATGGCGGACTCAGGAGACCTGGTTCCAGACCAGCTACTGACTCACCTTATGACCTCGGATGGGTCACTTCTGTCACTGGTGGGGCACTCTGGGAGGGAGGCCTCTTGTGGGAGCCAGGGCTGAGGGGGATGTGGAGCTGCAATTCAGTTACCACAGAGGTCTCAGTCAACCCCCCAAAGCTCCGGAGCACGTGGCCCTTCAGACCCTTCAGGCGGCGAGGCACACCACAGCACCCACAACAGCCCTCTCCGGCCTTCCAATACACAGATGTCAGACTAGACAGGGCCCCATCTCTATAAAGATCTGTGACTCTGTTGTCCTGAAGCCTGGGGCCACCTATCTGGCCCTGGATAGGGCAGTGGTGCCAGAGTCATCCCCAAAGGCAAGGGTGTCTTTGGGTGGGAGATCTGAGCCTGGCCCTGACCTCTGTGGGTGGGGCTGGGTGACCGAGGGCTTGTGGGGCATCTCCCTGAGCAGACCTGTTGGCCATCCTGCTGCCCATGGTCAATTTCTATCAGGAGTTGGTCTCCAGCCACAAGTACAGCCTGCAAGCAGAACAGTGACTTTGACAAGCTGCTGAATCACTATGAGGCCAAACTGACTGCAAGGAGAGGGTGCTGGAGACCTTCTTCACTGACCCCATGTTCCAGCTGGCACCTAGCCCTGTCCTTGAGGACGCATGCCTGGGGAGCCTGCTGGGGGGCCACGGCAGTGAGGGCCCCAGCAGGGAGGAAGCCACAGCTTGGGACAGCAGGGGGCAGCGGGGGGCCATGGCCGGGAGGGCCCAGGCCATAACAGACCCCAGCTCTGGGCTGCCTGGAGAATGGGGTTAGAGCCAGACCCTGACCCAGCGGACTGTAGGCCTGTCCAGCTCCACAGAGCAGGCAGTGTGGGAAGGTGAGTGGGAGCTCCTGGTCCTGAGCCCACCTCCAGGCCCTTCCTCCTGCCGGCTTAGAGCCTCAAGCTATGGGCTCTTGGCCCAGACAAGACCCTGGAAGAGCCTCCACGTTAGAGTCTGAGATCAGAAGTGCTGTGGGTGTCCATCCTCAACCCTGCTGGTGGGAGTGCTGGGAGCTGCGAGAACCATTCTCCATCCACTTTGTCTCTCTCTCCCTCTCTACATTACTGCTTTCTCTCTGACTTGCTTCATCACTGTCTCTCCTTGCATCTTTCCCCATCCTTTCCTCTGTCCCTGTCCCCCTGCCTCTGCCTGCTGCAGATTCCCAGGCACACTCTGACACTGCACGAGCTCCTGGCCCACTTTTCACGAGCACATCAAGCCAACAGCCTGGACGACGCAAGGGCTAAACTGGGGGTGCTGTTTGTGTGAGCCCGGCTCTTGGGTGTCCCCACCAGTGGAAAGGTGAGGGCTGAGGATGCTCCCCAGAGAGAGTTTGTTGGGCCCCAGATGGTAAAATCTCATGTTCAGGTTAAGATCTCAAGGGGTGGGGGTTGGGGGACCCCAGCTTGCCTCACCTGGAAGCAGGTTCCTCAGAGGAATCTGAGTTCACAGCTGAAGCCCAGGGGGCAGTTGGTGGGATGGTGTAGGTGGTGTGCTGTCCCTGGCAGAGATGGGGTTCGAGGAAGGGTCCTGGGCACTCACGTAAGGCCCATCTGCCAGGGGACTCGCAGGCACTCTGCCAACTTCCTCTGTTCTCCAGTGTCAGTGTCTCACAACCTGTGGTATAGGAGCCCCAGACGGTGTCCTGGGTGATGGGCCTTCATGTGTCTAAGGCTGCAGTCAACAGCATGCATCGTCATGGGTGGAGAATCCCATGATTTGTCCAGTGTCAGAGGCCCCAGCCCTCTGGTCAAGGCCCCTCCATTGCTCCTCTTTCAGTCCTCAAAGCCAAGGGGGAACCTTCCTCTGCCGGGGCAGAAGCAGAAGGACCAGGGAGGAGGCGCCTACAACAGCCCAGGCAGCAGCTGACGGTGGCCGGCACCAGGTGGTGGCAGTGGAGGTGAGGAGGAGGTTCAGATTCGGGATGTGTTTTGAAGATGGAACCAACAGGAGTTTCTGATGCATTAGATGTGAGGAGAGAGAAGATGGGACTCAAGGGTGATTTCAGAGTTTTTGGTTGAGCAAGCAGAAGGTTGGAGTTGCTGCTAACCGAGATAGAGAAAGGTACAGGAGGGGCAGGTGTGGAGGGGGAGTCTTTCTTGCTTCATTGGAGCTTGACTGGGGGCATGTTGAGCTTGAGATGGACAACAGTGGTGGAGAGGACAAGAAGGGAGGAGGGCGTTTGAGTCTGGAGTGTAAGGGAGCGAGCCATTTAGGAGCCATCAGCTCGGAGATGGTATTTAAAGTCACAAGACTGGTGAGATCACCAAGGGAGTGAGTTTAGGCAGGAACGAGATGCACACCAAGAGCTGAGCCCTGGGGTCGGCACGTTATGGAGGCCAAGAGATGATGAGCAGCCTTGTACTCAGTGATAGGCTGCCAGAAGCTGCAAAGGTCAGTCTGCAGCATGTGGGGTCCAGTTTCCAGCCCTGCTCAGTGCCCTAAATGGCTTCCTGAGTCCAGCAAAAGGCAGCCAGTAGGGACACGGTTCCCAGGTGGGCAGAGGGAGGACCAGGCTGGACCAGGGCAGGGCACAGGCCCCGGAGTGGAGGGTCATTCAGGGAGCAGATGTAATCAGAGCGTGATTGCAGACTAACAAAAACCATTGTGGGGTGGAGACCCCAGTCCTCTTGTGCCCCAAGGAGCCAAATCCTGCACACTTCCCCAAGGAGAAGACTTGGGGCTCCAATGAGGCTCCTCGTCACTGCGGGATGGCTTGTCCCGGTGCAGGCAGGAGCGAGGAAGTCACATGGGTGCCAAGGCATTTTTCCCAAGACACTGATCCCCTTTCCCAAAGCCTACTCATCCTTTGTCCTACCTGATCTCCTGCACCTGGCCTGAGCACAGCCCTAGTGGCACAGAAGGCGGTTTTCCTATCGCCCTGACAGCAGCCCTTTCATCCTCCTCTCTCCCTCCCTTGGGGGACTGGGCAAGGCTCCCAGCCCGGCAGGAAGCCATCAGATAACCTATCCTCCCTGGGTGTGCTCAGAAACACTCCTCCCCTGGGGCTGGCTCTTTCCTACCTCTGGCCTTTGTCCCACTTTTTCTCCTGAACCTCATCTCTTGGGCTCAATGTAACCCAGGTGGTCACTTCCAGTTCCCCCGGGAGGCTGCGGCCCAAGGAACTCCTCCCCAGTTGCGTGGACGGTGTGGCTCTCAGCACAAAACCCAGCCGGGGCTGGCAGGAGTCCTGAGCAGCTGCAGCTGGCACTTGTCTAACAGTGAAACTAGTGTTGCTACTCTGGGATCGCCCGCTTGTTTGTAGCAAATACAGCCCTCCTCAGCAAAATCCCCACCCTCGTCAAAAGAAATGGTTCTGCTTATCTTTGCTAACTTCAAAAAATGAATCCCTATCCAGGGAACTAGCATATCCTTGAAAAGTGCCTCCCTGTGCCCGATCCCTTCCAGAAGAGGGCTAGGGCCTGGGTTGCTGAGAAGAGCATTGCTGGGAAGGAGGGACTGAGGCCCCTAAGGAAGCGACCCCGTCTCCATGCCACAGTCTGATAACCAGAAAACAACGGGTAATAATAGTTGGATAATAACACCCTTGCAACCAGTGATACTAGCAACAGTGGTCACAGACCTTTACTCAAGCACCTGCCGTGTGCTGGGCCTGAGGTCAGCACGTGAAATGCATTCTCTTCCATCCTCACTCCGACATTCTACAGGTGAGCAAACTGATGGTCAGAGGGGCCCAGTAATTTGCTCATCGCTGTGTTCGTTAATCACTGATCCAGCTCCACCAGTGTCATTTCTCTTTGCTGGGAGTGTTAAATTGGACAGTGTCTACTAGAGAACTTTGGAAGCCATGCATATTAAGCAGCCCTCTTGGTGATCTGGTCGTGGTTGTAGAATTTGAGGCATCAGCAGACAAATAAGAGGTTTGTGCTTTTCTTGGAGTAAGTGGGGTACTTTCTCCAGATGCTCCTCCCCACAAAATTACTATCTTCCTAAGACTCCTGAAAACCCACCAAGGCTCTTAGCAAAGTTGGCAACTCACAGATCTCTTTTCCCACCAATGCTATTTTTTTTTGTGTGAGGAAGATCAGCCCTGAGCTAACATCCACGCTAATCCTTTTTTTTTTTTTTTTTTTGGCTGAGGAAGACAGGCTCTGAGATAACATTTATTGCCAATCCTCCTTTTTTTCCCCAAAACCCCAGTAGATAGTTGTATGTCATAGTTGCACATCCTTGTAGTTGCTGTAAGTGGGACGTGGCCTCAGCATGGCCGGAAAAGCGACGTGTCAGTGCACGCCCGGGATCCAAACCCGGGCCACCAGTAGCGGAGCGTGCACATTTAACCGCTAAGCCACGGGGCCAGCCCCACCACCAATGCTATTTTTAAAAAGCAGTTAAATGGCGCCACCTCCTGGAGGAGGGGTGTTGCGGCAGTCATAATAGGACAAATAGGAGAGTTGTCCTTATTCTCAGATTAAGGGGCAAGGTGTGTCTTGCTCCCACCAGATGTGCTGGAGCCTACTGGAGTCAGACTTTCCCTGAGCCAGCTGGATTGCCAGGTGCTCCAAAACTAAGCCATTCCAGGACCTGAACATTAAGGAAGCAACTGTATAACGTGCATTGGGGGAGGGGTGGAGACAGTAAGTGCAAAGGCCCTGAGGAAGGATGGGTGGGTGGAGTTATATGGATGGAGATAAGGCCAGTAGTGGTGTGGGGGGCAGAGTAATGAAGAAAGGTTGTTTCCTGTCCTCCTGTCCTTCCAGTTTTGCCATCTCTGTTCCACGTGGTTCAGACTTTTAAATCAGACCTGCTTTCTACCTATTAATCTCCATTTCCATTTCCAACACCTGTCTCCTTGGGCTGTCAGAAGGATGATGTGAGATCATGCCCATAGAGTGCCCAGCAGAGTGGGCATTCAGTATGAATGTTCTCTCCCCATTTGTGACCACAGGCTCCACCTGAGAATGCTGGGTGCCAGGCCTTCTTCCTAGGTCTGGCCAGAGGCCTGGCATTCCCTTCTCCCTGAGAGATGGGGGCAGCCTGTCTCTGACATTTTCTGTCCTGACAGGATAATGTACAATGAAGTAAAGGAGACAGAGAGCATCCAGGAAAACATAGCCATGGAGGGCATGATTGTCGAAGGCTGTGAGACCCTCCTGGACACCAGCCAGACTTTGTGAAATGGGGCATGGCACCCTGCCTCCCCCCAATATCAAGGTAGGCCCCAGCAGTGGTGGCACTTGGGGACATCACCAGTTGGTTTGGCTACTATGTGCCAAAACCTGCCAACATGATTGTGGAGTATTCCATGGCTGCTGGAGGAATGTGACAGCTGTATGTAGATGTCGGTATCTGCACACATGGATGCAGATATTACTGGATTTCACAGTTCCCTTCTCTCCAGATGTACACATGATTCTTCCCAGATGCCCTTGATGTGTCTGTGGATGTCATAGTAAACACTGACATGACCTTTTGGGGAGACAGGAGTGGAGGAGGAGGACAGATACTGATTGGCCCCATGAATCACAAGCATGTTCAGCATCTGAGGGGAAGTTGTGTGGGTCAGTCCGTCTGTCCCTTGCTCATCATTCTTAGCCCCTTGCAGGAGGCTGTGATCAGAGCGGTTCTCATGGGTAGGAGTTTGCCTTCACCCTCAGCCTCCACTCTCCTTGGGAGCGGTGTTTGAGAGGCACAGCCCTGTGAGGGGGCAGCTAGAGGCTGTGACTGAGGGGACTGACTTCCAACTCAGAGACGTTAGAGCCGCAAGGAGTTTGAGGGTCACCTCTTCAGATTCCACTTGTTTGGGACCCTCAGCTTCTGCTTGCATGCCCCCGAGGTGACCTCCACCTCAGATGGGCCTCCTGAGTTCCTTCTATCCAGCCCTGGGACTCTCTGAGCAGATGAAAAGCTCGCCAGCACGTCCTGCGGCCTGTGCAGCTGCCTTTGGCCCCTGCTTCCCTTAGCAAGGGTATCGTCGACTTGGACTTTTGTCCCGAGTCTCTGTGTGTGGCCCCCTGTGCCTTTTCCCAGGCCGACCCTGTGATCTGCTGAGCCCAGAACCAGCCTCCCTGTGTCCTGGCTCCAGCGGAGATGCAATGGGCCACAGCTGGAAGAGGCCCAAAGAATGACCTCTGCTGAGATGGGCAGTGTCACCACAGTCCAGGAGTCTGCTCCATTGCCCTGAGGCTAAGAATTTCCTTCCCACCTGAGGGGCTGGGGTACACGTGAAGACCAGAGAACGGGGCCCAGCAAGGTTCCATGCAGTGACAGACATGGACAGAAGGCAGAGTGGTGGTCCAGAGCAGGCCTGGGGAGATGGAGTGTCAGGGAGGGCTTCCTGAGGAGGCATCACTGCAGTCGAGTCTTGAAGGGTAAGTAGGCGTGCACAGGGTGGATGGGGTGAAGGAAGGGCCCTTCCAGGCCAAGGAGCAGCACTCAGGAGCCACAGGTAACTTGCCCTTGAACTAGAGTGGGACCAGAGAGGGGAGGCGATGGTAAGGAAGGAGAAGAGCTGGAGTAGCCTGCTGGCGGACCTTGAAGGCCTGAGTCTCGAGGACAGTGAGGAGCTGGCGGAGTAAGTGGGGAGAGGAGGCCTGGAGCGCGTCTTAAGGGAGCGGGGATGGCAAATGGGTTCATCACAGTCCCCTGCTCTGCCCGGGAGTGGCTTTGGAGTGCATATTGTCGAGGACTGGGGGCTCTCTGGGCTCTGCAGCCAAGCATGTCGTGACTGATGGGTGATGTCTGCTGCGGCTGTGTGTGGCAGGAGGTGCCCTGTGTCTCTTGCTCATCCCTCTGGGCCAGAGCCAGGTCCACACTTGTTCAGCCTCCTGCCTTCCCCAGACCCAACTCTAAAGAGATACAGCCTTTTAGATACAGGATACAACCTTCCTTAGAGAAGGAGTACAAACAATACTCTAGTTGGCCTAAATTCAGCCACCAATTAAGAAAGCTTTTAGGTTCAACAATATACTTCTCTTAATTTCAATCACAGAAACTAACTCCTAATCTAATGCTGCATTAATCTATTAATTCATAAAAGTACTACTGTTACTATGAGGAACAAGAATTATTTCTCCTTGCACAATCTTAGAACAGATAATCACCGAAAGTTAACAATAAAATAAATTCAACCCAACAATTATTTATTACATTAATTGTTAACCCAACACAGGTAGGTATTCAAGGAAAGATTTAAAAAAGTAAAAGAAACTCGGCAAACACAGCCCCCACCTGTTTACCAAAAGCATCTCCTCTGGCATTTCTTGTGTTACAGGCACTGCTTGCCCAGTGACACGGTGTAAAGGCCACAGTGACTGGACCCTGCAAAGACAGCATCATCATTTTTTGTCTAAATGAGGACTTGTATGAACGGACTTGAGGGTTTTACTCTCTCTTACTTTTAATCAGTGAAATTGACCTTTCCCTGAAAAGGCAGGAATGACAAAATAAGATGAGAAGACCCTATGAAGCTGTAATTAATTCAAAAAAAAAAAAGGTAAGCCAAATGAAGGGATAACAAAACTTAAATGGACTAACAATTTTGGTTGGGGTGACCTCAGAGAAGAAAAACTCTGAGTGATTAAAATCTAGACCAGCTAGTCAGAATATTTTGTCACTTATTGATCCAAAATATTGATCAACAGAACAAGTTAGCCTTGGGATAACAGCACAGTCCTATTCTACAGTCCATATCCACAATAGGGTGCATGATTGCGATGTTGGATCAGGAGATCCCAGTAGTGTAGCCGCCATTAATCACTCATTTATTGAATGATTCAAGCCCTACGCGATCTGAGTTCAGATCAGAGTAACCCGGTAAGTTTCTAGCTATTCCATATTTCTCCCAGTACGAAAGGGCAAGAGAAACAAGGCACACTTTACAAAAGCACATTCAAACTAATAGATGATATAATCTTAATCTAATATATATATATATATATATATATATATATATATATATATATATATATAGACCTGCCTATAAACGGGGTTTGTTAGGGTGGCTGATTAATTGCATAAAAAGTAAACCTTTATACCCAGAGGTTCACTTTTTCTCCCTAATAGCATGTTCATAATCAATCGTCTTTTATTAATTGTCACCAATCTACTTTCCATAGCATTCCTTACACTAATTGAATGAAAAGTATTAGGTTATATATGACTCCGTAAAGGACCACACATCATTGGCCCCATGATCTGTGGAGACACCAGTATTTATATCAGTGTCACAAGGCCATCAGCTGGAGTTCACATTGGAAAACGTACCCGGGAAGACACCTTACGAAGGACCCATTAGCACACAACTGAACAAGTAATGTGGACTTTTGTTGATGACCATGTGAAAACGTACCTGGGAAGACACCCTACAAAGCATCCACTAGCACACAACTGAACGAGTAATGTGGACTTTTGTCGATGGCTAGTATTTAATATGGTAGGATAGGGCCGGCCCCGTCGCTGAGTGGTTAAGTGGGTGCGCTCAGCTGCTGGTGGCCTGGGTTCGAATCCCAGGCACGCACCGACGCACTGCTTCTCCAGCCATGCTGAGGCCGCGTCCCACATACAGCAACTAGAAGGATGTGCAGCTATGACATACAACTATCTACTGGGGCTTTGGGGGAAAATAAATAAAAATTATAATAAAAAATTAAAATAAAAAAATAAAATGGTAGGATAAAGATGCAGGATTCTAAAGTGTTCATGGAAATGCTGAATGCACAATTCAGAAACAAGGAATAATCGACAAGGTAAACCAACTCCACTAGAATTATAATTGCTTACATGTACACAGTAAGAGTTTTTGCTGAACAATTAAGTATTCATGTATTTGTCTTGATGAAAACATGAAATTTTATGTTGAATAAAAATGGGCCATTTTCCTGTATTAGTACATTACTACTCATCATTTAGTCAATTTCTATAGTTAATGGAGTTATAAACATAATTACAAAGGCATGCATCCATCAGAAAATAACTATGAGTGAATCTGGAAATTGTAGGGCCAAAAATAATGTTTTCAATATTATGTATTAGAACATGTATATACATAACAAGAATGAGAGAAAACTATGATTAAAGGAGATTAAAATGTAATCTAATCTTAAAAAAATAAAAAGAGTGTCAGTCCTGGGAGACTGGGGATAGGCAGTAAAATTTCACAGAATTCCGAGACTGGAAATGGGCCATTCCCTACTTTCATTCTTTTATTGTCATTGCCAAGGGAATTTTTCCACCAAGAACAGAGAGATGGTAGGGAAAGAGGACATGGAAGGATATTACAGACGTGAGAAGGGTTCCATTTTCAGGACACCTTAGAGCAGCCAGGTGTCCATATTCTAGCCACAAAGAATTTCCCCTGGGAGACGCCTTCTGTAGCTCTTCCCTCCCAATTTCCACTCATTGCTCTTGGTGAGATCATCCTAAATGAGAACAGGCTGGGAGAAACACAGAGCTGCCTGGAGGAAAGCCCATCTTGTAAATTGACCCTGCCCTGGAGCTGGCTGGGCAGAGGGCAGGAGCTGCACGATTGATACCGACTCCTTTTCAGTCCAGGGACTTTCCTTTATTGCCCTTTGGGGAATACACTGACTGTAACACTGAGGTTCACTGAAGGCCAATGGGATCAGGTGTGAGACAAGGGGGCAATAAAGCACTTGATGCATGTTTTCATGTGTATCAATATGTGCATAACTAGGGAGAAGGGCCTTAACATCTTTATGATCCTTAAGGGAAATTTGACTCACACCAATTTAGGACTCATTGGCAATAACGTGTCATGTAGAAGAAGGATCGTCAATCTAAATGAACTTATTCACACACTCAGTGTCCTAGTCTGTATGGGATGCTGTAACAAAAATATCATAGACTGGGTACTTTATTTATTTATATTTTTCTGAGGAAGATTCACCATGAGCTAACATCCGTGCCAGTCTTCCTCTATTTTGTATGTGGGTCATGCCCACAGCATGGCTGCTGATGAGTGTTATAGGTCTGTGTCCAGGAACCGAACCCAGGCCACCGAAGAGGAGCTCATTGAACTTAAACACTAGGCTATGCGGCAGGCCCCTAGACTGGGCATTTTTGGGTTTTGTGTGTGTGTGTGCGTGAGGAAGATCAGCCCTGAGCTAACATCTGATGCCAATCCTCCTCTTTTTTGCTGAGGAAGATTGGCCCTGGGCTAACGTCTGTGCCCACCTTCCTCTACTTTTTATATGGGATGCCGGCACAGCATGGTTTGAGAAGAAGTACATTGGTGCGTGACTGGGATCTGAACCTGTGAACGCTGGGGCCACCGAAGCGGAGCACCCACACTTAGCCACTGCACCACTGTGTCATCCCTAGACTGGACACTCTTAACAACAGAAGTGCATTCCTCACAGTTCTGAAGACTGGGATGTTCAAGATCTAGGTTCAAGCTGATTTGCTTTTGGTGACAGCTCTCTTCCTGTTTTGCAGAAGGACAGCAGCTTGCTCTACCCTCATCTGGCAGAGAGAGTTCCAGCCCTCCATCTCCTTGTAAGGGCACTAATCCCATCACGGGGGCTTCACACTCATGGCCTCATCTAAGCTAATTAAATCCCAAAGGCCCCACTTCCAAATACCTTCACATCGGGGATTAGGATTTGAACATATGAAATTGGGTTACATAGACATTCAGTCCATAGCATTCATGAAACCAACAATTAACAAATATTTATAGAATTCATACAGCCCAAACTGAAGAATGTTCTGGAGATCACGTGGCAAATGATACAATGTCTTTCCTTTCATAGAGTCTCCTAGTGGAGGCAGTAAAAATTAACAGCCAAACAAAACTTGTAATATTTGAAAGCTAACATAGATCAATTATGATAGACTGTACTTACAATTGTCTTCTGGTAAGACAGGTCTGATTATCAGAGTCCCGATTAAGCAAATTCCCCTGGGTGAGAGCCTGTGTGGCAATCTCACCTAAAAAGGCTCTTTCCTTTTTGAAATTTTATTTCATCTAGTCCTGTTTGCTTCCACATCCCTTTGGTGTTTTTTCAAACATACAGTATTTATTAAATCAATGTTTAATTGTTGCTCTGCCTTTACCACATCTGACTTGAAGCAGAAGTTACTGGAATTAGGGACAGCCCTGTGACTTAGCGGTTAAGTGTGCACACTCCGCTGCTGGAGGCCTGGGTTCGGATCCGGGAGGGGAACCGACGCACTGCTTCTCCGTCCATGCTGAGGCCTCGACCTACATAGAGCAACTAGAAAGATGTACAGCTATGACATACAACTATCTACTGGGGCTTTGGGGGGAAAATAAATAAATAAATAAAATCTTAAAAAAAAAAAAAGAAGTTACTGGACTTGGCTGGAACCAAATTTCAGTTCATTTTTCCTGCTCTTTCTGCTCAGAGTCTCTTCTCTCACTGTTGAAATAGCAAATGCCTTAGGGAAGAAGCCACATGGAGTTGGTGCTCACAATCTTGTGCTTCCCTCGTCTCAGAGATTATAGACCCTCAAGTCCTGTCTGCACAGGATTTTCTACAACTCTTCAAACAGCCGTTCTGTGTGCTTTGTTCAGCTTTTATAGCTGTCCAGGAAAAGATACTCAATAAAAGTGGAAACTGCAGTCATTTTATCCTGAAATGTTTTAAATATTTTAAACCAATGAATATTTGTCATTTTTCAAGGTGCATTTCTATAATTTTATAAGAAACATTTAAATAGGAATTTTAACAGCAATATTGGCTGTTCTTTGGCCAGAATTCCATGTCATTCATTGTTTAGAATTATATCTAAGCTTTGCTGCACTCTCTTCAGTGCCTTTTTTTTTTTTTTTTTAGATTTTATTTATTTTCCCCCCAAAGCCCCAGTAGATAGCTGTATGTCATAGCTGCACATCCTTCTAGTTGCTGTATGTGGGACACGGCCTCCGCATGGCCGGAGAAGCAGTGCCTCGCGCGCGCCCGGGATCCGAACCCGGGCCGCCAGCAGCGGAGCGCGCGCACTCAACCGCCAAGCCACGGGGCCGGCCCCTCTTCAGTGCCTCTTAAAATATCACTGTTCTTTACATTTAAATATCTTGTGATGGCTTTGTATCAGTCACCTCCTTTGTACCATTTCAGATTCTCTTGGGTCCTCATACCCTTGAGTCGTATGTCATTTAGCAACCAGCTTTGCAGGTATCATATTTGCTTTATGCAAGTGCCTCCTGACTGCTCCCCACATTTTTTCCCTGTGCCTTCTGCCTCTCCCTCTTGCCCCGGGGTGTCCATGTTGATGCTGAGGTGTGAAAAAACTCCTGATCAAGCCCACTCATGCACGACCACGTTCCTTGTTGTGTGGATGTGTGTGTGTTCAGCAATTCTGTATGGTCACAGGGTGCATGGCTATTATGGCATCTATGTGAAGGTGTGCTTTGTTGACGTGTGTGTGTTTAGAGAGTTCAAGTCACTGTGGGCTCTGAGACAGTGTGTGGTCTGTATGTGTGTGAGTGTGTATGTTCTGAGTATCAGTGTGCATTATCATGCGTAGTTTAGTCTGAATGCTGCTCGTCATTTGCAAATAGTGTGTATGTGGGTGTGGGTGTGTGTTGTCAGCATTTCCACGTGTTCAGAGGATGTCTGTCATTGTGGCAATGTGTGGAATAAGTATGTTGTTAGAGATCAGTGTGGGCACCAACAATGTTTGCCTGTTACTAGTTCAACACTCAACACCCCTGAAGAAACATTGAGTCCAGACATTCACAGGTCCCATCAGGCCCACAGAGATCCTACTCAGCTGTTTTCTTCCCATCACAGAAATATGAACAGGTAGCAAAGGACCACTTGATACTTGAGGAATTCCATGAAAGATGGAGAAAGAAACACATACACTGAAGTGAGGGACTAAAGGAGCAGGAGGGAAATCTAGAGATCATAGTGAAACGTCAATTGCATATCTAGTAACATATTCAAAACAATTAGAGATGGGCCAGTCCCATGGCCTAGTGGTTAAGTTCAGAGAACTCCACTTCAATGGTCCAGGTGCAGTTCCTGGGCGTGGACCTACACCACTCATCCGTGACCAGGCTGTGGTGGCCACCCACATACAAAGTAGAGAAAGGCTGGCACAGATGTTAGCTCAGGGTGAATCTTCCTCAGCAAAAAGAAGAAGATTGGCAACAGATGTTAGCTCAGGGTGAATCCTCCTCAGGAAAGAAAATAGAAAAGATAAAACAACCAGTAAGGGTATATATATGTATTGATGTTACTGCACAATATTGGGGTTCTCTTGCCCGATGCACATTAAAAAAGCCAATTATTCTGGCATCAGCTTTTGGGAAATGAAGTGTAGCTTTATTTTGTGAGATTGATCTGCAAGGAGACAGGGGGCATGTGTCTGTCTCAGATCTGTCTCCCTGATCCAGGTCTTGGGGCACAATTTATGAGATGAAGGGCACGGTGGTCTGACATGTGGAGGTACATGATTGGAAGTAAGGAGAAGTGAGGGAATTGATGATCTGTGCAAGCAAAGTCAAGCTGCATGGCTCTTCATCGGTTGTGTGTGTTCACAAATTGGCAGTGTTACCATGATCGGAGAATGGAGTTTTTATCTCCTTGATGTCAAAAAGGTCACATATAAAGCATTTGTGAACTCCCAGTTAATGAGTTGGTGGTCCCAACTGGTCTGAACTGGACGAGGGTTCTCAGTTCCTGAAAGAAAACTCTTAACTACTCTGTTGATAAGATGGGGTCACTTGAACTGGTCCTGGAGGACCCATGGTTAGGTTTGTATATGCGTATCTATGCATATGCCTGAGATTATCTGTATGTGTGTTAAATGTAGAGTATACACAAAGCGAGACTCTAGTGAAAGTGGTCAGGACAGATTTTAATCAGGCATATACCACTGCAATAGGGAAGAGGGAACAGGATGAACTGAACTCAATTTGATTTGTACAGAGGTGACTGTGCATTTGAAAGGGAGAATGATGGAGCAGGCAGAGGGGTGAGCAGGGGCTCAGTAGAGTCAGGGAGGGAAAAGTTACAGAATGTTTGTCAGTGCACTGTGATCTGGCCAGTTGTGTCTGCTAGTTGGAAATGACCAAGTTTCACTTCTCTCCTCTCACAGAGTCTGGGAGACAGACACCCTGCCCTTCTCAAGGAATGGCTCTCGGGACCTTGAGAAATGCACTCCTGAGTTATAGGAGACACACATACAACTCAAAAGGACAGAGGAAAGATTCACAGTTGTAAGCACTTTTGGGTAAATTCTCTAAGAAAAGAATGTCAGGGGCCAATGATCGAGTGTTGGCCAGAATAGTCAATTCTTTTGGCTGACTTGAGCTTTCTCAGGCAGGCACTTTAAGGGGGCAAGGGTCATCCTAGGGATGTGGATTTGAGCTGTTAGAATCTATGTCAGTGTTTAAGTCTTATAAAGTGTGTGTGGGGGAGTGAAATCATTTGTGCTGAGAGGCTGTAGTTATTATAGGCCAAGATCGAGGCCTAGACAAGAATAGGGCTTAAAGGAGCCTGACTTGAGTTTGGTCAAGTAGAGGAAACTATATATATAAATAATATATGTATATTTTTTGAATAATACAAATCACTATATTGAATAATATAATATATTGAATTAAATAATATAAATATATATTTAATGAATATATAATGAATGTGTATGTTTATATATATTTGAATTAAATAATATAAATATACATATAAGATTTAAAGGAATATTCAGACATAATAACAGAAATTTACAGATTTGATAAAAGACTTCTACTCTAGATTCAGGCAGCTGAATACATCTCAAGCACAATTAAAAAAAAAAAAATCTAGAGCCAGATCCATCCAGGGAAAGCAAAGAAGATATTCAAAGCCCCACAGAGGAACAGAACACTTATGGAGACTTACATTTAAACCTATGATACATTTCTTAACAATGGAAGGCAAGAGAGAGTTGGATTAAATCTTCAAGGTACAGAGAGAAAATAACTTTCAGTGTATATCCAATCAAACCATATTTCAAGAACTAAGGTGACTTAAAAATATTTTTATGCAAACATTTACTAAGAGTATTACCATGAACAGATGTTCAAGGAACTTCTAAAGGATGTACTTTAAGGGGGCCAGCCACCTGGTGTAGTGGTTTAAGTTCAGCACACTCCGCTTCCAAGGCCTGGGTTCATGGGTTTGGATCCCAGGTGTGGATCTACACCACTCATCAGCCATGCCATGGTGGTGACCCACATACAAAACAGAGGAAGACTGGCACAGATGTTAGCCCAGGGCTAATCTTCCTCAAGGAAAAAACTTAAAAAGTACAAAAGAATGTACTTTAAGGAGAAAGAAATTGATAGAAGAAGAAATGCTAAGAGGTAAAAATGGATCCTGAGGATAAAAAAGGGTAAACATCTGAATAAATCATTGAAAGCATGACTTTATGAAACAATAATAATATTGACAATGTATAACTGATGCAGTTAAAAACTAATGACAAGGGAACTTCTGTTTTAGAGGAGACTAGGACAGGAAAGCATTCTTGCTGCAAAACTGGACAAAGCCAGATAAATTATAGATATATTTTTAGAGCATCAGAGAACTTCAGAACCAACCAACTAAAATTCCAGAAAGAAGAAAAAGTCTTTTATGTGAGCAAGGATTTTTATCTTTCTTTCCCCTGGAGGCGTTTTCTGATTCTAGCTGGTTGCCGAGGATCTGGCTTGCTCAGTCAGAGCCTCGGCTAGGGAAAAGAGAAACTAGCCAAACTTGTAGTGATTCAGCAGGACTGGTGTGGCAGAGGAAACCTGAGGGCTTGCAAACACACAACTGCTCTTTCTCACAGCACCTGTACTAAGTTTTGGTGCCACACAGGAATCTGGGGAACTAGGCCAAAAGTTTCCACAAAACAAAGTGAAACCTCCAGAAGTGGTGGAAGTGGCCTAAGTCCAACATACTGCTAGTCTGACCTTCAGGGAATTTGCCATATTGTGAAGCGATGTAAGGTAGGAGGCTGGAGAGCTGCGCTGAGATGTCTGAGGGGTGTAGCTGAATTTTCTGTGGTGTCCCAAATCTGAAGAGACAGATCTACCAGACTTAGAACCAGACCCATGTGAGGGGGAGGGGCGCACAGCAAACAGGAACTGGGGAAAGCGGAAGGGCTGGGTTTACTAAAAGTGAGACCCAGCCCCAACTCTGATCAACGTCTGATTGGACTCAGGTGCTCCAATCTCACTCTGTTTCTCAATGGACAATAAGGTCACGTGGAGCCTCTCGAGTTACGTTACACAGACCTTCCAAAGACACTGGTGAGAGGATGGAGAAGGCAAGCCACAGACTGGGAGAAGACCTTTGCAAATCACATATCTGACAGGACTATAAAGAACTCTCAAAACTCGGCAATAAGAAAATCCAAGTTTAAAATGGGCACAGATTTGGACACTTCACCAAAGGAGATACACAGATGACAAATAAGCACAGGAAAAGATGCTCAACGTCATTAATCGTGAGAAAAATGCACATAAAAACCACATTGAGATACTGCTATGTATCTATTGGAATGACTAGAATTAAAGGGGATGAACATACCAAGTGTTAATGAGGATGGAAAGTAACTGGAACACTCCTATATTGCTGGTGGGAACACGAAAGTGGTTCAGCCTCTTTGGAAAACAGTTTTATTTATTTTTTTGTGAGGAAGATCAACCCTGAGCTAACATCCATGCCAATCCTCCTCCTTTTTTTCCCCCAAAGCCCCAGTAGATAGTTGTATGTCATAGTTGCACATCTTTATAGTTGCTGTATGTGGGACGTGGCCTCAGCATGGCCGGAGAAGCAGTGCACCGGTGCACGTGTGGGATCCGAACCCGGGTCGCCAGTAGTAGAGCGGACACACTTAACCGCTAAGCAATGGGGCCGGCCCCCGGAAAACAGTTTTAAAGTGGAGTTTGTTATGGTGCTGTAACAAATTACCACAAATATCATGGCTTAAAACAACTCAGATTTATTGTTTTACAGTTCTGTAGGTTAGCAGTCTGACACGGGTCTCCTTGGGCTAAAAGCAAGGCGTTGGCAGAGCTAGGTTCTTTTGGGGGGACTCTAAAGGTTAATCCATTTCCTAGCCTTTTCAAGCTTCTAGAGACCACTACATTCCTTAGACTGTGGGCCCCCTCTGCCACCCTCAAGACCAAGAACTCTGCATCTCTCTGGCCCTGCTTCCCTTGTTGCATCTTTTTCTACTCTACTGTTTCTCTCTCCCTTTAAGGGTCTTTGTGATTCACTGGACCCACCTGGATAATCCAGGATAATCGCCCTATTTTAAAGTCAGTTGATTAGCAACCTTACTTCCATCTGCAAATTTAATTCACCTTTGCCAAGTAAACTAATATATTCCCAGGTTCCAGGGATTAGGACATCTTTGTGGGCCATGACTTTGCTACACAATAAAGTTTTTAAAATAAAGTTAAACATACAGATACCATGTGACCCAGCAATTCTACTTCTAGGTGCTTACCCAAGACAAGAAGACTTATGTTCACACAAAAACTTGTTTGTAAAGATTTATAGCAGCTTTGTTCATAGTCGAAAAAGACAAAACTGAAAATAACTCAAATGTCCTTCAACTGGTGGATGGATAAACTGTGGTACATTCACACAATAGATACTACATTCAGCAATAAAACAGAAGGAACTGTTGATACAGACAACAACATGGATGAACACTCAAATCAATGTATTGTGCTAAATGAAAGAATTCAGACTCAAAAGGCCAAATACTGTAGGATTCCATTTATAAGATATTCTAGAAAAGACAAACCATAGGGAAAGACAACAGATCATTAGTCACCAGGGGTTAAGGGTGGGGGAGGAGTTGACTACAAAAGAGCAGCTGAAGGGAGTTCTGGGTGCTGGAACTGTTCTGTATCTTGATTTTGGTAGTGACACAGCTCTATGCATTTGTCAAAACAGTTGTAACAAGAGGAAAACAAATACATCATTTCTCACCTATGAGAGTGGCAAAACTTTAAAAATCTGACAATGCCAATCTGACAATTCCCAGGGCAAGGATGACTCAGACACTGTTGGTGGGAATGTAAATTGCTAAAACTTCAGAGGATGATTTGGCTGCAGCTCCTCAAGTTGCAGATGCACATCAGCCTTTGTCCCAGCAATCTACTCACAGGCAGGTGTCTATTCTAGGGAGTCTACACGTGTGCTCGAGGAGACAAATATAAAGATAGTCATTAAACATGGTAGGGGAGGAGCCGGCCCAGTGGCGCAAGCGGTTAGGTGCACATGCTCCGGTGCATGTGCTCTGCTGCGGCGGCCTGGGGTTCACTGGTTCGGATCTGGGGTTCACTGGTTCTGATCCCGGGCGTGCACCGACACACCTCTTGTCAGGCCATGCTGTGGCAGTGTCCCATATAAAGTGGAGGAATATGGGCACGGATGTCAGCCCAGGGCCAGGTTCCTCAAGCAAAAAGAGGAGGATTGGTAGATGTTAGCTCAGGGCTGGTCTTCCTCACAAAAAAAAAATTTAAAAAAAAACAAAAACATGGTAGGGGAATGAATTAATTGTGGTTAGTAGTTATTTAAAAAAGAAAGAAAAAAGTGCACATGGGAAAGAATCAACCCTGCTGGCTACACATATGATCTGAGAAGGCAACTCATTAGTTTGTCTCCTTAATAGTACGTAGCACAGAGAGCACTGTACTAGGAATCTGGAGACAAGCATCTGAGCATTTAGTTCTAACTCTGCCACTAAGTAGCAGTCAGACTATGGACGACTTAACTCGAGAAACCTCACTTTCCATTTCCTGGAAATTGAAGAGGTTAGGCTCTACAACCACTAAAATTATTTCCAACTCAAAAATTCTATGATTCAATAAGTCAACAATCAAACATTATATTCCAAAGTACCTATGTTGAGAAACTGTTTTTCCCAGACACCCTGAAATCAGAAACTATCAGAGAAATAGGATATCTTAATATGTTGATACCTAAAATGGTCCAAATTGCTTAGTATGTCTATGACCAGCTTTTTTGTGTGTGTGTGATGAAGATCAGTCTTGAGCTAACATCCGTGCTAATCCTCCTCTTTTTGCTGAGGATGACCGGCTGTGAGCTAACATCTATTGCCAAGCCTCCTACTTTATTTTTTTTTCCCCAAAGCCCCAGTAGATAGTTTTATGTCATAGTTGCACATCCTTCTAGTTGCTGCATGCGGGATGCGGCCTCAGCATGGCCGAACAAGCGGTGCCTCGGTGCGTGCCCGGGATCTGACCTCGGGCTGACAGTATCGGAGCGAGTGCACTTGACCGCTAAGCCATGGGGCCAGACCCATGACCAGCTTTTTAATCAAGATTGTAGCTCAGAAAGAGCTACAAGCATATTGACTCGGGTCACCCTCAGGTAAAGTTAATATATCCTCTCCCATTTTAACATTTCAAAACAAGTTCACCATACTAATGAGTCCATCTTGTCAAGTTCAGGTCTATTTCGCCCAAAGTCATTCATGTATATGATAAGTGTGGGAGATCAAGATTTGGCCACCCTGAAATCTATCTCTTTACCTTGGTTGTTTTCTCTAGGGACATTTGACCTCCCCCACTAACTGCCTAAAGAATTTGACATGGTGGCTCCTTCCTGGAATAGATCTATCATGATGGCTGTAAAGATAACGTAGGGTAAATGTTACAATAAGAAAGGCACCAACAAGCCCCTCTTATCAGAAGTTCTCTCCCTCTGGCCACAGTCTCTAGATGACCCTGCCTCTGCGAGGAGTTGCCAGACAATCATTTACATTTATAAGGGAAATTTCCATTTGTAAAGATATCTCCCTCTCAGTTTTGAGAAGAGAGGGGGATGAGCTCATTTCTAGAGATTTATCAATGTGGAAGGTGAGGACTTGGGGCTGCATAATAAACCTTACTCTTGTTTACAGTGTTTTAGTGATAATCTCCTGTAACTGACTCCCCCCAC
The DNA here is from genome assembly GCF_020826845.1 of Diceros bicornis minor. Classification (NCBI taxonomy): domain Eukaryota; kingdom Metazoa; phylum Chordata; class Mammalia; order Perissodactyla; family Rhinocerotidae; genus Diceros; species Diceros bicornis. The sequence continues at coordinate 1,654,484 of NC_080749.1, forward strand.
CCCCAACATCCTCCTTTGTCATTGGCTGAACATGGTATTTAAGACGAGAATTTCTGTTATTGTGTTGAGAAACGCAGTGTCCCTGCTTTCTCCCATGTATACATGTTATTAAACTTGGTATTGTTTTCTCTTGCTAACCTGTCTTGTTGATTATTTGGCCAGCCAGAAGAACCTTAAGGGAAATGGCAGAGGGAGAGTCTCCCTCTTCCCCCGACAGTTTTGGCGTAGTCGCCAGGAGCCACACTGGCTGGCAAGTTGCCTTCTCTGGCTGGAAGACCTGCCTTCTCCCTGGACTACTGCAGATGATGAGATCCGGGAACGCCTGATGAAAGCCGGCAAAAGGTAAGACTTCTTACCACGTCAGCCTCCCGGAATCTCTATCTGCGGAGTCTGGCGGAAGGAAATGGTGAGATTTTTTTCTCTTTCTAAATTTAGATTGGCAGGAGAAAATATTTCGGAAACTAGTTTCTTGGGCTTTCAGTGACTCTTGGTTTAAATTTGGTAGAGTACTCTTGGTTTTGATCTTGATCCCTTTTCCTCCCAGAGATAGTCTGTTTTTTTCTTTTGTCTGTGTCTTTTGTCATAAGAAGGAAATACCATAGGGTAGGACACAGGCATAGGCCCTATAAGCCTGCTGTCCGGGCCGGCCCCACAGACTGGTGAGTTTGCGGGTCTCACCAGACCGACGTCTACAAACGTTGCTGTGGGTTATTATGCACATGAAGTGAAGGCCATTGCCGAGGACATCTTGGAAGCCAAAAAGGCTGCAAATTTAAGTGGGCGTGGGTCGAGCAGTTAAGAGCCATTAGGGCGCTCGCCACTTTCAGAAGACTCCCGTGACAGGATAAGTTGGGTCACGGAACGGGGTAGATGACACAGGTCCCCCGCCAACTGCAAGAAAATGTCCGTGCAACGACGAGGTACTCTGTAAAGCACACAGTCCCCAACCCCACAGCACCTCCCCCCCCAGGTATTATTCTGGCTCCAAGAGACCTAAGGCGTGAGTAAAGCTGTCATTATGCACATAAGAAAAAAAAAAAAAACCGGATGAGGTTTTTCCTTCTGTCATGTTCTGTGTCCTGAGAAAACTTGGCTTTGTGACCAGTGAGAATATTCTCCTTGGTCTCCACCACACGGAAGGTGCATTTACCGGGGTGCGCCTTGGTGGCCAGTCGAGTAGACTGGGGTTCCGAACTGTCTCTGTCCGGCTTTGCCAAGCTCTTTGGGGAGTTTGTCATAAAGGTCCCAGTCCATAAGGGCTTTTGTCATCTTAACCTTTGTTGCTTGTTAGTGCTGGAAAAATCCCATTCCATTATCGCCTGCCCGGTGTCACAGATTACCGGGTCTGTGACTGGAGGCGTCCCACGCTATTGTTGGAGACCGGAGACACCATACTTACCGCCTGTGCAACGAAGTTCTTTACTTTCTCTGACTATCTTTGGGAGTGAATTCTGTGGATCATGGGGGCTACATCATCTGCGCCCTCACCAGGGACGCCTCTTGCGTCCATGGTAGATTTATTCTAAGCGTGGAAAGTTACCTCCGGGTCTTTCCTTAAACAGGCTTATTGGTTCGAGTCACTATTGGAATAAATATACAAGTGAAGATCCTACTCGTCAATGGGAGACGACGGATCCTTTGAATTGGGAAAACTTCTAAATTGGGGAAAAAAAAAAATTTTTTTTGAGAGCTCTCACATAATTAATTGTTTAATTGGTACCTAAGAAAAAAGGCCCAAAAAAGAAAGGGAAAAATTTGACTAGCCTTAAGACCTTGACTCAGGTTACAATTGAATTGAGAACATGTAAAAGCCTAAGTGTTGATAAGATTATAAAGGTTGGCATGTTTGAGCTAATTTTATATAGAGGTTACATCAAATTTGCCTGAGTATGTTTTAAAATGTCTGACTGGGAATGCTTCCCTGGTCCAAAATTAGAAGACCAAAACCTATTGATAAAAATTTTAATGATAACTATGTTTAAAGGTATAAGAGGTGATGAAATTTACATGAAATTTTGTAGGAAAAAACTGATGTTATTTCTATTACAGAACTGGTTAACAAAAATAGTAATTTAAATGATGGCTAATTTTATCTGATGTCTTATGAAGTCTTATAGGCAATCTAAATAATTATTGGAAACAACTAAATAGTTGTGAAAAAAATAAATGTTGGATGAACTTTAAACAATAATTATGTGTTATGGTGGTTACAGCTTCCAAACTCTTTTTGGTGACTTAAAACTTTAGAGTTTTGCTAAATTTTATGATAAAAATTCAGTTGAGTAGATCATTTCCAAATAAGATAAGATATTAGACATTGATTGCTAAACTTACGTTTGTCTACATTTGGCTTTTCATTACAGGAAAACTAAAAGGTGTTTTGGGTCTATTGGTAAACATGTGTTTTATTAAAAGATTGTACTATAAAGTAACATATTTCTAGAAGTTATGAAGTGTTCATAAATTTTCTAATCCACAAAATGCTAATGTAAAAAAAAAAGTTTATAACTGCTTACTTAGTTTTTATTTAGAAGTCAAAGTCTATAAGGGTTAAAATTTCTAATTAATATATGTGATTGAAGCTACTAAAAATTAAGAAAAATATGTCTGTGTACAAGGAAAGTAAGATGTATAAAGAAGGAACAAAGAATGGAAATATTTTGTTTGGTTGATTAAGAAAGATAAATTTGTCCTCAAGTACTAGAAGGGAAAAGAAAGACATGGGACAAATTCTGAATGTAAAAAGAAAGTTATAGAAGGTTTGTGGAAGAGCAATTCTGGAAAAGGAGTTTTTGCATGGTCAAGTTGGTTAAGATTAAAATGAATTTAATTAAGTAAATGAGTTTTAATAGCAGAAGTAAGCTGGTGCAAAATTGAAATTTCTCGTAAAAAGATAATTTGCTTAAACTTGATAAAGAGGTTACAAAAGATTTTTCTTTACCTTTGGGTAAATCTACCTAAAAGACAGAAAAAAAAAAAACTGTTAAAATAATTTCCTGCGTTCAAAAGACTGAGGTCTCTCTGTTAAGGCTTTTTGGACTGTTAATGCTATGTTTGCTTTGACTTTTTATATTTTTGACAAGCTCCCCAAAATTCATATCTTAAATAAAGTCTTTATTTTTACTTTTTTTCTTTGAGAATTTTCAAAGGGCCCTGGAACTTCTCAAAGAAATTTGCTCTCTTCCTATAAGGAGAAAGATACTAAACTTATTAGGCTGATTCAGTATGTTAAATTACATGGAAAGCATTGTCAGACAAGTGATGATAAGTCTTCTTAGGTGGTATTTTGTGGGTAAATGTTATTGATATAGATGTTTTAAAATTGTATAACATTACTGAAATGCTGATCTGTCCTGGTTATCAGTCATAATTCTGGTTATTATTATTTTAAAGTGTTGTATGTCACAAAATTAACCAAATTTCTTTGTCAATTGCCATTTTGAGGTCTTGTTGTTTACAGACTTATTTCTTTGCTCTAATGCTTTTGAAAAATATGTTTCAACTTCATAAAAATTCATAGAAAGGACTCTGATATTTACACTGGAATACAGGTTTCCGACAAAATTTCTGATCATAAAACTGAACTTGGTAAGAAATTACAGAAATCTCATGGAGAGACTGATAACTTCATGAAGCTGCTAAAAAAATATTGGGATCAAGAATGGATTACACAGGACTGAACGAACTGATAAAGATGATTATAATTTTTATGATTTTTCCTTTGAAGTATTGCTGAATTTTTAATGTTTTGTTTTTTCAGATTTAAAGAAAACTTTTTCTTGTTTCTCCTGAACAAGCTATGACTTATAACAATTTGGTAAATGATATTTTTATCAGTACAACGGAAATATTTATCTTTTTCTCTCTACCTGATCCCTCCAGGATTTGGAAACTCTTAGTGAGTATTGTTGTTTTCATGGCAATATAGTTATTTGCATAAGTTCAATAAGAATCTGTTCTCCTTATAACAGGACACAATTGGAAACACTGGTTCTATTACCAAGGTTGTGACTGGAACATCATATTTGCAATATAACCATACAGCTTTTGATGAATAAAGATTGGGCTTTATGGAATAAAGCCACGTGGAAATATTGGCCTGGTACCTTATGTTCCAAGCAGCACTTACCAGGATAAGTAAAGAATGTCACTTATCTGGCAGGTACAAGGAATCTCGAAATATTTAGGGGGAACCTCAGAAGAGAGGAATTCACCCAAATCTGTAGGTATTGCGGGCAAAGTCTGATGACAAAATCCTTGGCTTGGCTTTCCTGGCCTCGAGAGGCTTTTGAAGTTCAACCTGAGATTCCTTATAAAAAGTTCCAGCAAAGCAGATTTAAAAGAGCCTATGTAATCAATTGCTATTCTTGCCGTACTTATGTAAATAATTGGGCCAACTCTATTAGAACTAGACTTATTTAGCAAACTAGTTAGTTTTAATTTGGCTATCTTAACGAAAATGAGGGTGATTTTAGAGAGAAAAAAATTATATTTCAGTAAAAACTATTTCAGTATAAATTTGCGGATATTAGATCCTAGTTTTGTTAATTGTCTTTTGAGGTTTTTGTTTTATATCTGTTGACGGGACTGGATCCTGATTTCTTCTAGTCTCCTAAAATATCTGGCTACAGATGTCCAAACTAACGTTTTTGATTTTTTCCATCATTTTCATTTGAAATCACTGAAAACTGAATCTGCCCTTTTGCCTGAAGCCTTACAAACTGAAGCTGATGGACTTGATACAAACTTAAGAGATTACTTGATGACATCATCAGAGACATTTTAAACTGCAAAAGATGCTTTGACGCTGACATCTAAAATTCTTCTTCACTGGCTGTCCTCTGAACTCAAAAACTGCTTTACAACTTGCTCTAACCATTAACCTTGTTTTTCTTTTGTTTACATAGAAATGCTTCTATTAAATACTTGATTGCTTGCTTCCATAATATAGGCGTAACCTTGAGAGCCCACCTGCATCACCACCTTCCAAAAGGAACTTAATTAAACTGATCTATTATCAAGACTAAGAAATGTGTTAAGAAATGTGTTCAGTGAGATGAAACAATCTACCAACTCAGCTTCTGGACTATGAAACTTCTTTAAGTTTCAAAAGGACTGTGAAACTTGTAGTTTCAAAGGCGGGACTGTGGGAGATCAAGATTTGGCCACCCTGAAATCTCTCTCTTTACCTTGGTTGTTTTCTCTAGGGACATTTGACCCCCCCCACTAACTGCCTAAAGAATTTGACATGGTGGCTCCTTCCTAGAACAGATCTATCATGATGGCTGTAAAGATAACGTAGGGTAAATGTTACAATAAAGATGGCTGTAAAGATAACGTAGGGTAAATGTTACAATAAAAAAGGCACCAACAAGCCTCTCTTATCAGAAGTTCTGTCTCTCTGGCCACATTCTCTAGATGACCCTGCCTCTGCAAGGAGTTGCCAGACAATCATTTACATTTATAAGGGAAATCTCCATTTGTAAAGATATCTCTTCCCCCGACATAAGATTTAGTTGATTTTTTAACAAAGATAAAATGATGAATGGCTTTTTGTATTTTTGCCTCTGTCGGGGGAAGAGGGAGACTCTCCCTCTGCCCTTTTCCTTAAGGTTCTTCTGGCTGGCCAAATAATTAACAAGACAGGTTAGCAGGAGAAAATAATACCAAGATTAATAACATGTATACATGGGAGAAAGCAGGGACACTGCGTTTCTCAACACAATAGCAGAAATTCTCATCTTAAATACCATGTTCAGCCAATGACAAAGGAGGATTTTGGGGGTGGGGGGAGTCAGTTACAGGAGATTACCTCTAAAGCACAGTAAACAAGAGTAAGGTTTATTATGTAGCTCAAGGCCTCACCTTCCACAGTGATAAGTCACTAGAAATGAGCTCATCCCCCTCTCTTCTCCAAACAGAGAGGGAGATACCTTCACAAATGGAGATTTCCTGTATAAATGTAAATGATTGTCTGGCAACTCCTCGAAGGGGCAGGGTCATCCAGAGAATGTGGCCAGAGAGACAGAACTTCTGATAAGAGGGGCTTGTTGGTGCCTTTCCTGTTGTAACATTTACCCTACGTTATCTTTACAGCCATCATGATAGATCTGTTCCAGGAAGGAGCCACCATGTCAAATTCTTTAGGCAGTTAGTGGGGGGAGGTCAAATGTCCCTAGAGAAAACAACCAAGGTAAAGAGAGAGATTTCAGGGTGGCCAAATCTTAATCTCCCACAGTCCCGCCTTTGAAACTACAATTTTCACAGTCCTTTTGAAACTTAAAGAAGTTTCATAGTCCAGAAGCTGAGTTGGTAGATTGTTTCATCTCACTGAACACATTTCTTAACACATTTCTTAGTCTTGATAATAGATCAGTTTAATTAAGTTCCTTTTGGAAGGTGGTGATGCAGGTGGGCTCTCAAGGTTACGCCTATATTATGGAAGCAAGCAATCAAGTATTTAATAGAAGCATTTCTATGTAAACAAAAGAAAAACAAGGTTAATGGTTAGAGCAAGTTGTAAAGCAGTTTTTGAGTTCAGAGGACAGCCAGTGAAGAATTTTAGATGTCAGCGTCAAAGCATCTTTTGCAGTTTAAAATGTCTCTGATGATGTCATCAAGTAATCTCTTAAGTTTGTATCAAGTCCATCAGCTTCAGTTTGTAAGGCTTCAGGCAAAAGGGCAGATTCAGTTTTCAGTGATTTCAAATGAAAATGATGGAAAAAATCAAAAACGTTAGTTTGGACATCTGTAGCCAGATATTTTAGGAGACTAGAAGAAATCAGGATCCAGTCCCGTCAACAGATATAAAACAAAACCTCAAAAGACAATTAACAAAACTAGGATCTAATATCCGCAAATTTATACTGAAATAGTTTTTACTGAAATATAATTTTTTTCTCTCTAAAATCACCCTCATTTTCGTTAAGATAGCCAAATTAAAACTAACTAGTTTGCTAAATAAATCTAGTTCTAATAGAGTTGGCCCAATTATTTACATAAGTACGGCAAGAATAGCAATTGATTACATAGGCTCTTTTAAGTCTGCTTTGCTGGAACTTTTTATAAGGAATCTCAGGTTGAACTTCAAAAGCCTCTCGAGGCCAGGAAAGCCAAGCCAAGGATTTTGTCATCAGACTTTGCCTGCAATACCTAGAGATTTGGGTGAATTTCTCTCTTCCGAGGTTCCCCCAAAATATTTCGAGGTTCCTTGTACCTGCCAGATAAGTGACATTCTTTACTTATCCTGGTAAGTGCTGCTTGGAACATAAAGGTACCAGGCCAATATTTCCACGTGGCTTTATTCCATAAAGTCCAATCTTCATTCCTCAAAAGCTGTATGGTTATATTGCAAATATGATGTTCCAGTCACAACCTTGGTAATAGACCCAGTGTTTCCAATTGTGTCCTGTTGTAAGGAGAATAGATTCTTATTGAACTTATGCAAATAACTATATTGCCATGAAAACAACAATACTCACTTACTAAGAGTTTTTAAATTCGAGGGATCAGGTAGAGAGAAAAAGATAAATATTTTAATTTTACTTACAAAAATATCATTTACCAAATTGCTATAAGTCATAGCTAGCTCAGGAGAAAAGAGAAAAAGTTTTCCTTAAATCTGAAAAAACAAAACATTAAAAATTCAGCAATACTTTAAATGAAAAATCATAAAAATTATAATCAGTTCATTCAGTCCTGTGTAATCCATTCTTGATCCCAATCTTTTTTTAGCAGCTTCATGAACTTATCAGTTTCTCCATCGGATTTCTGTAATTTTTTTTTTCCCAGTTCAGTTTTATGATCAGAAAGTTTATCAGAAGCCTGTACTTCAGTGTAAATGTCAGAGTCCTTTCCATGAATTTTTCTGAAGTTGAAACATTTTGCAAAGCATTAGAGCAAAGAAATAAGTCTGTAAACAACAAGACCTCAAAATGGCAATTGACAAAGAAATTTGGTTAATTTTGTGACATACAACACTTTAAAATAATAATAACCAGAATTATGACTGATAACCAGGACAGATCAGAATTTTAGTAATGTTATCCAATTTTAAAACACCTATGTCAATAACAATGGCCCACATAATACCACCTAAGCAGGCTTATCATCACTTGTCTGACAATGTTTTCTATGTAATTTAACATACTGAATCAGCCTAATAAGTTTTGTATCTTTCTCCTTATAGGAAGAGAGCAAATTTCTTTGAGAAGTTCCAGGGCCCTTTGAAAATTCTCAAAGAAAAAAAGACTTTATTTAAGATATGAATTTTGGGGAGCTTGTCAAAAATATAAAAAGGCAAAGCAAACATAGCGTTAACAGTCCAAAAAGCCTTAACAGAGAGACCTCAGTCTTTTGAACACAGGAAATTATTTTAACAGTTTTTTGTTTTTTTTTTTTAGGTAGACTTACTCAAAGGTAAAGAAAAATCTTTTATAACCTCTTTATCAAGTTTAAGCAAATTATCCTTTTACGAGAAATTTCAATTTTGCACTAGCTTACTTCTGCTATTAAAACTCATTTACTTAATTAAATTCATTTCAATCTTAGCCAACTTGACCATACAAAAACTCCTTTTCCAGAATTCCTCTTCCACAAACCTTCTATAACTTTCTTTTTACATTCAGAATTTGTGCCATGTCTTTTTTTTCCCTTCTAGTACTTGAGGACAAATTTATCTTTCTTAACCAAACAAAATATTTCCATTCTTTGCACCTTCTTTATACATCTTACTTTCCTTGTACACAGACATATTTTTCTTAATATTTAGTAGCTTCAATCACATATATTAATTAGGAATTTTACCCCTTAGAAACCTTAATTTGTAAGTAAAAACTAAGTAAACAATTATAAACTTTCTTTTACATTAGTATCTTGTGGCTTGGAAAATTTATAAACACTTCATAACTTTTAGAAACATGTTACTTTATAGTACAACCTTTTAATAAAACACATGTTTACCAATAGACCCAAAACACCTTTTAGTTTTCCTGTAATGAAAAGCCAAAAGTAGACAAACGTACATTTAGCAATGTCTAATATCTTATCTTATTTGGAAATGATGATACTCAGAGAATTTTTTATCATAAATTTTAGCAAAACTCTAAAAGTCACCAAAAAGAGTTTGGAAGCTGTAACCACCATAACACATAATTATTGTTTAAAGTTCATCCAACATTTATCTTTTTTTACAACTATTTAGTTACTTATTCCCAATAATTATTTAGATTGCCTGTAACACTTCATAAGACATTAGATAAAATTAGCCATCATTTAAATTACTATTTTTGTTAACCAGTTCTGTAATAGAAATAACATCAGTTTTTTTCTACAAAATTTTATGTAAATTTCATCACCTCTTATACCTTTAAACATAGTTATCATTAAAATTTTTATCAATAGGTCTTGGTCTTCTAATTTTGGACCAGGGAAGCATTCCCAGTCAGACATTTTAAAACATACTCAGGCAAAGTTGATGTAACCTCTATATAAAATTAGCTCAAACATGCCAACCTTTATAATCTTATTAACACTTACACTTTTACATGTTCTCAATTCAATTGTAACCTGAGTCAAGGTCTTAAGGCTAGTCAAATTTTTTCCTTCCTTTTTCTGGCCTTTTCTTAGGTACCAAATAAATAATTATGTGAGAGCTCTCAAAACATTTTTTTCCCCCAATTTAGAAGTTTTCCCAATTCAAAGGATCCGTCATCTGGCCATTGATGAGTAGGATCTTCATTTGTATATTTATTCCAATAGTGACTGGAACCAATAAGCCTTTTTAAGGAAAGACCCGGACGTAACTTTCCACGCTTAGAATAAATCTACCATGGACGCAAGACGCGTCCCTGGTGAGGGCGCAGATGATGTAGACCCCATGATCCAAAGAATTCACTCCCAAAGATATTCAGAAAAAGTAAAGACCTTCGTTGCACAGGCGGTAAGGATGGTGTCTCCGGTCTCCCACAATAGTGTGGGACGCCTCCAGTCACAGACCCGCTAATCTGTGACACCGGGCAGGCGATACTGGAATGGGATTTTTCCAGCACTAACAAGCAACGATGGTTAAGATGACAAAAGCCCTTATGGACTGGGACCTTTATGACAAACTCCCCTGAGAGCTTGGCACAGCCGGACAGAGACAGTTCGGTACCCCAGTCTACTCGACTGGCCACCAACGTGCACCCGGGTAAATGCACCTTCCGTATGGTGGAGACCAAGGAGAATATTCTCACTGGTCACAAAGCCAAGTTTTCTCAGGACACAGAACAAGACAGAAGGAAAAACCTCATCCGGTTTTTCTTTTTCTTATGTGCACAATGACAGCTTTAGCCACGCCTTAGGTCTCTTGGAGCCAGAATAATACCTAGAGGGGGAGGTGCTGCGGGGTTGGGGACTGTGTGCTTTACAGAGTACCTCGTCGTTGCACGGACATTTTCTTGCAGTTGGCGGGGGACCTGTGTCATCTACCCGATTCCGTGATCCAACTTATCCTGTCACGGGAGTCTTCTGAAAGTGGCGAGCGCCCTAATGGCTCTTAACTGCTCGACCCACGCCCACTTAAATTTGCAGCCTTTTTGGCTTCCAAGATGCCCTTGGCAATGACCTTCACTTCATGTGCATAATAACCCACAGCAAAGTTTGTAGACGCCAGTCTGGTGAGACCCGCAAACTCACCAGTCTGTGGGGCCGGCCCGGACAGCAGGCTTATAGGGCCTATGCCTGTGTCCTACCCTATGGTATTTCCTTCTTATGACAAAAGACACAGACAAAAGAGAAAAACAGAGACTACCTCTGGGAGGAAAAGAGATCAAGATCATAACCAAGGGTACTCTACCAAATTTAAACCAAGAGTCACTAAAAGCCCAAGAAACTAGTTTCCCAAATATTTTCTCCTGCCAATCTAAATTTAGAAAGAGAAAAAATTCTCACCATTTCCTTCCGCCAGACTCCGCAGATAGAGATTCCGGGAGGCTGACGTGGTAAGAAGTCTTACCTTTTTGCCGGCTTTCATCAGGCGTTCCCGGATCTCATCATCTGCAGTAGTCCAGGGAGAAGGCAGGTCTTCCAGCCAGAGAAGGCAACTTGCCAGCCAGTGTGGCTCCTGGCGACTACGCCAAAACTGTCGGGGGAAGGGGGAGAATCTCCCTCTGCCCTTTCCCTTAAGGTTCTTCTGGCTGGCCAAATAATTAACAAGACAGGTTAGCAGGAGAAAATAATACCAAGTTTAATAACATGTATACATGGGAGAAAGCAGGGACACTGCGTTTCTCAACACAATAGCAGAAATTCTCGTCTTAAATACCAAGTTCAACCAACGACAAAGGAGGATGTTGGGGGTGGGGGGAGTCAGTTACAGGAGATTACCTCTAAAGCACAGTAAACAAGAGTAAGGTTTATTATGTAGCTCAAGGCCTCACCTTCCACAGTGATAAGTCACTAGAAATGAGCTCATCCCCCTCTCTTCTCCAAACAGAGAGGGAGATACCTTCACAAATGGAGATTTCCCTTATAAATGTAAATGATTGTCTGGCAACTCTTCACAGGGTCATCCAGAGAATGTGGCCAGAGAGACAGAACTTCTGATAAGAGGGGCTTGTTGGTGCCTTTCCTGTTGTAACATTTACCCTACGTTATCTTTACAGCCATCATGATAGATCTGTTCCAGGAAGGAGCTACCGTCTCAAATTCTTTAGGCAGTTAGTGGGGGAGGTCAAATGTCCCTAGAGAAAACAACCAAGGTAAAGAGAGAGATTTCAGGGTGGCCAAATCTTGATCTCCCACACCTGTTTCATCTATAAAGCTCTGACATTACAATTTAATAGCTTCAGCCTGCTACAATAATTTAAAGAGCCTTTTGAAACTTGTAATATGCCATGTCCAACAGGATCTAGTAAAAAAACAGTAGTTCAGAATCCAAAAAATCTTCGTTAAAAATTTCATCACCGCCAATACTTACACTTCAAAGACACCAATAACCAACATGTCATTTGTTCCTACTGCAGAATTTAATAGGTTATGAACTTCTGGTATCATCCAAAAGCATAATTAGGATGCTATCATTAAAGTGTATTTTTTTTAATCAGAAATATTAAAACTAATGATTAAACTATTAAACTAAATGATTAACTAAATATTAAAACTAATGACAACTAACAATCTGTTGTCTTTCCTTACAGTTTATCTTTTCTAGAATATCGTATAAATGAAATCCTACCGTATTTGGTCTTTTGATCTTTCACCTCATCAGTCAAATCAAAATTTCAAAATTCTTGTTCTATGGGCTTTCCAAATCTAATTCTTATGATTCTAAATGAGTACGGAGACAAAACACACACTACATATTACTTCTAAAAACCTCCTCCTTATACGATTTTAATTTTAGCACCAACTGCCAAGAAAAACCTTTCCACTGAAACCAAAATTCCGTACACATTATGTCAATCATCAATTGATCAGTCATCAGTCTATGTTAACAGAAAGTGACTTATAATTAGGAAGCTACATAATTTGCACCAAAGACTGTTTAAAGCTCCGTTCATTGAATGCAGTTTACAACAATTCACAGGCTTCAAAGTTCCCCTTGCAAATATAGAGTCAATTATCAGAAACCATTAATGGGATTAGGCTTTTCTATAAAGGTGGTCCCAAGGAAGCAGGAAGGCTTATTTGTTTAAAGAACGCAATGAGGAGCCCAATAGCCTGAGAGGAGTCAGGCAGAGGAGCGCTGACCACAGTCCATCTTCTGAAGGAAAGTGTTCACCCCGGGATGTCGAGACCTGGCCTAGACGGGGTCCCAGGGGGCGCAAACTCAAGGGCGCGTGCAGAGGGCAAGCAACTCCCTGCTGCCCCCTGCACCTCCGCTGGGTGGGCAGGAGGCCCCATCGTGGTGGGGCCCCACCAAGGCAGAGGGACCGGCCGGTCAGGCGGCGCTCCTCTGCTCCTCCAAGGGACAGAGGTGGGGTTCACCCGCCTGGGGCAGCCCGCCAGCAGCCCTGGCCCCCGGCCCCCACCCCCGACACCGCGCTCCCTCCATCTGCGGCGGAGAGCTCCAGGTCAAGCCCGCCGCCCACCGGCCACTGCCTACCTTGGCACCGCCTCCTGCCCAGAGCTCCTCCACACTGCAGAAAGGAGAGCTCCCCAGGGCTGAAAATCATGGAGGAAGGATTCCGCCAATCCCCCCCACAAACCAGTGCAGCCGCCACCACCGCACCAGAGACTCCGCCTCCTGTGCGTGCGACCAGGCTCTCCAGCTCGCCAGCCCCTCTGCCGTTCCGAGCGCCAGTCCTGCGCATGCCCCGGCCACCGGGGATCCAATGGGAACCACTGGGGGCCAGCCGGGAGGGGGGTGGAGGGGTGGGGGCCCAGGTGTTCCAGAGACGGAGAGTAGGAGCGGGCTGGCGCTGTGCAGCCCTTGACTCTGCTCTCCCTGGATGGCCGTCAGCTCCTAGAGAAGATCCGCCTTCCCTTGAGGTGGCTTCTCCTGTCCTGAGAAGCATGTCACACAAGCTAACATTTGTTTAAAAAACAATTATGACATCCTTAACACCCGATGTGTGTCGTGTCCCCAGAAGAATTCTCTGCTTCCCCAGAAGATTAGACAGCGAGCAGCTGGGGCCGAGTTCTGACCCAGGAAGGAAGGATGCTGAGTGCGCAGCTGTCTCCCCTCCAAGAATTCCTTCCCCTGATCTGTGGCCTTGATGGGGTGACAGCGCTGGGCACTCACACAGGTGACAACGCTTAAGTGTTTGCCCACGGTATTACATTTCTTAGGGTTGAGTGGTTAAAACAGGAGGCTAGCCATCAGTTTTTCAGATGATTTCACTTGCAGAAATGTCTTTGGAAAAAGAAGTTTGTTTTCTTAATTTCTGATTTTTATAATCAATAAGAAAAATTAAAATACTTATTTTCTTAATCTCATTGGCATGCTAAAAGAAACAAGTCACTTGGTTTTCACCAAATTGGCCACGTTTTCATTAAAACTTTGAAAGTACTGCTGTTTGAGGTAAAGAAAGAGTTTGGGAAGAACAATTACCCTTAGATAATATCTCCCCAGATAAATGCACAAACACATAGTTATGAGCCATTTTGAGGGGCCTGGCAAATCCAGTTTGAGTTCTACAATTTATCATCGAAAGTAAGGTTAAATTAGTAATTTTCTGAGGAATTTGCAAGTAAATGTTCATGTTGCCTTCATCAAATAGGTTTGGTGATTTAAATGAAGGTTGAGTATAGTGATAAAAGTTTTCAAGAGACTGAGAAATATTAAGTAAATGTACTTAAAATAAAAAGGTACTGTCAGGAGAGGGAGAGAATCTCCCTCTGCCTTTTTCCTTAAGGTTCTTCTGGCTGGCCAAATAATTAAAAAGACATGTTAGCAGGAGAAAATAATACCAAGTTTAATAACATGTGTACATGGGAGAAAGCAGGGACACTGCGTTTCTCAACACAATAGCAGAAATTCTAGTCTTAAATACCAAGTTCAACCAACGACAAAGGAGGATGTTGGGGGTGGGGGGAGTCAGTTACAGGAGATTACCACTAAAGCACAGTAAACAAGAGTAAGTTTATTATGCAAATTTCAGGCTTCACTTTCAACATTGATAAGTCTCTAGAAATGAGGCCATCCACCCTCTTCCCAAAACAGAGAGGGAGATACCTTTACAAATGGAGATTTCCTTTATAAATGTAAATGTTTGCCTGGCAACTCCTTGCAGGGCCATCCAGAGAATGTAGCCAGAGAGACAGAACTTCCGATAAGATAGGCTTGTTGGTGCCTTTCCTATTGTAACATTTATCCTACATGATCTTTGCAGCCATCATGATAGAAAATCTGTTCCAGGAAGGAGCCACCATGTCAAATTCTTTAGGCAGTTAGTTGGGGGAGGTCAAATGTCCCTCAGAGAAAACAACCAAGGTAAAGAGATAGATTTTAGGATGGCCAAATCTTGATCTCTCACAGTACAAATTAAAGTAAAGCCTGCCATTATCCTCTTTAAAACACAGTCACAGTAGCACTATTTTCAAGGTATGATAAAGAATAGAAATGCTTTATAGAGTCAATTCTTCACTTCTAAAGGACCTACTGCGACATTCTAGAAGTCTCCATAGTCTTTCAGTCATCTACATTTAAATTGCTCAATTTATATTTTAAAGACTAATGAATCTGAGGGCAAAATATTCAAGGTCATTGTTTAATTATTTTTCATTGTTGCAAAGTACCTGGGTATAAAGTGTGGCCGAAATCCAGGGTCTTGGAGAAGAAAAATATACAGAAGTTAAATTTATCACTCTCACAGTGTGTCCTGACTTAATCCTACAAATGTCCCAAGAATAAAGCATCAGTGAATTCCATTCTGTTCTTAGATATGACATTTCATTCATAATGAATATTCTCAAATCAGGCTCCAGCTAGTAATTATGTTCCTGATGCAAATAGACAATAGAAAAGAATCCATGCTTCATTAAATTGGGCTCAAGAGGACTACTTAGAACCAAAATTTGTTTTTTGCTTTGTTTTTCGTTATTGATTTCTTTCTTTCTCCTCAGTGGAGTAGGCAGATAAATGACATGACACAGAAAGCTGAGAGACTGGAGGGCAGGGTCTTGAAGAATAGGGGGTTTCCTCATC
The DNA here is from genome assembly GCF_020826845.1 of Diceros bicornis minor. Taxonomy (NCBI): domain Eukaryota; kingdom Metazoa; phylum Chordata; class Mammalia; order Perissodactyla; family Rhinocerotidae; genus Diceros; species Diceros bicornis. Next base: position 1,670,115 of record NC_080749.1, read on the forward strand.
TTCAAGATATTTTTGATCTTTAAAATTCTATGATTTTTGCTATTTATATAGGTGTTCAATTTTTTCATTATTTCTAATAGTGATCATAATAATGAGACTAACAAAACTTAGCACCTGTGGAACATTTTTCATCGTAAAAATTTACATTATTCTGACAACTGTTAATATTTTAAAAAGTCATTAAGAGCTAATCTGATGCTCAGAGGATTTTTAGGGTAGGGAGACTGTTCTGTACATAATATTGGCTGCATGTCACTATATCTGTGTCAAAACCCATGGAACTGTACACCACAAAGAGTGACCCTCAAACTAGGGACTGTAGTTCATAACAACGTATCAATATTGTTCATTCATTATAACAAATGTATCAACCTAATGCAAGGTGTTAATAACAGGGGAGATGGGGCTTGGGAGAGAGGGGAGGGGTAGTGCGGTGGGAGTATGGAGCTCTATGTACTATCTGTTCAATTCTCTGTAACCCTAAAACTGTACTTTTAAGAATCAAGTGTTTTAAAGTTTTTTTGAAAGGCACCAAAAGGTGATCTAACACTGTAGGGCATCTATTATGTGCAGAAGGGCAAAGAAAGAAGAAGCTGAAATGATTTAAACAGTTCACATTGTGAGAATTTGAATTGCGGTGTGTTTCTGAAGCCTTAGACAAGGGCAGGACATAGAATTTGAGACAAGAATGAAATAAAGGAGAAGGAAGACATCAGAGTGATGAGATCTGATCAATTAATATTTAGGACAAATTACTAAATTGGATGGATTTGTTTTTCTTTTCTTTCTTTTTAGAAACCTTACACCTTTCTATGAAAGCCACACGTGCACAGTGTCAACAGGTATGTTTCCTACAGAGTGTCAGCTGCTTCTCTCCCTCTGCATCTTCTATTCCTTTCCCCTCTTCTCACCACCTCTGACTGATGGTCGCTGTCTATTTCCCTTCCTCACTCTTCCTCTCTCCTGTTTGTTTTTGTTTTTGTTTTTTTTTCTTTCTCTTTGTGCTTCTTTCTCCTCTAACACATCAGACTAACTGTAACCTTCCTGGTCATTGTTTAGTTCCACTGAAGGAACTCAGTGGCTTCGATCAAGAAATGTTAGATCAGTGTTCTGGGAAAAATTTCTCTATTTCAGCTATTTCTCCACCTTCAATCTGAAAGAGGAAAATTTCTTGAACGTTGAACCATATTTTTATATTTTTTTCTTTTTTGAATCCAAATTTCAGAGCTCCTCATCATATTGGAAAAATTCCTGAAGATGGCTGCTTGGAGTTGAGCCGGCATTCTCCATAAAGGAGAATCCTTATTTTGGCCATGGGGCCTCAGGAGAAGCCCTCGTGAGAAAGGAATCCTTGCTAACCCTATGTTGTACCTAGGACTGGCTTCCCCTAAGACAGTGGTTCATGAACTCCAGTGTGCCTTAGAACCGTGTGGAGGTCCCCTACAACACAGAATGCTGAGCCCATCCGAGTTTGTGATCCAGTAGGATGGCAGGACCCGAGAATTTATGTCTCTGACCATTTCCCAGGTGATTCTGCTGACCAGCCACACATTGAGAACCATTGGCTTAGAAACCCTAGGTTTCAAAGGATGCTTTGCTTGAGCAGACAGCGAAAAGTATCAAAATCTTAATCAAGATTCAGCAACAACTTGAATGTGTTGGCATTTGGATCTAGAGGCTCCTGAATTTTCAGGGGCTAAAGCAAACATTACTCAGAGTTCAAGGTTTGTGACTCTAGGGGGAAGAGGGAGAATCACCCTCTGCCCTTTTCCTTAAGGTTCTTCTGGCTGGCCAAATAATCAACAAGACAGGTTAGCAGGAGAAAATAATACCAAGTTTAATAACATGTATACATGGGAGAAACTCAGAAATGAGCAACTCTTCCCTCTGTCTAAGCTGCTTGCTTAAGTATTGCAGCTAAAGGTGAAGGAACGTGTTGGGGGTGGGTAGTGGCCTGGGACTTCAGAGGGCAGAAGGACAATTCTTTTCAGGGTCATCTATTGATAATTTGGTCAGGGAGAGATAGAGTTTTTTGATAAAAGGGGCTTGGTGCCCCTCCCATTGCAACATCTATTTTACATTATCTTTATAGCCATCATGATAGAAGATCTGTTCCAGGAATGAGCCACCATGCCAGATTCTCTAGGCAGTTAGTGGGGGAGGTCAAATATCCTTATTGTCTTCAGCTCGAAATAATCCGCATACCAGAGTGGTGCTTCCTGGGGCAGCTTGCCCTGAGCACCATCGTGACTCTTGTGGGAGATCAAGATTTGGCCACCCTGAAATCTATCTCTTTACCTTGGTTGTTTTCTCTAGGGACATTTGACCTCCCCCACTAACTGCCTAAAGAATTTGACATAGTAACTCCTTCCTGGAACAGATCTATCATGATGGCTGTAAAGATAATGTAGGATAGAGGTTACAATAGAAAAGGTATCAACAAGCCCCTCTTATCAGAAGTTCTGTCTCTCTGGCCACATTCTCTGGATGACTCTGCGAGGAGTTGGCAGACAATCATTTACATTTATAAGGGAAATCTCCATTTGTAAAGGTATCTCCCTCTCTGTTTTGAGAAGAGAGGGGGATGGCCTCATTTCTAGAGGCTTATCAATGTGGAAGTTGAGGCCTTAAAGCTGCATAATAACCTTACTCTTGTTTACTGTGCTTTAGTGGTAATCTCCTGTAACTGACTCCCCCCACCCCCAAAATCCTCCTTTGTCATTGGCTGAACATGGTATTTAAGACGAGAATTTCTGCTATTGTGTTGAGAAACGCAGTGTCCCTGTTTTCTCCCATGTATACATGTTATTAAACTTGGTATTATTTTCTCCTGCTAACCTGTCTTGTTAATTATTTGGCCAGCCAGAAGAACCTTAAGGGAAAGGGCAGAGGGAGATTCTCCCTCTTCTCTCGACACTCTCCTAAGGGTTGCCCAATTCCTTTGCTTGCTTCCGTCGACCCCTACTGGCTAGGAAAGAACATTAAAAACAAAGCCAGCTTTGATTATTTAATCCTCAGTCAATTAAGACATTTTTGAGTAAGATTTTTTTGACAGAATAGCCAACTTTCTTTTATCTACACTATTGGAAATGAATTATTAGTGATAACAATGGTTATTTACTGAGGACTTAATATGTCTTAAGCCCTTTACAGACTTTTATTGCTCTGCTTCTCAGAACCCTATGGCATCCCGGGTGTGTTTATTGTTTCTCCACCACTCCTCAAATGAACCCCCAAGAGCATACTCATATTAGACCTCACCATGCCTTCTCTCGTTTAATTTAGCATTAGATTAAAATTACAGAAGAAACTTGAAGGGGCCTTGAGCCCCAGCAGGAGAAGGTCTAAAGTCTATCCAGGACAAATGGCTTAATGTTTGTTTCTGAGAAGTATCCAGGGACAAAGACTCCACAACCTTCAGAAACCAGTTCTGTTGATTATGAATATCTCTAATCAATGATATACATTAATTAATTGGTTTTTTATTGATTGGTTGATTGTCTGCTATCTTACTTTGCCATATAATAAAATTTTTCTTTGTGTTCAGTTAAATAATTTTGACTTTATATCCACTTTTTAAATTTAGCCTTCGGGCTGGCCCCGTGGCTTAGCGGTTAAGTGCACGCACTCCACTGCTGGGGGCCCGGGTTCGGATCCCAGGTGCGCACTGACGCACCACTTTTCGGGCCATGCTGAGGCTGCATCCCACATACAGCAACTAGAAGGATGTGCAACTATGACATACAGCTATCTACTGGGGCTTTGGGGGAAAATAAATAGATTAAATTATTAAATAAATAAATAAATAAATTTAGCCTTCTATGGACTTCTTCATACATTAAAGATGGTAATTGTCACCTATTAGTATTTTCCTCTTCAGTTTAGATAACCTCAGTTTCTTTGCTGCATTAAAAATATTTAATAAGTGTTGTGCTTTTTTCCTCCAGTTCTTCTCTAGGTTCAATTTATTTGGTAGTATAGTGGAAAGATGACTTCAGAGGTCCTGTGTGGTAAAGAATCATCTTTGTACTGTATTCAATGTGAATAAAATCTGTATTAGTTTTGTGTGCAGTCTAATCTGGAATCTGAACCTTTCCTTCCTTCCTCTCTCTATTGTCTGGAATAGTTAATAATCCCAGACCTAGAGTTTTGCTTCTGGAAAGTGTTTGTTGTTTTTGTTGCTTAGTTGGCTTGACGTTTTAACAAATCAATTTATTTAGTAGATATGTGAGTTTTCCTATTTTATGTTATTTTTGTGTGTTAGTTTCAGTATATTGGTTTTTTATAAAGTGAATTTTGACCTTTGTTGTCCAATTCGTAGTCCTAAGTATTTCACAAAATGGTGTATCTCGTTAAGATCTAAGCACTCTGTAGAGAATACTTCTTGTTTGATTTCTGATACCGGTCATTTGTGTTTCATTTCTTTTTCTTTTCCTTAATCAGTTTTGCTAGTGGTTTATTAACTTTATTAACACTTAAATAAAACTTTTAGCCTGATTTGTTTCCTTGGTATTTTTCTATTTCATTGATTCTTATCTTTATTATTGTTTCCATTCTGTATTTTTCCAGTGTGATTCTCTTTTAATTCTTGAGACAGAAGCTGAGATTGTGGATTTCCTGTCTTTCTTCCATACTCATACATTCATTTAAGGCCACACACCATTGCCATCTAAGCACAGATGTAGCTGGTATCTCTTGTCTTCTCTAGCATATTTCTAAACTCTGTGCTGCAAGCCATGTCTGCCCCATAGTGTCTCCAGCCCATGAGTCTGCCACCATGCCAACATTTGTGTGTCTCCATCCCTCTACCTGAAGCTCATATCTTCTGTCCAGTGTCACCATCTCATATAACTGCAGCCCATGTCTGCCCTTTTGTATTGTCAACATTTTATCTCCCCTCAGTCGATATCATCTCTCAAAAGTCTCCATTCTTTGTTCCTGTAGCCCAGGCCAACCCATAGAGTCTCCATCTGCTCTCTCTAAAACGCATGTCAGACAACTAATGTCATTCTCTCACGTACCTGCAGCATGTATCTTTCCTCGAGTGTCTCTATCTCCTGTGCCCACATCTGATACCAGACCTCACGTCTCTCTCACTCCATGTGTCTGCATCCCTTTCCATCCCTGAGTGTGCCTGTCCGCTGTGCTTCAGCCCATGCCAGCTTGTGTTTGTCTACATTATCTGTGCCTCCAGCCCATCTAGACAACCAGTGTTTTCATTTACTCTTCCTCTAGCCCCAGTCTGCACTCCTGTGTTCCCTTATCCTGTGCCTGTAGCCCATGTTTGCCTCAAGTGTCTTCACCCAGTTTCACACTCATGGGTGTCATTCACCTGTTAAAGGACATCTTTATTCCTTCTAGGTTTTGGCCATTGTGAATAAAGCTGCTTTTTAGGTGTTCTTAGTGGCCTGTGTGGACGTGTATTTTCACGGTAGTTGGAGAAATACACTGGTGCACAATTGGTGCACCATATGGTGATACTAAGCCTCACAAGAATTAGCAAGGTGTCTTCTTAAGAGGTTGTACTGTGCGTATTCCTAGCAGCAATGAATGAGCTTTGCTATTGTCCCACATCTTCACCAGTAATTGCTTTTGTCAGTTTTTGGTTTTTAGCTATTCTACTGGAAGAGTAGAGTATCTCATTGATGTTTTAATTTGCTTTTTCTTAATGCACAATGCATTTTATTTTCCAATAATTTCTTGTTGTTGAGCAATTTATATTTGCTTATTTCCCATGTATATATATTTTATTGGTAACTTGTCTATTCATATTTTGGTCTATTTATTTTAATTTGGGGAGTTTCTTTTCTTGTTGCAGAGTTTGACTGGTTCTTTGAATATTTTGCATGCAAGTCTTTCTTCAGATATGTGTTTTACAAATGTATTCTCCTAGTCAGGAGCTTGCCTTTCCACTCTGTGAATGTTGTCTTTCCCAGATTGGACAGTTTAAATTTAACCAAGTCCAGATGATCAATTGTTTTCTTCATGGATTGTGCTTTTTGTGTTGTATATGAAAACTAATCATCAAACTATAAATAATGAAGATTTTCTCCTATGTTTCCCAGTATGATTTTTACAGTTTTGCTCTTTATATTTAAGTTGATGAGTGATTTTGAATAAATTTATGTCTAAGGTGCAAAGTTTGTGTCTTTGTTCATTTATTTCCATAGGGTCGTCCTTTTGTATCATCACCACTGGTTGATGATGACTAGAGACTAAAAGACTAAAGACTAAAAGACAATTTTTTTTATGTTGAAGTGCATTTATTGTCTTGACAAAGGTCAAGTTGTCTATATTTGCAGAGGTCTATGTGTGTACTTTCCATGCTTTTTCATTTACCTCTGTGTCTATTCATTTTAAAATATCGCAGTCTCTTGATTATTGTAGTATTGAAAAAATCACAGTCTCTTAACTTTGTAATTAATCTTGAAATTGAGAAGTGTGAGTTCATCAATTTGTTCTTCATCAGGATTGTCTAGACTACTCAAGGTTTCAAATGAGTTGGTCAATATCTACAAAATATCTTGGTGAGATTTTTATTGGAATTGCACTGGATCTTTAGATCAATTTAAGAAGAATTGACATCTAAATAATATTGTGACTTTTGATCATGAGCAAGGAATATATCTCAATTGATTTATTTTTTCCTTTATTGCTTCTAAGAGTGTCTCATATTTTTTTCCACAGATATCTGTAAATATTTTATTGGATTTACACTTGAGGATTTCTTTGTGCGTGTGTGTGTATTGTTAATGGTATTGTTTCATATTCCAATTATTTGTTGGTATATAGAAAATCAACTGAATTTTGTATAATGAATTTGCATTTTGCTTCATGATAGCTCTATAAATTCCCATGTGGCCACAGAACACGGGCTCCTTTTCTGTTTGAACATCCCAAATCATGACATTGAATAATCTGAACACTGAATTTCAGCCATTCACCAGAACTATCAAGGCACACAGCCACCACTAACACTGCAGTTACAAGACTTTGCTGAGAGGCATGTCCTCGGATTCATTAAAGAACGCCCATTTTCCACTCGGCCTGGCAGTGGCAGTTTGGCAGGAAGACTGCAGAGCACTTACAGGCTTGCTCCTAGAGCTGAGCCAAACTATTCCTGTCTTCCATTGTTGAAACTGAGTCTGTACAGAACCTGCCTCAGCTCTAGGTCTTAAGGCTCTCTCGCACATAACTTCCATGATGCACTGAACTTACAAGCCTGGTCCGAGAGGCATGACCTCGGATTTACTAAAGAACACCAGTTCTTTACTCTGCTGGTCAGTGGCAGTTTGGCAAGAAACAGCAGAGCCTTTAGAGGCTTGTCCGTAGAGCTGAGCCAAACTATCATTGTCTTCCATTTCTGGATCTGAGACTGTGGAGAACCTCCCTCAGCTCTAGGAATTAAGGCTCTCTCACACATATATTCCAAGGCACACTGCAGTTACAAGCCTGTTCCGAGAGGCAAGCCCTCAGATTCACTATGGAATGACCTTTCTGTACTCGGCCTTCCAGTGGCAGTTTGGCAAGAGGACTGCAGAGCCCTTCGAGGCTTGTCCCTAGAGCCGAAGCAAACTATCCTTCTCTTCCACTCTGAAAACTGAGACGGTGCAGAACCTCCCTCAGCTCTACGTGTTAAGGCTCTCTTACACATCACCTCCAAAAACACAGTGTAGTGACAAGCCTTTCCAAGAGGCATGCCCTCGGATTCAGTAAAGAGCACCCATTCTCTACTCGGCCTGCCAGTGGCAGTTTGGCAAGAAACTGCAGAGCCCTTAGAGGCTTGTACCTAGAGCAGAGCCAAATTATCCCTGTCTTCCATTCCTGGAACTGAGACTGTGCTGAACCTCTCTCAGCTCTAGGAATTAAGGCTGTCTCACACATAACTTCCAAGACACACTGCAGTTACAAGCCTGTTCGGAAAGTCACTCCCTCGGATTCACTAAAGACAGCCAGTACTCAACTCGGCCTGCCAGTGGCAGTTTGGCAAGAAACTGCAGAGCCAGATTGTATGTATAACTGAGATCAAATGGTATTTGTCTTTCTCTGTCTCAGTTATTTCACTTAGCATAATGACCTCAAGGTCCATCCATGACATTGCAAATGGCAAGAATATTTTTTTTTAAGATTTTATTTATATTTTCCCCCCAAAGCCCCAGTAGATAGTTGTATGTCATAGTCACACATCCTTCCAGCTGCTGCATGTGGGACACAGCCTCAGCATGGCCGGAGAAGCGGTGCGTCGGTGCGCGCCCGGTATCCGAACCCAGGCTGCCAGCAGCGGAACGCACGCACTCAACCGCTAAGCCACGGGGCCTGCCCAAGATTTTTCTTTTTTATGGCTGAATAATATTCCATTGTGTGTATATATATATATGTATATATATACCAAATTTTCTTTCCATTTTTTGTGTGTGAGCAAGATCAACCCTGAGCTAACATGTGCCAATCCTCCTCCTTTTGCTGAGGAAGACTGGCTCTGGGCTAACATCCGTGCCCATCTTCCTCCACTTTATATGAGACTCTGCTACAATGTGGCTTGACAAGTGGTGCATCGGTGCGCGTCTGGGATCCGAACCTTGGGCCACCACGGCAGAGCGCAAGCACTTAACCACTATGCCACCCAGCTGGCCTATGCCACATTTTCTTTACCCACTCATCTATTGATGCACATTTAGATTGTTTCCATATCTTGGCTATTATAAATGATGCTGCAATGATCACAGGGGTGCATATATCTTTTCAAGTTAGTCTTTTCATTTTCTTTGGATAAATACACAGAAGTGTACCTATTTTTAATTTTTTCAGGAACCTCCACTGTCTTTTCCATAGTGGCTACACCAATTTAAATTCCCGTGAACGGCACACAAGGGTTCCCTTTTTTCACATCCTTGCGAACATTTATTATCTCTTGTCTCTATGATGATCACCATACTTGTAGATGTGAGGTGATAGCTCTTTGTGGTTTTGATTTGCATTTCCCTGATGATTAGTGACATTGAGCTCCTTCTCATGTACGTGTTGGCCATTTGGATGTCTTCTTTGGACAAATGTTTACTTCGTCCTTTGCCCATTTTTCAATTGGATTGCTTTTATGTTATTGGGTTGTATGAGTTCTTTATAAATTTTGTTATGGGTTGTATGAGTTCTTTATAAATTTTGGATATTTAACCCCTTATGTGATACATGGTTTGTAAAATTTTCTCCCAGCCTTTTGATTTTGTTGGTTGTTTCTTTTGCTGGGCAGAAGCTTTTAAGTTTGATGTAGTCCCATTTGTTGATTTTTTCTTTTGTTGTTTGCAGTTTTGGTGGGATATCCACAAAATCATTGCCAAGACCAATGTCGAGGAGCCTCTTCCCTATGTTTTCTTCTAGCAGTTTTACAGCTTCAGGTCTTATGTTTAAGTCTTTGATCCATTTAGAGTTAATTTTTGTGAGTGGTATAAGATAGGGTTCTAATTGTATTCTTCTGCATGCGGTTAATCAGTTTTCCCAGCACCATTTGTTAAAGAAACTATTCTTTTCCCACTGGACATTTCTAGCTCCCTTATCAAATATTAGTTGACCATGTTTGGGCATTGAATTCTGGGTTCTCTATTCTGTTCCATTGGTCTATGTGTCTATTTTTATGGCAGTATCATAAAAGTATTATTTTTTTTAAATTTTATTTATTTATTTATTTTTCCCCCAAAGCCCCAGTAGATAGTTGTACGTCATAGTTGCACATCCTTCTAGTTGTTGTATGTGGGACGCAGCCTCAGCATGGCCGGAGAAGCAGTGCGTCGGTGCGCACCCGGGACCCGAACCCGGGCCGCCAGCAGCGGAGCGTGAGCACTTAACTGCTAAGCCACGGGGCCGGCCCGTAAAAGTATTATTTTTTAAGCATCTTTAAAAGTTTATTTTGTGTTTGCTGATGGAGTAATACAGCTGATTTTTGTACATTGATTTTTTTATTCAACAACCATGCAAAATTTATTATTTCTAATAATTTGTACATTTATTTGAAATTTTTATGTATACCATCATGTCATCATGAGTGGCAGTTTTATTTCTTTTCCAATCTCTTGTTTCTTTTGTTTATTCAAGAACTTCTAGACTGAATAGGAATAATTGTTAAGTAGAAGACAAAGTGGTGATAGTGGCACTGTTTTCTCATTCCCAAACTTACAAGGACACACCTTCAACATTTCACCATTTTATCAGATTGAGCATGTTTTCTTTCTTCCATTCTTACTTTCCTGAGAGTTTCTGTCATGAATAGGTGATATATTTTATCAAATACTTTTCTGATTATCTCCAATAAGAATATTTTTTCTCCTTTATTCTGTTAATATGGAATATTACATGGGTTTAATTTCAAAGTTTAAGCCTACTTTATTTTCCTGGAATCAACTCAACTTGCTTGTGATATATCATTCTTTTAATAATCTGCTGATTTCAGTTTGCTAGTATTATGTTTGAGATTTTTTTCGTCCACATTCAGGAAGGTGCTTGTCTCATAATTTTCCTGTCTCATAAGGTCCATTCCAGATTTTGGTCCCTCTGTTATGTTGGTCTAATAAAATAAGTTGGGGAGTGTTTCCTTTTCTTCTGTTCTTTGGAAGAATTGGTGTAACATTTGTGTTAAAACTTCCTTAAGGGTTTAGGGAGAATTTCTCTATCCAGCCTCCTGAATCTGGAGTGTTGTTTGTGAGACAGTTTTTAGTTTTGAATTTAATTTCAGTTATAGGACTATTCATATTTTTCTATTTGTTTGTCAATTAGTTGCATTTTTTTTTAGAGAATTCATCCATTTTATCTAGTATTTTAAAATGTTTGGTATAAAGTTATTTTAATATCTTACTATTTTTTAATATCTGTAGGATCTGTATAATGTTTCCTTTTTCATTTCTGACATGGGTTAATTGTATGTCTACTTAACAATACTTGTTAGAGGTTTTCGATTTTGTTAGCTTTTTAGAGGACTTCTTTTGAGGTTATTTTATTAGTACTTTTATCTATTTCCTTCCTTCTTTCTTCTTTGGACTAAACCGCTGGGGGATTTCTCCCTTTAAGTTCTTGAGAAGGATATTTAACTTGTTGATTTATCAGGCTTTTATCTTTTTAATATATGCATTTAAACCTAAAAATTGCTCCCTAAACATTACTAACTCCATCCCAATAGTTATGGTGCATAGTGTTTTCCTTACCATTCACTTCAAAAATATTTTCTAATTTTTATTCTATTGTCTTCTTTAAATAATTGGTGATTTAGAATTGTATCGCTTAATTTCAAAACCTAAGGAGATTTTCATTTATTTTTTTATTATTGATTTTTAATTTCTTTGCATTGTGTTAAGAGAACATACTCTTCATATTTCAGTATGTTGCTATCTGTTGAGATTTACGTAGAGCCCAAGAAGTTGTCAATATTCGTAAATGTGCTGTGTGTGCTTGAAAAGAATGATTTGGGTTAAATGTTCTACATAAGTCCATTAGGTAAGCTTGCTGACCGTGATTTTCATATCCTTATTGAGTTTATTCCTTTCACTCCAGCAGCTGTGGGAAGTTATCTCCACTCCGCTTGTGAGTGTGTCCTTTTCCCCGGAACTCTGCCTCGTTTGCTCTCTGTACTTTGAGGCCATGTTGTTGTCATACACTTTAGAATTATATATTTTCCTTACGAGTTAAAGTTTTATCAGTAATATTTCTTCTTTATTTCTTCAGATGCTTTTTTGCCTTAAAGCTTTCTTATTTGATGTTCATATAGCTATGCTTGCTTTATTTAGTTAAGATTAGCAAGTTATATCATTTTCCTTCCTAGTAATCATAACCTTTTATATAGCCTTATTTTTAATATTGTATCTCTTATAAAAAGCATACATTTGGAGTTCATTTTTTACCCAGTCCAACAGTCTTTTATTTTTTATTGAAATATTAAGTCCATTTACATTTAATACAATTGTTTCAATGGTCAGAATTAAATACTACTTTATTATGTACTTCTTGTTTCATCTGTTCTATATTCCTTTTTCTTCTGTTTCTTTTGGGTTCATCAAGTATTTTTTACTATTACATTTTTCCCTCTAGTAGTTTGAAAATTATATATGTTTACCATTCTTTTAGTGACTATCTTTAAAAACAACACTCATTTTTGCTCTATTTTGGTACTTTGACCTGTTTCCAGACAAATCAAGCAAATTTTTTAACTTAATTTATTCCACCCCTGAGTGGCATGTTGTTCTTTTATATTAATTCTCTCTCTCTATTAAACCTCATAAGATATTAATATTATTGTTTATACTATCAGTCTTTATGAAATCATTTTTCTTTGCTTCCTTTCCTTTTTTCCTGTATCTCTAGGTTTCTATTTGGGATTATTTTCTTTCTGCCTGAAGAACACTTTTTTGTGTTTCCTTTAAGTAAAGGTCTGCTAGTTGACAAATTATTTAGTCTTTTCTGTCTTAAAATAGATTTCTTTCATTTTCCTTCTTGAAAGATATTTTTACAGGGTGTAGAATTCTAGTGAGTTGTTTTCAGCATTTAAAAAAGATCATTCCACTATCTTCTAGATTCCATTGAGACTGACTTCTTAATAAAAATAGTCTATTTATTTCTTCTATGATGATGATGTATTTTTTGTGGCTGCTTTTAAGATTTTCTTTTTAACTTTTTTTTCTTAAAAGTATTACTACATGCACCTATGTATGGTTTTCTTTATATTTATTCTTCTAGGTTTCATAGGGCTTCTGAAATCAGTGGCTTGATGCCTTCTCTCATTTTCCATCATCAGCCATGCCCTCTCTTCAAACGATGCTTCTATGTTACTCCTTCTCTGTTCTCCTCTCCTTCTGGCACTCCAGTTATACATAGGTTAGATTTCCTCACTGTATCCTTTATGTATCTTTTTCTGTCTGCAATTTTTCCCATCCTTTTGACTCTGTGCCTCTAGACAGTTTCTTTTGATCTCCCTTCCAATGCACTAATTCTCTATTCAGCTGCTTTTAATCTACCATTAGACACATCTATTGAGTATTTTAATTTTGGTTGTTTTATTTATCAGTTAGAGAATTTTTCAGTTTTTTTTTAACAGTTTTGTATTGAAATTCTGTATTTTATCTTTTATCTTCTTGAGGAGATTAAACATAATTATTTTAAAGTGAGTCTAGTAATATCAATATCTAAGGCACCTGTGAGTCTTGTTTGTTGTCTATTGTTCTATTGATTTTCTTTTATTTTTGATTTGTGTCTCCATGTTTCTATTTATTTTTTATTTTATGCTGTGCAGATGCCTATATTGATGGAATCTTTTTCCAGATAGGATTTATGTTTGCTTTTGCCAGGACCTGGGGCACTAACATTCCAGGATTAACTTGAAGTACATTCAAGGATTTACATGATTTGGAGTTGAATTCCAGCCCTGAGAAGGCCTGTCTACTTCTAGTTTACCTTTAGTCCTAGAGTGATTGTCCTTTGGTTCCTAACGCAAAGCCTAAGGTGTCACTAAGGCTACGCCCCTTTAGAGGGCACCACCCTCCAATCATCCCCTGATAAAGTGCACTCAGACTCTCACAGGAACCTCAGGAGAGAAAGTGACCCATGAGCTTCTGCTCCCTTGGTGTATATCCTCCAATGGATCCTGGCTTGACAATTTTTCCTTAATTTACTAGTCCCCTTTCCTTGGCCTTTAAGAAGATTATATGTATATAATATATATTATATTATAGATAGATAATTATATATATAATATAGATATATACAGATAACTATATTTATATTCATTCCATCTTTTTTAGCATCCATCAGAAGGGTTGGTTCTAACGACCTCTTCTGTCATTACCTTGTGAATGATTTTAACAACGTGCAGTTTATAGCCAGTTACTTTCACCTTCAACATATGAACAGAATTTTACGGGTAATTTGATGTGATATGATTTAAAAGCTCCTGGTTACTTGCACATAGTATAATTTTTCTTCATATTGCTATTTTTGGAAATTCTGCTTTTTTCTTTATTTTAAACATAAATAACACTGGAATAAATGTATTCTAGTATATGAATATTTTTGCATATCACTGATTTATTTTCCTCTTAGGGAAAACTTCTATAAATAGAATTGCTGGTTCCAAAGAGATCAGTTTTTATATTCTTTTGATATTCAATTTCCCTCCAAAAGTTTTGCACCAATTTGTAATCTCACTGCTAGTAGTGTCACTGCTTCTTTTGAACATAGTTAAGAAAACGTTGCTTTATATTATCCTGGAACATTTCCAAAGACCTCAGCTCAGCTTTAGATTTAGTCTTCTTGATGTCACCCTTATTATCTTTTTGCATTTGTCTTTTTTATATACCCTTCCAAGTTTATAACTTCTTATTGAATGTGAACCAGAGGTGATTTGGGCACTCGTATTCACATGTTCTGTCTAGAGCCAATGAAATGGCTGTATAATAATGTTAGTTGTGTCAAGATAATGACAGAAATATAAATTATAAGTGTGAAGATGGTGCAATGATTTAAAAAATATCTATCGTATGTCATTTACAAAAGCATGTGCACTGTGATTACAGCTACACAGAACATTCAAAGAAAGATCAGAAAATAATATACCCAGTGGGCACTGTTGTGGTTCTGATTAGTTGTTTTTATTATTTCACCTGTTTCAAAGCAGTTTGCATTGTGCTGCTGTTTTTTTATAGTTAAAAGATCAATGCAAACCCAAATATTGTGAGTACAGTTCAGTCTACTATCAATGGATCTACCTTTTAACCAACAAGTTATCTTATAAAAAGTTATGAGGGACTGGCCCAGTAGCATAGTGGTTAAGTTTGCATGCTCCACTTCTGCAGCCCAGGGTTCATGGGTTCAGATCCCAAGCATGGACCTGCACAGTGCTCATCAAGCCATGCAGTGGTGGCATTCCACATACAAAAAAAAAATAGAGCAAGATTGGCATAGATGTTATCTCAGGGCCTATCTTCTTCACCAAAAATAGTTTCAATAAATAAATAAATGGATCTTCCATCATTTTCCTAATACTAATTATGTGTTTATTGCCCCTTTATTCTAAAAAGTATTTACAAAATTAATAAGAACAGTAAGATACTATAAGATAAAAAAAATTAGCTATCAGTGAAAAGCAAAGTAAAGATAAAACAAAACTGGGGAGGAACATAAAATGGTGCCAGGAATGAGGCTAATCAAAAACATATATTCTGGAACCCAAAACATGTGGCAGGTGAGTGGTATACTTATTTCAAATTTTCTAATAGCCAAAAGGAAAAGTAAATCTGATCAACACAGTGGTCCATAAGATTAAAAAAACACAAATAAACTCTAAATATCATCCAACTATTTAATTCTTCAGGTGAAGCTGTAACATTCTAAGATCAGAAATACATTTATCTTCAGAACCTCCTACAGCAGCTTTTGTGTGATGGGGCGGACACTGCAGCAGCCTCCTCCACTGGACCCAGCATTCTTTTCTTAGAGGTCACCCCCAAGCACAGTTGAGTTGAGGCCATTCTTGAGGCCAGTGTGATCAGGCCCAGGTGAAGAGCCCTCTGCTGGCCTGGGATAGATTTTATCTCTGCTTCTATGGGTAGATTGAGTAGATGTAAAGAAATTGAGGAGCTGTGTACTTTGGGGAAATTTTTACATTTTTTCCCCTCAGTCGAACTGTTGATATTTGGCGGGAGATTGCACTACCTAGAATGTGTGAGATACAGTTACTATACTGTGGGAGATCAAAATTGGCCATGCTGAAATACATCTCTTTACCTTGATTATTTTCTCTGATGGACATTTGACCTCCCCCACTAACTGCCTAAAGAATTTAACATAGAAGTCCTGTTTCAGGAAGGAGTTATTATCACATGATGGCTACAATATAATGTAAATAGATGTTACAATAGGAAAGGCACCAACAAGCCCATCTTATCAAAAATTCTGTCTTCCAGGCCACATTCTCTAGGTGGCCATACAAAGAGTTGCTGGACAAATATTTACGTTTATAAAGGAAATCTCCATTTGTAAAGGTATCTCCCTCTCTGTATTGGGAAGAGGGGGGTTGGTCTTATCTCTGGAAACTCTTATCAGTATGGAAGAAGAAGACTTAAATCTGCAAGCCCTTGATTACTATGATTTCTGTCTTCCTTCTGTCTCCCTCCCCAACCCCCACATCCTCCTTTGTCTTTACATGAAGATGGTATTTAAGATGAGAATCTCTGCCACTTTGTTGAGAAACTCAATTTCCCTGGTTTCTCCAATGTATACATGTTATTAAACTTAGTAGCATTTTCTCCTGCTAACCTGTCTTTTAATTATTTGACCACACATAATAACCTTAAGGGAAAGGGTGGAGGGGGATTCTCCCTCTTCCTCAATGATACTTTATCATTCAAATAGAGATTTTCTTGGCCTTGATGGACACTTGAGCAGGGGTGGTGCCAAGAGCTTCTTAAGAAGTGAGAAACCCGGGCCGGCCCAGTCGCTTGGTGGTTAAGTGCGCGTTCTCCGCTGCTGGTGGCCTGGGTTCGGATCCCGGGCGCGCACCGACGTATCACTTCTCTGGCCATGCTGAGGTCACGTCCCATGTACAGCAACTAAAAGGATGTGCATCTATGACATACAACTATTTAAAAAAAAAAAAGAAGAAGTGAGAAACCCAAACTAAGATTTATTCCCACATGTGTGGACATTCGGTCTCCCCTCACTGAGGAGTCATAGGAACATCAGTGGGAAGGGCAACAATCCTCTTAGAAAGTAACTTACATTCTGCTTTAATATACAGGCTAATGGGCAATGATGTTTTCTTGCATATAGTACTGTAAGAAAGAGGTTCACCTAAAATAGTGTGAAGTGACAACCAAAGCCTCATCGTGGTTAGAAAAATCTCCATGAAGCCCAATTAGAATGCCTAACTTTGAGCATTATTATTTTCTAGTGCACCCTCTAAAATGAACTATTTCTGGATTCTAGCTCTGAGTTATTTTGGGGATTATTATTTATAAGTCAGTTAAAAGATGGGTCAATATCTGCTAAAAGTAACACTTTTTCTTTTTTTTTTTTTTTGAGATTGCAGGCCCATGGTCTGTTTATGCCACTTTTAGGTTGTGATTTTAAATCTTCTGATCTGTCTATGGTAGAAAGCTTGTATTTGTTTCATTAAGAGGAAGAAATGATTCAGTTCAACAGAAGTCAAAATGTACCTTGAGAATTTAAGGAGGTGGGGTGGGGCTATGGAACACATATTCCTGTTTTGACCCAGATATAAAACTATGATTTGCTTTGTTAAAGAGACTTTTTATTGATCTTGACCTTGTAGCTCCTTAGTACTCATTGTGTGTCTGTTATGTATACAGAATATGTAATACCCTGGGGAAAACAGGGGTTATAGGATATGATGCCTGGAGGCAAGGAGCTTATAACCTTACTTGGAAAATAACTAAATTTCTGAAATGCTAAGCAGAAATATAGAATAGAAAAATACGAGCCTCCATGGTCGAGGAAAGGTCACAACAAAGTTATTAATTGAATGCAAAACAGCGACAATCAGCATAAATGCCAAGAAAGCTCTGGAGTCTCAAGTTTGCTCAACTAGCTTCTCACAATAAAGCAAAGATTCAGCACTGTTTCTGGAGAGACCTTGATGTGGACATATGGTGATGACTTTGAATTCCTCTGAAGAGGATTTTTTAAACACAGGAAATAATGTGTGATTATTCTAACTAAACATAGATTTCTAAAATGTCAAAACGAGTGGTAGTCCTGGTGTGTTATTTCTGAATAACAGCTGTCATCGTCTTAGCTCTTTCCTCATAGTGTTTGCTCCTGCCTCACACCAGCCCTATGAACAGGGCCAGGGCGGGTATCATTCCTGATTTCCTGATGAGACCGCTGAGGCCTTGTAAAGTTAGGAGATCTGTCTGGGCGCCAGTATTGATGATATCCTAGGAGTTTTGTCTACTTAGTATTTTTCTTTATTTTCCGTAATTGCCATTAGGTTTCAATATAACAGATAAATTGCTACCTTGGTTTTTCAAACGAAACCCACAAAGTTTGTGGGTATCTTTTGGTATCTTGTTAAGCAAATGAGGAAAATGAGATTACCAGCTACAGCTGCTGCTCATATTGACAAGCCATCTCCTTTATTTTTCTACCTGACAAGCGTGTTCATGCAATAGACATTAAGTGGCTGTTATGCAGTCATCATGACATTGTCAAGAGTGGGGGGATTGACAGGACAAGTGTGCACACTTCTCGTGCTGAGGAGGCTTTCAGTGCACTTGAGGGAAGATGAGATACACTCAGGAAAGTCTTAAGCCTCCACCCTTCCAGACAGCACAACATTATTGTCAAAATGAGGGATGCAGGTGTGCCGTGTCTGTGTGTTGATTCCAAAGTGGTCCAGGTGAACTGGGGCTTCAACCCGACTTTAGTGATTGATGAGACTGTGAGGGGAGGACCAGGGAGGGCCTTCTAGTGGAGTGGAGCTAGACTCAGGAAACAGGGAGAGACGAATTTGGGGGGTGGACGGGAGGCATGTAGAAAAATTTAAGTGATAGTTTGGTTGAAGGGATGGCATCTGTAGACACTAAAAAGCCATGAAAGAAATTGTGTTTTCCTTATTATCTGCTTCTGGAGACATGCAGTGAAGAAGAGGTTTTGAGATTATATCACAGCACTGTATTGTGTGAGAGTCCTGGGGTGTGGCTGAAAGCCTGGAGGACCAACTGAACTTTCCATATATATATAGTTTATATGGGGTTGTATAGAGTGCTTCTAGCATAATTTGTATTGGGGTGAACGTGGAATCCGAAGTGAAACCATTTATCCCTTCAGCTGTTGGTGCCGCCTGTTTTACATGGAGCCAGTGAAATCCAAGACTGAGTGGCATTCTATTAGGATGATGAAGCGCTATAGGCAAGAGTCTCTTCATCAGGGGATGTGCAGCTTGCTACCCGGATAGATGCCTGGCTACACCTTCCATGAAACTTTCACATGATACAGATATGAAGGAGGCAGGATCCTGTGCCTAATGGCTGGCAACAGGCAAGGAGACATTATCCTAAACCAGCAGCTGGCGCAGCACTGTCAGGACATCATGCCTGACATCCTCCCTTGCCCGAGTCTTACCTTCTTCTTCTAAGTATGAGGATATTCTCTGATGTTTTGGCCAATCCACATATACGGAATCACTTCAGTTTCACCAAGGAGAGCTTATTTCTAAATTCATGTTAATTAAACGAACCACTCATTTCACCAATGAAAAGTTATTTCTGATATTCAGTAAGCTAAGTAGCAAAGCCTCTGGTGCTTATCAAGATATGACTAGCTTAAAGAGACGTGAATAGCTGAAACGCACAGCCAGGTCTGAAATGTGACACTTTCTGATACGAGACTAGCTGACCCCTGGAATCTGAA
Organism: Diceros bicornis minor; assembly: GCF_020826845.1. NCBI lineage: Eukaryota > Metazoa > Chordata > Mammalia > Perissodactyla > Rhinocerotidae > Diceros > Diceros bicornis. The sequence continues at coordinate 1,689,516 of NC_080749.1, forward strand.
TTCTCTGTTAGGGTCAATGACTGTCCCTGAATGTAAAGCTTGAACTAACTGATTTGTGCGTTGTATGTTACCATCAATGCTGAAGAATATTTTATGAATTTCTTAATTTGTTAAAAAAATTACAGAAGGAGCATCTCCCGTCCATCAGTTAATTCAGTTTACTTTATAGTCTCAACATGATGACTACGGTATGTTTTTTGTTTTTAATTTGCTCTTTACCTCTGCCACACTCTTATTCTCTTCGCTTTGCTTTATAATCCACAAAGGTTTAGGGAAATATACATATAAATAAGGAAAATAACATGAGGAGAACCCAGGACATGCATATATTGAACACACACATCCTAAATATGTTGTTTTTCTGAAATCTTAATGAGTAGTTTTGTAAGGTGTTTACAGGCCTCAAAGTGGCCTCCTTTGTGAGATTTCCACTTTACTCCCTGGTGCCAGGTGTAGTTATGAGCCTTCTCATTCTGTCCACATTCTATTGGTCTGTAGCTGGGAAAAGTTTTATTTGCCAGCACATCTCTGTCCAATTCTTTTATTCTTGTCTGGTTTATTTACTTTTTCACTATATTTCCCCCAAAAACTTCCCAACTTGGACCCAAGATAAGTCAGTTTCCTGGACCTTTTGTTGTTGAAGGCAGAGAAGCTATTATCATCCTGTGGTGCCTAGTACAGCCTGTCCTTTGACTTTGCCACACGTATTTAAACAGATGTTAAAGGGACAGCATATTCGAATGTATTAAATATGCTAAAAAATTGCTTAAAAGATGCTTAAAGTTCAAGGAGTTCTCCGATTGAGTGTCTGGATTTTCTGATCTTATAATCTCTGCCCATATGCCATCTCTACCTCTAAAGAAAGAGACTTATCTTCTCAAAGAAACAACTCTTAGTTTCTTTGAACGTTTCTATTCTTTTTCTAGCCTCTCTTTCATCTATTTCTGCTCTGATTTTTGTTATTTCTGTCCTTCTACTGACTTTAGGCTTTGTTTATTCTTCTTTTTCTTGTTCTTTTAGGTACAGTGTTAGATTGTTTATTTTGGATTTTTCTCATTCCTTGACGTAGGTGTATTGTTATAAATTTCACTCAGTACTACTTATGCTGCATCCCATAAGTTTTCATATGTTGTTTTTCATTTTCATTTGTCTCTAGGTATATTTTGATTTTTCCTTTGATTTATTCATTGATCCACTAGTTGTTCAGTAGCATGTTGTGTAGTGTCCAAATATTTGTGACTTCTCCAACTTATTCTTGTAGTTTATTTCTAGTTTCATACAATTGTGGTCAGAAAAATGTGTGATATGATTTCAGTCTTCTTAGAATTATTGAGGCTCACTTTGTTTCCCAACATATGTCTATCTTTGAGAATGTTCCCTGTGAACTTGGGAAGAATGTGTATTCTGCTGTTTTGGGATGAAATCTTCTATATATATCTATTAAGACCATCTGGTCTGATGTTTCATTTAAAGCCACTGTTTCCTTGTTGACTTTCTGTGTGGATGATCAATCCATTGATGTGGGTGGGGTGTGGAAGTCCCCTACAATTATTGTGTTGCTGTCAATTTCTCCCTTTAAGTCTGTTAATAGTTGCTTTATATAGTTTGTTGCTCCTGTGTTATGTCTTCTTGGTGGAATGTCCCTTTTATCCTTATATAATGTCTGTCTTTGTCTCTTGTCAGGCAAGGGAAACAAAAGAAAAAATAAGCAAATGGGACTACATCAGACTAAAAAGTTTCTGCACAGCAAAAGAAACTGTCAACAAAATGAAAAGACAACCTACCAACTGGGAGAAAATATTTTCAAATCATATATCTGACAAGGGGTTAATTTCCAAAATATATAAAGAACTCATGCAACTCCACAACAAAAAAATGAACAAGCTGATCCAAACATGGGCAGAAGTTATGAAAAGACATTTTCCAAAGAAGTTATACTGATGGCCAACAGGCATATGAAAAATGTTCAATATCACTAATTATTAGGGAAACGGAAATCAAAACTACAACGAGATATCACCTCACACACATCAGAATGGCTATTATTAAAAAGGCAAGAAATAATGTGTTGGATAGGATGTGGAGAAAAGGGAACCCTCATACATTGCTGGTGGGAATGCAAACTGCTGCAGCCACTATGGAAAAAAGGATGGAGATTACTCAAAAAATTAAAAATAAAAATACCATAAGATCCAGCTATTCTACCTCTGCATATTTATCCAAAGATTATGAAGTCAGTAATTAAAAAAAATATATGCATCCCTATGTTCTTCACAGCATTATTCACAATAGCCAACACTGGGAAGCAATTCAAGTACTTATCAATGGATGAATGAATAAAGATGTGATATATATACATATATACCATGGAATACTACTCAGCCATAAAGAAGACAACATCTTGCCAGTTGTGACAGTATGGATGGACATTGAGGGTATTATACTAAGTGAAACAAGTCAGATAGAGAAAGAAAAATACTGATTGATTTCACTTATATGTGGAAAATAAACAAACACATAGATAAGGAGTACAGATTGTGGTTACCAGAGGGAAAGAGGGAAAGGTGTAAAGTTCACATATGTATGGTGACAGATAAAAACAAGACTATTGGTGGTGAACATGATCCAGTCTATACAGAACTGAAATATAGTAATGTACACCAGAAATTTACACAGTTATAAGCCATATGACCTCAATAAAATTAAAAAGAAATTTATTTTTAAATATAGCAAGACCAGCTTTACACCTGGGCTGCAGGCAGCCCACGCACTCACTGAATTACACAGAAGGGCAGTTTCCCAGGTGAGTCCTGTCTGTTTTGCCACCATCAGAACCTGCTGATGAAGAACACAGGCCCAAGGGTGCTGAAGTAGGTGGGACCCCTGGAGCAGGGAATGTTCTGAGAGTGTGTGACACAAAGTATCTGTGCAGTGCATACTGGGTAGTGAGTTTGTGCTTCTCTTCAAGGTATGCCTTTGATCATAATCTGCAGATAACTCAAGGAAAATCACTGGTAGGCTTGTTAAATGGAAAACTCTCACGTCCCAACTTCAAATCTGCTGAGTTTGAATTCCGGGGAAGGGGACAGTGGACTTGTCCAGTTATTATCGTGTAGACTGAAGTTTGAGAAGCACTGCTGCTGGCGTCCAGTTGTAGCCACTGCCCGAGGTCAAAGCTCCACACCTTAATGCAAAGATCTTCAGAGATAAGGGTGTCCTAATGTGCCACCACCTGAAAATAATGCAAGAACATAAAAGCATATGTAGTTTTAAAAGGAAAAGCACACAACTAAAAGAATTGATCCCATTAAATACACTATTCTATTTGTTTATGCATCAAATCACTGATAGGAAATAGCCAAGTGCAGCGATAGTAGAATTGATCAATTTCATAGAGAATTCTTTTTTTTTTTTTGTTCTTACTGTTTTTTCATAGAGAATTCTTTTTAACAGTTGTTCATATCTTGTGTTTTACATCATTGATTAGGGTAATATTTTCATCTTTTCCTTTCCTAGTATCTTTCTCTTTCTCAACTTTTCCAAGAGATATATTTACGTTATCCGCTAAAATATTAGGGCAATTTAAAAAAAGCTATGAAACATTTTAAGTTATTGATTTTGTATAGGGGAGGAGCACTAGATTTCAAGTGAATTAGTGATCATTAGAGTTTTAGTTTGGTAAAAGATGGTAGTTGGAATTGATATCAGAATGTTTGTAACCTGGTTTTTTCTTCATTATTTGATGTAGTTTTCAAAATGACAGAGCAAGTAATTTTTAATATAATAACTTGTCTCATTTTAAAATATGTGTTCTTGGAGAGGATGATGGAGATAAGTAGAAAATAATTTAATGTAGTGACTTGTTTTTCTCCAGTTAATCTGTTATAAACCCAACAGCCATATAGTATCCTTTTGTCCAAATGACCTGATGTCATTTTCTTGAGTTTTCTTCCTGTGACTCTAGCAATCTGAGGTCACACCATCTTTTCCCTCCTAGTTATGTTTTCAGTTGTAAAAGAGTGACATTGTCAATAATATAGTGACAACTTTACACAAAGTCTACTATTTACTAACATATATATATCAATTGCAAACTGATAACATAAGTATTAAGTAATGAACTATTTGCAGTGCACTTAACAACTGTTTGCTACACGTGATTGTGTAGTGACCTCATGGTTAAAACCATTATTTGCAACATGTGGCCCCTTTCAATTTTATTTTAAAGGAAAGAGTTCAATGACTTTTTTCTTTTTGAAGAAGAAAGACTTGCATTTCCATCTTAGAAAATTGAGAACTTGTTTTTTGCCTTTTTTTTTTGTCTTCAGCTCTTCTTTATATTGGTTACTAATTCACATGTCCAGTTACTTCAGATTCATGGTGCTACCTCTTCTGCCGTTATCATGGCTCTCACTTTAATTTTTCCATAATTCCTTCAGTGAAAAAAAGTTTATCTCCACCTTCATATATTGAGGAAGGAACCGACCCTCCTTTATGTGAACTTGGAGACAGAGGCCAAGGTGAAGCCTCGGTGCCCCTCCCCACCAGTCAGCTGCAGAAGGGCTGCAGAGTCCTGTGAATCTTTTGCTCCCCTCCTGGCTCCCTATATAGCTGGCATTGTCTGCACGGAGGAGCCCTGCTTGTTACAATCGAATTTTTGAAGTCTATAGAAGCCGGCTGAAGGATAAGACTGGCTAGAAATGACATCAGCAAGCAGTGTGCTCCAAAAGTTGGTGGCAGAAACATTCAGAAGAAGAAAACCTTTCTGTTTATCTTGTTTTCTCTTTATCTTCTCTCCCTTCATTTTCCTTTACTTAGATGGTACAAAGCCTGTCCACCCCCCATGGTGGTTGTTTTTCTCCTCAGAGCCCCAGTACAGAGCTGTATATCTTTGTTGTAGGTCAACCCATGGTGGTTCTTTTCCTGGAGTCCCACGGCAGTTTATTCATATCTCTTTCATTCAAATTAATTTTATTTATTTATTTATTTTCCCCCCAAAGCCCCAGCAGATAGTTGTATGTCATAGCTGCACATCCTTCTAGTTGCTGTATGTGGGATGTGGCCTCAGTATGGCTGGGAAAGCGGTGCCTCGGTGTGTGCCCGGGATGTGAACCTGAGCTACCAGCAGTGGAGCACGCGCACTTAACCGCTAAGCCACGGGGCCGGCCATCTTTCATTCAAATTATTTCTCTATTATAATTTACCTGTTTATACATATCTATCTTCGTTGCAGACCCCCAACATTTCAAGACCTTTGGGGACGTAGTATATACTTAAGTGTTTGAGTGAATCAATGAAGGTCTTTGGTTGAATAAGATCTAAATAAAGAAAATACCTACTCAGCACATGAATGCAAGCATTTGAGAGAGAGTTTTCTGTCTGCTGAAGCAGTCTGGGGACCAGTTTAGAGGCTCAGTGCCAAGGTTACTCAATAGATTTAGACAAAATGAAAGAGATAATTAACTTTAGTTTTAAAATTTATGGAGAACAGGAGCAGGATATCTAGGTGTGAATCAGGACTTGATCATTCTTGTTGCATCTTTGGAAAATCCAGTCCTTTATCTTTCTATGGAAATGTGACTGGCCAAGACAGTGAACAGAGGACTGGCTTTTAGAAAGGCAATTTTGCCACAGGAAATCCTGGAGGAAAAAATATAGAAGGAGAGCTGGTAGAAACACAGCAGACACTTTTTGTGTAGAAACCCTAAAAATTGGGTTTACATGCTGTCTGAAAGAACTGTAACCCAACTTTTCTCCAATATAGATTTGAGCAGCTTTTAAATATCTAGGAATACAAAAGGATTACAAAGGAAAATAGATCAAACTGAAAGGAATTTAGGATGGAACAATGAAATGAAGCTGAAGTAAGCCAGTGCACTGAAATGTGTTTCAGAAGGACCTGCAGTTTTTAAAGGTAGTTGGAAATGTATCCCTCAGGTTTAAAGTAGAAAGGGAAATGGGAACAATTCTCTATCATCTCATGTCCATGAGATTAAAAGCAACAGTCTCTCAGAGAAGCAAAACTTTTCTGGCCTCTAATGTCCCAAAAAGTGCTTTGAATGGTGCCTAATGAAAGAGATTCTGTGTGACATAATGCAAATACAGTATCATTAACTCATTTCCAAGTTTAGTTCAAATACTTAGGACATGTTCAATTGAGGTAATGCATAATTCTATAAGGGGACAAGGAAGAGGCTGACAGCATTCTCTCTCAGCTTCTCACTTGACCAAGGGAGAAAATGGTCTTGAACAGATTGACCACATCTCCTAAAGACAATTTTCCATTTTCAATTTTCCTTTTTGAAAACTCAGCCCACATTTCCCCTTACATATGCAAGCTAAAGCCTGTGTGTAGATATCCTTCATTGACAATGAGGAGCAGATCCATACTATTAAGTAATCAAATAAGCAGAACATCTGGTTGGCCCCTTTTAGGAAAATTACAGGTTTAACCCCACCTTCATTGGTGGAAGGACATGGTATACCAGAATTAAAATATCTGCCATTTATTATGCAGCTAATCATTAGTTATGCTATTTAAATGAAATTGAATGAATTCTTCTTCTATTATGTTGACTAGATTTTAGTCAAACTGATGTATAATTTTATATAGGTGCATTTTTACTTAAAATGTAATCCTCTTTAGAGACCACTTCATTCGGTTTTAGAGGCATATTTTGTACATTTTTGATTTTATTTATTTTCCTTCATAGCAGAGAGGCACATCCTACTCTTTTTCTTGCTGCCCTTCTCTACAAGAGAAAACTCATCCAAGTTTATTTTGTTTTCTAAGGCATAGTCTTACGTTGTGATGAGAAAGAGATCATTTCTGAAACATATTTGGAATAGTAGGGAGCCCAGAATTTTAGATTATGCTCAGAATTTTGTGAGGCAACTTCAAAAAAGCTGGAACATTTAAAGTTCTGCCAGGAAAGTTTTCTCCTACTTTGATTCACAGTAATTAAAAAAAAAAAAAAAAGTTTAGTTTCTTAATTCTTCAGCTGGGTGAGTGAAGGAGTTGGCAGAATTAAATGTACCCTTGAGAGATCTCTCTCTGAGTTACTCTTTCAAAACAACCATCCTGGGCCGGCCCCGTGGCTTAGCAGTTGGGTGCATGCGCTCCGCTGCTGGCTGCCCTGGTTCGGATCCCAGGCGCGCACGGTCGCACCACTTCTCTGGCCATGCTGAGGCCTCGTCCCACATACAGCAACTAGAAGGATGTGCAGCTATGTGATACAACTATCTACTGGTGCTTTGGGGGAAAAAATAAATAAATAAAATTTTTTAAAAAAGTAATTAAGAAAAAAGCTACCATTCTAGTTCATGAATATTTAATGGGGACTCTGTCAGTCCCAGAGTTGAGAGAGGCAGTTCCCAAAGCTCCAGCAGGTCCTGGGAGAGGAGAGCGCTGGTAATCAGTGTCATCAGAGTTTGGATGAGGCGTGGTCATTCTCTGGATGTTAGAACTGAGTGGAGTTTTCAAACGCAGCCCAGTGACTCTAGACCTGAGCCCTGCTCAGAAGCCAGTTGACTTGTCATTCGCTCTGAGCATGGTGTTGTCCCTCTGCTTGTGCCCCTTTTTGCCATTTCTCATGCTTCTCCTGACTCTTTCTCTTTCCTATGCCTTCTTTCTTCTCTCTTGCTTACTTTTACTCTCTATTATATTCCTTCTCCTTAGCATTTTTTTCTTTCTTCTCTTATTGTTCTCATTCATTTTCTTTTTATTTTGTACAGTTACTCTGTACATCACGTTCATCTTAAAATCTTGACCCTCTACAACTCTTATACTTCAGCTAGCTATTTTGAAGAAAGTGTTTTGATAAATTTCTCTTAGATGTTATAACATGCTGATTCAAGGAGATAAAAACTATCACGAAAGAGATGGGGATGGAGAATGAATTCAGTTCAGGTAACCATGGAATTAGACAGAGGGAAACTGAGAGCTTAGGTGTGGGTGTTCAAAATATTTCCTGATACATCTTTGTAGTTCATTGTTGTGGTAAACTGCACATGGTCTTATTTACTGTTGGAGCCCAGAAATTTGCTCCTCTGGGCAGGTCAGCAGGTCTCGCTCAGCCTATAGAAAAGAAGCTAGGAAACACTGCCTGCGTTTCTAATGTAAAGAACTGTTCGTGTTCCACCAGGAGAGCTTTTGGTCTCTTCCTTGCACTATCTGAATAGAAAAAGAGTAAGAGAAGCTTTTCTCCATCTGCACAAAGCCGGGGCCTTATCTTGAGTTTGAAAGGGTTTGCATGTGACTGAAAACAAAAGTGTTCCCGAGTTTGGATTTGCTTTAACAAGATCTATTGGCTGGCTTTGATGTTAAAGGTCTTTATTCAAAATTGGCTACCTCTAGTGCTAAGTTCAGAGTGGAGATTTGTCAGTATAAGAGAGAAGAGTCCCTTTTGGATTAGCTCAGTGAAATACAATATTTGGGAAAATGGTTATATTTGAAGGCCACTTGTTAATATTCTGTTGCCACAGTGATATCTGTTGGTAAGTGACTACTTCATGCTAGTCTCGATGATTTCTGTTTGAAAGACACAACCTGAGCTTGATAAATAAATAGCAAGCAATAGGATATATTGAAGCATATGAGGAAGCCATTTCGGGTAAATCTAATTCTGCCTGAGTTTGTTTTTCCACAAGGGCCTGTCGCCTGCATTGTGTATCTGCTTTGCCATGTCCCAAAGAGAAGAGTAAATGCCCTTAAGATAAGGATGCTGCTTCCCCATCATTGGCATTGCCTTAAGGATAAACCTTTCTCCCTAGGTTGGGATTTGACTGCTGCAGTCATCCTGTGACCCCCCAGCTCCAGACAACAGACCTGACACCAGCCACGCCCATCGAGACAGCAGACCTGCTCCCTGCTGTGTCCATCAATAGCTATTCTGGCAGGGCAACCTGGCAGGGCGATCTTGTGGCTATTGCAAAAGAGACATTACAATCCTCTGTGATACATGCTCTTTGACAATATATAACCGCTCTGTACACCCCACTTCTTCGGTGCCCTTCTTTCCTTAGGGAAGGAAGGCCCCGGCCATGATCCTCAAAAGTTGGCTCATAATAAACTCACCCCAATTTTGATTTATAGATTGGTTATGGATTATTTACATAGACATTTCTTGGTGTAGTTCTGGCAGGATTTCAGAGAAACCCACCAGAGACCACCTGGAATCTACACTGAACTGGCTTTGGGTACCCATAGGGGCCCGTTGTGCCCCCCAGATCACTGCATTCTTCAGGAGACCCCAGTGAGTTCTCCTGAAACCTGACCTTCTTATTTTAAGTCAATGGCCCAGAGTTTATTTGAGCTGTTTTCAAGGCTTAAGGCTAGGTGTCTTAAGGGGGTACTGCTACAATCCCTAGGTCAGAGGAACCTAGAGAGGAATTCCTAGGAAAGAGAAATGTAGAGGGAATTTTCTAGGCCAGGGGAGCCTAGGGCGAACTTTTGGAGTGAATGGGGCAGGGTGACTTTTTAATATGGCTTAAAATTGGGAAGAATTATGTTTATAAGGTCTGAACAAAACTGCTTGATAGAGAAATGAGAGATTGAATCTGTTCAGCTCTGAAGACAAGGGACATTGCTCTTCCTGACATTCCGGGAATTATCATGCAACTGAGAATCTTATCGGGGGTGTCAGATACAAACCCAACCACGTGTAACAGTCCTTCCTATAGGGAGCTCCACTATCATTCACATTAATTAATCACAGGTTCGTCCACGGACGAGCGGGGGGGGGGGGTTGGTCACCAGCACTCCAAACCCCCACGGCAGTACCTAGACTGCGGGCGGAAGAAACTGAGGCACGTAAGAGAGTGATTACGACCTTTGTTTAGCGAGTAAACTCACAAGCAGCACACTCCTGACCCACTACACAATCCCTAGAAATTGTTCAGACTATGTAGCAAAAGAAAAGAAAAGCAGGAAATTGAGTTTGCTCGACCATTCCCAGCTGGGCAGTCTGGCCTCTGAACCCAGGAGACTTGCACAAGTGCTAAGACAGCAGGGGGCCTAAGACTGAAAGAAAAAAAAATGGGAAAGGAGCTTTCTGCAGATGGAAACTGCTAAATTTTCTAAAACAGTGGCTATAAAATCTTTGTTGCATCTGTCTGTTCTTTATGTGTGTGTCTCTACATGTATGTTATATGTGCAAGGTATTTTACCTCCGGAGGGTAGGGTCAAAATCAAGAGCTCGATTCAATTAACTTGAAGTAAGCACTTACAAAAATTATTTCTAAATCCAAATGTTTTTCCAGTTAACGTGATATGAAATAATCTTTGGTAAATAAAAGCTTATTTAAGCTCGTTAGTTTTCAGCATTGGATATAATGCCGATGTGCAGCCTTTATTCATCAGATAAACTGATGTTATTTCTATTACAAAACTGGTCTCAAAAATAATAAGTGATGGCTAATATTATCTAATGTCTCATAAAGTCTTGTAGGCAATCTAAATAATTATTGAGAACAGGTAACTATATAGATGTGAAAAAACTGAGTATTAAGTGAACTTTAAACAATAATCATATGTTATAGTGTATATAGCTTCTAAACTCTTTTTGGTGACTTAAAATTTTAGGGTTTTGCTAAATTTTATGATAAAAATTCATTGAGTATCTAGATCACTTCCAAATAAGATAAGATATTAGACATTGATTGCTAAATATAGGTTTATCTACATTTGGCTTATTACAGAAAAACTAAAAGGTGTTTTGGGTCTATTGGTAAACATGTGTTTTATTTAAAAGATTGTACTAATAAAGTAACATGTTTCCAAAAATTATAAAAAGTGTCCATAGGGGCCGGCCCCGTGGCTTAGCGGTTAAGTGCACGCGCTCCACTCCTGGCGGCCCAGGTTCGGATCCCGGGCGCGCACCGACACACCGCTTCTCCGGCCATGCTGAGGCCGTGTCCCACATACAGCAACTAGAAGGATGTGCAGCTATGACATACAACTATCTACTGGGGCTTAGGGGGGAAAAATAAATAAATAAAAATTTAAAAAAAAAGTGTCCATATAAATTTGTCAAGCCATGAAATGTTAATGTAAAAGAAACTCTATAATTGCTTACTTAGTTTTTACTTAAAAATTAAGGTTTCTAAGGGTTAAAATTTTCTAATATGTGATTAAGCTACTAAAAACTTAAGAAACATATGTTTGTATTCAAGGAGAGTAAGATTTATGTTATCATTAAGAAGATATGAAAAATGGAAATATTTTTATTTGGTTAAGAAAGATAAATTTGCCCTAAAAAGTACTAGAAGGAAAAAAAAAGGAAGGCATCGCACAAATTCTGAATGTAAACAAAAAGTTATAGAAGGTTTGTTGAAGAGAAACCCTGAGGAGTTTTATATGTGGTAAAGTTGGCTAAGATTAAACTAAATCCAATTAAGTAAATGATATTTAATATCAAAAGTAGGCTAGGACAAAATTTAAATTTGGTCTTCTTCCTTTTAAAAGGATAATTTTATTCTACTCTTAATCTACTCTTGATAAAGGTTATTATGTAAAAAGGTTTTTCTTTACCTTTGAGTTCAGTTTATCTCAAGAACAGAGATCTGTTTTGTTAAGGTAATTTCCTATGTTCAAAAGACTGAGGTCTCTCTATTAAGGTCTTTTTCACTGTTTAAATGCTGTTTGTTAACAAAGCGTGTTTCACTGCGACAAGAGCAGCAACTCATTGATCTTGTCTGACCAAGGGTTTAAAACTCTTCTATATTTTTGACAATCTCCCCAAAATTCATATCCTAAATAAAGTCTTTCTTATAACTTTTTCCTTTGAGAATTTGCAAAGGGCCCTGGCAATTCTCAAGGAAATTTGATCTCTTCCTATAAAGAGAGAGATACTAAACTAAGTAGGTTTGGTATGCTAAATTGCATGGGAAGCATTGTCAAGTGAATGATAAAACTTCTTAGGTTATACTGCATAGGTAATATTACTCACTATTTTAACCCTGCTACCTTGCTTCCTATATTATAAGAGGAAGGACCACGACTGCATTCTATTTAATTTGGTTTACAGATGGGTCTTACTTAAATGATAAGCAAGATATTACCAAGCTGGATATGCTGTCCAGCCTCGAGAATGCCTGTGTGGGGGAAGAGGGAGAATCCCCCTCTGCCCTTTCCCTTAAGGTTCTTATGGCTGGCCAAATAATTAACAAGACATGTTAGCAGGAGAAAATAATACCAAGTATAATAACATGTATACATGGGAGAAACCAGGGACACTGCATTTCTCAACACAATAGCAGAAATTCTCATCTTAAATACCGTCTTCACCTAAAGACAGAGGAGGATGTTGGGGATGGGGGTGTCAGTTACAGGAGATCACCACTAAAGCACTGTAAACAAGAGTAAGGTTATTATGCAGATTTAAGGCCTCACCTTCCACCTTGATAAGTTTCTAGAAATGAGGTCATACCCCCTCTTCCCCATACAGAGAGGGAGATACCTTTACAAATGGAGATTTCCCTTTTAAATGTAAATGTGTGTCTGGCAACTCTCTCACAGGGCCATCCAGAGAATGTGGCCAGAGAGACAGAACTTCTGATAAGATGGGCTTGTTGGTGTCTTTCCTATTGTAACATCTATTTTACATTATATTACAGCCATCAGATGGAAGATCTGTTGCAGGAAGGAGTTACTATGTCAAATTCTTTAGGCAGTTAGTGGGGGAGGTCAAATGTCCGTCAGAGAAAACAATCGAAGTAAAGAGATATATTTCAGGGTGGCCAAATCTTGATCTCCCACACCTGGTAATTCCTATTAACTGCTAACCCAATAAAAGACTTCTTTCCACAGGCTTGAAAGAAATCACCACCCAAGAAGAGAAACAGATATAGCAGTCAAAAGGGGGAGTTTTTGACAGCCCCTCACAGATGTGGTTTGTACCCAGTAAAAAAACCCATAGTACCTATTGGAGCACAATTGCCACTGCTCCAGCATATACACCAATTAACCCATTGGGCACCTGAAAAGATAATTTTGTGGGAAGAGCAAGGCTTTTAAAAACCTTCTCCCACAGTGGCTCATAAAGCTATACTGATTGTGTTATATGCCCAAAATATAATCTAGGGAAACTACTCAATGAATCACAAGGCCACTTTCCCTTTACTAAGGGACCCTTTGAGGTATGGCAATCGGACTTTATCCAAATGCGACCATCTCAAGGATAAATATATCTTGTAATGACTGTGTGTTCTCACATTGGGTTGAGGCCTTTCCTTGCAGAAGAGCAATGGCTCTAATAGTAGGTAAATTACTATTAGAGAGAATAATTCCTGTTTGGGGAATTCCTGCTGAGTTACATAGTGACCAGAGAACTCATTTCACTGGACAAATAACTAGTCTATTTGTAATATTGGGCCAATGAGACAGCATTTCCACTGCGCTTAACATTCCCAATCCTCAGGATTGGTGGAAAGAACTAACAGCACAATCAAAACTCAATTGGCACAGCTTTCAGGAACATTTCATCTCATGGCTGAAAGCTCTTCCACTACTGTTCCTCAATCTTACATCTACGCCCTTTGCTAAACATCGGCTGTCTCCTTTTGAGATAATAACTGGACAGCCTATGCAATTAGATAAAGAAATGTATGAATCAATTTTGCTTAAAGAAAATATCTTAATTACTGCCAAGGTCTCATTGAGACACTTAAAAATATATGTACATGAGAAGTTGGTAGCCAATTCTTTTTACAGAGCGCTCCCAGACCTTAAGGATTATAACCTAGAAAATTTATTTATCAGAAGAGACATCAAATAAAAGACTCTACAGCCCTATTGGAAAGGACCATACCAGGTACTTTTAACCAGTTTGTGCGCTGCAGAATCAAAAGACATAGACTCGTGGATTCACATTTCTCGTTTTAAAAAGAGGTCTTTCCACCTGAGTGCGTTTCAGTTCCTATTTCTGAATCCTGACTTCAACTGGCCAATAAGTATATCTCCAAACCAGGATGAGAAGAAGACAACATCAGTTGTAGACAGCTGTCCCAAGACTCCTGACCAAGCCTGTATTCCCAACCTTAAATCCACTCATTTAAACCTTTGTTATGCTTAAACTGTATACCTATTTTATAATTGTTACATTTAAGATTTTCAGAATACTATCATACTTAAGGAAAGTGCTTGATTTGGAACAGACTGGTCTTAATGTCCAGGCATTTATCGGGTGACTCCTAATATAACTTAATGGTTGTATAGAACAAATCTCTGGCTTTGACTACTGGCCTGATGGCTAAAACACTGCACCTGATCTTCCCTTAAATGCAGGGAAGGATTCACAGTGACAATTGCTACCAACCTTCCTCTGCTTAAGGCCAGGCAGGCTCATTCAGTGTTCCCCTGGTATGACCACCGAGCAGCTAGCTATATTTGTTCCTTTTTTAGGGCTAAAGGATGTCACATCACATACAGAAGCCCTTAATGACAGTCAAGCAGGAATTACCTTATTAAATACTAAAATGTCTTTAATAAAAAGACTGTCCTTCAAAATAGAATGGCCTTAGATATTTTAACTACATTCCAAGGTGGTACATGTACAATCATTCAAACTGAATGCTGTGTTTTCATACCTGACGAGTCTTCCAATGTGTCATCTATGCTAAAGCAAATGAAAAAGCAGGTGAAGGCCTTAAGCGATCCTGCGTTCAGTCTTGAGTTGTTTGGTTGGCTCCCTTCTGGTATTGGTTCACTTTTTCCATCTGCATTGCAATTCCTATTTCTATTACTTCTTGGAATTCTTGTACTAGCCATAATATTTAAACTAATTGCCATTTTCTTTACTCAGTGCTGTAAGACTGTCCTGTAAGCTGGAGTAATGAAAGCTGAGGTGGTCGATTGATCTTATAACCTTGGACCAACTTCCTTTTTTGATAAGGACTATGCCTAAGAACTCATTTTACACTAATCTTTTCAAAGATGTTAAATTATTATCATTGTTACTGTACTTGTTCTAGAATTGTGAATAACGTAAATACAAGGAGTCATAAAAAGCAAATATACAATGTTTGTGCAACAACCTAAAATTAATCCAAAACCCTTGAAATGTTTCCTCTATTAATATATATATACATTTTGCTTGTCCACTATATCTAATTAATTCCCCCCAAGGTGGACAACTGGGCAAATAAATGAGATAAAAGCCTGGCTACGAGGGACATGAGGGACCCAGGGCAGGTAGCAACCACTCTGGGGCCGAGGGACAATATTTTGATCATTCAATGCTTTCTATCAAAAGATTATTGATCGAAAGTGAGAAAATGATAAATAAATGGCAAGCAATAGGATATATTGGAGCATATGAGGAAGTCATTTGGGGTAAAACAAATTTGGCCTGGGTTTGTTTTTCCAGAAGGGCCTGTCACCTGCATTGTGTATCTGTTTTGCCATGTCGCAAAGAGAAGAATATAAGCCCTTAAGATAAGGATGTAACTTCCACCTCCTTGGCATTTCCTTAAGGATAAACATTTCTCCCTAGGCTGGGATTTGACTGCTGCACTGATCCTGTGACCACCCAGCTGGAGACAACAGACCCGACACCAGCCACGCCCTCCCCACTGTGTCCATCAATAGCTATTCTGGCAGGGCAATCTGGCAGGGCGATCTTGTGACTATTGTGAAAGAGACATTGCAATCTCATGTGATACATGCTCTTTGATGGTATATAACCGCTCTGTACACTCCACTTCTTGGGTGCCCTTCCTTCCTTAGGGAAGCAAGGCCCTGGACCATGGTCCTCAAAAGTTGGCTTATAATAAACTCACCCCAGTTTTGATTTATAGATTGATTATAGATTATTTATGTTGACATGTTTTACAAGTGATATATTGAAAGGAAAAAACAATAAAGCAGCAGCCCTGCATTACACATGAAAGTTGTGCTCCCCCCGGAGGGAAAATGAGGATACGACATTGGTCGCGTACTTGATTTTATAATCCACTAGGGCCTTTCAAATATATAACTATTATTGTAAGAGTAAAGATATCCTTAAGAATAGTGCCACAAAACAAGTTTTCCCAGCTTCTTTTTGTCAGAGCTGAGACCCACATCAGGCTGGGGCACTTGATGAGGCATGGTGGACTCAGCTGAGGGTTATTTAATTACTGTGAGATAATTAGCCCATAGCGAATATGATGCAGAATGATTAAAAAGAGGTAAAGGGACATAAAGTTGGAAATAATTAAGAAAAATTTTGCCTTCAAAATATCCTCTCATTATTTTTATAGCATTTTTTTTGAGGCATGACTAGGATAGTATGTTAGATTTTTCTAAATCCTTATCTCCAAGGCATATGTTACTGAGTTCTTCATTATATATGATAATGCCAAAGAAAACCTGGACAAAAGTATTCTGTACAATTAACAAGGACAAAACGTACAACATTGCTCTATATATTAAGATTCCAGCTGTAATAGTCAAGAAATATACTCATGTGTGTAATATTATAATGATTTTCTATTTTTCTCGGGCTATGAACCATGGTAAAATATATAGTAATAAGCAGAAAACCTGATGAACTAGGTGATTTAAAACACCTGATATTACAGCTTGGACATTCAAGGGTGAAATACATCAATTTAAATTTCACACCTTCTCCTTTCCTTGTAGCCAGCGAAGTGTCTGGAAGACCGAGAACACATAAAATTATTTAAGAGTTAACAGTATTTGGAAGCAGTTGAGGTTAAGCCCTCAACAATGGTGGCCCTTACTTCTGGAGCCATTGACTCTTTGTCATAAATTTATGGTATAGATGACTTCTCTTCTTAGATGATTTGTGTATGTATCATAGAAGAGAGACAGGGCAGGAGAATTAATTATCACTCTACACTGGTTCAGGACAGTAAGTATTACCTCATGCAATTCTTACAGTAATCCTTTAAAGTAACTATTATAATTCATATTTAACTGATAAAGAAAACCATGTTTAGGGGCCTGCCCAGTGGTGCAAGCGGTTAAGTGCGTGCGCTCCGCTGTGGTGGCCTGGGGTTCGCAGGTTCGGATCCAGGGTGCGCGCCGACGCACGGCTTGGCAAGCCATGCTGTTGATGGTGCTCAGGGCAAGCTACCCCAGGAGACACCACTCCGGTATGCAGATTATTTCGAGCTGAAGACAATAAGGACTCAGAGAACTCAGGAAGAATATTTGAGTTTCCCCTCCCAAACTGCCTAAAGAATTTAAAACAAAAGATCTGTTTCAGGAAGGAGTTATTATCATGATGGCTGTAAAGATAATGTAGGATAGAGGTTACAATAGGAAAGGCACCAAGCCCCTTTTATCAAAAACTCTGTCTCTTCCTGACCACATTATCTATAGACGACCCTGAAAAGAATTGTCTTCCTGGCCTCTGAAGTCCCACACCACTACCCACCCCCAACACGTTCCTCGCTTTTAGCTGCAATACTTAAGCAAGCAGCTTAGACAGAGGGACGAGTTGCTCACTTCTGAGTTTCTCCCATGTATACATGTTATTAAACTTGGTATTATTTTCTCCTGCTAACCTGTCTTGTTAATTATTTGTCCAGACATAAGAACCTTAAGGAAAAGGGCAGAGGGAGATTCTCCCTCTTCCCCCAACACTGTGGTGGTGTCCTGTATAACGTGGAGGAAGATGGGCACGGATGTTAGCCCAGGGCCAGTCCTCCTCAGCAAAAAATGATGAGGATTGGCAGATGTTAGCACAGGGCTGACCTTCCTCACAAAAATAAAATAAAAAAAGACCATGTTTGCAAAATTGATCAAATGTAAGAGGGAAGATCTGAACATCAGTATGTTGGGTTTTATGCCTCATATTCTCTCCACGGTGATAAAAATGGTACTTCAACATGGGTACTCACCATCTGGCTATTTAATATCAGCTCCTGCCAACATCATTGGATGAGATGAGATGAGAAGTTTATTTCCAAAATTATTCCACTGTACTTAAACTATACTCTTTACGAGTCAGATGTCAAGTCATGTTTTAGAGGCAGGTGATTACTTCACCTACACATTTTTCAGTTTTATTATAACTTTCGTGTGCCACATTGTGTCAACTTTACCAACTTCAGTGCTTCACTGTTCTTTTTTAAAAAAATCACAATTTCATTTTCCATGTAAAGCATCTTGCTATTTTCTTCTTAGTCACTAGACGGCAGTTCTGTATCTCTGTAAATTACCACTGCAGCAGGAAACGAGAGGTCTTAAGCCAGTTTGCTCTGTACAAATGATGGACATAGGAGGACTTCTGGTCCATCAAGGTTGCCTGTGTTATTCCGTGGCTGTAACGGGGATGTCCAGGACTGCTTAGTCAGAGGCAGGAAGCAGAGTCAGAAAGCATCCTCTAAGTTCTTCTTCAGATGTGAGTTCAGGCACTTACCCTCTCACCTGAGCACACTGGAGTTTATTGAGTGCATTCTGACTCTTACACTATCCCTGTAGTTAATAAGTCTGGGAGCTCCACAACCCTAGAAAAAACACACAACTCATAAAGCCTTTTCTCAACTAAACGGAGTTGAGGGCTATGGTGTTGCCCGAGAGTCTGATGCTTAAAGCAAACGCAGCTGGTGCTCATGTGGAGGGAAAGAGCGTCAGCTACCCCTGGAGGGCTTTTACTGATGCTCCTATGGAATGAGCAAGTTTAAAATAAAACCAAATTGCTTAAACATCACTAATTATTTTATTTTCAAGTAATATGCTCTGAAAATCTGCTATGTCTAAAAATCTATTTCATAAAACTGAAACAATTCGGTTTTTTATTCTCTGGTATTTGAAATACTATTAAAACTTAAATCCTTTAACACTCTACAATATACAAACAGGCAAATATCAATTATATTTTCTAAAAATGTTTGCTCCCATGTTAAAGATTAATATATGGTAGCAAAACGGGTTACCACCCAGTTTTTAACTAATTCTTTGCTTTTGAAATTACATATAAAATTTGTGTTTTGAAGTATTTTCCTAAAACTCAGCATCTTTCTGATATAAATGGACTAGTTGAAAGGTAACTAGAATTAAATTTGATCTTTAAAACTCTAGCTTTGTGTAAGAATTGATAATATCAGGCAGTTGAAAGTTGGGTCTCTCCACATTATGATATTTATTAATAGTGAATAGCCACATCTCTTACAATGTGCTGAATAATAAAAAGAAATTGAACAATATCAGCACTCTCTTATCCCACATGTACAGTTTATACGCAAATAAACACTCAAAGGTCAGAAAAATGCTTATGATTTCAGCTAACTGGTAAAATACTATCTCATTCCAGTTTTAACCTCATTTGAAATTGACTTAAAACTCTTCTCTTAGGATCCTGCTCTGATCGGTGTCCCCAGGTCCCCTCAATGTGTCATTTGATTGCAAACCTATCTGATGAATGGAATATTCTTTTCCATTTGTTCTCTTTAAGGTATCTGTGATAGTGCTTTTTATACAATGACCACTTGGTACAATTTATTATTAGTTTCAGAAACATCTTGGGCCGGCCTCGTGGCTTAGAGGTTAAGTACGCTCAGCTACTGTCAGCCCGGGTTCGGATCCCAGGTGCGCACTGACATACTGCTTCTCTGGCCATGCTGAGGCAGCGTTCCACATACAGCACCTAAAAGGATGTTCAACTATGACATACAACTATCTAGTGGGGCTTTGGGGGAAAAAAAAGAAGGAGGATTGGCAATAGATGTTAGCTCAAAGTCAGTCATCCTCAGCAAAAAAAGAAAAGGAGGATTAGCATGGATGTTAGCTCAGTGCTCATCTTCTTCACCAAAAAAGAAAAAAGAAACATCTTTATATAGGAACAAATCAAGGAAACAGATGTGAGGAATGTGGCATTGCCTAGTTGATGGTGCTTGAGGGATTCCTCAAGTGAGTCTCGGCATAGAAAAGTTTAAAGGATAAAGCAGCATTGGTCAGATCAAAAGTGTGGAGTGAACATAATTCTGAAGGAATAATGATGGAGACATAAAAACAAGAAGCCACTTGAATTGCATTGGAAGGTATTAGACACATCAAGCGCTGGGAAAAAACATTTTTTAACGTAAGTTCTTTCTAAACTCTAAGGCAAAACATAATATGAATTTACATGGTAATTATAAACCACAAAACAACAACTCACAAGACAAGTAAATAACTAAAAGTAGAAACCAGAGTAAGAAAAATAGAGGTTAAAGGAGAGATGGAGAGAGCTGGTTGGGGTCAGAAAACATGGCTTAGTCATCCTTGAAGTCTCCCTCAGACTCTGATCATTCTTAGTGCTCAGTAAACACTTTGAGCCCATGAGCCTGGGGAGGGGCAAAGTGAGAGGTGGTTGGGAGGGGAGACAATGCGAGGATACCCTTGTGGAGGCACTGACATTGAAAATCAGTGACATTTTGCCAAGGTGTTTACCATAATATATTAAGGATGATTCTGGAAATTTAAGGACTTTTCTGGAATGTACATTTTCATTTTATGGAAACTCCAGCTAGCCCAGAGACTGATTTAGACATTTCAGCTTTAGAAATAAAGAGAGGGGCCAGCCCTGTGGCACAGCAGTTAAGTGCACGTGCTATGCTGCGGCGGCCCCAGGTTCACATGTTCAGATCCTGGCGCGCACCAACGTACCGCTTGTCAAGCCATGCTGCAGTAACATCCAATATAAAGTAGAGGAAGATGGGCAAAGATGTTAATCCAGGGCTAATCTTCCTCAGCATAAAGAGGAAGATTGGCATCGGATGTGAGCTCATGGCTGATCTTCCTCACAAAAAGAAAAGAAAAGGAAATAATGAGAAACTTTTCTGTCAGTTTTAAGAATGAAAAGCAGATAGCATCTGGAAAACAGTTGCAATTTGAGATGAGAATGTGGAGAAAAAAATTAGATGTCACACGTTGTTTTTGCTTTTCTCTGGGGCAGTAAGGCTTGCAGGGAGAATGAAGTCCCATCTTTGCTCTATTGAGTTTGAGAAGGTGTAAAATTCATTTGTTCTGGGCAACACTGTTGACCTGTGGAGAAAGACAAATGGTTCAAGCAGCTGGTCTAAAGGAATAACTTAGCTCACAAAAGTTTTTAGCTAATAAAGGGTGCTTCTTCTTTACTGAACTTTACTGGACGTCTATTGACCTATATGTGCAAGGTATTTGTAGTAGGTATTGAAGGAAATACAATTATAAGCTCTCCACATACATGAAATTGTTTTCAAGATGTAATTAGATTCTGCCAAGGTATTAGTGTATGTTGTATTATAGAACTTAAAAAAATGGTAATGTCATCGGAGAAATTGTAATTAAGGACAGCTTCTAGGAGAGGTGAACTAGATCAAGTCCTCAAAGGGACCACTTTTGGGCAGGTGGAGGGAAGAAAGAGTGAGGATTTCAGATGGGGGAAGAGAGGAAAGGTACAGATGTAGAAAGGAACATGGCATTTGGGCATTGGGGTGGGGAGGCCATGACAGGCACAGTCTTCCCGTGAGTGAGAGGAAGCTCAGTTTCCTCCTCCAGGAGCCCAGCACTGCTTCACACCTCCTGGCCTCCTCCACCTGCAGACCCCATGCCTGAGCCAAGGCCTATCTTATCTGGATCGCTGCCTAGTCTCCCAACAGATCCCTTTAGTTCCAGTCTTAATTTCTTCTAATCTTTCCTCCCCAATGCCTCCAGAGTTACCTTCTAGAATCCAAATTTGCTTAAATCTGACATCTGCTTAGACTCCTTCAATGACTGCTCAGAGCATCTGAGAGATCATTCAGACTCCTGAGCTGGACACGCAGGCTTTGTCTTGCTGTCCTCATCTTGAACCTCATCACCCACTGTCTCCTACATGTTCGCTTTGTTCCAGCCTTAAAAATACCATTTTCCAAAATCTTCAGCATCTTTTATATCTGTATTTTGATATGTGTTTCTTCTGTCCTCCTACCCACTTTTCTGATCAGCTTAATTCCTATTTCTTAATCTAAACTCATGTCAAATGTTTCTTCCTCTTGGACACTTTTCCTGAGAGATCTCCATCCAGAGACCCCTTTTGATGTCCCCACTCTGGAACCCTGGACTTATCTACTTTTCCATAACTGTTGTTTTCTTCATGTCTCATAGACAGTGAGCTCCTTAATGCTGAGACTATCCTTCTTCTTGATAAATAAATGGCGAGCAACAGGATACATTGGAGCACATGAGGAAGCCATTTGGTGTAAAACTAATTGGGCCTCACCTTGTTTTTTTTTTTTTTTCCAAAAGGGGCCTGTAGCCTCTGTTCATCCATTGTATATCCCCGTTAAGCAATTAACATGTCCCAAAGACAACAACAATGCCCTTAAGATGTAAATGCAATTTCCCCCACATTGGCATTTCCTTAAGGATAAGCATTTCTCCCTAGGCTAGGATTTGATTGCTGCACCCATCCTGGGACCACCCAACTCAAGACAACAGCCACATCCATGGAGACAACAGACCTGATACCCACTGTGTCCATCAATCGACCTGCCAACAGGTCGATGTTGTGGCTATTGTAAAAGGGACATTGCAATCACATGTGGTACATGCTCTTTGATGGTATGGAACCACTCTGTACACCCCACGTCTTTGGAGTGCTCCATTTCTTCGTGAAAGGACTCTCCCAGGCTATATGGTCCTCAGAGGTTGGCTCATAATAAACTCACCGCAATTTTGATTTATAGATTGGTTATGGATTATTTGCGTCGACATTCTATTTGTCCCTCCAGTATCTAAACACAGTACTTGACACCTTCGGGGCACTTCTGCTGGAGCAGAAGGGGCATTTCAGGGAGTGGTAGAAAATTCGCTCACATTCCTACCATAGTAGTTGAGGCTGTGGGCTTTAGACCAGTGTGTCTGGGCATCAATCCCTGTTACTCCACTTTTAACTGGGGAATCTGTGCAAAGTATTTACTCTCCGAGCCTTAGTTTCCTCATCTATAAAATGCGGCTACTGAGAACTCCTGTCTCATAGGGTTTTAGTGAGATTGAAATGCATTAACTAATATAAAGTGCTTAGAAGAGCTCCTGGCACATAGTAGGCACTAAAATGTTAGCTGTTATGTTATCATTATTGCTCTTATATCTGAACAATACTCTGGTTTTGGAAAGATGCCTTCATAATATAGTTGATCCTCATTATTTGTGGATTCCGTGTTTGCACACTTGCACACTAGCTAAAATGTACTGGCAGCCCCCAAATCAACATTCACAGGGCTTTCATGTCCATTTGCAGATATGCACAAAGTGGTGAAAAATTTGGACGTGCACTGGACGTTTCACTGGACGTGCACGTTCCCAGCTGAGGGGGAACAAGGTGACGTTCTGCCCTCGTTTCAGCCCATACTGTAAACAAGTGTCCTTCTTGCAGTCTATTTAGTGCTTCATGTTTTATCTTTTTGTGCCTTGTGTTGGTGATGGTGACTTTGCTGTTTAATATGTCCCCCGTGTGTAGTGCTGCAATGCTGCCTGGTGTTCCTCAGGGCAAGAGGCTGTGACGTGCCTTTACGGAGAAAGTATGTGTGTTTGACAAGCTTCTTTCAGACACGAGGTACAGTGTTGTTGGTGTGAGTTCAATGTTAACATATCAATAATATATATTAAATAATGTGACTTTAAAGAGAAACAGAGAACAAAGTCATGTTTTGATCCATTGAAGAAAATGTGACTAAGGCTTGCATGACCCTAACCCTGCATTTCCCATAGGAGCAGTAGGTCATATTCACCGATTCAGTGTTCACAGTGACTTTATAGAAGGTCACACTGTGCATAACGAACATCACTGTGCGTATCTTGTGTAATCCTCACATACTCCTTTATAGTAGGCAGGGTAGGGAACAGGGTGTCCACATTCTACAGGCTATTACAGACCTTATGAGCCAAGTAGAGAATTTAAAATGCCTTGTGCTCAGCATAAGAGCCATGAGTTTTTGAACGAGGAAGATCTATGATGAACTGATGTTTAAAGAAGAATTACCTGGTAAGAGATTGTAGTATCAAGAGGAAGAGGGAGAACTGAGCCGGGAAGGAGGACCAGCTTATAAACTCTCCAAGTATTCCCATTGCTAAGTGAGGAGATTCGGAGCTAAGGTGCTGATGTGATAAAGAAAATGTAGGAGCCAAATGATGATATAATGGATTTGGTAACCATACATAGGGTGTAAGTTAGGCTGTGGTTCTCAAAGTGAGTTCCCTGGACCAGCAGCATCAGCATCACCTGGGAACTGGGTAGAGATGCAAATTCTCAGGTTCTGCTGCAGATCTGCTGAACTGGAAACTCTGGGGTGGGGCCTGGCAATCTGGGTTTCAACAAGGCCACCAGGTGCTTCTGGTGTCCATCAAGTTCAAGAGCCAATGAATTAGAAAATGATTCCCACACATCACCATGCCCAGGTAAGCTGCAAGGCAGGGAGGTGGTATTTGTTTGGAGGATAAGATGCATTTTAAATTTTAGGAAAGGGGCCAGCCCCGTGGCTTAGTTGTTAAGTGTGGGCACTCTGCTACTGGCGGCCAGGGTTCGGATCTGGGCGCTCACCGACACACCGCTTCTCCGGCCATGCTGAGGCAGCATCTCACATACAGCAACTAGAAGGATGTGCAACTATGACATACAACTATCTACAGGGGAAAAAAAGAAAAAAGGAGGAGGATTGGCAATAGATGTTAGCTCAGAGCTGGTCTTCCTCAGCAAAAAGAAGAGGATTAGCACGGATATTAGCCCAGGGCTGATCTTCCTCACACACACACACAAAAAAAAATTTTAGGAAAAAGTAGTTCAGTGTCTGTATCATCGTAAGGATTCCAGAGATGCCATTTTAGCTCTCTGCGTGTGAAGCTCTTTTGTCCACAATATGATCTCCTTTACAGAGCCCTTGGTAAGTTAATTACCATTTACCACATGTTCTGAGAGTCCCTTCTTTCTTGATATCCCCTTTCAGACGTGAAAATGTACTTTATTTTTGTGCACAGTCTCCTCTATTTTAAATCTGGATTTCTCTTCCTATAGGATCATGTATGGCACATGCAACCTTACTGTAAATTTGGAATGCCATTGGTTTGTTCCAAAACCTTAGAAAGTTTTAGAATTTAGAGCCTGCTGATTAGAGAATTTATATGCTTCTGTGTAGGACTCATATTTTTCAGATGTCTAGAGGTATCCCAACTTCCAATTAATGTGGCCTTAGATTTAGCAGAACTTGAAAATATGAATATAGTAGAAAATGAATTATGTCTCTCATATTAACATTTACAAAATAAATGATCACAATGTTAACTTACTAATAAGCACTTTCTATATTCTAGGCTCGGAAAGTATCTCGCTTACATAATAAACATGATAAAGTTTCAAAGAGGAGCCAATTAACTTTTCAACAAAAGCTTTACTTGAGTGTATCTTGCCTTCCTTTTTGACAGTTTTAGCTTTAATGTTACAGTAATGTTTTCTTTTCCTGGGAATGAGATAATCTTGTATTTGGTGAACATTTTAATTTTTAATGGCCACTTGTATTTTGTGACATGCACGTGTTCAAATAATCTATGAGAACTGACAATTACCACCCATATATAAGATTATACAGGAATGGAGGAATTTTGGCTGACTTACTGTATATAATTTTTCAGCCAAAGCAGATGGCAGACTCTACCACTTACAATGATTTAGGGGTTTTAAGCAGTATTTTTAAATACAAATAGTCTCAAAATTGGTAATATATAAAGTATATTACTTACTGTGTTAACTAACCAAAATAGTTAAATTTGTTATTTTTCCTCCATTTATAAGGATGCATCCATTATATAGATTCTGTACAAAATTGCAAAGATCACTTTTTTCCTTTTCAAAATTTATTTATTTTAATAGAGTGAGAACTTTGATGTTGGGTAAACTGCTACACAATTACTGGAAATGTTGAGAGTCTTTTGGAAAAGTGTAGAAGTCTAAAGATAATGCAAAGTACATTTATCCAATGTCAAGTCCTTTGAGTCTCTGTCTAGTTGTACCCTGAAGAGATGGAAGATTAAGTACCAGCACAGGACACAAGGGGACACGTTGCCAACTTGAGGGCTTCCCATGGACCACAGAGTGCCTGGCAGATTCTTGGAGATTAAATCTGAGCTTTGTCCATGGGTGGGGCCTGAGAGGAGGATTTTGCCTAAATGACTAGAGAATAGACAACCTTTATTCTTGATAATAAGTAATACTTACCATGTAAATTTCTTTATAAATCTATGAATAAAATAAAAAAATTATAACCCATATAGAAATCAACTCTTACTGACAAGCCCCACAGCCTTCACTAGAGAGCTCAACAGAAAAAGTCTCAGCTGACTGTGAATTGGTCTTCTCTGAAAGCCAGCCAGCCCTTCACTGATAGCCCTGGATAAGGAAGGCCAGATGCAATTCTTTGAAGATGTTTAGCGGAATTCAGAACTAAAAATCCTACCTCCAGTTGGCTTCTCTGTGAGAATGGATGGCTGGTCTTATTTCACAGGCTGGGCAGTTGAGGTTTCAGATGAGTTTATTTGCCCTATTCCCCAGGGATGGAAAAGAAGGACTGTGACATTGATTCAGGGCTGAGAGTTTGCAGGTAAAGATAGGGTCATAGAGAGGAATAAAGATTTCAGAAAATTGTTTTTTTGTTCTCTACAGTGGAAGTAATTTAAGAAACAGTCTCTCACTCCAACTTATCTTCCCTGTTCTCTATCTGTAATATCGCTGTAAAAATTCCCTCTACAAAAATTTCAGTCTTTTTTCTTTGCAGTCTATTATCATCTTTATGAATTCTTTGACTTCACCACCTTCTTGGCACCACAACGCTAGCCATTGAGATATTATTATAGATTCAGTTTTGCAATTTCATCCTCTTATCTCTATTCCCTCTGCCATTTCTTAGTTTTAGTTCTTATTGTATCTTATGCTTGAAAACATTTGAAGCTTACAGAGTATATCAGTTCCTTATCTTCTCAACGTTTTATTATTTAAGTGCCCTCAACTAACACTTTTTTAAAAAAAGAAGTGAAATACATAATAGAACAATACACTGTAATAAATTGACCACTTATAAAATTAAGTTCAATCTGAAATCCCTCCCTAGTTAACAGAGACCATCTCTTAAAATTCAACAGGCTTTAGTTTTGGCAGGGTCAGTTTATCAATGATTTCTGGATGTTTTAAACCACATGAGATAAATATAGTGTAAGGTAAAATTGTTAATCTTGCAGAAGTTATAGAATTTCCTGATGGCTGTGGAAGTTGATGGCATAATAAATGTGTATATGTGTGTATGTATAAATCTCTTCCAAAGGAAGCAGAACTGAGAGGGAGTCTTCCCTTGAATGATGGGAATTGCACCAGGAGATATATGCAAGCTTGAGTTTTTTGCCTTAAAGCATTCCAAAATTTGTGCATAGCCCATACAGGGGAAAAACTACAGTCTTACTTGTAATGTTAGAGGATGTATTTTGGAGCTGGCAGAGTAGCTGGAAAATTAGGGAAGAAATTCTGCAAGGGAGGGAGCCACAACCGGAAAATGTTAAAATATGTATGAAAGTCTGTCCCACACAAACACGAAATTGGCAGATCTTTGAACAACACACATGCAGTGTAGGCCCCAGGGGGCCTAGTGTAAAAACAGCAGTTGGAATATGAAAGAACTGAATGAGGATTTCAGCTATGCCCACTGTAAAGGAGAGAGGATTGGAGTTTCAGTCCAGCCAAGTTAAATCCCTGTTAGCAAAATAACAACACTCTTCAAAGGAATACAATAGAATCCAGAGTCTCTATAACTATCATCCATGGTTTCCAGTACATAATTTAAAAAATCATGAGATTTGAAGAAATAGGAAAATATAATCCATACACGACAAAAAGCAGGCAGTAGAAACTATCTCCAAGGTGTTGCAATTAGCAGACAAAGATAAGAAAGCAGCTTTTATAAAGAAAAATATTCTCATAATGAATGAACAGGTCTGGAAACTCAGCAGAGAAATGGAAATTACAGAAAAGAACCAAATAGGAAGATGAAATAAAAGAATACTTTTGAGTTTACCAATAGATTAGAAACAGTAGAAGAAACATGAATATAGAGCAATAGAAATTATCCAGTCTGAAGAAAAGAAAGTAAAAATTTTGAAGAAAAATGAAGAGATCCTTACAACCTGTGAGATGATTGAGTCCCCAGCCGAGAGAGGAGAGATAGAAAATTAAATGAGGCAGAAAGGCAAACCAATAAGTAATAGCACAAAACTTCCAAAATTTGGTGGAAAATCTAAAATTTTAGATCCAAGAAAGTCAGGAAATCCACAAAATAAAATACAAAATAAAACCATACCTAGGCACATGATAGTCAAGCTGCTAAAATCCAAAGATAAAATGAAAATTTTGAAAGCAGTCAGGGAAATACATATATACAGGGGAAGACATTACATACAGGGAGAAATAATGTGACTGATGGATGATATATTATGAAAAACAAAAGAGACAAATCAACAACAAAATGACATCTTTCAAGTGCAGAAATAAAACCCAAAAGTCAAAACAGAAATCTATATTTAGCAGAACTCACTTTCAAAAACAAAACAGAAGCCAAAATAAGAGACTGCACACCTATTAGGTGGCTAAAATAAAAAATAAAATTGCAAACACCAAGTGCTGTTGAGGACTAGGAGCAACTAGAACTGGGAACGCAACATGATAGTTGCATTTGGAAAACAGTTTAGCAGGTTCTTATAAATTTAAGCATACACTTATCATATGACTCAGATATCCCACTCCTACGTATTTTCTGAAGCAAATTGAAAACTAATGTTTAAACAAAAATCTTTGTGTGAATCTTCATAGCCATTTTATTCATAATTGCCAAAAGCTGGAAATAAACTAAATGTCCTTCATCAGGTGAATGGAGAAAGAAACTGTGGTGCATCAGTACATTAGAATACTACTTGGCAATAAAAAGGATAAACTCTTGATTCACACAACAACATGGATGAATCTTGGATGCATATCTCTAAATGAAGGAAGCCAGATTCAACAGGCTATATAGTATATGATTCCATTTATATGACTTTCTAGAAAAGGCAGAATTTCAGGGATGGAAAATGATCAGTGGTTGCCAAGGGATGGAGTGGGGGAAGGGGTTGACTACAATGAGACAGTATGAGAGAATTTTGGGGGTGAAAGAAACAGCTTTGTGTGGCACTGTGGACGTGGAGACATGACCATAAAATTTTCAAAACCCATAGAACTGTACACCTCAAAGAGTGAATTTTACTCTGCAAATTTTAAAAATCAATCAGCATGCTGGGGAACTCAGATGGAATGCAGTGACAATTGAACGTCACTGTATTACAAGCATGTGACATAACCACACAGAAGGGGTGGGGATGAAAAGTCCTGACCTAAGTAACTTTGGAAGACAGTGTTTTGATGGGATACTGTAAAACTAAAGTACTGGACACAAACACTGTACTCTAGGTGGTAAATTTGTTTTTCATAAGGGTATGGATTAGCGATTCTGAAATTAGTTGACACATTAGTAAATATATTGTAGCTAACTGGAGTTAAGTTTCTCACTGTTGGTGAAAGAAGTTACAAATAAACAAAAGGAGAATGCTAGAATAAACTCTGTGGTGCTGGATTGGAGTTGGAAGTATCAGTATGAATCCATATCTCTTTTCATATATCTATCCAGATAGATAGATAGGTTGATAGATAGAGTTTATATTCATATATACAGTTCCAAGCTCTGCTGAGAGGGTCTAGAAGCAGTGACACCCTAGTATCAATGAGCACATCTAGCTCCCAGATCTTGGTTTCTAAATATCATTCTCCAACAAAAAGAACCAGATTTTCTTGGAGAAAAGGCTAATACTAGGGCTGGGGATGGAAAATACAAGATGATCCTGGAGCATCTTGTAGTGCCAGAAAGTAGGAAAGTTCTTTTAAGAAAAAACACAGAAAGTGATGAGATGTGTCAAAAGGAATCAATCTGAAAGACTTCCCAATGGCTCAAGTTGGAAAACTGTGAGCAACAAAATAAATAATGGTAGCATTGGATTATTACCCAGAGAATAAAATAAATATCCATGAGTCTATACTGATATAAAAAAGATTACATAAGAAAGGAAGAAAAGAAGAAAAAAAGGGGGAAAATAGAATGAGAGAAAGAGAGAAAGAAAGGAAGAAGGGGTGGGGGATCTTCCTCACAGAATTCCAAATAATAAATGTGGCTGGATAGCATGAAATAGAAAATCGCCACTAGAACACCACAGTAACAATTACTGTGGGCAAGACTGACTGATGAATGCAAAAACTGTGAGTGAAACTTAAAGAAGAAACAGTACATTTGCAGATCCTCAAAGCATCTCCCTCCAAATACTTAACTTTTTTCTCTTAATTTCTTTAAAAGACCTATGACTATTTAAAGCAAAAATTATAACACTGTATTGTGGGATTTATAACATGGGTGATGTAAAATTTATGACAATAGCACAAAGGACAGACAGAGGTAAATGGAACTGTTCTGTAGCAAGGCTTCTATATTTTACGTTGATTAAACTGGTGCACTATTGAGTCTAGGTAGGCTGTGCTATGTTAAAGATGCATACTGTAATCTGGACCTACCACTAAAAACTGCAAAGGTGTGTCACTTAAATGCTAATAAAGGAATTAAACAGCATACAAAAAGGGTTTGTATAAGAATGTTTGCAGGAGATGACCTGCACACCCCCAAGAGAAAGACAAGCGCACTGCGGGGCATCCACAGAGCAGAACGCCCTCAGCCGTGCAGAGGAGCAAACGCTGACACACACATGCTGGGTGAGTCTCTTCCACCTCGTGCGAGGGAGGCAAGCTGGACAGAAAACAATACACGTGGGATGATTTCAGCCAAGATGAACCTATGGTGAAAAAACCAGAACAGTGGTTGCCTCGGGGGAAGGAAAAAATTGCCTGGGAAGGAACAGGAAGGAGTTTTCTGGGGGTGATGGAAATAATCTATTCTTAAAGGGGTGAAGGTTATATGGGCATGTTTATTTACCAAAACTTTATGATTGAGACTTGTGCCTTTCAGTGTGCGTACATCTTACCCCACCACACACACAAAAAGGACTAAAAGAATAATAAAGTCAGGTGGGAATGGGAAGGAGTGTGGATGAAACAAAAATGGCAGACGGTAAGTAGTTGTTGAAGCTGGGTGATGGGCCTACTATGCTATTTTGTTTATTTTGTATACTGTTTAAATTTTTCCGTAATAAAACACTTGTATAAGAAGACAAACTCAATATACAGTGTTCGCTGGTAAGATATCGGTTACCTTTGGGGAGGAAGGAGGGAGCAAGGGGTTGTTGTGGCCTGAGTGAAGCTGGTGCTAGTTCTTGGTCACAGGAGTGTGTTCACTTTGTAATAATTCTTTGAGGTTTACATGGATGACTTATGCATATATTTCTGTACTCATGTTATACATCAACAAATATTTTAAATCCTGCATATTTGCACAAAGATACTAACTCAATATCTCAGAATAACAGCAGCGTTTTGTTTTAAAGTGGAACACATTCACTCATGACGTTATCAGATGGATTTTAATATTCCCAAGTATATATTAATGCCCTCACCCTTGCGTGGCACCCTGGGTCTTTCCATTTTTGCCTCAATTTGGCAAGTGGTGTGGCTTTGAGTTTTTATGATGCAATCTTTTCCCAGCAAGGTCCATCCCCACGATGATGCTCACCAAGGCCTTGACACCTAGCACAGTGCCTTGTTCACAGCATGCACTCAAAACCTGTGGGACTGGGTTGAATGAGGAACAAAACAAGGAGCAACAATGTTCGTAACTTATATCTAGATGCCATATCGTGACTTAGGAAATTGGTAGGATTTTTCGATGGACTTGTTATGCCTTCTAATTTTTCCTATTTAAAACAATGGGAAATAGAGTCTCAGAGTTCTTTCTCAGAGAAAGTCTGACATTTCAAGCACAGATTACTGACAACTATTAATGGCATATGACTTTCCCACCTCATCTTAGTTTTAAGTTTTTAATTCCTTACCTTGGAAATGACATAACTTTGCTTCTTCCAAATCTTGTGATAATACTGATGCTTCAGAAGTTGGACCACGGATATTCTGCTGTTGTGCGTCCTCTCTGCAAACTAGTGGAGCTGTGCATCCCAGTCTGAGAAGGGTGTGGTCCTGTAATATTTAGAGTCAATCAGAGAAGCTAAATGGAAAAATGACTTAGGAGAATTATCACCTTAACGCCCAAGAGCAACAAATTATTTTTCTTAATTATTTTGTGATTCTGAGGGTATATTTAAAAAGGGATATTAAAACTGGTTCCCAAGGAGCCAGCCCTATAGTAGAGCAGAAATTGCATATTACCTTCCTACACAAACTTGCCTAACGTTGTGGGAAGGACCAACGGGAAGTTTCGGTGTTGTTGCCTGTGTTAACGAGACCAAGAGGTCCACACTTGGATAAGGAAGTCCAGTGAAGAAGCCTGCGTGCATTGTCAGAGAAGGGACATGCGTGTGGTCCCCTGAAGTGGCTTAGGGGTCACTTACAAGTGCACCTGAGTTTCCTGTCTGTATAATGCAGGAATTGGGGCTGCCCACTGTGATGTTTTCTCCTTTTTATAACATGGCTCAGGGCAGTCCTTCTAAGATGCCTGACCAAGGTATGGGCCCTTCTTGCAGGCGGGTTCCAAAGAGGATCTCTGCAGCGACCCTGACCATGGAGTCCAGAGGGAGGATCATGGCAGCCTGGAGGGATGGAGGGGATGATAGGACAGGTGGCCTTGAAAAGGCAAATTCCAGGATCCCAGTCACCCTGTATTTCCATTTTAGATATTGAATTTACATTTCAAATACCGTCCAGGGAGCTTCCACGAGGGCTGCAAGCATCGTCAGCAAGAGCCAGGCTGGTGAGCCCCATCCCTACCTGAGTACTGTCTCAAGGGATGCGGCCCAACCACCCTGCACATACTCTGGGTGGTGGACAGGGCATGGAGGGTGGGCATGGTATAGAGAAGAGGCAGGGTAGAGGGTGGGGTGGAGAAGCAGAGTGGGGCCCAGTGGTGGAGGGACAATGAGGGAGTTGGGCCCCCTAGCTGTGCATGCTGGGAGCTTTTGTCTCTTAATCGCTCCCAGCCAGCAGCCTGCAGGGCTGCAGGACTACAACTCCCAGGATGCTCTGGGCATGGGGCGGTGCTTAGCCCCGGGGAGAGGAGGAGGGCAGTGTGCTCTTTGCCAAGGGCCAAACTGCCCTGGGCTTAGGACTCTGGTTCTTCACCTGCTCCACGTGGACTGAGTCTCAGAGGGATGTGATGGGACGAGCGGGACCAGTGAGTTAGGAAGCTGTGGTGGCTGCATGGGCAGCCTCGGGCCTGCAGAGTGCAACTGCTTTTGTCCAAAATAGAAGCTGGACTCGTGCCTCTTCTCCACTGCCTCACTCCTCTGCTTGATTCCTCCTCCCACCTGCATGCCTGTGGGTCTTTCCACAGCCTCCTACCTAGTCCAGGGCCAGGTGCTTCTCTAAATTGCTTATGGGAACTGGTTTGACATCCCAGAAACTTTCCACTTTGCCTGCTGCCCTCTGCCTTCTCCAGCAAAAGTGCAATCATTTCATCAGCTTTTGAGAGAAATTCGCTCCTGTGGCCCCTCTTGCAAGCACAACTTAAGAACTGTGCAGGGTGGTAACATTGGCTGTTGCTTGCCTTTTTTGCAGATGTGGAAGTTGAGGCATCCATGAGGTTAATCATTAGTTTCCCCAGGAGCCGCTGAGAGCAGAGGAGAACAACCCATTTCCCAGGCAAGTATCCAGTAGAACGTTTTCATCAACACATTCTAGTGCAGAGGCCTCTGAAACAGCATCCTTAAAATGAGAATAGCTTAAGCATTTTGCCCTTTTGATTGATCACCTAATCTCAGCCCAGGCATGAGTGGCCAGTCTCTCAGGGACACGGGTGATGACTCTCATCCCTCAGGAAGAGACTTGTGGTCCAGCTTTGGGAGAGGGATGTTCAAGGTAGACAGCACTTGGGCAGCATTTGAAACCCGTCAGCTTTAACATCTCTGCTTTGGATTCTGGCAAGGTTCCAGGATAAACATGCTTAGGGATAGTCAGATGTACCGTATTCTTTAAAAATTGATTAGATTGGTGAAAGGAACAGAGCATAAAGTATCCTGCTTATTTGCAAAAGATGAAATGCAACCAAGACCTTCTTGTTAATTTTTTTCTGCTCATTCTCTTGACTGTACTGTATGCTTGAATGCAGAAACAAAAAACTTGAATTGCCAAATTCTCTTTTCCTGATATTGGTAAATTAACTTAAAAGTTTCAGTGAAAGGTGTGGAGGAGTGGTTAGCAGCTTTCATGATTTACGTCCTCCCTAAAAATCTGGGCGTTGATCTACATGAAAAAACGTCCTTGTTTATATTACACAGCCCAATAGGTTACATTTCCGATTCCTGAATGTGGCATATTATCAAAACAACTGAAAAACCTGGTCATGGAAACTGGACCCTGTCACTTTGTCAAGAATTGCCTCTTTATGAATTAGTGACAAGTGAATTCTTTAACATTTTTGTAAAGAACGGAAGAGAAACTCTGTAGTGTCTCTG
The DNA here is from genome assembly GCF_020826845.1 of Diceros bicornis minor. NCBI lineage: Eukaryota > Metazoa > Chordata > Mammalia > Perissodactyla > Rhinocerotidae > Diceros > Diceros bicornis. The sequence continues at coordinate 1,724,089 of NC_080749.1, forward strand.
AATGTGACAAGGCAGGGAATTCTCATTAGACCACATCCTCGGGTTCTTCTCTCATGTTCAATAGGCCCAACTGATAGTCCATGTGGTCAGGTGTAGTGCCACTCCCCTAGTCCCCAGTGTTCCATCCCACACTGGCCTGTGCCCTCTTCAGGGGGTTCTGATGACACTCTTACACAAATGTTGGAAAGAGACATTGTAAGATGAGGATATGCATCATCTTGAAACAAGGATTAATGTTGAGGAAAGTCTCAGGGTCTGTGTGCTCCGATGCACTGCTGTTGGGGTGTGGCTGCAGTGACCACTGTGCTCCCAGCAGTCCCCACAATTGTTGTCTCAGACGTTTGATATCCTGGCGCAACCACAGCAGCTGTTGACAGAGCTGGGCGCTCATCATGGTGCAGTGTCTTCTGTCATATTTTGTGGCTCTGACCCTCCTCTGCTTGCCTCCTTCCCATTCCTATCTGCTGTGTTGATTGCTTTGTAGTTGTTTCCTAGGAGCCACTGTGTGTAACTGTATTCCACAGCGTCTTTAGGGATCCACCCTCACTACATGAGTCACTGTACAACAGCCCTTTATCCTGGTGTAGCCTGTGTTCATCGTCTCTAGTGGCGCTGTGAAGAACCCTGCTTACTTGGAGCTCCTCTCATTCTCACGCTGCTGGGGCTGCTTACGAAGCTGGGCATCTCGTCTTTGGTCTCATCAAGATTATTCTTTTCATCGATTATTTTGAAGTCGGATACGACTTTGTTAATAATGTGGACACTGGCTGTCACAGGCACTTTTATGTATCTTCCCCAACAGCTCTGTGAAGTAGGTCTGTGATCCACATATTACAGGGGGGGACACTGAGGCTCAGAGACGTCAAGTAGCTTCCTTCACTTCACACAGTTTCTTGGTACATTTTGAGTCTCCTCCTGGAACCTGCCTCTCAGGAGTGTGCACTTAGCTGGTGTTCCACTTTGTGCCTCTCTGCCAGACCCCCTCAAGTCACACGCCCCATCCTGAGTCCATTGTCTGCTTGATGGCAGTCACCTGCACAAACAGGCTCTGGGCAGGGAGTGGACTAGCGGTACGTGGTCCTCAGGCTTACCCTGGGCATGTTCTAGGTTCATTGTGAGAGCTGGAGCAGCGGAAGATACTGACTGTCATTCACCAGGAAGGTTTGTTATGTAGAAATACTCCACTGACTTTTTGCAGGTGTCATGTCTTCTTTGTCTTCATTGCTCCTCTGGGCTTCTCCTACAGTCCCTGCCGTGCAATAACATACATTACAGAGACTAGTGAACATAATACAGTTGCCCTGCACCAACGGTCACATCACTCATTTTTCTAATTGTGAAAGAAATACATTCTGTAAAAAAAGTCAAATTACACAGATCTTTGTTGAGTAAAGTGAAGCCTTCCCCTTCCATCCCCTTCCCTGCAAACTGGCTCCCCTACTCAGAAGGAACTATTGTTAAGAGGTTGGGGTTTATCCTTCTGGACATTTCCTATGAATTTATAAATACACATAAAGATTTTTTAACATAAATTACATAACTGCATCTTTTTGCAATTTGCTGTTTCCCAAACCATATATCATAGATGTCTCTCCTTATCCATGCACGTCACTCTAACTTAGCTTTTTAGACGTTTTAGAGGTATTCAAAGAACAGGAATACCATGATCTGTTTATTTCTTCTTCGATAGAGATGGGATGATGTCCAGTTTCACTATTATACATAATGCTGTAGTAAGATCCTTGTATGGAATTTATTGCACTGCTATTCAACCGCTCAATTTGCTTTGTTTCCTTTTAGTCGGAGACTATGATATATTTTTAACATTTTTATGGGAATTATTTTATAGGGAAATTAATTTTATCACCGAATAAAGACTTTTATGGAGAAACTGCACTTCAAGGTCATCCATCTCAGTATTCTGGAGAAAAATCATGAAACTTAGAAGGTATTCTGCTTGCTCCATCACATTCTAACAAGTCATGTTAACAATTTAAAGTTGAGTCTTTGAATAGCCTCTACTTTCTCTTTTCAGAAGAAGGATGACTTTTTCCTGTCTTGAAAACTTTTGACTCCAGGGGCTCTCAGTTGGGCTTCAGAGAGGATAAGATACTGGTGTCGTATCTGTTTCTCTTCAGCTGTAGGCTGCATCTTCTAAAGATCATAGAATTGAATATGGTCCAATAGATATATATGATTTGGGTCAAAAATTCAAAGTAATGAACCCAAGATAGGAATCTATAACTTTGGTTCTTAATAAAGAATTTCTTTTGATAGCCTCAAGTCTCTGTGATTACTAGTAAAAACTCACCTATGGGTGAAGAGATGTGGTTCTGCTGGCAATGTCTGCCTTGAACATCCATAGCTAAGTCTGCCACATCCATAGCTAAGTCTGCCACATCCATAGGTAGATTAGACTTGACTTCTGGAAGACCTCTGCCCTTGGTCTTTGACCTGGGAAAAATAAGAATTTTAAAAAGCTGCTGTTATTAGCACTCAATGCTAGAAATGCCCATTAAAGAGTGATTTTGATTTGGTAAACCAAAGGGAGTATAAGCAGAACAAAGTCTTTAATATCTACAAATTTCAAAAAATTCTAATTTTTTAAAAATATAACTCTATTTTTGCCACAGTTCAAACTGTCTATATATGAATGAAATATCCCTCTGCCCATTTCTTAAGTTGTTTCCATTGATTTGATGGATTTATCCTCTAATCCGGATTCCAAGTGTGAAAGAACATCTTGGTCCTTCAAAGAAAATAAGCCATTGAAATTTGATTTTCTTTTAGCTCGGCATCCTACAGGTTTGAGGAATAAATTATCATGTAATGATACAATGATTTTGAAATCTAATTGTTAATTACAGGGGTGTAAGGGATGATTGAATGGTGGTTCATCCCCATGGTCAGGGGTATTGTACACATGGATGTGTAAACACGATTCAGGAAGCTGCTTCAGCCCTGTGACATCCCTGAGAACCACAGTGCAGGAGGATCTAGGCACACAGCCATCTGCCTCGATCTCCTGGGTTACATGTAGATCCAGGGGTCTTGAGAGTGGCTTCAGAGCAGCTACCTTTTATATTTCTCCCCTTCCTTCTCTCCAGCTTATCTCAAACAGTCTTGACTATCATTTTTGTGTGTGTGTGTAAGGAAGATCAGCCCTGTGTTAACATCCATGCTAATCCTCCTCTTTTTGCTGAGGAAGACTGGCTCTGAACTAACATCTATTGCCAATCTTCCTCCTTTTTTTCCCCAAAGTCCTAGTAGATAGTTGTATGTCATAGTTGCACATCCTTCTAGTTGCTGTATGTGGGACGCGGCCTCAGCGTGGCCGGAGAAGCGGTGGGTCTGTGTGCTCCAGGATCCGAACCTGGGCCGCCTGTAGTGGAGTGCGTGCACTTAACCGCTAAGCCACGGTGCAGGCCCCTGACTATCATATTTTAAAGTAAGACCAATTATAGTTATTTACATGAGCTGTTTGTTCATTATTGCAGAGTAATAATCAGGCATACCATTAAATATCATTTAATCTACCTAAGTAAATTTGTTGTACCTTATAATTGATTAGAACACTAAATTTAGTTCAGAGTTTGATATTCACCAAATGTGTTAATCTGCTTACAACTGCCATGTGCCTCACTCCTCTTAGAAGTGTATCTTTGACCCATCATAAAAATGTAATGAATCAAATCATCATAAATTAAGATTATGTACTAGCTTTTGGATGATCGGGAGGCACATGGGTCCATTTTGGAAATATGCCCATCTATCTTTGCTCCCCATGGGAAGTTTCTGGTCACTAGGTCTCCAGGTGTCTTGCACAAGCCCTAGGTCTGTAACAGCTTGGTGTCTCTCCTTCTACTTGGGGTAGAAATAAAAGAAGTCAGAGAGACTTACTGAAGTTTTGGAGACTTATGACGTCTACTATGAAGACCATCCATGCATATTGTTCTGGATAAGCTCTCTGTTCCTAAGACTACTAGTTACTTTAAGGGTTTGTCAGGAACTGTGAAAGGTCTGATATTTTACCTTACCTGCAAACCAATAAGTTAGCCTACCATGGTCTTACAGATGCTGGCAAAAGACACGAGACCCATGGGTCAGAGACAGAGGACTTGATGACATAGCAATAGCAGTGGCCAGAGTATCAGAATTTGCACCATTTCACTAAATCCCACTTCCTACAGGGTGATACACAGTGGGCCAGGTGACATGCAGAAAGTTGCAAAATCTCAGAGCTCAAGGAACTAACTCAAATCTTTGATAACGGGCAGGAGATCTGCTGATCTTTGGCCTGGGGGTTGTTATTTTTATTATACTGGGCAGTAAGCGAGCCTGCCCTTTGCTCCACAGGAGGCCACTCTTTCTATCTTCCAAAGCTGATAGCTCTACACACATCCTTGAAAAGATAACCTGGTTTCACTGGCTTTCAAAGAGAAGCTTGGATGAGTCTCGATCATCATTCAGTTCTTCTGTTTCCTTTATTGAGATTGTGCAAATATGCTCTTTTCTCTGTGAAGTTCACTAACTTTATTCATACATAAGCGATGCTTTTGGTTTTATTTATTAAGTTGAAAGTGTCTTATTAGAGCAAATGATGAAACTATTATGGGTTGGATCTGAAAGTATGCTTTTCCAGGAAAAATGTGAAAGAAGACCAGTGCTCACAGAACTCTGCCACAAGGAGCTGATAGCAACTTAAATGATTTTAATTTGAATACTGTTTTGTACAACTTTCTTCCATCTTCCTTCATCCTCTCTGCTTCCTGTAACTCCCAAATGGGAATGGGGCAGTCTCAGGGATTCACTGAACTCATTTACAAAATCCAAATGGTTTTGTCTGTTGTGTTTTTTTATTGAGGTAAAGTTGACATACATCATTAAATTAGTTTCAGGGGCACAACATAATGATTCAATGTTTGAGTATATGTTGAAATGATCAGCACAATAAGTCCAGTTAACATCCGTCCCCATACATAGTTACAATTTTTTTTCTCTTGTGATGAGGACATGGCGTATTTCAAGGTGAAGAAGAATCAATGATGATGTCATACTTTTCCATATACAACTTGATGAATTTGGACGTAAGTGTACACCCTTGAGACTGTCACCACAATCAAGGCCACAAACATATCCATCACCTCCCAAAGTTTTCTCTCACCTCCTTTATTACTATTATTCTGTGGTAAGAACTCTTAACATAATATCTACTCTATTAGCAAATGTGACATATGCAATACAGTCTTGTTAGTTGTAGGCACTATGCCATATCCTACATCTCCAGAACTTATTTATCTTGATAACTGAAACTTTGTAAACTTTTACCATCAGCTCTCCATTTCTCTATCCCCCCAACTCCTGGCAATCACCATTCTAACGTCTGCTTCTATGAGTTTGACTATTTTAGATTTCACATAGAAATATTTGCCATTCTCTGTCTGCCTTATTTCACTTAGCATAATGTCTTCTAGGTCCATCCATGTTGTCAAAAATGGCAGGAATTCCTTCTTTTTTCAAGGTTGACTAATATTCCATTTCTTTATCCATTTCATCCATCAGTGACATTTAGGTTACTTCCGTATCTTGGCTATTGTGAATTAGCTGCAATGAACATTAGAGTGCAGGTATCTCTTCTAGACCTTGATTTCAATTCCTGTGGGTATACACCAGAAGTGGGATTGCTGGGTCATAGTCTAGTTTTAATTTTTGGAGGAACCTCCATACTGTTTTCCATAATGGCTGTACTAGTTTAAATTCCCACAAGGGTTCCTTTCTCTACATCCTCACCACCATTTGTCATCTAATTTTTTTTGATAATCGCCATCTTAACAGGTGTGAAGTGATAGCACATTGTGGTTTTGATTTGCATTCTCTGATGATTAGTGATGCTGAACATCTTTTCATACACCTGTTGGCCATTTGTATGTCTTCATTGGAAAAAGTCTATTCTGTTCCCTTGCCGATTTTTTTAATTGATTTGTCTTTTTCCTATTGAGCCAACAACAAAAAAAGAGAACAAAATTTCCAGGCGTTATGGGTGCTTCCCAGTTGATGCAGATGGTTTTGTATTTACAGGGGTACCAAAAGATCATGTTTCGTGCTTTTTCTTCAGCTTGTTATAAGGCCAGCAGTAGCTACGGCATAGCAGATAATCGGGATCTTCTGGGTTTGGAGGTTTACAACATAAAAGAGTGGTAAGGAATTTTTTATTATTCCAAGGAAATTATTGAGATCATAGTCCATGGAATCCAGGATTGATAGGTGTAGGAGGACATTAAGGTGAGGATTGGTGATCTGGCGTTACTTCTGATCTTGAGGGACAGGTATCTACTGCATGAGTGTTTGAATAAAAATGTTAGCGATCAGTAATTTGTGGTGGGTGAATATGTTTTCTGAATTATTTACTTTTGAACATAACCATTTGGATTATGTGAACATCTGGGACATGGGAGTAAGTCGCTGAAAAGAGGTGGTTGATAATGTCATTGTTGATTTAACTTCTATGAACACCAAGTGGTCAATGGATTAAGCAAATGAGTAGTCAGAAAACACAGAAATGGTAGGATTTGGGATTTAGTAAAAGACTGAGGACCGACTGTCCTGAGAGGGAGTGCCAAGACTTGTGCGGTTGAGATTGACAAGGACAAGAAGAGAATAGAATAACACTCAAACAAGGAGGGGGTATTAACAGGATGGAGGGGGAGAAATGATCTGGAGTAGCCTTGAGTTTTGACCTTGAGCGTTCTGTTCTTGATGCAAATCTGCCTGATGACATCCCGGGACACAGGTCAGATCTATCCCCAGAGGATAGAGGGAGGGTGGAAGTACAAAACAGCCAGGATAATTGTCCTAAAAAGGCAGGCTTCCTTTATCATTTGACCCACTTTCATGATTTATTTTTGTAGAATAAGAGGAAAAGAAGGATGATAGTCACGTCTTCACAGAGGAAGCAGCGTGACTGTGGGAACCAGTCTAAACCAAAGCCTGGTTTAAGCATCTCCTTCCCTTTGAGGCTGTCCAGTGACATATTCGAGAGGCCGGTTACTAGAATCCTATCCCATCCTGGCAATGACAGATCTCTGGGAGGACACCTTGGACCAGCCCCACCAGGTCTGCTGGCCCGAGAGACCGCAAGGACTCCAGGCCTGCAGCAGTGCAAGACAACTGGTAAGTCCTTTCAATCTTGCCAAAGCGTTGCAAAAACTTGCACCTAGTCACACAGGTGAATCCCTGCCACGTGTGCTCATAGATGGTCTGCACTCCAGGTCCCATGCCCACTCCTGCCGGTCTTCAGATTTGGCAGAGATGATTCCAGGAGCTGCTCTGGGCATTCCACAGCTCCACTGCCAACAATTTCTGGTGACTGAGGAAGGTATCAGGAAGGAGGAGAGGGCAGTGAAGAGCACAGGAGAGAGACTGGTGATAGCACTGATGACAGACAGACTTGCTAGCGAGGCAGAGAAAGTGAGGGGCCAAGGAGGACGTCCAGAGAGCAGATGAAATGAAGCAGGCATCTCAGTGAGGTCTCTTGGCAGCTTCCCTAATGTTTCCTTGCTTTGAGCTCTTGAAACTTTAACATATACCAATACTTTTATTAAACTCCACTGCGTGACACAGAAAATATTGACAGCGGTTTCTTTCTGAGGTGAGAGGTTGGGTTTCAGGTGAGGAGAGCAAGATCTTCCTTTTTCATGCTGTTCTCTCCTCTTTCTTTACTATTTACGTTATTTATTTGTACTTGAAAGTCAGCAGCGAGTTATCAACGTCAGGGGATTATTCAGTTTTTCCCCTCACAGTCACAGTAAAACCTACTTAAAGTGGATTATTCTTTTTGTGTAATATTCCAATAGATTACAAAATATTATTTCAAAATTGCTTTTACGTCTATGTCCTCAAATTAGATATTTACTTCTAGGTCTCCATTTTTATGTTCTTTGTTGCATGCTAATTCAGAGTTGCATCTAAGGAAATACCAGATTTCCCTCAGGTTTTTAGATCCATATGTGTTGGAAATTTGATTCATGAAGATGGACATGGCAGTTGGGGGATCGAGCTGTCATCAAAAGAGACCTTTTCAGCATCAGTAATCTGTGAAGAACCCACTGCTTGTTGGGATTTAATTTTCTATGTGAGGGATCAAGCTTTCACTATTGGCTCTTCTCTTTCTCTTTGGAGGGAATTACAGCCTTCCCAGTCTTTCTGTTACCAAAAGACTTTACTAGATGGCTGTGCCATGTCAGGAAGGGTCTGGGATGCTGGGAACCAGGATTCAGCCTCAGCTTCTGGCTGTCCTGAGAAGCTTCCTGGAGGAATCCAGCCTGTGTGTCTAGGTGACACTTGTAGCCATCAGAAAGGAGGGGATAACTCACAAGTGCCAAGCAATTCATCTGGCCCTTGTCTTCAGGGTGTTCCTAAGGGATGAGGTTCAAAATGCCACGTGGTAACCCTTTGAAAGTTCCTAGTCATGGGGTGGGTTCTCGGTGTGAGCTCAGAGCAGTGTCTGTTCAACACTAGATGGGAAACATTTCAGTATTTTAATTGATAAGGCTGTTCATGCATGTCCATGGATCATCAGTGTTGTGGCATTCCCTGCTGGACACCCCACACCCCTCTCATGCTTCATCTTTCAAAGCTCCCAACAGAAATCACACCCCAACAGGTGGTTGTGATGTAACCACAGCACGAGTGGGGAAAAAAACAGAGCAACCCAGGGATGACACACTTCAAGTGCTCGGACCCAATTGCCCCTTTTGGACGAGATGGTAACACCAACACTGAGTGCATAAACTGGAAGATTGTCTGAGACCATGGACCTCAGAATGACATGGGATCAGAAGTCACCCTGGACAGCAAGGGAGAGTGTAGGGTCACTCACAGTCCAGGATTGTGGTCCCTTATCCTGTCAAAGCAGAGCTCACCCATGACCGTCAGGCCAAGCCAGGTAGGAGGAGCCAGGATGAACCTGAGAGAGAGGCTGGGGACCTTCTGGGGAATTTCTGCCCTAAAGGGTATTGCATAAGGAAGGCAGGGGTGCTGAAAATCCTAGTTCACAGGGAGCAGTCATGTGAATGGAATAAGGCCCTGCGGTAGCCTTAAAAGCTGTGTCGCAAATCTTTCCCTATGGATTCAAAACGAGCAGGAAAAGGAATTCACAGTCCTGGACAAGGATGCCAGCAGGATTCAAACCTAGGTCAGGGGTGAACACGGAGACCCTAGAGAGGCCTGAGGAGGGAGAGTCCTGCCTGCTTTTAGACCATTTGCAAATGACCTTCCTCGGGCCTTGTCCTCTCCCCGTGCAAGTTTTGATCTTTTTACATTGTTTTCCCCACTTACAGCTGATGCAATTCCAGAGATTGAACTAGAAAACTACAAGATCCTAAAATTTGCTCAAAAGAAACCTCCACAAGAGAAGCAGAAACTATTCCCTCTTCCTCCAGAATGTAGAAAGGCAGCCCCTGCCTGTGACATGACATGGTCCTGGGTAGTGCTGTTTTAAAGACACCGACATTTCAGTGGTCGTTGCTCTGCCTGTGAAAGTACCTTCAACATTTAAATCCCAAGAGAACGGGCAGCGGGCTGTGTCTGCTCTGGGAGCAGCTGAATGATACTGAAATGAACTTGTCCTCTGGGTTAGGGGGACTTGGGAGTGTCCCCACTAGCCAGAGAAGGGCCTGGCCCTTCTCCCTTCTCCCACGTACAATAAGCTGATGACCCGGAAGTGTTCTTGATTCAAGGAGAAATGTGAGATTCTGTGTCTCCCTTACATGCCTACAGAAAGCAATGGAACCACACCACAACTCCCAGGCTGTAAAGGGAACAGGACTTTAATACAATATTCAAATATGGCATTTATTATTTACAACACATAACTACTGTCCCTCCCCAATGGGTGATGAGGTGCTGAGGTAGAGATATCAGGGAACTGGGGTGGGTTCGTCCCCACTCTCTTGGGCCACAGGAGGCCCCAGGAATCAGCTTGCAATTCTCCCCTTCCCGTTAGGTGGGAGGAGCTGGCCCGGTGCATCGCAAGCGTCCCAGCTGTGTCCATGCTGATGAGGATGGGGCTGTGATCAGCCACTGGTACAGGGCTCGGTGTTGGGGCCTGGGGGCTGAGTAGAAGAGTCGGGTTATCTTTGAAGGGCCTCCCTCAGAATCATGGCCCTGCAACCTGTCCCCACTGCATTGGGTGCTCCAGTCCCTGTGCTCAGTGCTGTCAGCCACCAGTACCCCATTTGTCCCTGTCACATGAGCGATCATTTAGTATCACCTATTTCACAGAGGACGAAACGGAGTCTCAGGAAGCTGAAGAGAGTCACCCCAGTCACAGGACTGCTCAGTAGTGGAGCTGGGATCTCAGTGCCAGCTGTCCAACTTCCCAAGGCCACGCTTAGCTCACTTTACTGAAACCCTAGGAGTAGTCCCCCCAGCCCAGACACTCACTCACCCCTGACCTTGATGTGGCCGGTTCTTCTGAGACTTGAGTATTCTGCAGGCCAACTAGGCCTGGGGGTCCAGCTGGCAGGACAGGCTGTAGCTACAGGAGAGAGAGGGACCTGTGAGTCTACCAGGAGCCACACCTCAGGTGTCCCCCCACTGCCTGCCCAGCAGTTGGAGTCTGGGTGTCCCAGAGGTTGCAACACAATAAGACCTGGGGCTGACCAGGGAGCCATAGACACATGCTATCTGGACTGGCCAACAGGGAGAGTCCACTCCTGCCCTCACCCAACTCCTGCCCTGCCTCACCTTTCACTCTCGTTGAGCAGCTTCATGTCCTGGGACCAGGCCCCAAATCGATCCTCGAGCTCTAGGTTGTAATTCTTTGAAGCCACCTGGAGCAGCAGGATCTCCCTCATGACTCGGTATTCCTGGGGCCAGAGGGAAGGAGAGGATGCAGATAGGGCCTGGGTGGGGGATGCTGCAGGGGCCTTGTGGGGGGTGAGAAGTGGGGCAGGGAACCAGTCCTGGGAACCATCCTTCCCTCCAGTCCCATCCAGGCTCTACCTGTTCTCAGAATGGGAATAATCAGCCCCTCCTCCAGGATGTTGTCCTTGAAGCCATCCTCCCCTCAACCCACCCGACAATTGGATGGATCTCCCTCTTCTCCCTTATCAAACTCTTCCACTCAATGTAAGATACAGGGGGTGGAGCCAGGGGCTGTTCTGCCCAGAGGGTCTCTGATGTCCACCTCCTTCCCTTCCCCTGCAGGGAGGGCCACAGTTGCTTACTTCAGTCCTTTACTCAAGGTTGATCTCATTCCCCTGGAAGGCAGACAGCCAGAGTCCATCAGACAGAGCCCCCTAGCTTAAGTAGCCCCCTATGCCCACCTCTTATCATGTTGTACTACTGCCAGGTCCCAAGAGGGAGCCGGGGATCCAGAGAAAACAGGACTTGGACCTAGGCAGGGCTCTGGGCTCCAGAGGAGGAGGACAGGGGCGTGACACTGAGGGACCTGGCAGGACAACCCTCTCTGATGACAGACTTGGAGGCTGAGGCCTCAGGCAGAGGGGACTGCTCAGCCACATATGTGCTGCCTGACTTGGGGGGACCCGACATCTCTCTCACCATGGGCAGCATGGGACGGAGAGGCTGAGTCCAGCTCAGATAAAACCTCACGCAGCTCTGCCATCAGGCAGCTCTGATCTTCCCCAGCCTGGGGAACCAGAATGGGTGTCTCAGACGGAGCCTCTGTTCACTCATCCCTAAGATGGGCCTGATGCCCCAGCTCCCAGGGGCAGCTGCAAGGCTCTCGTGAGAGAAGTGCCCATTGCTGAGAGCTCAGAGCTCAGTTCTGGGGCTCCTGCATCCCCAGACTCAGGATCCTGGTCCTCCCTGCCTGGCCCCCATGTTCACCCACCTCGAGATAATCACCCATCGCCAGGTGCAGCATCAGCAGGTCACCGAGGAAAGTGCCAAGATAGGGGACGACACCCTGTCACATCGGGTGAGATGAGCCTTTGCTGTCAAGTTGACCCTCTGCAGACCCTCCCTTGAAAAGTTCTCACCCTCAGCCTCCTGGCCCACCCCAGGGTTCCCACGGGGAGCAGCCTAGGACCCTCAGCACCTCCCCTCAATTCTTCCTCCCTTCACAGCCCAATAAAACCAGACTCCTGCTCCTAACCTCCCAGCGCCAGCTTCTGGCAAATCACAGGGTATGCGGTCCCCGGCCCTCCCCGCAACAACCCATCCTGCACCAGCTCTTCCAGGCCCCCCTCCTGGTCACTTCTACTGGGGGACTCAGGCACTGTGGCACCAGGAGGAAGGGCCCTCCTCTCTTGATTTGAGGCCTCCAGCTGGGAAGGCAGAGCCCCTCCCCCACAGGCACACTCACCTGCTGCTGCTGCTGTTTCTCCTGCACTCTCTGGGGGATGATCTCCGGGGGGGCAAACGTGGAGGGCCCCTCCTGCCAGGGTCGAGGACAGTGTCAGCAGGCCATCCTCCCCTCACCCCATTTCTCTCCAGCACCACTGGCCTCCGACCCTGGACATCTGACTCGAGTCAACTGGTAGCAATGCCACTCCATCCTCCAAGGTCTTGTGATTCTAGAACAAGCCCAGCTCCAACTCTCACTCTGAGTGTGAGCTTGGGCTTGTGGCCTGGCCTCCCCAATCCTCTTTCCTCATCTGGAAGGTCTGAGAACTCCAGCTACCCTACAGGTTCTCCTGAGGACTCAGTGGCATATGACTGTCATCGTTGTCCTCGCCCTCACCCCTCCGTGTGGAGCAGGCAGAAAGCTCCCACATTCCTTTTCTCCCTCTTATCTCATCACCACCGTATGAGGCCTGCACCACACAATCACCATCCCTCCCTTCCCTGATGAGGAGGCAGAGGCCCAAACAGGGGCAGTGAGTTGCTCAGGGGCCCACAGAGGAAAGGCCGCTTGCCCCTCCCAGCCAGAGGCCATGTTCCATCGTCCTCACCTAACCCCCGCCCCACCACTGACCACAGTACTGTCCCCTGAGCTCTCAAAGCGTGATCCTGGGCCAAGCCATGGATGGAGACGAAGGGGTGTCTTGGGAGTCTGGTTGAGTGGCTCCTGCCTTCCCCTGTCTCATGGGTGTCTGGCCCCCGGGCTGGAACAGAGGCCATGCCAATGCCTTCTCCTCCCCAAGGAAACCCTCGGGATATTCTCCTGCACTGAACTCTTTCTTTATCCACTCGGGAACTGGACACCCAAGGTGTATACTCTGATCCACAGGGAGGGGAGTGACAGGAGGCTCTGCTTCCTCATTTATGTCAGATCCCAAGGTGCTTTCAGCAGTATCCACTAAGAATCCATCAGTTGCCTAGACTCTTCACATAAGCCACCTGGGGCATATGTCATTGCCAACTGGGCACTCAGGTGAGACTCCTGTGATTGACTCAAGTGACTGCTCTAGGGGTCCAGTGGGGAGTCCCAGAATGCACACACATCTGTCTCTGGTCCAGATGTTCAGACCCAAGGATGAGCAGACTGTTTGTCCACCTGGGCCATGGGAATCTCCTGTCGTTCCCAAACCTGGGGTAGGCAGGGTGCCCTCCACTTTGAGACTTGGTGAAGACAGAAGGAGCAGCAGGGGCCTGGCTTCTTGAGGACAGGTTTAGGCTGAGGGCTAAACCCACCCCAAACACCCAACAGCCTGGAAGAAGCTACATCCAGCAGGATGTCCATGCATGGAAGCCAGAGACCTGCTGATGACACCAGCTCAGCAACTCCTCCTGGAACAGCCCAGCCAACACTACTGTGTCCCACGACCAGGGCCTCCTGCCCACAAACAGCACCCCGCCCACCCATGGACCAAACAGATCCCTCTGTTTGTTAATCTGGACAAGATAGACATGAATGTTTCAGAGAACGTTCAAGTGAGAAACTATCAAAACCACAGAATTTCCAATCCCCCTCCTCCCACCCCCTCCTCTCTTTCCAGACCCCAAGCCTCCACTCTAAGTTGGTCATCAGTTTTCTGCTCAAAGACTTGTCTTGGCTATAGAGCTCCTTAAGTTTTTCCGAGCTCTCCCTGAGGGGAGTGGAAAGAAGGAAGGATAAATTGAGGGATAATGTGAGGGGTCTGAGTGCAAATCCCTTTTCTTTGCAAACCCAAGAGATGCAACCTGCCTGGAGGAGTGTTCTCACTGGGCTCCTCTGAGCGCTAAGGTCTCGTGGGACTGGGCGGGGGCTCTCCTGTTGGTCACTGGGGTCTCCATTCCCCAGCTCTACAGAGCACCTCTGTTTTGACCACTTTGAGTTTCAACTGGGCCTAGAGTTCTGTTGCCATAAACACTTGAAAATCTCCAATGTGGCTCAACCCTGGCATTTAGGGAAACTGAGTCCTGAAGCAGAACTGGTGCACTAAGGACCCAGGGAGGCTTAGAGACCCCTCACCATGGCCCAGGCCCTGTCCCCAGCGTTTGCTGCCTCCCAGGAGTTCCCACGTGAGTGAGGGGGCAATGGCAGACATACGAGAGATCCCCCATCCACCCTGATCCTCCTATGGAGAGGGGCCTACCCACCGGGAAACATCCGCCCACGTGTTCTTCAGGTGGCTTATGGAGGTTTTCTGCAGAGCAGAGATGACAGCGCGGAGCGAGGAGAAGTTCTTCAGGATCTCGCACTCCTGGGGAAGGGAAGAGAATGAGCTGTGAGGTGGGGCGCTGGAGACCCGCTTGCTCTAGCTTCAGTCCCCTTCTATTTAAATCTCCCCTCCTGGATGAGACAGATGCTCAGGGAGCCCCAGAAGGGCACATTTAGGACCCAGAGAGTAACACTCACAAGGAGGAGGATTTTAGCTCAACCCAGGGAAGGAGCCAGGGAGGAAGTGAGCATCCTCCCACTGGGACCTGGAGTCAAGGTCAGCGGGCCCCTGGCAGGAAGGGCCTAGGGACTGTGCAGGGGCTTAGATCACACACTGCAATCCTGGGAGCTGATAAAGGTGGAGAGGCCGTTCCCAAGGCTCCAGAGAGTGGCTCCACTGGGCCTGCCGCAGCACACCTGGGCCACCTGGATCCAGTGCTCCACCACCCTCACCCTGTCCTGGGCCATCATGCTCGGGTCCCCGAGGCAGGTGGTGATGACAAGGCTGACCACCCTTCTGAAGTGGTCGACGGTGGCCTGGACGGTGGGTGCCAGGTGCTCATTGCCGGGCTTGTTCCTCTTGCCCCAGGTGGAGCCCAGGCACTGAGAGGGCACCACCTTCCGGAAGAGCTCCTGGGGAACAGGGGGAGTGTCACCCAGCCCTGCCACACCCCAGCTCCGTGTCTACCGCCCCCAAAGTGCTGCACAGGGGTCACAGTTTAGAGCTGGAGCTCAGGAAGCTCAGGATGTGGTCTGAGCCTTGTGAGAGTCCCTGGGTTTTCTTCTCTGTCCACTGCGGGCACCCAGCACAGGATGACCCAGGACCCAATACTAGCAGGGAAGGGAGGGGGCATTTGCACCCAGCCCGTCCTGGCTAACTCCAAGCTCCAGACGGTGGCTCAACTAGGCTCATCCCAAGGGGGCATCTTCCACCACCCTGATGTCCCCTCTGGTCCCACTCCGATTCTGATGCACATTCCCCTGCGGCAGCTACAACCACAGGCTCTGTCTGTCTCCCTTGTAGTGAAGTACACATCAGGTCTCTAATAAATGCTGAGGCTGTTGAGCCTCCTGAGCAGCCGGTTGGGCCACCAGGGACCTGGCTGCACACAGTGAGTTCCCTTCCCCCACTGATGGGCCAGGCCCCGCGCAGCTTTCCGTCTCTTCTACCTCATGGAGCCGGCACAGCCACTCTGTGCAGCAGGTCCTGTTAGTGTCCACCTCTACGGTCTGCAGGTGGACAGCAAAGCCTTGGGGGTTCAGAAAGTTGCCCAGGTCGTAAGGTTGGTAAGGGGGAGCGCCAGGATTTGGGCCCAGATCATAGGAGTCCGGATCAGGTCTGGGGCACTGACGGCAGAGGGAAGGCCTGCCCCTCTGCCCTGAGAGCCCAGCTACTCACCGCATCCATCACGGTCAACTGCTCCACCACAAGCTTAGGAGGGAAGGCCATGAGGTTAGGCTTCTTCTCACCCTCCTTAATGGCCACAGGTGGAGATGGACTTCCCACTAGAAGTGATGGTCCAGGTGACTCCAGCTCAGCAGCTCCCACTCCTGCTGGAGCCGACGTGGGCCCTTGCTCCAGCTCCAACACTGCTGAGGGAGGGGACGCTGGCTCCAGCGCTAGAGGGGGTGGTATTGACGGAGCTGGAGCCAGCTCTACCTCCACCACTGTCCACTGCCCTGCTTCTGCCGCCGGCTGGAGCTCTGCAGCTGGCGCTGCAGCGGGATAAAGGGAAAGGTTCACCCACATAGCTGACTTTCCACGTGTCCTTCTAAACACAGGAAAGATCCCACTTCCCTTCCGGGAATACCCAGCCTGCAGTCCCCTTTACCCTCTGGCTCTGCCTCAGTGGCCTCCAGAAGCTCACACCGGGCAAGGGAAAGAGGGTCACGGCAGCTCAGCTCCGAACCAGGCAAGGTGACCTGCATGTACATCCCCTTTAGCTTGAAAAAGGGACAGCCCCAGTCTGGTCCCGCCCTAGTTCTGGTCCAAGCCCGGCGTCTCAAGGTCCTGAGTGTGGAGACCCTCTGCTCCTGCTCTCATCTCAGAGCAACACTGGATGGTGCAGGTGGCCTCGTGCACCTGCCCCTCGTCTAGTGAGTTGGTGGAGTCGAAACCATTGGGCAGCTCCTCGACGACCTCCTGAGTGGAGTTCTGCAAAGACTGCCTGGGAGCTGGGCCAGAAGGAATCAGGGGCTGCTTGCACACTGCCATTGGTGCCGACCCCCAAGAGAAAGTCTGCTCCTCAGTTCAGGCACAGAGGGGCATCCCTGCAAAGAACTGTGGTCAGGGAGGGAAAGAGATGAAACCTCTAGGGCTCGGTAACATATGAGTAGAGGAACTCACCTTCTCATGCTGCCAACCATGATGCGGGGTATGGACATGACAGACCCACCAGGCTTCCAACACCTAACAACCTGATCCTGGCTGAGAATGACCCGCCCCTCATGCCCTGCCTTACCCCCTCCACACAGACACATGCACACACACACGAAGAGGTGCAAGGAGTGTGGGGCTGATCAGGTGGGACCACAGTTGTGCCCTGGCCTGCACTAGCCTTTCCTGGGCTGCCCCGTTGTTACTTTTCGCTGCCTCCTGCCAGATGCCCAGAGGCATTGGGGAAGAGGGCTGAGCCAACGTCGGCAACGACGAAAAAGATTCTCTTTCTGGGCTTTTTTGAGCCCAGATCTTCCAAAAATCGGGACACAACAACTAAACATCTTTGTCTGTTGACCGTCGCCAGTCAAGTGAGCTGGATGGGGGTCTGTGGGTGCCTGGTTACCAGAGTTCTAAGATCTGTTGAGGTCTATGACCAAAGAAGTGAGGTCATTTTTCAAGATTCCATTACCTGGGCCCCTTCCCTCAATCAAACTTGCCCAGAGCTGCTCCCTGCCCCCGGGCTGCTCACCCTCCTCCCCCATGTCATCTCCTGAACTGTACACAAGGAGCCCACACATCCCTAGCCACAGCTCCCTGCAAACCTCACTAGGGTCCTAGCTTTGGGAGACAGAGATGAATGCAGATCTCCTTTTTCTTACCAGTTCTGCATCCTGGGAAAGTCACTGTGTCTCTCAGGTCCTCCTCAGTCTCCAAACCTGTACCATGGGGATCAGGCTAGAATCTACTTCCTAGGGGCGTCACCCAGTGTATATGAGATAATATCTGTTACCCCTTTGGGCTGGTGTCATATGTAGCTAAGGCCCAAACTTAGAGGTGGAAGAATAACAAGGAGGGGTGGGAGATAGCACAGAACACCACTCAAAACAGGCCTGTGTTCCAGGAATGTAATATTGGGACAGTGACTTCCAGCTTGGCCTCATTTTCAGGTCAGCATCATGAGGGGTTTAATACTAATGGAAATTCAGATATTGCCATACTGTGGCATAAAACCATTCAATTGTTTGCTGCTTTACGTAGAATGAGAGCCATGTGCCTCATCTTGGCTTATGAGGTGGGCAGCCTCCACAGTGGTACCCAGTAAGCCCCACCCATGATATAGCCATCCCTGTGGAACCACTAGGTGGTTAGTAACTGGCTTCTGAACATAATAGCAACCAAAGTGATGGGATGTTTCATCTAAATTTTAACTAAAAATGTCTCTCACTTCCTTTTACTCTCTCTCTCATGTTCCATCCCTCTCGCTCTCTCGCTCTGTCGAATCCCTGGAAGTGAAGAATCAAATACTGGTGTTTTGGTGCTGCCCAATATGGAGGTCTATAGAGGGGAGAAGCAAGGGAGTGCCCAGGCCAACAGACAGAAAGAAACTCAGGCTCTCAGTCCAAACTGAACCCTGAAGGCTGAGAGTGAACTTGGGGGCCAGTGTTCCTCTAGTCAAGCCTCAGTTGAGGCCACTGCCCCAACCTGTTAAACTAATTGAGGCAGAGGCGCCCAGCTAAAACGTGCCTGATTGCTGTTCCACACAAATTGTGAGATAGTCAACATTTGTAGTTTTGAAATGCAAGGTTAGGGGCAATAAAGTCAGAAAGGGAAAGGTAACTGACACAGCCTACCAGGCCCTGGCCCTACCTTCCACCCCAGCTCCTGTTCTCTCCTCTCAGCCTCCCTCCAGCCGCACTGGCCATCTTTCTAACCTCTTCTGGCCAAACTCACTTCTGCCTGTGAGACTTAGGACTAGTGGTGCCATCTCCGTGACACATTGCTCCCAGACTCATGCAGAGCTGGATCCCTCTTGTCATTCTTGTCCCATCAAATGTCACCCCAGTGAGGCCTTTCAGACCCTCCTACCCAGTGACCCCCAGCCCTCCCTCACAGCCCCCTGCTGTGTTTCTCTACAGCACTTGCTCTTTTCTTTCTCATGTCTTTGCTTTTGTCCCTTTCCCTTCTAGACTGTGAGCTCTTGGCAGGCAGGGACCACTTGGTCATTTTCATCCTACACTTCACCCCACCAGGGCACCTGGCACAGGGTGACTGTTCAGTGCACAGCTGCTGAATGAGTACATGGGAAGCTCTTGCACCCCTCCCCCTGCTTATGACCAACTTTGATTGTGGAGATGAACACTAGTAATAGGAGGTACAAGTTGTTTCTGAGGCAGGGGAACAGCCAGAAATACTTCTGTTTGACTCATCACTGCTCCAGGAGCTCTAGCAAAGTTCAGTGGACACTGTGTAAATTCCAGGTTTACAGCAGAAGGACTTGATGTATATATATTATGTAATGGTTACCAAAATAAGTTTAGTTCACATCAATCACCA
The DNA here is from genome assembly GCF_020826845.1 of Diceros bicornis minor. Classification (NCBI taxonomy): domain Eukaryota; kingdom Metazoa; phylum Chordata; class Mammalia; order Perissodactyla; family Rhinocerotidae; genus Diceros; species Diceros bicornis. The sequence goes on from NC_080749.1 coordinate 1,743,354, forward strand.
AACAGAAATAAAACATTTTCTCCTGGGGATGAGAAGTTTTAGCATCTACTCTCTTAGCAACTTTCAAATATACCACACAGCAGTGTTAACTTGCACAGTGCTGTATATCAAGTATATCTCAATACAACCGGAAAAGAAAAAAATCAAAAAACTCACTGGCCACCACTGACACAAGAGGCTGCCCACCCCCTGATGTCCAGCACTACCACTGCAACCCAGGGAGGAACTCCATCAAACAGAAAGGAAACTTTCTCCAGGTGTCCTCAAAGCAGAGGCTCTCCAGGGTCCCAGGCTTAAAGGAGCAGGACCTGTTGGCTTCGAGGGAGTGGGAGCAATCTCGGGAGCCTACTTTCCCCCACTCTTGCTGTCTCCCACCAGGTGTCCTCTTCACTCCTGAGGCATCCTAACCTCAACCAGGACAATGATTCCCCCTACCTCCAGATGAGGACCTTGAGGTTCCCACAAGAATTACTCTTCTCCCTGGACTCTGGACTTGGTGTCCAGTGCTCTGGCATCTTCTTCCTTATCCACAGTTCTCATGTTTCCAAACCCCCAGTTCTAAAGGATCTCCAGGGGCTGGAAAGCGTTTACTCAGGGTTTCAGAGCACAGTAGGTCATCGACAGAGAACCCAGTCCAACAGACATGCTGTGAGTGCATGGAACACTTGGAGTCACCCACTGGATGCACTCCACTTTATACAGGAGGACCATCACTGAGGTCTTCTCTCCTCTTCCCAATGCCTACACAAGGGGGAGGATGGGCTCATCACAACTCTGGGTGACCACAGAGGTGGACTGCAGGACCCTAGTCCTGTGCTCCCTAGGCTGGGCCAGGGATGGGTCTGGAACAGGTAGAAACCTAGGAACCTTACACATTCCTCTGCCCATCTCTGGGGCCCTGGGCATGTATCTAGGAGAACAGATGTTACTGCCCCGTGGGAGAGTTGCCGGCAACTTCTCTCCCTCCTGCCTCTTGTCACTTCCCCGGTGTTGGCTCTTTCTTGACTGCACCTCCGTGGTCCCCACATGAGACGTCAGTGAGAGTGGGTGTGCCTGTGCACATTCGATGATGAGGAGAGGAAAATGACCCCATATGGAGAGGGGTGGGCAGCAATCCCCTAGGATCTTAATGCCTCTCATTGCCAAAGGAAACCTGAGGGAAGGGGTGGAGCCTTGGCCAAGGAAGCTGGAGCTCTCTCTAGTCTTCAGGACTCTGACCACCTCCTGTGGTCTGGGACAGTACTTGCCTCTTTCTGGGCCAGTTTGTCAACTATACAGTGAGGGGTAAAATGTGCAACAGCACAAGCATGTGCTCGGCCAGGACAAGTCATCAGGCCCCATAGATACATTAAGTACGTTTTAAGTGTATTGAAGACATTAATATTGCTGTGCAATCATCACCACGATCCATCTTCAGAACTCTTCTCATCTTGCAAAACTGAAACTCTACACTCATTCATGAAAAACTCCCCATTCCGCCTCCCCCCAGCCTCTGACAAACACCATTCTACTTTCTGTCTCTCTGAATCTGGCAATTTCAGGAATCTCATAGAAGGGAAATCACACAAGGTTGTATTTTTGTGACTGGCTTATTTCATTTAGAGTAATATCATGAAGGTTCATCCACGGTGTGCCATATCTTAGAATTTCCTTCCTTTGTTAGTAATGAATAATATGCCATTGTATGCATATTCCACATTTTGCTCATCCATACATCCCTGGACTGATACCATAGCCAGGCTCAAAACCAAGCCCAAAATAAAATGGGGCCCCAGCCAGATTTTTATCAACGGTCTCTTGGAGACTACTTTCTTAAACCTTGTCCCATGTGATATTTACTAAGGATCTAATCTTGGGCCGTGAGTTGTTTTTCAGAAACTCCGTTTTTCCTCCTTGAGCAAATTTCAACAGCTTTGAGCCAGTGAGACTACAAGACAGCTGGCAAGACTCAAACCGCTACTGCACAAGTGACTGGCGGATAACCTGGGAGACCAAGAACTCCCCTGCCGATCATGTTAAGAACACCACCTTTTGAACATAGGATGTATGACAGAACATTAAAATCTTCTGCACTTGCACAAAATGCCTAGGACTGCCCCCAACCTTCCCGCACCCGCTCCTTTTTCCTTAAAAAGCCCTTTTCAACAGCCCATCGGGGAGAACGATTTAACCTTTGTCTTCTGTCTCCTTGCTGGCCAACTTCGTAATAAAGCTTTTTCCCTTTATTACGAAGAGTGGGTAGCCCATGGTTGGCTTAAGAGGTGTTTGGGCAGAGAGCCCTCTGTCAGTTACAATACTTGTGTGGTTTCCATGTTTTAACTATTATGAATAATGATGCTATGAACATGAGTGTTGAACTATGCTTTTGAGAACATGCTTTCTACTCTTTGGGGGGTATAGACCCAGAATTGGAATTGCTTGATCCTATATAATTATATTTTTTATTTTTTTTTTAGGAATTGTTATATTGATTTCTACATCAACTATATATTATATATTCCCTCCACAGTGCACAAGGGTTCCTTTTTCTCCACATCTTGGCCAACATTGGTTCTAGTATTTTTCTTCTTCTTTTTTTTTTTTTGGATAGATGCCATCCTAATGAATGTGAGGTGGTCTCTCGCTATGTTTCTGATTTACATTTCCCTAATGATTACAGATGTTGGGCATCTTTTCATATGCTTATTGGTCATTTGCAGATATTCTTTGAGGAAATGTCTATTCATGTACTTTGTTCAATTTTTATTTAGGTTGTTGTTTGTTGTGGAGTTTAGGAGTTCTCTATATATTCTGGATATTAAGCCCTTGTCAGATACATGGTTTGCAAATATGGTCTCCCATCCTGTGGGCTGTGCTTTTACTCTGTTGATAATGAATTTTGAGACATAAAACTTTTTAATATCCATGAAGTCCAGCATGTGTATTTTCTTATTTTATTGCCTGCTCCTTGGGTGTCATATCCATGAAATCATTACCAAGTCCCATCTTGTAATGATTTGTCTTATGTTTTCTTCTAAGGGTATTATAGTGTTAGCTCTTACCTTTAGGTCTTTGATTCACTGGGAATCAAGTTTTGTATACAGTGTTAGGTAAGGGTCCAAGTTGATTCTTTTGCATGTAGATATCCACTTTTTCCAGCACAACTTGTTGAAAAGACTTTTCCCCATTGAATAATCTTGTCACCCTTGTCAAACAATTTGATCGCATGGGTGAGGGTTAATGTCTGGGCTCTCAATTCTGTTTCTATTGGTCAATATGTCTGTCTTTATGTCATGACAATGCTGTTTTGATACTGTAGATTTGTAGTAAGTTTTCAATTAGGAAGAATCTGTCCTCCAACTTACTACCTCCTTTCAAGATTATTTTTGGTATCTGGGCTTACTTGAGATTCCATAAGAATCTTAGGATGGGTTTTTTTCTATTTTAGCACAAAATGTCCTTGGGATTTTGATAAGGACTGCACTGGATTTGTTGATCTCTTTGGATAATGTTGACATCGTCAGAATAAGGAGTCCTCCAATCCATGGTGAGGGGATGTCTTTCATTTCTAGTAGTGCCAGGTGGCTGTTCAGGTTGAGGGGGTGGCACTCCTTGAGGTAGTAGTGCAGAAACCCACAATGAATGAATGCATGTATCTTTACACATTAGTTTTTTCATGTTCTTTGGATAAATACGCAGCAGTGGAAGAGCTGGATTGTATGGTGGTTCTAGTCTTAATTTTTTGAACAATCTCCATACTGTTTTCCGTAGTGACTGCACTAATTTGCACTCCCATCAGCCGTGTACGAGAGTTCCCTTCTCTTAACATCCTCTCCAACACTTGTTTCCTGTGTTGTTAATTACAGCCATTCTGATAGGTGTGAGGTGATATTTCATTGTAGTTTTGATTTGCATTTCCCTGAAAGTTATTGATGTTGAACATCTTTTCATGTGCCTGTTGGCTATCCGTATAACTAAATTTAAGTCCACAATTCCATCAGTCAATGCCCCTTGCTTAAAGTTATTTTCTGTTGACATACTATTAATACGTTATTATGAACTACAGTCCCTAGTTTAAGGGTCACTCTTTGTGTTGTACAGTTCAATGGGTTTTGACACACATATAGTGACATGTAGCCACTATTATGTACAGAACAGTCTCACTAAGCTAAAAATCCTCTGAGCATCAGATTAGCTCTTAACAGCTTTTTAAAATATTAACAATTGTCAGAATAACTTAAATTTTTACGTTGAAAAGTGTTCCACAGGTGCTAAGTTGTGTTAGTCTCACTATTATGATCACTATTAGAAATAATGAAAAAAATGAACCCCTACATAAACAGCAAAAACCATAGAATTTTAAAGATAAAAAGGATCTTGAAGATTAGGAAATCTCATATTCCTCAAGACCCTGCCCTCCAGTCTCTCAGTTTTCTGTGTCATTTATCTGCTGACTCTGCTGAGGAGAAAGAAATTGATAAAGAAAAACAAAGCCAAAAACAAATATTGGTTCTAAGTACTCCTCTTGAGCCCAATTTAATCAAGCACGGCTTCTTTTTTATTGCCTATTTGCATCAGGAACATAGTTACTAGCTAGAGCCTAATTTGAGACTATTCATTATGAATGAAAGATGTCATATCTAAGAACAGAATGGAATTCACTGAGGCTTTATTCTTGGGACATTTGTAGGATTAAGTCAGGACACACTGTGAGAGTAATAAATAAGTTCTGTATATTTTTCTTCTCCAAGACCATGGATTTCAGCCACACTTTATACCCATGTACTTTGCAACAATGAAAAACAATTAAACACTGACTTTGAATATTTTGCCCTCAGATTCATTAGTCTTTAAAACATAAATTGAGCAATTTAAATGTAGATGACTAAAAGACTATGGAGACTTCTAGAATGTCACATTAGGTCCTTTAGAAGTGAAGAATTGACTTTATAAAGCATTTCTATTCCTTCTTAAACCTTGACAATAGTGCTACTGTGACTCTGTTTTAAAGAGGATAATGGCGGGCTTTACTTTAATTTGCACTTTTGTTTTTAAAGTACATTTACTTAATATTTCTCAGTCTCTTGAAAACTTTTATCATTAAGCTCAACCTTCATTTAAATCAGCAGACCTATTAGGTGAAGGCGACATGAACATTTACTTGCAAACTCCTCAGAAAATTACTAATTTGACCTTTACTTTGGACCATCCATTGTAGAACTCAAACTGGATGTATTCGCCAGCCACCTCAAAATGGCTCTTAACTATGTGTTCGTACCTTTACCTGGGAAGATATTATCTGAGGGTAATTGTTCTTCCCACTTTCTTTACCTCAAACAGCAATACTTCCAAAATTTTAAGGAAAATGTGGGCAATTTGGTGAAAACGAAGTGACTTAAGTTTGTTTTAGCATGCCAATGAAATTAAGAAAATAAGTATTTTAATTATTATTGAATTTAAAAATCAGAAATGAAGAAAACAAACTTTGTCCAAAGACATTTCTGCAAGTGAAATCCTCTGAGAAACTGACAGCTAGCCTCCCGTTTTAACCACTAAACCATAAGAAATGTAATACCGTGGGCAAACACTTGAGAGTCATCACCTACACGCACCCCCAACACCATCAGGGCCACAGATCAGGGGAAGGAGTCAGGGTAGGGGAGACAGCTGCGCACTCAGCATCCTTCCTTCCTGGGACAGAACTTGGTCCCAGCTGCTCGCTGTCTAGTCTTCTGGGGAAGCAGAGAATTCTTCTGGGGACACGACACACATCGGGTGTTAAGGATGTTGTAGGAGGTCAAGATTTGGCCATCCTAAAATATATCTCTTTACCTTGAATGTTTTCTCTGAAGGACATTTGACCTCCCCCACTAACTGCCTAAAGAATTTGACATGGTGGCTCCTTCCTGGAACAGATCGTCTAGCATGATGGCTGTAAAGATAATGTAGGATAGAGGTTACAATAGGAAAGGCACCAAGCCCCTTTTATCAAAAACTCTGTCTCTCCCTGACCACATTATCTATAGATGACCCTGAAAAGAATTGTTCTCCTGCCCTCTGAAGTCCCAGGCCACTACTCACCCCCAACACGTTCCTCGCCTTTAGCTGTAATACTTAAGCAAGCAGCTTAGACAGAGGGACGAGTTGCTCATTTCTGAGTTTCTCCCATGTATACATGTTATTAAACTTGGTATTATTTTCTCCTGCTAACCTGTCTTGTTAATTATTGGGCCAGCCATAAGAACCTTAAGGAAAAGGGCAGAGGGAGATTCTCCCTCTTCCCCCAACAGTTTTGGCGTAGTCGGCAGGATCCACACTGGTGGCAAGTTGCCTTCTCTGGCTGGAAGACCTGCCTTCTCCCTGGACTACTGCAGATGGTGAGATACGGGAACGCCTGACAAAAGCTGGCAAAAGGTAAAACTTCTTACCACGTCAGCCTCCTGGAATCTCTATCTGCGGAGTCCAATGGAAGGAAGTGGTGAGAATTTTTTCTCTTTCTAAATTTAGATTGGCAGGAGAAAATATTTGGGAAACTAGTTTCTTGTGCTTTTAGTGACTCTTGGTTTAAATTTGGTAGAGTACTCTTGGTTTTGATCTTGATCCCTTTTCCTCCCAGAGTAGTCTCTGTCTTGTTCTGTGTCTTGAGAACTTGGCTTTGTGACCAGTGAGAATATTCTCCTTGGTCTCCACCATACGGAAGGTGCATTTACTGGAGTGCACGTTGGTGGTCAGTCGAGTAGACTGGGGTTCCAAACTGTCTTTGTCCGGCTGTGCCAAGCTCTCAGGGGAGTTTGTCATAAAGTGCCCACTCCATAAGGTCTTTTGTCATCTTAACCTTTGTTGCTTGTTAGTGCCGGAAAAATCCCTTTCCAGTATCACCTGCCTGGTGTCACAGATTAGCGGGTCTGTGACTGGAGGCGTCCCACACTATTGTGGGAGACCGGAGACACCATCCATACCACCTGTGCAATGAAGGTCTTTACTTTACTTTCTCTGAATATCTTTGGGAGTGAATTCTGTGGATCATGGGGGCTACATCATCTGCGCGCTCACCAGGGATGCCTCTTGCGTTCCTGGTAAAGATTTATTCTAAGCATGGAAAGTTACCTCCGGGTCTTTCCTTAAAAAGGCTTATTGGATCGAGTCACTATTGGAATAAATATACCAATGAAGATCCTACTCGTCAATGGCCAGACGACGGATTCTTTGAATTGGGAAAACTTCTAAATTGGGGAAAAAAATTGTTTTGAGAGCTCTCACATAATTATTTATTTGGTACCTAAGAAAAGGCCAGAAAAAGGAAGGGAGAAATTAGACTAGCCTTAAGACTTTGACTCAGGTTACAATTGAACTGAGAATATGTAAAAGTGTAAGTGTTGATAAGATTATAAAGGTTGGAATGTTTGAGCTAATTTTATATAAAGAGGTTACATCAACTTTGCCTGAGTATGTTTTAAAATGTCTGACTGGGAATGCTTCCCTTGTCCAAAATTAGAAGACGAAGACCTATTGATAAAAATCTTAATGATAACTATGTCTAAAGGTATAAGAGGTGATGAAATTTACATGAAATTTTGTAGGAAAAAAACTGATGTTATTTCTATTACAGAACTGGTTAACAAAAATAGTAATTTAAATGATGGCTAATTTTATCTAATGTCTTATGAAGTCTTGTAGGCAATCTAAATAATTATTGGGAATAAGTAACTAAATAGTTGTGAAAAAGATGAATGTTGGATGAACTTTAAACAATAATTATGTGTTACGGTGGTTATAGCTTCCAAACTCTTTTTGGTGACTTAAAACTTGAGAGTTTTGCTAAGTTTTATGATAAAAATTCTCTGAGTATCATCATTTCCAAATAACATAAGATATTAGACATTGATTGCTAAATGTACGTTTGTCTACTTTTGGCTTTTCATTACAGGAAAACTAAAAGGTGTTTTGGGTCTATTGGTAAACATGTGTTTTATTAAAAGATTGTACTATAAAGTAACATATGTCTAGAAATTATGATGTGTTTATAAATTTTCCAAGCCACAAGATACTAATGTAAAAGTCTATAATTGTTTACTTAGTTTTTACTTACAAATTAAGGTTTCTAAAGGTTAAAATTTCTAATTAGTATATGTGATTGAAGCTACCAAAAAATTAAGAAAAATATGTCTGTGTACAAGGAAAGATGTATAAAGAAGGAACAAAGAATGGAAATATTTTGTTTGATTGATTAAGAAAGATAAATTTGTCCTCAAGTACTAGGAGGGAAAAGAAAGACGTGGGACAAACTCTGAATGTAAAAAAAAAAGTTATAGAAGGTTTGTAGAAAGAATTCTAGAAAAAGAGTTTTTACATGGTCAAGTTGGCTAAGATTAAAATAAATTTAATTAAGTAAATGAGTTTTAATATCAAGAGTAAGCTGGTACAAAATTATAATTTGGTCTTATTTCTCTTAAAAGGATAATTTTCTTAAACTTGATAAAGAGGTTATAAAAGATTTTTCTTTACCTTTGAGTAAGTCTACCTAAAAGACAGAAAAAAAAAAAACTGTTAAAATAATTTCCTGTGTTCAAAAGACTGAGGTCTCTCTATTAAGGCTTTTTGGACTGTTAATGCTCTGTTTGCTTTGACTTTTTATATTTTTGACAAGCTCCCCAAAATTCATATCTTAAATAAAGTGTTTTTTTTTCTTTGAGAATTTTCAAAGGGCCCTGGAACTTCTCAAAGAAATTTGCTCTCTTTCTATAAGGAGGAAGATACTAAACTTATTAGGCTTATTCAGTATGTTAAATTATATGGAAAGCATTGTCAGACAAGTGATGATAAGTCTGCTTAGGTGCTATTATGTGGGCAAATGTTATTGATATAGGTGTTTTAAAATTGTATAACATTACTGAAATGCTGATCTGTCCTGATTATCAGTCATAATTCTGGTTATTATTATTTTAAAGTGTTGTATGTCACAAAATTAACCAAATTTCTCTGTCAGTTGCCATTTTGAGGTCTTGTTGTTTACAGACTTATTTCTTTGCTCTAATGCTTTTGCAAAATGCATTCAACTTCAGAAAAATTCATGGAAAGGACTCTGACATCTACACTGGAATACAGGTCTGACAAACTTTCTGATCATAAAACTGAACTTGGTAAGAAATTACAGAAATCTGATGGAGAAACTGATGACTTCATGAAGCTGCTAACAAAAAGATTGGGATCAAAAGTGGATTACACAGGACTGAATGAACTGATAAAGATGATTATAATTTTTATGATTTTTCATTTGAAGTATTGCTGAATTTTTAATGTTTTGTTTTTTCAGATTTAAGGAAAACTTTTTCTCTTTTCTCCTGAGCTAACTATGACATAACAATTTGGTAAATGATACTTTTGTAAGCAAAATTGAAATATTTATCTTTTTCTCTCTATCTGATCTCTCGAATTTGGAAACTCTTAGTGAGTGAGTATTGTTGTTTTCATGGCAATATAGTTATTTGCATAAGTTCAATAAGAATCTGTTCTCCTTGTAACAGGACACAATTGGAAACACTGGTTATATTACCAAGGTTGTGACTGGAACATCATATTTGAGATATAACCATACAGCTTTGGAGGAATGAAAATTGGACTTTATGGAATAAAGCCACGTGGAAATATTGGCCTGGTACCTTATGTTCCAAGCAGCACTTACCAGGATAAGTAAAGAATGTCACTTATCTGGCAGGTATAAGGAACCTCGAAATATTTTGGGGAACCTCGGAAGAGAGGAATTCACCCAAATCTATAGGTATTGCAGGCAAAGTCTGACAAAATCCTTGGCTTGGCTTTCCTGGCCTCGAGAGACCTTTAAAGTTCAATCTGAGATTCCTTATAAAAGTTCCAACAAAGCAGATTTAAAAGAGCCTATGTGATCAATTGCTATTCTTGCTGTACTTATGTAAATAATTGGGCCAACTCTATTGGAACTAGACTTATTTTGCAAACTAGTTTCAATTTTGCTATCTTAATAAAAATGAGGGTGAATTTAGAGAGAAAAAAGTATATTTCAGTAAAACCTCTAGTATACATTTGCGGATATTAGATCCTAGTTTTGTTGTCTTTTGAGGTTTTTGTTTTATATCTGTTGACTGGACTGGATCCTGATTTCTTCTAGTCTCCTAAAATATCTGGCTACAGATCTCCAAACTAACGTTTTTGATTTTTTCCATCATTTTCATTTGGAATCACTGAGAACTGAACCTGCCCTTTTTCCTGAAGCCTCACAAACTGAAGCTGATGGACTTGATATAAACTTGAGATGACCTGATGACATCATCAGAGACATTTTAAACTGCAAAAGATACTTTGACGCTGACATCTAAAAATCATCTTAACTGGCTGTTCTCTGACCTCAGAAACTGGTTTACAATTTGCTCCAACCATTAACCTTGTTTTTCTTTTGTTTCCATAGAAATGCTTCTATTAAATACTTGATTGCTTGCTTCCATAAAATAGGCATAACCCTGAGAGCCCATCTGCATCACCACCTTCCAAAAGGAACTTAATTGAACTGATCTATTATCAGGACTAAGAAATGTGTTCAGTGAGATGAAACAATCTACCAACACAGCTTCTGGACTATGAAGCTTCTTTAAGTTTCAAAAGGACTGTGAAACTTTTAGTTTCAAAGGTGGGACTGTGGGAGGTCAAGATTTGGCCATCCTAAAATATATCTCTTAACCTTGATTGTTTTCTCTGAAGGACATTTGACCTCCCCCACTAACTGCCTAAAGAATTTGACATGGTGGCTCCTTCCTGGAACAGATCTTCTAGCATGATGGCTGTAAAGATAATGTAGGATAGAGGTTACAATAGGAAATGCACCAAGCCCCTTTTATCAAAAACTCTGTCTCTCCCTGACTACATTATCTATAGATGACCCTGAAAAGAATTGTCCTCCTGCCCTCTGAAGTCCCAGGCCACTACCCACCCCCAACACGTTCCTCACCTTTAGCTATAATACTTAAGCAAGCAGCTTAGACGGAGGGACGAGTTGCTCATTTCTGAGTTTCTCCCATGTATACATGTTATTAAACTTGGTATTATTTTCTCCTGCTAACCTGTCTTGTTGATTATTTGGCCAGCCATAAGAACCTTAAGGAAAAGGGCAGAGGGAGATTCTCCCTCTCCCCCCGACAATGTCATTGTCCTTTTTTAAACAAATTTTAGATCATGTCACGTGCTTCTCAGGACAGGAGGAGCCGCCTCAAGGGAAGACAGATCTTCTCCAGGAGCTGAAGGTCATCCAAGGAGAGCAGAGTCGAGGGCTGCAGAGCGCCACTGCTCTCCATCTCAGGGACACGTCGGTCTCCAACCCCTCACCCGCTCCCGGCTGGCCCCCAGCGGTTCCCATTGCAGCCTCGGAGGCCCGCGCATGCGCAGGACCGGCGCTCATAGCGGCAGAGGCGCCAGCGAGCTGGAGCGCCCCAGGCGCGTGCACTGGAGGCGGGGTCCCTGGTGCGGAGGTGGTGCTGCAGGGGTTTGTGTGGTGGGAATTGGCGGTTTCTGGATCCTTTCTCCAGGATTTTCAGCGCTGGGGAGCTCTCCTTTCTACAGTGTGGAGGAGCGCTGGGCAGGAGGCAGCGCTGAGGTAGGTGCTGGGCGGTGGGCTCGGTTTGGAGATCTCCACCACAGATGGCGGGAGCGCGGTGTCGGGGGCGGGGGACGGGGCTCCTGGCAGGCTGCCCCAGGCGGTGGGAGCCCAACCTCTGGCTCAGGCTATTGGGCTCCTCATTGCCTTCATTAAACAAATAAACGTTCCTACTTCCTTGGGACCACCTTTATAGAAAAGCCTAATCCCATTAATGGTTTCTGGTAATTGACTCTATATTTGCAAGGCGAACTTTGAAGCCTGTGAATTGTTGTAAACTGCATTTAATGAAAGAAGCTTTAAACAATCGTTGGTGCAAATTATGTAACTTCCTAATAATAACTCACCTTCTGTTAACATAGACTGATGACTGATCAATTGATGATTGACATAATCTGTACGGAATTTTGGTTTCAGTCAAAAAGATTTTCTAGGCAGTTGGTGCTAAAATTAAAATCGGATCAGGAGGAGGATTTTAGAAGTAGTGTGTAGTGTGTGTTTTGTCTCCGTACTCATTTAGATGTAAGAATTTAGATTTGGAAAGCCCAAGGAAAAAGAATTTTGAAATTTTGATTTGACTGACAAGGTGAAAGGTCATAGGGTCAAATACCGTAGGATATCATTTATATGATATTCTAGAAAAGATAAACCATAGGGAAAGACAACAGATTGTTAGTTGTCATTAGTTTTAATATTTAGTTAATCATTTAGTTTAATAGTTTAATCATTAGTTTTAATATTTCTGATTTAAAAAATACATTTTAATGATATCATCCTAATTATGCTTTTTGATGATACCAGAAGTTAATAACCTATTAAATTCTGCAGTAGGAAGAAATGACATGTTGGTTATTGGTGTCTTTGAAGTGTAAGTATTGGCGGTAATGAAATTTTTAAATACGCTTTTTTGGATTCTGAACTACTGATTTTTTTACTAGATCTTGTTGGACATAGCATATTACAAGATTCAAAAGGCTCTTTAAATTATTGTAGCAGGCTGAAGCTATTAAATTATAATGTAAGATCTTTATAGATGAAACAGGCAAAAATACAAAAAGCCCTTCATCATTTTATCTTTGTTATAATCTTACCATATACATGAATGACTTTTGGCTAGACAGACCTGAACTTGACAAGATAGACTCATTAGTATGGTGAATTTGTTTTGGAATGTTAAAGTGGGAGAGGATATATAAGTTTTACCTGAGGGTGACCCAAGTCAATATGGTGGGTTTAGCTGTTTATACGCTCTTTCTGAGTTACGATCTTGATTAAAACGCTCATCATAGACATACCAAGAAATTTGGACCATTTTATGTATCAATATATTAAGATGTCCTATTTCTCTGATAGTTTCTGATTTCAGGGTGTCTGGGGAAAAGCAGTTTCTCAACATAGGTACTTTGGAATATAAATTTGGTTGTTGACTTATTGAATCATAGAATTGTTGAGTTGGAAATAATTTTAGTGGTCGTAGAGTCTAACCTCTTCATTTTCCAGGAAATGGAAAGTGAGGTTTCTCGAGTTAAGTTGTCCATAGTCTGAATGCTACGTAGTGGCAGAGTTGGAACTAAATGCTCAGATGCTTGTCTCAGGATTCCTAATACAGTGCTCTCTGTGCTACGTACTATTAAGGAGACAAAGCAGTGAGTTACCTTCTCAAATCATATATGTAGCCAGCAGGGTTGATTCTTTCCCATATGCGTTTTTTCCTTTCTTTTTTAAATAACTACTAACCACAATTAATTCATTCCCATACCATGTTTAATGACTATCCTTGTGCGTGTCTCCTTGAGCACATGTGTGGAGGACTCCCTAGAATGGACACCTGCCTGTGAGTGGATTGCTGGGCCAGAGGCTGACGTGCATCTGAAACTTGACAAGCTGCAGCCAAATCATCCTCTGAAGTTTTAACAATTTCCATTCCCACCAACAGTGTCTGAGTCACCCTTGCCCTGGGAATTGTCAGGTCAGCATTGTCAGATTTTTAAAGTTTTGCCAGTCTGATGGGTGAAAAATGATGTATTTGTTTTCCTCTTTGTACAACTGTTTTGACAAATTCATAGAGCTGTGCAACTACCAAAATTGAGATACAGAACAGTTCCAGCACCCAGAACTCCCTTCAGCTGCACTTTTGTAGTCATCTCTTCCCCCACCCTTAACCCCTGGCGACTAATGATCTGTTGTCTTTCCCTATGGTTTGTCTTTTCTCGAATATCATATAAATGGAATCTTACAGTATTTGGCCTTTTGAGTCTGGATTCTTTCATTTAGCACAATACATTTATTTGAGTGTTCATCCATGTTGTTGACTGTATCAGCACTTCCTTCTGTTTTATTGCTGAATGTAGTATCCATTGTGTGACTGTACCACAGTTTATCCATCCACCAGTTGAAGGACATTTGAGTTATTTTCAGTTTTGTCTTTTTTGACTATGAATAAAGCTGCTACAAATCTTTGCAAACAAGTTTTTGTGTGAACATAGGTCTTCTTGTCTTGAGTAAACACCTAGAAGTGGAATTGCTGGGTCACATGGTATCTGTATGTTTAACTTTATTTTAAAAACTGTTTGTGGTAGCAAAGTCATGGCCCACAACGATGTCCTAATGCCTGGAACCTGGGAATACATTAGTTTACTTGGCAAAGGTGAATTAAATTTGCAGATGAAATTAAGGTTGCTAATCAACTGACTTTAAAATAGGGAGATTATCCTGGGTTATCTAGGTGGGCCCAGTGCATCACAAAGACCCTTAAAAGGGAAAGAGAAGCAGCAGAGTAGAAAAAAGATGCAACAAGGGAAGCAGGGCCAGAGAGATGCCGAGTTCTTGGTTTTGAGGGTGGCAGAGAGGGGCCACAGCCTAAGGAATGTGGTGTTCTCTAGAAGCTTGAAAAGTCTAGGAAATGGATTAACCTTTAGAGTCCCCCAAAAAGAACCTAGCTCTGCCAACACCTTGATTTTAGCCCAAGGAGACCCATGTCAGACTGCTAACCTACAGAACTGTAAAACAATAAATCTGAGTTGTTTTAAGCCATGAAATTTGTGCTAATTTGTTAGCAGCATAACAAACTACACTTTAAAACTGTTTTCCAAAGAGGCTGAACCATTTTGTGTTCCCACCAGCAATGTAGGAGTGTTCCAGTTACTTTCCATCCTCACTAACACTTGGTATGTTCATCCTCTTTAATTCTAGTCATTCCAATAGGTAGGTAGCAGTATCTCAATGTGGTTTTTATGTGCATTTTTCTCAAGATTAATGATGTTGAGCATCTTTACATGTGCTTATTTGCCATCTGTGTGTCTTTGGTGAAGTGTCCAAATATGTGCCCATTTTAAACTTGGAGTTTCTTATTGCTGAGTTTTGAGAGTTCTTTAAAGTCCTGTCAGATATGTGATTTGCAAAGGTCTTCTCCCAGTCTGTGGCTTGCCTTCTCCATCCTCTCACCAGTGTCTTTGGAAGGTCTGTGTAACGTAACTCGAGAGGCTCCACATGACCTTATTGTCCTTCGTTGAGAAACAGAGTGAGGTTGGAGCACCTGAGTCCAATCAGACGTTGATCAGAGTTGGGGCTGGGTCTCACTTTTAGTAAAGCCAGCCCTTCCGCTTTCCCCCTGTTCCTGTTTGCTGTGCTCCTCTCCCCCGCACAGGTGTCTGGTTCTAAGTCTGGTAGATCTCTGTCTCCTCAAGTTTAGGAGCCCACAGAAAATTCAGCTACGCCCTTCAGATATCTCAGCGCAGCTCTCCAGCCTCTTACCTTAATATGGCAAATTCCCTGAAGGTCAGACTAGCAGTATGTTTGACTTAGGCCACTTCCACCACTTCTGGAGGTTTCACTTTGCTTTGTGGAAGCTTTTGGCCTAGTTCCCCAGATTCCTGTGTGGCACCAAAACGTAGCACAGGTGCTGTGAGGAAGAGCAGCTGTGTGTCTGAAAGCCCTCAGGTTTCCTCTGCCAGACCAGTCCTGCAGAATCACTACAAGTTTGGCTAGTTGCTCTTTTCCCTAGCCGAGGCTCTGACTGAGCAAGCCAGATCCTTGGCAAGCACCCAGAATTAGAAAATGCCTGCAGGGGAAAGAAAGATAAAAACTCTTGCTCACATAAAAGAGTTTTTCTTCTTTCTGGAATTTTAGTTGGTTGATTCTGAAGTTGTCTGATGCTCTAAAAATATAATTTATCTGTCTTTGTCCAGTTGTGCAGAAAGAGTGCTTTCCTGTCCTAGTCTCCTCTAAAACAGAAGTTCCCTTGTCATTAGTTTTTAACTCCATCAGTTATACATTGTCAATATTATTATTATTTGGTAAAGTCATCCTTTCAATGATTTATTCAGATGTTTACCCTTTTTTATCCTCACAATCCATTTTTACATCTTAGCATTTTTTCTTCTATCAATTTTTTCCTTCTTAAAGTACATTCTTTTTTACTTTTTAAGTTTTTTCCTCGAGGAATATTAGCCCTGGGCTAACTTCTGTGCCAGTCTTCCTCTATTTTGTATGTGGGTCACCACCATGGCATGGCTGATGACTGGTGTACGTCCACGCCTGGGATCCAAACCCACAAACCCAGGCGTCTGAAGTGGAATGTGCTGAACTTAAACCACTACACCAGGTGGCTGGCCCCCTTAAAGTACATTCTTCAGAAGATCCTTAATGAGCATTTGTTCATGGTAATACTCTTAGTAAATGTTTACATAAAAATATCATTAATTCACCCCAGTTCTTGAGATATGGTTTGATTGGGTATACACTGAATGTTATTTTCTCTCTGTACCTCGAAGATTTAATCCAACACTCTGTTGCTTTCCATTGTTAAGAAATGTATCATAGTCTAAATGTAAGTCTCCATAAGTGTTCTGTTCCTCTGTGGGGCTTTGAATATCTTCTTTTGTATTTAGTATTCTTTGCTTTCCCTGTATGGATCTGGCTCTAGATTGTTTTTTTAATTGTACTTGAGATGTATTCAGCTGCCTGAATCCAGAATAGGATTCTTTTATTAATTCTGGAAATTTCTGTTATTATGTCTGAATATTCCTTAAATCATATATATATTTATATTATTTAATTCAAATATATATACATATACTTATGTTATTTGTACACATTCAATATATATTCATTACATATATATTTATATTATTTAATTCAATATATTATATTACTCAACATAAAGATTTATATTATTCAAAAAATACACATATCTTATTTATATATATGATCCTGTACTTGACCAAACCAAGCCAGGCTCCTTTGAGCCCTCTTCTTGACTAGGCCTCAATCTTGGCCTATAATAACTACGACCTCTCAGCACAAATGATTTCACCACACACACACATTATAAGACTTAAACGCTGACATAGTCTCTAACAGCTCAAATCCACATCCCTAGGATGACCCCTGCCCCCTTAAAGTGCCTGCCTGAGAATGCTCAAGGCAGCCAAAAGAATTGACTGTTCTGGCCAACACTTGATCATTGGCCCCTGACATCCCTTTCTTAGAGCATTTACCCAAAAGTGCTTACAACTGTGAATCTTTCCTCTGTCCTTTCGAGTTGTATATGTGTCTCCTATAACTGCATTTCTCAAGGTCCTGAAAACCATTCCTTGAGAAGAGGACAGGGTGTCTGTCTCCCAGACTCAGTGAGAGGAGAGAAGTGAAACTTTGATCATTTCCAACTAGCAAACACAACTGGCCAGATCACACTGCACTGACCAACACTCTGTAACTTTCCCTCCCTGACTCTTCTGAGCCCATGCTCACCCCCTGCCTACTGCCTCACTCTCCCTTTCAAATGCTCAGTCACCTCCGTACAACAAAATTGAGTTCAGTTCACCCTGTTCCCTCTTCCCTATTGCAGTGGTATATTACTGACTAAAATCTGTCCTGACCACTTTAACTACAGTCTGGCTTTGTGTATACTCTACAGTTAACACATATACAGATAATGTCATGCGTATGCATATATACGCATATACCAACATAACCATGGGCCCTCCAGGACGAGTTCAACTGACCTAATCTTATCAACAGAGTAGTTAAGAGTTTTCTTTCAGGAACTGAGATCCCTCATCCAGTTCAGGCCCGTTGAGACCACCAACCTATCAACTGGGCCTGCACAAATGCTTGATAAGTGACCTCTTTAACATCAGGGAGCTAAAAACTCCATCCTCAGATCATGGTAACACTACCAATTTGTGAACACATATCCAATGAAGAGCCATGAACCTTGACTATGCTTACACAGATCATCAATTACCTCACTTCTGGTATCACACTCCCTGATTTCAAAATATACTACAAAGCTATAGTAACCAAAACAGCATGGTACTGGCACAAAAACAGACACATCGATTAATGGAATAGAAGCGAAAACCCAGAAATAAACCCACACATCTGTGGACAGCTAATCTTCAACAAAGGAGCCAAGAACATACAATGGAGAAAAGAAAGTTTCTTCAACAAATGGTGTTGGGAAAACTGGACAGCCACATGCAAAAAAATGAAAGTAGACCATTACCTTACACCGTACACAAAAATTAACTCAAAATGGATTAAAGACTTAAATGTAAGACCTGAAACTATGAAACTTCTAGAAGAAAACATAGGCAGTACGTTCTTTGACATCGGTCTTAGCAACATATTTTCAAGCACCATGTCTGATGGGGCAAGAGAAACAATAGAAAAAATAAACAAATGGGACTACATCAAACTAAAACCTTCTGCACAGCAAAGGAAACCATCAACAAAACGAAAAGACAACCTAAAAATTGAGAGAAGATATTTGCAAACCATACATCCGATAAGGGGTTAATCTCCAAAATATATAAAGAACTCGTGCATCGCAACAACAAAAAAACTACCAAGCCAATTAAAAAATGGGCAAAAGACCTGAACAGACATTTCTCCAAAGAAGATATACAGATGGCCAACAGGCACATGAAAACATGTTCAACATCATTAACTACCAGGGAAATGCAAATCAAAACTACAATGAGATATCACCTCACTCCCGTCAGAATGGTTATAATTAACAAGACAGGAAACAACAAGTGTTGGAGAGGATGTGGAGAGAAGGGAACTCTCATACACTGCTGGTGGGAGTGCAAACTGGTGCAGCCACTATGGAAAACAGTATGGAGATTCCTCAAAAAGTTAAGGATAGAACTACCATATGATCCAGCTATTCCACTGCTGGGTATTTATCCAAAGAACTTGAAAACACCAATGTGTTCACTGCAGCATTATTCACAATAGCCAAGACTTGGAAGCAACCTAAGTGCCCATCAAGGGATGAATGGCTAAAGAAGATGTGGTATATATACACAATGGAATACTACTGAGCCATGAGAAACGATGAAATCCAGCCATTTGTGACAACATGGATGGACATCGAGGGTATTATGCAAAGTGAAATAAGTCAGAGGCAGAAGGTCAAATACCGTATGATTTCCTTCATTAAGTAGTAGATAATAACAACAATAAACAAACACATAGAGACAGAGATTGGATTGGTGGTTACCAGAGGGGAAGGGGGGAGGGAGGAGGGAGAAAGGGATAATTCGGCACATGTGTGTGGTGATGGGTTGTAATTAGTATTTGGATGATGAACATGATGTAATCTATACAGACATAGAAGTATAATGATGTACACCTGAAATTTATACAATGTTATAAACCAATGTTGCTGAAATAAACAAAAAATTAAAAAAACAAACAAAAAAATACCTTCACCCCTAAGCCAATATCTTAATATTTGATTAAACTGCTTTATAATAAATCTTAATACATTGTAGAAAAAGAAAATCAATTACCTCACTTCTCCTTACTTCCAATCATCTACCTCCACATGTTAGATCACCCTGCCCTTCATCCCATAAATTGTGCCCCAAGCCCTGGATCGGGGAGACAGATCTGAGACAGACACATGCCCCCTGTTTCCTTGCAGATCAATCTCACAAAATAAAGCTACAATTCTTTTCCCAAGAGCTGATGCCAGAATAATTGGCTTTTTTAATGTGCATTGGGCAAGAGAACCTCAATATTGTGTGGTAACATCAATACATATATATACACTTAATGGATGTTTTATCTTCTTTTTTTTTTTTTCTTTGCTGAGGAGGAGTCACCCTGAGCTAACATCTGTTGCCAACCTGCTTCTTTTTGCTAAGGAAGATTCACCTTGAGCTAACATCTGTGTCAGTCTTCCTCTACTTTGTGTGTGGGTTGCCGGCACAGCCTGGCCACTGATGAGTGGTGTAAGTCCATGCCCAGGAACTGAACCTGGGCTGCTGAAGTGGAGTTCTCTGAACTTAACCACTAGGCCATGGGACTGGTCCATCTCTAATTGTTTTGAAGATGTTACTAGATACGCAACTGAAGTTTCACTATGATCTCTGGATTTCCTTGTTGCTCTTTTAGTCCCTCACTTCAGTGTATGTGTTTCTTGCTCCATCTTTCATGCTAGAGGAATTCCTCAAATATCAAGTGGTCCTTGGCTACCCATTCATATTTCTGTGATGGGGAGGAAAACAGCTGAGTAGGATCTCTGTGGGCCTGATGGGGCCTGTGTCTGTCTGGATTCAGTGTTTCCTCAGGGGTGTAGAGTGTTGAACTATTAACAGGCAAACAGTGTTGGAGCCCACACTGATCTCTAAAAACATATTTATTCCACACATTCCCACAATGACAGACATCCTCTGAACACGTGGAAATGCTGACAACACACACCCACACCCACATACACACTATTCGCAAATGACCAGCAGCATTCAGACTGTAAACTACACCTGATAATGCACACTGATACTCAGAACATATACACAAACACACACACATACAGACCACTCACTGTCTCAGAGCCCACAGTGACTTGAACTCTCTAAACACACACAGACATCAACAAAACACACCTTCACGTGGATGCCATAATAGACATGCACCCTGTGACCATACAGAATTGCTGAACACACACACATCCACACAACAAGGAACGTGGCTGTGTACGTATGGGCTTGATCAGGAGGTTTTTCACACCTCAGCATCAACATGGACACCCCGGGGAGAGAGGGAGAGGCAGAGGGTACAGGGACAAAATGTGGGGAGCAGTCAGGAGACAACCGCATAAAGCAAATATGATAACTGTAAAGCTGGTTGCTAAATGACATGTGACTCAAGGGTATGAGGACCCAAGAGGATCTGAAATGGTACAAAGGAGGTGACTGATACAAACTCATCACAAGATATTTAAATGTAAGGAACAGTGATATTTTAAAAGACACTGAGGAGAGTGCATCAAAGCTTAGATATAATTCCAAACAATGAATGACATGGAATTCTGGCCAAAGAACAGCCATATTGCTGTTAAAATTCCTATTTAAATGTTTCTTATAAAATTATAGAAATACTCATTGAAAAATGACAAATATTCATTGGTTTAAAACATTTAAAACATTTCAGGGTAAAATAACTGCAGGTTCCACTTTTACTGAGTAGCTTTCCTTGGGCAGCTAGAAAAGCAGGACAAAGCACACAGAGCAGCTGTGTGAAGGGTCAGAGAACATCCTGTGCAGACAGGACTTGGGAGTCTATAATCTCTGAGACGAGGGAAGCACAAGATTGTGAGCACCAGCTCCATACAGCTTCTCCCCTAAGACATTTGCTATTTCAACGATGAGAGAAGAGAGTCTGAGCAGAAAGAGGAGGAAAAATGAATTGAAATTTGGTTCCAGCCAAGTCCAGTAACTTCTGCTTCCAGTCAGATGTGGTAAAGGCAGAGCAACAATTAAACATTGATTTAATAAATACTGTATGTTTGAGAACACCAAAGGGATGTGGAAGCAAACAGGACTATATGAAATAAAATTTCAAGAAGGAAAGAGCCTTTTTAGGTGAGATTGCCACACATGCCCTCACCCAGGGGAATTTGCTTAATCTGGATTCTGATAATCAAACCTGTCTTACCAGAAAAACAATTAAAAGTATAATCTGTCATAATTGATCTATGTTAGCTTTTTAATATCACAAGCTTTGTTTGGATGTTAATTTTTATTGCCTCCACTAGAAGACTCTGTGAAGGGAAGGCCATTGTACCATTTGCCACATGATCTCCAGAACATTCTTCAGTTGGGGCTGTATGACTTCTATAAATATTTGTTAATTGTTGGTTTCATGAATGCTATGGACTGAATGTCTATGTAACCCAATTTCATACGTTAAAATCTTAATCCCCGATGTGAGGGTATTTGGAATTGGGGCCTTTGGGAGTTAATTAGCTTAGATGAGGCCATGAGTGTGAAGCCCCCATGATGGGATTAGTGCCCTTACAAGGAGATGGAGGGCCAGAGCTCTCTCTGCCAGATGAGGGTAGAGCAAGAAGCTGTCCTGCAAAACAGGAAGAAAGCTCTCACCAAAAACAAATCAGCTTGAACCTAGATCTTGAACATTCCAGTCTTCAGAATTGTGAGGAATGCATTTCTGTTGTTAAAAATGCCCAGTCTAGGGACGGCCCCGTGGCTCAGTGGCTAAGTGTGCATGCTCCACTTTGGCAGCCAGAGGGTTCACAGGTTCGGATCCCGGATGCACACTGATGCACCACTTGTCAAGCCATGCTGTGGCGGAATCCCATATAAAAAGTAGAGGAAAATGGGCACAGATGTTAGCCCAGGGCCTATCTTCCTTAGCAAAAGGAGGAGGATTGGCATCGGATCTTAGCTCAGGGCTGAGCTTCCTCACAAAAAAAAAAAGAAAAACCCCAAAAGTGCCCCGTCTATGGGCCTGCCCCACTGCCTAGTGGTTAAGTTCACTGAGCTCCTCTTCGGTAGCCTGGGTTTGGTTTCTGGACACAGACCTACACCAGCATCAGCAGCCATGCTGTGGGGGTGACTCACATACAAAATAGAGGAAGACTGGCATGGATGTTAGCTCATGATGAATCTTCCTCAGCAAAAAAAAATAAAGTACCCAGTCTATGGTATTTTTGTTACAGCATCTCATACTGACTAGGACACTGAGTGTGTGGATAAGTTCATTTAGATTGACGATCTTTCTTCTACATTACACGTTATTGCCAATGATTCCTGAATGGGTGTGAGTCAGATTTCACTTAAGGATCATGAAGACATTAGGGCCCTTCTTTGTAGTTATGCACATATTGATACACATGAAAACATGTTGCATCAAGTGATTTATTGACACCTTAGTCTCACACCTCATCCCATTAGCCTTCAGTGAACCTCAGTGTTAACAGCCAGTGCTTTGGGCAATAAAGGAAAGTCCCTGAACCGAAGAGGGGCCGGTATCCATCATGCACCTCCTGTCCTCTGCCCAGCCAGCTCCAGAGCAGGGTCAATTTACAAGATAGGCTTTTCTCCAGGCAGCTCTGTCTTCCTCCCATCCTGTTCTCATTTAGGATGATCTCACCAAGAGCAATGAGTGGAAATTGGGAGGGAAGAGCTACAGACGGCATCTCCCAGGGGAAATTCTTTGTGTTACATGATCTAGAATATGGATAACCTGGGCCGGCCTCCTGGCTTAGTGGTTACGTGCACACTCCACTATCAGCAGCCAGGGTTCAGGTCCCGGGCGCGCACCAACACACCACTTCTCCGGCCATGCTGAGGCCACGTCCCACATACAGCAACTAGAAGGATGTGCAACTATGACATACAACTATCTACTGGGGCTTTGCGGGAAAAAAAAGGAGGAGGATTGGCCATAAATGTTAGCTCAGAGCTGGTCTTCCTCAGCAAAAAGAGGAGGATTAGCATGGATGTTAGGTCAGGGCTGATCTTCCTCACAAAAATAAATAAATAGATAGATAGATAGATAGATAGATAGATAGATAGATAGATAGATAGATAGATAGAAAGAATATGGACAGCCGGCTGCTCTAAGGTGTCCTGAAAATGGAACCCTTCCCATGTCTGCAATATCCTTCCATGTCCTCTTTCCCCTCCATCTCTCTGTTCTTGGTGGCCAAATTCCCTTGGCAATGACAACAAAAAAATGAAAGTAGGGAATAGCCCATTTCCAGTCTCAGAATTCTATGAAATTTTACTGCCTATCCCCAGTCTCCCAGGACTGAGACCCTTTTTACTCTTTTAAGATTAGATTACATTTTAATCTGCTTTAATCAAAGTTTTCTCTCATCCTTGTTATGTATATACATATTCTAATACATAATATTGAAAACATTATTTTTGGCCCTACAATTTCCAGATGGATACATGCCTTTGTAATTATGTTTATAACTCCATTAACTATAGCAATTGGCTAAGTGATGAGTAGTAATGTACTAACACAGGAAAATGGCCCATTTTTATTCAACATAAAGTTTCATGTTTTCATCAAGACAAATACCTGAATACTTAATTGTTCAGCAAAAACTCTTACTGTGTACATGTAAGCAATTACAAATCTATTGTAGTTGGTTTACCTTGTTGATTATTCTTTGTTTCTGAACTGTACATTCAGCATTTCCATGAACACTTTAGAGTCCTGCATCTTTATCCTACCATTTTAAATACTAGGTCATCGACAAAAGTCCACATGACTTGTTCAGTTGTGTGCTAGTGGGTCCTTTGTAGGGTGCCTTCCCGGGTACGTTTTCACATGCTCATTGACAAAAGTCCACATTACTTGTTCTGTTGTGTGCTAGTGGGTCCTTTGTAGGGTGTCTTCCTGGGTACCTTTTCCAATGTGAACTCCAGCTGATGGCCTTGTTACACTGATGTAAATACTGGTGTCTCCACAGATCATGGGGCCAATGATGTGGTCCTTTACAGAGTCATATATAAACTAATACTTTTCATTCAATTAGTGTAAGGAATGCTATGGAAAGTAGATTGGGGACAATTAATAAGAGAAGATTGATTATGAACATGTTGTTAGGGAGAAATATTGAACCTCTGGCTATAAAGGTTTACATTTTATGCAATTAATGAGCCACCCTAACAAACCCCGTTCATAGGCAGGGCTATATACACATAAAGGCTATAAAGGTTTATGTTTTATGCAAGTAATCAACCACCCTAGCAAACCCCGTTCATAGGCAGGGCTATATACACATATATATTAGATTAAGATTACATCATCTATTAGTTTGAATGTGCTTTTTTAAAGTACGCCTTGTTTCTCTTGCACTTTCGTACTGGGTGAAATATGGAATAGATAGAAACCGACTGGATTACTCTGGTCTGAACTCAGATCACGTAGGGCTTGAATTGTTCAACAAATGAGCCACTAACAGTGGCTACACCACTGGGATTTCCTGATGCAACATCGCGGTCATATGCCTTATTGTGGATATGGACTCTAGAATAGGATTGTTCTGTTATCCCGAGGGTAACTTGTTCTGTTGATCAACACTTTGGATCAATAAGTGATAAAATATTTTGATTAGCTGGTCTAAATTTTAATGACTCAGAGGTTATTTTCTTCTCTGAGGTCACCCCAACCAAAATTGTTAGTCCATTTAAGTTTTGTTATCCCTTGATTTGGCTTACCTTTGGTTTTTTTTTTAATTAATTGAAGCTCCATAGGGTCTTCTCGTCTTATTTTCTCATTCCTGCCTCTTCAGGGAAAGGTCAATATCACTGATTAAAAGTAAGAGAGAGTAAAACCCTCGAGTGGCCGTTCATACAAGCCCTCATTTAGACAACAAATGATGATGCTGCCTTTGCAGGGTCCAGTCACTGCGGCCTTTACACCGTGTCACTGGGCAAGCAGTGCCTGTAACACCAGAAATGCCAGAGGAGATGCTTTTGGTAAACAGGTGAGGGCTGTGTTTGCCGAGTTTCTCTTACTTTTTGAAATCTTTCCTTGAATGCCTACCTGTGTTGGGTTAACGATTAATGTAATAAATGATTATTGGGTTGAATTTATTTTATTGTCAACTTTCGGTGATTATCTGTTCTGATATAAGATTATGCAAGGAGAAATAATTCTTGTCCCTCATAGTAACAGTACTACTTCTATGAATTAATAGATTAATGCAGCATTAGATTAGGAGTTAGTTTCTGTGATTGAAATTAAGATAAGTATATTGTTGAACCTGAAGACTTTCTTAATTTGTGGCTGAATTTAGGCCAACTAGGGTATTGTTTGTACTCCCTTTCTAAGGAAGGTTGTATCCTGTATCTAAAAGGCTGTACCTCTTTAGGGCTGGGTCGTGATGAGCAGGAGGCTGAACAAGTGTGGAGCTGGCTCTGGCCCAGAGGGATGAGCAAGAGACACAGGGCACCTGTTGCCACACACAGCCGCAGCAGACATCACCCATCAGTTCATGACATGCTTGGCTGCAGAGCCACCAGTCCTCAACAATGTGCACTCCGAAGCCACTCCCGGGCAGAGCAGGGGACTGTGATGAACCCATTTGCAGTCCCTGCTCCCCTAAGATGTGCTCCAGGCCTCCTCTCCCCACTTACTTCAGCAGCTCCTCACTGTCCTCAAGACTCAGGTCTTCAAGGCCCGCCAGCAGACTGCTCCAGCAGTTCTCCTTCCTTACCATCGTCTCCCCTCACTGCTCACACTCTAGCTCCAGGGCAAGATACCTGTGGCTCCTGAGTGCTGCTCCTTGGCCTGGAAGGCTTTTCCTTCACCCCATCCACCCTGTGCACTCCTATTTACCCTTCAAGACTCGACTCCAGTGATGCTTCCTCGGGAAACCCTCCCTGACGCTCCATCTCCCCAGGCCTGCTCTGGGCCACCTCTCTGCCTCCTGCCCACGTCCATCACTGCCTGGAACCTTGCTGGGCTCCCTTGTCTGTTCTCCACATCCAGCCCAGCCCATCAGGAGGGGAGGAAATGCTTAGGCTCAGGGCAACGGAGCAGATTCCTAGACTGTGGTGACACTGCCCACCCCAGGAGAAGTCATTCTTTGGTCACTTCCAGCTTAGGCCCAATGCAGCTCAGGGGGAGCCAGGACAGGGAGGATGGCCCTGCGCTCAGCAGGTCACAGGGTCGGCCTAGGGAAAGGGCACAGGGGGCCACACACAGGGGTTCAGGACAAAACTTCAAGTCGACGATACCCTTGCTAAGGGCAGCAGGGGCCAAAGGCAGCTGCACAGCCTTTGAGATTTTCATCTGCTCAGAGAGTTCCAGGGCTGGATAGAAGGAACTCAGGAGGCCCATCTGAGGTGGAGGTCACCTCGGGGGCATGCAAGCAGAAGCTGAGGGTCCCACAGCAAGTGGAATCTGAAGAGGTGACCCTCAAATGTCTTGCAGCTCTAACGTCTCCGAGTTGGAAGTCAGTCCCCTCAGTCACAGCCTCTAGCTGCCCCCTCACAGGGCTGTGCCTCTCAAACACCGCTCCCAAGGAGAGTGGAGGCTGAGGGTGAAGGAAACCTCCTACCCGTGAGAACCACTGTGATCACAGCCTCCTGCAAGGGGCCAAGGATGATGAGCAAGGGACAGAAGGACTGACCCACACGACTTCCCCTCGGATGCTGAACATGCTTGTGATTCATGGGGCCAATCAGTATCTGTCTTCATCCTCCACTCCTCTCTCCCCAAAAGGACATGTCAGTGTTTACTATGACATCCACAGACACATCAAGGGCATCTGGGAAGAATCATGTGTACATCTGGAGAGAAGGGAACTGTGAACACCAGTAATATCTGCATCCATGTGTGCAGACACCGACATCTACATACAGCTGTCACATTCCTCCAGCAGCCCCGGAATACTCCGCAATCACGCTGGTAGGTTTTGGCACATGGGAGCCAAACCAACTGGTGGTGTCCCCGAATGCCACCACTGCTGGGGCCTACCTTGATGTTGGGGGGAGGCAGGGTGCCATGCCCCATCTCACAAAAGTCTGGCTGGTGTCCAGGAGGGTCTCACAGCCTTCGACAATCATGCCCTCCATGGCTATGTTTTCCTGGATGCTCTCTGTCTCGTTTACTTCATTGTGCATTATCCTGTGGAGACAGAAAATAAGTCAGAGACAGGCTGCCCCCGTCTCTCAGGGAGAAGGGAATGCCAGGCCTCTGGCCAGACCTAAGAAGAAGGCCTGGCACCCAGGATTCTCAGGTGGAGCCTGTGGTCACGAAGGGGGAGAGAGAATGCATATTGAATACCCACTGTGCTGGGCACTCTATGGGCATGAGCTCACATCAACCTTCTGATAGCCCAAAGAGAAAGGTGTTCTTATTTCAGAGTGAAGGAAATGGAGATTAATAGCTAGAAAACAGGTCTGATTTAAAAGTCTAAACCACGTGGAACAGAGATGGAAAAACTAGGAGGAGGATCGGAGTAGAGGAAAGAACCTTTCTTCACTATTCTGCCCCCCACACCACTACTGGCCTTATCTCCATCCATAGAACTCCACCCACCCATCCTGCCTCAGGGCCTTTGCACTTACGGTCTCCATCCCTCCCCCAATGCACGTTATACAGTTGCTTCCTTAATGTTCGGGCCCTGGAATGGCTTAGTTTTGGAACACCTGGCAATCCCACTGGCTCACAGAAAGACTGACTCCAGTAGGCTCCAGCACGTCTGGGGGGAGGAGGACACACCTTGCCCCTCAATCTGAGAATAATGACAACACTCTTATTTGTCATCTTCTGACTGCC
Source organism: Diceros bicornis minor (assembly GCF_020826845.1). Classification (NCBI taxonomy): domain Eukaryota; kingdom Metazoa; phylum Chordata; class Mammalia; order Perissodactyla; family Rhinocerotidae; genus Diceros; species Diceros bicornis. The sequence goes on from NC_080749.1 coordinate 1,771,516, forward strand.
GCAACACCCCTCCTCCAGAAGGTGGCGCCATTTAACTGCTTTTTAAAACTAGCATTGCTGGGAAAAGAGGCTTTTGAGTTGCCAACTTTGCTAAGAGCCTTGATGAGTTTTCAGGAGTCTTAGGAATTAGTAATTTTGGCGGGATGAGCGTCTGGAAAGAGTACTCCACCTACTCCAAGAAAAGTACAAAACCCCTTATTTGTCTACTGATGCCTCAAATTCTACAACCACGACCAGATCACCAAGAGGGCTGGTTAATATGCGTGGCTTACGAAGTTCTCTAGTAGACACTGTCCAACTTAACTCTCCCAGCAATGAGAGATGACACTGGTCGAGCTGGATCGGTGATTAACTAACACAGCGTGATGAGCAAATGACTGGGCCCTTCTGACCCTCAGTTTGCTCATCTGTAGAAGGTCGGAGTGAGGATGGAAGAGAATGCATTTCACGTGCTGACCTCAGGCCCAGCATATGGCAGGTGCTTGAGTAAAGGGCAGTGATCACTGTTTCTAGTATCACTGGTTGCAAAGGTGTTATTATAAAACTACTATTGTCGTTGTTTTCTGGTTATCAAACTGAAGCATGGAGATGGGGTCTCTTTCTTAGGAGCTCAGTCCCTCCATCCCAGCAATTCTCTTCTCAGCAGCCCAGGCCCTAGCCCTCTTTTGGAAGGGACAGGGTACAGGGAGGCACCTTTCAAGGATATGCTAGTTCCCTGGATATGGACTCATTTTTGCAGGTTAGCAAAGGTAAGCAGAACCATTTCTTTTGACGAGGGTGGGGATTTTGCTGAGGAGGGCTGTATTTGCTACAAACAAGGGGGCGATCCCACAGTAGCAACACGAGTTTCACTGTTAGACAAGTGCCAGATGCAGCTGCTCAGGACTGCTGCCAGCCCCGGCTGGGGTTTGTGCTGAGAGCCACACTGTCACTGCAGCTGCGGAGGAGTGCCCAGGGCTGCAGTCGGCCGGGGAAGCTGGAATTGACGACCTGGGTTACAGTGAGCCCAAGAGATGAGGTTCAGGAGAAAAAGCGGGACAAAGGCCAGAGGTAGGAGAGAGTCAGCCCCAGGGGAGGAGTGTTTCTGAGCAGAGCCAGGGAGGGTTTGTTATCTGATGGCTTCCTGCTGGGCTGGGAGCTTTCCTCAGTCCCCCAAGGGAGGGAGAGGAGGATGAAAGGGCTGCTGTCAGGGCGACAGGAAAACCCTCTTCTGTGCCACTAGGGCTGTGTTCAGGCCAGGTGCAGGTGATCAGGTGGGACAAGAGACGAGGAGGCTTCGGGAAAGGGGATCAGGGTCTTGGGACAAACGTCTTGGCACTCATGTGCCTTCCTCACCGCTGCCCACACCAGGATAGGGCATCCCGCAGGGACAAGGAGCCTCGTTGGAGCCCCAAGTCTTCTCCTTGGGGAAGTGTACAGGATTTGGCTCCTTGGGGCATGAGAGGACTGGGGTCCCCACCCCACAATGCTTTTTGTTAGTCTGCAATCACGCTCTGATTACATCTGCTCCCTGAATGAACCTCCACTCTGGGGCCTGTGCCCTGCCCTGGTCCAGCCTGGTCCTCCCTCTGCCCAGCTGGGAGACGTGGCCCTACTGGCTGCCTTTTGCTGTACTCAGGAAGCCATTTAGGACACTGAGTGGTTGGCAGGGCTGGGGACTAGACCCCACACCCTGCAGACCCACCCTCCTTTGCAGCTTCTGGCAGCCCATCACTGACTACAAGGTTGCTCATCATCTCTTGTCTTGCACAAAGTGGAGACCCCAGGGCTCAGCTCTTGGTACACATCTCGATCCTGCCTAAACTCACTCCCCTGGTGATCTCACCAGTCTTGTGACTATAATACCATCTCCGAGCTGATAGCTCCCGAATGGCTCACTCTCTTACACTCCAGACTCAAACGTCCTCCTCCATCTTGTCCTCTCCACCACTGTTGTCCATCTCAAGTTCAACATGCCCCCAGTCAAGCTCCAGTAAAACAAGAAAGACTTCCCCTCCACACCTGCCCATCCTGCCAGTTTTTCCATCTCGGTTTTGGCTGCATGCTCAGCCAAAAACTCTGGAATCACCCTTGACTCCCATCTTCTCTCTCCTCACATCTAATGCATCAGAAACTCCTGTTGGTTCCATCTTCAAAACACACCCCGAATCTGAACCTCCTCCTCACCTCCACTGCCACCACCTGGTGCAGGCCACCGTCAGCTGCTGCCTGGGCTGTTGTAGGCCCCTCCTCCCTGGTCCCTCTGCTTCTGCCCCGGCAGAGGAAGGATCCCCCGGGGTTTGGGAACAGAAAGAGGGGCAGCAGAGGGGCCTTGACCAGAGGGCTGGGGCCTCTGACACTGGACAAGTCATTGGCTTGTCCACCCATGACACTGCCTGCTGTTGACTGCAGCCTTGGGCACATGAAGGCTCGTCACCCAGGCTCCCCTCTGGGGCTCCTATACCACACGTTGTGACACACTGACACTGGAAAACAGGGGAAGTTGGCAGAGTGCCTGCGAGTCACTGGGTGGATCCCCGTCCTGGCAGATGGGCCCACGTGAGTGCCCAGGGCCCTTCCTCGAACCCCATCTGTGCCAGGGACAGCACACCACCCACACAATCCCACCAACTTTCCCCTGGGCTTGAGCTGTGAACTCCTCAGATTGCTCCAGGGGCCCTGCTTCCAGGTGGGGCAGGCTGGGGGTCCCCCAACCACCAACCCTTGGGATCCTAACCTGAACATGAGATTTTACCATCTGGGGCTCAGCAAACTTCCGCTGGGGAGCATCCTCAGTCCTGGCCTGTCCACTGGTGGGGGCACCTGGGAGCCGGGCTCACCCAGACAGCCCCCCCAGTTTAGCCCTGGCGTCGTCCAGGCTGTTGGCTTGATGTGCTCGTGAAAAGTGGGCCAGGAGCTCGTGCAGTGTCAGAATGTGCCTGGGAATCTGCAGTAGGGAGAGGCAGGGGTCAGGGACAGAGGCAAGGATGGGGAAGGACAGAGGGACAGGGAGACAGAGACAAGGAGAGAGACAGTGATGAAGCAAGTCAGAGACAGAGCAGCAACGTAGCGAGGGAGAGAGAGACAAAGGAGACAGAGAATGGTTCTCTCAGCTCCCAGCACTCCCACCAGCAGGGCTGAGGCTAGACACCCACAGCACTTTTGATCTCAGACTCTAACATGGAGCCTCTTCCAGGGTCTTGTCTGGGCCAAGAGCCCAGAGCTTGAGGTTCTAAGCTAGCAGGAGGAAGGGCCTGGAAGTGGGCTCAGGACCAGGAGCTCCCCCTCACCTTCGCACACTGCCTGCTCTGTGGAGCTGGACAGGCCTGCCATCCGCTGGGTCAGGGTCTGGCTCTAACCCCATTCTCCAGGCAGCCCAGAGCTGGGGCCTGTTAGGGCCTGGGCTGTCCCGGCCATGGCCCCCTGGTGCCCCCAGGTGTGGCTTCCTCCCAGCTGGGGCCCTCACTGACATGGTCCCCAGTAGGCTCCCCAGGCATGTGTCCTCCAGGACAGGGCTAGGTGCCAGCTGGAACATGGGGTCAGTGAGGAAGGCCTCCAGCACCCTCTCCTTGCAGTCACTTTGGCCTCATAGTGCTTCAGCAGCTTGTCAAAGTCACTGTTCTGCTTGCAGTGGGCCAGGATCTGCAGGCTGTACTGGTGGCTGGAGACCAACTCCTGAGAGAAATTGACCATCGGCAGCAGGATGGCCAACGGGCCTGCTCGGGAGATGCCCCACAAGCCCTCGGTCACCCAGCCCCACCCATGGAGGTCAGGTCCAGGTTCAGAATTCCCACCCAGAGACACCCTTGTCTTTGTGGATGACTCTGGCACCACTGCCCTATCCAGGGCCAGATAGGTGGCCCCAGGCATCGGGACTGCATCAGAGTCACAGATCTTTATAGAGATGGGGCCCTGTCTAGTCCGACACCTGTGTATTGGAAGGTCAGAGAGGGCTGTTGTGGGTGCTGTGGTGTGCCTCGCCGCCTGAGGGTCGAAGGGCCACCCAGCTCCAGAGCTTTGGGGGTTCAGCTGAGGCCTCTGTGGTAACTGAATTGCAGCTCCACTTCCCCCTCGGCCCTGGCTCTCCCAAGAGGCCTCCCTCCCAGAGGGCCCCACCAGTGACAGAAGTGACACATCCATGGTCATAAGGTGAGTCAGTAGCTGGCCTGGAACCAGGTCTCCTGAGTCCCCCATTCCAGGGCTTCCCCCACATGACATGCCCTCCCGGGTCAGGTCCCTTCAGCTGTCTGTCCCTTTATCCATGTGTCCCTGTCCTTCCATGCCTCCCCAGGTTCAGCAACTTGGGTCTGCTGCTGGCCTGCTCTGTCCCAATCTCCTGGATACACAACACCCTGCCTTCCAGCCCCTGACACACCAGCTAATCTCCCCAAACCTGCCCTTCAGTATTTGATTGGCAGAGATGGGCCCACTGAAACCTCTGCTTATAAACTCCATTAAAAAAGAAAAATGTGCTTTCTTTGCGATGAACTCTAAGTGGGAGCTTACGCAGGGCATTCCACTACCCAAGGGACAGCACCTTCAACCATGCAACTACAGGAAGTGCAGACCTCGTCTTTCTAGGGCCTCTTCTCATTGTGACCTTGGGGAAAAACGGGGCTCTCTGACTTAGGGAAGTGAACAACAAAATGTCACACTCAGTGTGGGAGAGGCACGATGCAGGGGTCCTGCTGTGCAGCCCTCGGGGCCGTCATGGCGGTACAGCGCGCAAGGAGAGCAGTGACGCAGGGTGGACGGAGTGGGAGCCTTGACCGTGCTTCTACCTTTTGTTTGTCATTCTACTTTTGGAAACCTGTCCCAAGGAGATGCTCTCTCATATGAACATTTCAGATGCAGAGATGAGTGTTTCTAGTAGCAAGAAGTTGCAACAACGTTAAGAGCCAATGATGGGAGATGGCCACATGGATGAGGGCATGCTCACAGGTACTGGAGCATCATACAGCCATCAAAAAGCATACTTTCAGCATGAGAAAACATTTGTGCTATAATGTTAAGTAAAAAAAAACACATCAAGATTCAAATTCAATATTTATGTGTGACATTATTATTATTATTTTTTTTTTGTGAGGAAGATCAGCCCTGAGCTATCATCTGCCAATCCTCCTCTTTTTTTTTTCTTTTTTTGCTGAGGAAGACTGGCCCTGGGGTAACATCCATGCCCATCTTCCTCCACTTTATATGGGATGCCGCCACAGCATGGCTTGACAAGCGGTGAGTCGGTGCGCACCCGTGATGCGAACCAGTGAACCCCGGGCCACCACAGCAGAGTGCATGCACTTAACCACTTGTGCCACCGGGCCGGCCCCTGTGACATTATGTAAATAAAACGGGGGTAAAAACCCCAAGAACTGTGCATAGAAAAAATTTTGAAGAAAACACACCAAAGTGTTTACAGTGGTTATCTTTGGGAAGCAGAACTATGGCTGTTATAGCTTTTAAAATTTTCTGCTTTTCTAGATTGTCAAATTTTCTCAAATGGGTTCATATACATAATTTTTAAAAGGGGAAAAGTAGATAAGAAAATAAAAATATCTTGCTTCGTCCTAGAAAAACAGCTTGCCAACTTGTCTTTCCTCTTCTGCTCCCTCTGAGGGATTCTGTGTGTTTTTAAGGGGCCGCTGTTACACCCCGGGAGGATGGAAGTGCCGCCAGCCTGGAGGAGTGGGCCCTGGAGAGGGGCTTCTCAGGTGGATTTGGGTGCAGGTGGGCCTGGGGACCTCTGCCAGGGCTTCCTGCTCACCCAGGCCCCAGTGGGCCAGCTGGAGATGCAGGCCTTCAGGCCTTGGTAAAGATCTGGTGCAAACACACGATGGCCTCACTGACAGAGGAGGCACAAGGTAAGCTCCCGCCACGGAGTTCCTGCCCCTCCAAGGGTCCCCCGCCCCCAAATCCAGCAGAGCTGAGGGGCCCAGAGAGAGGGCAGGGGTTGCCACCACCCGTGGGACTCTAGCAGCAAATGTCTTTCTCATGTGACACCTTATGTGAAAACCCCATCAGCGGGATACACTATGTAACTTGTGGGGTCCAGTGCAGAGCAAATAAGGACCCCTTTTTAAAAAATGATAAAATTTCAAGATGGTGACAGCAGAGCACTAAACCAAACACAAGCTTTTCTAAACATGGTCACATGCCCCAGAAGCTGGCAGAGGACAGGAGCTGCTCTCACTGCCAGCCTTCCTGGCCCCCTCAGTGCCCACCTGCTGGGGTGACCCTGAGGGATCTTAGAGGAACTCAGGGCTCTGGAGAATTCAGAGGAAATGCCACTGATGATGTGAAAAGAGCTAGGGCTTGAGACCCACACAGAGCAGGCTCAAATCTGCCCTATGCTGCTTCTGCTTCTGCAGCTGCTTCTCAGCTGTGTGACCTCTAGCAAGATGCATAACATGTCTGAACCTCAGAAAACCTCTTTTCTGTAAAATATGAAGGTGAAATGAGGTCACCCCTGCAAGTAATGGGACAATTTGAGGGCCTGTCTTGACATGAGTGCAGCCATGTTTGGCCGTTCCATTGACCTACAGCCACCAGCACACAAAGAAATATAAAGATGCTTTCTGTGTGGTGGGAACTGGCCTTTCTCCCACGGAGATAGTTGCAATTTGTAACATCTCAAGGTCCTTTGGGCATTGTAGCCTGGGACAGACTGGCCATCTGTGCTGGGCTGGGACCATAACCAGGGAAAACAATGCACGTGCACAACTGCCAGGCTGGGACAATAACCAGGAGGCTCAGTGCACATATGCCACTGATAACCATTTGTGCATGGGAACACTGAATGCTTGCTCTGTAAACTCTGTAACTGTTTACTCTGAAAACTACTGACGCTATATAAACCGCTGGAGACTGAGGCCTGGTGAGTCTCACCTGTGAAGGGGACACCTGGTCCAGGACCTTTGATGATTGGATTCCCGCCCAGCCATGTCAATTGAAGGCACTCTCCCAGCAGTGGGGTGTGGATGTTGTGAGTAACCAATCTGATGTGTACTCTTTTCAGTCAACCTCATGTCTGAATTTCTGATTGATTTGTGTCATTTCCCTTCAGTCGATGTCGATGTTTCCCTTTCCAATTGAGCTAGTGTTTTTCCCTCTTATTATTTGACCTATTCGGATCTGTTTGCGGACTATCGCCTTTACTCTCTTCTGTATAATAAAATATACCTTCAGTCCATTTGTTTGGAGTGGCAAGTTTCTTTTACATCTCCAATCGAATCCCCTGAACCGCTTAAAACAGGGCCTGGTGCAGAAGAGGTGCTCAGTAAATGCTAGCTCTCCACCACTCCCTTTTGGAGGGAAACTTAGAAAAGCAAAAACACCTGGATTCTCCCAAGCACCTGCTCTGTCACGACCTAAAGAGCCCTGGGGAACATGCCTTCTCACTGTCAGTTTAGCACCAGGCTGGGTAAGGGGCCCCTGAGTACCCCTGGCAGCCACATTTGCCATGGCTCCCCTTCCAGCACCCTCTTCCCCGCCCGTACTCCCCAGCCAGCCATCTCCAGAACACAGCCCAAGTCTCCTCTCCCAGGATGAGCTGTAAGGATGCCAGAGAGACTTCTGCTACTTCCTGCAGCCCCCTCCCCTCCCAACTGTTCCCCCTCTGCCCCTGCTCATCACTCCCAGCTCCTACCACCCTGGAGACCTGGGAACCTCCCCAATGTGTCTGGGGTTTGAGCTGAATGACAGAGGGGAAGCCAAAGGGACTCTGTCATGCACTCCATTTGTGGACAGGAAAACAGGCCCAGAGAGAAAGAGTGAACCCCTCCAGGAGTCAGGGTAGCCCCAGCCTAGGAGACTGTCCCCAATCCCTGCAGTGGTCTCTGTCTTTCTCTGCCACATCAGATGCCCCTCCCTGGTCCCATTCTCCATGTGTGCTCTCTGTTCCATCTCTCTGTGATGACCCAGCACTTTGGCTGTTGGAGACCCCTGGTGTTGTCCTCCAAGGGGAGCTGTCACAGGGGGCTGTGCCGTCTCACAGCAGTTTGTGCCCTGAGGGCAAACCCCCACCCTGGGGTCTCACTCGCTCAGTACAACAAGAGCAGGGGGTGGAAAGTGCTGAGTGGGCGCAGAGACACCTCTGAGCTAAGTGGCACACATCCAAACATAGTAGCTCAGGAAATCACAAATGTGCCACAGAGCCAGCTCTGCTCCCTTTTCAGGGCATGTGGTTTTGTCCCCTCAAGGCCACTTGCTGAACCGCAGGATGAATGGGCTCTGACAATTGAGCCAATGGAGCACTTTAAAAGCAAAATGGGACAGTTACCCGCTCTCCACTTCCGGGTTGCTAAAACTACCCTGGCCTGTGCTTGAAGAGCGGCTGAAAATATCTAATGGAGAAATATTCAGGGCCGATGCAGGCTTTTCTATTTTTTCGATTATCTGAGAACCTTGGCACATGAAATAATGGCTGTTCTTGGATCTGACCGCTAAAGAGCTAAGAGACACACACAGGCTCGTGCAGAGCTCAGAGACACGTGGATGCCCAGTCAGCACCCTCACTGCCCTGATGTCATCACCCCCATGCCAGTCTGCTCTTTGCCAGTTCTGGGATTTGCATGTAAAAGTAGTCTGTATGTAAAACTGATGGCGCTCTTCTCAGAGACATCTACAGGACATCTACTCCCCAGGGACCAGAGCAAAAACCAGACGCAGTCAGGTCAGGCGCTCTGCTCCCTGCACAGGCAACACCAGCAGTCTGGGAGTGGGATTTAAAGATCGGGCCAGGTGGGCAAAGCTCTGGAGAGCTGTGAGCCTGGGGACCCTGCAGAAGCCTTGGGCCACAGACCATCCCTGCTATGAACCAGTGTCAGGATGGAGGCAAGAGCCCCAGCCCTGCTGGGCTCGCAGAGGCTGCTTTTCTCTTACCCTGCAGGTCCCTTCTGGGGATGCATTTGCTTTGGATCCGGGTTGGCTTGGCTGACGTCCAAGGCTGGCTCAGTTGACCCTTGTCAACGATGGCGATGGAGAGTTGGGACTCGGGCTTACACCCCAACTTGACTGCTAGAGTCCAGCTCTGGCTACCCAACCTGGCTCAATGCCTGGCATCTCAGCTGAGCCCTGCCCACTTGCCATCCAACAGTGTGGCCTTCTTGGCCCATTAGAGGCAAATCCTCGTTTGCCACACCCATTAGCAGCACTGCTCATTGGCTCCTGCCACACCCCAGTCCCCTCTCTGGAGACAGTGTCTTTAATCCAGAATGCATTTAGTCAGTGCAGTCATTGATGGGGGAATTAGTCCAGGGTTTTCTCTTGTTTGTTAGCAGTCAAGGTTTTGCTAAAGATCTCTGTACTTCTTGCTTTTCCAACAGCTGCTACACAACTCAGTTCTCTCTCCATTCTCCATTCCCTCTGGCCTCTTCCAAGCCTAAGAGATGCCCATCTCTGTCTCCCTTTGTGCCAATCCTGTCAGCATGTCCTGATGGAGTCTCTGTGGTGGGCACCATGCTGGGCATGGGTGAGACACAGCCGGAGGTGGATGTCAGATCCCTTCCCTGGAGGAGCTTCCAGCCTAAGAAGGGTGTCAGATACCCACAGAGGTAACTTATACTCCAACAAGGTGAGGCCAGAACAGAGGTGTGCCCCTACTGCGGTGGGAGGGTCTCACCATGGAAACCACAAGCGCTACCCAGAGGTTTTGCAGGACAAAAAAGGAGCCCAACTGGGCTGGCCCCATGGTGTAGAAGTTAAGTGCACACCCCCTGCTGCTGGCGGCCCAGGTTTGGATCCTGGGTCTGCACCGATGCACCGCTTGTCGGGCCATGCTGTGGCGGCGTCCCATATAAAGTGGAGGAAGATGGGCACAGATGTTAGCCCAGGGCCAGTCTTCCTCAGCAAAAAGAGGAGGATTGGCATGGATGTTAGCTCAGGGCTGATCTTCCTCACACACACAAAAAAAAGGTGCACAATAGGTGTGCTATAGGATGGAAGGAATTAGAGCAGAGGGGATGGTGTGAACAAAGATGCAGAGTATGACAGGGTGTTGAGTGCAGGGCAGCAGGGGTGTGGATGGCAGGAGGAATATGGGAAACAGGACTCAAGGAATAGAGTGGGCCCTGCAGAGGGGCTGCCTCGGAAGGGGTCAAGGCGGCCCTCTCTATGTCAAAGTTGGTTTTCAACCCTGATTCCACGGCTACAGTTTTACCTTAAACCATGCATTAAGATCTCTGCAGTTTATTGCAGAGTCAGCCTTCCAGGATTCTGAGTGCTCCCAAGCCAGGAAAATACCACTACTGTCTCTAAACTCCTACCCTGCCCTTTAGGGCTGCCTAAGCCATCCCAACTTACTTCCAATCATAAATGGGAGAAAAATAGCTATTAAAACAATGAAATGGTGGCAAACTGAGGATTCTAGAGAAGTGGAGGATTCTTCCTAGAGGAGGATGCTCCCGTTGTTTTAGATGGTCCTTGGAGCTTTTTGATTACCAAAGATGGGGCCCAAGAGGGCTGTTTAGATGGGAGAGAAGAGACTGAGCAGAGCTGGATAGTTTTGCTTAATAAATTTTGTGCAGACTTTTGTTTGAGTGTGATCTCCCGTTACCTCTAGGGAGAGATGGCTGCGGGTGGGGGCTCTGGGGGTGGAGAGTATAGAAGGAGTAGAGACAAGGCCAGTGTCCTCGATGTCTGACCTGTGCACAGCCTGCTTAGAAGGGCCTAATGCCTGGTGTAAGGCTCTGCTGTTGCTGCCTTGAAATTCTTAAGAGCCCTGCATTTTCATTTTGCACTGGGCCCAGCAAAGTATTTAGCTGGTCCTGAAAAAAGGTGTAGACAAGGATATATTGGTAAAGGATTAACGACCAGCTCTCTGAAAGAAAAACTCTGACTGGTAGCACTGGCTGATTTCCATGGTGTAAACATTCTTACCTTGGCCCATTTTAAGCTACCAAAGGGTGAATAACAAGCTTGCAAGATTCTTGAAAATTTCACAACCAACTTGCAAGTTGGTATGAGCCAGCTCTGGCACATCACTGGATGGGGTAAGGGTCTTGGCAGATAAAGGGATTATGAACACCCCCACCACCAACAAAATGGCACTTGGAAGTATGTGGAGAGAGGCCAGTGTCAGGAGAGGAGGTCAGCAAGAAATCCCTGTAGCAGGAAAGGCTGAGTGACAGGAGGGCAAGGATGTCTTCTATTCACCTGTAAGCCATTTTCTGTTTCAGTACTGGAAACCCCCTCTACTGTATCTAAGCCTTTCAGAGAGTCTGGTCCATACTTGCCAGTGTCGGGGTCTTGGGAACTGAAGGAGGAGCCAGTCGGATGTCATTAGGGCTTTCGTGGATACTCTGGTTCTCCTCCTGGGACAGGGCAGGACTGTACTGCCCAGGACCCTGAAGTCGGGTGTGGTCATGTGACTCGCTTTGTCCAATGAAATGTGAGCAGAGCTGTCAGGCACCATTTGCCACATTGCTTCCCCTGCCATGGGACTAGTGAATTTCCTGATGGTGGAGCCCCGTCAGCCTGTGTCCCTGTCTCTGAGAATGTTGTGGAGCAGAACCCACACTGAACACAGTGTGAGAGAGAAAGCAATCTTTGTTGTTTTAAGCCACTGAGACTTGGGGGCTGTTTGTAATTGCAGTAGAATCTAGCTCCACCTGACGGACACATGGAGTGACCACACCGGGGTAAGGAGCAGTCAAGACTGAGTGAAGACAGCCATTGTGAGAAGTGATACAAGAAGCCAGGAGAGCAGAATTGGAAGCCAGATGTGGCCAGGAAAATGGAAGACCCTAGAAAATCCTCAGGAATATGTGGGATGGTGCCTGAGGAATTTTTCTGGCTATCAGAGGAAATCTGGCCCACGAGAGCTTGAAGCCATCCAGGTGACACAGTGGTTCCCGAACATGCACCTTTTATCTGGCCCGTCTCCCCAGCAAGGAAGGAATCAGTTGTGGGGCAGGCACAGGCCAAGGATCTACACCAGGAGACCCAAGGTTAAGCCTGGATTCCAGCGCTGGAAGTGACCTTAGAGTGACCTTGCATAAGTCCCTTCCTCTTCTGTGGACCTCAGAGTTCTCAGATCCCTCCCAGCTCTGACGTTCTAAGACCCTCTGTCTTTGTCACGGGCGTCACTCCTCACTTACTTGGCTCATCAGCGCCTCCTGCCTACCTGATGGCCTACTTCCTGGGAAATGGGCTCTGTTTCACCTTCCTGGAGCCCCTCCAGAGCACACAGGTGCCCTCTGCCCTGCAGGATATGTCTGTGTGTGTGTGAGAGAGAGACAGAGAGACAAAGAGAGAAAAGGAGGGAAGGAGGGAGGGAGAGAGAGACTACAGCCAGAAAGCTTTACCAAGCTGATCTTTCAAAGTCTTCTTTAAAAAATTTATTTGCCCTGGAGAGTAATGCACTCAGTTGGAAACATTGCTCCAAATTCCCACCAAACAGGCCTCTGCTGCCACACTGACACACACATGCACACACACACTTTCAGTCAAAACTGACCAGTTTTGTGCTCCCCAGCACCAGAGAGGGCCCTGCCCTTTGCACCCACCCCTTCTCTGGCCTACCAACCCCCAAAATCTTTCAAGGCCATATGCGACATGAACCCATACCCTCTTTGGCCATAAAATGACTCATTATCTACCTGGATTCACACCGCAAGCTCTAATATGTCACCAAGCACACTCTACTACAATCAGACCTTAAGGGTAGAAACTTCCATCTCTTTACTGTCTACCACAGAGCCTGATGTCCATTCATTCATCAAGCCCTTACAGAGTACCTACTATGTGCGAGGCAGAAGGGACAGAGTGATAAATGACTCTGCCTTCATGGAGGTCCCACCATGCCTGGTGGGGTACAGAAACCCAAGGAGCTGGCTTTGATGTGGCATGCTTAGAGTGGGAAAGCCGTTGGAGCAGGGGGCATGGAGCACATTCTGGGATGAGAGTCCCCAGGAGGAGGCATTCGAGCTTGGTAGGATTCCACCAGGCAGGGAAGCATACGGATGGCAGGGGCACTCCAAACAGAAGCCCCAGCATGTGCAAAGGCCAAGAGGTGCTCAGCCCATGACCAGGGATCACTGGCTGGAGCCCCGAGTGATGAGGGAATGTGAGCCTGGGGAACAGGATTAGGCAGTGGTCAGCTGATCTTAGGCAGTTAGTGAACAAGTGAGTGAGAGAATAACACCCTTGATCATGAAGCCACTAACTTGATACTGGTCCCTAGACCTATTCCCTGGTCCCTAGCAAGGACTCAGCTTGGTTTCAGGGATATGTGTAGGGCTAGGCTAGATCTCAGAATGAACCAGATGGTTTAGACACGGGACAAGCCCCCATCCCAGGAGCCATGTGGGAAGAGGCTACAAGTAGAGTGGGAAGACTGGCAAGTAGACACACAGACCTGGGTACTAGTCCTGCCTCTGCCACCTCCCAGCTGTGTGAGCTTGGGCAGGTGACTTGAGTTCTCTGAGCCTGCTTCCTCGTTCCATCCTATGAGGATGGTTGTGGGGACTGACTAAGGAAGCATGTCTGACAGAGCCTGGTGCAGGGTAGAAGAGGTGTGTGGAATCTGAAACTTTTGTTCAACCTCAAGTTCCAAGCTAATGTGACCATAGTTCAGAGCTTGGCAGCGGCACCATAAGGTGGAATTGGCAATTTCAGATCTTTGAACATTCCAGGCAGAGCTGGCTTCAAGGGCGTGTGATGGGGTCCTATGCTCAGAAGGCCCCATGCTTGGGGCTTCAAGTTCTGCGGTTGCCACCTTGAAGTTCTTAACCATTTCTCTTTGAATTTGTGTTTCAGGAGTAACATCTGATGGAACAATTGAGCACGCCCCAGGGGAGTGGGACTCAGCCCTCATGTGTTCCTGCCTCCTGCTGCCTCCCTGGGATTGTTTCTCAGCTGCTCGCTCCCCACATGCTGGCACCCCAGAACCCATGACCTCCTCTACCCTCTGTCTGGGAGCAAATGGGTTGAGTCAGCCAGGAAGACTCACATCCCACTGTGAGTCACCCTCCACCCTCTGCAGGGGCCTCGGGGTAGGTGAAGAAAGGGTGGGTGCAGTGCACACCCAATGCTGTCTCAGAGCAGGGGGAGGAGACAATACCTGGGCACTAGGTGGGTGACTCAGCATGGGCATCTTGCCCACCCCTCATCTAGGTACCAAGTGTATCCTGGCACAGAGGTTAGAGGAGGTTGGAGATTGATATTGGGGGGGTCACCTGTCTGCCATGGTGGGTTGGTGGGCTGTGAGAAGGGGAGGTCGACTTCCCCGACTCCACCCAGGGCCTTGCATTTTTCCCTTGCCTCAGGCCCTACAAATCATGCAGCTGAACCTGGTTAGAATCTGTTTCCATTTTCCCGTCCTCAGCTCAGCGTCCACGGTCCTCGTGTGACATGGCCAAATGGCTCTGAGCACCTGGTGAGCATGGTGAGATGAGGGGGGAGAGGCAATCACATCATTCGGCGCTGGGGTGGACAGCTGGTGAGGGGCGTCTAAGGGACAGAGAGCCAGCGCCTCCCAAGCTTTAATGTAAATGGCAATAGACTGGGATGTTCTGAAAGTGCAGATTCTGATTCTGGAGGTCTGGGCAGGGCCTGAGATTCTGCATTTCTAACATGCTCTTGCTTCATGGACCACATTTTGACTAGTGAAGTTATAGAAGGCTTAACCTAGCAACAGTGTGGCCTCCAGACTGATGTCCAGTGAGCCCCTGTAGGAGCTCTTACAACAGGCAGAGGGAACGACTGCTTGGAACTGAACCAGGAGCCCACACTATGATGACCTACCAGGACCCTGTGTCCTCGGACACTTCAGCTGATAATGTGGGAATGCTTAGTCAATGTGATCATCAGCAGAGTAACTAAAAGCTCGCCCATAAATAACCTCACTCAATCCTCACAACCTTGTCAGGCAAGTAGAGAAAGGCTGTTTTATAGATGAAGGAATGGAGGCACAGAGGATGGGGGGACGTACTCCAGGTTGCAACTGTCAAGTGGCAGAGATAGGATCTGAACTCAGATCTGACTAAGGCCCTTCCCACTCTGCCAGCATCACTAACTTTAAGTTTGGAGGCTGGCCTAGCTGTGACTGGAAGCTGGTCCCCCTGCCTGTCATGTGCCCCCTGATCCTGCAGGAGCCTGGAGTGTGAGGTGCTGGGCCTGTGCCTTGGGCCTCCTGGCCAGCCTCCTCTGCACCCCTAGCCAGCAGTCACCTCTGCCTTCAGCCGCTTGATGTTGATCTCCCCATCCTCGATCTGCTGCCGTAGCTGCTTGGCCACTGTCTTCTCGGCTCCACGATGTGCAGCAGGTGCAGGTACTTCTGCATCAGTGCTTCGTGCTCCCTGGCCAGGGTCTGGGAGCTGTGGACAGACAGACGTGGTAAGACACTGCCTTCTTGTCCCCCAGGGATCCAACCAGAAGTGGGGCTCCCCCACTGACTGCAATTAGGAGAAGGTCCTGACTCCCAGACATGGTGCACAGGGCCTTGACCTGGCTGCTGTGCTGTTACCAACTGCTCTGGCCCCTTCTCCAGCTGCTGTCTCACACTCTGACCTCTGGTTCCTCTAACTGATCCTGTTCTCTCCCCTCCCCCTCCAATCCACCCCCCCACCCCAGCCCGGGCCTTTCTACAGGCTTACTCTCCTGTTAGGCGTGATGCATCTGGTGACTTTAAGTTAAAGTCAATGCTCAAATGGAACAACAAAGCCTGGATGACAGGACATCTGTTTATAACATGGTTCACTGAATACTTTGAGCCCACTGTTGAGACCTACCACTCAGAGAAAGAGCTTCCTTTCAAAATATGACTGCTCACTGGCAAGTGCTGTGGTTCCCATGTAGAGACTGATGCTGGTGTGTGCCCCCCTCCACACACACACAGAAGTTAGGAAAAGTCTTATGACTCACATAATAGAGGTCTCCGAGGAGAGCAGGTCCAGACTCTCAAGCAGCTCTGAAATGGCTTGAGGGAGCAAGGAAAGGAGCCTGGTCTGGGTTTTTATTGTGGTTGGGGGTTTTAAAGAAAAATATTCAATGACACTTGTCAAAGATGGTAAGGCATATTTTATTCAGAACCACTGTGATACGTAGAGACCACCGTGATGGGATTTACAGTGGAGGAGAAACAAGATTGGGCTCGACTCTGAATGCAGCACGGGCGAGTGGGAATTCATGGCCAGGCAGCATGGTGGGGGTCAGGGGATGGAAAATTACTAAGAGAAAAAACAAGTGTTGGGTTACTGGCTAACCTGACCTAACAGGATTCTTACTGAACACAGGCCAGAGTGATCAGACACCACCTGAGGGATGGTGGAGGAAGAGGAGGAGCCTGAACAGATGGCGAGGGCGATCAGACATACAGGTGTGGGTTCTGGTTAAAGTGACTTAGCAAGGTTCTTGCTAAAACTGGATTTTATAAGTAAGTGCACAGACAGGCCTACAAGAAGGTTCAGGAGCCTGACTAAAGTTTGGTCAAAGCAAGAAATCTTTGCCAGGGGTGAGACCAGGGCAAGAGTTCTGCACACAGACAGGGGATTGTGTGCTTGGATCCAAAGCCAATGCCAGAGAAGGGAGCCTCTGGACTTTCTCCTCAGCTTGTCCAGGTGTGGACACGAGGGGAAGAGGTAGAGGAGAGGCGTAAGCTGTCAGCATACATCAAAACGTGTGGAGTCTGACCGCTCATTACAAGGACTAACATGCGTACAAAAATATGCATTCTCAATGGCTTGTTTTTATATAAAGAAACACCAACAGGAAGCTCAAGAATGATCAGAACTGTGTACTGGGGGTGGCTGGAGTAACAGCGCTGGAGGGGACCCAGAAGTGTTGGCAGTGACTCTTCTGAAGTTAGACTTTTCTATCTTACAGGTTTATCTAATATAAACAGAAATTTACACATACCATGTTTTTCTTTAATTTTAACTTTTGTACATAGGAAACCATTCTAAGATTTAATTCCTTTAGCACACTAACGGTTACAAAAGAGTAAACCAGAGGAAATGAAATTTTCATATCGCTTGCTAACTAAAAGGGCAAGGTGCATCCTAGTTTGTCCTTTCACTGTATCTCACACAGGCAGTATTTTCAGGAATCAGTGGCATATTATAACGCAACAGGGGTTTGGGTTTAGCTCCTTAAACATAGTAGGAATAGTTTGATTAGTTTTCTTCACATCAATTAAAGTAGAAATTCCATTGCTTTAGCTTTTTAAATCTGTGTTCTCTAGGGACATGCACACGCAAACACTGATGTAAAGACGAAAACTGCACCTGAAAACTTCAACACATTCATTTCACATCTTGAGAGTCTCTTGCCTAAAAGGGAC
The DNA here is from genome assembly GCF_020826845.1 of Diceros bicornis minor. Classification (NCBI taxonomy): domain Eukaryota; kingdom Metazoa; phylum Chordata; class Mammalia; order Perissodactyla; family Rhinocerotidae; genus Diceros; species Diceros bicornis. The sequence goes on from NC_080749.1 coordinate 1,788,767, forward strand.
AAAAATTCTATTTAGTTCCACAATTTTCTTGCCTTACTGACATTAGATCTCTCCATTAATTCACATTTTTAAGCCCAAGAAACTCGAAATGTTATTTGTTATACAGGAAATAAAATTACAAGGCGCTAAGGGAAACCAGAGGCACAGGGCTGCACTGTTCAATCGATACAGGAATCCAAAGCAAAGAAACACAAATATTGGAATCAGCACAGATAAGCAGCCTGCTTCCCAGGGACAGAAGGAAAGCCACATTCAGAAAGTTAAACACATTCTAAACTCTCCTGGTGGGGACAGAAGCCCTGAGTGGGTCAGTTCCTGGTGCAGGAGGGTGGGGACACCTGAGCAGCCACAGGAATGGACTCTGGGAGCTCACACACCCTCCTCTGCCGGGGGAGGAAGAGAAGGGCTCCCTCTCTCAGGTTCCACTCTCACAAGTGAGAAGACTCTCGGCAGGATGCAGTTTAAGGTTGTGACCCAAATGAACCCTAAATTCATAAACCCTAATCCAGACACAGAACTCCTGATTTCACAGACTTTCCCAATGTGCATAAATTACCCTCTGCAGGCATCTGCACTGTGGGTGCAAAACTCCACCCTACGTGTAGACACAGGCCCAAGGGGAGCACAGGAACAACCTCAGGAAGGGCAGCAACTCCCTCCCCCTGTGCAGGTGCCTTCCCAGCTTTCCAGGGCTCTGCAGCTTCTCTCAGCAGAAAGGCTCCTTCTGCAGTGGGTATGACCAGGGAGGACACCCAGGAAGAACGTGTGGGCCCTCAAGTACTTCCCTGTGCAGGCTCAAGGGGGGCTTAGCTTACAGACCCTGACCCCAGGCTTCTGCTCCCAGTCACGTAGCTTTGGACCACAGTGATCTTGTAAATGACACAACCCAGTGTTTGAAGAATCCAGCAAAGTCACACAAACCCACAGTTTATGTGGAAAGCAGGGAAGAAAGTTATAAAGCATTTTTCTGGTACAATGAGAAAAGCCACATGTATTTATTACTTTCAGAAAATAATATTAATTGTTATTTCCACAGCAAGACACTGTTTTATAAACAATTAATCATACTTAACACATTTGCTGTTCAAATGTAAGCCCTGGAATTCTATTTGGAACACCCAATCCCAAAGAAAAGAACTGACCTCAGAACAGGACTACACACGCTCAAGGGGGAAACAAGAATTTTTAACACATTCAATGTAACATTTAATATTAGAATCTTTTATTTTTTTCTGAAGTACCTATTTCTTGCCTCTTTGGAAATATTTTATACTGCTTTTCAAGGCCACTGATTACATAAACTTTAACTTTTGAAAACCTGAGGCTCCACTAAGTGAGTAAATCTTTTCAAGGTGACAAACCCAGGGAGGGGCAGTGCTAACAGGCCAGAACACCCAAGAAAGATTGCAGAGAGGAACCTCCACTCCAAGGCCTTCCCATAGGATGTCTGTGCCAGAAGAGAGCCTGGGAGGGGCACAGGGACTTCATACGAAGGATTCCAGGCGGCCATTCTCTGCTCTCCTCTGGTGGAAAAGAGCCACAGACTCCCCAACGCCCCGCTGCCCCCCGCCCCAGTGGCCAGCGCCCCGGCCCCGCCGGCGCACCCCCTCCCCTCCCCTCCCCAACGCCCCGCTGCCCCCGCCTCCCCGCCCACGCTCCAGCGGCCTTCGCCTGTCAGGCCGACGCCCCAGCCCCGCCGGCGCACCCCCTCCCCTCCGCTCCCCTCCCCAACGCCTCGCTGACCCCCGCCGCCCCCCACGCCCGAGCGGTCTTGGCCTGTCAGGCCGGCGCCCCACCCCCGCCAGCGCACCCCCTCCCCTCCCCACCCCAACGCCCCGCTGCCCCCGCCCCAGCAGCCGGCGTCCCAGCTCCGCCAGCGCACCCCTTCCCTCCCCTCCCCTCCCCAATGCCCCGCTGCCCCCGCTCCCACACGCCCCAGCGGCCTTGTCCTGTCAGGCCGGCGCCCGAGCGCAGCGGGCGGAGTGGAAGAGCGTCCAGACCCGCAGGGAGCGGGCTGTCAGAGGCGCCGGTCTCACCACAGGCGCCGCCACCCGCTCCGCTCGAGGACCATGCTCCGCCCCGCGGCCCCGCCGCAAACCGCGCCGGCCAGTCCTGGCGGCCGAGGGCCCAGGCGAGCGCAGCCTCCCAGGCCGCCCCGCCCAGGCACGCCCTCACCCGCGTTCTTCTTTCTGCTGCCCCGGAGAATGAGCGCCACGCGACGGGCAGCCGCTGGGGCCAATCCGGCCGAGCAACATGGGCCAGGCCGGAAGTGCAGGCAGAAGTGCGTGGGTCGCCATCTTGGCGTACGGCAGGTCCCTGCGCAGAGGGCCTGCCCGCACAGTCAGCTCCCCCGCGGTCTGGGTCGTTCGCTCGGAACACCACAGCAGCGACCCATCGGGGCAGCGGAACAGACGCGTTTGGGCAGCGCGACCCTGGGCGGGCGCGTCGGCTGGCAGTTTGCCTAGGCTCATGGGCGCAGCCATCTTGCTTTACGGCTGACGGGCAGGCGCGCGCCGCCATCTTGCCGTCCTGCAGGCCGCGGGGATCAGCTCCACGTCGCAGAGTGTCGCTGCGAACCCTTACCCTTGTGGCGGTCCCGCTGTGGGGTGGCGAGGAAGGGGCCGGAGCATGGCGGCGCGATAGCCTGAGGCCCGGGATGGTGATCGCTGCGCGGCCGCGAACTGCTCCCATCGCCGGGCAGCAGGAGAAACCGCCATCTCCTTCCACAGGTAACCGGCGCTGCCGCCCGGTCAGCACCCCCGCGCGGTCCAGCCCGAGGCGTGCGGCACTTTGTCCTCGGCCGGTCCAGCGGGTGAGTCAGCTCCGGGCGCTGTGTGGCTTTGTCTGTGCCACCGTCTCTAGTCCGGGCGCCTGGGGCCACCACGGCCACTGGCGCCCACTTTATGGCCTCCACCACCCTCTCACCCCCACCCCACGGCCACCCTGGTCTCCACTGATTCGGGCTGAGGCCAACAATGTCGAGAAACAGGGTGTTCTGGAAACGCTCTTCCTTAGGTCACTATCTTTTTGCATTTGCTGTGACTTTTCTGCTCTTCTGATGGCATGGAGCCTGCCTTGATCTCTGCGATCAGGAATGCAGCTGAGCAAATGCAGCTTGTACCTCTTTGATGGACGTGCCTCCCAGAAGCTCTGTTGTTAGAAGGGTCCTGGCAGTGCAGGGAAAGGTGGCTCTGTGCTGGAGGTGAGTCCTGGAGAGGCATCTGACAGCATCCTGGGCGGAGCAGGGCGCAGCCCACTCCTTGCGGGGAGGCTGACCCTGCTGGCCAGGCTGACCCTGTGGACTGGGACTCTGCATGTGACAGCATCCTGGGTGGAGGAGGGCACGGCCCACTCCTCACAGGAAGGCTGACCCTGCGGGCCAGGCTGACCCTGTGGACTCGGACTCTGCATGTGACAGCATCCTGAGCGGAGCAGGGCGCAGCCCACTCCTCGCGGGGAGGCTGACCGTGCGGATTCGGACTCAGCATCTGACAGCATCCTGGGTGGAGGAGGGTGCGGCCCACTCCTTACTGGGAGGCTGACCCTGCAGACTGGGCATCTGACAGCATCCTGGGTAGAGCCGGGCGCAGCCCACTCCTCACAGGGAGACTTACCCTGGGGGCTCAGGGAAGGGGCTTCTCTCTCCACCGTCTTCCTTGGGCTCCCACAGTGGGGTGAGGGGTTTGCCTTCCCCCTGGCCTGGCTCCCTTCAGGAGGGCTTCTGGAATTCAGCCAGTTCAGTGAGTCCTTTGGACTCCACACTGGACGTCCCAGAACAGTGCACTGAAGACATTCTACTTTGAAAACCTCCTGGCAGATCCTTTTGTTTCGTGTTGCAGGTTGTTATTGAAGTTTGAAAGACCTGAATGGCACTTGTTGTCTGTAATCTTATTGAAAGTTTACAGTGGTTTGTTCTAAGTCGGAAGTTGTTACAATCTATCCAAAGAACTAGTAACATGAGCTGGTCTCAGAGGTCAGCCACCATGCTTTCTTGACGGTTTCCTTCAGAGCCTGTGTCCCAAAAGTTTTGTTACTGTTTTTGAGAATGAGGCAAAGCACTGCAGAGAAGGCTGCTCTTGGCACTTGTTGTGGTCTAACGTGGTCTGGGGGCAAAGGAGGTGGGGGTCCTTTGGTAACTAGTCACAAAGCATTGAGAAAGGTTAGAAGGTCATGTTGCTTGAAACTCCCTGAGGACCTAGTATTCATCTGGTCTGGTCCACAGCGGCCTCAAGGGGCTAGATGACCTCAGGTGGAGCAGACAGCCCTCGGGAGAGACCCCCTCCACCCCCGCGCCCCCGCCCATGTGCACAGTTTGGTCTAAATAGAGATTTTACCTTAATGAGGAGAAGAGATGATGAAGTGCCTTAGTCGGTGTCTTGCAGGGGCTGCTTGCTTTGTACAGGGAGCAGCTTTCCTCCTGGTAGTGGAAGGACAGGAGGAACACGGAACTGCAGCTCTTGGGGCTGACCTCCTCTTGGCGGCGGTCTTGCATCCTCAGCTGCTTGCACAGAGCTGGGGCCAGGCGCCCTGCTGAGTGCCTGGGAGGCTCTGCTGGCCGACACCTGGCCTGGCTTTGAAATAGGGGGACCAACCCTCTCTGTTTTAGCACCCCAAGTCCTGCATCCCAGGGACAGCAGGAGGGTTGGGCAGCCATGAGCTTCTAGGAACTATGTCCGGGGCTTCCTGAAGCCTTTCCTGTTGTCTTGATGCCATCCTGTGCTATCTGCCCGAGCATCTGTGTCCCTACAGGGCACTTACCACAGCCTGGGAGGAGGTCCTCCCCTTCCTTCTCTGCCCTACAGACGGTGAGCTCCTTAAAGTAGACAGTGGGTCTTTCATCTTTCTATTCCAGTAATAACTTGCAAGCAGAAGGTGCCTTAATCTTTACTAAAGATTCCTTAAATCTTTACTAAAGGTTTAATGGGCAAAGTCGCTACAGGTTTGGGTGTCCGCAGAAACACTTGTTTTGCTTTTATAGTTGATCATTTTAGGGCGAGACATTTAATTCTTTCTTTCTAATTACTTTTTTATTTATCCTTGCAGGCTCTGCATAAAGAGCTCAAAATGTGTGGTCCAGTGGTTAAAAGCTGTTCACAGGGATGACTGGACCCCACTAAGCATTCTTTCATCTGTAGTGAACATTTCACCAAAAAAAGCTCTCGGAAAGGCTGGAGGATCAGTATTATGTGCTCAAACCCGCGGCCGTGCCCTCCATCTTCCACCTGACTGAGAAGAGGGGGCTGAAGGCCCTGGCCGCCCCAGGAGAAAGGACACCAGGAAGGCCGCCGGGGGCCTGCGAGGGAACATGCGAGTGAGGCAGATGGGAAAGGAGCTGCAGGTTCATCGTCGTCCTTGAGGGAAAACCTGAGGGCCTAGCTGGGGTCCCGCAAGTTGAAGCGACCCCCTCTGCAGGGCGAACCCGCAGCCAGGGCTGCCCAGGAAGCCGCCAATCGGGAGCGGGCGCAGAGTCTCTGGAAGGAACTCCAGGAGACAGTGTGGCCTCCACAGCATCAGGCAGCCAGGGAGATGCAAACACGTCTGCTGTAGATGCTGGCGATGAAACCCCCTCTTCCCAGCGAGGGGCTGCTGGGTAAGAGTGGCCTTTCCGTGGGTGACTTTACCCCCAGGATCTGAGGCATGCAGATTTATTGGCTGGTTTCCTTCTTACAGGTTCTCCTCAGTGTACATTCAAGAGAGGCCATCTGTCCCCCAGAGCCTGTCGACCGAAGGAGGCTGAAGAGAGACGTGGAGCCCAGCTGCAGCGGGACCAGCCTGAGGCCTGACGAGGGCTTGGCCCAGAGCCCCCAAGTTCATCATTCACAATGATGCCTCAGAAACCCTCCCAGAGCCCCTCCACTCCAACAGACGTCACCCCGAAGCCAGCCGCAGAAGCTGTGCAGGGCGAGCACAGCGACACCGACCCCACGTCCCTCAGCGGGCTCATCCTGTCAGCACTGGGCGCCCAAGATCTCCTCGACTTGCTGCACTCCTACTGCTTCTGCTCCCGGGGGAACAGGAGCACGGGTGCCGCCTGCGGGAGCAGGTGGATAGAACGGCGAGCTGAAGAGGGGCAGCCGCCGACAGCCAGGTGCACATGTTGCAGGAGGAGCTGGACGAGCTGAAGGGAGGGGGCTCCCTGCCTTAGCAGCCTGGTGCCCCCCGCCGAGGTCAGTCCCGGGGCTCGGGGCTCCCCCACTGCCTGCTCATCATGAGGGGTTTCCTGCTCTGCAGCAGACGGCCCCTGAGCACTTCTGTGTGCAGCATGCCTGCTGCTGTCTTGGGAGAAGGCTCTGCTGGTAACCGCCCCTCGCAGACAGGGAGCCCAGGTTGCAGAGCTCACCCCGCTCGCTCTAGGGCACTCGAGAGGCTGCGGTAGCTGTCGGGGTTTAGCAAGTGGGAAAGGAGGCATTGCAGGTCAGCTGTGAAAGCCAGACCTACCCAATGAATGGTGCCTGGATGGTTGGTTTTCCACTTGAACAGGAGAAAGTCAGCTTCTGTTGCATCTCTCACACAAATGTAAATTCCAATGAGTTAGGATCTAAATGTGAAATAATATCGACATAATAAACTATTAGAAAAGTTATGGGAGACTCTTAAAGTCATGGGGAGGTTCTTTCCATTCATGTTTTTAATTAATTAATGTATTTTATTGGTGTTTTAATAGTTTATAACATTGTGAAGTTTGGGGTTGTACATTTTTGTTTGTCCATCACCATATATATGTCTCCCTTCACCCCTTGTGCCCACCCCCCACCCCCATTGCCCCTGGTAACACAGTAAACCGTGTGTTGGTTTATATTCCACATATGAGTGAGATCATACAGTGTTTGTCTTTCTCTTTCTGGCTTATTTCACTTAACATAATACCCTCCAGGCCCATCCATGTTGTTGCAAATGGGATGGTTTTGTCTTTTTTTATGGCTGAGTAGTATTCCATTGTATATATATACCACATCTTCTTGATCCAATAGTCAGTCGAGGGACACTTAGGTTGCTTCCACTTCTGGGCTATGGTGAATAATGCTGCAGTGAACATAGGGGTGCATAAGCCTCTTTGGATTGTTGATTTCAGGTGCGTTGGATAGATTCCCAGTAGTGGGATGGCTGGATCATAGGGCACCTCTATTTTTAATTCTTTGAGGAATCTCCATACCGTTTTCCATAGAGGCTGCACCAGTTTGCATTCCCACCAGCTGTGTATGAGGGTTCCTGTTTCTCCACATCCTCTCCAACATTTGTTGATTTTGTCTTGGTGATTATAGCCATTCTAATGGGCGTGAGGTGATACCTTAGTGTGGTTTTGATTTGCATTTCCCTGATGATTAGTGATGTTGAACATCTTTTCATGTGCCTGTTGGCCATATGTATATCGTCTTTGGAGAAGTGTCTGTTCATTTCCTCTGCCCATGTTTTGATTGGATTGTTTGTTTTTTTGGTGTTCAGTTGTGTGAGTTCTTTATATATTATGGAGATCAACCCCTTGTCAGATGTATGTTTTGCAAATATTCTCTCCCAGCTGGTGGGTTGTCTGTTCATCTTGATTCTGGTTTCGTTTGTCTTGTAGAAGCTCTTTAATCTGATAAAGTCCCACTTGTTTATTCTTTCTTTAGTTTCCCTAGTCTGGGTAGGCATGTCATCCAAAAAGATTCCTCTATGACCAATGTCAAATAGTGTGTTCCCTATATTTTCTGCTGTGAGTTTTATAGTTTCAGGTCTCACCTTCAGGTCTTTGATCCATTTTGAGTTAATTTTTGTGAATGGCGATAGCAGATGGTCCACTTTCATTCTTTTGCATGTGGCTGTCCAGTTTTCCCAACACCATTTATTGAAGAGACTTTCCTTTCTCCATTGTATGTTCTTAGCTCCTTTGTCAAAAATTAGCTGTCCATATATGTGTGGTTTTATTTCTGTGCTTTCAATTCTGTTCCATTGCTCTGTGTGTCTGTTTTTGTACCAGTACCATGCTGTTTTGATTACTATTGCTTTGTAGTATGTTTTGAAGTCAGGGATTGTGATGCCTCCAGCTTTGTTCTTTTTTCTTAGGATTGCTTTAGCTATTTGCGTCTTTTGTTGCCCCATATGAATTTTAGTATTCTTTTTTCTATTTCCGTGAAGAATGTCATTGGGATTCTGATTGGGATTGCATTGAATCTGTAGATTGCTTTAGGTAACATAGACATTTTAACTATGTTTATTCTTCCAATCCACGTGCATGGGATATCTTTCCATTTCTTTATGTCATCATGGATTTCTTTCAATAATGTCTTGTAGTTCTCATTGTATAGGTCCTTCACCTACTTGGTAAGATTTATTCCTGGTATCTTATTCTTTTTGATGCAATTGTAAATGGTATTATCTGTTTGAGCTCTCTTTCTGTTAGTTCATTATTAGCATATAGAAATGCAACTGATTTTTGTAGATTGATTTTGTACCCTGCAACTTTACTGTAGTTGTTGATTGTTTCTAATAGTTTTCCAACAGATTCTTTAGGGTTTTCTATATATACAATCATGTCATCTGCAAATAGTGAGAGTTTCACTTCTTCGTTACCTATTTGGATTCCTTTTGTTCCTTTTTCTTGCCTAATTGCTCTGGCCAAAACCTCCAGTACTATGTTGAACAGGAGTGGTGAGAGTGGGCAGCCCTGCCTCGTTCCTGTTCTCAGAGGAATGGCTTTCAGTCTTTCCCCGTTGAGTATGATGTTGGCTGTGGGTTTGTCATATATGGCCTTTATTATGTTGAGGTACTTTCCTTCTATTCCCATTTTATTGAGAGTTTTTATCATAAATGGATGTTGTATCTTGTCAAATGCCTTCTTTGCGTCTATTGAGATGATCATGTGGTTTTTATTCTTTGTTTTGTTGATGTGATGTATCACGTTGGTTGATGTGCGGATGTTGAACCATCCCTGCGTCCCTGGTATAAATCTCACTTGATCATGGTGTATGATCTTTTTAATGTATTGTTGTATTCGGTTTGCCAATATTTTGTTGAGGATTTTTGCATCAATGTTCATCAGCGATATTGGCCTGTAATTTTCTTTCTTTGTATTGTCTTTGTCTGGTTTTGGTATCAGGGTGATGTTGGCCTCATAGAATGATTTAGGAAGTGTTCCATCTTCCTCTATTTTTTGGAATAGTTTGAGAAGGATGAGTATTAAATCTTCTTTGAATGTTTGGTAAAATTCACCGGAGAAGCCATCTGGTCCTGGACTTTTACTTTTTGGGAGGTTTTTGATTACTATTTCAATCTCTTTACTTGTTATTGGTCTATTCAGATTCTCCATTTCTTCTTGGTTCAATTTTGGGAGGTTGTATAAGTCTAAGAATTTATCCATTTCTTCTAGATTGTCCAATTTGTTGGTGTATAATTTCTCATAGTATTCTCTTATAATCCTCTGTATTTCCATGGTATCCGTTGTAATTTCTCCTCTTTCATTTCTAATTTTATTTACTTGAGCCTTTTCTCTTTTTTTCTTAGTAAGCCTGGCTAAGGGTTTGTCGATTTTGTTTATCTTCTCGAAGAACCAACTCTTTGTTTCATTAATCCTTTCTACTGTTTTTTTGGTCTCAATTTCATTTATTTCTGCTCTGATTTTTATTATTTCTCTCCTTCTGCTTTGGGCTTTGTTCTTTTTCTAGTTCAATTTAAGGCTGCTTATTTGGGTTTTTTCTTGTTTGTTAAGGTGGGCTTGTATCGCTATGAGTTTCCCTCTCAGGACCGCTTTTGCTGCATCCCATATGGTTTGGTATGGCATATTTTCATTTTCCTTTGTTTCCAGATATTTTTTGATTTCTCCTTTAATTTCATCAATGATCCATTGGTTGTTCAGTAGCATGTTGTTTAATCTCCACATTTTTGTCACTTTCCCAGTTTTTTTTTCATGGTTGATTTCCAGTTTCATAGCATTATTGTCTGAAAAGATGCTTGTTATGATTTCAATCTTCTTAAATTTATTGAGGCTTGCTTTGTTTCCCAACATATGGTCTATCCTTGAGAATGTTCCATGCGTGCTTGAGTAGAATGTGTAGTCAGCTGTTTTTGGATGGAGTGCTCTGTATATGTCTACTAGGTCCATCTCATCCAGTTTTTCATTTAAGTCTACTATTTCTTTATTGACTTTTTGTCTGGATGATCTATCTATTGATGTAAGTGGGGTATTAAGATCCCCTCCTATTGTTGTGTTGTTGTTAATGTCTCCTTTTAGGTTTGTTAATAGTTGCTTTATGTACATTGGTGCTCCTATGTTGGGTGCATATATATTTATAAGTGATATGTCTTCTTGGTGGAGTGTCCCTTTTATCATTATATATTTCCCTGCTTTGTCTTTTTTAACCTGTTTTATCTTGAAGTCTACTTTCTCTGATATGAGTATGGCAACACCTGCTTTCGTTTGTTTGTCATTAGCTTGGAGTATTGTCTTCCATCTTTTCACTCTGAGCCTGTGCTTGTCTTTAGAGCTGAGATGTGTTTCCTGGAGGCAGCATATTGTTGAGTCTTGCTTTTTAAACCATCCTGCCACTCTGTATCTTTTGATTGGAGAGTTCAATCTATTTACATTTAGGGTAATTATTGATATATGAGGGCTTAATGTTGCTGTTTTGTCACTTATTTTCTGGTTCTTTTGCATTTCCTTTGTTTCTTGTCCCATTTGTTTCGGAATGCCAATTCAGTTTGGTTCTTCTGTCTTATGACTCTTCTAGTGTTCTCATTGTTTATCATATGTGATTTTGTGTTGATTATTTGTTTAGTGTTTACCTTGAGGTTTGTATAAAAAATCTTGTGTATGAGATAGTCCATTATCTGATAGTGGATTTCCTTATACTAAGTCAATTCAATCACTTTCCTCTTTGCCTTCTAAGTCGTTCTTGTTATACCTTATTCTATCTTGTGTTGTGGGTGTGTGTTTACAGTGATAAGGTTAAATTTATTTTTGGTGAATTCCTTCCTTTGATCTTTGATTTTGGTATTTAAGTGGTTGCTAACCTATTCCGGTAAAGATCTACTATTTTTCTGAGTTTGTCTACCTATTTTTCTCCTTGCTCCTAGCTTTGTATTCCCTTTCTCTTCTTTTTTTCAGGCCTGAGGGCCTTCTTGAGTATTTCTTGTAGTGGGGGGTCTCGTGGCCATGAACTCCCTTAGCTTTTGTTTATCTGGGAAAGTTACTATTTCTCCATCATATTTGAAGGATATTTTTGCTGGATAAGAGTATTCTTGGCTGAAAGGTTTTGTTTTTCAGTATTTTGAATATATCACTCCAGTCTCTCCTGGCCTGTAAAGTTTCTGTTGAGAAATCCGCTGAGAGCCTGATGGGAGTTCCTTTGTACGTTATCTTTTGTTTTTGTCTAGCTGCCTTTAATATTGTTTCTTTGTCATCGACTCTGGCTAGCCTTACTACTAGATGTCGTGGAGTGGGCCTTTGCCTGTTGACGTATTTAGGTAATCTGTTGGCTTCGCTTACTGATATTTCCTGCTCCTTCCCCAGATTTGGGAAATTCTCACCTATTATTTCCTTGGATAGACTCTCTGTTCCTCTTTCGCTCTCTTCTCCCTCAGGAATACCTATAATTCTTATGTTACATTTTCTAATAGAGTCAGATATTCCTCAGAGACTTTCTTCATTTCTTTTTAGTCTTAGTTCTTTCTCCTCTTCCATCTGGAGCATATCTGTATTCCTATTCTCTATAATGCTAATTCTTTTCTCCATGTTGTCAGCTCTGTTCTTTAAAGATTCCAGGTTCTCCTTTATCTCCTCCATTGTGTTCTTCATCTCCATCAGCAGTGATTGGTTTTTCTTTATGATTTCAATCTCTTATGTGAAGAAACTCCTAATCTCATTGAATTATTTGTGCTGTCTTGTATTTCATTGAGTTTTTTTGAAATTTCTGTCATTTAGGTTATGGATTTCTGTGTCTTCAGCATTGGTTTCTGGGTGCTTGTCATTTTCCTTCTGGTCTGGTGATTTTATGTACCTTTGCATTGTGGTTCCTGTATTGGCTTTGCTTTTCCTCATCCTGGAAATATCTGGTTGCAATTTCCACCCGCCGCCACTGTGTGGGGGTAAAGGTCTGTGTAATCTGTGCCCCCTGCACTCTGCCCTAGCTGTTCGCTGCGATCCGCAGGGTCCAGCTTGCGGGCGGAGGGGGTGCTCTCTCTTTTGCCCGCTGGGTCCGTGGCATGAGGGGCTTCTCATTCGCCCCTCGGTATCCGCTCTCCTGGGGTGCTCAGATGTTGATGGTACCCCGTAGCAGTTCTGAGTGCTCTGTGTGGGAGTTTCCCACTGGCGGAGAGAGCCGGAAGGGCTATGGTTTCCCCGCAGAGGGCCGCCCCTACCCCCTCACTGGGAGCCATGTGGACCGGAATTGCTGATCTGATGGGGAGGGAGAGGAGTTCTCCTTACCTCTCCTCACTTCCTCCAGGGGCCTAGCACATTCCTCTCTCAGATGTGCAGCAGTGTGGATCTTTCTGATCTTGCTTTTCACTGTCTAGGATTCTGTTGTTGGTCTGTGGTTGTTCCTTTTGTTGTATCTTATCGGGGGAAGAGTTTACGGGAAAGCTCACTCCGCCGTGTTGCTGACGTCACTCCTCCTATTCATGTTTTAATGAATATCCTTGAATTGAAGTCATTTTGAATATTTTAATAATTTCTTTAAAATTTTAAACATCTGTTTGAGTACAATACGTTCACTTTTGTAAAAATTAAAACTACAGAAATATATAAACTAAGAAGTGTAAAAACTCCTATTTCTCACCTATCTCCCAACTTTTGTCCTTGTCCATGGTAAAATTTGGTGTGTCATCTCCTAGACTGTTTCCTGTGCTTTACATACATATTTCTCCACCTGTACAAATAGGTTGGATATATTTTTGCTGTATTTATTGGCTATGTTTCTGATTTTCCCGCTCTTTTACAGTTTAGTAGTTGTAAACAGTGGTTTCTCGATATTCCTTACATACTGAGGGTACCATCTTTTGCCTGTTATACTTCCATGGAAAACATTTCCCTACCATATTGTTTATTTATTTATTCATTTGTTTGTTTGTTTCTTTGTTTTTTTGCTAACATCTGTCAATCCTCCTCTTTTTGCTGAGGAAGACTGGCCCTGGGCTAACATCCATGCCCATCTTCCTCCACTTTATATGGGACACCACCACAGCATAGCTTGATAAGCAGTGCATCGGTGCGCGCCCGGGATCCGAACCCCAGGCCACCACAGCAGAGTGCGTGCACTTAACCCCTACGCCACTGGGCCGCTCAGCCACATTGTTCATTTAATCTGGATCAGTGCTTGTCTTTCCAGATGTCAGTAACACTTCAGGTGGGAAATGGCTCTATGTGACATGCTGTTCAGGACCTCCTGGACCCCCAGGGCAACAACCATTAGGACAACACAAAGCAAGAAACAAAACCCATCCCGTGTGTTTCCAGATGCATCCTGGGGGAAGGACAGCTCCAGCTGAGGACCGCTGATGTCCTGGTCAAAGTTATCTGCTTTGTTCTCCTATCACGTTAAAGCTGTTTCTGTAGTTTGTCGTACCTGATGGTACAGTTTGGTGCCTTTGTCTGTTCCTCTTGGTCAGACTGTGAAGGTTTCTCACTGTTACAGGTCTTTCCAGACAGCCAGCCCTTGACTCCATTGCTCAGGTCTACGTTGTTGTTCCTGCCTCGTGAATCCTCGCTTCGTTCTTCTGTCTTTGGTTTTATTGTGGTGTTGTTCTGGCTCCTGGAGGGAAGTGCTCAGCTTCTTCATGTACAGGTGATATTCCCTGATACCTGCAGTGGAGGCTGTGTCCCTTCGTCTGTCCCTTTGTCCCCACGCCATGGATTTGCCTCATGCTGCTCTCCTTGCTGTTCATTTCTAAAGAGTTTGTCTGTCTGTCTGGATCCCCCCTTTAACCTGAGAGATTTAGAAGAATGTGGACAGATTTTCAAGTGGATAGGTTGGGGGAGGGGAGCCAATATTTTGTGATTATTTTTTACTTTTATTGCTTGAAGGTGCAGTAATATGGTCACTTATAGATTTCTGCTTTGTGGACAATATAGAGATTTCATTGTGGCTTAGCACACAGTCCATTGTGGTGATTGTTTCATTGTGGTTTGAGGAGAATGCATCCTCTCCACTAGTTGCTTACGTTGTTGTCCCTCAGGCTGAGGCCAGATCTAGCTTTTTTGTGTTCGTCAGCAGATCTGTTTCCTAACTTACTGTATCACTTGACCTGTGGATTTCTTTTTTTTTTTTTTAATTTTTATTTATTTATTTATTTATTTTTCCCCTAAAGCCCCAGTAAATAGCTGTATGTCATAGCTGCACATCCTTCTAGTTGCTGCATGTGGGACACGGCCTCAGCATGGCCGGAGAAGCGGTGTGTCGGTGCGCGCCCGGGATCCGAACCTGGGCCGCCAGCAGCGGAGCACGCGCACTTAACCGCTAAGCCATGGGGCCGCCCCATGACCTGTGGATTTCTAAGAGAGGTAAGGTAGGTTTCCCTGTGATCTTGGAGGTGCCTGTGTCTTCTTGTTTGTCCAGTTTTGCTTTATGTTTCAAGACCATATTGTTAGGTGCATAAGTGTTCCTGACAGTTATCAACACAGAAAACCCCTTTTTGTCCGTTTAAAGTCTTATTTCTTTATCTCCTCATTTTCAACCATATTATATCCCTTTATTTTATGACTATATTTCAACTCAACTTGAGAGCCTTAGTCTTTTTATAGAGCAATTTCATCCATTCACAATTGTGATTATTGATAAATTGGAAGTTGAGTCTACCATTTAATTTAATTTTTAATTTGTTAGGCTTTCTCATGATTTTTCTATTCTTCTAGTGGGTGTCTTTCAGCTTTTAGGAACAACAGTTTCTGCCTTTCTTTCTGGAAATGCTTAGAGTTGATCAGTTCCTGTGTTCTACGCTCTCAGCTCATCACGTTCCACTCCCCAGCTTGAGACTGTCTGATCTCAGTTCTGTGTTCTTATTTTCCCCATCAAGCAACCATGATTGGATGTAAGTATACGTTTTATCGGTTACTTTGTTCACCACTATTTATTGTATGCAAATTTTTCCTCCTTTTTGGACATATTTGATGCTATTTTGGAACTCATATGACAGTGAAATTTTGAGAGGAATCGAGTCTAAGATACTCCTTAGGTGCTGATGCTGGGGAGCTAGCACCTAAGCTCTTAAAGTTGCATCGGTGTGTCTGCAGAGTGAGGATGAGGTCAGAGATGTTTAAAAACGTGGAATGGAATGAGGTTTCCTGGAGACACTGCAGCTGTGGAAGGACCCCGGGCCCAGCCTAGGAGCAGGCAGTGTTTGCAGAGGTGTAGCTGAAGAGGGTCCAGGAAAGGGGACTGAAATGGTGGAGCATGAGGTTGCAGGAGCCACGAGGGGAAAAGGGTATTGCAGAAAGGAGGGGTGCTCAGCGGAGTCGGGTACAGCTCTGATCAGAATGGAGAGAAGATGGCTGGACTCGGCCACGTGGGATCACTGGTGACCTCAGTCTCCTTGAGAGGGTGGGAATGAAGCTGGGTCTAGAGTGGGGGAAGGGGAGCCATGGGAGGGCAGTAGGGATGAGGCACTTTACTTAAGAGATTTCACCATGAAGGGGAGTCGGGCAAGTGGACAGTAGCCCAAAGGGAGCATGGGTCCAAGGGAGAGTTTGTTTGTAAGGTGGAGATGAGCTAGCAGGTGCTGCAGGGAGGACCGGATGGAGAGGAGGAGGCTGAGGGCCCGGGTGGAGCGTGCTGGGCCCTGAGGAGGTGCAGGGCTGGGCTCCGCCGCCTGGGGAGGTGCAGAGAGCAAGAGGACAGCTGTGCTGGTGGAAAGGGCGCCCTGCGTCTCTGCTCCTGTATTCCTGGAGCATGAGGTGGGCAGTGGCTGGGAGTGGAAGGGCGATGCAGGAGGTGTTAGGTGAGCGGCGGGGGAAGCGGGGGAGGAAGAGCGGGCACCCTGACTGGGTCTCCATGGCCCACCCGGAGCCCCCCACTGGGGTCCCCGGTCACCAGCTTTGTCTCTCTTTGATGTCTTCCTCAAAATGTCGGCTCTCTTGATGGTTCCCAGGGCTATTATGAATTTGTTCATCAATGAAGGAATCTTTGGGTCATTTTTTAGGGATTTTGTGTCAAAGGGGCTCTACATGTGTTTATTCAGTCCATCATCTTTACCCAATCACTTTGTTTTTGGACAGAGTCTGTACAACAGAGCAGCCGGGCCAGTGGCCTGCAGGTTCCAGGGTTCGGGAGGTTTGCCCTCCAGAAAGCCGGTGCTGATTGGCATTCTCACAGGACGTGGTGCTCTGTCCCTGAGCCCGCTCTAATTCTGGGTGTCTCGACGTTGTAAATCCTGGGGCAGTTCTGTCAGGGCCCATCGTTGGCATTTCTGTGACCAGTGAGGGCGAACATTTTTCCGTGTTCATTATCTGTCACTTCCCTGACTGTGCTGTCGCCTGCCTTGCTCACTGAGCTCTGAACCTTCCTGGTGGAACCAGGACGTTCACTCTCTATCCAGTGTGATTGCACGTTCCCTCAGTGTGCCCCTTGAGTACTTGCTTCAAAAATATCTGCTTTCTTCACATTCTTTGATTCCTTGTATATATAATCTAGATTTAATCTGGAGCTTTAAAAATGTTTTATTGTGGAAAACCTTGAACATTCACAAATTAAACAGAAAAGTGTGATAGCCCCCTCGTGTCCCTATTACTCAGCTTCAACATTTGTCAATATTCGGATATTCTTGTTTCATCCCTATTTCTACCCACTCCCTACCTTCCATTCATTAATTTTTAATGATTGTTTTTTAGGAAAGTTTTAGATGGACAGAGAAATTCAGCAGATAGTGCAGAGCATTTCTCCCTCCTCCCCTGCAGTTTCCCCTACTGTTAACATCTTGCATGACCACCTGTGTTAGTGCGGCTCATTCCTCACAGGTGAGGAGCTGATGCTGCTACAGTGTTCGTAACCAAGTCAGTGGTTTACATTAAGGTTCGCTGTCTCGCTGTCATGTACTTGGATTTTGACAAATGCATAATCTCGTGTATCCACCACGACAGTATCCCACAGAAGAGTTGGATTGCCCTAAAAGTCCCTGTGCTCTACCTCTTCGTCCCTTGCCTCCCAACTCCTGGCAACACTGATCTTTATAGTGTGTCTATACTTTTGCCGTTTCTAGAATGTCGTGTAATTGGAATACATGAAAACTATGGAACAGAGTATATAGCCTTTTCAGGTTGGCTTCTTTCACTTATCAATATGTATTTAAGGGTCCACTATGTCTTTTTGTGGCTTAATAGCTCATTTCTTTTTTTTTCCCCTTTTTGTATATTGAGTTAAAATATACATAACAAAGAAGTGTGCCATCTTAACCATTTTTAAGTGTACACTTCAGTGACATTAAATACATTTACACTATTGTACAGTCATCACCACCATTCATCCCCATAACTCTTATAAATCTGAAACTCTATACCTATTAAGCAATAACTCTCCCTTCTCCCCTCCCCCCAGCCCTTGGCAGCCACCATTCCACTTTGCATCTCTTATGATTTTGACTACTCTCAGTTCCTCGTGTAAGTGGAATCATACAGTATTTGTTTTTTTGTGACTGGCTTATTTCTGTTAGCATAATGTCCCCAAGGTTAATCCATGTGTGGCATATTGCAGAATTTGCTTCCTTTTTAAGGCTGAATAATATTCCATTGTGTGGATATACTACATTTTGTGTATCCATTCATGTGTCAGTGGACACTTGGGTTGCTTCCACATTTTAGCGATTGTGAATAATACTGCTATGAACATGGATGTACAAATATCTCTTCAAGGCTGTGCTTTCAGATCTTTTGGGTGTATATCCAGAAGTGGAATTGCTGGATCACGTGATAATTCTATGTTCAATTTTTTGAGGAACATCCATACTGTTTTCCATAGCGGCTGCACCATTTTACGTTCCTGTCAACAGTGTACCAGGGTTCCAATTTTGCCGCACCCTGGCCAACACTTGTTGTTTTCTGTCTTTTCCATAGCACTCATCTTAGTGGGTGTGAGGTGGTGTCTCATTGTGGTTTTGATTTTCATTTCCCTAATAATTAGTGGTGTTGAGCATCTTTTCATATGCTTATATGCCATTTGTAAGTCTTCTTTGGAGAAATGTCTCTTCAAGTCCTTTGCCCATATTTGAATTGGCTTGTTTTTTAGTTGTTTAGTTTTAGGACTTCTCTGTATATTCTGGATATCAGTCTCTTGTCAGAAACGTGATTTGCAAATATTTTCTCCCTCTCTTGGGTTGCCTTTTTACGCTGTGGACAGTGCCTCTTGATGTACCAACTTATAAAATTTTCATGGAGTCCAATTTGTCCATTGTTTTTCTTTCGTTACCTGTGCCTTTGGTGTCATATCCAAGAAATCATTGCCAAGTCCGGTGTCGTGAAGATTTTGTCCTATGTTTTCTTCTAAGAGTTTTCGTGTTTGAGGTCTTACATTTATGTCCTTGATCCATTTTCAGTTAATTTTTGTATATGGTGTTGGATGGGGTCCAGCTTCAATCTTTTGCATGCGGATATCCAGTTTTCCCAGCACCATTTGTTGAAAAGAAACCTTTCTCCGTTGCGTGGTCTTGGCACCCTTGTGAAAAATCAATTGACCGTATATGTGAGGCTTTGTTTCTCGGCTCCCTATTCTATGCCATTGGTCTCTATGTCTGTCTTTATGCCAATACCATACTGTTGATTACTGTAGCTTTGTAGTAAGTTTTGAAATCAGGAAGTGTGAGTCCTCCAGTTTTGTTCTTTTTCAAGATTGTTTTGGCTATTATGAGTCCCTTGAGATTCCATGTGAATTTTAGGATGGGTTTTTCTATTTCTGCAAAAAACATCATTAGGATTTGGATAGGGATTACATTGAATCTGTAGATTGCTTTGGGTAATATTGACACTTTACCAATAGTAAGCCTTCCAATCCATGAACATGGGATATGTGTCCATTTATGTATGTCTTCTTTAATTTCTTTCTGAAATGTTTTGTAGTTTCTGTGGTGCAAGCCTTTCACCTCCTTGGTTAAGTTAATTCCTAAGCATGTTATTCTTTCTGATACTATTATAAATGAATTGTTTTTGTAATTTCCTTTTCAGAGAGCTCATGGTTCATGTATAGAAATGCAACTGATTTTTGTGTTGACTTTGTATCCTGCTACTTTCCTGAATTCGTGTTAGGTCAAACGGCTTTTTTGTGGAGTCTTTCGTGTTTTCTACATATGAGATGATATCGTCTTCCAACAGAGACCATTTTACTGCTTTCTTTCCAATTTGGAAGCCTTTTATTTATTTATTTTTATTGCCTCATGGTTCTGGCTTGAACTTTCAGTATTGTGTTGAATAGAAGTGGTGAAAGTGGGCATCCTTGCCTTGTTCCTGATCTTAGAGGAAAAGCTTTCAGTCTTCCATCATTGAGTATTATGTTTGCTGTGTGTTTTTCATATATGGCTTTTATTATGGTGAGGCACTTTCCTCCTATTCTAGTTTGTTGAGTGTTTTATCATGAAAGGGTGTTGAATTATGTCAAATGGTTTTTCTGCATCCATTGAGATGGTCATGTTTTTTTCCCCTTCATTTTATTGATGTGGCGTATTACACTGATCGATTTTTGTATGTTGAACTCCCGTTGTATACCAGGAATAAATTTCACTTGGTCGTAGTGTATAATTCTTTTAATATGCTGTTCAATTCAGTTTGCTAGTACTTTGTTGAGGATTTTTTCATCTATGTTCATCGGGGGTAATGGTCTGTAATTTTATTTTCTTTTAGTGTCCTTGTCTAGTGTTGGTATCAGGGTAATGCTGGCGTCATAAAATGAGTTTGGAAGTGTTCCCTCTTTTTCAAATTTGACAGAGCGTAAGAAGGCTTGTTTTTAATACTTCTTTATAGGTTTGGTAGAATTCACCAGTGCAGTCATCTGGTCCTGCGTTGTACTTTGTTGAGAGATTTTTTTTTAGATTTCTTGAAATATTAGTGACATATAACATATGTAAGTTTTCGAGTTCAAGATGATGATTTGTGAAAGGATTACCACAGTATGGTGAGTTAGCACCTCCATTCCCTCCCATAATTAACTTCTTTCTTCTAGTCATCACTTTTTTTTTTTTTTGTTTTGTTTTTCCCCTTTCCTCCCCAAAGCCCCAGTAGATAGTTGTACATCATAGTTGCACATCCCTCTAGTTGCTGTATGTGGGACGCCGCCTCAGCATGGCCAGACTAGCGGTGCGTCGGTGCGCGCCTGGGATCAGAACCCGGGCTGCCAGTAGCGGAGCACGTGCACTTAACCGCCAAGCGACGGGGCTGGCCCCCGTCTAGTCATTACTTTTAAGATCTACTCTCTTAACAACTCTTGAGTATATAATATAGTCTTGTTAATTATGGTCATCATGCTATACATTAGATCCCCAGAACTTATTCATTTCACAGTTAGAAATTTGCGCACTTTGACTCACATCTCCCCATTTCCCCCACCCGCGAGGCCCTGGCAAACACCATTCTAGTCTCTATTCTTTTTTTTTTTTTTTTTTTTTTTGTGAGGAGGACTAGCCCTGAGCTAACATCCGATGCCAATCCTCCCATTTTTTCTTGAGGAAGACTGGCCCTGGGCTAACATCCGTGCCCATCTTCCTCTACTTTATATGGGACGCCGCCACAGCATGCCTTAACAAGTGGTGCGTCGGTGCATGCCCGGGATCCGAACCTGCAAACCCCAGGCTGCCGCAGCAGAGCGCGTGCAGTTAACCACTGCGCCACCGGGCGGCCCCGAGTCTCTATTCCTTTGAGTTGGGCTTTTTTAGATTTCACATATGTGTGAGAACATATAGTATTTATCTTTCTCTGTCTGACTTATATTGCTTAGCATAATGCCTCAAGGTCCATCTATGTTGTCGCAAAATGCAGGATTTCATTCTCTTGGATGGCTAAATAATATTCCATTGTATATTTCATGTATATATACATATATCTCACATTTTCTTTATCTGTTTATCCATTGATGGACACATGGATTGTTTCTATGTCCTCAGTTTGTGAATAATGCTGAAATGAACATGGGGGTGCAGATATCTCTTCAGAATAGTGATTTCAATTCCTTTGGATATACAACCAGAAGTGGAATTGCTCATTTATATAGTATTTCTGTTTTTATTTTTTTCTTTTTTCTTTTTTTTTTTTTTTATAATTTTATTTATTTATTTTTTCCCCCAAAGCCTCAGTAGATAGTTGTATGTCATAGCTGCACATCCTTCCATTTGCTGTATGTGGGACGCAGCCCCAACATGGCCGGAGAAGCAGCGCATCGGTGCGCGCCCGGGATCCGAACCCGGGCCGCCAGCAGCAGAGCCCGCGCACTTAACCGCCAAGCCACAGGGCCGGCCCTGTTTTTATTTTTTTGAGAAAATTCCATATTTTTTTCCATAGTGACTGTAACAATTTACATTCATACCAAAAGTGCACAGGGTTCTCTTTTCTACACAGCCTCACCAACACTTGTTGTCTGTTGTCTCTTTGAGAATAACCATTCTAGCAGGTGTGAGGTGATATCTCATTGTAGTTTTGATTTCGTTTCCCTGATGATGAGTGATTACGAGCATCTTCTCATGTACCTGTTGACCAGTTTTATGTCTTCTTTGGAAAAGTATCTATTCAGGTCTTTGACCATTTTCATATTGTTTCGTTGGTTTCTTTGCTTTTGACTTGTAAGAGTTTCTTATATATTGTGGATATTAACCCCTTTAGTTTGCCGATTGTTTCTTTTGCTGTGCAGAAGCTTTTTAGATTGATGTCATCCCACTTGTTAAGTTTTACATTTGTTGCTTGCACTTTTGATGTTACATCCAAAAAAAATCATTGTCAAGACTGGTTTCATGGGGTTTTTTCTCTATATTTTCTTCTAGTTGTTTCATATTTGCTGTCTTACATTTAAGTCTTTTATTCAATTTGGTATCATTTTTAGAGTGGTGTAAAATAGGGATCCAATTTCATTTGTCTGCATGTGGTTATCCAGTTTTCCCAACACCATTTATTGTAGAAACTATCCATTCCCCATGGAGTCTTCTTAGCTGACTCATCAACTGTTAGCAAACTGTATGTGTGTGGTTTTATTTCTGCGCCCTTGATTCTGTTCTATTGGTCTATGTGTCTCTTTTTATACCTGTATCATACGGTTTTTATTACTATAGATTTGTAATAAAGTTTGAAATGGAATTGTGATGCCTTCAGCT
Organism: Diceros bicornis minor; assembly: GCF_020826845.1. NCBI lineage: Eukaryota > Metazoa > Chordata > Mammalia > Perissodactyla > Rhinocerotidae > Diceros > Diceros bicornis. The sequence goes on from NC_080749.1 coordinate 1,811,009, forward strand.
TTTTCTTTCTCAGCGTTGCATTTGTTATTTGAGGTCTTTTGTGGATCCATGTGAATGTTAGCATTGTTTGTCCTATTTCTGTGAAAAATGCCATGGGAATTTTAATAGGAATTGCATTGAATCTTGAGATGGCATTGGGTAGCATGGACATTTTAACAGTATTAATTCTTCTGATCCACGAACATAAGATATCTTTTCATTTCTTTGTGTCTTTGGTTTCTTTCATCAATTTCTTATAGTTATCAGTGTGTAGACCTTTCACCTTCTTGGTTAAATTTATTTATGAGTATTTTACTATTTTTGATGCTATTGTAAATAGGATGTTTTCTTTATATCTTTTTTAAATAGTTCATTGTTAGTGTACAGAAAGGTAACAGATTTCTATATGTTGATTTTGTCCCCTGCAGCTTGAGTGAATTTGTTTATTAGTCCTAACAGTTTGGGGGGGAGTCCTTAGGTATTTCTCTATATAAAATCATATCATCTGCAAACAGAGACCACTTTGTTTCTCCCTTTCCAATTTGGATGCATTATATTTCTTTCTCTGGCCAAATGTCTCTGGTTAAGACTTGTAGGAGTATGTTGAAGAGTGGTATTGAGACTGGGCACCCTTGTCTTGTTCTTTGTCGTAGCAAGAAAGCTTTCAACCTTTCACTGTTCAATATGATGTTAGCTGTGGGTTTGTCATGTAAACCTTTTATTATGTTCCTTCTGTAACCCTTGATTGAGAGTTTTTATCATGAAGGGGTGTTGAATTTTGTCAAACTGCTTTTTCTGCATCGACTGAGATTATTTTATGATTTTTATTTTTCATTCTATTAATGCGGTGTGTCACATTCATTGATTTGCATCATGTTGAACTTGATCCTGTTGTTTGACCCTTTTTTTGAGTTTACATAGTTTTGTTATAATGTGTCTTGGAGAAGAAAGTTTTAGTTTGAAATTTTAAGGTGACAGATCGACTTCAGGACCTTGGATGTCTAAATCTCTCCCCAGATTTGGGAAGATGTCAGCTGCTATTTTTTTTTCTTTAGATCTTTTTTTTTTTTTTTTTTGTGAGGAAGATCAGCCCTGAGCTAACATCCGGGCTAATCCTACTCTTTTTTTGCTGAGGAAGACTGGCTCTGAGCTGACATCTATTGCCAATCCTCCTCTTTTTTTCCCCAATGCCGCAGTAGATAGTTGCATGTCGTAGTTGCACATCCTTCTAGTTGCTGTATGTGGGATGCGGCCTCAGCATGGCCGGACAAACGGTGTGTCAATGCGCACCCGGGATCCGAACCCGGGCCGCCGGTAGCGGAGCACACGCATTTAACTGCTAAGCCCTGGGGCCGGCCCAGCTGCTATTTTTTTAAGTAAACTTTCTTTTCCTTTCTCCTTGTCTTCTCCTCTGGTACTTTAATAATGCTTATCTGTTTCTTTTCACGGTATCCCGTAATTCACACTGCCTTTCCCCGTTCCCATCCATTCCTTTTTTACTTTTTGCTTCTTTGACTGGATGATTTCAAATGACACATCTTCTAGTTCACTAATTATTTCTTGTACATGGTTGAATCTGATTTTGAAGCTTGCTATTGAATTTTTCAGTTCAGTCATTTTGTTCTTCAACTCTAGAATTTCTGTTTGTTTTTCCTTAAAGATTTCTGTTTCTATGTTGAACTTCTCACTTGCTCATGCACTGTTTCCTTCTTTCATTTAGTAGTCTATCTGTGTTTCCTTATAGTTTTATGAATTTCTCAAAGAGGGTTGCTCTGAAGCCTTTGTCACATAGTTCCTATATCTCCATTTCTTGGTCGGTCATTGGAGTTTTATTCTTTTTCTTTGGTGGTATCATGGGTCTTTGAGTATTCATGATCCTTGTGGCCTCCATTGGTGTCTGCAAATTTGAAGAAGTAGGCACCTCTTCCACTCTTTACAGACTGGCTTTAGCAAACCAAAGCCTTCACAGTCAGCCCATCTAGGGGTCCTGGGTAGGCCATCTGGTGGTGTCCAGGGGCAGGCTTGCTGCTGGAGTCCTTGGGCAGCCTGGTACTGGGGTGAGTGGAGAGCTTGGGTCCACAGTATTGTGTCTGGCCCTGGGCACAGCTGGGACCCTGAGTTCATGCGTAGCTCCACTGGCGCCTGGTTTGGCAGGTCCTGCTTGAGAGCCTACAGCCACAGGAGTCATCCAGGGCCATGGGAGTTGGCCAGTGCTGAGATGACCTGAGAGCCTTGGTTCACGGGAGCCTGCCAGGACCCTGGCGCCATGAGAGACAGCTTGTGCTGGGGGAGGCCAGAAGTCTGGATTCCTGGGAGCCTTCTGGGGGCCTGGGGCCACAGGAGCTGCCTGAGGCTGCAGAAGCCAGCAGGCACTGGATCAAGATGGAAGCCTGGGTTCATGGGAGCCTGCTGGTGCCTGGTGCCATGGGAGCTGCCTAGGGCTGCCTGAGTCAGCAAGCACCTGGGTGAGCGGGGGGCCTGGTTTTGTGGGAGCCTGCCAGGAGCCTGGTTCCATGAGAGCTGTCTACAGCTGCTGGAACTGGCAGGTGGTGTGGTGAGCCATGGGCCTGAGTTCCCAGTAGCCCCGAGGGAGCCTGATGCCATGGAATCTACCTGGGGTTGCTGGAGCCGGTAAGTGCTGCAGTGACCTGGGGTCCTGGGTTTGTGGGAGCCCACTGCGTGCCCTGTTGCGGAAGCTGCCTCTGGCTGTGGGTGCTGCCTGTGGCTGCCTGGAGTAGGCAGGAACTTGGGTGAGCCAGGGTCTGGATTCACCAGAGCCCACCAGGAGCCTGGTGCCAAGGACACCACTTGAGGTCACAGGAGCCACCTTGGGCTGTTGAAGATGGCAGCCCCTAGGCTGAGATGGGGGCCTGGGTTCCCAGGAGCCTGGTGGGAGCCTGGTGTCAGGGATGCTGCTTGGGGCCGCCAGAGCTGGCATGCTCCAGGGTGAGCCAGGGGCCTGGATTTGCAGAAGCCTGCAGGGAGCCAGCTAGGTCCACGGGAGTCAGCCTGGGGCTGGGGCAGGCTGGCTCAGGGGTCTGTGGTGAAGTCAGGCATTCACTTTACACTCCTCTCGTTGGGAGGTGTTTGATTACTGATTCAGTCTGCTTGTTTGTTACTGGTCTGTTCAAGATTTCTGTTTCTCCATGATTTAGCCTTCATAGGTTGTTTCTAGGAATTTATCTATTTTGTCTAGGTTACCCAATTTGTGAGTGTACACTAGTTCAGAATAGTCTCTTCTGATCTTTTTCTTTCTGAAGCATCAGTTGTAATGCCGCCTCTTTCATTTCTGATTTACTTTATTTGAGTCATCTCTCTTCTTTTTCCTCGATATTCTATCTAAGGGTTTGTCAATTTTATTTTTTTCCAAAAAATCAACTCTTACTTTTATTGATCTTTCATACTCTCTTTCATTTTTTCCCTCTCTCTTCTTGGTGACTTCCATCCTTCTGCTAACTTTGGGTTTCATTTTTTTTTTTTCTAATGCTGTGCGTTGTAAGTCAGGTTGTTTCTTTGACATCTTTCTTCTCTTATAATGTACAAAATTATCACTACAAACTTTGCTCTTAGTACTACTTTTGCTGCATCCTGTAAGTTTTGGTGTTTTTATTTTTTCTTTTTGTATGTCTGGAGCTATTTTCTAATGTCCCTTTTGATTTCTTCTTTGATCTAGTGGCTGTTTAAGAGTTTGTTGTTGAATTTCCATGTATTATGAATATTCCAGTTTTCTTTCTGTTATTGACTTCTAGTTTCATGCCATTGTATTTGGAAAAGATACTCGGTATGGTTTCAGTCTTCTTAATTTTGTTAAGACTTGTTTTGTGACCTAACACTTGATCTGTTCTGGAAAATAGTCCGTGTGCCCTTGAGAAGAGAGTGCGTTTTGTTGCTGTTCAGTAAAATGTTCTGTGTATGTCTGATAGGTCCATTAATGTTTTCATGTCTGCTGTTTCCTGATTTTCTGTCTGGATATTCTATCCATTGTTAAAAGTGGGGTACTGATGTGTTCTCTATTTGCAAGTTATGTAACTGAGAAGGCTCTAATATTGAGACTATATAAAGATCTCTTAGAACTCAATTATAAGAAACAAAGAAGCCAATGAAAATGGGTAACCAACTGGAATAGACATGTCTCCAGGAGATACACAGATGGCCAATAAGCACTAGGTAGATGCTCAGTATCATAAATTATTAGGAAAATGCAAATTCAAAGGATAGTGTGATACTATTTCACGCTCAAAATGAAGGCTATACTCAACATAATGGAAAATAACAAGTGTTGATAAAGATGTGGAGAAAGGGAAACCCACATAACATTACTGGTGGGAAAGTAAAATGATGCAGCCACTGCAGAAAACAGCTTGGCATTTTTTAAAATCTTAAACCTAGAATTACCATTAACCTGGAGAGTCACATGGTAGGTATGTCCAAAAGAGCATTGGAAACATATGTTCAAAAAAAAACTTGTCCATGGACATTCAAAGCAACATTATTCACAATGGTCTAAAGGTGAAACAAACCCAAATTTCTATCCAGTTATGACTGCATAAACCAAATGTGGCCTATTCATAATATAGGATATTATAGAGCCATAGAAAGGAATAAGGTACTGCTACATGCTCAGCCATGGATGAACCTTGAAACGTGTGCTCACTGAAGCCGTCCACAAAGGCCACAGATAGCATGATGCCATTTGAATGCACTGTCCAGAATAGGCAAATCCATAGGGGGAGAAAACAGATGAGTTGTTTCCATGGGCTTGGGTTAGGAGAAAATAGTGCGAATGAGTATGGGTTTGTTTGAGGGTGTTGAAAATGTTCTGGAATTAGAGAGTGGTGATAGCCACACGACATAATCATTGTACTAAAAGCCATTGAACTGTATACTTTAAAATGCTCTCAACGGTGTATTCTGTGTTAAGCAGATTTTCCTCGATAAAAATTTTAAAGTTTTTAAATTAATCAGGGTATTGATTAATTTTAATTTAGTTAATTTTAAGTTGGTTGGGGTATTTAATAAGGGTAATTAAGGGAGTTATTAGGGGTAGGGCATGTTGTAGCCAAAAGAGTAAACGTCCGATGAGGGCTATAGAAACAAGTCCTATGATTGTACAAGCAACAGTGTAAAATCCAGTCCATTTCCATCGTCCCCAACTTGGAGGGACCAGCCATGAAAGTAGGTCAGTGATCTCAGGGGCCTTGGGTATCTGTTCAAGATGTGGGTAATATTATGCAATATTTTAACCTCTTGGGCCATCTGGTGGTGGTAGGTTTGGACTTGTGTGTTGATGTACATTCAGCAAGTGGTTCCAGGAAAGGCACAAACCCCTCCTTCCTTAGCTGGTATATACACTCTAGGGCCAGGCTGTTTTCTAAAACCATTTAGACAAGAGACTCATGAGACTGTTGTACAAGGGCTAGGATAGGGTCTTACGGAGTTGTAGTCCATGTTGGGTTAAGGTTGTCGATACTTCTTGGTTGCCTCAGTTACCTGATTTTGTGTGGGTAGGGCCACCGCACCTGTGCCCAGTCCAGTCAGTCAGTCCTAGTAGAAGTGAACACCCAGTGCTATAAGACTGACAGTGTCTATATGGGTTGGTGGTAACCAGTCAGGGCAGGAAACTCAGGGGAAGTTTCCTGCGACCTGAGGGAAGCAGGCTGAGAGACAGACAATGATGTATTGCAGAATGTAGCCTGGAGAAAGCTGCTCAGAGGGCTGGGGAAGAGAGACGCTCACTGGGTGAGAGCCTTGTGATATCAGCCCACAGTGAAACCCAAAAGTGGATGCTCCTGGTGTCAAATATTCCTTAGGTGTCTTGGAGGTAAAATCAGTAATTTGCACCCATTCACTGGTTACCTGTGCTATATGATTTCAGGGGGTATGGTTAAAGTGTTTGTGGGCCGAGGGATGTTTGTGCCTGGGCACAAAATCACCAAGGTGGCCTCGAAGGCTACCCCAAAATGACCCCTCAAGGAGCAGTTGGGGCAGAAAGTGGGTGGAGCATTTTGAAGGAAGCCTGGGGCAAAGATGATGTTGTTCGATGGAGTTGGCTACAACTGAGTCTCTCCGCAGGGTAAGCACATCAGCTGGGGTACAGTAGGTGATTGGAGGCCAAGTGACAGACCCTGCAACTCCTGATTCCCAGTGCACGGGCAGCCCTCTCAGCCCATTGGACATAAATGGTGGTGGTGTTTGTGAAGCATCTGGCTGGCAGTGTGGAAGGTATAGGGGACGTGTGGTGGGAGACGTCATGATACTGTCGGGAGGAGCTGTGTGTGAGATTACGGTGTTGAGGGGGAAGGACTGGAGGCAGGTGCAGTGGGTGTGTGACCAACAATGGTCAGTGAAGGGACAGCTAGGGGGTAACTGGGGAAAGCAGGGACCAGCAGAAGTCATGTGTTTAAAACAAGACACCAGGCCCAAATGGAGCCGCTTAGGCTAAGCCCCACGTCAACAAGCTGAGACTTAATTAGACTTTTGGCCCTCCCAGGAATGAAATCTTAAACCAGTCAGTGGGGAATCGCCTGATGAGCAGCAGGTAGGTCATCTTCCTGATGGAGCCCTGCCATCCCCTAAAGGAAGGTAACCTTGCAGTAACCAACCCGCTGTTGTGTCTAGTGTAACTTCCTTGTTCTTGCTCCCTTCTGCCTATAAAAGTCCTTCATGTTTTCCAGCTCCTTGGAGCTCCTTTCTCTCTGCTAGACTGGATGCTGCCTGATTCATGAATTGTTGAATAAAGCCAATAAGATGTTTAAAATTTACTCAGTTAAATTTTGTTTTGTAACAGTTTGGTGGCAGCAGTGGGATTCAAAGGACTCATCTGATGGCTTCGGAGATGAGAAACACAGGCATTGGTACCCGCAAAACCTTTGAGTTCTCCATCTTTTTCGCTGTTTCCGAGGGCCATGGGTAAGTTCCTCTCGGATCTGAGATCCACTGTCTTTGTGTTGAGCTCCCGATCTAACTGGCTTTCCAGTCCAGGGTCAATGGGTCAGTCTAGACTGACAAGATGCTCTAAGAGAGCATCAGTCTTAGCCCTTGGTTAGTCCACAGTCCCCATTTGTTGGAGTCTGCTGGTTGAGTCTGCAGGCCCCTTGTGTTAGGGTCTGCTAGTTCAGTCCGTGGTTCTTGCTAATGGAGAGGAGTGGAAGAAATGTGTGCTCCATGCACACCCAGTCCTTGAAAACTTACCACGTGCATTTTACATGCATTTTGCCTTCTGTTGACTGTCGATGGGTTCTAAGGAAATGGTGAAGGCACAGTGAGGAGGAATTGTGGGTTTCTGCATGACTACCTCGAGCACTCGTCAACCTGAACAACCGCCCGGCGCTACCAGAACTGAAAGACATCCCATCACCATGGATTGGAAGACTCCTTATTGTGACGGTGTCAACATTGTCCAAAGAGATCAACAAATGCAGTGCAGTCCTTATCAAAATCTCAAGGACATTTTGTACTGAAATAGAAAAAAACCCATCCAAAAATTCTTATGGAATCTCAAGTAAGTTCAGATACCCAAAACAATCTTGAAAGGAGTTACTAAGTTGGAGGACTCATTCTTTCCTGATTGAAAACTTACTACAAATCTACAATATCGAAACAACATTGTCATGGCATAAAGACAGACATGTTGACCAATGGAAACAGAATTGAGAGCCCAGAAATTAACCCTCACCCATATGACCAAATGATGTTTGACAAGGGCGCGAAGATTATTCAATGGGGAAAAGACAGTCTTTTCAACAACTTGTGCTGGAAAAAGTGTATATCTACATGCAAAAGAATCAACTTGGACCCTTATCTAACACCATATACAAAGCTTAATTCCCAGTGGATCAAAGACCTAAATGTAAGACTATAATAGCCTTAGAAGAAAACATAAGACAAAACTTGACAAAATAGGATTTGGCAATGATTTCATGGATATGACACCCAAGGAGCAGGCAATAAAATAAGAAGATACACATGCTGGACTTCATGAATATTAAAAAGTTTTGTGCCTCAAAAGACATTATCAACAGAGTAAAAGCACAACCCACAGGATGGGAGACCATATTTGCAAACCATGTATCTGACAAGGGCTTACTATCCAGAATAAATAGGGAACTCCTAAACTCAACAATAAAAAACAAACAACCCAAATGAGAAATGAACAAAGTACTTGAATAGACATTTCCTCAAAGAAGATCTGCAAGTGACCGATAAGCATATGAAAAGATGCCCAACATCAGTAATCATTAGGGAAATGCAAAGCAGAAACACAGTGAGAGACCACCTCACATTCATTAGGATGACATCTATCAAAAAAAGAAGAAAAAGAGTAGAACCAGTGTTGGCCAAGATGTGGAGAAGTTGGAACCCTTGTGCACTGTGGTAGGAATATAAAATATATAGTTGCTGTAAAAGTCAGTATAACAATTCCTAAAAAAAATTAAAAATATAATTATATAGGATCCAGCAATTCCACTTGTGGGCATATACCCCCGCCCAAAACAGTTGAAAGCATGTTCTCAAAGACATATTTCAGCACCCATGTTCATAGCATCATTATTCACAACAGCTAAAACATGGAAGCCACCCAAGTATTGTAACCGAGGAAGGGCTCGCTGCCCAATGCACCCCTTAAGCCAAACATGGGATACCCCCTCTTGTAGAAGGGAAAAAGCTTTATTACGTGGTTGGCCAGCAAGGAGGCAGGAGACAAAGGTTAAATCTTTCTCCCCAATGGGCTGTTGAAAAGGGCTTTTTAAGGGCAAAGCAGCAGGTGCAGGAAGGTTGGGGGCAGTCCTAGGCATTTTGTGCAAGCGCAGAAAATGTTCATGTTCTGTCATACATCCCCCGTTCAAAAGGCGGTGTCCTTAACATCATCGACAGGGGAGTTCTTGGCCCCCCAGGTCATCCTCCAGTCACTTGTGCACTCGTGGTTTGAGTCTTGCCAGCCATCTTGTGGTCTCATTGGCTCAAACCAGTTGAAACTCGCTCAAGGAGCAAAAACGGAGTTTCTGAAAAACAACTCACGGCCCAAGATTAGATCCTTAGTAAACATCATATGAGACGTGGCTTAAGAAAGGAGTCTCCAGGGGACAGTTGATAAAAATCGGGCTGGGGCCCCATTTTATTTTGGGCTTGCTTTTGGGCCCGGTTATGGTTTCTGTCCAGGGTTGTATGGATAAGCAAAATGTGGAATATATGTACAATGGCATATTATTCATCCTTAAAAAAGGAAGGAAATTCTAAGATATGGCACACCGTGGATGAACCTTCATGATATTACTCTAAATGAAATAAGCCAGTCACAAAAATACAACCTTGTGTGATTTCCCTTCTATGAGGTTCCTGAAATCGCTAGATTCAGAGAGACAGAAAGTAGAATGGTGTTTGCCAGGGGCTGGGAGGAGGAGGAATGGGGGGTTATTCATGAATGGGTATAGAGTTTCAGTTTTGCAAGATGAGAAGAGTTCTGAAGATGGATTGTGGTGATGATTGCACAGCAATATTAATGTCTTCAATACACTTAAAGCATACTTAATGTATCTATGGGGCCTGATGACTTGTCCTGGCCGAGCACATGCTTGTGCTGTTGCACATCTTACCCCTCACTGTACAGTTGGCAAACTGGCCCAGGAAGAGGCAGGTACTGGCCCAGACCACAGGAGGTGGTCAGGGTCCCGAAGACTAGAGAGAGCTCCAGCTTCCTTGGCCAAGGCTCCACCCCTTCCCTCAGGTTTCCTTTGGCAATGAGAGGCATTAAGATCCTAGGGGATTGCTGCCCACCCCTCTCCATATGGGGTCATTTTCCCCTCATCATCGCATGTGCACAGGCACAGCCACTCTCACTGACGTCTCATGTGGGGACCATGGAGGTGCAAGTCAAGAAAGAGCCGACACCGGGGAAGTGACAAGAGGCAGGAGGGAGAGAGGTTGCAGGCAGCTCTCCCACGGGGCAGTAACATCCGTTCTCCTAGATACGTGTCCCGGGGCGCAGAGATGGGCAGAGGAATGTGTAAGGTTCCTAGGTTTCTACCTGTTCCAGACCCATCCCTGGCCCAGCCTGGGGAGCACAGGACTGGGGTCCTGCAGTCCATCTCTGTGGGCACCCAGAACTGTGATGAGCCCATCCTCCCCTAGTGTAGGCATTGGGAAGAGGAGAGAAGACCTCAGTGATGGTCCTCCTGTATAAAGTGGAGTGCATCCAGTGGGTGACTCCAAGTGTTCCATGCACTCACAACATGTCTGTTGGACTGGGTTCTCTGTCGATGACCTACTGTGCTCTGAAACCCTGAGTAAACGCTTTCCAGCCCCTGGAGATCCTTTAGAACTGAGGCGGCTTGGGGGTTTGGAAACATGAGAACTGTGGATAAGGAAGAAGATGCCAGAGCACTGGACACCAAGTCCAGAGTCCAGGGAGAAGAGTAATTCTTGTGGGAACCTCAAGGTCCTCATCTGGAGGTAGGGGGAATCATTGTCCTGGTTGAGGTTAGGATGCCTCAGGAGTGAAGAGGACACCTGGTGGGGGACAGCAAGAGTGGGGGAAAGTAGGCTCCCGAGATTGCTCCCACTCCCTCGAAGCCAACAGGTCCTGCTCCTTTAAGCCTGGGACCCTGGAGAGCCTCTGCTTTGAGGACACCTGGAGAAAGTTTCCTTTCTGTTTGATGGAGTGCCTCCCTGGGTTGCAGTGGTAGTGCTGGACATCAGGGGGTGGGCAGCCTCTTGTGTCAGTGGTGGCCAGTGAGTTTTTTGATTTTTTTCTTTTCCGGTTGTATTGAGATATACTTGATATACAGCACTGTGCAAGTTAACACTGCTGTGTGGTATATTTGAAAGTTGCTAAGAGAGTAGATGCTAAAATTTCTCATCCCCAGGAGAAAATGTTTTATTTCTGTTTGGTGATTGATGTGAACTAAACTTATTTTGGTAACCATTACATAATATATATACATCAAGTCCTTCTGCTGTAAACCTGGAATTTACACAGTGTCCACTGAACTTTGCTAGAGCTCCTGGAGCAGTGATGAATCAAACAGAAGTATTTCTGGCTGTTCCCCTGCCTCAGAAACAACTTGTACCTCCTATTACTAGTGTTCATCTCCACAATCAAAGTTGGTCATAAGCAGGGGGAGGGGTGCAAGAGCTTCCCATGTACTCATTCAGCAGCTGTGCACTGAGCACTCACCCTGTGCCGGGTGCCCTGGTGGGCCGAAGTGCAGGATGAAAATGACCAAGTGGTCCCTGCCTGCCAAGAGCTCACAATCTAGAGGGGAAAGGGACAAAAGCAAAGACATGAGAAAGAAAAGAGCAAGTGCTGTAGAGAAACACAGCAGGGGGTTGTGAGGGAGGGCTGGGGGTCACTGGTAGGAGGGTCTGAAAGGCCTCACTGGGGTGACATTTGCTGGGACCAGAATGACAGGGGGGAGCCAGCCCTGCACGAGCCTGGTAGCAGTGTGTCAGGGAGAAGGTGCGACTGATGCAGAGTCTTGCAGGCAGGAGTGAGTTTGGCCAGAAGAGGTTAGAAAGGTGGCCAGTGTGGCTGGAGGGAGCCTGGGAGGAGAGAACAGGAGCTGGGGTGGAAGGTAGGGCCAGGGCCTGGTGGGCTGTGTCAGTTACCTTTCCCTCTCTGACTTCATTGCCGCAACCTTGCATTTCAAAACTACAAATGTTGAGTATCTCACAATTTGTGTGGATCAGCAATCAGGCACGTTTTAGCTGGGTGCCTCTGCCTCAATGAGTTTAACAGGTTCGGGCTGTGGCCTCAACTGAGGCTCGACGGGGGGAGGACTGGCCCCCAAGTTCACTCTCAGCCTTCAGGGTTCAGTTTGGACAGAGAGCCTGAGTTCCCTTCTGTCTGTTGGCCTGGGCACTTCCTTGCTTCTCTCCTCGATGGGCCTCCACATTGGGCAGCCCCAAAACACCAGTATTTGATTCCTCAGTTCCAGGGATTCAACAGAGTGAGAGAGAGACACGGAGTAAGAGGAAGTGAGAGACTTTTTTAGTTAAAATCTAGACAAGACATCTTGTCACCTTGGCTGTTATTATGTTCAGAAGCCAGGGACTAACCACTTAGTGGTTCCACGGGGAGGTGTATAACATGGGTGGGGCTTACTGGGTACCACTCTGGAGGCTGTGCACCTCATAGGCCAAGATGAGGCACTTGGGTCTGATTCTACATAAAGCAGCAAACAATTGAATGGTTTTATGCCACAGTATGGCAATATCTGAATTTCCATTAGTTTCAACCCCCTCATGATGCTGACCTGAAAATGAGGCCAAGTTGGATGTGACTGTCCCAATATCACATTCCTGGAACCCAGGCCTGTTTTGAGTGGTGGTCTGTGCTGCGTGTCACCCCTCATTATTATTCTTCCATCTCTAAGTTTGCGCCTTAGGTACATGTGACACCAGCCCACAGGGGTAATAGATATTATCTCATATACACTGGGTGACATCCCTAGGAAGTAGATTCTAGCCTGATCCCCATGGTACAGGTTTGGAGACTGGGGAGGACCTGAGAGGCACAGTGACTTTCCCAGGATGCAGAACTGGTAAGAAAAAGGAGGTCTGCATTCATTTCTGTCTCCTCAAAGCTAGGACCCTAGTGAGGTTTCCAGGGAGCTGTGGCTAGGGCTGTGTGGGCTCCTTGTGTACAGTTCAGGAGATGACATGGGGGAGGAGGGTGAGCAGCCCGGGGGCAGGGAGAAGCTCTGGGCAAGTCTGATTGAGGGAAGGGGCCCAGGTAATGGAATCTTGAAAAATGGCCTCACTTCTTTGGTCATAGACCTCAACAGATCTTAGAACTCTGGTAACCAGGCACCCATAGACCCCCATCCAGCTCACTTGACTGGCGACGGTCAACAGACAAAGATGTTTAGTTGTTGTGTCCTGATTTTTGGAAGATCTGGGCTCAAAAAAGCCCAGAAAGAGAATCTTTTTCGTCGTTGCCGACATTGGCTCAGCCCTCTTCCCCGATGCCTCTGGGCATCTGGCAGGAGGCAGCGAAAGGTAACAACGGGGCAGCCCAGGAAAGGCTAGAGCATGCCAGGACACAACTGTGGTCCCACCTGATCAGCCCCACACTCCTTGCCCCTCTTCGTGTGTGTGTGTGTCTGTGTGTGTGTGTGTGTGTGTGCATGTGTCTGTGTGGAGGGGGGAAGGCAGGGCATGAGGGGTGGGTCATTCCTAGGCAGGAGCTGGTAGTTAGGTGTCGGAAGCCTGGTGGGTCTGTCATGTTCATACAGGGTCATGGCTGACAGCGTGAGAAGGTGAGCTCCTCTACTCATATGTTACCGAGCCCTAGAGGTTTCATCTCTTTCCTTCCCTGACCACAGTTCTTTGCAGTGATGCCCCTCTGTGCCTGAACTGAGGAGCAGACTTTCTCTTGGGGGTCGGCCCCAGTGGCAGTGTGCAGGCAGCCCCTGATTCCTTCTGGCCCAGCACCCGGGCAGTCTTTGCAGAACTCCACTCAGGAGGTCGTCGAGGAGCTGCCCAATGGTTTCGACTCCACCAACTCACTAGACAAGGGGCAGGTGCACGAGGCCACCTGCACCATCCAGTGCTGCTCTGAGATGAGAGCAGGAGCAGAGGGTCTCCACACTCAGGACCTTGAGACGCCGGGCTTGGACCAGAACTAGGGCGGGGCCAGACTGGGGCTGTCCCTTTTTCAAGCTAAAGGGGATGTACATGCAGGTCACCTTGCCTGGTTCGGAGCTGAGCTGCCGTGACCCTCTTTCCCTTGCCCGGTGTGAGCTTCTGGAGGCCACTGAGGCAGAGCCAGAGGGTAAAGGGGACTGCAGGCTGGGTATTCCCGGAAGGGAAGTGGGATCTTTCCTGTGTTTAGAAGGACACATGGAAAGTCAGCTATGTGGGTGAACCTTTCCCTTTATCCCACTGCAGCGCCAGCTGCAGAGCTCCAGCCGGCGGCAGAAGCAGGGCAGTGGACAGTGGTGGAGGTAGAGCTGGCTCCAGCTCCGTCAATACCACCCCCTCTAGCGCTGGAGCCAGCGTCCCCTCCCTCAGCAGTGTTGGAGCTGGAGCAAGGGCCCACGTCGGCTCCAGCAGGAGTGGGAGCTGCTGAGCTGGAGTCACCTGGACCATCACTTCTAGTGGGAAGTCCATCTCCACCTGTGGCCATTAAGGAGGGTGAGAAGAAGCCTAACCTCACGGCCTTCCCTCCTAAGCTGGTGGCAGAGCAGTTGACCGTGATGGATGTGGTGAGCAGCTGGGCTCTCAGGGCAGAGGGGCAGGCCTTCCCTCTGCTGTCAGTGCCCCAGACCTGATCCGGACTCCTATGACCTGGGCCCAAATCCTGGCGCTCCCCCTTACCAACCGTACGACCTGGGCAACTTTCTGAACCCCCAAGGCTTTGCTGTCCACCTGCAGACCGTAGAGGTGGATACTAACAGGACCTGCTGCACAGAGTGGCTGTGCCGGCTCCATGAGGTAGAAGAGACGGAAAGCTGCGCGGGGCCTGGCCCATCAGTGGGGGAGGGGAACTCACTGTGTGCAGCCAGGTCCCTGGTGGCCCAACCGGCTGCTCAGGAGGCTCAACAGCCTCAGCATTTATTAGAGACCTGATGTGTACTTCACTACAAGGGAGACAGACAGAGCCTGTGGTTGTAGCTGCCGCAGGGGAATGTGCATCAGAATCGGAGTGGGACCAGAGGGGGCATCAGGGTGGTGGAAGATGCCCCCTTGGGATGAGCCTAGTTGAGCCACCGTCTGGAGCTTGGAGTTAGCCAGGACGGGCTGGGTGCAAATGCCCCCTCCCTTCCCTGCCAGTATTGGGTCCTGGGTCATCCTGTGCTGGGTGCCCGCAGTGGACAGAGAAGAAAACCCAGGGACTCTCACAAGGCTCAGACCACATCCTGAGCTTCCTGAGCTCCAGCTCTAAACCGTGACCCCTGTGTGGCACTTTGGGGGCGGTAGACACAGAGCTGGGGTGTGGCAGGGCTGGGTGACACTCCCCCTGTTCCCCAGGAGCTCTTCCGGAAGGTGGTGCCCTCTCAGTGCCTGGGCTCCACCTGGGGCAAGAGGAACAAGCCCGGCAATGAGCACCTGGCACCCACCGTCCAGGCCACCGTCGACCACTTCAGAAGGGTGGTCAGCCTCGTCGTCACCACCTGCCTCGGGGACCCGAGCATGACGGCCCAGGACAGGGTGGGGGTGGTGGAGCACTGGATCCAGGTGGCCCAGGTGTGCTGCGGGAGGCCCAGTGGAGCCCATCTCTGGAGCCTTGGGAACGGCCTCTCCACCTTTATCAGCTCCCAGGATTGCAGTGTGTGGTCTAAGCCCCTGCACAGTCCCTAGGCCCTTCCTGCCAGGGCCCGCTGACCTTGACTCCAGGTCCCAGTGGGAGGATGCTCACTTCCTCCCTGGCTCCTTCCCTGGGTTGAGCTAAAATCCTCCTCCCTGTGAGTGTTACTCTCTGGGTCCTAAATGTGCCCTTCTGGGGCTCTCTGAGAATCTGTCTCATCCAGGAGGGGAGATTTAAATAGAAGGGGACTGAAGCTAGAGCACGCAGGTCTCCAGCGCCCCACCTCACAGCTCATTCTCTTCCCTTCCCCAGGAGTGCGAGATCCTGAAGAACTTCTCCTCGCTCCGCGCTGTCATCTCTGCTCTGCAGAAAACCTCCATAAGCCACCTGAAGAACACGTGGGCGGATGTTTCCCGGTGGGTAGGCCCCTCTCCATAGGAGGATCAGGGTGGATGGGGGATCTCTCGTATGTCTGCCATTGCCCCCTCAGTCACGTGGGAACTCCTGGGAGGCAGCAAATGCTGGGGACAGGGCCTGGGCCTCGGTGAGGGGTCTCTAAGCCTCCCTGGGTCCTTAGTGCACCAGTTCTGCTTCAGGACTCAGTTTCCCTAAATGCCAGGGTTGAGCCACATTGGAGATTTTCAAGTGTTTATGGCAACAGAACTCTAGGCCCAGTTGAAACTCAAAGTGGTCAAAACAGAGGTGCTCTGTAGAGCTGGGGAATGGAGACCCCAGTGACCAACAGGAGAGCCCCCGCCCAGTCCCACGAGACCTTAGCGCTCAGAGGAGCCCAGTGAGAACACTCCTCCAGGCAGGTTGCATCTCTTGGGTTTGCAAAGAAAAGGGATTTGCACTCAGACCCCTCACATTATCCCCCAATTTATCCTTCCTTCTTTCCACTCCCCTCAGGGAGGGCTCGGAAAAACTTAAGGAGCTCTATAGCCATGACAAGTCCTTGAGAAGAGAATTGATGACCAAGATAGAGTGGAGGCTGGACGTCTGGAAAGAGAGGAGGGGCGAGGGAGAAAGGGGGACTGGGCAGGCTGTGGTTTGATAGTTTCTCACTTGAACGTTCTCTGAAACATTCCCGTCTGTCTTGTCCAGATTAACAAGCAGAGGGATCTGTTTGGTCCACGGGCGGGTGGGGTGCCGTTGTGGGCACGAGGACCCCCTGGTCCTGGGACTCGGTGGTGTTGGCTGGGCTGTTCCAGGAGGAGTTGCCGAGCTGGCACCATCAGCAGGTCTCTGGCTTCCAAGCACGTCCATCCTGCTGGATGTAGCTTCTTCCAGGCTGTTGGGTGGTTGGGGTGGGTTTAGCCCTCAGCCTAAACCTGTCCTCAAGAAGCCAGGCCCCTGCTGCTCCTTGTGTCTTCACCATGTCTCCAAGGGGAGGCCACCCTGCCTGCCCCAGGTTCGGGCATGGCAGGGGATTCCCGTGGCCCAGGTGGACAAACAGGCTGCTCAGCCTTGGTTCTGAACATCTGGACCAGAGACAGATGTGTGTGCATTCTGGGACCCCCTCCGGAACCCCTAGAGCAGTCACTGGAGCCAACCACAGGAGTCTCACCTGAGTGCCCAGTTGGCAATGACATATGCCCCAGGTGGCTTATGTGAAGCGTCTAGGCAACTGACAGATTCTTAGTGGATCTTTCTGAAAGGACGTTGGGAGCTTCATGTAAACGAGGAAGCAAAGCTTCCTGTCACCCCCTTCCCTGTTGATCGGAGATGGCACCTTGGGAGTCCAGTTCCTGAGTGGATAAAGAAAGAGTTCAGTGCAGGGGAATGTCCTGAGGGGTTCCTTGGGGAGGAGTAGGCTTTTGCACGGCCTCTGTCCCAGCTTGGGGGCCAGACACTCCATGGGACTGGGGCAGGCAAGAGCCACTCAACCGGACTCCCAAGACACCTCATCTTCTCCATCCACAGCTCGGCCCAGGACCACGCTTTGAGAGCTCAGGGGACAGTACTGTGGTCAGTGGTGGGGCGGGGGTTAGGTGAGGACGTTGGAACTGGGCCTCTGGCTGGGAGGGGCAAGCGGCCTCTCCTCTGTGGGCCCCTGAGCAACTCACTGCCCCTGTTTGGGCCTCTGCCTCCTCATCTCGGAAGTGGAGGGATGGTGATTGTGTGGTGCAGGCCTCATACGGTGGTGATGAGATAAGAAGGAGGAAAGGAATGTGGGAGCTTTCTGCCTGCTCCACACGGAGGGGTGAGGGCGAGGACAACGATGGCAGTCATATGCCACTGAGTCCTCAGGAGAACCTCTGAGGTAGCTGGAGTTCTCACACTTTCCAGATGAGGAAACAGGCTCGGGGAGGCCAGGCCACAGGCCCAAGCTCACACCTAGAGTGCGAGTTGGAGCTGGGTTTGTTCTAGAATCACAAGACCTTGGAGGATGGAGTGGCATTGGTACTAGTTGACTCAAGTCAGATGTCCAGGGTCGGAGGCCAGTGGTGCTGGAGAGAAATGGGGTGAGGGGAGTATGGCCTGCTGACACTGTCCTCGACCCTGGCAGGAGGGGCCCTCCACGTTTGCCCCCCCGGAGATCATCCCCCAGAGAGTGCAGGAGAAACAGCAGCAGCAGCAGGTGAGTGTGCCTGTGGGGGTGGGACTCTGCCCTCCCAGCTGGGGGCCTCAAATCAAGAGAGGAGGGCCCTTCCTCCTGGTGCCACAGTGCCTGAGTCCCCCAGTATAAGTGACCAGGAGTGGGGCCTGGAAGAGCTGGTGCAGGATGGGTTGTGGGGAGGCCCAGGGACCGCATACCCTGTGATTTGCCAGAAGCCAGCCCTGGGAGGTGAGGAGGAGGAGTATGGGTATTCTTGCGGTGTGAAGGGAGGAGGAATTGAGGGGAGTCTGCTAAGGGTCCTAGGCTGCTCCCCGTGGGAACCCTGGGTTGGGCCAGGAGGCTGAGGGTGAGGACTTTTCAGGGGAGGGTCTGCACAGGGACGACTTGAGAGCAAGGGCTCATCTCACCCGAACCCCCATGTGACAGGGTGTCGTCCCCTACCTTGGCACTTTCCTCGGTGACCGGCTGATGCTGCACCTGGCGATGCGTGATTATCTCGAGGTGGGTGAACATGGGGACCAGGCAGGGAGGACCAGGATCCTGAGCCTGGGGATGCAGGAGCCCCCGAACTGAGCTCTGAGCTCTCAGCACTTGGCACATCTCTCATGAGAGCCTCGCAGCCGCCCCTGGGAGCTGGGGCATCAGGCCCATCTTAGGGATGAGTGAACACAGGCTCCGCCTGAGACACCCATTCCGGTTCCCCAGGCTGGGGAAGCTCAGAGCTGCCTGAT
Organism: Diceros bicornis minor; assembly: GCF_020826845.1. Lineage (NCBI taxonomy): Eukaryota > Metazoa > Chordata > Mammalia > Perissodactyla > Rhinocerotidae > Diceros > Diceros bicornis. Next base: position 1,829,526 of record NC_080749.1, read on the forward strand.
GGCACAGCTGCGTGAGGTTTTATCTGAGCTGGACTCAGCCTCTCCGTCCCATGCTGCCCATGGGGGAGAGAGATGTCGGGTCCCCCCAAGTCAGGCAGCACGTAAGTGGCTGAGCAGTCCCCTCTGCCTGAGGCCTCAGCCTCCAAGTCTGTCATCAGAGAGGGTTGTGCTGCCAGGTCCCTCAGCCTCACCCCCCTGTCCTCCTCCTCTGGAGCCCAGAGCCCAGCCTAGGTCCAAGTCCTGTTTTCTCTGCATGCCCGGCCCCCTCTGGGGACCTGGCAGTCGTGCACCATGAGAAGGGCTGAGCATTGGAGGGCTAGTCAGGCTGGGGGGCTCTGTCTGATGGACTTTGGCTGTCTGCCTTCCAGAGGAATGAGATCAACCTTCAGAAAAGGACTGAGGTGAGCAGCTGTGGCCCTCCCTGCAGGGGAGGGGAAGGAGGTGGAAATCAGAGACCCTCTGGGCAGAACAGTCCCTGGCCCCACCCCCCTGTATCTTAGATTGAGAGGAAGAGTTTGATAACAGAGAAGAGGGAGATCCATCCAATTGGCGGGTGGGTTGAGGGGAGCATGGCGTCAAGGAAAACTTCCTGGAGGAGGGGCTGATTATTCCCCTTCTGAGAACAGGTAGAGCCTGGATGGGACTGGAGGGAAGGAGGGTTGCCAGGACTGGTCCCCTGCCCCACTTCTCACCCCCCACAAGGCCCCTGCAGCATCCCCCACCCAGGCCCTGTCTGCATCCTCTCCTTCCCTCTGGCCCCAGGAATACCGAGTCATGAGGGAGATCCTGCTGCTCCAGGTGGCTGCAAAGAATTACAACCTAGAGCCCGAGGAGCGATTTGGGGCCTGGTTCCAGGACATGGAGCTGCTCAATGAGAATGATAGGTGAGGCCGGGCAGGAGTTGGCTGAGGGCAGAGGTGGACCCTCCCTGTTGGCCAGTCCAGAGAGCCTGTCTCCGTGGCCCCCTGGTCAGCCCCAGGCCTTATCGTGTTGTGACCTCTGGGACACCCAGACTCCAGCTGCTGGGCAGGCAGTGGGGGGCACCTGTGGTGTGGCTCCTGGTAGGCTCATAGGTGCTTCTCTGTCCTGTAGCTACAGCCTGTCCTGCCAGCTAGGCCCCCAGGCCTAGTTGGCCAGCAGAATACTCAAGGCCAAGAAGAACCGGCCATCATCAAGGTCAGGGGTGAGTGAGTGTCTGGGCCGGGGTGACTGACTCCTAGGGGTTCAGTAAAGCTTCGGGCTAAGCGTGGCTTTTGCAAGTCGGACAGCTGGCACTGGGATCCCAGCTCCACTACTGAGCAGTCCTGTGACTGGGGTGACTCTCTCCAGCTTCCTGAGACTCTGTTTCCTCCTCTGTAAAATAGGTGATACTAAATGGTCGCTCATGTGACAGGGACAAATGGGGTACTGGTGGCTGACAGCACTGAGCACAGGGACTGGAGCACCCAGTGCAGTGGGGACAGGGTGTGGCGCCATGGTTCTGAGGGAGGCCCCCCCAAGATAACCCGACTCTTCTACTCAGCCCCCAGGCCCCAACACCGAGCCCCGTACCAGTGGCCAATCACAGCCGCATCCTCAGCAGCGGGGACACAGCTGGGACGCTTGCGATGCACCGGACCGGCTCCTCCCACCTGATGGGTAGGGGAGCATTGCAAGCTGATTCCTGGGGCCCCGTGAAGCCCAAGAGAGCGAGGACGACCCCACCCCAGCTCCCTGACATGTCTACCCCAGCATCTAGTCACCCATTGGGGAAGGACAGTAGTTATGTGTTGTAAATAATAAATGCCATATTTGAATATTTTATTAAAGTCCTGGGAGTTGTGGTGTGGTTCTGTGGCTTTCTGTAGGCATGTAAGGGAGACATAGAATCTCACGTTTCTCCTTGAATCAAGAACTCTTCTGGGTCATCAGCTTATTGTATGTAGGAGAAGGGAGAAGGGCCAGCCCCTTCCCTGGCCAGTGGGGACACTCCCAAGTCCCCCTAAGTCAGAGGACAAGTTCATTTCAGTATCATTCAGCTGCTCCAGGAGCAGACACGGCCCGCTGCCCATTCTCTTGGGATTTAAGGTTGAAGGTACTTTCACAGGCAGAGCAACAACCACTGAAATGTGGGTGTCTTTAAAACAGCACTACCCAGGACCATGCCGTGCCACAGGCAGGGGCTGCCTTTCTACATTCTGGAGGAAGAGGGAATAGTTTCTGCTTCTCTTGTTGAGGTTTCTTTTGATCACATTTTAGGAACTTGTAGTTTTCTAGTTCAACCTCTGGAATTGCATCAGCTGTAAGTGGGGAAAACAATGTAAAAATATCAAAACGTGCACAGGGAGAGGACAAGGCCCGAGGAAGGTCTCTTGTAAATGGTCTAAAGGCAGGCAGGACTTTCCCTCCTCAGGCCCCTCTAGGGGCTCCGTGTTCACCCCTGACCTAGATTTGAATCCTCCTGGGATCCTTGTCCAGGTCTCTGACTTCCTTTTCCTGCTTGTTTTCTATCCACAGGTGAAGATTTGTGATGCAGCTTTTAAGGCCACATCTGGGCCTCCTTCCATCATGTCTATGCTGCCTACACACTAGGCTCTCCAGCATCCCTGCACGTACTTATGTAATGCTGTTTCAGGAGGAAATGTCCTGGAGGCCCCAGCCTCTGTCAGGTACATTGTGGCCACTCTTCCCTGAGGGAGTTGATCTGGTGGATCAGGGACGGGTTTTCATTTCCCAGGCTATGGGTCCCTCTGTTTGGCCACAGAAAACCGCCACCCTCTCCGTTGCATGCCAAGGTGGCTTCTGGGTTTGTGTAGTTCTGAAGTCCATGGTCTCTGACATTCGCCAGTTTACACACTCAGTCATGATATTACTGACGTGTCCTAAAGGGCTAGATGGGCCTCAACCTATAGATTTTGTAGCCCCCTGGGATGGCTGTGTTATTTTCCACAGCCTTGTGCTGTGGTTATGTGTCATGGAGGCTGTGAACTTTTCCTGTTGGGAGCTTTGAAAGATGAGGCATGAGAGGGGAGGGTGTAGGCAGGTCCATTGAGGGAAAGCCACCACACTGATGATCCATGGCCATGAATGGACACAGTCTTACCAATCAAAATACTGAAGTGCTTCCCATCTGGTGGTGAACAGACACTGCTCTGAGCTCACCCTGAGAACCCATCCCATGACCAGGAACTAAAGGGTTCCCACGTGGCTTTTTGAACATCACGTCTGGAAACACCCTGTAAGACAAGGCCCAGATGAATTTCTTGGCAGTTCTGAGCTATCCTCCTCCATCAGAAGGCTGCAAGTGTCCTTCAGACACACAGCAGGCTGGACTCTGCCAGGGAGGCCTTTACAGTGCAAGCTGGTGTTGAGCATACATCCTGGTTCCCAGCAGCCCAGGCCCTTCCTGACATGGCACAGCCATCCAGGAAAGTGATTTGCTAAAGGAAAAATAGGGAAGACTATACTTTACCTCCAAATAGAAAGAGAAGCGCCAGCTCCCATGTCTAATCAGGACGAGGAGGTAGTCAAGGGTGCCCACAGGGTTTCTACTGCAGGACTGTGAGGCTCCTGAGAACTGATCCTGCGTGTAGCAACATTTAATAACCCTTGTGCCCAATGATATAGCAGAAGGGCGACAATTTATTGCACCTTTGGGCATCCATTTGTCAAAAGTGCACTTACAGTCATCCATAAGAGAATCACGTTTGCACAACGGTACATATCACTCAATCTTTTACTGCTTTTTTAAACTTATGTAAATTTAACTAGTGTACAAAATACACAAAAGTACTCAAACTTATTCATACCTGAATAAGGAAGAAATATAACAATCACTCCATGTTTTTGCAGGTAGTCACCCTTTCATAGCTGGTATTTATAACTACCTTCTTCCATTACCCACTTCATATTCCCTTTGCCTCAGCAAGCACCTCAGCTGGTTGTGGTTCTTTGCAAACCCTTTTCAATTTCAGTGGTAGAACCTGACCTTCATTCCTGAAGGGTCACAGCCATTCGTAGTCCTGCCTGGACTGGTTTCTTGTAGTTTTCCATTGACGTTAATCACAGGGCACGTGAGAAAACCCTAAGGACTCTCCTGTATTCCTTACCTCCATTGTGGAGCAGCAGTCCAGTTTCCTCTTGGTAATCAGGATCAATCACCGCGGCCTGCATGGAAACTCTCTTCCTTTTGCCTGTAGAGTCAGAGGCAAGGGGAGCCGTAAGGGGCTGGGTGGCAGTCTTAATTTCCAGTCCAATGAAATCAATGTGTTTTCTCCCTTTGGAATGAAGATCCCTAAACCAGTAGAGCATAAGGTCACATGAACATGAAAAAAAATTATGCTAGTGGATCATGAGGGGTAACAGTGGTAGTAGTGAACGGTGCCCCTCACATTTCCACCCTTGATTGCTGGACTTGTGAATCCCGGCTATGGGAAAATCAGTGCTATATAATGGACGCTGATTTAGAGCATAAGCAGCTTCCTGGGGAACACTGCCCCAAACCTGCAAGGTATTGCCACCTAGGTCGTAGTACTGTAACTCCGTCTTCACACGCCTATTCTTCTCTCAAGTCAGCGGCTTCAGATGGTGGGGAACAGGAAAAGACCAGTGAATTCCATGAGCATGGGTCCATTGCTGCACTTCATTTATGGGCAGTGAGTTCCTTAATCAGAAGCCATGCTGAGTGGAATACCATGGTGGTGGATAAGGCATTCTGTGAGTCTACAGATGGTAGTTAACAGGAACGTTGTGTGAAGGGAAGGCAAATCTGTATCCAGCGTAGGTGTCTAACACACTAAGAGCAAAACACTGCCCCTTCCATGGTAGAAGAGGTGCATTGTAATCACCTGCCAGCTGGTTGCTTCCTGATCACCCTGGGGAATAGTGCCCTATCAGGGACCCTGTTTTGGTCTAGGCTCCTGGCAGATTTGGCACTCAGCAGTGGCTGTGGACATATCAACCTCGATGAGTGGAAGTCCACGATGCTAAACCCATACATAACCCCCATTCCTGCCTCTCAGCCACTTTGTTCACGGCCCCCTTGGGCCCCGATAGGAGTGGCTGGGAAGAGAAGCTGGGCAGCACCCACACAACAGGTCATCTTGTCCCCTTGACTATCAGAATCCTCCTCTGCTAAGGTCACCCTTTGGTGCGCATTCTTATAGGAAACAAAGAAATTCACCTTTTTTGCCCACTCAGAGAAGTATAGGCACATGCCTCTTCTCCACACCTCCTTGCCACCAATGTTCCTCTCACATTCCTTCCAAGCTCTTGACCAGCCAGCCAATCGTGCCTCTGTGAACTGAAATTGACTCGTTATCTCTGGCCATTTCTCCCTCCAAGCAAAATAAACCAGGTGCATTGCTTAAGTCTGGGCCCCCTGGGAGGATTGTAGCTTGTCACTTTCCTTCAGGGATGTCCCACACAGACACTGTAATGCTTCAGCTGTCCACTTTTGGGTGGTGCCTGCCTATCACATAGAACCATATATAAAGCAGACCTGAGTCTTCTCTTCCTCAGTCAACTTATTGTAGGTATTCTCCGTGAGGCCATAGATGTGGTCTGGGAGAGTGAAGGGAATGTGTCAGGGCTGGGGGTCACGGACATTGGGTACACACACTCATGTGACTTGATTGTGCCTGAGGGCCTGCTCCAGCCTGACCTCGTAGACACCACTTCATGGGACGGTGGGGTGCTGCCTCACCTAGTTCATGACGGGCATCCCAGGTCACAGGCTAAGTTGGTGGCCCATGGTTATGCATTCAGTTGTCCTAGGGCTCAGCAGCAAGCCAAAAGCTGAGCGATTGTCTTCAGTGGATAGTAGGGCTTTGCTCCAAAATCCTAAGGGTCTGTGCTGTGATTCATCTTAGGGGGCTGTTAAAGGCACCAAACAACATCTCCAAATGCCACCAACACTTCAATCACCATTGGATCTGCTGGATCACACGGCCCTAATGCCAGAGTAGCTTACATAGCAGCCTGCACCTGCCCCAGGGCCTTCTTTGCTCTGGGCTCTGTTCAAAACTAGCAGCTTTTTGGATCATGCGGTAAAAGAGCCGGAGTTGCCCACCAAAATAAGGACTATGTTGCCTCCAGAATACACAAAGGCGCGCTAGGCAGTATGCCTCTTTTCCATTTGTAGGAAGGGCCAGATGCCGCAACTTATCTTTAACCCTAAAAGTGACACCTCAAAATGCCTGACACCACTAGACTCGCAGACGTGTCACAGAGGTGAGAGGCCCCTGAGTCATTTCATTTATTTCCCACCTTCTGACATGCAAGTGTCTTCCAATAAAACAGCTGCTACTTTTGCTGACTAGGTTGAATGAGCATGATGTCAAAAATGTCACGGAACAGGGGCTGGCCTGGTGGTGGGTGGTTAAGTTCACACACTCCGCTTTGCTGGCCTGGGGTTTGCGGGTTCGGATCCTGGGTGTGGACCTACACACTGGTCATCAAGCCATGCTGTGATGGCATCCCACATATAAAATAGAGGAAGATGAGCGCAGATGTTAGCTCAGGGCCAATCTTCCTCACCAAAAAAGCTCCCAAAAAACAGAAAAGTAATGGAACAGTGTTATGCCTCATGGAAGAGAAAGGTGATCAAGGTCCCTGTAGACTAAGTTATGACATAGAGCTTGAGAGCTGCTACACCCTGAGGTGGGACATTGAAGGTTTATTGCTGGCCTTGACAGGCCAAAGCAAACTATTTCTAGTGTCTTTCCTAACAGATAAAGAGAATACCATTTACCAGATCAAAAGCTGCATACGAGGTATCAGGACTCAAGTAATGAAACTATATGTGGGAAAGCAGCTGTAGTTGTAGTCACCATCTGGTTAATTTTATGACAATCCTTCGTCCTTCTCCAAGATCCGTCTGTTTTATACACAGGCCATGAGATGACCTGAATGCAGATATAGTGGGATTCATCACCTCTGCGTCCTTCAGTCCTCGGTGGTGGTCCTAATCTCTGCAGCCCCTCCAGGAATGCGGTATTTCTCTTATTTTACTATTCTCCTAAGTAGAGGCAGTTCTAATGGGTTCCATTTGGCCTTCCCTACCGTAATTGCCCTCACTCCACCGGTCAGGGAACCAGTCTCATGATTCTGCCATTTGCTGAGTATGTCAGTTACCACTAAGCATTCTGGGACTGGGGGAAAAGCTATAGGATGGGCTCAGGGACCCACTGGACCCACTATGAGACAGATCTGGGTTAACCTACATTGATCACCTGATCCTATAAGCCCTACTCTGATTCATGGAGCACAGTGATGTTTTGGGTCTCCTGGAATTAGTGTGTCACTTCAGAGCCTGTATTCAATAATCCCTATAATTCTGATTATTTCCTTTTCCCTAATGTATAGTCACCATCACAAAAGGCTGTACATCCTTTGGGGGAAGGTTGGGAAAAGATTAACCGTTTTAATTTTAAATAGTATATCTAGATCCTTACTCAAGGGAATCAGCCTCCCCTTCACACCAGGGCTCCTGTATCTGTCAAGTGGCTCAGGGGTGGGAAATGATTGAAGGGCCATGACTGTTTCAGTGATTCAAGTTAGACTTCTGTTCACTTGATCTAGAACTATTCTTACACAGATCAAGAATTTCATCGACTGCCTTCTCTTTCCCTCTACAGACACTCAGATCAACTAGCTACCACCATAGGTTTCTGTGAGTCAAATGGATTCTCATTATTGCCTTGACTCCACTATCCATTACAGAAACCATAACCACCTTGTCTCTTGAGATTCAGTGCCTCTGCTTGGTCTCTGCTGCCCCGGGATCCAGGTGTCCTCACTGCATATCAAGATCCCAGGTCACTGGCAGCAGTTCCACTGTAATGTCTGCCCTAAAGAGGAGAGTGGCCACAGAGCTCTTCACGGACTCGGGGACTGCCCTCATGAATTTATTTCCACAGTAGTAGTGCAAGTGTGTCCTCTGGACCCTGTTGGGGTGGGTAGGCATGTCTTACATGATAAATACACTCTAACGTTCCAATCACCTAAGCCTTGGATACCTTCTTCTATAGGAGACCAAGGAAGGTCAGCCTCACTTAGTGTATTCCCGGCAACCAATGACACTGCTGGAACTCTTTGTGCCCTCTCAAGACACAGCAAAGAGTAGAGAATCTCTGCTTAGTGGGCCCATATCAATAAATTAGACCTGATCCAACTTTATGTTCCTTCCACCATTATCCAAACCCCTTAATAGCCATTTGCACACAGTTTTCCTAGATTTGTTTCTGTATACATTGGGGAAAGGATGCAGCTATTTTGGAATGTAGCACAACTCCTCATGGGTCATATTTTACACTTCAGTCTCTGGGACATGCTGGGAATTGAGGCTACTAGGTCTAGTAGCAAATGGGGCTGGTGGGTGTAGGTCCTCAGGAGAATCAGCAGTACTTGCAAGGCAGCTTCCCAAGGGAGACCATTACAGAGTCCTTAGGAAAAGCAGAATCACCCCCTCACGCAGGGCTGGGAGGGCTTCTTCGTTGGCAAAGAAGACTGTACAATCTTATAATCATTTTTATTCCCATAGAGTCGGTAGTAATATCCAACTTTCATTTCTGGTTATAATAATTTTATCCATTTTCTTTTTTGCTGGTTAGTCTAGCTAAAAGTTTGCCAATTTTATTGCTTTTTTCCTAGAAAACACTTTTGATTTGACTGATTTTCCCTCTTGTTTTCCTGTTCTTTATTTCACCCCTGCTCTTATATTTATTATAGCCCTCTTTTTGCTGATTTCAGGGTTGATTTACTCTTCATTTTCTACTCTTCAAGGTGTAAAGTTAGGTTATGGGTTTGAGATCTTTCTTCTTCTAATGTAGGCATTTACAACTATAAATTTCCCTGTGAGCGTTTCTTTTTCTGCATCCCATGAGTTTGGTAGGTTGTATTTTCATTTTCATTTTATTCAAGGTATTTTCTAGTGTCCCTCATATTTTCAACTTTCATCCACTGGGTGTTAATGCTGTATTGTTTAATTTTTATGTATTTATGATTTTTTCCAGTTTTCTTCCTGTTCTTGATTTCTAATTTCACTCCACTGTGATTAGAAATTATACTTTATTTGATTTCAATGTTTTAAAAATTTGCTAAGACTTGTTTGGGGGCCTAAAATATGGTCTATCCTGGGGAATGTTCCATATGCACTTGAGAAGAATACATATTCTGCTGTTTTGGGTGGAAGGTTAAGTCTAATTGATTATGGTGTTGTTCAAGTTCTTTATCTCTTTAGTGATTTTCTGTCTGGTTGTAATATCCTTTTTTGAAAGTGGAGTATTGAAATCTCCATTATTGTTGGAGAACCGTCTATTTCTCCTTTCAATTCTGTCGATTTTGCTTCATATGTTTTGGGAGCTCTGCTGTTAGATATGTGTGTTTAAAATTGTGACATCGTCTTGATGGATTGTACCTTTTATCAATACATAATGCCATCATGAATGAGAGAGACCTGATCGCTTCCCTTGAGGAACTCACAAGCAGTCCAGGGAAGAGACTGAGAGACCATCACAGCAGGAGCTGCGAGAGAGGCCTGTGCCACGTGCTGCAGCAGGACCTCATCTCCTTAGGTGTCCTGTGTCCCGGGAATGGCAAATGCACGTAGCACGTGCTCAGTAAGCACTGGCTGGATGCAAGTGAGGAGCACTGACTGTGATGGCAGCACTAGCTCTCATTCAGGAAAACTGAGATTTGTGCTAGTGGCAGAGCTCAGACCAGAACCCCGTGTTCCTGATCTTCTTCTCGTTCCCACTTGTCCGTGATGCCAGTAGTGATTTCAGTATTGAATTCATGGCTGAAAGACTCATTCATCATAGCCTTGTTCTTTTACTCATTCCAAGATCTTACCACGTTACAGGCACGTACTTGGTAATGGTGAGTAAAACTGGAGAAGGCCTCTTTCTTCATGGATCTGGGAGAACAGTGAGAGGTGCGAAGACAGTCATCAGATCACCACAAAGTGTCACATTACAAAAAACAATAACTGATATTTATGGGGAGTGTAAGACATGTCACATACTAGATTGACAGTGTTTGAATGCATAAACTCGTTTTGTCCTCAGAAGAATTTTGGATGTGGTAGGTATCACTCCCTATTTATATATACGGTAAAAGGAGCACAGAAAGGCAAAGTAGTTTGGCGGATGTCACACAACTAGAAATTGGTGGTGTGGGGATCCCAACACTCTGAGTCCCAGTTTCCTCAGTTTCTGAAAGCAGAATGACAAAGCTTAGTTGTGCGGATTAAGTTAAAAGAGGAAAACACACCTAGCAACATTACTGAGTTTACAATAGGTGCTCACTAATGATTACTGAATTTCAGTGGCTGTGGGACTCACGAGGTGGACAGGACTTCCCTCATCGTGTTGGTGGGTCCTCATAGCTCTTGCGCAAGCTTTGTGAGTGACTTTGCATGGTCAGACTTTGAACAGGTCCCAGGACATCACAAACCTTATGCTTGAAATGTGAAGAATTTGGGTAAGCCCTGGGCCTCCCAGCCTGGCATTCTGGCCTCCTCAGAATGACCTAACCAGCCTCCAACACTCTTAAACTCAACACACCAGATGGATCACCCTCCTCAAACATGCCCAGGGCTTTCCTCCTCCCACACCTCTGCTCTTCTTGTCCCCCACATAGAATGCCTATCCACCCCATCTCTGCCTCCTCAGACAGGTGGATTTTCTAGGTGACTCCACCCTGTCAGAAAGAATCTGTGTGTCTTCCACGTGACCAAGGCGAGGTCACTTCTGATCCTTTCCTCATCCCAATGGCCAAGGGAGAGAGAGCTCAGTGTATTCCTGCTTGCCCTACCAGATTGGAGGAAGGGATCATAAATTACGTTCTATCCCATGCACTATAAGACATAGAAAGGAGGAAGCAATGGGAATCTTGTTGGGTTGAGGCCATACTTCTTCCAGAGAAAAATAGAGCCACACAGTTAAAAGGCCCTGATGTAGATAATTTATCACCTTCTTCAGTAAAACAAAGTTCTGCCATGTAGTCAAACTAAGTGCTTCTTAACATGCAACTCCCTGAGGCTGCTCCTACCCATGAATGGTGGAAATCATTGGGCAAAGTTTGATCAACAGAACTCTTCACTAGTACTGATCTTTTTGCCGAGGGAGTGAAATAGACCTAAGACTTGATCACTCAGCCCAGCTGAGCTCAGCTCGTGGCCAGCCCCGAGTAGTCAGTGCTGTATGCCATCTGCATGGACAGTGGTTGTGCCGTTCTATCACACTGCAGGGGACAACTTCTGGGTAGTCTGCATCTTCTCTAGGGGGCAGACATCCTGGAGTGGCCTTGGAGCAGATGCTGGAGGACAGTGTCAACTCTTGAACCATGTCTGCAGAATCTGGGTAAATTCACAGGAACCATGGCCTGGTTTTGATTTTCTGAGGATGACCAGTCTAGGGTTATGGATCAAAGTCTGCAGCAGGAGCCACCTCATCCTGGACCTAGCTGAGAGGCAGGAACCTAAGATAGAATCAGAGTAGATGGACCAGGGGAAGGGGCAGCTTGTCTCTGTTCTTCTCAGAGGCTGTTGGAAAAGCTTTCTGGGTGGTGTGACATGTGAAAGGAGGAGCTGGACCAGGACTCCCGGGGACATGAAGATGGCTGGAGGGATCTGAGGTTGTCCCACAGAGCTGGGTATCTACAGTGTTAGGAACAGAAATGAACTGAGTCCCGACTGGCACTGAATGTCCACAGATAAGACATGGCTATGGGCTTCCAAGGAGAAATCAGAGCAGAGGAATAGGGTTGGAAGGGGTGGGAGGAGACAGTATAGAGCCTTGAGGGGGCAGGAGTTGGTGACCTAGAGAGCTTCTGGTGAGCAACAGGGCAGATTAGGCAAAACTGAGCCCCATCTTGGAGGGCATCAGGCCTGCAGCCTGAAATATGGACAGAGACTCCAAGAAATGGGGGATGGAGGACTCAGCTAGCAGAGGTAGAGTTCATTTCCAGGAAAAAGAGAAGGGCCTATTTGGAAGGGCAAGGACACAAGGCTTCAGGGGTCCCATGGCCAGGCTGACAGGGGACTAAGCCTCCTGATCTCCCAGGTAGAAGGGCTCCCAGGGCGTGGAGTGTGGAGAAAGGGGGCAGGGGAGGGGGAACCTGAAGCATCTCAGGGATACCAAGGAAGTCAGCGTACTTGTGTCCTGGAGTTCAACCCCAGTGTGGATTCAAACAGCAGGCATTACCTGCTGACTGATTTAGGCCCCAGTATTTGACAGCCTGTGGTCTGCAATCAGGATGCGAGAAAAGCTGCTGAGCATGGGTTGGTGTGATAATGGTCCACATAGAGCCCCCAAAATCCCGAAGGCAAGCCAAGCCAGGCAGCAGGTCACAGGCTGGCCCAGCATCAATTTGTTCCTAAATGGTGCCTGTGTCTTTGCTGAGAATCTAGAAAATGAGGTACAAAACCTGGAAGGGTTCATAGAGATCACATTCTAGTCCATCCATCTTGTGAGGAATTTGAATCTCAAAGGGGCTGGGAGCTGCTGTGGCTAATAGAGAGAAGGCATCAGTCACATGACAAATGGATGACTGCATGAATAGACGTGGGCCCGAAGTAGAAAAACTACCTTTGCTGCACAGAAATGGCTGATTTTGAAGTATTTCAACTGAACAGACCATTTTTATTGACTAAATAAGTTTCCAACTGACACCATTAAATCTAAGAGGCATTCTTTCTCAAAAATGTCTAAGCCATGCATCCATAAATTAAACTTCTAATTGTTCAGCTAGAATCCCGCTACCTCTCTCTGCCCCCCATTACACTTCAAAAGTCTGTCAAAAGTGCTGGTTACTTAGTAGACTTAAACTCCCTTCTAACCACTGGGTTGAATGTTTTTCCCACTCAGCTTTATAGCCTCCGCGGGAAGATAAGCTCTGAGCACAAGTGAAGAGTGTGAACTGTGAACTGCTGATACCTGACCTCCAGGAAGCTTCTACAAAGGTGCAAGACCAGCCCTCCCCAGACGTGTGGCCAGTTGGGATGGGCCACTTACCCACATCTGCTCCCTCACAGCCATTCTGCATGGTGGCCTTGTCTAGGAGGGCAGTCAGCCACGTGCCCTGGATGCAGCTGCTGAGCAGCCTGGAGAGGCAGGCGCCCAGGCCCAGCAGCACGCTGTAGAATGTGAAGTAGTTGCAGCTGTGGAACACTTTCCTGTGAGGGGACAGCACCCTTTCGTATGAGAAGACGGTGAGGCAGGCCGGCTCAGGACCTCCCCAGACTAGTGCTCAAATCCTGACTCCCATATCCTAGCTGTGTGACCTCGTGCTCTAAGCAGGAGCTGATTGTCCCCACCTCACAGCACTGGTGTGAGGACCGACTCAGACACAATGTAGAGGGTGCTAAGCAGGACAAATGTTAGCAGGGACTGTAACATATCCTGGGATCCTTGGGTTTTGAAGTTTCTTGTACAATAAGAAATCTCACGTGGTTACAGCTGGTTTTGTTGTTATCATAAAGACTGTGGCTTTCCCACTGTGTGTTGTAACAGTGACCTGCCCCCAGCTGGAACTGCTCAAGTCCTCCAGAGGAAACTTCCCAAATGACCACCTGATCACATGGTATCCTGTTGCCTATGGGATAAAAGCCCAAATTTTATCCTTAGTTTATGGGTCCTCTTACAGAGGGGCCGATCTGGCCTTGTTGCTTTGTGCCCACTCCCTGCCCCTGATCATCTAAGGCCACTACATGGCCACCATATTAGATCCCCTCTCTTCTTCTAACATGCCCTGCCTTCCTGTCTTCATCTGCACAGTGGGGGCTCTCTCCTCATCTCTAACTAGCAATCCTACCATCCTACTGACCTCAGCCCAAATGTCCCATCTGCAGTTGAGTTACCTCCTGCCTCTCATCCACCACCCTGCCTCTCCTTCCTCATTATTTGTGTTTCTCCTATAATCTTTTCACACCCTCTGGAGTCTACATGTCTGTGTCTGTGGCTCCAGTGACTGTGAGCTTGTCACAGCACGTCCTATGGAGACATCTCTTTATCCTCATATTGCTTGCTCAATGAGTGAATAGCTTTGAATGAATGAATCAGAAAGGATTACCATCTGCCAAGTAGTATTGTTTCCTCTTTGAAGTAGCACAATTATTCGCAAGGTTCCTAGATGATGAGTGAGTTTATGCATGGTCACAATGTTCTAATGGGTGGGGCCAGGATTTGGAAGTCTGGCAGGCAGTCTGGCTCCAGAACCCACTCCTGAAGCTCTGTCCCACCCTCTCTCAGAGACCATACAAGGATGAAGGGCCAGCACAGACAGACAGCTGAAGTGGAAACCCTACAATTCCACATTCCCTCCTTTGCCCCCAACTGTTAAAGAGAGCACAAGGCTTCTGCTTGTGAACTGTGTCCAGGTTTGGCTGCAGGAAAAAGCCCAATTAAAGTAATAAAATAAATCTCCAGAAACTGATCCTAAAGAAACAGGGATCTATGAATTGCCTGACAAAAAATTCAAAATAATTGCCTTAAAGAAGTTCAACATGCTACATCAGAACATAGAAAGACACAAATTAAATCAAGAAAATGATTCATGAACAAAATCAGAATATCCAACAAGTAAAGAAATATAAAAATGACCTCAAAAAATTCTTGTGTTGAACAATATAATAACTGAGTTGGACAATTCACAAGTGTGGTTGGACACCAGAGTTCATCAAGCAGAAGAAATAATCAGTGAACTTGAAGATAAGTCATTTGAAATCCTTGAGTCACAGGAACAAAAAGAATAAAGAAAAATGAAGAAAGCGTAAGGGATTTTTGCAACTTCATCAATCAGATCAATACACATATGGGAGTCCCAGAAAGAGAAAAGAGAGAGAAAGGGGAAGAGAGCTTCTTTGCAGAAATAATGGCTGAAATCTTCCCAAATCTGAAGAAGGAAATGAACATCCAAATTCAAAAAGCTTAAAAGGCTCCAGCTAAACACGTTATAGTCAAACTGACAAAGGTCCAAGACAAGAGAGAATCTTGAAAGCAGCATGAAAGGGGCCGATCAGATACAAGCGAAGACCTATAAAACTATCTGCAATTTCTCAGCAGGAGCATTACAGGCCTGCCAGAGGGGAGTGGGATGATATATTCAAAGTGCAGTCAGATTTTAAAAACCCTGCCAACCAAGCATACTATATCAAGCAGAACTGTCCTTCAAAAATGAAGGCTTGATAAAGACCTCCCCAGATAAACAAACCTGAGGAAGAGCATCACCAACAGAACTGCCTTACGAGAATTGTAAAAGAGTCCTTCATCTTGAAACACAAGGACACTAGAAAGCAAAATGAAAACATGAAAATAGAAAGCTCTCTGGTAGGGTAAACATATAGACAAATACAGAATCCTGTGATAACGGTAACAAAAATCACTTAAAATTCTCGTACACCATTTAAGGTAAAAGCACAGAGGGTAACTATAACAATAAAACTATGTTAATAGATACAAAATATAAAAATATGTAATTTTGAAAGTGATAACATAAAGTGTGGGGTGGAAATGTAAGGGAGTAATGTTTTTGTATGCAATTGAAGTTAAGTTGTTATCCATTTAGAATAGATTGTTATCACTATAAGATGTTTTATGTAATCCCCACAGTAACCGAAAGGATCATACCTATGGGGATGACAGCAAGACAGTGGATAGGACGTTTCCTCCTCTTGTCTCCCCATAGGAACAATAATTTGGCAGCCATCTACGGACAAAAGTGCCTTTTTGGGAGCTTCGAGATCCAAGTAGGCAGCTGTGAAACACTGGTGGAGCCCAAGACCGGGGAGGGACTTTTCTTTGAGAAGGCAACCCCACAGCCAGGTCTCAGGCTTGCTGACCATATCCCTGGCTGCAGCCATGCTAAAAGCCTCGTTTCCTTGTTGAATTGGCTACAGCCCCATTTGGCTTTGGTCCTGCCATCAGCACCAACCACCAAGAGACCCAGAGGGAGTTACGCCTCTCTGTCTTAGGTAACAGGCCTGTCTGCCTTGGTCCTTGCTGTGGACCCTGAAGTGGCCTATGACCAAGCTACAGCTTCTCTCAGCCACGTTCCAGGAGCAGACAAGTTTCTACAGAGACTCAGTGGGAGAGACACACATCCATGTCCCCAGAGGATGGCCCACGGACATCATCCCAAAAGTGGATCTTGAATCAGCCCTGTAACCTGGCTCCCATCCATCCAAGCCACACTCCCGTAGCAGTTATGCCTGTTCAGGGACCTGCTGGGAGACACTCCCATCTGTGCCCCTGGAGGCAGGTCCACTAACCTAGGTCCAACCATGGGTTGTGAAGCAGTCCTGTACCGTGGCTCCAGCCCCTCTCAGCAGCAGTGAGGGAGCAGACATGCCCACCCAGGGACCTGGTAGGAGGCTCCCCATCTGTGCCTTCTAAGGAGGACCTGAAGACCTCAATCTGGCTGCAGATCCGAAAGAGCCCTGTGACTTATTTAGAACACCTCTAAGCTGTGGCACTGGGCTAGTCCTGCCACCCAGGGATCCACCTAGTGTCCTGGTGGGGCCATCCCAGGAATCTGACAAGAGATTTACCATTTAACCATCCACACACCTGGAAACAGGTCCACCTTCTGCAGACTCAAATGTGAACCCTGAAGTGGACCTTTGTCCCAGCCAGCCCTGTTGACCAAGGTCCTGGATGCAGTCCTATCCACTGAGGGGCCAGACAGGATTCAGCTTGCCCAAGACCCTAGTAACAGGCCCACAAATCATGGACACCACTGTGGACCCAGCCACAACCACGTGACCCATCTTCAGTAGGCTTGACTGTGACCTTGGAGGCAAACCCATCAGACCACGGACCTGAAAAGAGAAGGATTTTTACCAGTGGAACCCAGTCTGTAAGGCTTGAAGAAGTATTTGCTTCTTCACATGTACTAACAATAGTACAGAGCTACACAGATCATAAAGAATCAGGAAAACATGACACCATCAAAAGTAACAAAGTTCCAGTAACCTAACTCAAAGAAATGGAGATCTACAAACTGCCTGACAAAAAATTCAAAATAGTCATCTTAAAGAAGCTGAATAAGATGCAAGAGAACACAGATAGACAACTAAACAAATGCAGGAGAATAATGAATGAACAAAATGAGGTGATTAATAGAGAAATAGAAATCATAAACGAGAATCAAACAGAAATCCTAGTATAATGACAACACCAAAAATTCGAGAGAGCTTCAACAGCAGATTTTATCATGCAGAAGAAAAAATAAGCAAACTCAAAAACATCATTTGAAATCATCTAGTTAGGAGATCAAAAAGAAAAAATAATGAAAAAGAGTGAAAAAGTGTATGAGATCTATGGAACACCACCATGGGAAGGAATACGCATACTAGGAAGTCCCAGAGGGAGAAGAGAGAGAGCGAGATGGGCAGAAAGCTTATTTAAAGAAATAATGACTGAAAAGTTCCTAAATCTTGGGAGGGATATAGATATTCAGGTTCTTGAAGCTCCAAGGACCCCACCAAGTTCAATATGATGAATATTACCCCAAGACACATTATAATCAAATCGTCATAAGTCAAAAACAAAAAGAGAATTTTGAAATCAGCAAGAGAGAAGTGACTCATCACATTTAAAGGGGTTGTAGTTTTCCCAGCAGAAACCTTGCAGGCCAGGAGGGAGTGGGGTGACCTATCCCAAGTGCTGAAAGAAAAGCACTGCAAATCAAGAACACCTTATTCAGTAAAGCTGTCCTTCGGAAATGAAGATAAGATGAAGACATTCCCAGACCAACAAAAGCTGAGGGAATTCATCAATACAAGACCTGCCTTACAAGACATTCTCAAGGGAGTTCTTCAAGTTGAATGAAAAAACACTAAGTAACAACATGAAAGCATATGAAAGTATAAATCTAACTGGTAATTTAACATATAGTTAAATTGAGAATATTCCAACACTGTAATGATGGTGCATAACACTTTTAACTATGGTATGAATGTTAAAAGCAAAAATATTAAAATAACTATAGCTACAGTAATTTGTTAGTGGATACACAATATAATAATATGTAAAATGTGACATCAATAGCATAAAATGTGAATGAGGGGAGAAATAAAAGTGTACAGATTTGTATGCAATTAAAGTCAAGTTGTTATCACTTTAAGTTGCACTTCTATAGGTAGGAGATATTTTACATAAGCCTCATGGAAACCACAAAGAAAAATTCTCTAGTAGATACACAATAGATAATGAGAAAAGAATCAAATCATAGAACTACAAAAAAATCAACAAATCACAAGAGACGACAGCGAGAGGAAGAAAGAAACTACAAAACCACCAGAAAATCCAAAAAAGAGCAATAGTGGAGCTTGCCTGGTGGCGTAGTGGTTAAGTTCGTGTACTCTGCTTCTGGTGGCCCAGGGTTAGCAGGTTCAGATCCTGGGCGTGGACCTACACGCTGCTCATCAAGCCATGCTGTGGCAGACATCCCACATAAAGTAGAGGAAGATGGCACGGATGTTAGCCCAGGGCCAATCTTCCTCAGTAAAAAAGAGGAGGATTGGCAGCAGGTGTCAACTCAGGGCTGATCTTCACACACACACACACACACACACACACACAAAAGGGCAATAGTAAGTCCTAACCCGCCAATAACTACTTTAATGGTAAATGGATTAAATTCTCCAATCAAAGACACAGGATGGCTGAACAGACAAAATAAGGTATAACATTGTGCTACATACGAAAGACTGATTTTAGCTTTTAGGACATACATAGAGTAATAATGAAGGAATTGAACTAAATAACATGCAAATGGTAACCAAAAGAGAGCAAGAGTGGCTATACTTATGTCAGACAAAATAATCTTTCAGTCAAAATCTGTTCACCAGAGACAAGGAGGTCACTATATATTGATACAGGGGCAGTTCATCAAGAGGACATAAAAACTGTAAATATACTGCACTCAACATCAGAGCACCTAACTATATAAAGTAAAAATTAACAGAAATGAGAGGAGAAATCGAGAGTAATAAAATAGTAGGAGGGGACTTCATTCCCCCACTATCAACAATGGATAGATCATTGAGACAGAAAATCAATGAGGACACAGCAGAAGTGAAAAAACACTATTGACCAAAAGGAACGACAAGTCTTGTCTAGAACATCCCATCCAAGAGCAGCACAATACACATTTTTCTTTTCCTTCCTTACACATGGATGATTCTCCAGGATAGACAGAATGTTGGGCCACAAAACAAATCTTAACAAATTTTAAAAAACTGAAATCATCCCAGCTATCTTTTCCAAACACAAAGGTGTGAAACGAGAAAACAGTAACAGGAGGAAAACTGGAAAATTCACAAATATGTGGAAATTACACAACATACTTCTGAATGATCAATAGTTTAAAGAAGATATCAAAAAATACCTTGAGTCAAAGAAAATGGAAACACAACATACAAAAACGTATGGGATGCAGCAAAAATAGTTCTAAGAGGGAAGTATAAAGTGACAAATAGCTACACTAAGAAAAAAGAAATCTCAAACAACCTAGCTTTATGCCTCAAGAAGCTATAAAAACTAGAAAAAGGAGAACAAACGAACCCAAAGGTTAGCAGAAGGAAAGAAATAATAAAGATTAGAGCATAAATAAATGACATAGAGCCTAGAAAGACAATAGAAAAGATCACCAAAAATACGAGTTTGTTTTTTGAAAAGATAAAATAGACAGACCTTTAGCTAGACTAACCAAGAAAAGAGACAAGACTCAAATAGGTAAAATTTAAACTAAAAAGGAGGCATTACAACTGATATCACAGAAATACACAGGATTATCAGAGACTGCTATGAACAATTACATGCCAGCAAATTGGATAATTTAGAAAAAAAGGAACCTAAGCAGAATGTAAGCCCCAAGAGGGTGGAGATGGCTGTCTGTTTTGATCACTGCTGTATCCCTAGCACCCAACAGAGCACCTGATATACAGCAGTCACTCAATAAAAATTTACTGAGTAAATGAATCAGTGAGTGAATGCCCCAGGCATTGAGTTCAGCACTTTACATGGATGATCTCATTGAGTCCTCACAACACTCTATGCTTTAGCCAGTGTTAATACCATTGATACTTCAGCTAGTATGTCTGACCCAATGGACACTCCCAAGGGCCTTGCTTTGAGCCTCAGGTCCAACTGCTCTAACGCAGCACTGCCCAACTCCCTTGGTTTTTCCCCAGGGTCCTCCCAAATGGACCTCTTGTACAACACATAGGCTATATTTTAAGTCAGGTCACCCCAAATATATCTCCCAATTTGGTGAAAATATGCCCATCCATTTTCCCATGATGTAGGAACAGAAGAAACTTAAATTTTTAGAAGGCTTTTGATTTTATTTTTATTATTCAAAAAAATCTCCATTTTTAAATCTAGCTTTCTGACTGTGCTTGTGCCGTCGACACTTTCACAATGATTTTCTGTTCCTCCTTTAGAAAAGCATACTTGATCCTGTCACAGACACATTTAGCAACCATGGAGGCACCACAGGCCCAGATGATATGTTTTTTTGTTTTAGACAATCTCATAAGAACTTTAGGTCTCACGGCATGAACTCCTTGAAGCTGACCTGGGCACACGCGACATGTGGATTCTGGTGTTGTCTCTCCCTTCTTGGTATAAAGATAGACAATTCTAATACCAGGGGCTCAGGACAGCCTGGCATTGCTGGAAGCTGTATTGTAAGATAGCCTACAACAGTATGTCAAGTGCTGGACCATTTTGAATGCCTCTAGACACTATCCCCAGAAAAGGAAAAGAAAAAGAAACTTAATTGTATTTATAGAGATTAAAAAGAACTGTGTATTAAAAACATTAGCCCTAATCCTTTGTCATACATTTTGCCAATACCTTCCATTATTTTCATTTGCCTTTTAGTTTTATTTACTGTATTTTTTTTTTACTTGGAAATGTTTTCCCTTTTTTGTAGCAAAATCTATCAGTCTTTCCTTTATGGTTTCTTTCTTTGCTATTATATATAGAAAACTTTTGTAGTTTAAGTAGGCAAATAATCATACATAATAACCACTTCTCTGTGGAATTGTCTGGAGTTGGAATAAAAAACCCTTGGCTTTCCAATGTGAAATCAGGGTGGTGGTGCACAGAATCCCTCCATTTCCACATAATGGCACCAGATTAGCTTTGCAACAGCTCCAGGGTGATCTAAACCTCTCAGGGCCCTGGGGTGTCGAAGTTCTTGTCTCTGGAAGAGAAGATGGAACCATCAGTTCTGTTTCTTCTCCAGCTTCTATAGACTTGGCTCTCTGCAAAGCATCCATCATCACAAACACGACTTCAGTTCCTTGGGCTCAATATCTTTGGGCATTACCTAGCACCTAGGCAATAAGGGAGTATGTTTGCATTACTATGTGTATATTCATACAACTTTCCTCATTAATCTTCAGAGGACTGAACAACAACAACAATTAAATAGTTTCAAAACAGTCCTCTACAGTAGTTGAAAGTTATATAAGGAAGGAAAAGAAAAAAAAAAACTCAACCAAATGTAATACTATATGTTAAAACATGGAATTTTCTATGCACGTGAGTGAGAATTGGTTAGGATGAAAAACTTTGCACCATAAAATGAGTTAACTGGTAATGAGTAATGAATTCTAAGTATTCATTGAATTCCAATGAATCCCAAGTAAAGGGCCCTGCTTCCAGTGCCTTGCAAGAAAACCTGGAGACATATAACCTTGCCTATGAGAGGGTGGGAAACATAACACAGGCTCACTGTGAGACACTGGTCTCCCAAATACACAAGCAGACCAACATTGTTTTGGCTCTACATTGAGCGCACTGGTTGTCTGGAGACAGTTATATCTTACAGAAATAATAGCAAAGGTAGTGTTGTTCTCTGTGCTATATAATTATCAAAAGCAGCTTCAGAACTTGTTGGAGCCTCCCTCTGTCTTATTTGAAGAAATAAAGTTACAGCAGCAACATGAGGGTTGTGTGATGACAGGGTGCAATGGTAATTAGTTGCTAATTAGAATTTTCTGAAATACGAGGGCGATCATCAGAGGAAAACCCTACTCAACGTCACATGTAAGTTAAAAATGCCCCCGGGTAGCTATTAACTTCTGAATATAGTAGCAGGTATAAGCACTTCAGTTGAGGTTAATCAACAGTTCTATTACCTACTTAGCTTTTAGAGGTTACAACTTGATAATTTTTATGGAACTACATCAGTCTAGGTTTATACCCAGGCTTATGAATTTATACATTTAAAAATATCTTTTATTTTATTGCAAGGCTGCTGCTAAAGAAAATTGGCTTTAATAAACATCCTTTTGATATTGGACTCAGTCCTCTTTCTTTTTCCCTTGAGATTTTTTTAGACTTTTCATCAGGGAGAGGTACTTAGGTAACTACCAACACGAAGACGTAAACAGATCTCAAAGACAAAGTCATGTTGACCTCATACGGACCTTTCCCTCATGGTGATCCGTGTCAGATCTTTTAAACAAGGAGTCAAAGGAAACTTGGCAAAATGATTCTTTTTAACCTCCAATTACAATTGAAAATCTCATTGGAACAACAAAAAAATTAGAGAAACAGTCCAGAACACAGCCAAATAATGTAGTCTAGAATTTAACTAGCTACAGAATGCTGTAATTACTGTGTCTTGATTTAAGATTTGTATTTAATAAGATACAATGCAGCTGCTATATATTCAGTCTATTTATTGATAAAAATAATACCCAATAGTTTCATCTATGGGGGAAAAGTTCATTTTCTTCACATTCAACACAGAAAATATTCAAACATGACAGAATCACATATGATATTTTAACAGATTTGTTTATCTGATCTTGTATGTATTTACCTATTTTTGGTCATTTGCACATAAGAACATAAATATTACCTTATTGTACCAACTCCAGTGTATTAGTTATTTATTGATGTTTAACAAATTGCCCCAAAGCTTAGTGGCTTATAATGATAAAAATGTATGATCTCTCAGTTTCTGTGGGTCAGGAATCTGGGGACAGCTTAGCTGGGTGCCTCTGGCTCCAGTTCTCTCATGGGGCTGCAGTTGAGCTGTCAGCCAGGTCTGCAGTCTCATCTAAAGACTGGCGTGGGGGGGATCCACTTCCAAGCTCATACACCTGGTTATTATCAGTCTCAGAAAGTCCACTTCCAAGCTCATTTAGCTGGGCCTCTCCATAGGACTGACTCACAGCATGGTAGCTGGCTGCCCCAGAGTGAACAATCCAAGAGAGAGCTAGAAAGAGGGCATCCAAGATGGAACCTGCAGTCTTTTTTTTTTTTCTTTTTTGGCCAAGGAAGATTCACCCTGAGCTAATCTTCCTCTTTTTTCGCTTGAGGAAGATTGGCCCTGAGCTAACATCTGTGCCAATCTTCCTCTATTTTGTATCTGGGATGCTGCCACAGCATAGCTGACGAGTGGTGTAGGTCCACGCCTGGGATCCAAACCTGTGAACCCAGGCCACCAAAGCGGAGCGCACTGAACTCAACCACTAGGCCATGGGGCTGGCCCCTGGAACACACAGTCTTTTATAACTGAATCTCAGAAGTGACCTTCCATGCTTCTGCCACATTCTTTTCCTTAGAAGTGAGTCACTAAATCCCCCACCTTGAAAGGGAGGGGATTATACAGGGGTGTGAATAGCAGGAGGCAGGAATGAGAGGGGGATTATCTTAGAGGCTCCTCCCCCAACCATAATCAGTCTATGATGACTTATAGAGAGGAAGCAGATAGTTGTTCTCTCTTACTTCTTGTCTGCCGACCATCTACTTGGGAAATGACTTCCTCCTCATTCTCAGTCTGTGTGGTTCTGGGAGGCTGACTGCTCCCCCTCGTCCTGGCTCTTCAGGTTGGCAGCTGTGCTGTCCCTGGCCTGGTCAGTAATGATACTTCAACTTTCTGGCCACAGTGAGTGGTTCAGGGCTGGGCCATTCACTGTCCTTTTTCAGGAATTGACGTGGGGGCTGGGAAAAAAAGGGTCACAGGTGCTGTGCAACACAGAAAACTGGAATTTTTTCCACCTTCCATACCCATATGTAAGCCGCCTTTACTCCTTGTGAAAAAACTCTTAGAATGAAACCAACACAGAATAACAGAGAGCTGAGAGGTGGAGAGCGAGGGAGCCACACCAAGCTCTTGTGACATCTCCTGCCTCTCCACACCCAGCTATGCCTGAAGTCAGGCTTACCTCTTTTTCAGTTGGTTTTGAATTGGGTTTTTGTCCCTTGCAACAAAAAATGGTCCTGATGTATAGAGATATTATGGATGCAGCCCCAAATATTCTAGCTTCCCTTAACAGAGCTAGCATATCAGTGCCTTTTAGGAATTATCTAAGTATTTTGAGTATATTTACATTTTGCAACCTTAGCTTAACTCTTAGAAAACTAAGCTCCATGTGTTTCCTGTTCTGTGAGCTACATCCTTTTATTCATCTTTAATTTACTTTTCTCAAGATTCAGGAATATCTTCTTGTTCCATTTAAGCTCTCTCACAGCAGGGAGAAACCCCTTCTCAATTATTCTCTCCAACTTGTAGCACAATATCTGGCCACAAAGTAGATCCTCAATAACTGTGTAATGAATGAATGAGTAAAGAAACTTCTAAGTATACTTGAGATTATTTTTCCCTTAGTTCAATATTTTATTTTTGCCCCTATAAAGAACAATTCAATATTTTCTGCCTTCTCACATAGCCTCATACTAACATCAATTTATTCCCATATCCTTGGGCTTTTCATTGTGCCTTCTCTCCTGCAAATAAGTCATAAAAATGCTAAACAAAGGTAGTCAGAGGGGAATGCCCGTGTTCACGCTTCTTCCTCCAAGAAGTGCCCTTCTATCCTAAACCATTGTTTCTTGTCTCTAAGCAACTTCCCTGTGCATTGCACCAGTCTCCATCATACCAGGATAACTGCATTTTTAAAATGGCCTTTTGTGTGGAACTTTGTGAAAGGCTTTTTGGAAATCTAAATAGACACCATTGATGGGCTTTTGTCCATATGCATATATGCTCCCAAAAGAGCTTTCATAGATTGATGAGGTCTGACTTCCTCTTATGGAAACCATACGCTCTCCTCCAGCTCCTTCCTTGCCTCCCCCAATCCTACTGGCATGCAATTGTTTTTCTGGGGAGAAGGGCTCAGCTCTTCTCTGTGGATCTGCTTTGATCGGATCCTTGTCAGGTATTGTAAATAATGTAGGGTTAAGATTGCCAAAGTCAAACTATCCTAAAGAGATGAATAACTATGGTTATCTTAGCACGTTGAGATGAGAAACGGAAATATAAACTCAAGTATGGTAAATATGGGCAGAAAAAAGGAAGTAAGGTTAGAAATATAGGAAGTTGGTGGTTGCCAATCAAAGCTTAGGAATGTCTTAGGTCCTTTAGGAATTTGACAATATTATCAATTTCCCTTTTCTTTAGATTCTGCCTTCTTTTGATTTCCTCAACTTTATGCTCTCATCCTACCTTAATAAATGTTCCTTCTCAGTCTTTCTCTGGATACACTTTTTGCCTCTTTAATGTGGTTGTTTTCCAGGTCCCATCCTTGGCTTTATTTTTGTTTCCCTCTATATCTTCTCCATTGTCAATTTCATATACTCCTACAGATTTAGGGAGTCTATTTATTCTATACATGGATAGAATAAAAATGTAAATTTGGGGTGCATACTTGTTCTCTGAACTTCAGAGAGGTCTGTTCACCTGCCTATTGGACATTTCCATGTTGATATCCCATAAACACTCCCATCATGCGTCCAAAATCAAATGCATCACCTCTATATAATTTAAGGCCTTTTTCATTATATATGACAAAAAACCATATTTCATGGAATCTAAGAAGAAGCTGAACAGGACAGGGGTACAATTAAGCTCAGAAGCAACTGGAACCAGGACGTGGAAAACTCCATGATTTCTCCCTCCATATCACACCTCTACTTTCCTCTATATGTCTGTTTCTTTCCTCCCATTGTTATAGACTAACTTCTTCTGCTTCTCAGTCTACCTGGTGGGAAACAATGAAGATTTCTGTGTTCCTGCTTCAGTCACACAGAGTGACACTGGCTTGATTCTCTCTGGGTCCTAAATTCACAGTCCCAAGGAAGAAAGTCACGGGCCCAGCCATGGTCAAGGTGTCCACCTATAAATCAATCAGCTTTGGCCTCAGGTATAGGGTTACAGTGTAAGCAACTTGAAGTCCCACAGCTCACTGACGCTCTGCTCATTTTGCTTTAAACTTTTGTTCTCTGTGTGTTTCATTTTGGATAGTTTCTATTGCTACACATTCAACTTTACTATTCTTTTCTTCTATTGTGTCTAATCTGCTGTTAATCCCATCCAGTATATTTTTCACCATAGATATTGTATTTTTCATATCCACAAGTTCAGTTTATTAACGTCTTCCATTTCTCTACTTAATATGCTCAATCTGTCCTTTAGATTCTTAAAGAAATGGAATATAGTTATAATAACTATTTAATGTCTTTATCTACTAATTCTATCTTTGTCTAATTTAATGTCTGTGTCATTTCTGGGTATGTTTCTATTGACTGATTTTTCTCCTCATTATTCATTGTATTTTCCTGCGTGTTTGCACACCTTGTCATTTTTCACTGGATACCAGACATTGTGAATTTTACCTTCTTAGGTGCTGGATATTTTTCTATTCCTATAAATATTTTCTTGAGCTTTATTCTGGGAAGCAGTTAAAAAAACTTGGAGACAGTGTTATCTTTTTGAAGCTTCTTTTAAGCTTTGATAGGCAGGATGAGAGTGGCCTTTATTCCAGAGCTAATTTTGCCACACTACTGAAGCAATGTTCTTTAAATACTCTATCTGATGCCCTGTGAATTACCAGGTTTTTCATTCAAGGACTATTCCCTCTGCTCCTATCCAACGGTTCTTTCTTGAGCCTCGGGTAACTCCCCCACCCTCAGATGATCAGTACTCCCCTGAAGACTCTGGGGGCCTCTGCGGGTCTCTGGAGCTCTCTCCCTGTGAAGTGCTCCCCTCCCTGCTTCTCTTCCTGAGAACTGAAGATGCCATGGCCTCCCCGGACACTCAGGCTCCACATGGGCTTCCACTCTCTAAGCTGCACCCTGGAGACTCTCTCCAGGCAGTGAGCTAGGATGACCACAGGGCTCCCCTCATTGGTTTCCCCTCTCTCAGGGGTCACTGTCCTCACTGCCTGGTGTGCAGGGTCTGAAAACAAGAGTTTTCTACATTGTGCCTGTTTTTTAAGTTGTTTCTGATGAGAGGGTAAACCCAGTCCATGTTACTCCATTTTGGCCAGAAGTGGAAGTACAATTCAATCTTTTGGAACTACTTGCCGTTTTCTTGTGTGTGTGTGTGTGAGGAAGATTAGCCCTGAAGTAACATCTGATGCTAATCTTCCTCTTTTTTTGCTGAGGAAGATTGGCCCTGGGCTAACATCGGTGCCCATCTTCCTCTACTTTATATGGGATGCTGCCACAGCATGGCTTTACAAGCGGTGCATCGGTGCGTGCCTGGGATCCGAACCTGTGAACCCCGCGCCACCGAAATAGAGTGTGCTCACTTAACCACTACGCCACCGGCAAGCCCCTATTTGCAGATTTTTAAAACTCTGGGCTCTTGCATGTCTCTGTGCTTTTATGTCAGTTCGAAACTTCCTTCCTTTCCACCCTGTCTGTCTGGCAAGGCTCGGTTCCAGCATCATCTCCTCCCAAACCTTCCCAGCACCCCCATGCCCCCAGCATCCCTCCTCTGTGCTCCATGGCATCATACACACACCATACGGGCTGGTGCCCATCACTGAACTCTAAGCCCTGTGTGCACAGATCATAGCTTATTCATCATTCTAGCTTCAAACTTAGCACAGATGAAACACAGCGGGTATTCAACATATGCTTGGTGAAACAAATGGAAACATTGCACATAATCACACTGCAGCAGAGAACAATTTTCACTGTTGATTTCAGAGTATTTTACAAGCTGTTAACCTGCAAACACTGGCTGTAACTTAAACACTTCTATATTCTGAAGTTCTGATATTGCATTTCTTTGAATCAAGTATGTCATTAGCAGAATTCTCAGCCATTAGATGTGATGGTTTAGTTAGAAGTGTGTCTGTCTGTAGCCTTCCTTTGAGGACGGTGGCAGACTGTTTGGCACAAGTCTGTGCATTTGGTTTGGTTGCTTATGTTGAGCATGAAATCTTGTCAGTGTGTCACAGATTTTGAAAAAGAGCTTGTGTCTTTACAGCTCACGCTGAGCAGAATGTAACTGTAAACTGCCAAGGAAATATTCTCATCCTTTCCTGACCCAAGACAAAGTCACACCACCGTCTCCAGCGTGCGTTATATCCTGTGTAAGCTCGATGGCCCGCTCAGTGGAAACATGCTCAACTTCGACAGGAGCTGTGTCAAGAGTTAGATCTCTGCGATTCCATCCCAGGTCCTTCGTGGACTGCACATGTTCTCGTGTGCCCAAATGTGCCCCACCCCCTCCAGATCTCCAGAACACTTTGTGTAGTTTGAGCTTAAACCTACCTGAGGACTCAGTGCTTTTTGACCTAAATAATTAACTTTATAAAAAACTGACATAAATAGGACACGTTAACTGGAAAAGAAACAAAATATGTGTGTGTATGAGCAAGTAAATAATAAAAATCCCCTACAATCACACCACTGAGAGTGTATTATATGTCACATATTATACACGAAGCGTATAATACGTATCTTACATTGTACCTGCTATTTTGTAAATTGTAATCTGCTTTTCTCCCCTCATATTTTTCCAAGTTAGTATCTTTTCTAAATCCCCAAAGTAGGAAAATTTTAAATAAAATCTTTCACAAACTTTACTTTTTGTTATGTTCTCCCTCTTTTTCTCTCTGGAGTATCTGCATTTTAATACAAAACTCTTGAAGACATAATGCCTACCCAAAGGAATTATTCTCAAATGCTGCAATTTCAGGCATAATGGGGATAAATATTTTGAGTGCTTTTACTTCGCTATACTCATTTCATTCCTGCATAAAGTTAGCTCTGCCAGATTATGCAGAACACTAACAGTGTCACTAAACAGGAAGAGTAGGACTAGAAGAGACCATTTTAAAAATTCCAAATGTCATTTTCACTATGTCCTAAGAGACAGCTCCTTTTAGTAAGAGCAATGGTATCTGTTAAACTTTACTCCCTAAAGGACAGAAGAAAAGAAAAATCAGTGGTTTGACATTGCCAACACTTTCCATCAACTTACTCAAGCCAACAATGACCAGTTTCATTGATTCCATTTATTTTCATTTAATTTACTTTTATATTTCTATCTTGAGTTGAGAAAGTCAACAGCCAAGTTCCTTTCTTCTTTTTTGGGAAAATATCATACTGTGAAATAGTCTAATCTAGGCTGATACAAAACTTAATGTTCAGGTCCCTTTAGAAGGATATACTAAGATTCATGCTGGCGGGAATGGTGTCTACCTCTAGTGTCTAGCATGGTGCCTGGCAAAGAAGAAGTGCTCAATACACATTTATAGAATCTTATCAAGTGACAATTGTTTGGAAGTGATCAATTATAACTGAATGATAAAGAATAAACATTTGCATTTGATAACAAAGTACCATCTAAAAATTAATTTCTTTTTGTATCCCTATGTTTTAGAATGACATTGATACACACACACACACACACACTCACACACACATACACACACCAGGGTTTCTCAACCTTGATACTATTAACATTCTTTGCTATGGGGGACTGTCGTGTGCACTGTGCACTGTAGGAGGTTTAGCAGCATCTCTGGCCTCAACCCACTAAATGCCAGTAGCACCTCACTCTCCTCCAAGTTGTGACAATCAAAAATGTCTCCAGACACTGCCTGGTATTCCCTGGGTGAGGGGACTGTCCCCAGTTGAGAACAACACACACAAAGATAAGACTCTTAAGAAACAATTACAGGGACTCTTACAAGGGATAGATCATATCATTCAAATGCTAAATTACTAGTAACACATCAATTCAAAGGAGAGACTAATTTAAGAAGTAGGGCTATGTACCTCAATTTCCAGAAAAATGGCTAGTTATCTTGACAATATTAACTGAGTTCTGGGAAAAAAAATCATACCATGTAAAAAAAACACTCTTTGAAATAGTTCTGCATTAATTTTACACATACAGTTATTTATGTACTTGAACTTTAAGAAAAATATCATCTGATATCAAATTGACACCAATATCCTAGTGATTCAAAGAGATTACATGTAAATTCCTTCAAATTAAGATTCTATGATAATTAATGACATTCTTATTTTCTTCACCATGTAAAGTTAATTCTCAATGATACATGCGTGGATTATTCTGGTTCTGCCAATGACTAGTTGTATGATCTTGGGCAAGTTGTTTACCCATTCAGGGCCTCAGTTTCTTCACCTCAGTATGGAGATAATACTAATATCTACTCCTGAATGTGTTGTCAGACTTGAAAGAGTAACTACAAGTGAAGTGCTTAGAGCAGTGACTGAACACCCAATGGATGTCAACAGTTATTAACATCTGCCAATTTGCAACCAGTGTTTCACACCATCTGACACATCCACTTTCTTCCCTGCCACACATCGTGTTTGGCTAATCCATTCCACTGACCTATACTAAGCAAAGTAAACTAACTTCAAGATTAGCTTAAATAAAATATAATTGGGTATTCACAGCTGCTTCACTATTCTATTTATACTATTATTCCTTCTGTTAATATGAATGGAAAACGAAGAATTCATGAGAAAAGAACAGCAGTGGATTTCATAAATTCTCATTTTTTTTATCCCCAAGTTAAAAATCAATTTTAAATTCATTTTCTCAGGTAATGATTTTATTCTGTGTGAATCAAAACAATAGTAGGAACAACAATAACAAGTATTTACCCTCTGTCAGGTACTTTTCTAAGCATATAATTTAATCCTCAACCCTAGAAGGGAGGTAATTTTTTTCTTCCCTTTTTGTAGGTGAGGAAGCTGTGGCAGGAGAGATTACATGACCTGCTCAAGGACATTCGGCTAGTAAGTGGTAGAGCTTGGATAAAAGCCCAGGAAGTCTGACTAAGGAGTCTGTGCTCACAGTCTAAATGACTGTAAAACAGCAGCAGCAACAACAACACAGACATAGGACTAAACGCTTTGTCCCCTTGGATTTTTCTTAGTGTATCTTTAGTATTAAGATAATGACTTCTCATGACCACTGTGAAGCTGAATGACAATATCCCAATTCAATCATTTATTTGCAATTGAAATGGTTACGTAAATTTTCAGTTGCAGCAAAGTCAGAAAAATCAGTTCTTGGTTCAAAGGAGTATAGTGTATTACATTTAGAAATAGAGCTTTAGAGGGTGGGACATCAGCAAGATATCAGAATAGGAAGACCCAAGCCCTTGTTGCCCCATAGAGACACCAACTTAACAACATACAGACCAAATTGCCTTTGTCAGACTTCCAGAAACCAGTTAAGAGGCTGCAGCACCCAGGCTAATACAGAGCCAAGAGAGCCACATTGAAGCAGGTAGAAAAGTTTGTTGCATTTTGCCTGCCCTAGCTTTTCCCCCCATTCCCCATAGCATGGCGTGGTTGGGAGAAAACTCCCAATGCCCAGCTTCTCCTGCAGGAAGAAAAGAGAAGAGTGGAACATAGGCCAAAAGTTTTTGTGGGGCTCCTTGAGGGAATATTCTGTCTCACTTGACTAAGAGTGCTGATGAGAACCGGTGGCATAGTTGCTTGACAGGTTGGGGGCCACTGAGAACAAAGTGAGGCGTCAAGATGCTGCAGCATCAGGGAGACTGCAGTATCTCAGACACCAGGGAAAGAGAGAGGACAGGCTCGTGAGAAGAAATGGGGGCAAGCCTATTTAACTGGGAAATCACATGCACAAGCCCAGAGAAGACATGTCCTAGAGAAATTCTGAGAGGTCGCAGAATCTCTAGTGGGCTGACTGGTGAAAGTCTTCCCCTACATGAAGCCAGTCTATAAAGAATAGAAGAGGTGGCTGTTTTTCAAATGGCAATGTCTCAACAAAAGATCACAAGGCATACAAAGAAATAGGGAAATGTAGCCCAATCAAGAGACCAAAACAAATTTCCAGAAATCGACCCTAAAGAAACAGAGAACAATGGATTACCTGACAAGGAATTCAAAATAACTGTCTTAAAAATGCTGAACAAGGTAAAAGAGAAGACAGACAACTAAGAAAATCAGGAAAATGATACATGAAGAAAGTGAAAAATATCAAAAAGGAGATAAAAACTATAAAAAAGAGCCAAACAGAAATTCTGGAACTGAAGAATATAATAATTGAATTGAAAAATTCACTAGAAGAGTTCCACAGTAGACTTGATAAAGCAGAAGAAAGAATCAGTGAACTTGAAGATATTGAAATTATTGAGTCAGAAGAGCAAAAAAAAAGGGGGGGACTTATGGGACACCATGAAGAAGATCAATACAGACATTATGGGAGACTCAGAAGGAGAAGAGAGAGAAGGGGCAGAGTTTATTTGAAGAAATACTGGCCATTAACTGCCCAAATTTGAGGAAAGAAAGGAACATACAAATGAAAGAAGCTCAAACAACTTCAACTAGGAAAAACCCAGGGAGACCCACACTGAGACACACTATAATGAAACTGGCAAAAGTCACCGATAAACAGAGAATCTTGAAATTAGCAAGAGAAAAGTGACTTGTCACATGTAAGGCAGCTTCTTTAAGATCACCAGTGGATTTCTCAGCAGAAACCTTTCAAGCCAGAAGGGACTGGCAAGATATATTCAAAGTGCTGAAAGAAAAGAACTACCAACCAAGAATAAAATATTTAGCAAAACTGCCTTTCAAAACTGAAGGAGAAATTAAGGTGTTTCCAGATAAACAAAAGCTGAGGGAGTTCATCACCACTAAATTTGCTCTACAAGAAACGCTAAAGGGAGTCCTTTAAGTTGCAATGAAAGGACACTAGACAGCAACATGAAACCATATGAAAATATAAAATTCCCTGGCAGAGATAAATATATGAACAGATATAGAATCCTATAGTATTGTACTGTTGGTGTGTAAACCACGTGTACTTCTTGTATAGAATGTAAAAGACAAAAGCATAAAAAATAACTACAAATCTTTGTTAATGGAAACAAAATATAAAAAGATGTAATTTGTGACATCCATAACATAAAATGGATGAGGATAGAGAGGTAAAGGAGTAGAGTTTTACAACTAATTGAAGTTATCAGTTTAAAATATGTTGTTATAACTTTAAGATGTTTTATACAATCCCTACGGTAACCACAAAGAAATTACCTAGAGAAGATACATAAGATGAAATGAGGTACTTCTGGTTCCTGGTCTGACATCTAAGGAGCTTAGAAGTTGCCATTCTATGCTAACAAGTAAAGAGCTGAACAAAATGAAAAATCAACAACCCTTCTTAGATCTATCAAAGAAGTGAGGTCACAGGGAAACCACTGGCCCCAACATTGGAGAAACAAACAGACACATACAGCGAATCACAACTTACTGGAGTAGAAATCCACAAGCAAACTCTCACTGGGAACCAGTATGAAAACCTGAGCAGAAATGGACAATTTGCTGGCAGCTTAGTGAGGACAAGTATGAAAGTTAAAACTCCAGGGGAACCCGGCCATAGAGGGGCCCATGCTTTTATGAGTTTTATCTCCAGGGGCTCTAGCAGGTTCCCACAGTGAATACTGGAGGAAAAACTCTCATGCTTCTGGCAGCGGGAGGGGAAAAGTATACATTTTGAAAAATGCCAGAGCATTCTGTTCTAAACTCTTTAACCAGAGACTAACCTGATGATGTTTGATCCGAGCCTAACCTACCTGGAGGAAGGGAAATATCCATTTTCAGCTAGTTCTAGTGTTCCATGTAGGGGAAGGAAGACACCCAACTCCAGCCCCATTTAGCCACACTGTCCTGCCTGAGGACGAGGAAAAAGCCCTCAGAAGCACCAGTAAACTTCACAGTCCACGGGAGCAGGTGCTCCGCAGGACTGAGACCCTAGTCATGTTGCTGTAGAATACCTCCCCTCTCCTCAACACCTTACCACCACAGTATTAATGGCCTATTTACAGCAGTTCCTTTTACCCAGTATATCATGTCCACCTCTAAACAAAAAATTACAAGGCATGCTAAAAGGCAAGAAACAGTTTGAACAGAATGAACAAGCATCAGAATCAGAGTCAGATACAGCAGGAATGTTGGAATTTTCAAACCTGGAAATGACAAAAAAGACTATGATAAATATGCTGAAGGCTTTAATGGAAAAAGTAGACAAGCTGCAAGAACAGATGGATAATGTAAGCAGAAAGATGGAAATTCTAAAAAAAAAAAAACAAATAAATGCTAGAGTTCAAAAACTATAACAGAAATGAAGAATGCCTTGGATGGGTTCATTAGTAAATTGGACAAAGCTGAGGAAAGATTCTCCGAGCTTGAGCATATAACAATAGAAACTTCTAAAACTGAAAATGAAAGAAAAAATAATGAAAAAAAACCCAGAACATCCTAGAACTGTGGCACAACAAAAGGAGTAACATACACATATGGGAATATCATAAGGAGAAGAGAGAGAGAAAGAAACAGAAGCAATATGAAGCAATAATGACAATATTTGAAGCAATAATGACTGAGAATTTCCCCCAAATTAATGTCAGACACCAAAGCATAGATCCAGGAAGCTCAGGGAACACCATTTGGCAAAAGCTACACTGAGGCATATCATATTAAACTTCAGAAAATAAAAAATAAGAGAAAAAAATCTTGAAAGAAACCATAGGAAAAAAGAAACCTTACATCATGAGGAGCAAAGATAAGAATTATATCTTATTTCTCCTCAGAAATCATGCAAGCAAGAAGAGAGTGGAGTGAAATATTTAAAGTGTTTAAAGAGAAAACCCCACCAACCCAGAATTTTGTAATCTGTGAAATTATCCTTTAAAAGTGAAGGAAAAATAAAGACTGTCTCAGACAAACAAACATTGAGGCAACTTGTTACCAGTAGATCTGCCTTGTAAGAAATGTTAAAAGAAGTTCCTCAGCGAGAAGCAAAATGATATAGATCAGAAACTTGAATCTACGTTTAAAAAAAGAAGAGCATCAGACAAGGAATAAGTGAAAGTAGAATAAAAACTTTTATTTTTCTTATTCTTAATTCAAGTAACAGACAGAAGTTTGTTCAAAGCAATAATAGCAACAATGCATTTGATTATGTATGCATAAACATTTATGTATGCTTATGTACAAATGAAACGAATGACAACAATGATACAAAAGACAGGAGGAAGGAATTAGGAATATTTGTTGTTATGAGGTACTTGCACTACCTGTCTAACATTATAGTGTTATTTGAACACGGACTTAGATTAGTTGTAAATGTATAAAGCAAACACTACAGCACCACTAAAGTGTTTAAAATATATACATAATTGATATGCTAAGAAATAAGAGAAAATGGAATCTCATAAAATGCTCAATTAAAACCACAAGTCGGAAAAAGTGTCAAATATGAAAAGAGGAACAAAAAACAAGGGCAACAAATAGAAAATGGTAACAAATATGACAGGTATTAATCCAACCATATCAATAATCATTGTAAATGTCAATGGTCAAAATACACTAATTAAAAGACAGAGATTGTCAGAGTGGATCAAAAAACAAGACCCAACTATATGTTGTCTACAAGAAACCCACTTTAAATATAAAGACACATATAGATTAAAAGTAAAGGTATGGAGAAAGATATACCATGCTAACACTAATCAAAGGAAAGTAGGAGTAGCTATATTAGTTTCAGACAGAGTAGACTTCAGAGCAAGGAAATCTATCAGGGATAAAGGGGAGCATTATGTAATGATAAAGGGGTCCATGCTCAAAGAAGACATGGATAGCCTAAATGGGTACATCCCTGACAACAAGGTGAGGCAAAACCTGATAGAACTGCAAAGAGAAATAGATGAATCCAGTATCATAGCTGAAAACTTGAGCACACCTCTAACAGAAATGGACAGATCCAGCAGGAAGAAGGCAGTGAGGACACAGCTGGATAAACAGCAACATGGACAGCAACTGGACACAGTTGACATCTATGGACTAAGACCTCCAATAACAACAGATTACACATTCTTCTCAACTCACCTAGGACACTGACCAGGATAGACACTATAAAACATACCCTGAAGAAATTTAAAAGAATAGAAATCATGCAATATTTGCTCTCCGACTGCAATAGAATTAAACTAAAAATCAATAAAAGAAAGACAGCCGGAAAATCCCAAAATACTTGGAGATTAAATAAGAGTTCTTTTTTTGTTCTCTCAAACTACATTCTGCCCAGTGCCAAATCTGGCCTGCTGCCTGTTTTTGTATGGCCCCAAGCTAAGAATGGTTTTTACAGTTTTAAATAGTTGGGAGAAAAAAGTGAAAGAGGAAGACTATTTCAGCATCCCTAAATAACGTT
This sequence comes from Diceros bicornis minor, assembly GCF_020826845.1. Classification (NCBI taxonomy): domain Eukaryota; kingdom Metazoa; phylum Chordata; class Mammalia; order Perissodactyla; family Rhinocerotidae; genus Diceros; species Diceros bicornis. The sequence continues at coordinate 1,865,997 of NC_080749.1, forward strand.
TTAGAGGAACACAGCTATGCTCCTTCATTTAAATATTCTCTATGGCTGCTGTTGGGCTACAGTGTCAGAGCTGAGTGGTAAAGACAGAGACCGCATCACTCTCGAACCTAAAATATTTACTCATTGGCCCTTTCCAGAAAGTTTGCTGACCTCTGCGACCGCCCCCCCCCCCAAAAAAAAACCCCACACATATAAATAACACAAGTCAAAGAAGAAATTTCAAGAAAAGTTTTACAATGTTTTGAATAAATAAAAATTAAAACGCAGCTTATCAAAATGTGTGGGATGCAGCCAAAGGTGGGCTAAGATGGACATCTGTAACATTGAATGCATGTATTAGACAACAGGAAAGATCTAAAATCAATAATCTAAGCTTCCATTTTAGGAAACTAGGAAAACAACAGCAAATAAATGAATGTTATGGCTAAGAGGCCTGACCAAGTTATGGGCGCTTCAGGCGGGCAGGCTCCAAGAGGCGCTCTGCAGCGACCCTGACCACGGGGTCCAGAGGGAGGATCTTGGCAGCCAGAGGGATGGAGGGGATGGCGGGACAGGTGGCTTTGAGAAGGCAAGGTCCAGGTTCCCAGGCACCCAGGATTTCCATTTTAGGTAGTGAACTTACCTTTCACAGACCGGCCAGGGAGTTTCTACGTGGGCTTTCACTAGGCTGGTTAGCCCCACCTGGGCGCCAGCCTCAACGTGCGCAGCCCGGCCTGGGGGGGCGGGGCAGGGCGTGGAAAGTGGGCGTGGTGGAGAGAAGGGGCGAAGTCGCGGGAGGTGGGGCCCCTCGCTGCACACGCTGGGACAGCAACCGTTGTCTCTTAACCGCTCACAGCCGGCAGCCTGTAGAGCTGCAGGACTACAACTCCCAGGATGCTCTGGGCACGGGGCGGTGCCTAGCCCTGGGGGGAGGAGCAGGGCGGTGTGCGCTTGGCCGAGGGCCAAACCGCCGTTGGCTCAGGACTCTGGTCCTGCACCGCTCCCCGTGGACTGAGTCCTGGAGGGATGTGACGGGCACACGGGGACCAGGGAGTTAGGAGGGTGTGGCGGCTGCATGGACAGCCTCGGGCCTACAGCGTGCAACTGCTTTTGTCCAAAATTGAAGCCGGGCTCGCGCCTCATCCCCACCTACTCCCTCCTTTGCTTGATTCTTCCTCCCACCTGCGTGCCTGTGGGTCTTTCCACAGCCTCCTACCTAGTCCAGGGCCAGGTGCTTCTCTAAACTGCTTATGGGAACTGGTTTGACATCCCAGGAACTTTCCACTTTGCCTGCTGCCCTCTGCCTTCTCCAGCCAAAGTGCCATCATTTCATCAGCTTTTGGGAGAAGCTGTAGCCCCTCTTGCAAGCACAACTTAAGAGCTTTGCAGGGTGGTATCATTGGCTGTTGCTTGCCTTTTTCGCAGATGTGGAAGTTGAGGCATCCCTGATGTTAATGATTGGTTTCCCCAGGAGCCGCTGAGAGCAGAGGAGAATGGCCCAATTCCCAGGCAAGTATCTAGTAGGCTGTTTTCACCAACCCATTCCAGTGCAGAGGCCTCCGAAACAGCAACCTTAAGATGATAAGATGATAATAGCTTAAGTATTTTGCCCTTTAGATTGATTGCCTAATCTCAGCCCAGGCGTGAGTGGCCAGTCTCTCAGGGACACAGGTGGTGACTCTGATCCCTCAGGAAGAGACCAGTGGTCCAGCTTTGGGAGAGGGATGTTCAAAGTAGACAGCACTTGGGCAGCATTTGAAACCCATCAGCTTTAACATCTCTGCTTTGGATTCTGGCAAGGTTTCAGGATAAACACACCTAGGGATAGTCAGTTGTACCATATTTCTTTAAAAATTGATTAGAGTAGTGAAAGGAACAGAGCATAAAATATCTTGCTTATTTGCAAAAGATAAAATGCAAGCAAGACCTTCCTGTTAATTTTTTCCTGCTCCTTTTCTTGGCCGTACTGTACTCTTGAATGCAGAATCAAAAAACTTGAATTGCCAAATTCTCTTTTCCTGAGATCAGTAAACTAACTTAAAAGTTTTATTGAAACCTGTGGAGGAATGGTTAGCAGCTTTCGTGATTTATGACATCTCTAGAAATCTGGGCGTTGATCCACATGAAAAAAATCCTTGTTTATATTACATGTCCCAATAGGTTACATTTCCAATTCCTGAATGTGGGATATTATCAAAACAACTGAAAAACCTGGTCATGGAAACTGGACTCTGTCACTTTGTCAAGAATTTGCCTCTTTATGAATTAATGACACATGAATTCCTTAATATTTTTGTAAAGGAAGGACAAGAAACTCTGTAGTGTCCCTGAACGTGGCAAGACGGGGAAGTCTCGTTAGACCACATCCTTGGGTTCTTCTCTCGTGTTCAAAAGGCCCAGGTGATAGTCCGTGTAGTCAGGTGCAGGGCCGCTCCCCCAGCCCCCAGGGTTCCACCCTACTCTGGCCTGTGCCTTCTTCAGGGTGTTCTGATGACGCTTGTCCACAAGTGTTGGAAGGAGACATTGTAACATGAGGCTATTCATCATCTTGAAACAAGGATTAATGGAGAGGAAAGTCTCGGGGTCTGTGTGCTCTGATGCACTGCTGTTGGGGTGTGGCTGCAGTGACCACTGTGCTCCCAGCAGTCCCCACAATGGCTGTCTCAGACGTTTGAGCTCCTGGTGCAACCACAGCAGCTGTTGAGAGCTGGGCGCTTGTCGTGGTTCAGTGTCTTCCATGATATTTTGTGCCTCTGACCCTCCTCTGCTCACCCCCTTCCCATTCCTAACTGTTGCATTGATTGCTTTGTAGTTGTTTCCTAGGAGCCACTGTGTGTAACTGTATTTGACAGTGTCTTTAGGGATCCACGATCTCTAAACAAGTCACTACACAACACCCACTTATACTGTTGTAGCCCGTGTTCGTCCTCTCCAGTGGCACTGTGAAGAACCCTGCTTACTCAGAGGTCCTCTCATTCTCATGCTGCTGGGGCTGCTTACGAAGCTGGGCATCTCATCTTTGGTCTCATCAAGATTATTCTTTTCATTGATTATTCTGAAGTCGGATACGACTTTGTTAATAATGTGGACACTGGCTGTCACAGGCACTTTTATGTATCTTTCCCAACAGCTCTGTGAAGTAGGCCTGTGACATCCATTTTACAGGGGAGGACACTGAGGTTCAGAGAGGTCGAGTAGCTTCCTTCACTTCACACAGTTTCTTGGTACATTTTGAGTCTCCTCCTGGAACTCTGCCTCTCAGATGTGTGCACTTGGCTGGTGTTCCACTTTGCGCCTCTCTGCCAGCCTCTCCAACGGCACAGGCCCCATCCTGAGTCCATTGTCTGCTTGATGGAAGTCACCCTGCACAAACAGGCCCTGGGCAGGGAGTGGACTAGCGGGGCGTGGTCTTCAGGCTTACCCTGGGCAGGTTCTAGGTTCATTGCGAGAGCTGGAGCAGTGGAAGATACTGACCGTCATTCACCTGGAAGGTTTGTTATGTAGAAATACTCCACTGATTTTTGCAGGTGTCATGTCTTCTTTGTCTTCATTGCTCCTCTGGGCTTTCTCCTACAGTCCGTGCTGTGCAGTAACATACAGTACAGAGACTGGTGAACATAATATTGTTGCCCTGCACCAAACGGTCACATCACTCATTTTTCTAATTATGAAAGAAATACATACTGTAAAAAAAGTCAAATTACACAGATCTATGTAGAGTAAAGTGAAACCTTCCCCTTCCAACCCCTTCCCTGAAAACTCACTCCTCTAGTCAGAAGGAACTATTGCTAAGAGGTTGCTGCTTAGTCTTCTGGACATTGCCTATGAATTTATAAATATGCAAAGTTTTTTTTAACATAAATTACATAACTACATCGTTTTGCAATTTGCTGTTTCTCAAACCATATATCATAGACGTCTCTCCTTATCCGTGCACGTCACTCTAACTTAGCTTTTTAGATGTTTTAGAGGTACTCCAAAGAACAGGAATACCATGATCTGCTTATTTCTTCTTCGATAGAATTGGGATTACATCCAGTTTCACTATTATACATAATGCTGCAGTGAGATCCTTGTATGGAATTTATTACACTGCTATTCAACTGCTCAATTTGCTTTGTTTCCCTTTAGTGAGAGACTATGATATATTTTTATGGGAATTATTTTATAGGGACATTAATTTTATCACTGAATAAAGATATTTATGAGGAAACTGGACTTCAAGGTCATCCATCTCTGTATTCTGGAGAAAAATCTTGAAACTTAGAAGGTATTATGCTTGCTCCATCACATTCTAACAAGTCATGTTAACAATTTAAAGTTGAATGTTGGAATAGCCTCTACTCTCTCTGTTCAGAAGGATGACTTTTTCTTGTCTTGAAAGCTTCTGACTCCAGGGGCTCTCAGTTGGGCTTCAGAGAGGATAAGATATTGGTGTCGTATCTGTTTCTCTTCAGCTGTAGGCTGCATCTTCTAAAGATCATAGAATTGAACATGGTCTAATCGATATATATGATTTGGGTCAAAAATTCAAAGTAATGAACCCAAGATAGGAATCTATACCTTTGGTTCTTAATAAAGAATTTCCTTTTATATCCTCAAGTATCTGTGATTACTAGTAAAAACTCACCTGTGGATGATGAGATGTGGCTCTGTTGGCAATGTCTGGCTTGAACATCCATAGTTAAGGCTGCCACATCCACAGGTAGATTAGACTTGACCTCTCGATGACCTCTGCCCTTGGTCTTTGACCTGGGAAATTTAAGAATTTAAAAAAGCTGCTGTTATTAGCACTCAATGCTAGAAATGCCTGTTAAAGAGTGAGTGTGATTTGGTAAACCAAAGGGAGTATAAGCAGAACAAAGTCTTTAATATCTACAAATTTCAAAAAATTCTAATTTTTAAACATATAACTCTATTTTTGCCACAGTGCAAACTGTGTACATATGAATGAAATATCCCTCTGTCCATTTTTAAGTTGTTTCCATTGATTTGATGGATTTATCCTCTAATCTGGGTTCCAAGTGTGAAAGAACATTTTGGTCCTTCAAAGAAAATAAGCCATTGAAATTTGAGTTTCTTTTAGCTCGGCATCCTACAGGTTTGAAGAATAAATTATCATGTAATGATACAATGATTCTGAAATCTAATTGTTAATTAGAGGGGTGTAAGGGAGGATTGAATGGTGGTTCACCCTCATGGTCAGGGGTATTGTACACATGGACGTGTAAACACGATTCAGGAAGCTGCTTCAGCCCCGTGACATCCCTGAGAACCACAGTGCAGGAGGATCTAGGCACATAGCTATCTGCCTCGATCTCCTGGGTTACATGTATATCCAGGGGTCTTGAGAGTGGCTTCAGAGCAGCTATCTTTTATCTATTTCTTCCCTTCCTTCTCTCCAGCTTATCTCAAACAGTCTTGACTATCATATTTTAAAGACCAATTATAGTTATTTATATTAGCTGCTTGTTCATTATTGCAGAGTAATAATCAGGTATACCATTAAATATCATTTAATTGACCTAATTAAATTTGTTGTACCTTTTAATTGATTAGAACACTAAGTTTAGTTCAGAGTTGGATATTCACCAAATGTGTTAATCTGCTTACAACTGCCATGTGCCTCACTCCTCTTAGAAGTGTATCTTTGGCCCATCACAAGATTTTAATGAATCAAATCATCATAAATTAAGATAATGTACTATCTGGTGGATGACAGGCACATGGGTCCATTTTGGAAATATGCCCATCTGTCTCTGCTCCCCATGGGAAGTTTCTGGTCACTAGGTCTCCAGGTGGCTTGCACAAGCCCTAGGTCTATAATAGCTTGGTGCCTTTCCTTCTACTTGGGATCGAAGTAAAAGAGGTCAGAGAGACTTACTGAAGTTTCAGAGACTTATGAAGTCTTCTATGAAGACCACCCATGCATAAGTTCTGGATAGCTCTCTGTTCCCAAGACTACCAGTTACTTTAAGGGCTTGTCAGGAACTGTAAAGGCCTGATATTTTCCCTTACCTGCAAACCAATAAGTTAGCCTACCATGGTCTTATAGATGCTGGCAAAAGACATGAGACCCATGGGTCAGAGACAAAGGACTTAATGACACAGCAATGGCAGTGGCCAGAGTATCAGCATTTGCACCAGTTCACTAAGTCTCACTTCCTACAGGGTGATACACAGTGGGACTGGTGACATGCAGAGGGTTGCAAGAACTCAGAGCTGAAGGAACTCAAATCTTTTATAACGGGCAGGAAGTCTGCTGACCTTTGCCCCGGGGGGGAGGTGTTATTTTTATTATACTGGGCAGTAAGCAAGCCTGCCCTTTGCTCCAGAGGAGGCCACTATTTCTATCTTCCAAGGCTCATAGCTCTACACACATCCTTGAGAAGATAACCTGGTCTTACTGGCTTTCAAAGATAAGCTTGAATGAGACTCGATCATCATTCAGTTCTTCTGTTTCCTTTATTGAGATTGTGCAAATAGGCTCTTTTCTCTGTAAAGTTCACTAACTTTATTCATACATAAGGGATGTTTTTGGTTTTATTTATTAAGTTGAAATTTTCTTATTAGAGCCAATGATGAAACTATCATGGGTTGGATCTGAAAGTATGCTTTTCCAGGAAAAATGTGAAAGAAGATCAGTGCTCACAGAACTCTGCCACAAGGAGCTGATAGCAACTTAAATGATTTTAATTTGAGTACTGTTTTGTACAACTTTCTTCCGTCTTACCTCATCCTCTCTGCTTCCTGTAACTCTCATATGGGAATGGGGCATTTTCAGGGATTCACTGAACTTATTTACAATATCCAAATGGTTTTGTCTGTTGTGTTTTTTTAATTGAGGTAAAGTTGACATACAACATTATATTAGTTTCAGGGGTACAACATGATGATTCAATGTTTGTATATATGTTGAAATGATCACCATAGTGAGTCCAGTTAACATCCGTCCCCATACACAGTTACAATTTTTTTTCTCTTGTGATGAGGACATGGCGTATTTCAAGGTGCAGAGGAATCAACGATGATGTCATACTTTTCCATATACAGCTTGATGAATTTGGACATAAGTATACACCCTTGAGACTGTCACCACCATCAAGGCCACAAACATATCCATCACCTCCCAAAGTTTTCTCTCACCTCCTTTATTACTATTATTCTGTGGTAAGAACTCTTGACATAATATCTACTCTATTAGCAAATGTGATGTGTGCAATACAGTCTTGTTAGCTGTAGGCACTATGCCATATCCTAGATCTCCAGAACTTATTTATCTTGATAACTGAAACTTTGTATCCTTTGACCATCAGCTCCCCATTTCTCCATCCCCCAGCCCCTGGCAACCACCATTCTAACCTCTGCTTGTATGAGTTTGACTATTTAAGATTCCACATATAAATGAGTATTTGCCTTTCTCTGTCTGCCTTACTTCACTTAGCATAATGTCTTCTAGGTCCATCCATGTTGTCAAAAATGGCAGGAATTCCTTCTTTTTTCAAGGTTGACTAATATTCCATTTCTTTATCCTTGCATCCATCAGTGACATTTAGATACGGTTACTTCCGTATCTTGGCTATTGTGAATTAGCTGCAATGAACATTAGAGTGCAGGTATCTCTTCGAGACCCTGATTTCAATTCCTGTGGGTATATACGAGAAGTGGGATTGCTGGATCACATGCTAGTTTTAATTTTTGGAGGAACCTCCATACTGTTTTCCATAATGGCTGTACTAGTTTACATTCCCACAAGGGTTCCTTTTCTCCACATCCTCACCAACATTTGTCATCTTTAGTTATTTTGATAATCGCCATCTTAACAGGTGTGAAGTGATAGCTCATTGTGGTTTTGATTTGCATTCCCTGATCATTAGTGATACCAAACACCTTTTCATACACCTGTTGGCCACTTGTATGTCTTCATTGGAAAAAGTCTATTCTGTTCCCTTGCCCATTTTTTAAATTGATTTGTCTTTTTGCTATTGAGCCAACACAAAAAAAGAGAACAAAATTTCCAGGCATTATGGGTGCTTCCCAGTTGATGCAGATGGTTTTGTATTTACAGTGGTACCAAAAGATCATGTTTTGTGCTTTTTCTTCAGCTTGTTGTAAGATCAGCAGTAGCTATGGCATGGCAGATAATCGGGATCTTCTGGGTTTGGAGGTTTACAACATAAATGAGTGGTAAGGAATATTTTATTATTCCAAGGAAATTATTGAGATCATAGTCCATGGAATCCAGGATTGATAGGTGTAGGAGGAAATTAAGGTGAGGATTGGTGATCTGGCATTATTTCTGATCTTGAGGGACAGGTATCTACTGCATGAGTGTTTGAATAAAAATATTAGAGATCAGGAAATTGTGGTGGGTGAGTATGTTTTCTGAATTATTTACTTTTGAACATCACCATTTGGATTATGTGAACATCTGGGATACGGGAGTAAGTCGCTAACAGGGGGTGGTTGATAAGGTCACTATTGATTTAACTTCTATGAACACCGAGTGGTCAATGGATTAAGCAAATGAGTAGTCAGAAAACACAGAAATGGTAGGATTTGGGATTTAGTAAAGGACTGGGGACCGATTGTCTTGAGGGGGAGTGCCAGGACTTGTGCGGTTGAGAGTGACAAGGACAAGAAGAGAATAGAATAACACTCAAACAAGGAGGGGGTGTTGACAGGATGGAGGGAGAGAAATGATCTGGAGTAGCCTTGAGCTTTGACCTTGAGCGTTCTGTTCTTGATGCAAATCTGCCTGATGACATCCCGGGACACAGGTCAGATCTATCCCCAGAGGATAGAGGGAGGGTGGAAGTACAAAACAGCCAGGATAATTGTCCTAAAAAGGCAGGCTTCCTTTATCATTTGACCCACTTTCATGATTTATTTTTGTAGGGTAAGAGGAAAAGAAGGATGATAAGAAGGATGATGGTCACATCTTCACAGAGGAAGCAGCGTGACTGTGGGAACCAGTCCAAACCAAAGCCTGGTTTAAGCATCTCCATCCCTTTGAGGCTGTCCAGTGACATATTCAAGAGGCCGGTTACTAGAATCCCATCCCATCCTGGCCATGACGGGCCTCTGGGAGGACACTTTGGACCAGCGCCACCAGGTCTGCTGGCCCGAGAGACTGCAAGGACTCCAGGCCTGCAGCAGTGCAGGACAACTGGTAAGTCCTTTCAATCTTGCCAAAGCGTTGGAAAAACTTGCACTTAGTCGCACAGGTGAATCCCTGCCAGGTGTGCTCGCAGGTGGTCTGCACTCCAGGTCCCATGCCCACTCCTGCCGGTCTTCAGATTTGGTAGGGATGATTCCAGGAGCTGCTCTGGGCATTCCACAGCTCCACTGCCAACAATTTCTGGTGACTGAGGAAGGTATCAGGAAGGAGGAAAGGGCAGTGAGGAGCACAGGAGAGAGACTGGTGATAGCACTGATGGCAGACACACTTGCTAGCGAGGCAGAGAAAGTGAGGGGCCAAGAAGGACGTCCTGACAGCAGATGAAATGGAGCAGCCACCTCAGTGAGGTCTCTTGGCAGCGTCCCTAATGTTTCCTTGCTTTGAGCTCTTGAAACTTTAAAATATACCAATACTTTTCTTTCATTAAACTCCGCTGCGTGACATAGAAAATATAGACAGCAGTTTCTTTCTGAAGTGACAGGTTGGTTTTCAGGTGAGGAGAGAAGGGAGATCTTCCTTTTTCATGTTGTTCTCTCCTTCTTTTCCTTTACTATGTACTTTATTTATTTGTACTTTAAAGTCAGCAGGGAGTTATCAATGTCATGGGATGATTCAGGTTTTGCCCTCACAGTCAGGGTAAAACATACTTAAAGTGGATAATCCTTTTGTGTAATATTCCAATAGATTCCAAAATACTATTTCAAAAGTGCTTTTACGTCTATGTTCTCAAATAAGGTATCTACTTGTAGATCTGCATTTTTCTGTTCTTTGTTGCATGGCTGTCCCATGTCAGGAAGGGCCTGGGATGCTGGGAACCAAGACTCATCCTCAGCTTCTGGCTGTCCTGAGAAGGTCTCCCTGGCAGAGTGCAGCCTGTGTGTCTGGGTGACACTCGCAGCCATCAGAAAGGAGAGGATAGCTCACAAGTGCCAAGCGATTCATCTGGCCTTTGTCTTACAGGGTGTTCCCAAGGGATGAGGTTCAAAATGCTGCATTGCAACCCTTTGAAAGCTCCTGGTTGGGGCCAGCCCCTTGGCTTAGTGGTTAAGTGTGCGCCTTCTGCCACTGGCGGCCCAGGTTCGGATCCTGGGCACGCACCGACACACCACTTCTCCGGCCATGCTGAGGCCTCGTCCCACATACAGCAACTAGAAAGATGTGCAACTATGACACACAACTATCTACAGTCATCTCCTTTGTACCATTTCAGACCCTCTTGGCTCCTCATATCCTTGAGTCATATGTCACTTAGCAACCAGCCTTGCAGGTATCATATTTACTTTATGCAAGTGCCTTCTTTTTTTTTTTTAATTTTATTTATTTATTTTTCCCCCAAAGCCTCAGTAGATAGTTGTATGTCATAGCTGCACATCCTTTTAGTTACTGTATGTGGGACTTGGCCTCAGCATGGCCGGAGAAGCAGTGCGTTGTTGTGCGCCGGGTATGTGAACCCAGGCCGCCAGCAGAGGAGCACGCGCACTTAACCGCTAAGCCATGGAGCCGGCCCTGCAAGTGCCTCCTGACTGCTCCCCACATTTTGTCCCTGTGCCCTCTGCCTCTCCCTCTCGCCCTAGGGTGTGCATGTTCATGCTGAGGTGTGAAAAATCTCCTGATCAAGCCCACACGTGCATGACCACGTTCCTTGTTGTGTGGATGTGTGTGTGTTCAGCAATTCTGTATGGTCACAGGGTGCACGGCTATTATGGCATCTATGTGAAGGTGTGTTTTGTTGACATGTGTGTGTTTAGAGAGTTCAAGTCACTGTGGGTTCTGAGACAGTGAGTGGTCTGTATGTGTGTGTGAGTTTGTGTGTATGTTCTGAGTATCAGTGTGTAGTTTACAGTCTGAATGCAGGTGGTCATTTGCAAATTGTATGTGGGTGTGGGTGTGCACTGTCAGCATTTCCACGTGTTCAGAGGATGCCTGTCATTGTGGGAATGTGTGGAATAAGTATGTTGTTAGAGATCATTGTGGGCACCATTGTTTGCCTTTTACTAGTTCAACACTCAACACCCCTGAAGAAACATTGAGTCCAGACATTCACAGGCCCCATCAGGCCCACAGAGATCCTACTCTGCTGTTTCTTCCCATCACAGAAATATGAACAGGTAGCAAAGGACCACTTGATATTTGAGGAATTCCTCTAGCATGAAGGATGGAGCAAGAAACACATACACTGAAGTGAGGGACTAAAGGAGCAGCAGGGAAATCCAGAGATAATAGTGAAACTTCAATTGCATATCTAGTAACATCTTCAAAACATTTAGAGATGGGCCGGTCCCATGGCCTAGTGGTTAAGTTCAGAGAACTCCACTTCTGTGGTCCAGGTGCAGTTCCTGCACGTGGACCTACACCACTCATCAGTGGCCAGGCTGTGGTGGCAACCCACATACCAAATAGAGGAAGGCTGGCTCAGATGTTAGCTCAGGGTGAATCCTCCTCAGCAAAGAAAATAAAAAAGATAAAACAACCAGTAAGTGCATATATATGTATTGATGTTACTGCACAATATTGGGGTTCTCTTGCCCAATGCACATTAAAAGAGCCAATTATTCTGGCATCAGCTTTTGGGAAATGAAGTGTAGCTTTATTTTGTGAGATTTATCTGCAAGAAGACAGGGGGCATGTGTCTGTCTCAGATCTGTCTCCCTGATCCAGGTCTTGGGGCACAATTTATGGGATAAAGGGAAGGGTGGTCTGAAGTGTGGAAGTACATCATTGGAAGTAAGCAGAAGTGAGGTAATTGATGATCTGCGCAAGCAAAGTCAAGCTTCATGGCTCTTCATCGGATGTGTGTTCACAAATTGGCAGTGTTACCATGATCGGAGATTGGAGTTTTTAGCTCCTTGATGTCAAAAAGGTCACATATAAAGCATTTGTGAACTCCCAGTTGATGAGTTGGTGGTCTCAACTAGTCTGAACTGGACGAGGGGTCTCAGTTCCTGAAAGAAAACTCTTAACTACTCTGTTGATAAGATGGGGTCAGTTCAACTGGTCCTGGAGGGCCCATGGTTAAGTCAGTATATGAATATCTATGCATATGCCTGAGATTATCTGTAAGTGTGTTAAATGTAGAGTATACACAAAGCCAGACTCTAGTTAAAGTGGTCAGAACAGATTTTAATCAGGCATATACCACTGCAATAGGGAAGAGGGAACAGGGTGAACTGAACTCAATTTGATTTGTACAGAGATGACTGGGCATTTGGAAGGGAGAAGGAGGGAGCAGGCAGAGGGGTGAGCAGGGGCTCAGTAGAGTCAGGGAGGGAAAAGTTACAGAGTGTTGGTCAGTGCAGTGTGATCTGGCCAGTTATGTCTGTTAGTTGGAAATGATCCAAGTTTCACTTCTCTCCTCTCACAGAGTCTGGGAGACAGACAGCCTGTGCTCATCTCAAGGAATGGCTCTCAGGACCTTGAGAAATGCACTCCTGAGTTATAGGAGACACACATACAACTCAAAAGGACAGAGGAAAGATTCACAGTTGTAAGCACTTTTGGGTAAATGCTCTAAGAAAGGGATGTCTGGGGCCAAGGATCGAGTGTTGGCCAGAACAGTCAATTCTTTTGGCTGCCTTGAGCTTTCTCAGGCAGGCATTTTAAGGGGGCAGGGGTCATCCTGGGGATGTGGATTTGAGCTGGAAGAAACTATGTCAGTGTTTAAGTCTTATAATGTGTGTGTGTGGGGGGGTGAAATCATTTGTGCTGAGAGGCTGTAGTTATTATAGGCCAAGATCAAGGCCTAGACAGGAATAGGGCTCAAAGGAGCCTGGCTTGAGTTTGGTCAAGTAGAGGAAACTATATATACAAATAATATATGTATATTTTTTGAATAATACAAATCACGATATTGAATAATATAATATATTGAATTAAATAATATAAATATATATTTAATGAATATATAATGAATGTGTATGTTTATATATATATATTTGAATTAAATAATACAAATATATATATGATTTAAAGGAATAGTCAGACATAATAACAGAAAGTCACAGACTTGATAAAAGACTTCTACTCTAGATTCAGGCAGCTGAATACATCTCAAGCACAATTAAAAAATAAAAATCTAGAGCCAGATCCATCCAGGGAAAGCAAAGAACACTAAATACAAAAGAAGATATTCAAAGCCCCACAGAGGAACAGAACACTTACGGAGACTTACATTTAGACCTATGATACATTTCTTAACAATGGAAGGCAAGAGAGAGTTGGATTAAATCTTCAAGGTACAGAGAGAAAATAACATTCAGTGTATATCCAATCAAACCATATCTCAAGAACTAGGGTGACTTAAAGATATTTTTATGCAAACATTTACTAAGAGTATTACCACGAACAAATGCTCATTAAGGAACTTCTAAAGAATGTACTTTAAGGGGGCCAGCCACCTGGTGTAGTGGTTTAAGTTCAGCACACTCCGCTTCCAAGGCCTGGGTTCATGGGTTTGGATCCCAGGTGTGGATCTACACCACTCATCAGCCATGCCATGGTGGTGACCCACATACAAAATAGAGGAAGATTGGCACAGATGTTAGACCAGGGCTAATCTTCCTCAAGGAAAAATCTTAAAAAGTAAAAAAGAATGTACTTTAAGAAGAAAGAAACTGATAGAAGAAAAAATGCTGAGGTAATTTGGATCGTGAGGATAAAAAAGGGTAAACATCTGAATAAATCATTGAAAGCATGACTTTATGAAACAATAATAATACTGACAATGTATAACAGATGGAGTTAAAAACTAATGACAAGGGAACTTCTGTTTTAGAGGAGACTAGGACTGGAAAGCACTCTTGCTGCAAAACTGGACAAAGCCAGATAAATTATAAAAATATTTTTAGAGCATCAGAGAACTTCAGAATCAACCAACTAAAATTCCAGAAAGAAGAAAAAGTCTTTTATGTGAGCAAGGATTTTTATCTTTCTTTCCCCTGGAGGCGTTTTCTGATTCTGGGTGGTTGTCGAGGATCTGGCTTGCTCAGTCAGAGCCTCGGCTAGGGAAAAGGGAAACTAGCCAAACTTGTAGTGATTCTGCAGGACTGTGTGGCAGAGGAAGCCTGAGGGGTTTCAAACACACAGCTGCTCTTTCTCACAGCACCTGTGCTAAGTTTTGGTGCCACACAGGAATCTGGGGAGCTAGGCCAAGAGCTTCTACAAAACAAAGTGAAACCTCCAGAAGTGGTGGAAGTGGGCTGAGTCCAACATACTGCTAGTCTGACCTTCAGGGAATGTGCCATATTGTGAAGCGACGTAAGGTAGGAGGCTGGAGAGCTGCGCTGAGATGTCTGAAGGGCATAGCTGAATTTTCTGTGGGCTCCCAAACCTGAAGAGACAGAGATCTACCAGACTTAAACCAGACCCCTGCGCGGGGGAGGGTACCAGAGCAAACAGGAATGGGGGAAAGTGAAAGGGCTGGGTTTACTAAAAGTGAGACCCAGCCCCAACTCTGATCAAGGTCTGATTGGACTCAGGTGCTCCAACTTCACTCTGTTGCTCAACGAAGGAAAATAAGGTCATGTGGAACCTCTCAAGTTATGTTACACAGACCTTCCAAAGACACTGGCGAGAGGATGGAGAAGGCAAGCCACAGACCGGGAGAAGACCTTTGCAAATCACATATCTGACAGGACTATAAAGAACTCTCAAAGCTCGGCAATAAGAAAATCCAAGTTTAAAATGGGCACGGATTTGGACACTTCACCAAAGAAGATACACAGATGGCAAATAAGCACATGAAAAGATGCTTGACGTCATTAATCATGAGAAAAATGCACATAAAAACCACATTGAGATACTGCTACGTACCTATTGGAATGACTAGAATTAAAGAGGATGAACATACCAAGTGTTAATGAGGATGGAAAGTAACTGGAACACTCCTACACTACTGGTGGGAACACAAAGTGGTTCAGCCTCTTTGGAAAACAGTTTTATTTACTTTTTGTGAGGAAAATCAACCTTGAGCTAACATCCATGCCAATCCTCCTCCTTTTTTTTTCCCCAAAGCCCCAGTAGATAGTTGTATGTCATAGTTGCACATCTTTATAGTTGCTGTATGTGGGACGCAGCCTCAGCATGGCCGGAGAAGCGGTGCATCAGTGCGTGCCCGGGATCCGAACCTGGGTCGCCAGTGGTGGAGCAGATGCACTTAACTGCTAAGCCACGGGGCCAGCCCCTGGAAAACAGTTTTAAAGTGGAGTTTGTTATGCTGCTGTAACAAATTAGCACAAACTTCATGGCTTAAATCAACTTAGATTTTTTGTTTTACAGTTCTGTAGGTTAGTAGTCTGACATGGGTCTCCTTGGGCTAAAATCAAGGTGTTGGCAGAGCTAGGTTCTTTTGGGGGGACTCTAAAGGTTAATCCATTTCCTAGCCTTTTCAAGCTTCTAGAGACCACCACATTCCTTAGGCTGTGGCCCCCCTCTGCCACCCTCAAGACCAAGAACTCTGCATCTCTCTGACCCTGCTTCCCTTGTTGCATCTTTTTTCTACTCTACTGCTTCTCTTTCCCTTTTAAGGGCCTTTGTGATGCACTGGGCCCACCTGGATAACCCAGGATAATCTCCCTATTTTAAAGTCAGTTGATTAGCAACCTTATTTCCATCTGCAAATTTAATTCACCTTTGCCAAGTAAACTAATATATTCCCAGGTTCCAGGGATTAGGACATCTTTGTGGGCCATGACTTTGCTACCACAAACAGTTTTTAAAATAAACATACACATACCATGTGACCCAGCAATTCCACTTCTAGGTGCTTACCCAAGAGAAGAAGGCTAATGCTCACACAAAAACTTGTTTGCAAAGATTTATAGCAGCTTTATTCATAGTTAAAAAAGACAAAACTGAAAATAACTCAAATGTCCTTCAACTGCTGGATGGATAAACTGTGGTACATTCACACAATGGATACTACATTCAGCAATAAAACATAAGGAACTGCTGATACAGTCAACAACATGGATGAACACTCAAATAAATGTACTGTGCTAAATGAAAGAATCCAGACTCAAAAGGCCAAATACTGTAGGATTCCATTTATATGATATTCGAGAAAAGACAAACCATAGGGAAAGATCATTAGTCACCAGGGGTTAAGGGTGGGGAAAAAGTTGACTACAAAAGAGCAGCTGAAGGGAGTTCTGGGTGTTGGAAGTGTTCTGTATCTCAATTTTGGTAGTGACACAGCTCTATGCATTTGTCAAACAGTTGTACAAAGAGGAAAACAAATACATCATTTCTCACTCATCAGATTGGCAAAACTTTAAAAATCTGACAATGCCAATCTGACAATTCCCAGGGCAAGGATGACTCAGACACTGTTGGTGGGAATGGAAATTGTTAAAACTTCAGAGGATGATTTGGCTGCAACTCGTCAAGTTGCAGATGCACATCAGCCTCTGGTCCAGCAATCCACTCACAGGCAGGTGTCCATGCTAGGGAGTCCTCCACACGTGTGCTGGAGGAGATACACACAAGTATAGTCATTAAACATGGTATGGAAATGAATTAATTGTGGTTAGTAGTTATTTAAAAAAGAAAGGAAATATGCATATGGGAAAGAATGAACCCTGCTGGCTACATATATGATCTGGGAAGGTAACTCACCGGTTTGTCTGCTTACTAGTATGTAGCACAGAGAGCACTGTACTAGGAATCTGGAGACAAGCATCTGAGCATATAGTTCCAACTCTGCCACTAAGTAGCAGTCAGACTATGGACGACTTAACTCAAGAAACCTCACTTTCCATTTCCTGGAAAATGAAGAGTTTAGGCTCTACAACAACTAAAATTATTTCCAACTCCACAATTCTATGCTTCAGTAAGTCAACAATCAAAAATTATATTCCAAAGTACCTATGTTCAGAAACTGTTTTTCCCAGACACCCTGAAATTAGAAACTATCAGGGAAATAGGATATCTTAAAATATTGATACATAAAATGGCCCAAATTTCTTGGTACGTCTATGACAAGCTGTTTAATCAAGACTGTAACTCAGAAATTGTGTATAAACAGTGAAACCTACCATATTGACTTGGGTCACCCTCAGGTAAAACATATGTCCTCTCCCATTTTAACATTCCAAAACAAATTCACCATACTAATGAGTCCATCTTGTCAAGTTCAGGTCTGTCTAGCCAAAAGTCATTCATGTATATGATAAGATTTACTTCATTTTTTAACAAAGATAAAATGATGAAGGGCTTTTTGTATTTTTGCCTGTTTCATCTATAAAGATCTTACATTACAATTTAATAGCTTCAGCCTGCTACAATAATTTAAAGAGCCTTTTGAAACTTGTAATATGCCATGTCCAACAGGATCCAGTAAAAAAATCAGTAGTTCGCAATCCAAAAATGCTTATTTAGATTCATTACCAACAATACTTACACTTCAAAGACACCAATAACCAACATGTCATTTGTTCCTACTGCAGAATTTAATAGGTTGTTAAATTCTGGTATCATCCAAAAGTATAATTAGCATGCTATCAATAAAATGTAGTTTTTAATCAGAAATATTAAAACTAATGATTAAACTATAAACTAAATGATTAAATATTAAAACTAATGGCAACTAACGATCTGTTGTCTTTCCCTATGGTTTATCTTTTCTAGAATATCATATAAATGAAATCCTACCGTATTTGGCCTTTTAACCTTTCACCCTCTCAGTCAAATCAAAATTTGAAAATTCTTGTTCTATGAGCTTTCCAAATCTAAATTCTTACAATTCTAAATGAGTATGGAGACAAAACACACACTACATACTACTTCTAAAAACCTCCTCCTTCTCCGATTTTAATTTTAACACCAACTGCCAAGAAAAACCTTTCCACTGAAACCAAAATTCCGTACACATTATGTCAATCATCAACTGATCAGTCATCAGTCTATGTTAACAGAATGTGAGTTATTATTAGGAAGCTACATAATTTGCACCAAAGACTGTTTAAAGCTCCTTTCATTAAATGCAGTTTACAACAATTCTCAGGCTTCAAAGTTCGCCTTGCAAATACAGTCAATTATCAGAAACCATTAATGGGATTAGGCTTTTCTATAAAAGTGGTCCCAAGAAAGTAGGAACGTTTATTTGTTTAAAGAACCCAATGAGGAGCCGAATAGCCTGAGCGGAGTCAGGCAGAGGAGCGCTGACCACAGTCCATCTTCTGAAGGAAAGTGTTCACCCGGGGATGTTGACACCTGGCCTAGACAGGGTCCCGGAGCGTGAACTCAAGGGCGCGCGCAGAGGGCAGGCGACTCCCTGCCACCCCCTGCACCTCCGCTGGGTGGGCAGGAGGCCCCGCCAGGGTGGGACCCCGCCAAGGCAGAGGGACCAGCCAGCCAGGCGGACCTCCTCTGCTCCTCCAAGGGACAGAGGTTGGGCTCCCCCTGCCTGAGGCAGCCCGCCAGCAGCCCCGTCCCCCGACCCCATCCGCTGCCCCGGACACCGCGCTCCCGCCGTCTGCGGCGGAGATCTCCACGCGGAGCCCGCCGCCCACCGCCTACCTCAGCACTGCTTCCTGCCCAGCGCTCCTCCACACTGCAGAAAGGAGAGCTCCCCAGCGCTGAAAATCCTGGAGGAAGGATCCAGAAACCGCCAATCCACCAACACAAACCTCCGCGGCAGCTACCTCCGCACCAGGGGCCCCGCCTCCAGTGCACGCTCCCCGGGGCTCTCCAGCTCGCCGGCCCCTCTGCCGCTCTGAGAGCCAGTCCTGCGCATGCGCGGGCCTCCAAGGATACAATGGGAACAGCTGGGGGCACCGGGAGGGGGGTGGGGGTGTGGGGACCAGGGTGTCCCTGAGACGGAGAGCGGGAGCGGGCTGGCACTCTGCAGTCCTTGACTCTGCTCTCCCTGGATGACCATCAGCTCCTGGAGAAGATCTGCCTTCCCTTGAGGCGGCTCCTCCTGTCCTGAGAAGCAGACAGGATCTAACATTTGTTTAAAAAAGAAAGATGACATCCTTAACACCTGATGTGTCGAGTCCCCAGAAGAATTCTCTGCTTCCCCAGAAGACTAGACAGCGAGCAACTGGGACTGAGTTCTGACCCAGGAAGGAAGGACGCTGAGGGCACAGCTGTCTCCCCTCTGCCAGCTCCTTACCCTGATCTGTGGCCCTGATGGGGCAACAGCATTTGGGGACTCCTGCAGGTGACAACGCTCAAGTGTTTGCCCACCATATTACATTTCTTGTGGTTTAGTGGTTAAAACAGGAGGCTAGCTGTCAGTTTTTCAGACGATTTCACTTGCAGAAATGTCTTTGGACAAAGAAGTTTGTTTTCTTAATTTCTGATTTTCATAATCAATAACAATAGTTAAAATACTTATTTTCTTAATCTCGTTGGCATGCTAAAACAAACAAGTCACTTGGTTTTCACCAAATTGGCCACATTTTCATTAAAACTTTGGAAGTATTGCTGTTTGAGGTAAAGAAAGCATTTGGGAAGAACAATTACCCTCAGATAATATCTTCCCAGATAAATGTACAAACACACAGTTATGAGCCGTTCTGAGGGGCCTGGGAAATCCAGTTTGAGTTCTAGAATGGATCATCTGAAGTAAGGTTAAATTAGTAATTTTCTGAGGAGTTTGCAAGTAAATGTTCATGTCGCCTTCATCAAATAGGTCTGGTGATTTAAATGAAGGTGGAGCTTAATGATAAAAGTTTTCAAGAGACTGAGAAATATTAAGTAAATGTACTTAAAACAAAAAGGTGCAAATCAAAGTATAGCCTGCCATGATCCTCTTTAAAAGAGAGTCACAGTAGCACTATTGTCAAGGTATGAGAAGGAATAGAAATGCTTTATAAAGTCAATTCTTCACTTCTAAAGGACCTAACGTGACATTCTAGAAGTCTCCATAGTCTTTCACTCATCTAGATAAAATTGCTCAATTTATATTTTGAAGATTAATGAACCTGAGGGCAAAATATTCAAGGTCAGTGTTTAATTGTTTTTCATTGTTGCAAAGTACATGGGTATAAAGTGTGGCTGAAATCCATGGTCTTGGAGAAGAAAAATATACAGAACTTATTTATTACTCTCACAGCGTGTCCTGACTTAATCCTACAAATATCCCAAGAATAAAGCCTGAGTGAATTCCATTCTGTTCTTAGATATGACATCTTTCATTTCTAATGAATATTCTCAAATTAGGTTCTAGGTAGTAATTATGTTCCTGATGCAAATAGGCAATAAAAAAGAATCCATGCTTGATTAAATTTGGCTCAAGAGGACTACTTAGAACCAAAATTTGTTTTTTGCTTTGTTTTTCTTTATCGATTTCTTTCTTTCTCCTCAGCGGAGTCGGCAGATAAATGACACAGAAAGCTGAGAGACTGGAGGGCAGGGTCTTGAAGAATGTGGGATTTCCTAATCTTCCAGATCTTTTTTATCTTTAAAATTCTGTGATTTTTGCTATTTATATAGGGGTTCATTTTTTTCATTATTTCTAATAGTGATCATAATAGTGCGACTAACAAAACTTAACACCTGTGGAACATTTTTCGTCATAAAAATTGACGTTATTCTGACAACTGTTAATATTTTAAAAAGCCACTAAGAGCTAATCTGATGCTCAGAGGATTTTTAGGGTGGTGAGACTGTTCTGTACATAATGATGGCTACATGTCACTATATGTGTGTCAAAACCCATGGAACTGTACAACACAAAGGGTGACCCTTAATCTAGGGACTGTAGTTCATAACAACGTATCAATATTGTTCATTCATTATAACAAACATATCACACTAATGCAAGGTGTTAATAATAGGGGAGATGGCGCTTGGGAGAGAGGGGAGAGGAAGTGCGGTGAGTGTATGGAGCTCTATGTACTATCTGTTCAATTATCTGTAAATCTAAAACTGTACTTTTAAGAATAAAGTCTTTTAAAGTTTTTTTGAAAGGCACCGAAAGGTGAGCTAACACGTAGGGCATCTATTTTGTGCAGAAGGGCAAGGAAGAAGAAGTTGAAATGATTTAAAAAGTTCACCTTGTGGAGGTTTGAATTGTGGTGTGTTTCTGAAACCTTAGACAAGGGCAGGACATAGAATTTGAGACATGGATGAAATAAAGGAGAAGGAAGACATCAGCGTGATCAGACCTGATCAATTAATATTTAGGACAAATTACTATATTGGATGGATTTGTTTTTATTTTCTTTGCTTTTTAGAAACCTTACACCTTTCTATGAAAACCACACATGCACAGTGTCAACAGGTATGTTTCCTACCGAGTAGCACCTGCTTCTCTCCCTCTGCATCTTCTATTCCTTTCCCCTGCCTCTAACTACCTCTGACTGATGGTCACTGTTTCTATCTCCCTTCCTTACTCTCCCTCTCTCCTGTTTGTTATTGTTTTTTTTTTTTCTTCTTTATCTTTGTGCTTCTTTCTCCTCTAACACATCAGACTAACCATAACCTTCCTGGTCATTGTTTAGTTCCACTGAAAGATCTCAGTGGTTTCCATCAAGAACCGATAGATCAGTGTTCTGGGAAAATTTTCTCTATTTCAGCTACTTCTCCACCCTCAATCTGAAGCAGGAAAATTTCTTGAACGTTGAACCAAATTTTTATATTTTTTTCTTTTTTGAATCCAAATTTCAGAGCTCCTGGTCCTATTGGAAAAATTCCTGAAGAAGGCTACCTGGAGTTGAGCCGATACTTCTTCCTATGGCCATAAAAAAGAATCCTTATTTTGGCCATGGGGCCTCAGGAGAAGCCCTCGTGAGAGAGGAATCCACGCTAACCCTATGTTGTACCTAGGACTGGCTGCTCCTAAGACAGTGGTTCTCGAACTCCAGTGTGCATCAGAACCGTGTGGAGGTCCCCTACAACACAGAGTGCTGAGCCCATCCCAGAGTTTGTGATCCATCAGGATGGGGTACCCGAGAATTTACGTCTCTGACCGTTTCCCAGGTGATGCTGCTGACCAGCCACACATTGAGAACCACCGGCTTAGAAACCCTAGGTTTCCAAGGATGCTTTGCTTGAGCAGACAGCCAAAACTATCAAAATCTTAATCAAGATTCACCAACAACTTCAATGTGTTGGCACTTGGATCTAGAGGCTCCTGAATTTTCAGGGGCTAAAGCAAACATTACTCTGAGTTCAGGGTTTGTGACTCTCCTAAGTGTCGCCCAATTCCTTTGCTTGCTTCCCTTGACCCCTAACTGGCTAGGAAAGAATATTAAAAACAAAGCCAGCTTTGAGTATTTAATCCTCAGTCAATTAAGACATTTTTGAGTAAGATTTTTTTTGACAGAATAGCCAACTTTATCTACACTATTGGAAATGAATTATTACTGATAACAATGGTTATATACTGAGGACCTAATATGTCTCAAGCCCTTTACATACTTTTATTGCTCTGCTTCTCAGAACCCTACGGGATCCCAGGTGTGTTTACTGTTTCTCCACCACTCCTCTAAGGAACCTCCCAGAACACACTCATATTTGACTTCACCATGCCTTCTCTCATTTAATATAACAGTAGATTAAAATTACAGAAGAAACTTGAAGGGGTCTTGAGCCCCAGCAGGAGAAGTTCTAAAGTCTATCCAGGACAAATGGCTTAATGTTTGTTTCTGAGAAGTTTCCAGGGACAAAAGTCTCCACAACCTCCAGAAACCAGTTCTGTTGATTATTAATATCTCTAATCAATGATATACATTAATTAACTGTTTTTTTATTGATTGGTTGATTGCTATATTACATTGCCATATAAAAAATTTTTCAATGTGTTTAGTTAAATAATTTTCCGTTTATATCCACTTTTTAAATTTAGCCTTCTCTGGACTTCCTCATACGTTGAAGATGGTAATTGTCACCTGTTAGCATTTTCCTCTTCAGTTTAGATAACCTCAGTTTCTTTACTGTGTTAAAAATAAGTGTTGTGCTTTTTTCCTCCAGTTCTTCTCTAGGTTCAATTTATTGGGTAGTATAGTGGAAAGATAACTTCAGAGGTCCCGTGTGGTAAAGAATCATCTTTGTACTGTATTCAATGTGAATAAAATCTCTATTAGTTTTGTGTTCAGTCTAATCTGGAATCTGAACCTTTCCTTCCTTCCTCCCTCTATTGCCTTGAATAGTTAATAATCCCAGACCTAGAGTTTTGCTTGTGGAAAGTGTTTGTTGTTTTTGTTGGTTAGTTGGCTTGACATTCTAACAATTCAATTTATTTAGTAGCTATGTGAGTTTTCCTATTTTATGTTATTTTTTGTGTCAGTTTCAGTATATCAGTTTTTTATAAAGTGAATTTTGACCTTTGTTGTCTAATTCGTAGTCCTAAGTATCTTACAAAATAGTGTATCTCGTTAAGATCTAAGCACTCTGTAGAGAATACTTCTTATTTGATTTCTAACATTTGTGTTTCATTTCTTTTTCTTTTCCTTAATCAGTTTTGCTAGTGGTTTATTAACTTTATTAATATTTTAAAAATAACTTTTAGCCTGATTTG
This sequence comes from Diceros bicornis minor, assembly GCF_020826845.1. Classification (NCBI taxonomy): domain Eukaryota; kingdom Metazoa; phylum Chordata; class Mammalia; order Perissodactyla; family Rhinocerotidae; genus Diceros; species Diceros bicornis. The sequence goes on from NC_080749.1 coordinate 1,889,621, forward strand.
TTTCTTTAGTATTTTTTCTATTTCATTGATTCTTATTTTTATTATTGTTTCCATTCTGTATTTTTTTCAGTGTGATTCTCTTTTAATTCTTGAGACAGAAGCTGAGATTATCGATTTCCTGTCTTTCTTCCATACTCATACATTAATTTAAGGCTACACACCATTGCCTTCTAAGCACAGATGTAGCTGGTATCTCTTGTCTTCTCTAGTGTATTTCTAAACTCTGTGCTGCAAGCCATGTCTGCCCCATAGTGTCTCCAGCCCATGAGCCTGCAACCATGCCAGCCTTTGTGTGTCTCCATCCCTCTACTTGAAGCTCATATCTTCTGTCCAGTGTCACCATCTCATATGACTGCAGCCCATGTCTGCCCTTTTGTGCTGTCAAGGTTTTCTCTCCCCTCTGTCCATACCACCTCTCAAAAGTCTCCATTTCTTGTTCCTGTAGACCATGCCAACCCATATGTGTCTCCATCCCCTCTCTCTAAAACCCATGTCACACAACTAGTGTCATTCTCTCATGTACATGCAGCACGTATCTTTCCTTGAGTGTCTCTATCTCCTGTGCCCGCATTTGATACCAGACCTCACATGTGTCTCTCACTCTATGTGTCTGCATCCCTTTCCATCCCTGAATGTGCCTGTCCGCTGTGCTTCAGCCTATGCCAGCTCGTGTTTGTCTATATTCTCTGTGCCTCCAGCCCATCTAGACAACCAGTGTTTTCATTTACTGTTCCTCTAGCCCCTGTCCAAACCCATGTGTTTCCCTACCCTGTGCCTGTAGCCCATGTGTGCCTCAAGTGTCTTCACCCAGTGTCCCACACTTGGGTGTCATTCACCTGTTAAAGGACACCTTGGTTCCTTCTAGGTTTTGGTCACTGTGAATAAAGCTGCTTTTTAGATGTTCTTAGGGGTCTGTGTGTGGATGTATATTTTCACGGTAGTTGGAGAAATACACTGCTGCACAATTGGTGCACTATATAGTGACACTATACTTAGCTTCACAAGAATTAGCAAGATGTCTTCTTAAGAGGTTGTACTGTGTGTATTCCCATCAGCAATCAATGCGATTTCCTATTGTCCCACATCCTCACCAGTAATTGGTATTGTCAGTTTTTGGTTTTTAGGTATTCTACTAGAAGAGTGGAGTATCTCATTGGTGTTTTAATTTGTTTTTTCTTAATGCACAATGCATTTTATTTTCCAATAATTCCTTGTTGTTGAACAATTTATATTTGCTTAATTCCCATATATATATATTTTTGGTAACTTGTCTATTCATATTTTGGTCTATTTATTTTAATTTGGGGAGTTTGTTTTCTTGTTGTAGCATTTGACTGGTTCTTTGAATATTTTGCATGCAAGTCTTTCTGCAGATATGTGTTTTACAAATGTATTATCCTAGTCAGGAGTTTGTATTTCCACTCTGTGAATGCTGTCTTTCCCAGATTGGAGAGTTTAAATTTAACCAAGTCCACATGATCAATTGTTTTCTTCATGGATTGTGCTTTTTGTGTGTATATGAGAACTAATCATCAAACTATAAATCATGAAGATTTTCTCTTGTTTCCCAGTATGATTTTTACAGTTTTGCACTTTATATTTAAGTTGATGAGTGATTTTGAGTAAATTTATGTCTAAGGTGCAAAGTTTGTGTCTTTGTTCATTTATTTCCATAGGGTCATCCTTTTGTATCATCACCATGGTTGATGATGACTAGAGACTAAAAGACTAAAGACTAAAAGACTATTATTTTTTATGTGGGAGTGCATTTATTGTCTTGACCAAGATCAAGTTTTCTGTATTTGCAGAGGTCTCTGTGTGGACTTTCCGTGCTTTTTCATTTCCCTCTGTGTCTGTTCATTTTAAAAATATCACGGTCTCTTGATTATTGTAGTATTGTAAAATATCACAGTCTCTTGACTTTGTAATTAATCTTGAAATTGAGAAGTGTGAGTTCAACAATTTGTTCTTCATCAGGATTGTCTATACTACTCAAGGTTTCAAATGAGTTGGTCAGTATCTACAAAATAGCTTGATGAGATTTTTATTGGAATTGCACTGGATCTTTAGATCAATTTAAGAATTGATATCTTAATAATATTGTGACTTTTGATCATGAGCAAGGAATATATCTCAATAGATTTATTTTTTCCTTTATTGCTTTTAAGAGTGTCTCATATTTTTTTCCACAGATATCTGTAAATATTTTATTGGATTTACACTTGAGAATTTCTTTGTGTATGTGTGTGTGTGGTTAATGATATTGTTTCATATTCTAATTATTTGTTGGTATGTAGAAAATCAACTGAATTTTGTATACTAAATTTGAACTTTGCCTCATGATATCTCTATAAATTCCCATCTGGGCACAGAACAGAGGGTTCCATTTCTGTTTGAACATCCCAAATCATGGCATTGAATAATCTGAATACTGAATTTCAGCCATTCACCAGAACTGCCAAGGCACACAGCCATCACTAATACTGCAGTTACAAGCCTTTTCTGAGAGGCGTGCCCTCAGATTCAGTAAAGAACACCCGTTTTCCACTCAGCCTGGCAGTGGCAGTTTGGCAAGAAACTTCAGAGCACTTACAGGCTTGTTCCTAGACCTGAGCCAAACTATCCTTGTCTTCCCTTGTTGAAACTGAGTCTGTGCAGAGCCTGCCTCAGCTCTAGGTCTTAAGGCTCTCTCACACATAACTTCCATGACCCACGGCAGTTACAAGCCTAGTCCGAGAGGCATGCCCTCGGATTTACTAAAGAACACCCGTTCTCTACTCGGCTTTCCAGTGGCAGTTTTGCAAGAAGACTGCAGAGCCCTTAGAGGCTTGTCCCTGGAGCCAAGCCAAACTATTCTTGTTTTCCATTTCTGGATCTGAGACGGTGAAGGACCTCCCTCAGCTCTACGCGTTAAGGCTCTCTCACACATCACCTCCAAAAACACAGTGTAGTGACAAGCGTTTCCAAGAGGCATGCCTTCAGATTCAGTAAAGAACACCCATTCTCTACTCGGCCTGCCAGTGGCAGTTTGGCAAGAAACTGCGGACCCCTTAGAGGCTTGTCCCTAGAGCCCAGCCAAACTATCCCTGTCTTCCATTCCTGGAACTGAGTCAGTGCAGAACCTCCCTCAATTCTATGTGTTAAGGCTCTCTCACACATAACTTCCAAGGCACACTGCAGTTACAAGCCTGTTCCAAGAGGCTTGCCCTCAGATTCACTAAAGAACGCCCGTTTTCCACTTGGCCTGGCAGTGGCAGTTTGGCAAGAAGACTGCAGAGCCCTTACAGGCTTGTTCCTAGAGCTGAGCCAAACTATCCCTGTCTTCCATTCCTAAAACGGACACTGTGCTGAACCTCCCTCAGCTCTAGGAAGTAAGGCTGTCTCACACATAACTTCAAAGACACACTGCAGTTAAAAGCCTTTTCTGAGGGGCATTTCCTCAGATTCACTAAAGAAAACCGGTACTCAATTCGGCCTGCCAGTGGCAGTTTGGCGAGAAACTGCAGAGCCAGATTGTACGTATAACTGAGATCAAATGGTATTTGTCTTTCTCTGTCTCAGTTATTTCACTTAGCATAATGACCTCAAGGTCCATCCATGACATTGCAAATGGCAAGATTTTTTTCTTTTTTATGGCCGAATAGTATTCCATTGTAAACATGTACCACATTTTCTTTCCTTTTTTTTTGTGAGGAAGATCAGCTAACATGTGCCAATCCTCCTCTTTTTGCTGAGGAAGATTGGCCCTGGGCTAACATCCGTGCCCATCCTCCTCCACTTTAAATGGGACTCCATCACAACATGGCCTGACAAGCGGTGAGGCAGTGAGCACCTGGGATCCGAACCCCGGGCCACCACAGCAGAGCACACGCACTTGACCACTACGCCACCAGGCTGGCCCATACCACATTTTCTTTGTCCACTCATCTATTGATGGACATTTAGGTTGTTTCCATATCTTAGTAATATAAATAATGCTGTAATAATCACAGGGGTGTATATATCTTTTCAAGTTAGTGTTTTCATTTTCTTCAGATAAATACACTGAAGTGTATCTATTTTTAATTTTTTCAGGAACCTCCACTGTCTTTTCCATAGTGGCCGCACCAATTTCAATTCCCAAGAACAGTGCACAAGGGTTCCCTTTTCTTCACATCCTTGCCGACACTTATTATCTCTTGTCTCTCTGATGATCACCATCCTTACAGATGTGAGATGATAGCTCTATGTGGTTTTGATTTGCATTTCCCTGATGATTAGTGACGTTGATCTCCTCATGTATGTGTTGGCCATTTGGATGTCTTCTTGGGACAAATGTCTACGTAGTCCTTTGCCCATTTTTTGATTGGATTACTTTTTTGTTATTGGGTTGTATGAGTTCTTTATAAATTTTGTTATGGGTTGTATAAGTGTTTCATAAATTTTGGATATTTAACCCCTTATCTAATACATGGTTTGTAAAATTTTTCTCCCAGCCTTTTAATTGTGTTGGTTGTTTCTTTTGCTGGGCAGAAGCTTTTAAGTTTGATGTAGTCCCATTTGTTGATTTTTTTTGTGTTGTTTGTGGTTTTGGTGGGATATCCACAAAATCATTGCCAAGACCAATGTCGAGGAGCCTCTTCCCTGTGTTTTCTTCTAGCAGTTTTACAGCTTCAGGTCTGAGAATGCCCAAAAGGCTGGGAGGAGGAATGTCCCTTTTTTTCGGTGCTGAACAGATTCAGTCTCTCATTTCTCTATCAAGCAGTTTTGTTCAGACCTTATAAACACAATTCTTTCCAATTTTAAGTCAAATTAAAAAGGTCAGCCTGCCCCATTCACCCCAAAAGTGCCCCCTAGGCTTCCCTGGTCAAGGAAATTCCCCCTGGGTTTCTGTTTCCTAGGAATTCCACCCTAGGTTCCTCTGACCTAGGGAATGTACCAGTACCCCCTTAAGACACCTAGCCTTAAGCCTTGAAAACAGCTCAAATAAACTCTGAACTGTTGACTTACGATAAGGAGGTCCGGGTTTCAGGAGAACTCACCGGGGTCACCTGAAGAATGCAGTGATCTGGGGGGCAAAATGGGCCCCTATTGGTACCCAATGCCAGTTCAGTGAGGATTCCAGGTGGTCTCTGGTAGGTTTCTCTGAAATCCTGCCATAACTACACCAACAAATGTCTACATAAATAATCCATAATCAATCCATAAATCAAAATTGGGGTGAGTTTATTATGAGCCAACTTTTGAGGACCATGGCCCTGGGCCTTCCTTCCATAAGGAAGGAAGGACACCAAAGAAGTGGGGTGTAGAGAGCGGTTATATATCTTCAAAGAGCATGTATGATATAGGATTGTAATGTCCCTTTTACTGTAGCAACAAGATCGCCCTGTCAGATTGCCCTGCCAGAATAGCTATTGATAGACACAGTGGGGAGCAGGTCTGCTGTCTCAGTGGGCTTGGCTGGTGTCAGGTCTGTTGTCTCGAACTGGGTGGTCACAGGATGACTGCAACAACCAAATCCTAGCTTAGGGAGAAATGCTCATCCTTAAGGTAATGCCAATGAGGGGGAAGTTGCATCCTTATCTTAAGGGCATTTACTCTTCTCTTTGGGACATGGCAAAGCAGATACACAATGCAGGTGACAAGCCATTTTGGAAAAACAAACTCCGGCCGAATTACTTTTACCCTAAACGGCTTCCTCATGTGCTCCAATATATCCTATTGCTTGCCATTTATTTATCAGCTCCTTAGTACTCATTGTGTGTCTGTTATGTATATAGAATATGTAATATCCTGGGGAAAACAGGCGTTATACGATATGGTGCCTGGATGCAAGGAGCTTATAACCCTACTTGGAAAATAACTACATTTCTGAAATGCTAAACAGAAATACAGCAGAGAAAAAGACATGCCTCGATGGTCGAGGAAATGCCACAACAAAGTTATTAATTGAATGCAAAACAGCGACAATCAGCACAAATGCCAAGAAAGCTCTGGAGACTCAAGTTTGCTCAACTAGCTTCTCACAATAAAGCAAAGATTCAGCACTGGTTCTGGAGAGACCTTGATGTGGACATATGGTGATGACTTTGAATTCTTCTGAAGAGGATTTTTTAAACATAGGAAATAATGTGTGATTATTCTAACTAAACATAGATTTTTAAAATGTCAAAACGAGTGGTACCCCTGGTGTGTTATTTCTGAATAACAGCTGTCATTGTCTTAGCTTTTTCCGCATAGTGTTTGCTCCTGTTTCACACCAGCCCTATGAACAGGGCCAGGGCGGGTATTATTCCTGATTTCCTGATGAGAACGCTGAGGCCTTGTAAAATTAGGAGATCTGTCTGGGCGCCAGTATTGATGATATCCTAGGATTTTTGTCTACTCAGTATTTTTCTTTATCTTCTGTAATTGCCATTATGTTTCGATATAACTGATAACTTGCTACCTTGGTTTTTCAAATGAAACCCACAAAGTTTGTGGGTATCTTTTGGTACCTTGTTAAGCAAATGAGGAAAATGAGATTACCAGCTACACCTGCTGCTCATATTGACAAGCCATCTCCTTTATTTTTCTACCTGACAAGCGTGTTCATTCAATAGATATTAAGTGGCAGTTATGCAGTCATCATGACATTGTCAAGAGTGGGAGGATTGACAGGACAAGTGTGCACACTTCTCGTGCTGAGGAGGCTCTCAGTGCATTTGAAGGAAGATGAGATACACTCAGGAAAGTGTTAAGCCGCCACCCTTCCAGACAGCACAACACTATTGTCAAAACGAGGGGTGCAGGTGTGCCGTGTCTGTGTGCTGATTCCAGAGGGGTCCAGGTGAGCTGGGGCTTCAACCAGACTTTAGTGATTGATGAGACTCTGAGGGGAGGACCAGGGAGGGCCTTCTAGTGGAGTGGAGCTTGACTCAGGAAACAGGGAGAGACGAATTTGGGGGGGTGGACGGGAGGCATGTAGAAAAATGTAAGTGATAGTCTGGTTGAAGAGATGGCAACTGTAGACACTAAAAAGCTATGAAAGAAATTGTGTTTTCCTTATTTTCTGCTACTGGAGCCATGCGGTGAAGGAGAGGATTTGAGATTACATCACAGCACTGTAATGTGTGAGAGTCCTGGGGTGTGGCTGAAAGCCTGGAGGACCAACTGAACTTTCCATATATATATAGTTTATATGGGGTTGTATAGAGTGCTTATAGCATACTTTGTATTGGGGTGAACATGGAATCCTAAGTGAAACCATTTATCCCATTGGCTGTTGGTGCCACCTGTTTTATATGGAGCCAGCGAAGTCCAACCCTGAGTGGCATTGTATTAGGATGATGAAGCGCTCTAGGCAAGAGTCCCTTCATCAGGGGATCTGCAGCTTGCTACCTGGATAGATGCCTGGCTACAACTTCCATGAAAGGTTCACATGATACAGATATGAAGGAGGCAGGATCCTGTGCCTAATGGCTGGCAACGGGCAGGGAGACATTTTCCTAAACCAGCAGCTAGTGCAGCACTGTCAGGACATCATGCCTGCCATCCTCCTTTGCCCAAGTCTTACCTTCTTCCTCTAAGTATGAGGATATTCTCTGATGTTTTGGCCAATCCACATATATGGAATCCCTTCAGTTTCACCAATGAGAGCTCATTTCTAAATTCATGCTAATTAAATGAACCACTCATTTCACCAGTGAAAAGCTATTTCTGATATTCAGTAAGCTAAGTAGCAAAGCCTCTGGTGCTTATCAAGATATGACTAGCTTAAAGAGCCGTGAATAGCTGAAACGCACAGCAAGGTCTGAAATGTTACACTTTCTGATACAAGACTAGCTGACCCCTGGAATCTGAATTCTCTATTAGGGTCAATGACTGTCCCTGAAGCTAAAGCTTGAACTAACTGATCTATGCATTGTGTATTACCGTCAATGCTGAAGAATATTCTATGAATTTCTTAATTTGTTAAAAAATTTACAGAAAGAACATCTCTTGTCCATCAGTTAATTCAGTTTACTTTATAGTCCCAACACGATAACTACAGTATGTTTTTTGTTTTTAATTTGCTCTTTACCTCTGCCACACAGTTATTCTCTTCACTTTGCTTTATAATCCACAAAGGTTTGGGGAAATATACACATAAGTAAGTAAAATGTCATGAGGAGAACCCAGGGCATGCATATATTGAACACACACATTCTAAACATGTTGTTGTTCTGAAATCCTAATGAGAAGTTTTGCAAGGCCTCAAAGTGGCCTCCTTTGTGAGATTTCCACTTTACTCCCTGGTGCCGGGTGTAGTTATGAGCCTTCTCATTCTGTCCAGATTCTATTTGTCTGTAGCTGGGAAAAGTTTTCTTTGCCAGCAGATCCCTGTCCAATTCTTTTATTCTTGTCTGGTTTATTTACTTTTTCACTATATTTCTCCCAAACAGTTCCCAACGTGGACCTAAGACAAGTCAGTTTCCTGGACCTTTTGTTGTTGAAGGCAGGGAAGCTATTATTATCCTGTGGTGCCTAGTATAGGTTGTCCTTTGACTTTGCCACATGTATTCAAACAGATGTTAAAGGGACAGCATATTCGAATGTATTAAAGATGCTAAAAAGTTGCTTAAAAGCTGCTTAAAGTTCAGGGAGTTCTCCGATTGAGTGTCTGGATTTTCTGATCTTATAATCTCTGCCCATATTTCATCTCTACCTCTAAAGAAAGAGACATCATTTCAAAGAAACAGCTCTTATTTCATTGAACATTTCTATTCTTTTTCTAGCCTCTCTTTCATCTATTTCTGCTCTGATTTTTGTTATTTCTGTCCTTCTACTGACTTTAGGCTATGTTTATTCTTCTTTTTCTAGTTCTTTTAGGTACAGTGTTGGGTTGTTTATTTGGGCTTTTTCTCGTTCCTTGAGGTAGGCTTGTATTGCTATAAATTTCACTCTTAGTACTGCTTTTGCTGCATCCCGTAAGTTTTCATATGTTGTTTTTCATTTTCATTTGTCTCTAGGTATATTTTGCTTTCTCCTTTGATTTATTCATTGATCCAATAGTTGTTCAGTAGCATGTTGTTTAGTGTCCAAATATTTGTGACTTTTCCAACTTTTTCTTGTAGTTGATTTCTAGTTTCATACAATTGTGGTCAGAAAAATGCGTGATATGATTTCAGTCTTCTTAAAATTATTGAGGCTTGCTTTCTTTCCAAACATATGTCTATCTTTGAGAATGTTCCATGTGAACTTGAGAAGAATGTGTATTCTGCTGTTTGGGGATGAAATGTTCTCTATATATCTATTAAGACCATCTGGTCTGTTGTTTCATTTAAGGCCACTGTTTCCTTGTTGACTTTCTGTGTGGATGATCAATACATTGATGTGAGTGGGGTGTTGAAGTCCCCTACAATTATTGTGTTGCTGTCAATTTCTGCCTTTAAGTCTGTTAATAGTTGCTTTCTATAGTTTGTTGCTCCTGTGTTAGGTACATGTATATTAATGTGTTATGTCTTCTTGATGGAATGTCCCTTTTATCCTTATATAATGTCTGCCTTTGTCTCTTGTCAGGCAAGGGAAACAAAAGAAAAAATAAGCAAGTGGGACTACATCAGACTAAAAAGTTTCTGCACAGCAAAGGAAACTGTCAACAAAATGAAAAAACAACCTACCAACTGGTAGAAAATATTTGCAAATCATATGTCTGACATGGGGCTAATTTCCAAAATATATAAAGAACTCATACAACTCCACAACAAATAAATGAACGACCTGATCAAAACATGGGCAGAGGATATGAAAAGACATTTTTCCAGAGAAGTTATACAGATGGCCAACAGGCACATGAAAGATATTCAACATCACTAATTATTAGGGAAATGCAAATCAAAACTACAATGAGATATCACCTCACATCCATCAGAATGGCTATTATTAAAAAGGCAAGAAATAATAAGTGTTGGAGAGGATGTAAGAAAAGGGAACCCTCATACATTGCTGGTGGGAATGCAAACTGGTGCAGCCACTATGGAAAAAAGGATGGAGATTTCTCAAAAAATTAAAAATAAAAATACCATAAGATCCAGCTATTCTACCTCTGGATATTTATCCAAAGAATATGAAGTCAGTAATTCAAAACAATGTATGCACCCCTATGTTCTTCACAGCGTTATTTACAATAGCCAACACTGGGAAGCATCTCAAATACTTATCAATGGATGAATGAATAAAGATGTGATATATATACATATATACCATGCAATACTACTCAGCCATAAAGAAGACAACATCATGCCATTTGTGACAGTATGGATGGACATTGACAGTATTATACTAAGTGAAACAAGTCAGATAGAGAAAGAAAAATACTGATTGATTTCACTCATATGTGGAAAATAAACAAACACATAGATAAGGAGTACAGATTGTGGTTACCAGAGCGGAAGAGGGAAAGGTGTAAAGGGGGACATATGTATGGTGACAGATGAAAACAAGACTATTGGTGGTGAACATGATCCAGTCTATACAGAACTGAAATGTAGTAATGTACACCTGAAATTTACACAGTTATAAGCCATATGACCTCAATAAAACTGAAAAGAAATTTATTTTTAAATATAGCAAGACCCAATTTACACCTGGGCTGCAGGCAGCCCAACGCACTCACTGAATTATACAGAAGGGCAGTTTCCCAAGTGAGTCCTGCTTTGTCACCATCGGAACCTCCTGATGAAGAACACAGGCCCAAGGATGCTGAAGCAGGTGGTACCCCTGGAGCAGGGAATGTCCTGAGAGTGTGTGACACAAAGTATCTGTGCAGTGGATACTGGGTAGTGAGTTTATGCTTCTCTTCAAGGTATGCCTTTGATCATAATCTGCAGGTAACTCAAGGAAAATCACTAGTAGGCTTGTTAAATGGAAAATTCTCGTGTCCCAACTTCAAAGCTGCTGAGTTAGAATTCCGGGGAAGGGACACTGGACTTGTCCAGTTATTACCGTGTAGACTGAAGTCTGAGAAGCAGTGCTGCTGGCGTCCAGCTGTAGCCACTGCCCGAGGTCAAAGCTCCACATCTTGTGAGGCCTGAGACGGCTCCCAGGGGAGATTTCTGTCTGTCGTCTGCAGAGGGGCGGCCACCTCACCTCTTCCCGCTGACTCGCTTCCCTAACTGGCTTCCTTGTGCCTCTCTTAGTCCTTTTCTTTATCTTCAGAGATAACTGGGAGAGGCCAGATAGAGATACAAATTTTACTAAATCTAACTTTTAAGTAATCTTTAAAAAATTGTACAGCGTTCAGATGTAATATTTATTTTTCTTTTGCGTTTTTTTTTTTTTTGTCTTTCCGCCTTTTGTTGTCTTAAAGTATTTTGTGTTATTGGCTGGGAAGATAGCATGAGATTAACATCAGCTTTATATGGAGCCCCAAACCAGGAAAGCACTCTATATTTGTTATACAGAATTAAGAATCACACTTGTGTAATGATGTATAAAGGAATTTGGTTGTTTTATACTTTGTTTTTTCTTTTTTTGGCATAATAAAGTCCCAGTTTCTTCTTGGTGGACTGATCAGGAATATTGATGTCTGATCTATAAGAGAAGAGTAAATAGAAGGGCATTGTTACTATTCATAAATCTCTCCCTCACCAACTTTTCCTAAATGGTAGCATGGGTGTTAGAGTTAAGAATTTTGATTTTCCCCCCATTGGATTATAGAGAGAAAGATAGTCATTAGAGACTTCACTTGGAGTTGTAGTCAAAGAGCATCACAGAAGAGCACTGAGCTTGGGCTCTGCCATGTATCAGCTTTGTAACCTGGCTGAGTTTTCTTGCCACTGTACCCAGTCTCTTCATCTATGAAATTATGAGAAGCACAACATCGACTACGTCAGGATATTTTGAGGGTTATGGGAGTTCATGTATGTTCAAGCACAGAATTAACATTCAGAGTGCAGTGCCTGGTTCAGTAGAAGTGTTTGCTGCTGTTATTTTAATTATCATTATTTCATGTCCTTATCTTCCTCATGAGTTCCCTGTAAAACCAACAATGATCCACAGTGTCAATAGTTTTATTCCAGGTCCCTGCTTAAAGGTCTGCAGACGGAGCCTCGTGTTCATAACCTCCTGTTTTTATCCCAGTCTCTGGAAGGATGCATTTACCTCTTTCTTCTTTGCACTGAGGCACTGAATGGGGGTCCACACACAACCCTGCATGTCCTCCTTTTAATAGCCAATGCTCTTGAAACACTGCTTAGTGTTTACTTGGTGGACTATACTCCCTGACATGAAGAACTTATGGGAGATAAGATGTAGGAAACATTGTTCCATGTAGGTCTCCATCATGACACAGAGTACAGTTGATCAAGGGCCAAGGTAGAGTTCCTTAATGCAAAGATCTTCAGAGATGAGAGTGTTCTAATGTGACACCACCTGAAAATAAAGCAAGCACATAAAAGCATATGTAGTTTTAAAAGGAAAAGCACACAACTAAAAGAATTGATCCCATTAAATACACTATTCTATTCGTTTATGTAACAAATTACTGATAGGAAATAGCTAGGTGTAGAGATAGTAGAATTGATCAATTTCATAGAGAATTCTTTTTAACAGTTGTTCATATCTTGTGTTTTACATCATTGATTAAGGTAATATTTTCATCTTTTCCTTTCCTAGTGTCTTTATCTTTCTCAACTTTTCCAAGAGATATATTTATATTATCCTCTAAAATTTTAGGGCAATTTAAAAGAAGTTATGAAACATTTTAAGTTATCGATTTTGTATACTAGAGGAGCACTAGATTGAAAGTTAATTAGTGATAATTAGAGTTTTAGTTTGGTAAAAGATGGTAGTTGGAATTGATAACAGGATGTTTGTAACCTAGTTTTTCTTCATTATTTGATGTAGTTTTCAAAATGACAGAGCAAGTAATTTTTAATATAATAAATTGTCTCATTTTAAAATATGTGTTCTTGGAGAGGGTGATGGAGGTAAGTAGAAAATAATTTAATGTAGTGACTTGTTTTTCTCCAATGGATCTCTTATAAACCCAACAGCCATATAGCATCCTTTTGTCCAAATGACCTGATGGCACTTTCTTGACTTTTCTTGCTGTGACTCTAGCAATCTGAGGTCACACCACCTTCACTCTCCTAGTCATGTTTTCAGTTGTAAGAGTGACATTGTCACTAATGTAGTGACAACTTTGCACACAGTCTACTATTTACTAAAATATATATATCAACTGCAAACTTTGATAACAATTAATAAGTAATGAACTACTTGCAGTGCACTTAACAACTGATTGCTACACATTATTGTGTAGTGACCTCATGGTTAAAAACATTATTTGCAACATGTGGCCCCTTTAAATTTTATTTTGTTTTATTTTATTTTTTTTATTTTTTTGTGAGGAAGACTGGCCCTGTGCCAACATCCGTACCCATCCTCCTCCACCCTATATGGGATGCCGCCACAGCATGGTTCAACAAGCAGTGCGTCTGTGCGCACCCGGAATCCGAACCCGCAAACCCCGGGCCGCCGCAGCAGAGCGCGCACACCTAACCTCCTGCATCACTGGGCCGGCCCCTCAATTTTATTTTAAAGGAAAGGGTTCAATGACCTGTTTCTTTTTGAAGAAGAAAGACTTGCATTTCCATCTTAGAAAGTTGAAAACTTGTTTTTTGTCTTTTTTTTGTCTTAGCTCTTCTTTATATTGGTTATTAACTCACATGTCGAGTTATTTCAGATTCATGGTGCTACCTCTTCTGCCTTTATAATGGCTCGCACTTTAATTTTTCTATAATCCCTTCTGTGAAAGAGGTTTATCTCCACCTCCATATATTGAGGAAGGAACCGACCCTCCGACCCTCCTTTATGTGAACTTGGAGACAGAGGCCAAGGTGAAGCCTCGGTGCCCCTCCCCACCAGTGAGCTGCAGAAGGGCTGCAGATTCCTCTGAATCTTTTGTTCCCCTCCTGGCTCCCTCCGTAGTTGGCATTGTCTCCACAGAGGAGCCTAACTTATTACAATTGAATTTTTGAAGTCTGTGGAAGCCGGCTGAAAGATAAGACTGGCTGGAAAGGACATCAGCAAGCAGTGTGCTCCAAAAGTTGGTGGCAGAAATATTAATAAGAAGAAAACCTTTCCATTTATCTTGTTTTCTCTTTATCTTCTCTCCCTTCATTTTCCTTTACTTATATCGTACAAACCCTGTCCATTCCCCATGGTGGTTGTTTTGTTCCTCAAGCCCCAGTACATAGCTGTATATCTTAGTTGTAAGTCAACCCATGGTGGTTCTTTTTCCTGGAGTCCCACGGCAGTTTATTCATATGTCTTTCATTCAAATTATTTCTCTAGTGTAATTTATCTGTTTATACATATCTGTCTTCCTTCCAGACCAGCAACATTTCAAGAACTTTGGGCACATAATATATACTTAAGTATTTGAGTGAATCAATGAAGATCTTTTGTTGAATAAGATCTAAATAAATAAAATACCTACTCAGCACATGAATGCAAGCATTTGAGAGAGAGTTTTGTGTCTGCTGAAGCAGGCTGTGGACCAGTTTAGTGGCTCAGTGCCAAGGTTACTCAATAGATTTAGACAAAATGAAAGAGATAATTAACTTCAGTTTTAAAATTCATGGAGAACAGGAGCAGGATATCTAGGTGTGACTCAGGACTTGATCATTCTTGTTGCATCTTTGGAAAATCCAGTCCTTTATCTTTCTATGAAAATGTGACAGGCCAAGAGACTGAACAGAGGACTGGCTTTTAGAAAGGCAATTTGTTCACAGGAAATCTTGGAGGAAAATATACGAAGGGAGAGCTGCTAGAAACATGGCAGAAACTTTTTGTGTAGAAACCCTAAAATTTGGGTTTACATGCTGGCTAAAAGAAGTGTAAACCATCGTTTCTCCAATATAGATTTGAGCAACTTTTAAATATCTAGGTATACAAAAGTATTACAAAGGGAAATAGATCAAACTGAAAGGAATTTAGGATGGAACAATGAGATGAAGCTGAAGTAAGCCAGCGTACTGAAATGTGTTTCAGAAGGACCTGCAGTTTTTAAAGGTAGTTGGAAATGTATCCCTCATATTTAAAGTAGAAAGGGAAATGGGAACAATTCTCTATCATCTCATGTCCATGAGATTAAAAGCAACAGTCTCTCAGAGAAGCAAAACTTTTCTGGCCTCTAATGTCCCAAAAGAGTGTTTTGAATGGTGCCTAAGGAAAGAGATTCTGTGTGATGTAATGCAATACAGTGTCATCAACTCATTTCCAAGTTTAGTTCAAACACTTTAGGACACGTTCAATTGAGGTAATGCAGACATTCTATAAGGGGCCAAGGAAGAGGCTGACAGCATTCTCTCTCTCAGCTTCTCACTTGACCAAGGGAGAAAATGTTCTTGAACAGATTGACCACACCTCCTAAAGACAATGCTCCATTTTCAATTTTTTCTTTTTGTAAACTCAGCCTACATTTCCCTTTACATATGCAATCTAAAGCCTGTGTGTAGACATCCTTCATTGGCAATGAGGAGCAGATCCATACTATTAAATAATCAAATAAGCAGAACATACGGTTGGCCCCTTTTAGGAAAATCACAGGTTTAACCTCACCTTCATTGGTGGAAGGACATGGTATACCAGAATTAAAATATCTACCATTTATTATGCAGCTAATCATAAGTCATGCTATTTAAATGAAATTTAGTGAATTCTTCTATTAAGTTGACTAGATTTTAGTCAAACTGATGTATAATTTTATATAAGTCTATTTTTGCTTAAAATATAAACCTCTTTAGAGACTGCTTCATTCAGTTTTAGAGGCATATTTTGTATACTTTGGTGTGATTTTATTTATTTCCCTTCATAGCAGAGAGGCACATCCTAGTCTTTTTCTTGCTGCCTTCTCTCTACCAGATAAAACTCATCCAAGTTTATTTTGTTTTATAAGGCATAGGCTTTGTGACGATAAAGAGATCATTTCTGAAACATATTTGGAAATGCAGGGAGCCCAGTAGTTTAGATTATGCTCAGATTTTTGTGATGTAACTTAAAAAATAATGAAATATTTAAAGTTTTGCCAGGAAAGTTTTCTCCTACTTTACTTCACAGTAATTAAAAAAAATCAATTTAGTTTCTTAATTCTTCACAAGGGTGAGTGAAGGAGTTGGCAGGTTTAAATGTATCCTTGAGAGAGCTCTCTCTGGGTTACTCTTTCAAAACAACCATCCCACTTGATGAATATTTAATGGGGACTCTGTCAGTCCCAGAGCTGAGAGAGGCAGTTCTCAAAGCTCCAGAAGGTCCTGGGAGAGGAGAGTGATGGTAACCAGTGCCATTAGAATTTGGATGATGCGTGGTCATTCTCAGGATGTTAGAACTGAGTGGAGTTCTCAAATGCAGCCCAGTGACTCTAGACCTGAGCCCTGCTCAGAAGCCAGTTGACTTGTCATTCGCTCTGAACATGGTGTTGTCAGGGAAAAGGGAGAACCCCCCTCTGCCCTTTACTTTAAGGATTTTCTGGCTGGCTGAATAATTAAAAGACAGGTTAGCAGGAAAAAATAATACCAAGTTTAATAACATGTATACATGGGAGAAACCAGGGAAACTGAGTTTCTCAACACAATGGCAGTGATTCTCATCTTAAATACCATCTTCAGCTAAAGACAAAGGAGGATTTGGGGGGAGGAAGTGGTTTGGGATTTCAGAGGGGAATAAGACAATTCACATGGAAAGGGAATCAGACAATTCTTTACAGGGCCACCTATAAAGAACGTGGCCGGAGAGACAGAAATCACAGTAATCAGGAGTATATAGATTTAAGACCTCTCCTTCAGTACTGATAAAAGTTTCCAGAGACAAGGCCACTCCCCCTTATCAGCACACAGAGGGAGATACCTTTACAAATGTAAATATTTGGTAAACAGAACTTTGAAAAGAATGGGCTTTGGGCCAGCCCAGTGGCACAAGCTGTTAAGTGTGCACGCTCCGCTGCAGTGGCCTGGGGTTTGCCGGTTCAGATCCTGGGTGCGCACCGATGCACTGGTTGGCAAGGCATGCCACACGGGTGCGCACCGATGCACTGCTTGGCAAGGCATGCTGTGGCGGCGTCCCATATGAAGTGGAGGAAGATGGGCACAGATGTTAGCCCAGGGCCAGTCTTCATCAGCAAAAATGGGGATGATTGGCAGATGTTAGCATAGGGCTGATCTCCTCAAAAAAAAAAGAAAAGAAAAGAATGGGCTTAGCAAGGACCCAGCCAGGCTGTCCATACCCAGAGTTAAATTCCTTTAGGCAGTTAGTAGGGGAGGTCAAATGTCTGTCAGAGAAAATAATCAAAGTAAAGAGATATATTTCAGGGTGGTCAATTTTGATCTCCCACAGTCCCGCCTTTGAAACTAAAAGTTTCACAGTCTTTTTGAAACTTAAAGAAGTTTCATAGTCCAGAAGCTGAGTTGGTAGATTGTTCCATCTCATTGAACACATTTCTTAGTCCTGATAATAGATCAGTCGAATTAAGTTCATTTTAGAAGGTGGCGATGTAGGTGGGCTCTCAAGGTTACACATATATTGTGGAAGCAAGCAATCAAGAATTTAATAAGAAGCATTTCTATAGAAACAAAAGAAAAACAAGGTTAATGTTTGGAGTAAATTGTAAATCAGTTTCTGAGTTCAGAGGACAGCCAGTTAAGAAGATTTTTAGATGTCAGTTTCAAAGCATCTTTTGTAGTTTAAAATGTCTCTGATGATGTCATCAGGTAATCTCTCAAGTTTATATTCAATCCATCAGCTTCAGTTTGTAAGGCTTCTGAAAAGGAGCAGGCTCACTTTTCAGTGATTCCAAATGAAAATGATGGAAAAAAAATCAAAAACGTTAGTTAGGACATCTGTAGCCAGATATTTCAGGAGACTAGAAGAATTCAGGGTCCAGTCCAGCTAACGGATATAAAACAGAAACCTGAAAGACAATTATCAGAACTAGAATCTAATGTCCATGAATGTATACTATAGTTTCTATTGAAATATATATTTTTCTGTCTAAAATCACCCTCATTTGCCGGCCTGGTGGTGCAAGCGGTTAAGTGTACGTGCTCCGCTGTGGCTGCCTGGGGTTTGCTGGTTCAGATCCTGGGCGCACACCGACTCACTGCTTGTTAAGCCATGCTGTGGCGGCGTCCCATATAAAGTAGAGGAAGATGGGCACAGATGTTAGCCCAGGGCCAGTCTTCCTCAGCAAAAAAGAGGAGGATTGGCATTGGATGTTAGCACAGGGCTGGTCTTCCTCACAAAAATAAATAAATAAATAAAATCACCCTCATTTTATCAAAGATAGCCTAATTTGGTTTTAATTTAAACTAACTAATTTGCAATATAAGTTTAGTTTTAATAAACTTGGCCCAATTATTTACGTAAGTACAGCAAGACTGGGTATTGATCATATAGGCTCTTTTAAATCTGCTTTTCTGGAACTCTTTATAAGGAATCTGAGATTGAACTTCAAAGGCCTCTCAAGGCCATGAAAGCCAAGCCAAGGACTTTTGTCCTCAGACTTCACCTGCAATAACTACAGATTTGGATGAAGTCCTCTCTTCTTGAGGTTTCCCCAAAATATTTTGAGGTTCCTTGTACCTGCGGGTAAGTGACATTCTTTACTTATCCTGGTAAGTGCTGCTTGGAACATAAGGTACCATGCCAATATTTCCACATGGCTTTATTTCATAAAGTCCAGTCTTCATTTCTCAAAAGCTATCTTGTCACATTCCAGTCAAAGCTTTGGTAATATAACCAATGTTTCCAATTGTGTCCTGTTATAAGGAGAACAGATTCTTACTGAACTTATGCAAATAACTATATTGTCATGAAAACAACAATACTCACTTACTAAGAGTTTCCAAATCCTGGAGGGATCAGGCAGGGAGAAAAAGATAAATATTTCAATTCTGCTTACAAAGGTAAAATTTACCAAATTGCTATAAGTCATAGCTAGCTCAGGAGAAAAGAGAAAAAGTTTTTCTTAAATCTGAAAAACAAAACATTAAAAAATGAGCAACATTTTAAATGAAAAATCATAAAAATTATAATCATCCTCATTAGTTCATTCAGTCCTGTGTAATCAATTCTTGATCCCGATCTTTTTGTTATCAGCTATATGAAGTCATCAGTCTCTCCATCAGACTTTTGTAATTTCCTACCAAGTTCAGTTTTATGATCAGAAAGTTTATCGGAAGCCTGTACTCCAGTGTAAATATCAGAGTCCTTTCCATGAATTTTTCTAAAGTTGAAACATATGTGAAAGCATCAGGGTAAAGAAATAACTGTAAACAAGACCCCAAAGTGGCAATTGAAAAAGAAATTTGGTTAATTTTGTGACATACAGCACTTTAAATAATAATAACCAGAATTATGACTGATAACCAGGACAGATCAGAATTTCAGTAGTTATACAATTTTAACACATCTCTATCAATAACATTCACCCACTTAATACCACCTAAGAAAGTTTATCATAAACACTTGATCAAGTATGAAATAATGCTCATTATGAAACAATCAAGGGCAGACAGAGAGTTAAAATAGTCACAAAAAATAAAAATAAAAACCTTAATAGAGAGACCTCAGTTCTTTTGAACATAGGAAATTATTTTAACAAAACATAGATCTTTTGTCTTTTAGGTAGACTTACTCAAAGGTTAAGAAAAACCTTTTATAACTTCTTTATCAAGTTTAAGAAAATTATCCTTCTAAGAGAAAGAAGACCAAATTTTAATTTTGTGCCAGCTTACTTTTGACATTAAAACTCATTTACTTAATTGGATTTACTTTAATTCCAGCCAACTTGACCACGCATAAAACTCTTTTTCCATAATTTCTCTTCCACAAACCTTTTATAACTTTCCTTGTATACAGAGCTGTTTTCCTTATTAATTTTTAGTAACTTTAATCACATATACTAATTAGAAATTTTAACCCTTAGAAACCTTAATTTCTAAGTAAAAACTAAGTAAGCAATTACAAACTTTCTTTTACATTAGTATTCTGTGGCTTGGAAAATTTACAAACACTTCATAATTTCTGGAAACATGTTACTTTATAGTACAATATTTTAATAAACCACATGTTTACCAATAGACCCAGAACACCTTTTAGTGTTCCTGTAGTAAACCAAAAGTAGATAAACTTATATTTAGCAATGTCTACTATCTTATCTTATTTGGAAATGATCTAGATACTCAATGAATTTTTATCATAAAATTTAGTAAAACTCTAAAGTTTTAAGTCACCAAAAAGAGTTTGGAAGCTGTAACCACCATAACATATAATTACTGTTAAAAGTTCACTCAATATTTATCTTTTTCATATCTATTTAGTTACTTGTTCCCGATAATTATTTAGATTGCCTACAAGAATTCATAAGACATCAGATAAAATTAGCCATCATTTAATTACTATTTTTGTTAACCAATTCTGTAAGAGAAATAACATCAGTTTTTCTACAAAATTTCATGTGAATTTCATCACCTCTTATACCTCTAAACATAGTTTTCATTAGGACTTTCATCAATAGGTCTTGGTCTTCTAATTTTGGACAAGGGAAGCATTCCCAGTCAGACATTTTAAAACATACTCAGGAAAAGCTGATGCAACTTCTTTATATAAAATTAGCTCAAACATTCCAACCTTTATAATCTTATCAACACTTACACTTTTACATGTTCTCAATTCAATTGTAACCTGAGTCAGGATCTTAAGGCTAGTCAAAATTTTCCCTTCTTCTTTTTCTGGCCTTTGCTTAGGTACCAATTAAACAATTATGTGAGAGCTCTCAAAACATTTTTTCCCCAATTTAGAAGTTTTTCCAATTTAAACAATCCATCATCTGGCCACGTTGACAAGTAGGATCTTAATCTTAACAGTGACTCATCCCAAGCTTTAACTATGGATGCAAGAGGCGTCCCCAAAAGAGATTCAGAGAACTCACTCCCCAAAATAAGAAAGTACAACAAGAGATGACAAAGGCCCCTTATAAAACAAATGGGACCCCTTATGACAAACTTCCCTGAGAGCAGGCATAGCTGGACAAAGAGAGTGTTCCCCAGAATCCCTGTCTGCTCCACTGGCCGCCAAGGATGCATGCCGGTACATACATCTTCCGAATGGCGGAGACCAGAAAGGTCACAAAGCCAAGCTCTTAAGACATAGAACAGAAAAAAGCCCAGGTGACAGCCTTATAGAGATGCCTGTGTAAACGAGAAAAAGAGAGACAGAGACAAAGACTATTTGTGGGAGGAAAAGGTTCAATTATCCAATGGGTACCCAACCAGATCCTAGAGTTGCTGAGTCCAAGAAGCTAGCTTCACCAATATTTTCTTCTGTTAATCTAAATTTAGAAAGAGAAAACTCACCACTTGCACTTCCATTGGACCCCAGAGGCAGAGATCCAGGAGACTGACATGGTAAGAACTCTCACCTCTTGCTGGCTCTTGTCAGGGTCCAGGATGTCTCCACTGCAGTCGTCCAGGAGCGAGCAGTGTCCAGCCAGTGAAATTTTTGCCCCACATTGGGCGCCAAAACTGTCGGGGAAGAGGAAGAATCTTCCTCTGCCCTTTTCCTTAAGGTTCTTCTGGCTGGCTGAATAATTAAAAGACAGGTTAGCAGGAGAAAATAATACCAAGTTTAATAACAAGTATACATGGGAGAAACCAGAGAAACTGAGTTTCTCAACACAATGGCAGTGATTCTCATCTTAAATACCATCTTCAGCTAAAGACAAAGGAGGATGTTGGGGGAGGTAGTGGTTTGGGATTTCAGAGGGGAAGAAAACAATTCACATTGAAAGGGAAATGTAAATGTTTGTCAGACAATTCTTTACAGGGCCGCCTATAGAGAATGTGGCCAGAGAGACAGAAATCATAGTAATCAAGAGTATATAAATTTAAGACCTTTCCTTCCGTACTGATAGGAGTTTCCAGAGACAAGGCCACTCCCTCTTCCCAGCACACAGAGGGAGATACCTTTACAAATGTAAATATTTAGTAAACAGAACTTTGAAAAGAATGGACTTAGGGAGGACCTTGCCAGGCTGTCCATATCCAGAGTTAAATTCCTTTAGGCAGTTAGTAGGGGAGGTCAAATGTCCGTCAGAGAAAATAATCACAGTAAAGAGATATATTTCAGGGTGGTCAATTTTGATCTCCCACAGTGTCTTCTCTCTGCTCGTGCCCCTTTTTGCCATTTCTCTTGCTTCTCTTGACTCTTTATCTTTCCTACACCTTCTTTCTTCGTTTTTCTCTCTTTCTTACTTTTACTCTCTATTATATTCCTTCTCCTTATCATTTTTTTATCGTTCTCTTGTTGTTCTCATTCATTTTCTTTTTATTTTGTAGTACAGTTACTCTGTACATCATTTTCATCTTAAAATCTTGACCCTCTACAACTCTTATACTTCAGCTAGCTATTTTGAAGAGAGTATTTTGATAAATTTCTCTTAGATGTTATAACATGCTGATTCAAGGAAATAAAAACTATCATGAAAGGGATGGGGATGGAGAATGAATTCAGTTCAGGTAGCCATGGAATTAGACAGAGGGAAAATGAGAGCTTAGGTGTGTGTGTTCAAAATATTTCCTGACACATCGTTGTAGTTCATTGTTGTGGTAAACTGCACACAGTCTTATTTACTGTTGGAGCCCAGGAGTTTGCTCCTCTGGGCAGGTCCCTAGTTCTCAGCCTATAGAAAAGAAGCTAGGAAACACTGCCTGCATTTCTAATGTAAAGAACTGTTAGTGTTCCATCAGGAGACCCTTTGGGCTCTTCCCTGCACTATCTGAATAGAAAAAGAGGAAGAGAAGCTTTTCTCCATCTGCACAAAGCAGGGACCTTATCTTGAGTTTGAGAGGATTTGCATGTGACTGAAAACAAAAGTGTTCCTGAGTTTGGATTTGCTTTAACAAGATCTATTGGCTGGCTTTGATGTTAAAGGTCTTTATTCAAAATTGCCTACCTCTAGTGCCAAGTTCAGAGTGGAGATTTGTCAGTATAAGAGAGAAGAATCCCTTTTTGATTAACTCAGTGAAATATATTATATGGGAAAATGGTTATATTTGAAAGCCACTTGTTAATATTCTGTTGCCACAGTGACATGTGTTGGTAAGTGACTACTTCATGCTATTCTTGATGATTTCTGTTTGAAAGACACACTCTGAGCTTGATAAGTAGATCTCAAGCAATAGGATATATTGGAGCATATGAGGAAGCCATTTGGGGTAAAGCTAATTCAGCCTGAATTTGTTTTTCCAAAAGGGCCTGTCACCTGCATTGTGTATCTGCTTTGCCATGTCCCAAAGAGAAGAGTAAATGCCCTTAAGATGAGGGTGCAACTTCCCCCTCATTGGCATTTCCTTCAGGATGAATATTTCTCCCTAGGCTGCGATTTGATTGCTGCAGTCATACTGTGACCACCCAGCTCCAGACAACAGACCTGAAACCAGCCAAGCCCATCGAGACAGCAGACCTGCTCCCCACTGTGTCCATCACTAGCTATCTGGCAGGGCAACCTGGCAGGGCGATCTTGTGGCTATCGTAAAAGGGACATTGCAATCCAATGTGATACATTCTCTTTGATGGTATATAACCCTTCTGTATACCGCACTTCTTTGGTGCCCTTCCTGCCTTAGGGAATGAAGGCCCCTGGCCATCGTCCTCCAAAGTTGGCTCATAATAAACTCACCCCAATTTTGATTTATAGATTGGTTATGGATTATTTACATCGACAAGCTGATGTGCAGGAAGTAGTAAAGGCACAGTGGTATTGTGTTGCCTGATATAAAATCATTCCTCCCTCTTTCTCTGCCCAGGATGCCCACTCTTCACTGTGGCACCAACTTCCATGGTGTGATCATTCTTCTGATCACTCCCTTCATTCTCTCCTACAATTACTCAACAAATATTTAAACACCTACTGTATGCCAGGCTTCAGATTCACTAAGGAAAAAATTTTCTACAAAACCTCTGTCTTCACAGAGTTTGTTTTGTTGGGTAAGAGAGATAATGGATAAGTAGGCAGACAAGTGAATTACATAGTATATCGTGTGATGATCTGTGTCATGAAGAAAGTAGGTGACAGGCAATGGGGAGAGCTAGGGAGTGAGTGGGTTGCTACTTTAGAGAGCCCAGGGAGGCTGGAGCAAGGCCCAGAGGGAAGAGACAGGGCAGGAGGACATGCAGATGTCCCAGGGCTGCAGAGATGCTGTGGAGGGACTGTGACTCGGATGTCAGTGGGCAGCAAGAAGCCAGTGTGGCTGGAGCACAGTGAGCAAGAGCAGAAATGCAGAGAAGGTTTGAGACGCTGGGGATGGTGAGCAGATGAAAGAAGGCCTCTGGGCCCATCAAAACTGTGCTGTAAGTGAAATGAAAACTTTCAATGTCATTTAACTATACGTTATACAATTTAAGTAGTAAATACCTTTTGTTTTTCTATAGTCTTGTTAAGCACATCAACTAAAATGCTGCTAAATTGGGAATGTCTAAATTATCCCCAGGAGTGACTGCTGTATCTTGTCAGCCGTCTGGTCTGCACAGCAGTCGGAGGTGGGAGTGACGTGACAGTCAGGAGACGAACTCTAGTCTTCAGGTTGTCGCCAACTGCTTGTGTTATGTCTCATCTGTAAAACGTGGGGGACGGAAAAGATGAGTGGTTTTCAGGCTCTGATCCATGGAGCGCTGGATATTCCTGAAGGCTCTTGGTTTTTATTCTTATGTTTGTAAACGTCGCTGCAAGCTTCACGTAGAAGAAAGTGTCCCCTAGCTTTAAAAAGATTCCGGGACTTGGTTATCCCTTGGGTTTTCCAGTATGAAGAGTTTGCAGTCTCACAGACTCCCAAGGGACAGACTAAAGAAGCAAAATCCCTTTTTTCCGAGTGTCTCTTGTGACAGTGCTCATTGTCTCTCATTCAAGCCAGAAGGTGATTTGTCAACAGTGAGATATGGCATCTGAGACCCCATCCTTCAAGATGGCTGAGTTGTCGTCCATCATTGTACAGACTTATGCTAAGTGAATAATATAAAATGTGAATGTCTCAGCAGGTACTCTCTGACACAAAATAGAAACTAGGAATTGAGAAAAGTAATTATGATTGATGTCTGTCAATAAGGGCATAGGGCTATTCTAATTTCAAAAGTAATTAACGGCATGAGTGTTAGTCACTGTACATATTAAATATATTGAAAAGCAGTCATGTCCTCATAACACAGAAGTATAACTGGAAGATAAACTGGATGTTTTTGGTACTTATGGTTAAAGATACATTTTATTTAGTTTTGTTTTCTGATTGAGGAAATGAGAAAACTTATTTCTTAATATATTGACTATCTTCTTCCTTTCCAACCTAGAATCTCAATCTGCTACTTTGGAAACTGAAAAAAACGTTCAAATGCTGTTCAACAGGTAAGAAGATGTTGTTAGGCTGTCGAATTCTTTTCTCTCTTATTTGTCATAAAATTGTGACAGACTCTGATTTATCTTCCTGTCTGCCCATCTGGCTAGGCCACCTTGTTTCTCTAAGCCTGCAGGGGAATCCAGTCAGGTGGAAGGGGATGTTCTCTTCCACTTAGACTTTGCAGACAAAATCAGCCTTGAAGTGGAACTGAGCACACGGTTTTCAGAAGCTGCATCATTCTCTACCCAGCCAGAGCATTGGGCCTGACAACAGCTGGATCCAGCAGGAAACTGGCCACTCTAGGAGATGTCATGTGGAGATGTGCCTGGCTAGACTAATAGTCACATGGATATGATTTTTAACAAAATCTCTCAGAGCTTTTCTAAAATCAAATAATATTCTTAAGTTGCTTTAGTAGATGAAACATTACTTACTGTCTTTTTAATTTCCACAGAAGCTTTTTTTCTGTTCCTAAGGTAGCCAAATTTTATGTCTTTTTTCTTGTACCAAAATGGAATTACTATTAAAAAAAAGAAACCTGCAAGAAAGGAAACACTCATATGGAATAGAAAATGTGAATAGCAATTGCTACTTTTTTATATAAAACCATCTGTTTAATTTATTTATACTTTCTCCCAACTGTGCTTTTGAAAATAACATAGTATTAGAAAATACCAGTAAGAAGAGAGTGTGCTCTCCTGAGTGTGGTCCAGTAGAAGTCAGGCGACTCAGACCTGAGTTCTAGGCCCAGGTCTGTTTCTGGGTAGTGTGTGACAACATACTTAGGCTCTCTGGAACGTAGTATTCCTTTCTGTAAAATTACAGAATTTGATGATTTTTGAGAACTTTCCCAAATATTAAATGAATTCTCTTTTAAAAAGAAGCAGAAAGATCCTTCTCAAACTTAAAAATAATCAAAAATTTTTTGTGATGTGTCACTTGCCAAGAACAATTGATATCGCTTCAATTATACTGATTGAAAATAAAGATCATAAAAGTATAAATTTGGTAATCTAATAAATAAATTTGCAGAAAAATGAGCCAGGAAAAAATTTATGATCAGTCAAGATACTACATTATGAAAGTATTACTATTTGTTACAGTATATAAAATTATAACACTAAAATAGTATCTTTTTGCAGTTTGTAAGTTTATATTGTTACTCATATATCACTATTAACCCTATTATGTTTGATAAATAAATGGCAAACAATAGGATATATTGCAGCATATGAGGAAGCCATTTGGGATAAAACTAATTCAGCCTGGATTTGTTTTTCCAAAAGGACCTGTCGCCTGCATTGTGTATCTGCTTTGCCATGTCCAAAAGAGAAGAGTAAATGCCCTTAAGATAAGGATGCAACTTCCCCCACATTGACATTTCCTTAGGATGAGCATTTCTCCCTAGGCTAGGATTTGGTTGCTGCAGTCATCCTGTGACCACCCAACTCCAGACAAACAGACTTGACACCAGCCATGCCCATCGAGACAGCAGACCTGCTCCCCACTGTGTCCATCAATAGCTATTCTGGCAGGGCAATCTGGCAGGGCGATCTTGTGGCTATTGTGCAAGGGACATTGCAATCTGATGTGATACATGCTCTTTGATGGTATATAACCGCTCTGTACACCCCACTTCTTTGGTGCCCTTCCTTCCTTAGAGAAGGAAGGCCCAGGACCATGGTCCTCAAAAGTTGGCTCATAATAAACTCACCCCAATTTTGATTTATAGATTGATTATGGATTATTTCCATCGACATGTTTTACAAGTAATGAAATATCTTGAAAGGAAAAAATAAAGCAGCAGCCCTGCATTACACATGGAAGTTGTGCTCCCCCTGGAGGGAAAATGAGGATACGACATTGGTCGAGTACTTGATTTTATAATCCACTGGGGCCTTTCAAAAATATAGCTATTATTGTAAGAGTAAAGATATCCTTAAGAATAGTGTCACAAAACAGGTTTTCCCAGCTTCTTTTTTGTCAGAGCTGAGACTGACATCAGGCTGGGGCACTTGAAGAGGCATGGTGGACTCAGCTGAGGGTTATTTAATTACTGTGAGATGATTAGCCAATAGCGAATAAGATGCAGAATGATTAAAAACAGGTAAAGGGAAATAAAGTTGGAAATAATTAAGAAAGATAGTGCCTTCAAAATATCCTCTCATTATTTTTATAGCATTTTTTTTGAGGCATGACTAGGATAGTATGTTAGATTTTTCTAAATCCTTATCTCCAGGGCATATATTACAGAGTTCTTCATTATATATGAAAATGCCAAAGAAAACCTGGACAAAAGTATTCTGTACTATCGACAAGGAAAAAACATGTACAATATTTGCTCTATAAATTAAGATTCCAGCTGTAATAGTCCAGATATATATTCATGTGTAAAATTATAATGATTTGCTATTTTTCTCGGGCTGTGAACCATGGTACAATATATAGTACTATGCAGAAAACCTGATGAACTAGGTGATTTAAAACACCTGATGTTACAGCTTGGCCATTCAAGGGTGTAATATATCAATTTAAATTTCACACCTTCTCCATTCCTTGTAGCCAGTGAAGTGTCTGGAAGACCGAAAACACATAAAATTAATTGACAGTTAACAGTATTTGGAAGCAGTTGAGTTTAAGCCCTCAACAATGATGTCTCTTACTTCAAGAGCCATTGACTCTTTTTCATAAGTTTATTGTATAGATGAATTCTCAGATGATTTGTCTATGTTTCATAGAAGAGAGACAGGGCAGGAGAATTAACTATCACTCTACACCGGTTCCTTTACTGTATTACTTCATGCAACTCTTACAGTAATCCTTTAAAGTAACTATTATAATTCATATTTAACTGATAAAGAAAACCATGTTTAGGGGCCTGCCCAGTGGCGCAAGCTGTTAGGTGCGTGCACTCCACTGCGGCAGCCTGGGGTTCACCCGTTCGGATCCCGGGCGCGCACCGATGCATCGCTTGGCAAGCCATGCTGTGGCGGCGTCCCATATAAAGTGGAGTAAGATGGGCAGGGATGTTAGCCCAAGGCCAGTCTTCCTCAGCAAAAACAGAGGGGGATTGGCAGATGTTAGCACAGGGCTGATCTTCCTCACACACACACAAAAAGACCATGTTTACGAAGTTGATCAAGAGTAAGAGGGAAGATCTGAACATCAGTCTGTTGGGTTTTATGCCTCATATTCTCTCCACTGTGATAAAAATGGTGCTTCAACATGGGTACTCACCATCTGGCTATTTAATACTAGTTCCTGCCAACATCATTGGATGAGATGAGATGAGAAGTTTATTTCCAAAGTTATTCTATTATATTTAAACTATACTATTTATGAGTCAGATGTCAAGACATGTTTTAGAGGCATAGAGAGCAACTGATTGGTTCACCTACACATTTTTCAGTTTTACTATAATTTTCGTGTGCCACATTGTGTCAACTTTACCAACTTTAGTGCCTCACTGTTCTTTTTTAAAAAACTCACAATTTCACTTTTCATGTAAAGCACCTTGCTGTTTTCTTCTTAAGTCACTAGATGGCAGTTCTGTATGTCTGTAAATTACCACTGCAGCAGGAAACGAGAGGTCTTAAGCCAGTTTGCTCTGTACAAATGATGGACATAGGAGGATTTCTGGACCATCAAGGCTGCCTGTGTTATTCCGTGGCCGTAACGGGGATGTCCAGGACTGCTTAGTCAGGGGCATGAGGCAGAGTCAGAAAACATCCTCTAAGTTCTTCTTCAGATGTGAGTTCAGGCACCTGTCCTCTCACCTGAGCACACTGGAGTTTATTGAATGTGTTCTGACTCTTTCTCCCTGTAGTTAATAAGTCTGGGAGCTCCACACCCCTAGAAAAAACACACAACTCATAAAGCCTTTTCTCAACTAAACAGAGTTGGGGGCTATGGTGTTGCCCGAGAGTCTGATGCTTAAATATAATACAGCTGGTGCTCATGAGGAAGAAAGAGCATCAGCTACTCCTGGAGGGCTTTTATTGATGCTCCTATGGAATGAGCAAGTTTAAAATAAAACCACATTACCGGAGCCAGCCTGTGGCGCAAGCAGTTAGGTAAGCCCGCTTTGCTGCAGCGGCCCAGAGTTCACCGGTTGGGATCCTGGGCGCGCACCGACGCACTGCTTGGCAAGCCATGCTGTGGCAGCGTCCCATATGAAGTGGAGGAAGATGGCACGGATGTTAGCCCAGGGCCAGTCTTCTTCAGCAAATAAAAGAGGAGGATTGGCAGATGTTAGCACAGGGGTGATCTTCCTCACACACACACACACACTCAACCACATTGCTTAAACCTCACTAACAGATTATTTTATTTTCAAGTAATATGCTCTGAAAATCTGCTATGTCTAAAAAACTATTTCATAAAACTGAAACAATTCTGTTTTTTATTCTCTGGTATTTGAAATACTATTAAAACTGTAAATCCTTTAATATTCTACAATATATAAATAGGCAAATATCAATTATATTCTCTAAAAATGTTTGTTCCCATGTTAAAGATTAATATATGGTAGCAAAACTGGTTACCACCCAGTTTTTAATTCATTTTTTGCTTTTGAAATTACATATAAAATTTGTGTTTTGAACTATTTTCCTAAAACTCAACATCTTTCTGATATAAATGGACTAGTTGAAAGGTAACTAGAATGAAATTTGATCTTTAAAACTCTAGCTTTGTGTAAGAATTGATAATATCAGGCAGTTGAAAGTTGGGTCTCTCCACATTATGATATTTATTAATTGTGAATAGCCACATCTGTTACAAAGTACTGAATAATAAAAAGAAATTAAACAATATCAGCACTCTCTTACCCCACGTGTACAGTTTATATGCAAATAAACTCTCAAAGGTCAGAAAAACGCTTATGATTTCAGCTAACTGGTAAAATATTATCTCATTCCAGTTTTAACCTCATTTGAAATTGACTTAAAACTCTTCTCTTAGGATCCTGCTCTGATCAGTGCCCCCTGGTCCCCTCAATGTCTCATTTGATTGCAAACCTATCTGAGGAATTGAATATTCTTTTCCATTTGTTCTCTTTAAGCACTATCTGTGATAGTGCTTTTTATACAATGACCACTTGGTACAATTTATTATTAGTTTCAGAAACATCTTTATTTACGAACAAATCAAGGAAACAGATGTGAGGAATGTGGGGTCACCTAGTTGATGGTGCTTGAGGGATTCCTCACGTGAGTCTTTGCATAGAAAAGTTTAAAGAGTAAAGCAGCATTGGTCAGATCAGAAGTGTGGGGTGAACATAATTCTGAAGGAATAATGATGGAGACGTAAAAACAAGAAGCCACTTGAATTGCGTTGGAAGGTATTAGACACATCAAGCGCTGGGAAAAAAACATTGTTTAATGTAAGTTCTTTCTAAACTCTAAGGCAAAAAGTAATATGAATTTACATGGTAATTATAAACCGCAAAACAACAATTCACAAGACAAGTAAAGAACTAAAGTAGAAAACAGAGTAAGAACAATAGAGGTTAAAGGAGAGATGGAGAGAGCTGGTTGGGGTCAGAAAACATGGCTTAGTCATCCTTGAAGTCTCCCTCAGACTCTGATCATTCTTAGTGCTCAGTAAACACTTTGAGCCCATGAGCCTGGGGAGGGGCACAGTGAGAGGTGGTTGGGAGGGGAGACAATGCAAGGATACCCTTGTGGAGGGACTGACATTGAAAATCAGTGACATTTTGCCAAGGTGTTTACCATAATATATTAAGGATTATTCTGGAAAGTTAAGGATTTTTCTGGAACGTACATTTTCATTTTATGGAAACTCCAGCTAGCCCAGAGAAAGATTTAGACATTTCAGCTTTAGAAATAAAGAGAGGGGCCGGCCCTGTGGCGCAGTGGTTAAGTATGCACGCTCCACTGCGGCGGCCCCAGGATCACAGGTTCGGATCCCGGGCGTGCACTGACGCACCGCTTGTCAAGCCATGCTGTGGTGGCATCCCATATAAAGTAGAGGAAGATGGGCACAGATGTTAATCCAGGGCCAATCTTCCTCAGCAAAAAGAGGAGGATTGGCATCGGAAGTTAGCCCAGGGCTGATCTTCCTCACAAAAAAATAAAAAAGAAAGAAAGAAAGAAAAGGAAATAATGAGAAACTTTTCTGTCAGTTTTAAGAATGAAAACCAGTTAGCATCTGGAAAACAGTTGCAATTTGAGATGAGAATGTGGAGAAAGAATTAGATGTCACATGTTGTTTTTGCTTTTTTCTGGGGTAGTAAGGCTTGCAGGGGGAATGAAGCTCCATCTTTGCTCTACAGAGTTTGAGAAAGTGTAAAATTCATTTGTTCTGGGCAACACTGTTGACCTGTGGAGAAAGACAAATGGTTGAAGCAGCTGATCTAAAGGAATAACTGAGCTCATAAAAGTTGTTGGCTTATAAAGTGTGCTTCTTCTCTATTGAACTTTACTGGACATCCATTGACCTATATGTGCAAGGTATTTGTGGTAGGTATTGAAGGAAATACAAAGCATTATAAAGTTCCAAGCTCCTCCACATACATGAAAAGGTTTGCAAGGTGTAATTAGATTCTGCCAACGTATTTAGTGTATGTTGTATTACAGAACCTAAAAAATATGGGAATGTTATTGAGAAGTTGTAATTAAGGACGGCTTCTTATGAGAGGTGGACTAGATCAAGTCCTCAAAGGGACCACTTTTGGGCAGGTGGAGGGAAGAAAGAGTGAGGAGATGGGGGAAGAGGGGAAAGGTACAGATGTAGAAAGGAACATGACATTTGGGCATGGGGGTGGGGAGGCCATGACAGGCACAGTCTTCCCGTGACTGACAGGCAGCTCAGTTTCCTCCTCCAGGAGCCCAGCACTACTTCTCACCTCCTGGCCTCCTCCACCTGCAGACCCCACATCTGAGCCAAAGTCTATCTTATCTGGATCGCTGCCTACTCTCCCAACAGATCCCTTTACTTCCAGTCTTAATTTCTTCTAATCTTTCCTCCACAATGCCTCCAGTTACTGTCTAGAATCCAAATTTGCTTAAATCTGATATCTGCTTAGACTCCTTCAATGACTGCTCAGAGCATCCGAGAGAACATTCAGACTCCTGAGCTGGACATGCAGGCTTTCCCTTGCTGTCTTCATCTTTAGCCTCATCACCCACTGTGTCCTACATGTTTGCTTTGTTCCAGCCTTAAAAATACCCCCATTTTCTGGAAGCTTCAGCATCCTTTATATCTGTCTTTTTATATGTGTTTCTTCTGCACTCCTACCCCCTTGTTTAATCAACTTAATTCCTATTTTTTAATCTAAACTCATGTCAAATGTTCCTTCCTCTTGGACACTTTTCCTGAGAGGTCTCCATCTAGAGACCCCTTTTGATGTCCCCACTTTGGAACCCTGTACTTATCTACTTCTCCGTAACTGTTGTTTTATTCATGTCTCATAGAAAGTGAGCTCCTTAAAGCTGAGACTATCCTTCTTCTATTTGTCCCTCCAGTATCTAAAAACAGTACCTGACACTTTTGGGGCACTCAGAAAATGTTTGATGAGTGAATAAGTATGTGGGAGACCACACTGGTTGGAGCAGAAGGGGCTTTTCGGGGAGTGGTAGAATATGCCCTCACATTCCTACCATAGTGGTTGAGGCTGTGGGCTTTGGACCAGTTTGTCTGGGCACCAATCCCAGTTATTCCACTTTTAACTGGGGAACCTGTGCAAAGTATTTACTCTCTGAGCCTTGGTTTCCTGATCTATAAAATGGGGCTACTGAGAGCTCCTGTCTCATAGGGTTTTAGTGAGATTTAAATGCATTAGTTTATGTAAAGTACTTAGAAGAGCTCCTGGCACATAGCAGGCACTAAAATGTTAGCTGTTATGTTATCATTATTGCTCTTATATCTGAGCAATACTCTGGTTTTGAAAAGATGCTTTCACAATATAGTTGGTCCTCATTATTTGTGGATTCCGTGTTTGCATACTTGCCCACTAGCTAAAATGTACTGGCAGCCCCCAAATCAACACTCACAGGGCTTTCATGTCCATTTGCAGATATGCACAAAGTGGTGAAAAGTTTGAGTCACTCGACGTGCACGTTCCCAGCTGAGGGGGAACAAGGTGACGCTCTGCCCTCGTTTCAGCCCATAATGTAAACAAGTGTCCTTCTTGCAATCTATTTAGTGCCTCATTTCTTATCTTTTTGTGCCTTGTGTTGGTGATGGTGACTTTGCCATTTAATATGTCCCCCATGTGTAGTGCTGCAATGCTGCCTGGTGTTCCTCAGGGCAAGAGGCTGTGACGTGCCTTTACGGAGAAAGTATGTGTGTTCGACAAGTTTCTTTCAGACACGAGGTACAGTGCTGTTGGTGTGAGTTCAATGTTAATATATCAACAATATATCTTCAATATATATTTTCTCTTTAAAGAGAAACACACAGAAAACAAGGTTATGTATTGATCAGTTGAAGAAAATGTGACTAAGGTTCACATTGCTAAGGTTGCTTGCAGCAACCTAACCCTGCATTTCCCGTAGGAGCAGTGGGTCGTATTCACCTATTCAGTGTTCAGTGACTTTATAGAATGTCACACTGTGCATAACGAGAACTGACTGTATCTTATGTAATCCTCACATACTCCTTTATAGTAAGCAGGGTAGGGAACAGGGTGTCCACATTCTACAGGCTATTACAGACCTTATGAGCCAAGTAGAGAATTTAAAATGTCTTGTGCTCAGCATAAGAGCCATAGTTTTTGAGCAAGAAAGATCTATGATGATCTGATGTTTAAGGAACAATTACTTAGCAAGAGAATGTAGTATTGAGAGGAAGAGGGAAAACTGAGCTGGAAAGGAGGACCAGCTGTTAAACTCTCCAAGTATTCCCATTGTTAGGTGAGGAGATCCGGAGCTAAGGTGCTGATAGGGTGTAAGTTAGGCTGTGGTTCTCAAAGTGGGGACCCTGGACCAGCAGCATCAGCATCACCTGGGAACTGGGTAGAGATGCAAATTCTCAGGTTCTGCTGCAGACCTGCAGAACTGGAAACTCTGGGGTGGGGCCTGGCAATCGAGGTTTCAACAAGGCCTCCAGGTGCTTCTGGTGCCCATCAAGTTTAAGAGCCAATGAATTAGAAAAATGATTCCAACACGTCACCATGCCCAGGTAAGCTGCAAGGCAGGGAGGTGGTATTTGTTTGGAGGATAAGATGCATTTTAAATTTTAGGAAAAAGTAGTTCAGTGTCTGTTTCATCGTAAGGATTCCAGAGATGCCATTTTAGCTCTCTGCGTTTAAGCTCTTTTTTCCACAATATGTTCTTTAGAGAGCCCTTGGTAAGCTATTTACCACTTACCACATGTTCTGAGAGTCCCTTCTTTCTTGAAATCCCCTTTCAGACGTGAAAATGTACTTTATTTTTGTGCACAATCTCCTTTATTTAAAATCTGGATTTCTCTTTGTATAGGATCATGTCTGGCACATGCAGCCTTACTGTCAATTTGGAATGCCATTGGTTTGTTCCAAAACCTTAGAATGTTTTAGAATTTAGAACCTGATGAATAGAGAATTTATATTCTTCTGTGTAGGACTCATATTTTTCAGATGTCTAGAGGTATCTCAACTTGCCAGTAATGTGGCCTTAGATATAGCAGAACTTGAAAATCTGAATATAGTAGAAAATGAATTACATCTTTCACATTAACATTTACAAAATAAATGATCACAATGTTGACTTACCAATAAGCCCTTCTATATGCTAGACTCTGAAAGTATCTTGCTTACATAATAAACATAATAAAGTTTCAAAGAGGAGCCAATTAACTTTTCAGCAAAAGCTTGACTTGAGTGTATCTTGGCTTACTTTTTGACAGTTTTAGCCTGAATGTTACAGTAATGTTTTCTTTTTCTGGGAATCAGATAATCTTGTATTTGGTGAACATTTTAATTTTTTTTTTTTTTTTTTTTTTTTTTTTGTGAGGAGATCAGCCCTGAGCTAACATCCGCCAATCCTCCTCTTTTTTTGCTGAGGAAGACGGCCCTGGGCTAACATCGGTGCCTATCTTCCTCCACTCTATATGGGACGCCGCCACAGCATGGCTTACCAAGCAGTGCGTCGGTGCGCGCCCGGGATCCGAACCAGCGAACCCCGGGCCGCCGCAGCGGAGCGCGCGCACTTAACCGCTTGCGCCACCGGGCCGGCCCCAACATTTTAATTTTTAATGGCCACTTGTATTTTGTGATATGCACGTGTTCAAACAATCTATAAGAACTAACCATTACAACCCACATATAAGATTATACAGGAATGGAGGAATTTTGGCTGACTTATTGTATATAATTGTTCAGCCAAAGCAGATGGTAGACTGTACCACTTACAATGATTTAGGGGTTTTAAGTAGTATTTTTAAATACAAATAATCTCAAAATTAGTAATATATAAAGTATATTACTGTGTTAACTAACCAAAGTAGTTAAATTTATCTTTCCTCCATTTATGAGGATGCACCCATTATATAGACTCTATACAAAATTGCAAAGATCACTTTTTTCCATTTCAAAATTTACTTTAATTTTTAATAGTGAGAACCTTAGTGTTGGGTAAACTGCTGCACAATTACTGGAAATGCTGAGGGTCTTTTTAAAAAGTGTAGAAATCTAAAGATAATGAAAAGTACATTTCTCCAATGTCAAGTCCTTTGAGCCTCTGTCTAGTTGTACTCTGAAGAAATGGAAGATTAAGTACCAGCACAGGACACAAGGGAACAGGCTGCCAACTTGAGGGCTTCCCATGGACCACAGAGTGCCTGGCAGACGCTTGGAGATTAAATCTGGGCTTTGTCCATGGGTGGGCCCTGAGAGGAGGATTTTGCTTAAATGACCAGAGAATAGACAACCATTTTTCTTGATAATAAGTAATATTTACCACGTAAATTTCCTTATAAATCTCTGAGTAAAATAAAAAAATGTAACCCGTATAGAAATCAACTCTTACTGACAAGCCCCACAGCCTTCTCTAGAGAGCTCAACAGAAAATGTCTCAGCTGACTGTGAATTGGTCTTCTTGAAAGCCAGCCAGCCCTTCACTGATAG
Organism: Diceros bicornis minor; assembly: GCF_020826845.1. Classification (NCBI taxonomy): domain Eukaryota; kingdom Metazoa; phylum Chordata; class Mammalia; order Perissodactyla; family Rhinocerotidae; genus Diceros; species Diceros bicornis. The sequence goes on from NC_080749.1 coordinate 1,926,077, forward strand.
CCCTGGATAAGGAAGGCCAGATATAATTCTTTGAAGATGTTTAGCTGAATTCAGAACCAAAAATCCTACCTCCAGTTGGCTCTTCTGTGAGAATGGATGGCCGGCCTTATTTCACAGGCTGGGCAGTTGAGGTTTCAGATGAGCTTAATTGCTCTGTTCCCCAGGGATGGAAAAGGAGGATTGTGACATTGATTCAGGGCTGAGATTTTGCAGGTAAAGATAGGGTCATAGAGGAGAATAAAGATTTCAGCAAATTGGTTTTTTGTTCTCTACAGTGGGAGTAATTTAAGAAGCAGATAGTCTCTCAGTCCAACTTCTCTTCCCTGTTCTCTATCTGTAATATCGCTGTAAAAATTCTCTCTATAAAAATTTCAGTCTTTTTTCTTTACAGTCCGTTTATTATCATCTGTACGAATTCTTTGACTTCACCACCTTCTTGGCACTACAACACTAGCCACTGTGATATTATTATAGATTCAGTTTTGCAATTTCATCCTCTTATCTCTATTTCCTCTGCCATTTCTTAGTTTTAGTTCTTATTGTATCTTATGCTTGAAAACATTTGAAGCCTACAGAGTATATCAGTTCCTTATTATCTCAACTTTTTATTATCTAAGTGCCCTCAACTATCACTTTTTTTAAAAAAGAAGTGAAATACATAACGGAAAAATACACTGTAATAAATTGACCACTTATAAAATTAAGTTCAACCTGAAATCCCTCCCCACTTAACAGAGACCATCTTTTATAATTCACCATGCTTTAGTTTGGGCAGGGTCAGTTTATCAATGATTTTTGGATGTTTTAAACCACATGAGATAAATACAGTGTAAGGTAAAATTCTTAATCTTGCAGAAGTTGTAGAATTTCCTGATGGTTAGGGAAGTTGATGGCGGAGAACCTGAATCATATGAAAAGCAGTTGACTAATTAGCACCTGACAGAGTTTGTTAATTTGGTAAGGATGATGGTAAGACATACATGTTGAAAAGATAACTTTGCATATCAGAGTATTGTCAGAGGTGACTGGAAAAATTCATAATATTCTCAAGTACTACAAAAAGTGACCATTTTTCATAAAAGATGTCATACATGATGGCATCACATATTTCTGTCAGAAAATTTGCAATGAACAAAATTAACACTGGAGTCATTTTAATTCTAACAATTTGTTCATGCTTACTATTAGGTTAAAAAAACGTTTTAGAAATAAAGTAATAAGTGATGTACTTGCTTAATTTTTATGTTTTTTTAGGAAAAAATTTTTTCACATTTTTAAAAAGTATTTATTTGTATTTATTTTATGCTGAATTTATTCCTGGGCCCAAAGACTTTTTTTAATTAATGAACACCAATTCTTTTCAAACTCTTTCAAAAACTTGAAGAGGAGAGAATACTTCTAAAGTCATTCTGTGGGGTTAGCACTACCCTGATATCAAAGCCAAAGACACTAAGAGAAAGGAAAACTACAGCTCAATATCTTTGATGAATATTGATATAAAAATTCTCAATAAAATAGTAACAAACCAAATTCAGCAGCATATTAAAAGGATTACACATCATTTTTAAGTGGGATTTATTCCTGGAATGCAAGGATGTTTCAATATATGAAAATGAATCAATGTAATAAACCACATTAACAGAATGAAGGAAAAAAACACATGATCATCTTGATGGATGCAGAAAAAGTGTCTTACAAAACTAAACATGCTTTCATGTTAAAAACACTAAAAACCCTCAGAGTAAAAGGAAGCTACTTCAACATAATAAAAGCCATATATAGAAATCCACAGAGAACATTGTATTCAAGGGTGAAAGACTGAAAGCTTTTCCTCTAAGATCAGGAACAAGGCAAGAATGCCCACTGTCACCACTTCTATTCAACACGGTATTAGAAGGTCTAGCCAAAGCAATTAGGCAAGAAAAAGAAAGAAATAACATTCTAATTGGAAAGGAAGATGTAATATTATATTTGTTTACAAATAATATCTTATATGTTGAAACCCCTAAAAATTCCACAGAAAAATGGTTATAACTAATAAATTCTGCAGTGTAGTGGGACACAAAATCAACATGCAAAAATTAGTTGTTCTTCTATACATTAATAATAAGTAATCTGAAAAAGAAATTTACAAACTTTACATTTTTATTTACAATATCATCAAAAAGAGTAAAATACTTAAGAATCAACTTACTCAAAGAGGTAAAAATTCCAATGATTTTTTTGCAAAAATAGAAACATCTATCCTAAAATTCATATGGACTCTCAAGGGACCCTGAATAGCCAAAATAATCTAGAAAAAGAAGAACAATGAGAACTCACACTTCCTGATTTCAAAACTTACTATAAAGTAATCAAAACAGTGTGGTACTGGCATAAATACACACAATATACTAATGAAATAGTATAGAGAGCCCTGAAATAAACCTTTGCATATATGGTCAATTGATTTTTGACAAGGGTGCAAAGACCATTCATTGGAGAAAGGATAAGTTTTTCAACAAATGGTGCTGGGAATACTGGATACCCACATGCCAAAGAATGAGGTTGGACCCTTACCTCACACCATATACAAAAATTAACTCAAAATGGATCAAAGATATAAATGTTAGAGTTGAAGCTATAAAATCCTTAGAAGAAAACACAGGGCAAAAGCTGCATGTCATTGGGTCCAAATGCCATTGCCAACAATGATTTCTTTAATATGACACCAAAGACATAAGCAACAAAAAAAATAACAAATTGGACTTAGTTAAAATGCAAAGGTTTTCTGTAGCACAAGATACAATCAACAGAGTAAAAAGGCAACACACAGAATGGCTGAAAATATTTGCAAATCACATATCTGATAAGGGATTAATAACTAGAATATATAAAGAACTCCTACAACTCAACAATAAAAAAAAACCCAATTTAAAAATGTACAAAGGACTTGAATACACATTTCTCCAAAGATATAAAATGGCCAGTAAACAAATGAAAAGATGCTCAACATCACTAAGTATCAGGAAAATGCGAAATAAAACCACAATGAGATACCTCTTCACACCCATTAGGATAGTTACTGTCACAAAATCAGAAAATAACAAGTGTTGGCAAGGATGTTGACAAATTGGAACCCTTATACTCTGATGGTGAGAATATAAAACTGTGGAAAACAGTATGGCAGTTCCTTCAAAAATTAAAAATAGAATTACCACAGGATCTAGAAATTCCACTTATGGGTTCTGAAATAATAGAAAATACATTTATTGGTGTCTGCCTCCAGTTCCTATAACAAAGGTCCTAAAACCCTTGTAATTTCCTAAATGATATGAACACTAGGAGCATCTCTTGTTCTAATATTTGTCTTTGACCCCATCCCTGACACAGAGCTCCTAAAACCCTTGTAATTTCCCAAGTGATAAGAACACTAGGAGAATCTTTTGTTCTATTGAGGCAACTCTGGGTGGGCTCTTGGATGGGGGCTGGTCATCAGAAAGACCAAGCCCTGATTAGAAGCTTGGAATTTTTAGCCCTACCCCTTATCCTCCAGAGAGGGGAGAGGGGCTGGAAACTGAGTTAATAATTGATCATGCCTGCATGAGGGAGCCTCCATAAAAATCCCAGTAGAAGGAGGTTCAGAGAGCTTCCAGGGTGGCAATGACAAGGAGTGCCTGGAGAGTGGTGCACCTGGAGATGGCATGAAAGCTCTGTGCCCCTTCTCACACACCTTTCCCTATGCACCACTTCCATCAGGCTGTTCTTGAGTTATACCCTTTTATTTTATTTATTTATTTATTTTTTATTTATCTAAATCATTTATTTCCAATAATTACATTTAGGTTATTCACAAAAAATTTTTATGATAATAAAGCAGTTTTTTTAAGTACATACACCATAATGCATAATTATTGTTAAAAACCGTCTCCAAAAACTTTTATCCTTTTCCATATCTATTTAGCTTACCTGTCCTCAACAATTTAGATTGTCTACAAAAATCTCATGAGACATCTAACAAAATCAGCTATTATTCTATGTTATTTTGCTGACAAATTTTGTAACAGAGAGAACATGTCTGCATTATATCCAATGTTGATAACTCTGAAAACATGCCTATTTTAAATCAAACCCGCAAACTTAAACAGGCTTTCATTTACCAAAGATCATTTTATATCATGTTCAGTAACTTTGTCTTTTAGAAGTTTCTGCATATTAATCCAAGACTGCATTCCATTATGAGAGGTTTTGAATCTTCTCTTTTAAGGGTGATCCTTAAGGTGGACTCATCTGAAACAGAGGTTTCCAGAATGGTCATTACAATTCCAAATTATCTCAAAAGTTTACTTATTTTCACTTGCTTAATTTTAGATTAGGAATTTGGGGGGTGTTGAAGTAGGGAAGCATAGCAAGAGAGGAGAGAGAAGCAGCAGATTTGGTGTCAGCTACTGGCATGGTTAATTATTTAACTATTTTCTTTTTAAGAGGCAGTAAAGTATTCCTCATTTTCTTTAGAAGCCTCACAAAATTAAAATAGGCCCTTCATTGGTTGTTTTACTTTGTAGCTAGCCTTTTCCAATTCCATATGTAAATACACCAATTTGGGTAAACTGAAATTGCCCCATTTGGGCCATTTTAAAGTGAGATCTCCTTTAGCATGTGTAATCAACAGTGCCCGAAGAGTGGATTTGTATGCTCTTACAATATCAGGGAAAGGAAACATTCCCCAGTGAGACATAATGTTTATCCCCGTAACATAATCTATAATACAATCAGGCAGAAATGCAATTACTTTACGTAAAGCCCATTTAAATACACTAATTTTTACAAAATTTTATCAACTCTTACACTTATAATTGTAACTTATATTAGAATTTCATTGACAAGTTTTGGTATTATAGTACTGTGTAGGGGAAGCATTCCCAGGCAGACATAACATTCATTTCCAAAAAAACATTCAAAGTTGACATAACATGTTCATATAATATGAGCTTAAACACTTTAATCTTTATAGTCTTATCAACCTGAGCAGCCTGTTGCCCCAAAGAGTTGTTGGTCAGGTTTCTCATTTTGATTTCTATTTTCCGTATTTTTAAATTTTTTCAAACTGGGGTGAATAGAACAGGCCTGTCTGAGGTCCTTTAATGTTGAGGGGCGTCTGGGGGGTGCCTTTAGCCCACTGAACCTTAGGCAGTGTTTTATTAAAACGTTTGTTTTAACTTCGTTCATGTCTGTTCTATTCATCCCATTTTCCTTTTTAATAACTAGCTAAAGATTTCTATCCTGTTGAGATGAGTCCTGTGACTCATCCTTTTTTGATTTCTCTTTGTATTTCCCATTTTAATAGTTGTCTTATTTAATCCACTGTCTTATTTACCTTACTTTATTATTATTATTTTCAAAAACTCCTTTAAAAATTTCCTCCTTGTTGAAAAAGGTCCCTTTATTTTTTTCTGAGATTCCTTTTATTCTTTTGTTAACTTAACGTATTCACCAGCATCTGTAAGACCACAAAAAGAAGCTGAGACCCCAAGTTTGATTAAGTTCTTAAGACTAGTCATTGTATTTACCTTTTAATTTGGTCTCTTTTTTTATTGATGTCATAATAGTTTATAATGTGAACATTTAGCTGTACATTATTGTCAGTTGCCATATAAATGTGTCCCTTCAACCCTTGTGCCCACCCCCTGACCCCCTTCCCACTGATAATCACCATACTGTTATCTCTGCCTGTGAGTTGGTTTATCTTCCACATATGAGTGAAATCATGCAGTGTTTGTATTTCTCTCTCTGTCTCATTTCGCTTAACATAATACCCTCCAGGTCCATCCACATTTTTGCAAATGGGGCGATTTTGTCTTTTTTATGGCTGAGTAGTATTCCATTGTATATACGTATACCACGTTTCTTTATCCGATCATCAGTTGAGGGACACTTAGGTTGCTTCCATGTCTTTGCTATAGGGAATATGCTGCAATGAACATAGGGGTGCATAAGCCTCTTTTGGTTGTTGATTTCAAGTTCTTTACATAGATACATAGTAGTGGGATAGCTGGATCATGAGTTATATCTTTTTATAATAAACTGGTGATCTAGTAAATGTTTCTCTGAGTTTTGTGAGCCACTCTAGCAAATTAATCAAACCCAAGGAGGAGGTTGTGGGAATCTCTGGTTTACAGCCAGTCAGTCAGAAGTACAGGAAACAGCCTGGGCTTCTAACTAGCATCTGAAGTTGAGGTGAGGTTGGGTAGGTGTGCAGTCTTATAGGACTGAGCCCTCCACCTGTGGAATCAGATGTATCTCTGGGTTGACAGCATCAAATTGAGTTGAATTATCTGAGGACCAGCTGGCATTCCAAGAATTGCTGATTGGAGGTGTGGGGAACCCTCCCACATGTGCAACAATGAATCTCAGAACACCACTTATGGGTATAGACCCAAAAGAACTGAACGCAGAGGTATAAAGACATGTATGTACACCTGTGTTAACAGCGTTATTCAAAATAGCCAGAAGATGGAAGCAAGCCAGGTGTCCATCAACAGATGAATTGACCAAAAAAAATGTGGTGCATACACACAGTGGAATACTATTCACCCTTAAAAAGGAAGGAATTCTGACAAATGCTATGACATGGATGAACCTTGAGGACTTCATGCTAAGTGAAATAAAGCCAGCCACAAAAAGAAAAATACTGTATGATTCCACTCATATAAGGTACTTAGAGTAGTCAAATTTATAGGAATAGAAAGGAGAATGGTGGTTCCCAGGGGCAGGAGGGAGGGATAACAGGGAGTTGTTGCTTAATATGCACAGAGTTTCAGTGCAAGGTGAAAAATAGTTCTGTGGATGGTTGGAGGCTATGGCTAAACAATAATGTGAATGTACTGAATGTCACTGAACTGTACACTTAAAAATGGTTACAATGGTCAATTTTATGTTATGCATATTTTATGACCATTAAAAAAATTATTTTCAACAAATGAACAAACACTAGCTACATGCAATAGCATGGATGAATATCACAACCATAATGCTGCATAAAAGAAACTATATTCAAAGGGCTATATATTTTATAATTCCATTTATATAAAATCCAAAAAAGAAACAAAATTGGCTTCCAGTAATGGTGGAGTAGCTTGTTGAACTAACTCTCTCACAGATAACAATGATAAAATATGCATAAAATATTATGTATATTTATAGAGAATCATGTATCTATATTTAATACACATACAATAACTGTGTATTTGTGTGTATGTATAAATCACTCCCAAAGCAAGCAGAACTGAGAGGGAGTCTTCCCTTAAATGATGAGAATTGCCCCAGGAGATATTTGCAAGCTTGAGTCTTTTGCCTCAAAGCATTCCAAAATCTGTACATGGCCCAGACAGGGGAAAAACTACAGTCTTGTAATGTTCGAGGATGTATTTTGGGGCTGGCAGAGTAGCTGGAAAGTTAGGGGTGAAATTCTGGAAGGGAGGGAGCCACAAAGGAGAAAATCTCAAAATACGTATGAAAGTCTCCCCCCTACACACACCAAATTGGCAGATCTTTGAACAACACACATGCAGGGTAGGCTCCAGAGGGCCTAGTGTAAAAACAGCAGTTGGAAGACGAAAGAACTGAATGAGGATTTCAGCTATGCCCACTGTAAAGGAGATAGGACTGGAGTTTCCATCCAGCCAAGTTAACACCCGGCTAGAAAAATAACAACACTCTTCAGAGGAATACAATAGAATCCAGAGTCTCTATAACTATCATTCATGGTTTCCAGTACACAATTTAAAAAATCATGAGATTTGAAGAAATAGGAAATTGTAATCCATATGTGACCAAAAGCAGGCATTAGAAACTATCCCCAATGTGTTGCAATTAGCAGACAAGGATAAGAAAGCAGCTATTATAAAGATGATCATGGTGGTAAAGAAAAGTATTCTCATAATGAATGAACAGATGTGGAAACTTAGCAGAGAAATGGAAATTACAAAAAAGAATCAAATAGGAGATGAAGTTAAAAAAGTACTTTGAGTTTACCAGTAGATTAGAAACAGTAGAAGAAACATGAAGATAGAGCAATAGAAATTATCCAGTCTGAAGAAACGAATGTAAAAATTTTAAAGAAAAATGAAGAGAGCCTTACAACCTGTGAGATGATTGAGTCCCCCAGCCGAGATGAGAGAGACAGAAAAATTAAATGAGGCAGAAAAGCAAATCAATAAGTAATAGCATAAAACTTCCAAAATTTGGTGGAAAATCTAAAATTTTAGATCCAAGAAGTCAGCAAACCCACAAAATAAAATACAAAATAAAACCATACCTAGGCACATGATAGTCAAGCTGCTAAAATCCAAAGATAAAAAGAAAATCTTGAAAGCATTCACAGAAATACATATATGCAGGGGAAGACATTACATACAGGGAGAAATAATGTGAATGATGGATGATATATTATCAAAAACAAAACAGACAAATCAACAACAAAATGACATCTTTCAAGTGCAGAAAGAAAACGCAAAAGTCAACACAGGATTCTGTATTTAGCAGAACTCACTTTCAAAAAGGAAGCAGAAGCCACAATAAGATAACACACACCTATTATGTGGCTAAAATAAAAAATAAAATCACAAATACCAAATGCTGGTGAGGACTAGGAGCAACTAGAACTGGGAACGCAACAGGATAGTTGCATTTGGAAAACAGTTGAGCAGGTTCTTATAAAGTTAAACATACACTTATTATATGACTCAGATATCCCACTCCTGGAGATTTACTGAAGCAAATTGAAAGCTAATGTTTAAACAAAAATCTTTGTGTGAATCTTCATAGCCATTTTATTCATAATTGACACAAGCTGGAAATAAACTAAATGTTCTTCATCAGGTGAATGGAGAAACTGTGGTGCATCGGTACATTCTAATACTACTTGGCAATAAAAAGGATAAACTCTTGATTCACACAACAACATGGATGAATCTTGGATACATTTCTCTAAGGGAAGGAAGCCAGATTCAAAAGGCTATATGGTATATGATTGCATTTATATGACTTTATAGAAAAGGCAGAATTACAGGGATGGAAAATGATCAGTGGTTGCCAAGGGATGGAGTAGGGAAAGGGGTTGACTACAAAGAGACAGTATGAGAGAATTTTGGGGGTGAAAAAAACAGCTCTGTATGGTACTGTAGAGGTGGATACATGACCACAAAGTTGTCAAAACCCATAGAACTGTACACCGCAAAGAGTGAATTTTACTCTGCAAATTTTAAAAATCAATCAGGATGCTAGGGAACTCAGATGGAATGTAGTGACAAATGAATCTCACTGTATTACAAGCACGTGACATAACCAAACAGAAGGGGTGGGGATGAAAGGTCCTGGCCTAAGTAACTTTAGGAAGACAGTGTTTTGATGGGATACTGTAAAACTAAAGTACTGGACACAAACACTGTACTCTAGGTGGTAAATTTGTTTTTCATAAGGATATGGATTAGCAATTCTGAAACTAGTTGACACATTAGTAAATATACCGTAGCTAACTGGAGTTAAGTTTCTCACTGTTAGTGAAAGAAGTTACAAATAAACAAAAGGAGAATGATGGAATAAACTCTGTGGTGCTGGATTGGAGTTGGAAGTATCAGTATGAATACATATCTCTTTTAATATATCTATCCAGATAGATTGATAGATAGGCTGATAGATCGATAGATAGATGTGTATACCTGAGTTTATATTCATACATACATTTCCAAGCTCTGCTGAGAGGGTCCAGAAGCAGTGACACCCTAGTACCAATGAGCACACCTAGCTCGCAGATCTGGGTTTCTAAATATCATTCTCCAATAAAAAGAACCAGGTTTTCTTGGAGAAATGGCTAATTCTAGGGCTGGAGATGGAAAATACAAGATGAACCTGGAACATCTTGTAGTGCCAGAGAGTAGGAAAGTGCCTTAAAAAAAACACAGAAAATGATGAGATGTTTCAAAAGGAATCAATCTGAAAGACATCCCAATGGCTCAAGCTGGAAAACTGTGAGCAACAAAATAAACAATGGTAGCATTGGATTATTACCCAGAGAATAAAATACATATCCATGAGTCTATACTGATATAAAAAAGATTAAATAAGAAAGGAAGGAAAGGAAGAAAAAAAGGGAGAAAGAAAAGAATGAGAGAAAGAGAGAAAGAAAGGAAGAAGGAAGGGGGAGGGAGGGGGGGAGTCTTCCTCACAGAATTCCAAATAATAAACGCGGCTGGATAGCATGAAATAGAAAATCGCCACTAGAACACCACAGTAATAATTACTGTGAGCAAGACTGACTGATGAATGCAAAAACTGTGGGTGAAACTTACAGAAGAAATAGTACATTTGCAGAGCCTCAAAGCATCTCCCTCCAAATACTTAAGTTTTTTCTTTTAATTTCTTTAAAAGACCTATGACTATTTACAGCAAAGATTATAACACTGTATTGTGGAATTTATAACACAGGTAGATGTAAAATTTATGACAACAATAGCACAAAGGACAGACAGAGGTAAATAGAACTGTTCTGTAGCAAGGCTTCTATATTTTACATTGATTAAACTGGTGCACTATTAAGTCTAGGTAGGCTGTGATATGTCAAAGATGCATATTGTAATCTGGACTAACCACTAAAAAATGCAAAGGTGTCTCACTTAAATGCCAATAAAGTAATTAAACAGCATACAAAAAGGGTTTGTACAAGAATGTTGGCAGGAGATGACCTGCACGTCCCCAGGAGGAAGATGAGCACACTGCGGGGCATCCACAGAGCAGAACACCCTCAGCCTTGCCGAGGAGCAAACGCTGACACACACATGCTGGGTGAGTCTCATCAACCTCGTGGCAAGGGAGGCAAGCTGGACAGAAAACAATACACGTAGGATGATTTCAGCCAAGATGAACTTATGGTGAAAAAACCAGAACAGTGGTTGCCTCGGGGGAAGAAAAAAATTGCCTGGGAAGGAACAGGAAGGGGTTTTCTGGGGTGATGGAAATATTCTGTTCTTAAAGAAGTGAAGGTTGTATAGGCATGTTTATTTGCCAAAACTGTAAGGTTGATATTTGTGCCTTTCAGTGTGCGTAGATCTTACCCCCCCCTCCACACACAAAGGACTAAATAATAAAGTGAGGTAGGAATGGGATGGAGTGTGGATGAAACCAAAATGCAGATGATTAGTAGTTGTTGAAGCTGGGTGACGGCCTACTATGCTATTTTGTTTATTTTGTACATTGTTTAAATTGTTCTGTAATAAAACACTTGTATAAGAAGACAAACTCGATATACAGTGTTTGCTGGTAAGATACTGGTTATCTTTGGGGAGGAAGGAGGGAGAAAGGGATTGTGGGGGCCTGAGTGAAGCTGGTGATAGTTCTTGGTCACACAAGTATGTTCGCTTTGTAATAATTCTTTGAGATTCACATGAATGACTTCTGCATATATATCTGTACGCAAGTTATACATCAATAAACATTTTAAATTCTGCATATTTGCACAAAGATCCTAACTCAATATCTAAGAATAACAGTAGGGTTTTGTTTTAAAGTGGAACACATTCACTCATGACATTATCAGATGGATTTTAATACTCCCAAGTATCTATTAATGCCCTCACCCGTGTGTGGCCCCCTGGGTCTCTCCATTTTTGCCTGAATTTGGTAAGTGGCATGGCTTTGAGTTTTTATGATGCCATCTTTCTCCAGCAAGGTCCACCCCCAAGATGATGCTCACCAAGGCCTCGACACCTAACACAGTGCCGTGTTCACAGCATGCACTGAAGACCTGTGAGACTGGGTTGGATGAGGAACAAAACGAGGAGCACATGATGTTCATAACTTATGCCTAGGTGCCATATCGTGACTTAGGAAATTGGTAGAGTTTTTCGATAGATTTGCTATGCCTTCTAATTTTTCCTATTTAAAACAATGGGAAATAGAGTCTCCGAGTTCTTTCTCAGAGACGGTCTGACATTTCAGGCACAGATTACCGACAACTATTAATGCCATATGACTTTCCCACTTCATCTTAGTGTTAAGTTTTTAATTCCTTACCTTGGAAATGACCTAACTTTGCTTCTTCCAAATCTTGTAGTAATACTGATGCTCCAGAAAGTCGGGCCACGGATATTCTGCTGTTGTGCGTCCTCCCTGCAAAGAAGTGGAGCTGCGCATCCACCAGTCTAGAAGCCTGTGGTGCTGTAGTATTTGGAGTCAATCAGAGAAGCTAAGTGGAAAAACGACTCAAGAGAATTATCGCTATAACCCCCCACAGCAACAAATTATTTTGCTTATTTTGTGATTCTGAGGATATATTTAAAAAGGGATACTAAAACTGTTTCCCAAGGAGCCAGCCCTATAGTAGAGCAGAAATAGCATATTACCTTCCTAAACAAACTTCCCTGACATTGTGGGAACGACCAACGGGAAGTTTCAGTGCTGTTGCCTGTGTTAATGAGGCCAAGAGGTCCACACTGGGATAAGGAAGTCCAGTGAACAAGCCTGTGTGCAGCGTCGGAGAAGGGGCGTGCGTGTGGGCCCCTGGAGTGGCTTAGGAGTCACTTACCAGTGCACCTAAGTTTCCCGTCTGTATATGTAGGAATTGGGGCTGTCCACTGTGATGTTTTCTCCTTTTTATGACATGGTTCATGGCAGTCCTTCTAAGATGCCTGACCAAGGTATAGGCCCTTCAGGCGGGTGGGGTCCAAAAGGAGGATCTCTGCAGCGACCCTGACCACAGGGTCCAGAGGGAGGATCATGGCAGCCTGGAGGGATGGAGGGGATGGTAGGGCAGCTGGCCTTGAAAAGGCAAATTCCAGGATCCCAGTCACCTGGTATTTCCATTTTAGATATTGAATTTACATTTCAAATACTGACCAGGGAGCTTCCACGAGGGCTGCAAGCATTCTCAGCAATAGCCAGGTTGGAGACCCCCACCCCTACCTGAGTACCGGCCTCAAGGGATGCAGCCCAACCACACTGCGCATACTCTGGGGGGTGGGCAGGGCATGGAGGGTGGGTGTGGCATAGGGAAGAGGCTGGGTAGAAGGTGGGGTGGAGAAGCAGAGTGGGGCCCAGGGGTGGATGGACAAGGCGGGAGTTGAGGCCCCTAGCTGTGCATGCTGGGAGCTTTTGTCTCTTAACCGCTCCCAGCCGGCAGGCTGCAGGGCTGCAGGACTACAACTCCCAGGATGCTCTGGGCATGGGGCAGTGCCTAGCCCTGAGGGGAGGAGAAGCAGGGCGGTGTCCGCTTGGCCAAAGGCCAAACCACCGTTGGCTGCGGACCCTGGTCCTGCACCTGCTCCACGTTGACTGAGTCCCGGAGGGATGTGACGGGATGAGCGGGACCAGGGAGTTAGGAGGGTGTGGCGGCTGCATGGGCAGCCGCGGGCCTACAGCGTGCAACTGCTTTTGTCCAAAATTGAAGCCGGGCTTGCGCCTCTTCCCCACCACCTCCCTCCGTTGCTTGATTCCTCCTCCCACCTGTGTGCCTGTGGGTCTTTCCACAGGTCCTACCTAGTCCAGGGCCAGGTACTTCTCTAAAGTGCTTATGGGAACTGGTTTGACATCCCAGAAACTTTCCAGTTTGCCTGCTGCCCTCTGCCTTCTCCAGCCAAAGTGCCATCATTTCATCAGCTTTTGGGAGACATTCGCCCTTGTGGCCCCTCTTGCAAGCACAACTTAAGAGCTTTGGTGGGTGGTAACATTGGCTGTTGCTTGCCTTTTTTGCAGGTGTGGAAGTTGAGGCATCTGAGAGGTTAATCATTGGTTTCCCCAGGATCCGCTAAGAGCAGAGGAGAACAACCCAATTCCCAGGCAAGTATCTAGTAGGCCGTTTTCACCAACACATTCCAGTGCCGAGGCCTCCGAAACAGCACCCTTAAGATGAGAATAACTTAAGCATTTTGCCCTTTAGATTGATCGCCTAATCCCAGCTCAGGCCTGAGTGGCCAGTCTCTCAGGGACACAGGTGGTGACTCTGATCCCTCAGGAAGAGACCAGTGGTCCAGCTTTGGGAGAGGGATGTTCAAGGTAGACAGCACTTGGGCAGCATTTGAAACCCGTCAGCTTTAACATCTCTGCTTTGGATTCCAGCAAGGTTCCAGGATAAACACACCCAGGGATAGTCACATGTACCGTATTCTTTAAAAATTGGTTAGTGAAAGGAACAGAGCATAAAATATCCTGCTTATTTGCAAAAGATGAAATGCAAGGAAGACCTTCTTGTTAATTTTTTTCTGTTCATTCTCTTGCCTGTACTGTACGCTTGAATGCAGAAACAAAAAATTTGAATGGCCAAATTCTCTTTTCCTGATATTGGTAAATTAACTTAAAAGTTTTATTAAAACCTGTGGAGGAATGGTTAGCAGCTTTCATGATTTATGTCCTCCCTAAATATCTGGGCATTGATCTACACGGAAAAAAGTCCTTGGTTATACTACACATCCCAGTAGGTTATATTTCCGATTCCTGAATGTGGGATATTATCAAAGCAAGTGAAAAACCTGGTCCTGGAAACTGGACCCTGTCACTTTGTCAAGAATTTGCCTCTTTATGAATTAATGACACATGAATTCTTTAACATTTTTGTAAAGAACTGATGAGAAACTCTGTAGTGTCTCTGAATGTGGCAAGACGGGGAATTCTCATTAGACCACATCCTCGGTTTCTTCTCTCGTGTTCAATAGGCCCGGGTGATAGTCCGTGTGGTCAGGTGCAGCGCCGCTCCCCCAGCCCCCAGAGTTCCATCCTACTCTGGCCTGTGCCCTCTTCAGGGGGTTCTGATGACTCTCGTCCACAAGGGTTGGAAGGAGACATTGTAACATGAGGATATTCATCATCTTAAAACAAGGATTAATGGAGAGGAAAGTCTCGGGGTCTGTGTGCTCTGATGCACTGCTGTTGGGGTGTGGCTGCAGTGACCACTGTGCTCCCATCAGTCCTCACAACGGCCTTCTCAGACGTTTCATCTCCTGGCGCAACCACAACAGCTGTTGACAGAGCTGGGCGCTCGTCGTGGTTCAGTGTCTTCCGTCAGATTTTGTGGATCTGACCCTCCTCTGCTTGCCCCCTTCCCATTCCTACCTGCTGCATTGATTGCTTTCTAGTTGTTTCCTAGGAGCCACTGTGTGTAACTGTATTTCACAGTGTCTTTAGGGACCCACCCTCACTACACGAGTCACTACAACAGCCACTTATCCTGGTGTAGCCTGTGTTCATCCTCTCCAGTGGAGCTGTGAAGAACCCTGCCTACTTGGAGCTCCTCTCATTCTCATGCTGCTGGGGCTGCTTACGAAGCTGGGCATCTCGTCTTTGGTCTCATCAAGATTATTCTTTTCATCGATTATTTTGAAGTCAGATACGACTTTGTTAATAATGTGGACACTGGCTGTCACAGGCACTTTTATGTATCTTCCCCAACAGCTCTGTGAAATAGGCCTGTGATTCCCATTTTACAGGGGGGGGACACTGAGGCTCAGAGAGTTCGAGTAGCTTCCTTCACACAGTTTCTTGGGGCATTTTGAGTCTCCACCTGGAACTCAGCCTCTCAGGCGTGTGCACTTAGTTGGTGTTCCACTTTGTCACCTCTCCAAAGGCACAGGCCCCATCCTGAGTCCACTGTCTCCTTGATGGGAGTCAACCTGCACAAACAGGTCCCGGGCAGGGAGTGGGCTAGCATGGCATGGTCCTCTGGCCTACCCTGGGCAGGTTCTAGGTTCATTGCAAGAGCTGGAGCAGTGGAAGATACTGACCGTCATTCACCTGGAAGGTTTGTTATGTAGAAATACTCCACTGACTTTTTGCAGGTGTCTTGTCTTCTTTGTCTTCATTGCTCCTCTGGGCTTTCTCCTACAGTCCGTGCTGTGCAGTAACATACAGTACAGAGACTGGTGAACATAATACTGTTGCCCTGCACCAAATGGTCACATCACTCATTTTTCTAATTATGAAACAAATACATACTGTAAAAAAAGTCAAATTACACAGATCTATGTAGAGTAAAGTGAAGCCTTCTCCTTCCATCCCCTTCCGTGCAAACTCACTCCCCTACTCAGAAGGAACTATTGTTAAGATGTTGCAGCTTATTCTTCTGGACATTGCCTATGAATTTATAAATACACATAAAGTTTTTTTAACATAAATCACATAACTACATCGTTTTTGCAATTTGCTGTTTCCCAAACCATATATCATAGACGTCTCTCCTTATCAGTGCACATCACTCTAACTTAGCTTTTTAGACGTTTTAGAGGTACTCCAAAGAACAGGAATACCATGATTTGTTTATTTCTTCTTTGATAGAGATGGGATTATATCCAGTTTCACTATTATACATAACGCCGCAGTGAGATCCTTGTATGGAATTTATTACACTGCTATTCAACTGCTCAATTTGCTTTGTTTCCTTTTAGTCAAAGACTATGATATATTTTTAACATTTTTATGGTAATTATTTTATAGGGAAATTAATTTTATCACTGAATAAAGACATTTATGGGGAAACTGGACTTCAAGGTCATCCATCTCTGTATTCTGGAGAAAAATCTTCAAACTTAGAAGGTATTCTGCTTGCTCCATCACATTCTAACAAGTCATGTTAACAATTTAAAGTTGAATGTTTGAATAGCCTCTACTCTCTCTGTTCCGAAGAAGGATGACTTTTTCTTGTCTTGAAAACTTCTGACTCCAGGGGCTCTCAGTTGGGCTTCAGAGAGGGTAAGATATTGGTGTCGTATCTGTTTCTCTTCAGCTGCAGGCTGCATCTTCTAAAGATCATAGATTTGAACATGGTCCAATCGATATGTATGATTTGGGTCAAAAATTTAAAGTAATGAACCCAAGATAGGAATCTATAACTTTGGTTCTTAATAAAGAATTTCCTTTGATATCCTTAAGTCTCTGTGATTACTAGTAAAAACTCACCTATGGGTGAAGAGATGTGATTCTGCTGGCAATGTTTGGCTTGAACATCCATAGTTAAGCCTGCCACATCTGTAGGTAGATTAGGCTTGACCTCTTGATGACCTCTGCCCTTGGTCTTTGACCTGGGAAAGATAAGAATTTTTAAAAGCTGCTGTTATTAACACTCAATGCTAGAAATCCCCATTAAAGACTGAGTTTGATTTGGTAAACCAGAGGGAGTATAAGCAGAACAAACTCTTTAATATCTATAAAATTTCAAAAAATTCTAATTTTTAAAAATATAACTATTTTTGTCACAGTGCAAACTGTGTATATATGAATGAAATATCCCTCTGTCCATTTCTTAACTTGTTTCCATTGATTTGATGGATTTATCCTCTAATCCGGATTCCAAGTGTGAAAGAACATCTTGGTCCTTCAAAGAAAAGAAGCCATTGAAATTTGATTTTCTTTTAGCTCGGCCTCCTACAGGTTTGAGGAATAAATTTTCATGTAATGATACAATGATTCTGAAATCTAATTATTAATTAGAGGGGTGTAAGGGATGACTGAATGGTGGTTCATCCCCATGGTCAGGGGTATTGTACACACAGACGTGTAAACACGATTCAGGAAGCTGCTTCAGCCCCGTGACACCCCTGAGAACCACAGTGCAGGAGGATCTAGGCACACAGCCATCTGCCTCGATCTCCTGGGTTACATGTAGATCCAGGGGTCTTGAGAGTGGCTACAGAGCAGCTACCTTTTATATTTCTCCCCTTCCTTCTCTCCAGCTTATCTCAAACAGTCCTGACTATCATATTTTAAAGACCAATTATAGTTATTTACATGAGCTGCTTGTTTATTATTGCAGAGTAATAATCAGGCATAGCATTAAATATCATTTAATCTACCTAATTAAATTTGTTGTACCTTTTAATTGATTAGAACACTAAGTTTAGTTTAGAGTTTGTTATTCACCAAATGTGTTAATCTGCTTACAACTGCCATGTGCCTCACTCCTCTTAGAAGTGTATCTTTGGCCCATCAGAAGATTTTAATGAATCCAATCATCATAAATTAAGATAATGTACTGTCTTTTGGATGATTGGGAGGCACATGGGTCCATTTTGGAAATATGCCCATCTGTCTTTGCTCCCCATGGGAAGTTTCTGGTCACTAGGTCTCCAGAAGGCTTGCACAAGCCCTAGGTCTATAATAGCTTGGTGTTTCTCCTTATACTTGGGGTAGAAATAAAAGAGGTCAGAGAGACTTACTGAAGTTTTGGAGACTTGTGACGTCTTCTATGAAGACCATCCATGCATAATGTTCTGGATAGCTCTCTGTTCCTAAGACTACTAATTACTTTAAGGGTTTGTCAGTGTTATGAGAGGTTCGGGAATTCGATCAGAGACGTAAAAGAAACCTTCCACTCCAAGCAAATGGACTGAAGGTATATTTTATTATGTAGAGGATAGTAAAGGCGATAGTCTGCAAACAGATCCGAATAGGTCAAATAATAAGAAGGAAAAAACACCAGCTCGACTAGAAAGGGAAAACATCCACATAGGCTGAGATAGCAGCAGATTCGAATAGGTCATATAATAAGAGGGAAAAACATCAGATCGATCGGAAAGGGAAACACCAGATCGACTGAAGGGAAATGACACAAATCAACTGGAAAGAGAAACACCAGGTTGACCGAAAAGAGAACACATCAGACCAATTACTTCACAATAAATCAATTACTCCACAATAAATCAATTACTCACAACATCCCCGCCCCACTGCCAGGAGAGTCCTGTCAATCGACACGGCTGGGCAAGGATCACTCGTCCTGGGCAAGGCGTCCCTTCCACAGGTGGAACTCTCACCAGGTCTCAGTCCCCAGCAGTTATTTATAGCATCAATAATTTCCAGAGTAAGCAGTTACAGAGCTTTTTTTCAGAGCAAGCATCTAGTATTCCCATGCACAAATGGTTATCAGTGGCATACGTGTGCACTGAGGCCCCCGCCCCCCCCCCCCCCCGCTGTCGGCCCAGCCCAGTAGTTGTGTACATGTATTGTTTACCTTGTTTATCGTCCCAGCCCGGCACAGACGGCCAATCTGCACCAGGCCGCAGCGCCCGAAATGCCTTGAAATTTTTACACATTGCAACTATCTCCATGGGAGAAGGGCCAGTTCCCACCATGCAGAAAGCAGCTTTTATATTTCTTTTTGTGCTGGTGGCTGTAGGTCAATGGAGCAGCCAAACATGGCTGTACTCATGTCAAGACAGTCAGGAACTGTGAAAGGTCTGATATTTTACCTTACCTGCAAACCAATAAGTCAGCCTACCACGGTCTTACAGATGTTGGCAAAAGATACGAGACCCATGGGTCACAGACAAAGGACTTAATGACAGAGCAATAGCAGTGTCCAGAGTATCAGCATTTGCACTGGTTCACTAAATCCCACTTCCTACAGGGTGATACACAGTGGGCCAGGTGACACGCAGTGGGTTGCAAGAACTCAGAGCTTAAGGATCTCAAATCTTTGATAACAGGCAGGAAGTCTGCTGACATTTGCCTCGGGGGTGTGTGTTGTTTTTATTATACTGGGCAGTAAGCAAGCCTGCCCTTTGCTCCAGAGGAGGCCACTATTTCTATCTTCCAAGGCTGACAGCTCTACACACATCCTTGAAAGGATAATCTGGTCTTACTGGCTTTCAAAGATAAGCTTCAATGAGACTTCATCATCATTCAGTTCTTCTGTTTCCTTTATTGAGATTGTGCAAATATGCTCTTTTCTCTGTAAAGGTCACTAACTTTATTCATACATAAGGGATGCTTTTGGTTTTATTTATTAAGTTGAAATTTTCTCATTAGAGCAAATGATGAAACTATTATGGGTTGGATCTGAAAGTATGTTTTTCCAGGATAAATGTGAAAGATCAGTGCTCACAGAACTTTGCCACAAGGAGCTGATAGCAACTTGAATGATTTTAATTTGATTACTGTTTTGTACAACTTTCTTCCATCTTACTTCATCCTCTCTGCTTCCTGTAACTCCCATATGGGCATGGGGCAGTTTCAGAGAGTCACTGAACTCATTTACAATATTTAAATGGTTTCATCTGTTGTGTTTTGTTTTGTTTTTTTCCTAGGGGTGAGCCAGCAATTTGCTCAACAAACCTCCAGGTGATTCTTTTTCTTTGTGAGGAAGATCAGCCCTGAGCTAACATCCATGCTAATCCTCCTCTTTTTGCTGAGGAAGACCAGCTCTGAGCTAATATCTATTGCCAATCCTCCTCCTTTTTTTCCCCAAAACCCCAGTAGATAGTTGTATGTCGTAGTTGCACATCCTTCTAGGTTGCTGTATGTGGGACGTGGCCTCAGGATGGCCAGAGAAGCGGTGCGCACCCGGGGATCCCAACCCGGGCCGCCAGTAGTGGAGCACGCGCACTTAACACCTAAGCCACGGGGCCGGCCCCCTGTTGTTTTTTTAATTGAGGTAAAGTTGACATACAACATTATTAGTTTCAGGGGTACAACATAATGATTCAATGATTGTCTATATGTTGAAATGATCACCACAATAAGTCCAGTTAACATCCATCCCCATACATAGTTACAAATTTTTTTCTCTTGTGATGAGGACATGGCGTTTCAAGGTGCAGAAGAATCAACGATGATGTCATACTTTTCCATATACAGCTTGATGAATTTGGACATAAGTATATACCCTTGAGACTGTCACCACCATCAAGGCCACAAACATATCCATCACCTCCCAAAGTTTTCTCTCACCTCCTTTATTACTATTATTGTGTGGTAAGAACTCTTAATATCTACTCTATTAGCAAATGTAATGTATGCAATACAGTCTTGTCAGCTGTAGGCACTATGGCGTATCCTACATCTCCAGAACTTAGATTTATCTTGATAATTGAAACTTTGTATCCTTTGACCATCAGCTCCCCATTTCTCCATCCCCCCAGCCCCTGGCAATCACCATTTTAACCTCTGCTTGTATGAGTTTGACTATTTTAGATTCCACATATAAGCAAGTATTTTCCTTTCTCTGTCTGCCTTATTTCACTTAGCATAATGTCTTCTAGGTCCATCCATGTTGTCAAAAATGAAAGGAATTCCTTCTTTTTTCAAAGTTGACTAATATTCCATTTCTTTAGCTATTCATCCATCAGTGACATCTATTACCTCCATATCTTGGGTTTTGTGAATTAGCTGCAATGAACATTAGAGTGCAGGTATATCTTTGAGACCCTGATTTCAATTCCTGTGGGTATATACCAGAAGTGGGATTGTTGGATCATACGCTATTTTTTTTTTTTTTTATAATTTTATTTATTTATTTTTCCCCCAAAGCCCCAGTAGATAGTTGTATGTCATAGTTGCACATCCTTCTAGTTGCTGTATGTGGGACTCGGGCTCAGCATGGCCGGAGAAGCGGTGCGTCGGTGCACGCCCGGGATCCGAACCCGGGCCGCCAGCAGCGGAGTACGCACACTTAACCGCTAAGCCACGGGGCCGGCCCGATCATACGCTAGTTTTAATTTTTGGAGCAAACTCCATCCTATTTTCCATAATGGCTGTACTAGTTTACATTCCCGCAAGGGTTCCTTTTTTCCACATCTTCACCAACATTTGTCATCTTTAGTTTTTTTTTGATAATCGCCATCTTAGCAGGTGTGAAGTGATAGCTCATTGTGGTGTTGATTTGCATTCCCTGATTAGTGATGCCGAACAACTTTTCAGACACCTATTGGCCACTTGTCTGTCTTCATTGGAAAAAGTTTATTCTGGTCCCTTGTCCATTTTTTAAATTGATTTGTCTTTTTGCTATTGAGCTAACACAAAAAAAGAGAACAAAATTTCCAGGCATTATGGGTGCCTACCAGTTGATGCACATGGTTTTGTATTTACAGTGGTACCAAAAGATGTTTCGTGCTTTTTCTTCACCTTGTTATAAGACCAGCAGTAGCTATGGCATGGCAGATAATCGGGATCTTCTTGGTTTGGAGGTTTACAACATAAATGAGTGGTAAGGAATTTTTTATTATTCCAAGGAAATTATTGAGATCATAGTCCATGGAAGCCAGGATTGATAGGTGTAGGAGGAAATTAAGGTGAAGATCGGTGATCTGGCATTACTTTAGATCTTGAAGGACAGGTATCTACTATATGAGTGTTTGAATAAAAATATTAGAGATCAGGAATTTGTGCGGGTGAATGTTTTCTGAATTATTTACTTTTGAACATCACCATTTGGATTACATGAACATCTAGGATATGGGAGTAAGTCGCTAACAGGGGGTGGTTGATAACGTCACTATTGATTTAACTTCTTTTGTGTGCGTGTGTGAGGAAGATCAGCCCTGAGCTAACATTCATGCTAATCCTTCTCTTTTTGCTGAGGAAGACTGGCTCTGAACTAACATCTATTGCCAATCCTCCTCCTTTTTTTCCCCAAAGCCCCAGTAGATAGTTGTATGTTATAGTTGCACACCCTTCTAGATGCTGTATGTCGGACGTGGCCTCAGCATGGCTGGAGAAGTGGTGCGTTGGTGCGTGCCCAGGATCCGAACCTGGGCCACCAGTAGCAGAGCACGTGCACTTAACCGCTAAGCCACGGGGCCGGCCCTGATTTAACTTCTAAAGGAGCTATGAACACCAAGTGGTCAATGGATTAAGCAAATGAGTAGTCAGAAAACACAGAAATGGTAGGTTTTGGGATTTAGTAAAAGACTGGGGACCGATTGTCCTGAGAGGGAGTGCCAGGACTTGTGCGGTTGAGAGTGACAAGGACAAGAAGAGGAGAAACACACTCAAACAAGGAAGGGGTGTTAATTGGATGGAGGGGGAGAAATGATCTGGAGTAGCCTTGAGTTTTGACCTTGAGCTTTCTGTTCTTGATGCAAATCTGCCTGATGACGTCCTGGGACACAGGTCAGATCTATCCCCAGAGGATAGAGGACGGGTGAAAGTACAAAACAGCCAGGATAACTGTCCTAAAAAGGCAGGCTTCCTTTATCATTTGATCCAATTTCATGGTTTATTTTTATAGGATAAGAGAAAAAGAAGGATGGTAGTCATGTCTTCACAGAGGAAGCAGTGTAACTGTGGGAACTAGTCCAAAACAAAGCCTGGTTTAAGCATCTCCATTCTTTTGAGGCTGTCCAGTGACATATTCAAGAGGCCGGTTACTAGAATCCCATCCCATCCTGGCAGTGACGAGTCTCTGGGAGGACACCTTGGACCAGCCCCACCAGGTCTGCTGGCCCGAGAGACCACAAGGACTCCAGGTCTGCAGCAGTGCAGCACAACTGGTCAGTCCTTTCAAGCTTGCCAAAGCGTTGCAAAAACTTGCACCTAGTCACACAGGTGAATCCCTGCCAGGTGTGCTCGCAGGTGGTCTGCACTCCAGGTCCCATGCCCACTCCTGCCGGTCTTCAGATTTGGCAGGGATGATTCCAGGAGCTGATCTGGGCATTCCACAGCTCCACTGCCAACAATTTCTGGCGACTGAGGAAGGTATCAGGAAGGAGGAAAGGGCAGTGAAGAGCACAGGAGAGAGACTGGTGATAGCACTGATGGCGGACAGACTTGCTAGCGAGGCAGAGAAAGCGAGGGGCCAAAAAGGACGTCCTGACAGCAGATGAAACGGAGCAGGCACCTCAGTGATGTCTCTTTGCAGTGTCTCTAATGTTTCCTTGCTTTGAACTCTTGAAACTTTAAAATATACCGATACTTTTATTAAACTCCGCTGCGTGACATAGAACATATAGACAGCGGTTTCTTTCAGAGGTGAGAGGTTTGGTTACAGGTGAGGAGACCAAGATCTTCCTTTTTCATGCTGTTCTCTCATTTTCCTTTACTATGTACATTATTTATTTGTACTTTAAAGTCAGCAGCGAGTTATCAATGTCACAGGATGATTCAGGTTTTCCCCTCACAGTCACAGTAAAACCTACTTAAAGTGGATTATTCTTTTTGTGTAATATTCCAATAGATTCCAAAATATTATTTCAAAAGCACTTTGATATCTATGTTCTCAAATAAGATATTTACTTCTAGGTCTCCATTTTTCTGTTTTTTGTTGCATGCTACTTCAGAGTTGCATCTAAGCAAATACCAGATTTGCCTCAGTTTTTTAGATCCATATGTGTTGGAAATTTGATTCATAAAGATGGACATGGCAGTTGGGGGATCGTGCTATTATCAAAAGAGACCTTTTCAGCATCAGTAATCTGACAAGAACACACTGCTTGTTGGGATTTAATTGTCTATTTGAGGGATCAAGCTTTCACTGTTTGCACTTCTCTTTCTCCTTGGAGGGAAAGTACGGCATCCCAGTCTTTCCATTACCAAATCACTTTCCTGGGTGGCTGTGCTGTGTCAGGAAGGGCCTAGGATGCCGGCACCCAGGATTCATTCTCAGCTTCTGGCTGTCCTGAGAAGGCTTCCTTGGCAGAGTCCAGCCTGTGTGTCTGGGTGACACTTGCAGCCTCAGAAAGCAGGGGATAACTCACGAGTGCCAAGCGATTCATCTGGCCCTTGTCTTACGGGGTGTTCCCAAGGGATGAGGTTCAAAATGCTATGTGGTAACCCTTTGAAAACTCCTAGTCATGGGGTGGGTTCTCGGTGTGAGCTCAGAGCAGTGTCTGTTCACCACCAGATGGGAAGCATTTCAGTATTTTAATTGGTAAGGCTGTGTTCATGCACGTCCATGGATCATCAGTTCCGTGGCACTCCCTGCTGGACCACCCCCACACCCCTTTCATGCCTCATCTTTCAAAGCTCCAAACAGGGTTCACACTCCAACAGATGGTTGTGATGTAACCACAGCAGAATACTGGGGACAAAACACAGCCACCCAGGGGCAACACAGTTTAAGGGCTCAGGCCCAATTGCCCCATTTCGATGAGTTGGTAACACCAACACTGAGTGTGTAAACTGGAGGACTGTCCAAGACCATGGACCTCAGAATGACAGGGGCTCACAAGTCACCCTGGACAGCAAGGGACAATGTGGGATCACTCACTGGCCAGGATTATGGTCCCTTATCCTGGCAAAGCAGAGCTCACATGGGCTCCATCAGGCCAAGCCAGGGAGGAGGAGCCAGGATGAACCTGAGACAGAGGCTGGGGGCCTTCTAGGGAATTTCTGCCCTAAAGGGAATTGCATAAGGAAGGCAGGGGTGCTGAAAATCCTAGTCCACAGGGAGCAGTCATGTTTATGGAACGAGGCCCAGCAGTAGCCTTAAAGCTGCGTCACAAAACTTTCCCCTTGGATACAAAACAAGCAGGAAAAGGAATTCAGAGTCCTGGACAAGGATCCCAGGAGGATTCAAAGCTACGTCAGTAGTGAACATGGAGCCCCTAGAGAGGCCTGAGGAGGGAAAGTCCTGCCTGCCTTGAGTCCATTTGCAAATAACCTTTTTCAGGCCTTGTCCTCTCCACGTGCACATTTTGATCTTTTTACATTGTTTTCTCCACTTAGAGCTGATGCAATTCCAGAGATTGAACTAGAAAACTAAAAGTTCCTAAAATTTGGTCAAAAGAAACCTCAACAAGAGAAGCAGAAAACATTCCCTGTTCCTCCAGAATGTAGAAAGGCAGCCCCTGCCTGTGGCACGACACGATCCTGGGTAGTGCTGTTTTAAAGACACCCACATTTCAGTGGTTGTTGCTCTGCCTGTGAAAGTACCTTCAACCTTTAAATCCCATGAGAATGGGCGGGGGGCCATGTCTGCTCCTGGAGGAGCTGAATGATACTGAAATGAACTTGTCCTCAGAGTTAGAGAGACTTGGGAGTGTCCCCACTAGCCAGGGAAGGGGCTGGCCCTTCTCTCACATACAATAAGCTGATGACCCAGAAGAGTTCTTGATTCAAGGAGAAATGAGATTCTGTGTCTCACTTACATGCCTACAGAAAGTGACAGAACCACACCACAACTCCCAGGCTGTAAAAGGAACAGGACTGTAATATAATATTCAAATATGGCATTTATTATTTACAACACATAACTACCGTCCCTCCCCAATGGATGAATAGGTGCTGAGGTAGAGATGTCAGGGAGCTGGGGTGGGGTCGTCCCCTCTTTCTTGGGCTTCAGGGGGCCCCAGTAATCAGCTTACAATGCTCCCCTACCCATCGGGTGGGAGGAGCTGGCCCGGTGCATTGCTAGCATCCCAGCTGTGTCCCCGCTGCTGAGGATGGGGCTGTGATCGGCCACTGGTACGGGACTCAGTGTTGGGGCCTCGGGGCTGAGTAGTAGAGTCGGGTTATCTTGGGGGCCTCCCTCATAATCATGGCCCCCACCCTGTCCCCACTGCAGTGGGTGCTCCAGATCCTGTGCTCAATGCTGTCAGCAACCAGTACCCCCATTTGTCCCTGCCACGTGAGCAATCATTTAGTATCACCTATTTCACAGAGGAGGAAACAGAGTCTCAGGAAGCTGAAGAGAGTCACCCCAGTCACAGGACTGCTCAGTAGTGGAGGTGGGATCCCAGTGCCAGCTGTCCGACTCCCCAAGGCCACGCTTAGCCCGAAGCTTTACTGAACCCCTAGGAGTCAGTCATCCCGGCCCAGACACTCACTCACCCCTGACCTTGATGATGGGTGGTTCTTCTTGGCCTTGAGTATTCTGCTGGCCAACTAGGTCTGGGGCTCCAACTGGCGGGACAGGCTGTAGCTACAGGACAGAGAGGCACTTGTGAGCCTACAAGGAGCCCCACTGCCTGCCCAGCAGCTAGAGTCTGGGTGTCCCAGAGGTCACCATGAAATAAGGCCTGGGGCTGACCAGGGGGTCACGGAGACAGGCCCTCTGGACTGGCCAACAGGGAGAGTCCACCCCTGCCTTCACCCAACTCCTGCCCGGCCTCACCTATCATTCTCATTGAGCAGCTCCATGTCCTGGAATCAGGCCCCAAATTGCTCCTGGGGATCTGGTTGTAATTCTTTGCAGCCACTTGGAGTAGCAGGATCTCCCTCATGAGTCGGTATTCCTGGGACCAGAGGGAAGAAGAGGATGCACACAGACCCTGGGTGGGGGATGCTGCAGGGGCCTTGTGGGGGATGAGGAGTGGGACAGGGGACCAGTCCTGGGAACCCTCCTTCCCTCCAGTCCCATCCAGGCTCTACCTGTTCTCAGAATGGGAATAATCAACCCCTCCTCCAGGAAGTTTTCCTTGATGCCATCCTCCCCTCAACCCACCCGCCAATTGGATGGGTCTCCCACTTCTCTGTTATCAATCTCTTCCACTCAATGTAAGGTACACGGGGTGGAAACAGGGACTGTTCTGCCCAGAGGGTCTCTGATTTCCACCTCCTTCCCCTCCCCTGCAGGGAGTGCCGCAGCTGCTCCTCAGTCCTCTTCTCAAGGTTGATCTCATTCCCCTGGAAGGCAGACAGCCAGAGTCCATCAGACAGAGCCCCCTAGACTGACTAGCCCTCTATGCCCACCCCTTCTCATGTTGCACTACTGCCAGGTCCCCAGAGGGGGCCGGGCATGCAGAGAAAACAGGACTTGGACCTAGGCCGTGCTCTGGGCTTCCAGAGAAGGAGGACATGGGGGAGAGGCTAAGGGACCTGGCAGCACAACGCTCTCTGATGACAGACTTGGAGGCTGAGGCCTCAGGCAGAGGAGACTGCTCAGCCACTTATGTGCTGCCTGACTTGGAGGGACCTGACATCTCTCTCCCCCATGGGCAGCATGGGACGGAGAGGCAGAGTCCAGCTCAGATAAAACCTCATGCAGCTGAGCCATCAGGCAGCTCTGAGCTTCCCCAGCCTGGGGAACCGGAATGGGTGTCTCAGGCGGAGCCTCTGTTCACTCATCCCTAAGATGGGTCTGCTGCCCCAGCTCCCAGGGGCGGCTGCGAGGCTCTCATGAGAGATGAGCCAAGTGCTGAGAGCTCAGAGCTCAGTTCGGGGGCTCGTGCATCCCAAGGCTCAGGATCCTGGTCCACCCTGCTTGGTCCCCATGTTCACCCACCTTGAGATAATCACCCTTCACCAGGTGCAGCATCAGCAGGTCACCGAGGAAAGTACCAAGATAGGGGACAACACCCTGTCACATCAGGTGGGATGAGCCCTTGCTGTCAAGTCATCCCCGTGCAGACCCTCCCTTGAAAAGTCCTCACCCTGAGTCTCCTGGCCCACACCAGGGTTGCCACGGGGAGCAGCCTAGGACCCTTAGCAGACTCCCCTCAATTCCTCCTCGCTTCACACCCCAAGAACACCACACTCCTCCTCCTCACCTCCCAGGGCCGGCTTCTGGCAAATCACAGGGTGTGCGGTCCCTGGCCCTCCCCACAACAAACCCAACCTGCACCAGCTCTTCCAGGCACCCCTCCTGGTCACTTCTACTGGGGGACTCAGGCACTGTGGCACCAGGAGGAAGGGCCCTCCTCTCTTGATTTGAGGCCTCCAGCTGGGAGGGCAAAGCCCCTCCCCCACAGGCACACTCACCTGCTGCTGCTGCTGCTGCTGCTTCTCCTGCACTCTCTGGGGGCTGCTCTCCGGGGGGGCAAAGGTGGAGGGCCCCTCCTGCCAGGGTCGAGGACAGTGTCAGCGAGGCCATAGTCCCCTCACCCCATTTCTCTCCAGCACCACTGGCCTCCGACCCTGGACATGTGACTCGAGTCAACTGGTACCAATGCCACTCCACCCTCCAAGATCTTGTGATTCCAGAACAAGCCCAGCTCCAACTCTCACTCTGGATGTGAGCTTGGGCTTGTGGCCTGGCCTCCCCAAGCCTGTTTCCTCATCTGGAAAGAGTGAGAACTCCAGCTACCTCACAGGTTCTCCTGAAGCCTCAGTGTCACATGACTGTCATCATTGTTCTCGCCCTCACCCCTCCAGGTGGAGCAGGCAGAAAGCTCCCACATTCCTTTCCTTCCTCTTACCTCCTCATCACCACCCTGTGAGGCCTACACAACACGATCACCATGCCTCCATTTCCCTGATGAGGACACAGAGGCCCAAACAGGGGCAGTGAGTTGCTCAGGGGCCCACAGAGGAGGCCACTTGCCCCTCCCAGCCAGAGGTCCTGTTCCAACATCCTCACCTAACCCCCGCCGCATCACCGACAACAGTCCTGTCCCCTGTGCTCTCAAATTTTGGTCCTGGGCCGAGCCATGGATGAAGATGATGGGGTGTCTTGGGAGTGTGGTTGAGTGGCTCCTGCCTGCCCCAGTCCCCGTGGAGTGTCTGGCCCCCAGGCTGGGACAGAGGCCATGCCAAAGCCTTCTCCTCCCCAGGGAACCCCTCAGGATATTCCCCTGCTCTGAACTCTGTCTTTATCCACATAGGAAGTGGACCCCCAAGGTGCCACCTCTGATCCACAGGGAAGGGGGGGTGCCAGGATGCTTTGCTTCCCAGTTTACATGAAGCTCTTAACGTCCTTTCAGCAGGATCCACTAAGAATCCATCAGTTGCCTAGACGCTACTCATAAGCCACCGGGGGAATATGTCATTGCCAACCAGGCACTCAGGTGAAACTCCTGTGGTTGACTCGAGTGACTGCTCTAGGGGTTTGGGGGGTCCCAGAATGCACACACATCTGTCTCTGGTCCAGACATTCAGATCCAAGGATGAGCAGCCTGTTTGTCCACCTGGGCCATGGGAATCCCCTGCTGTGCCCGTCCCTGGGGCAGGCAGGGTGCCCCCCCTTGGAGACGTGGTGAAGAGAGAAGGAGCAGCACGGGCCTCGCTTCCTGAGGACAGGTTTAGGCTGAGGCTAAACCCACCCCAACCGCCCAACAGCCTGGAAGAAGCTACATCCAGCAGGATGGACGTGCATGGAAGCCAGAGAACTGCTGATGGTGCCAGCTCGGCAACTCCTCCTGTAACAGCGCAGCCAACACCACTGTGTCCCATGACCAGGGCCTCCTGCCCACAAACGGCACCTCACCCACCCATGGACTGAACAGATCCCTCTGCTTGCTAATCTGGACAAGATAGAGAGGAATGTTTCAGAGAAAGTTCAAGTGAGAAACTATCAAAACCACAGCCTGCCCAGTCCCCCTCCTCCACACCCCTCCTCTCTTTCCAGACCCCCAGCCTCCACTCTACCTTGGTCATCAGTTCTCTGCTCAAGGACTTGTTGTGGCTATAAAGCTCCTTAAGTTTTTCAGAGCTCTCCCTCGGGGAGGGGAAAGAGGGAAGGATAAATTTAGCAATAATATGAGTGTTCTGAGTGCAAATCCCTTTTCTTTGACAACCCAAGAGATTCAAACTGCCTGGAGAAGTGTTCTCACTGGGCTCCTCTGAGCGCTAAGGTCTCGTGGGACCAGGGTGGGGCTCCACTGTTGGTCAATGGGGTCTCCACTCCCCAGCTCTACAGAGCAGCTCTGTTTTGACTCCTTTGAGTTTCAACTGGGCGTAGAGTTCTGTTGCTATAAACACTTGAAAATGTCCAAATGTGGCTCAACTCAGTACCTGACCCTTAGGGAAACGGAGTCCTGAAGCAGAACTGGTACACTAAGGACCCCAGGAAGGGGGCCAGCCCCGTGGCTTACGGGTTAAGTGCGCGCGCTCTGCTACTGGCCGCCCAGGTTCGGACCCCGGGCGTGCACTGAGGCACCGCTTCTCCGGCCATGCTGAGGCCGCATCCCACATACAGCAACTAGAAGGATGTGCAACCATGACATACAACTATCTACTGGGGCTTTGGGGAAAGGAAAAAAAAGGAGGAGGATTGGCAATAGATGTTACCTCAGAGCCGGTCTTCCTTAGCAAAAAGAGAAGGATTAGCATGGATGTTAGCTCAGGGCTAATCGTCCTCACAAAGAAAAAAAAAAAAAAGCACCCCAGGAGGCTCAGAGACACCCCGCCGAGGCCCAGGCCCTGTCCCCAGCATTTGCTGCCTCCCAGGAGTTCCCGGCTGACAGAGGGGCCAATGGCAGACATACAGGAGATCCCCCATCCACCCTGGTCTTCCTATGGAGAGGGGCCTACCCACCGGGAAACTTCCCCCGTGTGTTCTTCAGGTGGTTTATGGAGGGTTTCTGCAGAGCAGAGATGACAGTGCGGGGCAAGGAGAAGATCTTCAGGATCTCGCACTCCTGGGGAAGGGAAGAGGATGAGCTGTGAGGTGAGGCGCTGGAGCCCTGCTTGCTCTAGTTTCAGTCTCCTTCTATTTAAATCTCCCCTCCTGGATGAGACAGATGCTCAGGGAGCCCCAGAAGGGCACATTTAGGACCCAAAGAGTAACACTCACAAGATGATTTTAGCTCAACCCAGGGAAGGAGCCAGGGAGGAAGCGAGCATCCTCCCACTGGGAACTGGAGTCAAGGTCAGCGGGGCCACTGGCAGGAAGGGCCTAGAGACTGTGCAGGGGCTTAGACCACACTCTGCAATCCTGCGAGCTGATAAAGGTGGAGAGGCAGTTCCCAAGTCTCCAGAGAGGGGCTCCACTGGGCCTCCCGCAGCACACCTGGGCCACCTGGATCCAGTGCTCCACCACCCTCGCCCTGTCCTGGGCCGTCATGCTTGGGTCCCCGAGGCAGGTGGTGACGACGAGGCTGACCACCCTTCTGAAGTGGTCGACGGTGGCCTGGAGGGTGGGTGCCAGGTGCTCATTGCCGGGCTTGTTCCTCTTGCCCCAGTTGGAGCCCAGGCACTGAGAGGGCAGCACCTTCCGGAAGAGCTCCTGGGGAACAAGGGGAGTGTCACCCAGCCCTGCCACATGCCAGCTCTGTGTCCACAGCCCCAAAGGTCCCACACAGGGGTCACAGTTTACAGCCGGAGCTCAGGAAGCTCAGGATGTGGTCTGAGCCTTCTGAGAGTCCCTGGGTTTTCTTTGTCCACTGCAGGCACCCAGCACAGGATGACCCAGAACCCAATACAGGCAGGGAAGGGAGGGGGCATTTGCACCCAGCCTGTCCTGGCTAACTCCAAGCTCCAGATGGTGGCTCAACTCGGCTCATCCCAGGGGGCATCTTCCACCACCCTGATCCCCACTCTGGTCCCACTCCCCATTCTGATGCACATTCTCCTGTGGCAGCTACAACCACGGGCCTTGTCTGTCTCCCTTGTAGGGAAGTACACATCAGGTCTCTAATAAGTCCTAAGGCTGTTGAGCCTCCTGAGCAGCCTGTTGGGCCACCGCGGACCTGGGTGCACACAGTGAGTTCCGTCACCCACTGATGGGCCAGGCCCCACCCAGCTTTCCATCTCTTCTACCTCATGGAGTTGGCACACCCACTCTGTGCAGCAGGTCCTGTTAGTGTCCACCTCTACGCTCTGCAGGTGGACAGCAAAGCCTTGGGGGTTCAGAAAGTTGCCCAGGTCGTACGGTTGGTAAGGGGTGGAGCCAGGATTTGGTCATAGGAGTGCGGATCAGGTCTGGGGCAATGATGGCAGAGGGAAGACCTGCCCCACCCCGTCCTGACAGCCCAGCTGCTCACCTAATCCATCAGGGTCAACTGCTCCACCACCAGCTTAGGAGGAAGGCTGTGAGGTTGGGCTTCTTCTCATGCTCCTTAACAGCCACAGGTGGAGATGGACTTCCCACTAGAAATGATGGTCCAGGTGACTCCAGCTCAGCAGCTCCCACTCCTGCTGGAGCTGATGTCGGCCCTTGCTCCAGCTCCAACACTGCTGCTGGAGGGGACGCTGGCTCCTGTGCTAGAGGGGGTGGTGTCAATGGAGCTGGAGCCAGCTCTACCTCCACCACTGCCCGCTGTTCTGCTTCTGCCGCTGGCTGGAGCTCTGCAGCTGGCGTTGGAGCGGGATAAAGAGAAAACTTGACCCACATAGCTGACTTTCCATGTGTCCTTCTAAACACAGGAAAGATTCCCACTTCCCTTCCAGGAATACCCAGCCTGCAGTACCCCTTATCCTCCGGCTCTGCCTCAGTGGCCTCGAGAAGCTCACACCAGACAAGGGAAAGAGAGTCAGGCAGCTCAGCTCCGAACCAGGCAAGGTAACCTGCATGTACATCTCCTTTAGCTTGAAAAAGGGAGAGCCCCTGTCTGGTCCCGCCCCAGTTCTGGTCCTAGCCTGTCATCTCAAGGTCCTGAGTGTGGAGACCCTCTGCTCCTGCTCTCATCTCAAGCAGCAGCGGATGGAGTTGGTGGCCTCGTGCACCTGCCTCTTGTCTAGTGAGTTGGTGGAGTTGAAACCATCGGGCACCTCCTCGATGACCTCCTGAGTGGAGTTCTACAAAGACTGCCCGGGAGCTGGGCCAGAAGGAATCAGGGGCTGCCTGCACACTGCCACTGGGGCCAACCTCAAAGATAAAGTCTGCTCCTCAGTTCAGTCACAGAGGAGCATCTCTGCAAAGAACTCCGATCAGGGAGGGAAGCAGATGAAACCTCTAGGGCTCGGTAACATATGAGTAGAGGAGCTCACCTTCTCATGCTGCCAGCCATGACCTAGGGTATGAACATGACAGACCCACCAGGCTTCCGACACCTAACAACCAGCTCCAACCTAGGAATGACCCACCCCTCATGCCCTGCCTTCCCCACTCCACACAGACACGTGCGCGCGCGCGCACACACACACACACACACACACACACACACACACACACACACAAAGAAGGGCAACGGGTGGGGGACTCATCAGGTGGGAACACAGCTGTGCCCTGGCCTGCACTAGCCTTTCCTGGGCTGCCCCGTGTTACCTTTCACTGCCTCCTGCCAGATGCCCAGAGGCATCGGGGATGACGGCTGAGCCAACGTTGGCAACGACCAAAAAGATTCTCTTTCTGGGATTTTTTGAGCCCAGATCCTCAGAAAGTTGGGAAACAACAACAAAACATCTTTGCCTTTTGACTGTCTCCAGTCAAGTGAGCTGGATGGGGGGCTGTGGGTGCCTGGTTACGAGAGTTATAAGATCTGTGGAGGTCTATGACCCCATGTCATCTCCTGAACTGTACACAAGGAGCCCACACAGCCCTAGCCACAGCTCCCGGGAAACCTAACTAGGGTCCTAGCTTTGAGGAGACAGAGATGAATGCAGACCTCCTTTTTCTTACCAGTTCTTCATCCTGGGATAGTCCCTGTGCTTCTCAGGTCCTCCCTAGTCTCCAAACCTGCACCATGAGGATCAGGCTAGAATCTACTTCCTAGGGACATCACCAAGTGTATATGAGATAATATCTATTACCCCTGTGGGCTGGTGTCACATGTGCCTAAGGCACAAACTTAGAGATGGAAGAATAACAAGGAGAGATGGGATGTAGTACAGACCACCACTCAAAACAGGCCTGGGTTCCAGGAATGTGATATTGGGACAGTCACTTCCAACTTGACCTCATTTTCAGGTCAGCACCATGAGGGGGTTGCAAGTAATGGAAATTCAGATATTGCCATTCTGTGGCATAAAACCATTCAATTGTTTCCTGTTTTATGGAGAATGAGACTCAAGTGCCTCATCTTGGCCTATGAGGTGCACAGCCTCCAGAGTGGTACCCAGTAAGCCCCACCCATAGTATAGCCATCCCCGTGGAACCACTAAGTGGTTAGTAACTGGCTTCTGAACATAATAACAGCCAAAGTGATGGGATGTCTTGTCTAAATTTTAACTAAAAAAGTCTCTCACTTCCTCTTACTCCCTCTCCCATGTTCCATCTCTCTCTCTCTCTCACTCTGCTGAATCTCTGGAACTGAGGAATCAAATACCGGTGTATTGGGGCTGCCCATTGTGGAGGCCCATCGAGGAGAGCAGCACGGGAGTGCCGAGGCCAACAGAAAGGAACTGAGGCTCTCAGGCCAAACTGAATCCTGAAGGCTGAGGGTGAAGTTGGGGGCAAGTCCTCCCCCAGTCGAGCCTCAGTTAAGGCCACAGCCCCAACTTGTTAAACTCACTGAGGCAGAGGCACCCAGCTAAAACGTGCCTGATTGCTGATCCACACAAATTGTGAGATAGTCAACATTTGTAGTTTTGAAATGCAACATTAGGGGCAATGACGTCAGAGAGGGAAACGTAACTGACACAGCCTACCAGGCCCTGGCCCTACCTTCCACCCAGGCTCCTGTTCTCCCCTCCCAGGCTCCCTCCAGCTGCACTGGCCACCTTTCTAACCTCCTCTGGCCAAACTTACTTCTGCCTGTGAGACTCAGGACCAGTGGTGCCATCTGCCTGACACACTGCTCCCAGATACGTGCAGGGCTGGCTCCCTCTTGTCATTCTTGTCCCAGCAAATGTCACCCCAGTGAGGCCTTTCAGGCCCTCCTACCCAGTGACTCCCCCAGCCCTCCCTCACAGCCCCCTGCTGTGTTTCTCTACAGCACTTGCTCTTTTCTTGCTCATGTCTTTGCTTTTGTCCATTTCCCCTCTAGACTGTGAGCTCCTGGCTGGCAGGGACCACTTGGTCATTTTCATCCTGCATTTTGGCCCACCAGGGCACCTGGCACAGGGTGAGTGCTCAGTGCACAGCTGCTGAATGAGTACATGGGAAGATCTTGCACCCCTCCCCCCGCTTCTGACCAACTTTGATTGTGGAGAGGAACACTAGTAATAGGAGGTCCAAGTTGTTTCTGAGGCAGGGGGACAGACAGAAAGACCTCTGCTTGACTCTTCACTGCTCCAGGAGCTCAAGTAAAGTTCAGTGGACACCGAGTAAATTCCAGGTTTACAGCAGAGTAACTTGATATACATATATATATATATATATAATGTAGAGGCTACCGAAAAGTTTAGTTACCATCAATCACCAAGCAGAAACAGAAGTTTTTTTCCTGATGATGATAAGTTTTAGGATCTACTCTCTTAGCAAGTTTCAAATATACCACACAGCAGTGTTAACTTACACAGTGCTGTATATCAAGTATATCTCAATACAACTGAAAAAAAATAAAAACAAAAACTCACTGGCCACCACTGACACAAGAGGCTGCCCATCTCCTGGTTGTCAGCACTAGCACTGCAGCCCAGGGAGGAACTCCACCAAACAGAAAGAAACTTTTCTTCGGGTGTCCTCAAGGCAGAGGCTCTCCAGGGTCCCAGGGTTAAAGGAGCAGGACCTGTCAGCTTCGAGGGAGTGGGAGGTGTCTCGGGAGTCTACCTTCCCCCCCTTTTGCTGTTCCCCACCAGGTGTCCTCTTCACTCCTAAGGCATCCTAACCTCAGCTGACAATGATTCCCCCTACCTCCAGATGAGAACCCCAAGGGTCCAACAAGGATTAGTCTTCTCCCTGGATGGACTTGGTGTCCAGTGCTCTGGCATCTTCTTCCTTATCCTCAGTTCTCATCCACCCAAGCCCCCAGGCCTCCTCAGTTCTAAAGGATCTACAGGGGCTAGAAAGCATTTGCTCAGCATTTCAGAGCACAGTAGGTCATCAACAGAGAACCTAGTCCAACAGACATGTTGTGAGCACATGGAACACCTGGAATCACCTGCTGGATGCACTCCACTTTATACAGCAGGACCCTCACTGAGGTTTTCTCTCCTGTTCTCAATGCCTACAAAAGGGGAGGATGTGCTCATCACAGTTCTGGGTGCGCACAGAGGTGGACTGCAGGACCCCAGTTCTGTGCGCCTCAGGCTGGGCCAGGGAGGGGTCTGGAACAAGTAGAAACCTAGGAACCTTAGGGATTCCTCTGCCCATCTCTGGGCCCCCGGGCACATATCTAGGAGAACGGATGCTATGGCCCCATAGGAGAGCTGCCTGCAACCTCTCTCCCTCCTGCCTCTTGTCACTTCCCCCATGTCAGCTCTTTCTTGACTGCACCTCCGTGGTCCCCACATGAGAAGCCAGTGTGAGTGGGTGTGCCTGTGCACATGCCATGATGAGGAGAGGAAAATGACCCCATATGGAGAGGGGTGGGCAGCAGCCCCCTAGGATCTTAACGCCTCTCACTGCCAAAGTAAACCTGAGGGAAGGGGTGGAGCCCTGGCCAAGGAAGCTGGAGCTCTCTGTAGTCTTCAGGACTCTGATCACCTCCTGTGGTCTGGGCCAGTACCTGCCTCTTTCTGGTCCAGTTTCCCAGCTGTACAGTGATGGGTAAGATGCGCAACAGCACAAGCATGTGCTCGGCCAGGACAAGTCATCAGGCCCCATCGATACATTAAGTATGTTTTAAGTGTATTGAAGACATTAATATTGCTGTGCAATCATCACCATGATCCATCTTCAGAACTCTTCTCATCTTGCAAAACGGAAACTCTATAGACATTCATGAAGAATCTTCCATTCCCCCTCGTCCCAGCCCCTGGCAAACGTCATTCTTTCTGTCTTTCTGAATCTGGCGATTTCAGGAATGTCATAGAAGGGAAATCACACAAGGTTGTATTTTTGTGACTGGCTTATTTCATTTAGAGTAATATCCTGAAGGTTCATCCATGGTGTGCCGTATCTTAGAACTTCCTTCCTTTTTTTAAGGATGAATAATATGCCATTGTATGTATATTCCACATTTTGCTCATCCATGCATCCCTGAATTGATACCATAGCCAGGCCCAAAACCAAGCCCAAAATAAAATAGGGCCCCAGCCAGATTTTTATCAACAGTCCCCTGGAGACTACTTTCTTAATTCATGTCGTGTATGATATTTACAAAAGATCTAATCTTGGGGTGTGAGTTGTTTTTCAGAAACTCCATTTGTCCTCCTTGAGCAAGTTTCAACTGATTTGAGCCAGTGAGACTACAAGATGGCTGGCAAGACTCAAACCACGACTGCACAAGTGACTGGAGAATGACCTGGGGGACCAAGAACTCTCCTTCCAATGACGTTAAGGACACCGTCTTTTGAACATGGGATGTATGACACAACATGAAAATCTGCGTTTGCACAAAATGCCTAGGACTGCCCCCAACCTTCCTGCACCTGCTCCTTTGCCCTTAAATAACCCTTTTTAACAGCCCATCCAGGAGAAAGATTTAACCTTTGTCTCCTGTCTCCTTGCTGGCCAACCTCATAATAAAGGTTTTTCCCTTATACAAGAGCGGGTATCCCGTTTGGCTTAAGGGGTGCATTGGGCAGCGAGCCCTTCCTTGATTCCAATACTTGGGTGGCTTCCATGTTTTAGCTATTATGAATAATGATGCTATGAACGGGTGTTGAAATATGTCTTTGAGAACATGCTTTCAACTCTTTGGCAGGGTATATAACCAGAAGTGGAATGGCTGGGTCCTATATATTTTTAATTTTTTTTAGGAATTGTTATACTGATATCTACAGCAACCATATATTATATATTCCCACCACAGTGCACAAGGGTTCCAACTTCTCCACATCTTGGCCAACACTGGTTCTAGTCTTTTACTTCTTTTCTTTTTGATAGATGCCAAGCTAATGAATGAGAGGTGGTCTCTCACTGTTTCTGATTTGCATTTCCCTAATGATTACTCATGTTGAGCATCTTTTCATATGCTTATTGCTCATTAGCAGATCTTCTTTGAAGAAATGTCTATTCATGTACTTTGTTCAATTTTGATTTAGGTTGTTTGATTTTGTTGTTGAGTTTAGGAGGTCTCTATCTATTCTGGATATTAAGGCCTTGTCAGATACATGGTTTGCAAATATCGTCTCCCATCCTGTGGGCTGTGCTTTTACTCTGTTCATAATGACTTTTGAGGCACAAAACTTTTTAATATTCATGAAGTCCAGCATGTGTATTTTCTTATTTTATTGGTTGCTCCTTGGGTGTCATATCCATGAAATCATTACCAAATCCTATTTTGTCAAGTTTTGTCTTATGTTTTCTTCTAAGGGTATTATAGTGTTAGCTTTTACATTTAGGTCTTTGATTCACTGGGAATCAAGTTTTGTATACAGTGTTAGGTAAGGGTCCAGGTTGATTCTTTTGCATGTAGATATCCACTTTTTCCAGCACAGCTTGTTGAAAAGACTTTTCCCCATTGAATAATCTTGGCACCCTTGTCAAACATCATTTGATCACATGGGTGAGGGTTAATTTCTGGGCTCTCAATTCTGTTTCCATTGGTCAATATGTCTGTCTTTATGCCATGACAATGCTGTTTTGATACTGTAGATTTGCAGTAATTTTTCTGTTCAGGAAGAATGACTCCTCCAACTTAGTCCCTCCTTTCAAGATTGTTTTGGGTGTCTGGGCTTACTTGAGATTTCAAAAGAATCTTAGGATGGGTTTTTTTCTATTTCAGCACAAAACGTCCTTGGGATTTTGATAAGGACTGCACTGCATTTGTTGAACTCTTTGGATAATGCTGACATCGTCACAATAAGGAGTCTTCCAATCCACGGTGATGGGATGTCTTTCATTTCTAGTAGTGACGGGTGGCTGTTCAGGGTGAGGGGGCAACACTCCTCGAGGTAGTCACACAGAAATCCACAATTCCTCCTCACTGTGCCTTCACCATTTCCTTAGAACCCATCGACAGTCAACAGAGGGCAAAATGCATGTAAAATGCAGGTGGGAAGTTTTCAAGGACTGGGTGTGCATGGAGCACACATTTCTTCCACTCCTCTCCATTAGCAAGAACCATAGACTGAGGCAGCAGACCCTAACACACGGGGACTACAGACTCAACCAGCAACCCCAATAAATGGGGACTGTGGACTAAGCAAGGGCCAGAGACTCAGGTTCCTGGTAGAATCATCTGCCAGCTCAAGCTGACCCGCTAAGACTTTGCCTGGCACTGCAGACTAGCCAAGGGCTAAGACTGATGCTCTCTTAGGGCATCTTGTCAATCTAGACTGACCCACTGGAAGGGAAAGCCACTTAGATTGGGAGCTCAATGCAAAGAAAGTGGATCTCAGATCCGAAAGAAACTTACCCACGGTCCTCAGAAACAGCAAAAAAGATGGAGAACTCAAAGGTTTTGCGGGTACCAATGCCTATGTTTCTCATCCCCAAATCCATCCGATGTCTCCTTTGAATCCCACTGCTGCCACCAAACTGGTACAAAACAAAATAAAACTGGGTCAGTTTTAAACATCTTATTGGCTTTATTCAACAGTTCATGAATCAGGCAGCATCCAGTCTAGCAGAGAGAAAGGAGCTCCAGGGAGCTTACAAAATGAAGGACTTTATAGGCAGAAGGGAGCAGGAACAAGGAAGTCACACTAGACAAAAAAGCGGGTTGGTTACTGCAAGGTTACCTTCCTTTAGGGGATGGCAGGGCTCTATCAGGAAGATGACCTACCTGCTGCTCATCAGGCGATTCCCGATTGACTGGTTTATGATTCCATTCCTGGGAGCATCAAAAGTCTAATTAAGTTTCGGCTTGTTGACAAGGGGCATACCCTAAGCAGCTCCATTGGGCCTGGTGTCTTGTTTTAAACACATGACTTCTGCTGGTCCCTGCTTTCCCCAGTTACATCCCGGCTGTCCCTTCGCTGACCATTGTTGGTCACACACCCACTGCACCTGCCTCCAGTCCTTCCCCTTCAGCACCATAATCTCACACACAGCTCCTCCCGGCACTATCATGACATCTCCCACCACACGTCCCCTATACCTTCCACACTGCCAGCAAGATGCTTCACAAACACCACCACCATTTATGTCCAATGGGCTGAGAGGCCTGTCCGTGCACTGGGAATCAGGAGTCGCAGGGTCTGTCACTTGGCCTCCAATCACCTATTGTACCCCAGCAGAAGTGCTTACCCTGCTGAGAGACGCAGCTGTAGCGAACTCCATCGACCAACATCATCTTTGCCCTAGGCTTCCTTCAAAATTTTCCACCCACTTTCTGCCCCAACTGCTCCATAAGGGGTCATTTTGGGGTAGCCTTCGAGGGCACCTTGGGGATTTTGTGCCCAGGCCCAAGCAGCTCTTAGCCCACAAACACTTTAAACATATCCCCTGAAATCACATAGCACAGGTAACTAGTGAATGGGTGCAAATTACTGGTTTTACCTCCAACAGCCCTAACAAATATTTCACACCAGGAGCATCCACTTTTGGGTTTTACTGTGGACTGATTATCACAAAGCTCTCACCCAGTGAGCCTCTCTCTTCTCCAGCTCTCAGAGCAGCTTTCTCCAGGCTATATTCTGCAATGCATCATTGTCTCTCTCTCAGCCGGCTTCCCTCAGGTTGCAGGTCCCCTGAGGTTCCTGCCCTGACTGGCTACCACCAACCCATAGAGACACTGTCAGTCCTATAGCACTGGGTGTTCAGTTCAACTAGGACTGAAAGACTGGACTGGGCACAGGTGCGGTGGCCCTATCCACACAAAATCAGGAAACTGAGGCAACCAAGAATTATCGACAACCTTAACCCAACATGGACAACAACTCCGTAAGACCCTATCCTAGCCCTTGTACAACAGTCTCATGAGTCTCTTGCCTAAATGGTTTTAGAAAATGGCGTGTCCCTAGACTGTCTCTACCAGCCAAGGAAGGAGGGGTTTGTGCCTTTCCTAGAACCACTTGCTGAATGTACATCAACACACAAGTTCAAACCTACCTCCACCAGATGGCCCAAGAGATTAAAATATTGCATAATATTACCCAAATCTTTTAAAAGATACTCAAGGCCCCCGAGATCACTGACATACTTTCGTGATTGGTCTCTCCAAGTTGGGGACAATGGAAATAGACTGGATTTTAGACTGTTGCTTGTACAATTATAGGATTTGTTACTGTAGCCCTCATCGGATGTTTACCCTCTTGGCTACAACGTGCCCTACTCCTAATGACTCCATTAATTACCCTTATTAAATATCTCAACCAACTTAAAATTAACTAAACTAAAATTAATCAATACCCTGATTAATTTAAAAAATTCAAAATTTTTATGGAAGGAAATCTCGTTCACACAGAATAAACTGTTGTAAGCACTTTAAAGTATACAGTTCAGTGGCTTTTAATACAATGATTATGTCATGTGGCTATCGCCACTATCTAATTCCAGAACATTTTCAACACCCCCAAACAAACCCATATTCATTCACACTCTATTTCCTCCTAGCCCAAGCCCATGGAAACAACTCATCTGCTTTCTCCCCCTATGGATTTGCCTATTCTGGACAGTTCATTCAAACGGCATCATGCTATCTGTGGCCTTTGTGGATGGCTTCAGTGAGCACACATGTTTCAAGGTTCATCCACGGCTGAGCATGCAGCAGTACCTTATTCCTTTTTACGGCTCTATAATATCCTATATTATGAATACGCCACATTTGGCTTATGCAGTCATAACTGGATAGAAATGTGGGTTTGTTCCACTTTTGGACAATTGTGAATAATGTTGCTTTGAATGTCCATGGACAAGTTTTTCTTTGAACATATGTTTCCAATGCTCTTTTGGACATACCTACCATGTGACTCTCCTGGTCAATGGTAATTCTAGGTTTCAGATTTTAAAAAATGCCAAGCTGTTTTCTTCAGTGGCTGCATCATTTTACTTTCCCACCGGTAATGTATGTGGGTTTCCCTTTCTCCACATCTTTACCAACACTCGTTATTTTCCATTATGTTGAGTATAGCCTTCATTTTGAGTGTGAACTAGTACCACACTATGCTTTAAATTTGCAATTTCCTAATAATTTATGATACTGAGCATCTATGTACTGCTTATTGGCCATCTGTGTTTCTCCTGAAGACATGTCTATTGCAGTTGGTTACCCATTTTCATTGACTTCTTTGTTCTTTATAATTGAGTTCTAAGAGATCTTTATATAGTCTCAATATTAGAGCCTTCTCAGTTACATAACTTGCAAATAGTAGGAGACTTCAGTATCCCACTTATAACAATGGATAGAATATCCAGACAGAAAATCAGGAAACAGCACACATGAAAACATTAATGGACCTATCAGACATACACAGAACATTTTACTGAACAGCAACAAAATGCACTCTCTTCTCAAGGGCACACGGACTATTCTCTGGAACAGATCATGAGTTAGGTCACAAAAAAGGCTTAACAAAATTAAGAAGACTGAAATCATAGCAAGTATCTTTTCCAAACACAATGATATGAGACTAAAAGTCAATAGCAGCAGGAAAACTGGAATATTCATAATACATGGAAGTTCAACAGAAAAATGTTAAACAGCCACTAGATCAAAGAAGAAATCAAAAGGGACATTAGAAAACAGCTCAAGACATACAAAAAAAAAATTAAAACACCAAAACTTATAGGATGCGGCAAAAGTAGTACTAAGAGGAAAGTTATAGTGATAAACTTGTACATTATAAGAGAAAAAACACATCAAAGAAACAACCTGATTTACAACACACAGCATTAGAAAAAGAAAAAATGAAACCCAAAGTTAGCAGAAAGATGGCAGTCACCAAGAAGAGAGTGGGAAAAAATCAAAGACAG
Source organism: Diceros bicornis minor (assembly GCF_020826845.1). NCBI lineage: Eukaryota > Metazoa > Chordata > Mammalia > Perissodactyla > Rhinocerotidae > Diceros > Diceros bicornis. The sequence goes on from NC_080749.1 coordinate 1,969,191, forward strand.
TATGAAAGATCAATAAAAGTTAGAGTTGATTTTTTTAAAAAATAAAATTGACAAACCCTTAGATAGAATATCGAGGAAAAAAAAAGAGAGATGACTGAAATAAGGAAATCAGAAATGAAAAAGGAGGCAATACAACTGATGCTTCAGAAAGAAAAGATCACAAGAGACTATTCTGAACTAGTGTACACTCACAAATTGGGTAATCTAGACAAAATAGATAAATTCCTAGAAACAATCTATGAAGGCTAAATCATGAAGAAACAGAAATCTTGAACACACCAGTAAGAAACAAGCTGACTAAATCAGTAATCAAAAACCTCCCAATGGGAGGAGAGTAAAGTGAATGCCTGACTTCACCACAGACCCCTGAGCCAGCCTGCCCCAGCCCCAGGCTGACTCCCGTGGACCTAGCTGGCTCCCTGCAGGCTTCTGCAAATCCAGGCCCCTGGCTCACCCTGGAGCATGCCAGCTCTGGCGGCCCCAAGCAGCATCCCTGACACCAGGCTCCCACCATGCTCCTGGGAACCAGGCCCCCATGTCAGCCGAGGAGCTGCCATCTTCAGCAGCCCAAGGTGGCTCCTGTGACCCCAAGTGGTGTCCTTGGCACCAGGCTCCTGGTGGGCTCTGATGAATCCAGACCCTGGCTCCCCCACGTTTCTGCCTACTCCAGGCAGCCACAGGCAGCTTCTGTACCAGAGCACCCAGTGGGCTCCCACAAACCCAGGACCCAAGGTCACTGCAGCACTTACCAGCTCCAACAACCCTAGGTAGATTCCATGGCACCAGGTTCCCTGGGGGCTACCAAAGGAACTCAGACCCATGGCTCACCACACCACCTGCCAATTCCAGCAGCTGTAGACAACTCTCATGGAACCAGGCTGCTGGCAGGCTCCCACAAAACCAGGCCCCCCGCTCACCCAGGTGCTTGATGACTCAGGCGGCCCCAGGCAGCTCCTGTGGCACCAGGTACCACCAGGCTTACATGAACCCAGGCTTCCATCTTGACCCAGTGCCTGCTAGCTCCTGCAGCCTCAGGTAGCTCCTGTGGCCCCAGGCTCCCAGGAAGCCAGACTTCTGGCCTACCCCAGCACAAATTGTCTCTCATGGCACAGGCTCCTGGCAGGCTCCCTGAGCCACGACTCTCAGGTCATCCCAGCACTGGCCAACTCTCATGGCCATGGATGACTCCTGTGGTCACAGGCTCTCAATCAGGACCTGCCAAACCAGGCTCAAGTGCAGCTACTCATGAACTCGGGGTCCCAGCTGTGCCCAGGGACAGACACAATACCGTGGACCCAAGCTTTCCACTCACCCCAGTACCAGGCTGCCCAAGGACTCCAGCAGCAAGCCTGCCCCTGGGCACCACCAGATGGCCTACCCAGGACCCCTAGATGGGCTACTGTGAAGGCTTTGGTTTGCTAAAGCCAGTCTGTAAAGACTGGAAGAGGGGCCTACTTCCTCAAATTTGCAGACACAAATGGAAGGCCACACGGATGATGAATAATCAAAGAAATAGAATAAAACCACCAAAGAAAAAGAACACCACCAAAGAAAAAGAATAAAACCCAAATGACTGACCAAGAAATGGAGATATAGAAAGTATGTGACAAAGACTTCAGAACAGCCTTCTTTGAGAAATTCACAAAACTCTAAGGAAACACAGATAGACTACTAAATGAAATAAGGAAACAGTGCATGAGCAAGTGAGAAGTTCCACAAAGAAACAGAAATCATTAAGGAAAAACAAACAGAAATCCTAGAGTTGAAGAACACAATGACTGAACTGAAGAATTCAAGAGAGGGCTTCGAAATCAGATTCAACCATGTACAAGAAATAATTAGTGAACTAGAAGATGTGTCATTTGAAATCACGCAGTCAAAGGAGCAAAAAGAAAAAAAGGAATGGATAGGAACAGGGAAAGGCAGTGTGAATTATGGGATACTATGGAAAGAAATAAATAAGCATTATTAAAGTACCAGAGGAGAAGACAGGGAGAAAGGAAAAGAAAGTTTACTTAAAAAAAATAGCAGCTGACACCTTCCCAAATCTGGGGAGAGATTTAGACATCCAAGGTCCTGAAGCTGATCTGTCACCCTAAAACTTCAAACTAAAACTTTCTTCTCCAAGACACATTATAACAAAACTATCTAAACTCAAAAAAGAGGATCAAACAACATGATCGACATCAACATGATGAAAATCAATGAATGTGATACACCACATTAATAGAATGAAAGATAAAAATCATAAAATAATCTCAATCGATGCAGAAAAAGTTTGACAAAATTCAACAGCCCTTCATGATAAAAACTCTCAATAAAGGGTTACAGAGGGAACATAGCTGAATATAATAAAAGGTTTACATGACAAAACCCACAGCTAACATCATATTGAACAGTGAAAGGTTGAAATCTTTCTTGCTAAGACAAAGAACAAGACAAGGGTGCCCAGTCTCAACACCACTCTTCAACATACTGTTGCAAGTCTCACTCAGAGATATTTGGCCAGAGAAAGAAATGTAATGCATCTAAATTGGAAATGAAGAAACAAAGTTGTCTCTGTTTGCAGAAGATATGATTTTTATATAGAGAAATACCTAAAGACTCCTCCCCAAACTGTTAGGACTAATCAACAAATTCACTCAAGCTGCAGGAGAAAAAATCAACATATAGAAATCTGTTGCCTTTCTGTTCACTAACAATGAACTATCTAAAAAAGACATAAAAAAATCCTATTTACAATAGCATCAAAAACAGTAAAATACTGTTTTTGAATAAATTTAACAAAGAAGGTGAAAGATCTAGACACTGACAACTATAAGACATTGATGAAAGAAATAAAAGACACAAAGAAATGAAAAGATATCTTATGTTCATGGATCAGAAGAATTAATATTGTTAATATGTCCATGCTACCCAATGCCATCTCAAGATTCAATGCAATTCGTATTAAAATTCCCATGGCATTTTTCACAGAAGTAGGACAAATAATCCTAATATTCATATGGATCCACAAAAGACTTCCAATAACCAAAGCAACCCTGAAAAAGAAAAAGCTGAAGGCATCACAATTCTTGATTTCAAACTTTATTACAAATCTATAGTAGTAAAAACGGTATGATACAGGTATAAAAAGTGACACCTAGACCAATAGTACAGAATCAAGGGCCCAGAAATAAAACCACACACATACACTTTGGTAACAGTTGACGAGTCAGCTAAGAAGACTCGATGTGGAACGGATAGTTTCTAAGATAAACGGTGTTGGGAAAACTGGATAACCACATGCAGACAAATGAAATTGGACCCCCATTTTACACCACTCTAAAAATGATACTAAAATTGAATTAAAAACTTAAATGTAAGACACCAAATATAAAACAACCAGAAGAAAATATAGAGAAAAAGGCCCCATGATACCGGTCTTGACAACGATTTTTTTGGATATAACATCAAAAGTGCAAGCAACAAATGCAAAACTTAGCAAGTGGGATGACATCAATCTAAAAAGCTTCTGCACAGCAAATGAAACAATTGGCAAACTAAAGGGGTTAATATCCACAATACATAGGAAACTCTTACAAGTCAACAGCAAAGAACCAACAAAACAATATGAAAATGGTCAAAGGACCTGAATAGATACTTTTCCAAAGAAGACATAAAAATGGTCAACAGGTACATGAGAAGACACTCGTGACTACTCATCATCAGGGAAATGAAATCAAAACTACAATGAGATATCACTTCACACCTGCTAGAATGGTTATTCTCAAAGAGAAAACAGACAACAAGTGTTGGCGAGGCTGTGTAGAAAAGAGAACCCTGTGCACTGTTGGTATGAGTATAAACTGCTACAGTCACTATGGAAAAAATATGGAATTTTCTCAAAAAAATAAAAATGGAAATACTATATACATGAGCAATTCAACTTCTGGTTGTATATTCAAAGGAATTGAAATCACTATTCTAAAGAGATATCTGCACCCCCATGTTCTTTTCAGCATCATTTACAAACTGAGGACATGGACACAATCTATGTGTCCATCAACAGATAAGGAAAATGTGACATACACGTATATGTGAAATATATAATGGAATATTATTCAGCCATGAAAGAGAATGAAATCCTGCATTTTGCAACAACATGGATGGACCTTGAGGCATTACGCTAAGCAACGTAAGTCAGACAGAGAAAGACAAATACTATATATTCTCACTCATATGTGAAATCTAAAAAGCCCAATGCAAAGGAATAGAGACTAGAATGGTGTTTGCCAGGGTCTTGGGGGTGGGGAAAATGGGGAGATGTGAGTCAAAGTGAACAAATCTCTAGCTGTAAAATGAATAAGTTCTGGGGATCTAATGTATGGCCTAGTGACCATAATTAACAATATTATATTATATACTTGAAAGTTGCTAAGAGAGTACATCTTAAAAGTGATCACTAGAAAACACAAGTTAATTATGTGAGGGAATGGAGGTGCTAACTCACCGTACTGTGGTAATCCTTTCACAAATCATCATCTTGAACACCTAAACTTTACATATGTTATATGTCACTAATATTTAAAGAAATCTAAAAAAAAATATCTCAACAAAGTAAAACCCAGGACCAGATGACTGCACTGGTGAATTCTACCAAACATATAAAGAAGTATTAAAAACAAGCCTTCTTACACTCTGTCAAATGTTGAAAAACAGGGAACACTTCCAAACTCATTTTATGATGTCAGCATTACCCTGATACCAACACTAGACAAGGACACTAAAAGAAAATAAAATTACAGACCGTTACCCTCGATGAACATAGATGCAAAAATCCTCAACAAAGTATTAGCAAACTGAATTGAACAGCGTATTAAAAGAATTATACACTACGACCAAGTGAAATTTATTCCTGGTATACAAGGGGAATTCAACATACAAAAATCGATCAGTGTAATATGCCACATCAATAAAATGAAGGGGAAAAAAACATGACCATCTCAATGGATGCAGAAAAACCATTTGACATAATTCAACACCCTTTCATGATAAAACACTCAACAAACTAAAATAGGAGGAAAGTGCCTCACCACAATAAAAGCCATATATGAAAAACACACAGCAAACAATACTCAATGATGGAAGGCTGAAAGCATTTCCTCTAAGATCAGGAACAAGGCAAGGATGCCCACTTTCACCCCTTCTATTCAACACAGTACTGAAAGTTCAAGCCAGAACCATGAGGCAATAAAAATAAATAAATAAAAGGCATCCAAATTGGAAAGAAGAAAGAAAAATGGTCTCTGAAGATGGTATCATCTCATATGTAGAAAATCCAAAAGACTCCACAAAAAAGCCGTTTGATGTAACAGATAAATTCAGGAACGTAGCGGGATACACAGTCAACACACAAAAATCAGCTGCAGTTCTATACACGAACCATGAGCTCTCTGGAAATGAAATTACAAAAACAATTCATGTATAATAGTATCAGAAACAATAACATGCTTAGGAATTAACTTAACCAAAGAGGTGAAAGGCTTGCACCATAAAAACGACAAAACATTTCAGAAAGAAATTAAAGAACACATTCATAAATGGACACACATCCCATGTTCACAGATTGGAAGGCTTACTATTGTTAAAGTGTCAGTATTACCCAAAGCAGTCTACAGATTCAATGTAATCTCTATCCAAATCCTAATGATGTTTTTTGCAGAAATAGAAAATCCAGTCCTAAAATTCACATGAAATCTCGGACTCAGAATAGCTAAAACAATCCTGAAAAAGAAGAACAGAACTGGAGGACCCACATTTCCTGATTTCAAAACTTACTACAAAGCTACAGTAATTAACAGTATGCTATTGGCATAAAGGCAGACATAGAGACCAATGACATAGAATAGCGAGCCCAGAAAGAAACCCTCACATATATCGTCAAGTGATTTTTGACAAGGGTGCCAAGACCATGCAATGGAGAAAGGTTTATTTTCAACAAATGGTGCTGGGAAAACTGGATATCCACATGCAAAAGATGGAGGCTGGACCCTCATCCAACACCATTTATAAAAATTAACTCAAAATGGATCAAGGACATAAATGTAAGACCTAAAACAAAAAAACTCTTAGAAGAACACATAGGATAAAATCTTCACGACACCGGACTTGGCAATGATTTCTTGGATATGACACCAAAGGCATAGGTAATGAAAGAAAAACAATGGACAAATTGGACTCCATGAAAATTTTATAAGTTGGTACATCAAGAGGCACTGTCCACAGAGTAAAAAGGCAACCCAAGAGTGGGAGAAAATATTTGCAAATCATATTTCTGACAAGAGACTGATATCCAGAATATACAGAGAAGCCCTAAAACTAAACAACTAAAAAACAAGCCAATTCAAAAATGGGCAATGGACTTGAAGACTCCTTTGCCAAAGAAGACTTAGAAATGGCATATAAGCACATGAAAAGATGATCAACACCCACTAATAAGTAGGGAAATGCAAATCAAAACCACAATGAGACACCACCCCCACACCCACTAAGATTAGTGCTTTCGAAAAAACAGAAAACAAAAAGTGTTGGCCAGGATGCAGCGAAATGGGAACCCTTGTACACTGTTGATAGGAATGTAAAATGGTGCAGCCGCTATGGAAAACAGTATGGATGTTCCTCAAAAAGTTGAACACAGAATTATCACGTGATCCAGCAATTCCACTTCTGGATATATACCCAAAAGATCTGAAAGCAGAGCCTTGAAGAGATATTTGTACATCCATGTTCATAGCAGTATTATTCACAACAGCTAAAACATGGAAGCAAACCAAGCGTCCACTAATGCATGAATAGATACACAAAATGTAGTATATCCACATAATGGAATATTACTCAGCCTTAAAAAGGAAGCGAATTCTGCAATATGTTACACATGGATTAACCTTGAGAACATTATGCTAACTGAAATAAGCCAGTCACAAAAAAAACAAATACTGTATCATTCCACTAACACGAGGAACTGAGAGTAGTCAAAATCATAGAGATGGAAAGTGGAATGGTGGCTGCCAAGGGCTGGGGGAAGCGGGGAGGAAGAGTCATTGTTTAATAGGTATAGAGTTTCAGATTTACAAGAGTTATGGGGATGAATGGTGGTGATGACTGTACAACAGTGTAAATGTATTTAACGCCACTGAAGTGTACACTTAAAAATGGTTAAGATGGCACAGTTTTTGTTATATATATTTTAACTCAATATACAAAAAGGAAAAAAAAAAGAAATGAGCTATCAAGCCACAGAAAGACACAGTGGATCATTAAACACATATTGCTAAGTGAAAGAAGGCAACCGGAAAAGGCTATATTACTCTGTTCCATATAGTTTTCACATATTCCAATTATACGACATTCTAGAAAAGGCAAAACTATAGAAACAGTATAAAGATCAGTGTTGCCAGGAGTTGGGAGGCAAGGGACGAAGAGGCAGAGCACAGGGACTTTTAGGGCAATCCAACTCTTCTGTAGGATACTGTCGTGGTGGACACATGAAATTATGCATTTGTCAAAATCCAAGTACATGACAGCGAGACAGTGAACCTTAATGTAAACTACGTACTTGGTTACGAACACTGTAGCAGCATCAGCTCCTCACCTGTGAGGAATGAACCGCACTAACACAGGTGGTCATGCAAGATGTTAACAGTAGGGGAAACTGCGGGGCAGGAGGGAGAAATGCTCTGCACTATCTGCTGAATTTCTCTGTCCATCTACAACTTTCCTAAAAAAACAATCTATTAATTAAAAAATAATCAATGGAAGGTAGGAAGTGGGTAGAAATATGCACGAACAAGAATATCAGAACATTGATAAATGTTGAAGCTGGGTAATGGGGACATGGGGGGCTATCACACTTTTCTCTTTAATTTGTATATGTTCAAGGTTTTCCACAATAAAACATTTTTAAAGCTCCAGATTAAATCTAGATTATATGTACAAGGAATCAAAGAATGTGAAGAAAACAGATATTTTTGAAGCAAGTACTCAAGGGGCACACTGAGGGAAGGTGCAATCACACTGGATAGAGAGTGAACAGCCTAGTTCCACCAGGAAGGTTTGGAGCTCAGTGAGCAAGGCAGGCAACAGCACAGTCAGGGAAGTGACAGATAACGAACACAGAAAAATGTTCCCCCTCACTGGTCGCAGCAATGGCAACGATGGGCCCTGACAGAACTACAACGTCAAGACACCCACAGTTAGAGTGGGCTCAGAGACAGAGCACCACGTCCTGTGAGAATGCCAATCAGCACCGGCTTTCTGGAGGGCAAACCTCCCGAACCCTGGAACCTGCAGGCCACTGGCCCGGCTGCTCTGTTGTATGGACTCTGTCCAAAAACAAGGTGATTGGGTAAAGATGATGGACTGAATAAACACATGTAGAGCCCCTTTGACATAAAATCCCTAAAAAATGACCCAAAGATTCCTTCATTGATGAACAAATTCATAATAGCCCTGGGAACCATCAAGGGAGCCAACATTTTGAGTAAGACATCAAAGAGAGACAGCACCTGGTGACCAGGGATCCCAGTGGGGAGCTCCTGGTGGGCCATGGTGACCAAGCCATGGCGCCCTCTCTCCCTCCCCCTCCTCCCCCTGCCGCTCACCTAACACCTCCTGCATCGCCCCTCCACTCCCAGCCACTGCCCACCTCACGCTCCAGGAATACAGGAGCAGAGGTGCAGGGCACCATTTCCACCAGCACAGCTGTCCTCTTGCTCTCTGCGCCTCCCCAGGCGGCGGAGCCCAGCCCTGCACCTCCTCAGGGCCCAGCACGCTCCTCCCTGGCCCTCAGGCTCCTCCTCTCCATCCGGTCCTCCCTGCAGCACCTGCTAGCTCATCTCCACCTTACAAACAAACTCTCCCTTGGACCCACGCTCCCTTTGGGCTACTGTCCACTTTCCCAACTCCCTTTCATGGCTAAATCTCTTAAGTAAAGTGCCTCATCCCTACTGCCCTCCTATGGCCCCCTTCCCCAACTCTAGACCCAGCTTCATTCCCACCCTCTCAAGGAGACTGAGGTCACCAGTGATCCCATGTGGCCGAGTCCAGCTACCTTTTCTCCATTCTGATCAGAGCTGTATCCGACCCAGCTGAGCACCCCTCCTTTCTGCAATACCCTTTCCCCTCATGGTTCCTGCAACTTCATGCTCCACCGTTTCAGCCCCTTTCCTGGACCCTCTTCAGCTGCACCTCTGCAAACACTGCCTGCTCCTAGGCTGGGCCCTGGTCCCTTCTACAGCTACAGTGTCTCCAGAAAACCTCATTCAACCCCATGGTTTTAAACATCTCTGACCTCATCCTGACTCTGCAGACACACTGATGCAACTTTAAGAGGTTAGGTGCTAGCTTCCCCAGCATCAGCACCTAAGCAGTATCTCAGACTCGATTCCTCTCAAAATTTCACTGTCGTATGAGTTCCAAAATAGCATCAAATATTTCCAAAAAGGAGGAAAAATTTGGATACAATAAACAGTTGTGAACAAAGTAACCGATAAAACGTATACTTACATCCAATCATGGTTGCTTGATGGAGAAAATAAGAACACAGAGCTAAGATCAGATATTCTCAAACTGGGGACCAGAAGGTGATGAACTGGGAGTGTAGAACACAGGAACTGATCAACTCGAAGCATTTACTGAAAGAGAGGCAGAAAGGGTTGTTCCTAAAAGCTGAAAGACACCCACTAAAAAAATAGAAAAATCATGAGAAAACCTAACAAATTAAAAATTAAATTAAATGGTAAACTCACATTCCAATTTATCAATAATCACAATTGTAAATGGATCAAATCGCTCTAGAAAAACATGAAGGCTCTCAAGTTGAGTTAAAATATTGTTATAAAATAAAAGGATATAATATGGTTGAAAATAAGGAGATAAAGAAATAAGAATTTAAATGGGACAAAAAGGGGTTTTCTGTGTTGATAACTGGCAGGAACACTTATGTACCTAACAATATGGTCTTGAAACATAAAGCAAAACTGGACAAACAAGAAGACACAGGCACCTCCAGAATCACAGGGCAACTGACCTTACCTCTCTTAGAAATCCACAGGTCAAGTGACACAGTACGTTAGGAAACAGATCTGCTTATAAACACAAAAAAGCTAGATCTAGCCTCATCCTGACGGACGACAACATAAGCAACTAGAGGAGAGGATACATTCTCCTCAAACCACAATGAAACAGTCACCACAATGGACTGTGTGCTAAGCCACAACGAAATCTCTAAAGAGTCCACAAAGCAGAAATCTATAAGTGATCATATTACCAGACCTTACAGCAATTACAGTAAAAAATAATCACAAAATATTGGCTCCCCTCCCCCAACCTATTCACTTGAAAATCTAAGCACACCCTTCTAAATCTCTCAGGTTACAGGGGGGATCCAGACAGACAGGACAAACTCTTTAGAAATGAACAGCAATGAGAGCAGCAAGAGGCAAATCCGTGGCATGGGGACAAAGGGACAGAAGGGACACAGCCTCCACTGCAGGTATCAGGGACTATCAACCGTACACGAAGAAGCTGAGCACTTCCCTCAGGAGCCAGAACACCACCACAATAAAACCAAAGGCAGCAGAATGAAGCGAGGATTCATGAGGCAGGAACAACAACGTAGACATGAGCAATGGAGTCAAGGGCTGGCTGTCTGGAAAGACCTGTAACAGTGAGAAACATTCACAGTCCGACCAAGAGAAACAGACAAATATACCAAACTGTACCATCAGGTAAGACAAACGTTAAGAGGTTAGGTGCTAGCTCCCCAGAAACAGCTTTAACATGATAGGAGAACATAGCAGATAACTCTGACCAGGACATCAGCAGTCCTCAACTGGAGCTGTCCTTCCCTCAGGATACATCTGGAAACACGCAGGATGGGTTTTGTTTCTTGCTTTGTGTTGTCCTAATGGTTGTTGCCCCGGGGGTCCTGGAGATACTGAACAGCCTGACACATACACCCGTTTCCCACCTGAAGTGTTACTGACATCTGGGAAGACAAGCCCTGATCCAGATTAAATGAACAATGTGCTGGGAAATGTTCTCCATGGATGTGTAACAGAGAAAAGATGGTATCCTCAATATGTAAGGAATATTGAGAAACCAACGTTTACAAGGACTAAACTGTAAAAGAGCAGGAAAATCAAAAACATAACCAATAACCACACCAAAAATACATCCAACCTATTCGTACAGGTGGAGAAATATGCATGTAAAGCACAGGGAACAGTCGATGAGATAACACACCAAATTTTACTACTGACAAGAAATAAAAGTTGGAAAGTAGGTGAGAAATAGGAGTTTTTACCACTTCTTAGCTTATATATTTCTGTGTTGTTTTAATTTTTACAAAAGACAATGTATTCTACTCAAAAAGATGTTTAAAATTTTAAAGAAATTATTAAAATGTTCAAAATGACTTCAGTTCAAGTATATTCATTAAAATATGAATGGAAAGAACCTCATGACTTTAAGAGTCTCTTATTACTTTTCTAATACTTTACTATGTCGATTTTATTTCACATTTAGATCCTAACTCATTGGAATTTACATTTGTGTGAGGGATGCAACAGAAGCTGATTTTCTCCTGTTGAAGTGGAAAACCAACCATCCAGGCACCATTCATTGGGTAGGTCTGGCTTTCCCAGCTGACCTGCAATGCCTCCTTTCCCGCCTGCTAAACCCTGACAGCTACCGCTGCCTCTCGAGCGCCCCAGAGCGAGCAGGGTGAGCTCTGCAACCTGGGCTCCCTGTCTGCGAGGGGCGGCTACCAGCAGAGCCTTCTCCCAAGTCAGCAGCAAACATGCTGTGCACAGAAGTGCTCAGGGGCAGTCTGCTGCGAAGCAGGAAACCCCTCACGATGAGCAGGCAGTGGGAGAGCCGCAAGCCCCAGGACTGACCTCCGCTGGGGGCGGCAGGCTGCTCAGGTAGGGAGCCCCCTCCCTTCAGCTCGTCCAGCTCCTCCTGCAGCGTGTGCACCTGGCTGTCAGCAGCTGCCCCTCTTCAGCTCGCCGTTCTTCTCCACCTGCTCCTGCAGGAGGCACACGTGCTCCTGTTCCCCCGGGAGCAGAAGCAGTAGGAGTGCAGCGAGTCAAGGAGTTCCTGGGCCCCCAGCACTGACAGGATGACTCCACTGAGGGACGTGGGGCCGGTGTCACGGTGCTCGGCCTGCACAGCTTCTGCTGCTGTCTTCGGGGTGACGTCTGTTGGAGGGTGGAGGGGCTCTGGGAGGGTTTCTGAGGCATCATTGTGAATGATGAACTTTGGGGCTCTGGGCCAACCCCTCGTCAACCCCCAGGCTGGTCCTGCTGCAGCTGGGCTCCACGTCTCTCTTCAGCCTCTTTCGGTCAACAGCCTCTCAAGAGACAGATGGCCTCTCTCGAGCGTGCACTGAGGAGAAACTGTAAGAAGGAAGCCAACCAATAAATCTGCATGCCCTAGATCTTGGGGGGTAAAGTTACCCACGGAAATGCCACTCTTACCCAGCAGTCCCTGGCTGGGAAGAGGGGGTCTCATCGCCAGCATCTACAGCAGTCGTGTTTGCATCTCCCTGGCTGCCTGATGCTGTGGAGGCCACACTGTCTCCTGGAGTTCCTTCCAGAGACTCTGCATCCACTCCTGACTGGCGGCTTCCTGGGCAGCCCTGGGCGTGGGTTACCCCTGCAGAGCGGCTGGCTTCAACTTGCGGGACCCCGGCTGGGCCCGCAGGTTTTCCCTCAAGGACAACAATGAACCTGCAGCTCCTTTCCCATCTGCTTCACTCGCACGTTCCTCAGGCCCCCGGCGGCCTTCCTGGTGTCCTTTCTCCTGGGGCGGCCAGGGCCTTCAGCCCCCCCTTCTCACTCAGGTGGAAGATGGAGGGCATGGCCGTGGGCTTGAGCACATAGTACTGATCCTTCAGCCTTTCCGAGAGCTTTTTGTGGTGAAATGTTCACTATAGACGAAAGAATGCTTAGTGGGGTCCAGTCATCCCTGTGAGCAGCTTTTAACCACTGGACCACACATTTTGAGCCCTTTATATGAAGCCTGCAAGGATAAATGAAAAAGTAATTAGAAAGAAAGAATTAAATGTCTACCCCTAAAATAATCAACTATAAAAGCAAAACAAGTGTTTTTGTGAACACCCACATCTGTAGTGAGTTCGCCCATTTAAACCTTTAGTAATGATTTAAGAAACACTTTCTGCTTGCAACTTATTACTGGAATAGAAAGATGAAAGACCCACTGTCTACCTTAAGGAGCTCACCGTCTGTAGGGCGGAAAAAGAAGGAAGGTGAGGACCTCCTCTCAGGCTGTGGTAAGTGCCCTGTAGGGACACAGACGCTCGGGCAGATAGCACAGGATGGCATCAACACAACAGGAAAGGCTTCAGGAAGCCTCGGAAATAGTTCCCAGAAGCTCATGGCTGCCCAACCCTCCTGCTGTCCCTGGGATGCAGGACTTTGGGTGCTAAAACGGAGAGGGTTGGTCCCCTATTTCAAAGCCAGGCCAGGTGCCAGCCAGCAGAGCCTCCCAGGCACTCACCAGGGCACCTGGCCCCAGCTCAGCTTAAGCAGCTGAGGATGCCGGACCACCACCAAGAGGTCAGCCCCAAGAGCTGTGGTTCTGTGTTCCTCCTGTCCTTCCACTACCAGGAGAAAAGCTGCTCCCTGTACAAAGCAACCAGCCCTTGCAAGGCACTGACCAAGACACTTCATCATCTTTTCTCCTCATCAAGGTAAAATCTCAGTTTAGACCAAGGTGTGCAAGTGGGGGGTTGGGGGGGGTCTCTCCTGAGGGCTTTCTGCTCCACCTGAGGTCATTTAGCCCCCCTGAGGCCGCTGTGGACCAGACCAGGTGGATACTAGCTCCTCAGGGAGTTCTAAGCAACAGGACCTTCTAACCTTTCTCAATGCTTTGTGACTAGTTTCCCAAAGACCCCCACCTCCTTTGCTCCCAGACCACGTTAGACCATGACACATGCCAAGAGCAACCTTCTCTGTGGTGGCTTGCATCCTTCTCAAAAACAGTAAGAAAACTTTTGGGACACAGGCTCTGAAAGAAACCATCAAGAAAGCATGGTGGCTGACCTCTGAAACAAGCTGATGTTACTAGTTCTTTGGATAGATTGTAACAACTTCCAACTTACAACAACCCACTGTAGATTTTCAATGAGGCTACAGACAACAAATGGCATTCAGGTCTTTCAAACTTCAGTAACAACCTGCAACATGAAACAAAAGGATCTGCCAGAAGGTTTTCAAAGTAGAATGTCTTCAGTGCACTGTTCTGGGACCTCCAGTGCGGAGTCCGCAGGAAAAGACTGGCTGAATTCCAGAAGCCCTCATGAAGGGAGCCAGGCCAGGGGGAAGGCAAACTCCTCACCACGCTGTGGGAGGCCAAGGAAGAAGTGAAGAGAAGAGCCCCTTCCCCAAGGCAAGCCTCCCTGTGAGGAATGGGCCGCGCCCTCCTCTACCCTGGATGCTGTCAGATGTAGAGTCCCAGTCCATAGGGTCAGCCTCCCCGTGAGGTGTGGGCTGTGCCCTGCTCCACCCAGGATGCTGTCAGATGACTCGCCAGGACTCACCTCCAGCGCAGAGCCACCTTTCCCTGCACTGCCAGGACCCTTAAAGCAACCCAGCGTCTGGGAGACGCCTACACCCTGGCGGTACAAGCTGCATTTGCACAGCCACATTCATGATTGCAGAGATCAAGGCAGGCTCCCTGCGACCAAAAGAGCAGAAAAATCATAGCAAATGCAAGACGACAGTGACCTAAGGAAAAGCTTTTCCAGAATACCATTTCTCGACATTGTTGGCCCCAGCCCAAATCAGTGGAGAGCAGGGTGGCCGCGGGGTGGGGGTGAGAGGGTGGTGGAGGCCATAAGGTGGGCGCCGGAAGCCGTGGGGTGGCCGCGGTGGCCCGAGGCGCCCGGAACAGAGACGGTGGCAGAGACCAACACCACACAGCGCCCGGCGCTAACTCACCCGTTGGACTGGCCCCGAGGCCCCAGGCACAGAGTGCCGCCTGGCTCGGGCTGTAACGTGCAGGGGGCTGACCAGGCCGCGGGGGCCAGTTACCTGTGGCAGGCGACAGCGGTTTCTCCTCGTTGCCCGGCGGTGGGAGCAGTTCGCGGCCGCGCAGCGATTACCATCCCGGGCCTCAGGCTGTCGTGCCGCCAGGCTCCGGCCCTCTCCTCGCCGCCCCACAGCGAGACCGCCACAAGCGTAGCGCTCAAGGCGACACTCTGCAGCACGTGGGATCTGGTCCCCGCGCCCCGCAGGACGGCAAGATGGCGGCGCGCGCCTCTCCGTCCTCCGTAAAGCAAAATGGCCGCGCCTGCGGGCCTACGCAAAATGCCGGCTGACGCGCCGACCGCGGGGTCGCGCTGCCCAAACGCGTCTGTTCCACTGCCCCGCTGGGTCGCTGCTGCGGTGTTCGCAGCAAAGGACGCGCGGGGAGCGAGAGTGCGGCGCGCCCTCCGCCAGGGGATCCGCCAGGGGATCCGCCAGATGCCAAGATGGCGACCGACGCACTTCCGCCCCAACTTCCGGTCCCGCCCGGGTTGCTGCGCCTGATTGGTCCCAGGGGCTGCCCATCGCGGTGGGCTCATTCTGCAGTACAGCGGGAAGAGGGACGCGTGTGAGGGCGTGCCCGCGCCGGGCAGCCTGGGAGGCGGGGCTCACGTGGGCCCTCGACCACTGGGACTGGCCGGCCCGGTTTGGGGCCGGGCCGGGGGGCGGAGCGGGTCCTCGTACGGAGTGGGCGGGGGCGGCTGCCGTAGTGAGACCCGCGCGTCTGACAGCCCGGTCCCTGCGGGTCTGGACGCTCTTTCCCTCCGCCCTCGGCGCCGGAGCGCTGGCCGGACAGGCCCACTGCCGCTGGGGCGGGAGGGGCAGCGGGGCGTCTGGGAGGGGAGGCAGAGGCGCTCCTGGGCGGGGCTGGGGCGCTGGTTCTTGGGAGGCTTTTTCCTTCCCGCCAGGACTTAAGCAGTGGAAGCTCTCTAACTCCTTTGAAGTTATGTTGTAGGCTGGAGGGGAGGAACCTACTCCAATGCTGACAACACACGCATGTTTTTGTTGACAGGTAGGTCATTCCAACTTCTTTTTCTGTGATGAGAAAGAGCAACAATCCATCTCGTAGGGCCTTAACTTCTTGGCATCCTAATACAATGTGTTAGGGGGGCAGGGGTGGGGTATTGGTGCTTTGGTCAATGCTAGTGTTGGGCAAGAGAGGGAATCCTCCTCTGCCCTTTCCCTTAAGGTTCTTATGGCTGTCCAAATAATTAAAAGACAGGTTAGCAGGAGAAAATAATACCAAGTTTAATAACATGTATACATGGGAGAAACTTGGAAATGAGCAGCTCGTCATTCTGTCTAAGCTGCTTGCTTAAGTATTGTAGCTAAAGATGTGGAAAGTGTTGGGGGAGTAGTAGTTTGGGATTTCAGAGGGGAAGAAGACAATTCACATGGAGATAGAAATGCAAATGTTCGACAACTCTTTTCAGGGCAAGCTAGAGAGACTGTGGCCAAGGAGAGACAGAAATTTTGATAAAATGGGCTTGTTGGTGCCTTTCCTAGTGTAACATTTATTTTCCATTATATTACAGCCATCATATGATATTGACGCCTTCCTGAAATAAGTCTTCTATGTTAACTTCTTTAGGCAGTTTGGGAGGGGAAACTCAAATGTTCTTCCTGAGTCTTCTGAGTCTTTATTGTCTTCAGCTCGAAATAATCTGTATACCAGAGTGGTGCATCTTGGGGTGGCCTGCCCTGAGCAGCATCACTAGCATGCTTCTGTTCCAGAGGAGAGAGTTCGTTAATTTTTGCCAGCAGGATATTTTGGATATTCGCAAGTTGCCTTGAAAACACTTGTACATGGGCTCTCTTTTTCTTCCCACAGCAATTTTAGTTCTCTCATTCCTTGTAAGGAGTGACTTGCTTTTAAGTATTCCTGCATCTGTTAAGAAAGACTTTCATTTGGTTTAATTCCACCTGTCATAGTGGATGGCATTGTTTTTGCTTCCTTTTTCTTTTCCTGGCAGCTGCAACATAAGTTTACTGAAATTTCAGTTTGGGAACTGTACGGTAGACATGTAGGCAATATTTCAATGGTTTGTGGCATCTGGTCACTTAAGTGTGTTAGGTGGCTGGAGGAAACAGTAGCCTTGACTTCCAAATGAGCACATTCAGCAGATGTATCTGGTGAAGTTTGTTTAAAAAAGAAAAAGAATCAGACAGCGTTGTACTGTTTGCTGGGGGTTCTGTGCTGGGGGCACAGTGGGGGAAGAAATAGAATTATTTACTTCTCCATTTGTTCTCAGGTTATTACTGCTTGCATACCTACAACCATTCCCAGGAGACACTTGGGTAAGGTAGAAAACACAGTTTAATGTCAGTCATATTACCTTAGATGTGAAAATCATCATATTAAAGTTAGGAGAAGGCACGTGATGAGTGGTAATGGGACACTGAAGGCTGCTTCAAAGTAGAAAAGGTGTTTGTGTTTGAAGGCCTCTGTTGAAGCTGATAAAAACGTGTATGGTATTTGTAGGATGTGGTGGGGAGTTTTCTTTCTAACATGGTGCTGTGCATCCTTTTAGGGCTGATTAATGGTCCAGCCTCCTCTGGTCCCCTGGAGTTCTTACAGATTCGGCCTCCCTTGCGCAAGGGTTAGGCAGTTCCTGGTTGTTTTTACAGTCATCCATTCATTAAGCTACATTTCTTATTGAGTGCAAGGTTTGTGTCACACGTTGTTCTAGACTCTGGGGCCAGAGAAGTGAACAAAACACAAAAACCGTGCCCTGGGTGACGTTCTAGATGTGACACCAATGGTATGGCTCATGTGGGAGAGTGATGTGTGCCAGGCTGGAGGGGGGTGGAGTTGTAGCCAGGAGGACCAGGAAAGGTCTCACCACAGAGGTAGGTTTTGAACAAGGCCCAAAAGCAGTGTGGGAGGAAGGGCAAGTGGCCGGCTCTGGGAACAGCAAGGAGGCTAGTGTGGCCAGGGCACAGCTGGTGACGGCAGCAGGAGCTGAAGGCAGAGTGGTGACTTGGGCCCAATCGTGGGGCCTTGTTGGTCATAGTGAGGACTTGGGCGTTTATTTATTCTGAATGAGATGGTGACCCTTTGCAAGGTTTTGAGAGAAGGAGTAACATGGCTGGACATATGTTTAGCAGACTCGATCTGGCTGCTCTGTTGAGAGTGTACCACAGCGGAGCCAGGGCAGAGGCAAGGAGAGCAGTTAGGAGGCTATTGCAATAAGCCAGGCAAGAGGCCTTGGAGGCTTAGGTCAGGGTAGGGAGAGGAGGTTGAATTCTGGGTGTGTTTGGAGGTTGAGACAGTAGGACTGTGTACAGATGGGAAGTGGTGAGGGGTGGGGCTGGGGAGGGAGGAGTTGAAGTCGGTGCTGAGTTTATGTCCTGAGCCAAGAAATAAGAGACTCAGCTGGGGAGACGGGGGAGGTCCTGCTTGGTGGGGAGCTGTTGGGAGTTTACTTTTGGCTGAGTTGACTGTGAGATTTATATTTTGTCTGTGGCTCTTTTCCACGAGAGGAGAGCAGAGAATGGCTGCCTGGAATCCGTCATCTGAAATCCTTGTGCCCCTCCCAGGCTCTCTTCTGGCACAGACATCCTCCGGGAAGGCCTTGGAGTGGAGGTTCCTCTGTGCAAACTTTCTTGGGTGTTCTGGCCTGTTTGCACTGCCCCTCCCTGGGTTTGTCACCTTGAAAAGTTTTACTCACTTAGTTGAGCCTCAGGTTTTCAAAAGTTAAAGTTTATGTAATCAGTGGGCTTTAAAAGCAGTATAAAATATTTCCAGAGAGGCAAAAAATAGGTAAATTTCAGAAAAAATAAAAGATTCTGGTATTACATTGAATGTGTTAAAAATTCTTCTTTCCTTTTCTGTCTCCCCTGAGCGTGGGTAGTCATATTCTGAGGTCTGTTCTTTTCTTTGGGATGGGGTGTTTTCAAATGAAATTCCAGGGCTTACACTTGAACAGTAAAAGTGATAAGTATGATTAATTGTTCATAAAACAGTGTCTTGCCATGGAAATAACAATTAACATTATTTTCTGAAAGTAATAAATACATGTGGCTTTTCTTGTTAAACTAAAAAAATGCTTTACAACTTCTTCCCTCCTTTCCACGTAAACTGTAGGTTCGTGTGAATTTGCTGGATTCTTCAAACACTGGGTTTGCCATTTACAAGATCTCTGTGGTCCAAAGCAGTGTGACTGGGAGCAGAGGCCTGGGATCAGGGTCTCTAAGCTAAGCCCCCCTTGGGTCTGTACAGGGAAGTACTTGAGGGCCCACACATTCTTCCTGGGTGTCCTCTCTGGTCATACCCACTGCAGAAGGAGCCTTTCTGCTGAGAGAAGCTGCAGAGCCCTGGAAAGCTGGGAAGGCACCTGCCCAGGGGGTGGGGGTTGCTGCCCTTCCTGAGGTTGTCCCTGTGCTCCCCTTGGGCCTATGTCTGCACACAGGGTAGAGTTTTGCACCCACAGTGTAGGTGCCCACAGAGTGTAATTTGTGCACATTGAGAAAGTCTATGAATGAATGTCAGGAGTTCTGTGTCTGGATTAGGGTTTATGAATTTAGGGTCTGTTTGAGTCACAACCTTGACTGCATCCTGTCGAGAGTCTCCTCACTTGTGAGAGTGGAAGCTGAGAGAGGGAGCCCTTCTCTTCCTCCCCAGGCAGAGGAGGGTGTGTGAGCTCTCAGAGTCCATTCCTGTGGCTGCTCAGGTGTCCCCACCCTTCTGCGCCAGAGACTGACCCACTCCAGGGCTTCTGTCTCCACCAGGAGAGTTTAGAATGTGTTTCACTTCCTGAATGTGGCTTTCCTTCTGTCCTGTGGGAAGAAGGCTGCTTATCTGTGCTGATCCCAATATTTGTGTTTCTTTCCTTTGGATTCCTGTATCGATTGAACAGTGCAGCCCTGTGCTTCTGGTTTCCCTTAGCTCTCTGTAATTTTATGTCCAGTATGAAAAATAACACTTTGAGTTTCTTGGACTTAAAAATGTGACTTGATGGAGAGATATAATGTCAGTAAAATTGTGGAACTAAATATAATTTTTGTTATTTTTAGGCAAGAGTATCTCAAGATGTGAAATGAATGTGTTGAAGTTTTCAGGTGCATTTTTCGTTTTTACATCAGTGTTTGCATGTGCGTGTCCCTAGAGAACACTGAGATTTAAAAAGCTAAAGCAATGGTATTTTTATTTTAATTGATGTGAAGAAAACTAATCAAACTAATCCTACTATGTTTAAGGAGCTAAACCCAAACCCCTATTGCATTATAATATGCCACTGACTCCTGAAAATCCTGCCTGTGTGAGACACAGTGGAGGACAAACTAGGATGCAGCTTGTCCTTTTAGTTAGTAAGAGATATGATAATTTCATTTTGTATGGTTACTCTTTTGTAACCGTTAGTGTGCCAAAGAAATGAAATCTTAGAATGGTTTCCTATGTACAGAAGTTGAAATTAAAGAAAAACTATTAAATGGGAAAACATGGTATGTGTAAGTTTCTGTTTGTATTAGATAAATCTGTAAGATAGAAAAGTCTAACCTCAGAAGAGTCACTGCCAACATTTCTGGGTCCCCTCCAGCGCTGTTACTCCAGCCACCCCCAGTACACAGTTCTGATCATTCTTGAGCTTCCTGTTGGTGTTTCTTTATATAAAAACAAGCCATTGTGAATGCATATTATTGTACGCATGTTTGTACTTGTAATGAGCAGTCAGACTCCACACTTTTTGATGTGTGCTGACAGTTTACCCCTCTCCTCTCCCTCTTTCCCTCGTGTCCACACCTGGACAAGCTGAGGAGAAAGTCCAGAGGCTCCCTTCTCTGGAATTGGCTTCGGATCCAACCATACAATCCCTGTCTGTGTGCAGAACTCTTGCCCTGGTCTCACCCCTGGCAAAGATTTCTCGCTGTGACCAAACTTTAGTCAGGCTCCTGAACCTTCTTGTAGGCCTGTCTGTGCACTTCCTTGTAAAATCCAGTTTTAGCAAGAACCTTGCTAAGTCAGTTTAACCAGAACCCACACCCGTATGTCTAATCACACTTGAGTTCTGTTCAGGATCCTCCTCCTCCTCCACTATCCCTCAGGTGGTGTCTGATAACTCTGGCCTGCCTTTCGTAAGAATTCTGTTAGGTCAGGTTAGCCAGAAACCCCAACACTTATTTTTTCTCTTAGTAATTTTCCATCCCCTGACCCCCACGATGCTGCCTGGCTGTGAATTCCCACTTGCCCATGCTGCATTCAGAATCGACGGCAATCTCATTTCTCCCCCGCTGCGAATCCCATCAGGGTGGTCTCTGCATATCACAGTGGTTCTGAATAAAATATGCCTTACCATCTTTGAAAGTGTCATTGAATATTTTTTCTTTAAAACCCCCAACCACAATAAAAACCCAGGCCAGGCTCCTTTCCTTGCTCCCTCAAGCCATTTCAGAGCTTCTTGAGATTCTGGCCCTGCTCTCCTTGGAGACCTCTATTATGTGAGTCATAAGACTTTTCCTAACTTCTGTGTGTGTGTGTGGAGGGGGGCACGCACCAGCATCAGTCTCTATACGGGAACCACAGCACTTGCCAGTGAGCAGTCATATTTTGAAAGGAATCTCTGAGTGGTAGGTCTCAACAGTGGGCTCAAAATATTCAGTGAACCACGTTGTAAACCGATGTGCTGTCATCCAGGCTTTGTTGTTTCATTTGAGCGTTGACTTGAACTTAAAGTCCTCGGATGCATTACCCCTAACAAAAGAGTGAGCCTGTACAAAGGCCCGGGGGGTAGATCGGAGGGAGAGGGGAGAGAACAGGATCAGTTAGAGGAACCAGAGGTCAGAGTGTGAGACAGGAGTTGGAGAAGGGGCCAGAACAGTCAGTAACAGCACTGCAGCCAGGTCAAGGCCCTGTGCACCATGTCTGGGAGTCAGGATCTTCTAATTGCAGTCAGTGGGGGAGCCCCACTTCTGCTTGGATCTCTGGGGGACAAGAAGGCAGTGTCTTACCACGTCTGTCTGTCCACAGCTCCCAGACCCTGGCCATGGAGTGTGAAGCACTGATGCAGGAGTACCTGCACCTGCTGCAGATCGTGGAGATGGAGAAGACAGTGGCCAAGCAGCTACGGCAGCAGATCGAGGATGGGGAGATCAATATTGAGCGGCTGAAGGCAGAGGTGACTGCTGGCTAGGGGTGCAGAGGAGGCTGGCCAGCGGGCCCAGGGCACAGGCCCAACACCTCACACTCCGGGCTCCTGCAGGACCAAGGGGCACACGACAGGCAGGGGGACCAGCTTCCAGCCACACCTAGGCCAGACTCTAACCTTAAATTTAGTGATGCTGGCAGAGTGGGAAGGGCCTTAGTCAGATCTGAGTTCAGATCCTACCTCTGCCACTTGACGGTTGCAACCTGGAGTACATCCCCCCATCCTCTGTGCCTCCATTCCTTCATCTATAAAACAGCCTTTTTATACTTGCCTGACACGTGTGTGAGGCTTGAGTGAGGTTATTCATGGGCAAGCTTTTAGTTACTCTGCTGATGACCACACTGAGTAAGCATCCCCACATTATCAGCTGAAGAGTCTGGGGACACAGAGTTCCTGGTAGGTCATCATAGTTTGAGCTACTGGCTCAGTTCCAGGCAGTTGTTCCCTCTGCCTGTCATAAGAGCTCCTACAGAGGCTCACCAGGCATCGGTCTGGAGGCCATGTTGTTGCTAGGTTAAGCCTTCCAGAACTTCACTACTCAAAATGTGGCCCATGAAGCAAGAGCATGTTAGAAATGCAGAATCTCAGGCCCTGCCCAGACCTCCAGAATCAGAATCTGCGCTTTCACAACATCCCAGTCGATTGCCATTTACATTAAAGCTTGGGAGGCGCTGGCTCTCTGTCCCTTAGACGCCCCTCACCAGCTGTCTACCCCAGCGCCGAATGATGGGATTGCCCCTCCCCCCTCATCTCACCATGCTCACCAGATGCTCAGAGCCATTTGGCCATGTCACACGAGGACCGTGGACGCTGAGCTGAGGACGGGAAAATGGAAACATAGATTCTAACCAGGTTCAGCTGCATGATTTGTAGGGCCTGAGGCAAGGGAAAAATGCAAGGCCCTGGTTGGAGTCGGGCAAGTCCATCTCTCCTTCTCACAGCCCACCAACCCACCCATGGCAGACAGGCAACCCCCCAGTTTCAACCTCCAACCTCCTCTAGCCTCTGTGCCATGATACACTTGGTACCCAGATGAGGGGTGGGCAAGATGCCCGTGCTGAGTCACCCACCTAGTGCGCAGGTATTGTCTCCTTGCCCTGCCCTGAGACAGCATTGGGTGTGCACTGCACCCCCCCTTTCTGCACCTACCGCGAGGCCCCTGCAGAGGGTGGAGGGTGACTCACGGTGGGATGTGAGTCTTCCTGGCTGACTCAACTCCTTTGCTCCCAGACAGAGGGTAGAGGAGGTCAATGGGTTCTGGGGTGCCGGCGTGTGGGGAGTGAGCAGCTGAGAAACCATCCCAGGGAGGGAGGAACACGTGTGGTTTGAGGCTCCAAGCCCCTGGGATGTGCTCCATTGTTCCATCAGATGTTACTCATGAAACACAAATTCAAAGAGAAGTGATTAAGAACTTCAAGGTTGCAACTGCAGAACTTGAAGCCCGAAGCATGGGGCCTTCTGAACATAGGACCCCATCACAAGCCCTTGAAGCCAGCTCTGCCTGGAATGTTCAGAGATCTGAAGTTGCCAATTCCACCTTATGGTGCCACTGCCAAGCTCTAAACTAATGGCCACATCAGCTTGGAACTTGACCTTGAACAAAAGTTTCAGATTCCACACACCTCCTCTATCCTGCGCCAGGCCCTGTCAGACATGCTTCCTTAGTCAGTCCCCACAACCATCCTCATAGGATCGAATGAGGAAGCAGGCTCAGAGAACTCAAGTCACCTGCCCAAGCTCACACAGCTGGGAGGTGGCAGAGGCAGGACTAGAACCCAGGTCTGCATGTCTACTTGCCAGGCTTGCCACTCTGCTCGTAGCCTCTTCTCACGTGGCTCCTGGGATGGGGGCTTGTCCCGTGTCTAAACCATCTGGTTCCTTCTGAAATCTATCCTAGCCCTACACATATCCCTAGCAAGCTGAGTCCTTGCTAGGGACCAGGGAATAGGTCAAGGGACCAGGGCCGGCCCTGTGGCTTAGCGGTTAAGTGCATGCGCTCCGCTGCTGGCGGCCCAGGTTCGGATCCCGGGTGCGCACCAACGCACTGCTTCTCCGGCCATGCTGAGGCTGCGTCCCACATACAGCAACTAGAAGGATGTGCAACTATGACATACAACTATCTACTGGGGCTTTGGGAGAAATAAATAAATAAATAAAATTAGGTCTAGGGACCAGCACCAGGTTAGTGGCTTCATGATCAATGGTGTCCAGGTATCATTCATTCACTCACTCGTTCACTAACTGCCTAAGATCAGCTGACCACTGCCTCATCCTCTTCCCCAGGCTCCTCTTCCCCCATTACTCGGGGCTCCAGAGAGTGCTCCCTGGTCATGAGCTGTGCACCTCGTGGCCTTTGCACATGCTGGGGCTTCGGTTTGGAGTGCCCCTACCACCCCCACGCTTTCTTGCCTGGTGGAATCCTACCAAGCTCGAATGCCTCCTCCTGGGGACTCTCATCACATAATGTGCTCCGCGCACCCTGCTCCCTCGGCTTTCCCACCCTCAGCATGCTACGGCAGAGCCAGGTCCTTGGGTGTCTGTCCCCTACCTGGCCTGGAGGGACCTCTTTGAAGGCAGGAGTGTCCTTTATCACTCTGTCCCTTGTGCCTCGCACATAGTAGGTATTCTGTAAGGGCTTGATGAATGAATGGACATGAGACTCTGTGGTAGACAGTAAAGAGATGGAAGTTTGTACCCTTAAGGTCTGATTGTGCTAGAGTGTGACTGGCACCATAATAGAGCTTGCAATGTGAACCCAGGTAGAAAATGAGTCATTTTATTGCCAAAGAGGGTGTGGGTTCATGTCGCATATGGCCTTAAAAGGTTTCAGGGATTGGTAGGCCAGAGAAGAGGTGGGTGCAAAGGGCAGGGCCCTCTCTAGTGCTGGGGAGCACAAAACTAGTCAGTTTTGAGTGATAGTATGGGTGTGTGTGTTTGTCAGTGTGGCAGCAGAGGCCTTTTTGGTGGGAATTTGGAGCAACGTTTCCAACTGAGTGCATTACTCTCCAGGGCAAACGATTTTTTTAAAGAAGACTGAAAGATCAGTTTGGTAAAGCTTTCTGGCTGTAGTCTCCCTCTCTGCCTCCCTCCGTCCCTTTCTCTCTCTCTCTCTCTCTCTCTCTCTCTCACACACACACACACACACACACACACACACACTGCAGGGCAGAGGGCACCTGTGTGCTCTGGAGGGGCTCAAGGAAGGTGAAACAGAGCCCGTTTCCCAGGAAGTAGGCCATCAGGTAGGCAGGAGGTGCTGAGGAGCCAAGTAAGTGATGAGTGACGCCCGTGACAAAGACAGAGGGTCTTAGAACGTCAGAGCTGGAAGGGATCTGAGAACTCGGAGGTCCACGGAAGAGGAAGGGACTTATCCAAAGTCACTCCAAGGTCACTTCCAGCACTGGAATCCAGGCTTAACCTTGGGTCTCCTGGCTCTAGATCCTTGGCCTGTGCGTGCCCCACAACTTATTCCTTCCTTGCTGGGGAGACAGGCCAGATAAAAGGTGCGTATTCAGGAACCACTGTGTCACCTGGATGGCCTCAAGCTCTCATGGTCCACCTGATAGCCAGAAAAATTCCTCAAGCCCCATCCCACGTATTCCTGAGGATTTTCAGGGTCTTCCATTTTCCTGGCCACGTCTGGCTTCCAATTCTGCTCTCCTGACTTCTTGTATCACTTCTCACAGTGGCTGTCTTCACTCAGTCTTGAGTGCTCCTTACCCCGGTGTGGTCACTCCACGTGTCCATCAGGTGGAGCTAGATTCTGCTGCAATTACAGACAGCCTCCAAGTCTCTGTGGCTTAAAACAACAAAGATTGCTTTCTCACAGATCCCACCGTCTGTCCATTGTGGGTTCTGCTCCACAAGATTCTCACTCAGAGACAGGGACACAGGCTGACAAGGCTCCACCATCAAGATATTCACTAGTCCCAGGGCAGGGGAAGGATCTTGGCAAATGGTGCCTGACAGCTCTGCTCACACTTCATTGGACAAAGCAAGCCACATGACCACACCTGTCTTCAGGGCCTTGGGACGTACAGTCCTGCCCTGTCCCAGGAGGAGAACCAGAGTATCCAGGAAAGCCCTAGTGACACCCAGCTGGCTCCTCCTTCAGTCCCCAAGCCCCCGATACTGGCCAATTATGGACCAGACTTTCTGCAAGGCTTAGATACAGTCGAGGGTGTTTCCAGTACTGAAACAGAAAACCGCTTAAAGGTGAATAGAAGACATCCTTGCCGTCCTGTCACTCAGCCTTTCCTGCTACAAGGATTTCTTGCTGACCTCCTCTTCTCACTCTAGCATCTCTCCACATGCTCCCAACTACCATTTTGTTGGTGGTGGTGTTCATAATCCCTTTGTCTGCCAAGACCCTTGCCCCTGTCCAGTGATGTGCCAGAGCTGGCTCATACCAATTTGCGAGTCAGTTGTGAAATTTTCAAGAATCTTGCAAGCTTGTTATTAACCCTGTGGTAGCTTAGAATAGGCCAAGGTAGGAATGTTTACACCATGGAAATTGGCCAGTGCTACCAGTCAGAGTTTTTCTTTCAGAAAGCTCGTCGTTAATCCTTTACCAATATACCCATGTCTACACCTTTTTTCAGGACCAGCTAAATACTTTGCTGGGCGCAGTGGAAAATGAAAATGCAGGGCTCTTAAGAATTTCAAGGCAGCAACAGCAGAGCCTTAAACCAGGCATTAGGCCCTTCTAAGTGGGCTGTGCACAGGTCACACATCGAGGACACTGGCTCTGTCTCTACTCCATATATACTCTCCACCCCCAGAGCCCCCACCTGCAGCCAACTCTCCCTAGAGGTAACGGGAGATCACACCCAAACAAAAGTCTGCACAAAATTTATTAGGCAAAACTATCCAGCTCTGCTCAGTCTCTTATCTCCCATCTAAACAGCCCTCTTGGGCCTCATCTTTTGTAACTAAAAAGCTCCAAGGACCATCTAAAACAAAGGGAGCATCCTCCTCTGAGAAGAATCCTCCCCTCCTCTAGAATCCTCAGTTTGGCACCATTTCATTGTTTTAATAGCTATTTTTCTCCCATTTATGATTGGAAGTAAGTTGGGACGGCTCAGGCAGCCCTAAAGGGCAGGGTAGAAGTTTAGAGATGGTCGTGGTATTTTCCTGGCTTGGGAGCACTCAGAATCCTGGAAGGCTGACTCTGCGAGAAACTGCAGAGATCTTTAGTTCAGAGTTTAAGGTAAAACTGTAGCCGTGGAATCAGGTTTGCAAACCAACTTTGTCATGGAGAAGGCCGCCTTGACCCCTCCCCGGGCAGCCCCTCTGCAGTGCCCACTCTGTGCCTTGAGTCTTGTTTCCCATATTCCTCCTGCCATCCCCACCCCTGCTGCCCTGCACTCAACACCCTGTCATACTCTGCATCTTTGTTCACACCAACCCCTCTGCTCCAATTCCTTCCATTCTATGACACATGTTGGGCACCTTTTTTTTTTTTTTTTGTGAGGAAGTTCAGCCCTGAGCTAACATCCATGCCAGTCCTCCTCTTTTTGCTGAGGAAGACTGGCTCTGGGCTAAAATCTGTGCCCTTTTTCCTCCACTTTTATATGGGATGCCACCACAGCAAGGCCTGACAAGCGGTGCATCAGTGCACACCCGGGATCCGAACCTGGGCTGCCAGCAGCAGAGCGTGTGCACTTAATCACTACG
This sequence comes from Diceros bicornis minor, assembly GCF_020826845.1. Taxonomy (NCBI): domain Eukaryota; kingdom Metazoa; phylum Chordata; class Mammalia; order Perissodactyla; family Rhinocerotidae; genus Diceros; species Diceros bicornis. Next base: position 1,997,104 of record NC_080749.1, read on the forward strand.
TCATGGGGCCAGCCCAGTAGGGCTCCTTTTTTGTCCTGCGAAACCTCTGGGTAGTGCTTGTGGCTTCCATGGTGAGACCCTCCCACTGCAGTAGGGGCACACCTCTGTTCTGGCCTCAGCTTGTTGGAGTATAAGTTACCTCTGTGGGTATCTGACTCCCTTCTTAGGCTGGAAGCTCCTCCAGGGAACAGATCTGACTTATGCACCTCTGGCTGTGTCTCACCTGTGCCCAGCATGGTGCCCACCACAGAGACTGCATCAGGACATACTGACAAAATTGGCACAAAGGGAGACAGAGATGGGCATCTCTTAGGCTTGGAAGAGGCCAGAGGGAATGGAGAAGGAAGGAGAGAGAACTGAGTTGTTTGGCAGCGGTTCGAAAAGCAAGACGTACAGAGATCTTTAGCAAAACCTTGACTGCTAACAAAAGAGAGAAAACCCCAGACTAATTCCTCCATCAATGACTGCACTGACTAAATGCATTCTGGATTAAAGACACTGTCTCCAGAGAGGGGACTGGGGTGCGGCAGGAGCCAACGAGCAGTGCCCCTAAGGGGTGTGGCAAATGAGGGTTTGCCTCTGATGGGCCGAGAAGACCAGACTGTGGGGTGGCAAGTGGGCAGGGTTCAGCTGAGACGCCAGGCATTGAGCCAGGTAGGGCAGCCAGAGCTGGACTCTAGCCGGAGAGTTGGGGTATAAGCCAAAGTCCCAACTCTCCATGGCCATCGTTGACAAGGGTCAACTGAGCAGGCCTTGGACGTCAGCCAAGCCAACCCAGATCCAAAGCAAATGCATCCCCAGAAGGGACCTGCAGGATAAGAGAAAGGCAGCCTCTGCGAGCTCAGCGGGGCTGGGGCTCCTGCCGCCATCCTGACACTGGCTCGTAACAGGGGTGGGCCATGGCCCAAGGCTTCTGCAGGGTCCCCAGGCTCACAGCTCTCCAGAGCTTGGCCCACCCAGCTCGATCCTTAAATCAGATTCTCAGACTGCCGGTGCTGCCTCTGCAGGGAGCAGAGCGCCTGACCTGACTGCATCTGGTTTTTGCTCTGGTCCCTGGGGAGTAGATGTCCTGTAGATGTCTCTGAGAAGAGCGCCATCAGTTTTACATACAGACTACATTTACACGCACACTGTCTCACACACACACACACACACACACCACCATCCTAAAGAGAAAAGGATAACGTGCAAATCCCAGAACTGGCAAAGAGCAGACTGGCATGGGGGTGATGACATCAGGGCAGTGAGGGTGCTGACTGGGCATCCACGTGTCTCTGAGCTCTCCACGAGCCTGTGTGTGAGTCCCTTAGCTCTTTAGAGTTCAGATCCAAGAACAGCCGTTATTCCATGTGCCAAGGTTCTCAGAGAATCAAAAAAATAGAAAAGCCTGCATCAGCCCTGAATATTTCTCCATTAGATATTTTCAGCCGCTCTTCAAGCACAGGCCAGGGTAGTTTTAGCAACCCAGAAGTGGAGAGCGGGTAACTGTCCCATTTTGCTTTCAAAGTGCTCCATTCACTCAATTGTCAGAGCCCATTCATCTTTCGGTTCAGCAAGTGGCCTTGAGGGGACAAAGCCACGTGCCCTGAAAAGGGAGCAGAGCTGGCTCTGTGGCACATTTGTGATTTCCTGAGCTATCTTTGGACGTGTGCCACACAGCTCAGGGGTGTTTCTGCACCCACTCAGCACCTTCCACCACCTGCCCTTGTTGTACTGAGAGTGAGACCCCAGGGCAGGGGTTTGCCCTCAGGGCACAAACTGCTGGGAGAGGGGACAGCCCCCCGTGACAGCTCCCCGAGGAGGACAACACCAGGGGCTTCCAACAGCCAAAGTGCTGGGTCATCACAGAGGGAGGGAGCAGAGAGCACACGTGGAGAATGGGACCAGGGTGGGCATCTGATGTGGCAGAGACAGACAGAGACCACTGCAGGGAGATGGGGACAGGCTCCTAGGCTGGGGCTGCCCTGACTTCCGGGGAAGTTTCACTCTTTCTCTCTGAGCCTGTTTTCCTCTCCACAAATAGGGTGCATGACATAGTCCCTTTGGCTTCCCTTCTGTCGTTCAGCTCAAACCCCAGACACATTGGGGTGGTTCCCAAGTCTCCAGGGTGGTAGGAGCTGGGGCTGATGAGCAGGGGCAGAGGAGGAACAGTTGGGAGGGGAGGGGGCTGCAGGAAGTTTCTCTGGCATCCTTACAGCTCATCCTGGGAGAGGAGACTCGGGCTGTGTTCTGGAGCTGGCTGGCTGGGGAGCATGGGCGGGGAGGAGAGTGCTGGGAGGGGAGCCACAGCAAATGTGGCTGCCAGGGGTGCTCAGAGGCCCATTAAGCAGCCTGGTGCTAAGCTGCCAGTGAGAAGGCATGTTCCTCAGGGCTCTTTAGGTGGTGACAGGGCAGGTGCCTGAGAGAATCTGGGTGTTTTTGCTTCTGTAAGTTTTGCCCCAAAAGGGGGTGGTGGAGAACTAGCATTTACTGAGCACCTCCTCTGCACCACGCCCCCAAATTGTCCCATTACTTGCAGGGGTGACCTCATTTCACTTCATATTTTACAGGAAAGACCTGAGGTTCAGAGATGTTAGGCATCTTGCTGGAGGTCACACAGCTGAGAAGCAGCATAAGGCGGATTTGAGCCTGCTCTGCGTGGGTCTCAAGCCCTAGCTATTTCACAACAGCAGTGGCATTTCCTCTGAATTCTCTAGCACCCTGAGTTCCTCTAAGATCCCTTAGTGTCACCCCAGCAGGTGGGCACTGAGGGTGCCAGGAAGGCTGGCAGCGAGAGCAGCTCCTGTCCTCTGCCAGCTTCCAGGGCGTGTGACCCATGTTTAGAAAAGTCTGTGTTTGGTTTAGTGCTCTGCTGTCACCATCTTGAAATTTTGTCATTTTTTAACAAGGAGCCCTGCGTATTTGCTCTGCACTGGGCCCCACAAGTTACATAGTCCATCCTCCTGATGGGGTTTTCACATAAGGTGTCACTTGAGAAAGGCGTTTGCTGTTAGAGTCCCACTGGTGGTGGCAGCCCCTGGCCTCTTCCTGGCCCCTCAGCTCTGCTGGACTTGGTGGCGGGGGCCCCTTGGAGGGGCAGGAACTTCGTGGCCAGAGCTTACCCTGTGGTTCCTCTGTCAGTGAGGCCATCGTGTGTTTGCACCAGATCTTTACCGAGGCCTGAAGGCCTGCATCTCCAGCTGGCCCACTGGGGGCTGGGTGAGCAGGCAGCCCTGGCAGAGGTCCCCAGCCCCTCATGCCCCCGCCTCCACCTGAGAAGTCCCTCTTCAGGGCCCACTCCTCCAGGCTGGGGGCACTTCCATCCTCCCAGAGTATAACAGTGACCCCTTAAAAACTCACGGAATCCCTCAGAGGGAGCAGAAAGGAAAGACAAGTTGGCAAAAGCTGTTTTTCTGGGAGGAAGTGACATATTTTTAGTTTCGTATGTACTTTTCCCTTTTAAAAATAATATATATGAACCCATTTGAGAAAATTTGACAATCTAGAGAAGCAGAAAATGTTAAAAGCTATATCAACCGTAGTTCTGCTTCCCAAAGATAACCACTGTAAACACTTTGGTGTGTTTTCTTCAAACTTTTTTCTATACACAGATCTTGGGTTCCCCCCCCCCATTTTATTTACATAATGTCACACATGTGAATATTGAATTTCAATCTTGATGTGTTTTTTTTTACTTAACATTATAGCACAAGTGTTTTCTCATGCTAAAAGTATGCTTTTTGATGGTTGTATGATGCTCCAGTACTGTGAGCATGCCATCATCCATGCAGCCATCTCCCATCATTGGCTCTTAAAGTTGTTGTAAATTTTTGATACTAGAAACACTCATCTCTGCATCTGAAATGTTCATATGAGAGAGCGTCTCCTTGGGACAGGTTTCCAAAAGTAGAATGACAAACAAAAGGTAGAAGCACGGTCAAGTCTCCTACTCCATCCACCTCCGTCACTGCTCTCCGAGCTGGCTGCACCGTCCTGACGGCCCCGAGGGCTGCACAGCAGGACCCCTTCATCGCGCCTCTCCCACACTGAGTGTGACCCTTTTGTTGTTCACTTCCCTAAGTCAGAGAGCACCACTTTTCCCCAAGGTCACAATGAGAAGTGGCCCTAGAAAGACGAGGTCTGCACTTCCTGTAGTTGCGTGGTTGAAGGTGCCGTCCCTTGGATAGTGGAATGCCCTGTGTAAGCTCCCACTTAGAGTTTATCGCAAAGGAAGCACGTTTTTCTTTTTTAATGGAGTTTATGAGCAGAGGTTTCAGTGGGCCCATCCCTGCCAATCAAGTATTGAAGGGCAGGTTTGGGGAGATTGGCTGGGCTTTCGGGGGCTGGAAGGCAGGGTATTGTGTATCCAGGAGGTTGGGACAGAGTGGGCCAGCAGCAGACCCACCTTGCTGAACCTGGGGAGGTGTGGAAGGACAGGGACACACGGATAAAGGGACAGACAGCTGAAGGGAGGTGACTCAGAAGGGCATGTCATGTGGGGGCAAGCCCTGGAATAGGGGAATCAAGAGACCTGGTTCCAGGCCAGCTACTGATTCACCTTATGACCTCAGATGGGTCACTTCTGTCACTGGTGGGGCACACTGGGAGAGAGGCCTCTTGGGGGAGCCAGGGCAGAGTGGGATGTGGAGCTGCAATCACAGAGGCCTCAGCCGACCCCCGCAAAACTCCGGAGCTGGGTGGCCCTTCAGACCTTTCAGGCGGCGAGGCACACCACAGCACCCACAACAGCCCTCTCCAACCTCCCAATACACAGGTGTCAGACTAGACGGGGCCCCATCTCTATAAAGATCTGTGACTCTGATGGTGTCCTGATGCCTGGGGCCACCTATCTGGCCCTGGATAGGGCAGTGGTGCCAGAGTCATCCCCAAAGGCAAGGGTGTCTCTGGGTGGAAGCTCTGAGCCTGGCCTTGACGTCTGTGGGTGGGGCTGGGTGACCAAGGGCTTGTGGGGCATCTCCCGAGCAGACCTGTTGGCCATCCTGCTGCCCATGGTCAATTTCTATCAGGAGTTGGTCTCCAGCCACCAGTACAGCCTGCAGATCCTGGCCCACTGCAAGCAGAACAGTGACTTTAACAAGCTGCTGAAGCACTATGAGGCCAAACTGACTGTAAGGAGAGGGTGCTGGAGATCTTCATCACTGACCCTATGTTCCAGCTGCCACCTAGCTGTGTCCTTGAGGGCACATGCCTGGGGAGCCCACTGGGGGGCCATGGAAGTGATGACCACAGCTGGGAGGAAGCCACACCTGGGGGCACCAGGGGCCCATGGCCGGGAGGGCTCAGGCCCTAACAGGCCCAGCTCTGGGCTGCCTGGAGAATGGGGTTAGAGCCAGCCCCTGATCCAGCGGACCGCAGGCCTGTCCAGCTCCACAGAGCAGGCAGTGTGGGAAAGTGAGGGGGAGCTCCTGTTCCTGAGCCCACCTCTAGGCCCTTCCTCCTGCCGGCTTAGAGCCTCAAGCTCTGGGCTCTTGCCCCAGACAACACCCTGGAAGAGCCTCCATGTTAGAGTCTGAGATCAGAAGTGCTGTGGGTGTCCATCCTCAGCCCTGCTCATGGGAGTGCTGGGAGCTGAGAGAACCATTCTCCATCCACTTTTTCTCTCTGTCTCCCTTTCTACGTTGCTGCTCTCTCTCTGACTTGCTTCATCACTGTCTCTCTCCTTCCCCATCCTTGCTCTGTCCCTGTCCCCCTGCCTCTGCCTGCTGCAGATTCCCAGGCACATTCTGACACTGCACGAGCTCCTGGCCCACTTTCCACGAGCACATCGAGCCAACAGCCTGGAAGATGCCAGGGCTAAACTGGGGGTGCTGTCTGGGTGAGCCCGGCTCCCGGGTGCCCCCGCCAGTGGAGAGGCCAGGGCTGAGGATGCTCCCCAGCGGGAGTTTGCTGAGCGCCAGATGGTAAAAGCTGATGTTCAGGTTAGGATCCCAAGAGATGGGAGTTTGGCGACCCCCAGCCTGCCCCACCTGGAAGCAGGGTCCCCAGAGCAATGTGAGGAGTTCACAGCTCAAGCACAGGGGGCAGTTGGTGGGATGGTGTGGGTGGTGTGCTGTCCCTGGCACAGATGGGGTTCGAGGAAGGGCCCTGGGCACTCATGTGGGCCCTTTGCCAGGACAGGGATCCGCCCAGGGACTTGCAGGCACTCTGTCAACTTCCCCTGTTCTCCAGTGTCAGTGTCTCACAACCTGTGGTATAGGAGCCCCAGAGGGGGTCCTGGGTGACGGGCCTTCACGTGCCCAAGGCTGCAGTCAACAGCAGACAGTGTCATGGGTGGACAAGCCCAAGACTTGTCCAGTGTCAGAGGCCCCAGCCCTCTGGTCAAGGCCCCTCTGCTGCCCCTCTTTCTGTCCCCAAAGCCCAGGGGGAAACTTCCTCTGCCAGGGCAGAAATAGAGGGACCAGGGAGGAGGCCCCTGCAACAGCCCAAGCAGCAGTTGACTGTGGCCTACACCAGGTGGTGGCAGTGGAGGAGGTTCAGATTCTGGGTGTGTTTTGAAGATGGAACCAACAGGAGTTTCTGATGCATTAGATGTGAGGAGAGAGAAGATGGGAGTCAAGGGTGATTCTAGAGTTTTTGTCTGAGCAAGCAGAAGGTTGGAGTTGCTGCTAACGGGGATGGAGAAAGGTGCAGGAGGGGCAGGTGTGGAGGGAGAGTCTTTCTGGCTTCACTGGAGCTTGACTGGGGGCATGTTGAGCTTGAGATGGACAACAGTGGTGGAGAGGACAAGAAGGGAGGAGGGCATTTGAGTCTGGAGTGTAAGGGAGCGAGCCATTGGGGAGCCATCAGCTCGAAGATGGTATTTAAAGTCACAAGACTGGTGAGATCACCAGGGGAGTGAGTTTAGGCAGGAACGAGATGCGCACCAAGAGCTGAGTCCTGGGGTCTCCACTTTGTGCAGGCCAAGAGATGATGAGCAGCCTTGTAGTCAGTGATGGGCTGCCAGAAGCTGCAAAGGAAGGTCTGTCTGCAGCGTGTGAGGTCCAGTCCCCAGCCCTGCCAACCACTCATGGCTTCCTGAGTCGAGCAAAAGGCAGCCAGTAGGGCTACGGCTCCCAGCTGGGCAGAAGGAGGAACAGGCTGGAGCAGGGCAGGGCACAGGCCCCGGAGAGGAGGTTCATTCAGGGAGTAGATGTAATCAGAGCGTGTTTGCAGACTAACAGAAACCATTGTGGGGTGGGGACCCCGGTCCTCTCATGCCCCAAGGAGCGAAATCTTGCACACTTCCCCAAGGAGAAGACTTGGGCCTCCAGCGAGGCTCCTCGTCACTGCGGGATGCCCTGTCCTGGTGCCGGCAGGGGTGAGGAAGGCACGTGGGTGCCAAGGCATTTGTCCCAAGACCTTGATCCCCTTTCCCAAAGCCTAATCATCCTTTGTCCCAGCTGATCACCTGCCGCTGGCCTGAACCCAGCCCTAGTGGCACAGAAGAGGGTTTTCCTATCGCCCTGACAGCAGCCCTTTCATCCTCCTCTCTCCCTCCCTTGGGGGACTGAGAAAGGCTCCCAGCCTGGCAGGAAGCCATCAGATAACCTATCCTCCCTACCTGTGCTCAGAAACACTCCTCCCTTGGGGCTGGCTCTCTCCTGCCTCTGGCCTGTCCTGCTTTTTCTCCTGAACCTCATCTCTTGGGCTCACTGTAACCCAGGCCGTCACTTCCAGTTCCCCAGGAGCCTGCGGCCCTGGGAACTCCTCCCCAGCTGCGTGGATGGTGTGGCTCTCAGCACAAACCCCAGCCGCGGCTGGCAGCCGTCCTGAGCAGCTGCAGCTGGCACTTGTCTAACAGTGAAACTAGTGTTGCTACTGTGGGATCGCCCCCTTGTTTGTAGCAAATACAGCCCTCCTCAGCAAAATCCCCACCCTCTTCAAAAGAAATGGTTTTGTTTACCTTTGCTAACTTCCAAAAATGAATCCCTATCCAGGGAACTAGCATATCCTTGAAAGGTGCGTCCCTGTCCCCTGTCCGTTCCAGAAGAGGGCTAGGGCCTGGGCTGCTGAGAAGAGCATTGCTGGGAGGGAGGGACTGAGGTTCCTAAGGAAGAGATCCCATCTCCATGCCCCAGTCTGATAACCAGAAAACAACGGATAAAAATAGTTTTATAACACCTTTGCAACCAGTGATACTAGCAACAGTGATCACTACCCTATAGTCAAACTCCTGCCGTGTGCTGGGCCTGAGGTCAGTATGTGAAATGCGTTCTCTTCCATCCTCACTCTGACCTTCTACAGGTGAGGGAACTGAGGGTCAGAGGGGCCCAGTAATTTGCTCATCATGCTGACATCGTTAATCACTGATCCAGCTTGACCAATGTCATCTCTCATTGCTGGGAGTGTTAAATTGGACAGTGTTTACTAGAGAACTTCATAAGCCACGCATATTAACCAGCCCTCTTGGTGATCTGGTCGTGGTTGTAGAATTTGAAGCATCAGCAAACAAGAGGTTTTATGCTTTTCTTGGAGTAAGTGGGGTACTTTTTCTAGACTCTCCTCCCTCCCAAAATTACTAACTTCCTAAGCCTCCTGAAAACCCACCAAATCTCTTAGCAAATTTGGCAACTCACACCCCTATTTTCCCACCAATGCTATTTTTAAAAAGCAGTTAAATGGCTCCACCTTCTGGACAGGAGGGGTGTTGCTGCAGTCAGAACAGGACAAATAGAGTTGTCCTTGTTCTCAGAATAAGGGGCAAGGTGTGTCCTGCTCCCCCCCAGATGTGCTGGAGCCTACTGAAGTCAGTCTTTTCATGAGCCAGCGGGATTGCCAGGTGCTCCAAAACTAAGCCATTCCAGGGCCCAAACATTAAGGAAGCAACTGTATAAAGTGCATTTGGGGAGGGGTGGATATAGCAAGTGCAAAGGCCCTGAGGAAGGATGGATGGGTGGAGTTGTATGGATGGAGATAAGGCCAGTAGTGGTGTGGGGGGCAGAGTAATGAAGAAAGGCTGTTTCCTGTACTCCCGTCCTCCTCCGTGTTTTGCCATTTCTGTTCCAGGTGGTTCAGACTTTTAGATCAGACCTGCTTTCGAGCTATTAATCTCCATTTCCTTCTCTCTGAAATAAGAACACCTGCCTCCTTGGGCTGTCAGAAGGGTGATGTGAGATCATGCCCATAGAGTGCCCAGCACAGCGGGTATTCAATATGCGTGCTCTCTCCCCGTTACTGACCACGGGCTCCACCTGAGAATCCTGGGTACCAGGCCTTCTTCCTAGCTGGCCAGAAGCCCGGCATTCCCTTCTCCCTGAGAGGTGGGGGCAGCCTGTCTCTGACTTATTTTCTGTCCCTCAGGATAATGCACAATGAAGTAAAGGAGACAGAGAGCATCCAGGAAAACATAGCCATGGAGGGCATGATCGTCGAAGGCTATGAGACCCTCCTGGACACCAGCCAGACTTTTGTGAGATGGGGCTTGGCACCCTGCCTCCCCCCAACATCAAGGTAGGCCCAGCAGTGGTGGCACTTGGGGACACCATCAGTTGGTTTGATTACCATGTGCCAAAACCTGCCAGCATGATTGTGGAGTATTCCGGGGCTGCTGGAGTAATGTGATAGCTGTATGTACATGTCGGTGTCTGCACACATGGATGCAGATATTACTGGCTTTCACAGTTCCCTTCTCTCCAGATGTAACACTGACATGTCCTTTTGGGGAGAGACGAGTGGAGGATGGGGACAGATACTGATTGGCCCCGTGAATCACAAGCATGTTCAGCATCCGAGGGGAAGTCATGTGGGTCAGTCCCTCTGTCCCTTGCTCATCATCCTTGGCCCCTTGTGGGAGGCTGTGATCACAGCAGTTCTCACTGGTAGGAAGTTTTCTTCACCCTCAGCCTCCACTCTCCTTGGGAGCGGTGTTTGAGAGGCACAGCCCTGTGAGGGGGCAGCTAGAGGCTGTGACTGAGGGGACTGACTTCCAACTGGGAGACGTTAGAGCTGCAAGACATTTGAGGGTCACCTCTTCAGATTCCACTTGCTGTGGGACCCTCAGCTTCTGCTTGCGTGCCCCCGAGGTGACCTCCACCTCAGATGGGCCTCCTGAGTTCCTTCTATCCAGCCCTGGGACTCTCTGAGCAGATGAAAAGCTCGCCAGCACCTCCTGCGGCCTGTGCGGCTGCCTTTGGCCCCTGCTGTCCTTAGCAAGGGTATCGTTGACTTGGAGTTTTGTCCTGAGCCCCTCTGTGTGGCCCCTGTGCCTTTTCCCTAGGCCCACCCTGTGACCTGCTGAGCCCAGAGCCAGCCTCCCTGTGTCCTGGCTCCCCCTGAGCTGCATTGGGCCCAAGCTGGAAGTGACCAAAGAATGACCTCTCCCGGCATAGGCAGTGTCACCACAGTCCAGGAATCTGCTCCATTGCCCTGAGCCTAAGCATTTCTGCCCCTCCGGAGGGGCTGGGCTTGATGTGGAGACCAGACAAGGGAGCCCAGCAAGATGCCAGGCAGTGATGGACGTGGGCAGAAGGCAGAGTGGTGGCTCAGAGCAGGCCTGGGGAGATGGAGCATCAGGGAGGGCTTCCCGAGGAGGCATCACCGGAGTCGAGTCTTGAAGGGTAAGTAGGCGTGCACAGGGTGGATGGGGTGAAGGAAGGGCCCTCCCGGCCAAGGAGCAGCACTCAGGAGCCACAGGTAACTTGCCCTGGAACTAGAGTGGGAGCAGAGAGGGGAGGCGATGGTAAGGAGGGAGAAGTGCTGGAGCAGCCTGCTGGCGGGCCTTGAAGGCCTGAGTCCCGAGGACAGTGAGGAGCTGGCGGAGTAAGTGGGGAGAGGAGGCCTGGAGCATGTCTTAGGAGAGTGGGGACGGCAAATGGGTTCATCACAGCCCCCTGCTCTGCCCGGGAGTGGCTTCTGTGTGCACCTTGTTGAGGACTGGGGGGCTCTCTGGGCTCTGCAGCCAAGCATGTCGTGACTGATGGGTGATGTCTGCTGCAGCTGTGTGTGGCAGGAGGTGCCCTGTGTCTCTTGCTCATCCCTCTGGGCCAGAGCCAGCTCCACACTTGTCCAGCGTCTTGCCTCCCCCAGACCCAACTCTAAAGAGGTACAGCCTTTTAGATACAGGATACAACCTTCCTTAGAGAGGGAGTGCAAACAATACCCTAGTTGGCCTAAATTCAGCCACCAATTAAGAAAGCCTTCAGGTTCGACAATATACTTATCTTAATTTCAAACACAGAAACTAACTCCTAATCTAATACTGCATTAATCTATTAATTCATAGAAGTAGTACTGTTACAATGAGGAATAAGAATTATTTCTCCTTGCATAATCTTAGAACAGATAATCACCGAAAGTTATCAATAAAATAAATTGAACCCAATAATTATTTATTACATTAATCGTTAACCCAACACAGGTAGGCATTTAAGGAAAGATGTAAAAAGTAAAAGAAACTCGGCAAACAGAGCCCCCACCTGTTTACCAAAAGCATCTCCTCTGGCATTTCTGGTGTTGCAGACACTGCTTGCCGAGTGACACGGTGTAAAGGCTGCAGTGACTGGACCCTGCAAAGGCAGCATCATCATTTGTTGTCTAAATGAGGGCTTGTATGAACGGCCACTCGAGGGTTTTACTCTCTCTTACTTTTAATCAGTGAAATTGACCTTTCTCTGAAGAGGCAGGAATGGCAAAATAAGACAAGCAGACCTGATGGAGCTTCAATTAATTCAAAAAAACCAAAGGTAAGCCAAATCAAGGGATAACAAATCTTAAATGGACTAACAGTTTTGGTTGGGGGGACCTCAGAGAAGAAAATAACCTCTGAATGATCAAAATCTAGACCAGCTAGTCAAAATAGTTTATCACTTATTCATCCAAAATATTGATCAACAGAACAAGTTACCCTCAGGATAACAGCACAATCCTATTCTAGAGTCCATATGCACAATAGGGTGTATGACCGCCCTGTTGGATCAGGAGATCCCAGTCGTGTAGCCACCGTTAATGGCTCATTTGTTGAATGATTCAAGTCCTACGTGATCTGAATTCAGACCAGAGTAATCCAGTCGGTTTCTATCTATTCCGTATTTCTCCCAGTACGAAAGGGCAAGAGAAACAAGGCGTACTTTACAAAAACACATTCAAACTAATAGATGAGATAATCTAAATCTAATATATATATGTATATAGCCCTGCCTATGAATGGGGTTTGTTAGGATGGCTGATTAATTGCATAAAAAGTAAACCTTTATAGCCAGAGGTTCAATTTTTCTCCCTAACAACATGTTCATAATTAATCTTCTTTTATTAATTGTCCCCAATCTACTTTCCACAGCATTCCTTACACTAATTGAATGAAAACTATTAGGTTATATATGACTCTGTAAAGGACCCAACATCATTGGCCCCCATGATCTGTGGAGACACGAGTATTTATGTCAGTGTCACAAGGCCATCAGCTGGAGTTCACATTGGAAAATGTACCTGGGAAGACACCCTACAAAGGACTCATTAGCACACAACTGAACAAGTAATGTGGACTTTTGTAGATGACAATGTGAAAACATACCTGGGAAGACACCCTACAAAGGACCCACTAGCACACAACTGAACAAGTCATGTGGACTTTAGTCAATGACCTAGTATTTAAAATGGTAGGATAAAGATGCAGGAATCTAAAGTGTTCATGGAAATGCTGATTGCACAACTCGGAAACAAGGAATAATCAACAAGGTAAACCAACATCAACAGATTTATAATTGCTTACATGTACACAGTAAGAGGTTTTGCTGAACAATTAAGTATTTGTGTATTTGTCTTGATGAAAACATGAAACTTTATGTTGAATAAAAATGGGCCATTCTCCTGTTAGTACATTACTACTCATCATTTAGTCAATTTCTATAGTTAATGAAGTTATAAACATAATTACAAAGGCATGTATCCATCAGAAAATAACTATGAATGAATCTGGAAACTGTAGGGCCAAAAATAATGTTTTCAATATTATGTATTATATTGAATATTTCAATATTATGTATTATGTATTATATGTATACACATAACAAGGATGAGAGAAAACTTTGATTAAAGGAGATTAAAATGTAATCTAATCTTAAAAGAGTTAAAAGGGTCTCAGTCCTGGGAGACTGGGGATAGGCAGTAAAATTTCACAGAATTCTGAGACTGGAAATGGGCCATTCCCTAATTTCATTCTTTTATTGTCATTGCCAAGGGAATTTGGCCACCAAGAACAGAGAGATGGAGGGGAAAGAGGACATGGAAGGATATTACAGACGTGAGAAGGGTTCCATCTTCAGGACACCTTAGAGCAGCCAGGTGTCCATATTCTAGACCATGTAACCACAAAGAATTTCCCCTGGGAGATGCCTTCTGTAGCTCTTCCCTCCAAATTTCCACTCACTGCTCCTGTTGAGATCATCCTAAATGAGAACAGGCTGGGAGGAAGACAGAGCTGTCTAGAAGAAAGCCCATCTTTAAATTGACCCTGCTCTGCAGCTGGCTGGGCAGAGGACAGGAGCTGCACGATGGATACTGCCCCCTCTTCAGTCCAGGGGCTTTCCTTTATTGCCCAAAGCACTGACTGTAACACTGAGGTTCACTGAAGGCTAATGGGATGAGGGGTAAGACTAAAGTGTCAATAAAGCACTTGACGCAACATGTTTTCATGTGTATCAATATGTGCACAACTAGGGAGAAGGGCCCTAACGTCTTTATGCTCTTTAAGGGAAATTTGACTCACACCAATTTAGGAATCATTGGCAATAACGTGTCATGTAGAAGAAGGATCATCAATCTAAATGAACTTATTCACACACTCAGTGTCCTAGTCAGTATGGGATGCTGTAACAAAAATACCATAGACAGGGTACTTTATTTATATTTTTTGCTGAGGAAGACTCACCATGAGCTAACATCTGTGCCAGTCTTCCTCTATTTTGTGTGTGGGTCACCCCCACAGCATGGCTGTTGATGAGTGGTGTATGTCTGTGTCCAGGAACCGAACCCAGGCTACTGAAGCGGAGCTCACTGAGCTTAACCACTAGGCTGTGGAGCAGGCCCCTAGACTGAGCACTTTTGGGTTTTTTTGTGTGTGTGTGTGAGGAAGATCAGCCCTGAGCTAACATCTGATGCCAATCTTCCTCTTTTTTGCTGAGGAAGATTGGCCCTGGACTAACATCTGTGCCCATCTTCCTCTACTTTTTATATGGGATGCCACCACAGCATGGCTTGACAAGCAGTGCATTGGTGCATGCCCGGCACTTGAACTTGCGAACCCTTGGGCTGCCAAAGCAGAGCACCCACACTTACCCACTGCATCACTGGGCTCTCTCTAGACTGGGCACTCTTAACAACAGAAGTGCATTCCTCACAGTTCTGAAGACTGGGATGTTCAAGATCTAGGTTCAAGCTGATTTGCTTTTGGTGAGAGCTCTCTTCCTGTTTTGCAGAAGGACAGCTTCTTGCTCTACCCTCATCTGGCAGAGAGAGCTCAGGCCCTCCATCTCCTTATAAGGGGACTAATCCCATCATGGGGGCTTCACACTCATGGCCTCACCTAACCTAATTAACTCCCAAAGGCCCACTTCCAAATACCATCATGTCGGGAATTAGGATTTTAACTTATGAAATTGGGTTACATAGACATTCAGTCCATAGTATTCATGAAACCAACAGTTAACAAATATTTATAAAAGTCATACAGTCCCAACTGAAGAATGTTCTGGAGATCATGTGGCAAATGATACAATGCCTTTCCCTTCACAGAGTCTTCTAGTAGAGGCAATAAAAATTAACAACCAAACAAAGCTTGTGATATTAAAAAGCTAACGTAGATCAATTATGACAGATTGTACTTACAATTGTCTTCTGGTAAGACAGGTCTGATTATCAGAGTCCAGATTCAGCAGATTCTCCCGGGTGAGGGCATGTGTGGCAATCTCACCTAAAAAGGCTCTTTCCTTTTTGAAATTTTATTTCATCCAGCCCTGTTTGCTTCCACATCCCTTTGGTGTTTTCAAACATACAGTATTTATTAAATCAATGTTTAATTGTTGCTCTGCCTTTACCACATCTGACTGGAAGCAGAAGTTACTGGACTTGGCTGGAACCAAATTTCAGTTCATTTTTCCTCCTCTTTCTGCTCAGACTCTCTTCTCTCACCATTGAAATAGCAAATGCCTTAGGGGAGAAGCCGCGTGGAGCTGGTGCTCACAATCTTGTGCTTCCCTCGTCTCAGAGATTATAGACTCCCAAGTCCTGTCTGCACAGGATGTTCTCTGACCCTTCACACAGCTGTTCTGTGTGCTTTGTCCAGCTTTTCTAGCTGCTCAAGGAAAGCTACTCAATAAAAGTGGAACCTGCAGTTATTTTACCCTGAAATGTTTTAAATGATTTAAACCAATGAATATTTGTCATTTTTCAATGAGTATTTCTATAATTTTATAAGAAACATTTAAATAGGAATTTTAACAGCAATAATGGCTGTGCTTTGGCCAGAATTCCATGTCATTCATTGTTTGGAATTATATCTAAGCTTTGATACACTCACCTCAGTACCTTTTAAAATATCACTGTTCCTTATATTTAAATATCTTGTGATGGGTTTGTATCAGTCACCTCCTTTGTACCATTTCAGATCCTCTTGGGTCTTCATACCCTTGAGTCGTATGTCATTTAGTAACCAGCTTTGCAGGTATCATATTTTCTTTATGCAAGTGCCTCCTGACTGCTCCCCACATTTTGTCCCTGTGCCCTCTGCCTCTCCCTCTCACCCTGGGGTGTCCATGTTGATGCTCAGGTGTGAAAAACCCCCTGATCAAGCCCACACGTGCAGGGCCTTGTTCCTTTTTGTGTGGCTGTGTGTTCAGCAATTCTGTATGGTCACAGGGTGCATGGCTATTATGGCATCTATGTGAAGGTGTGTTTTGTTGATGTCTGTGTTTAGAGAGTTCAAGTCACTGTGGGCTCTGAGACACTGAGTGATCTGTATGTGTGTGTGAATTTGTGTGTATGTTCTGAGTATCAGTGTGCATTATCATGTGTAGTTTACAGTCTGCTGATGGTCATTTGCAAATAGTGTGTATGTGGATGTGAGTGTGTGTTGTCAGCATTTTCACATGTTCAGAGGATGTCTGTCATTGTGGGAATGTGTGGAATAAGTATGTTGTCAGAGATTAGGGTGGGCACCAACACTGTTTGTCTGTTACTAGTTCAACACTCTACACCCCTGAAGAAACATTGAGTCCAGACAAACACAGGCCCCATCAGACCCACAGAGATCCTACTCAGCTGTTTTATTCTCATCACAGAAATATGAATGGGTAGCCATGGACCACTTGATATTTGAGGAATTCCTCTAGCATGAAAGATGGAGCAAGAAACACATACACTGAAGTGAGGGACTAAAGGAGAAGCAAGGAAATCCAGAGATCATAGTGAAACTTCAATTACATATCCAGTAACATCTTCAAAACAATGAGAGATGGGCTGGTCCCATGGTCTAGTGGTTAAGTTCAGAGAACTCCACTTCAGCGCCCCAGGTTCAATTCCTGGGCGTGGACCTACACCACTCATCAGTGGCCAGTCTGTGGTGGCAACCCACATACAAAATAGAGGAAGATTGGCACAGGTGTTAGCACAGGATGAGTCTTCCTCAGCAAAGAAAAAAAAGAAGATAAAACATCCATTAAGTGTATATATATGTATCGATGTTACTGCACAATATTGGGGTTCTCTTGCCCAATGCACATTAAAAAAGCCCATATTTCTGGCATCAGCGTTTGGGAAAATAATTATAGCTTTATTTTGTAAGACTGATCTGCTAGGAGACAGGGGGCATGTGTCTGTCTCAGATCTGTCTCCCCGACCCAGGATTTGGGGCACAATTTATGGGATGAAGGGCAAGGTGGTCTGATGTGTGGAGGTACATGATTGGAAGTAAGGAGAAGTGAGGTAATTGATGATCTGCACAAGCAAAGTCAAGCTTCATGGCTCCTCATCGGATGTGTGTTCACAAATTGGCAGAGTTATCATGATCTGAGGATGGAGTTTTTAGCTCTTTGATGTCAAGAAGGTCACTTATTGAGCATTTGCGCAGTCCCAATTGATGGGTCGGTGGTCTCAACGGGCCTGAACTGGACGAGGGGTCTCAGTTCCTGAAAGAAGACTTTTAACTACTCTGTTGATAAGATGAGGTCAGTTGAACTGGTCCTGGAGGGCCCATGGTTATATTGGTATATGCATATATATGCATATGCAAGAGAGTATCTGTATGTATGTTAAAAGTAGAGGATACACAAAGCCAGACTCTAGTTAAAGTGGTCAGGACAGATTTTAATCAGTAATATACCACTGCAATAGGGAAGAGAGAACAGGGTGAACTGGATTCACTTTGATTTGTGCAGAGGTAACTGAGCATTTGAAAGGGAGAATGAGGGAGCAGGCAGAGGGGTGAGCAGGGGCTCAGTAGAGTCAGGGAGGGGAAAGTTACAGAGTGTTGGTCAGTGCAGTGTGATCTGGCCAGTTGTGTCTGCTGGTTGGAAATGATCCAAGTTTCACTTCTCCTCACAGAGTGTGAGAGACAGACACCTTGCCCTCATCTCAAGGAATGGATCTCAGGACCTTGAGAAGTGCACTGTTGAGTTATAGGAGACACACATACAACTCAAAAGAACAGAGGAAAGATTCACAGTTGTAAGCACTTTTGGGTAAATGCTCTAAGAAAGGGATGTCAGGGGCCAAGGATCGAGTGTTGGCCAGAACAGTCAATTATTTGGCTGCCTTGAGCTTTCTCAGGCAGGCACTTTAAGGGGACTCGGGTCATCCTAGGGATGTGGATTTGAGCTGTTAGAAACTATGTCAGTGTTTAAGTCTTATAATGTGTGTCAGGGGGTGAAACCATGTGTGCTGAGAGGCTGTAGTTATTATAGGCCAAGATTGAGGCCTAGTCAAGAAGAGGGCTCAAAGGAGACTGGCTTGAGTTTGGTCAAGTACAGGAAACTATATATATAAATAACATATGTATATTTTTTGAATAATACAAATCACGATATTGAATAATATATTGAATTAAATAATATAAATATATAGTTAATGAATATATATTGAATGTGTATAAATAACATAAATATGTGTATATACATTTGAATTAAATAATATAAATATATATATATATGATTTAAAGGCATATTCAGACACAATAACAGAAATTTCCAGAATTGATAGAACAGTTCTACTCTAGATTCAGGCAGCTGAATACATCTCAAGCACAATTAAAAAAAAATCTAGAGCCAAATCCATCCAGGGAAACCAAAGAACACCAAATACAAAAGAAGATATTCAAAGCCCCACAGAGGGACAGAACACTTACGGAGACTTACATTTAGACCTATGATACATTTCTTAACAATGGAAGGCAAGAGAGAGTTGGATTAAATCTTCAAGGTACAGAGAGAAAATAACTTTCTGTGTATATCCAATCAAACCATATCTCAAGAACTGGGGTGAATTAAACATATTTTTATGCAAACATTTACTGAGATTATTACCACCAACAAATGCTCATTAAGGAACTTCTGAAGAATGAACTTTAAGGGGGCCAGCCACCTGGTGGCTTAAGTTCAGCACGCTCCACTTCCAACGCCTGGGTTCGTGGGTTTGGATCCCAGGCGTGGACCTACACCACTCATCAGCTATGCCATGGTGGTGACCCACATACAAAATAGAGGAAGATTGGCACAGATGTTAGCCCAAGGCAAATATTCCTCAAGGAAAAAACTTAAAAAGTAAAAAAGAATGTACTTTAAGAAGAAAGAAATTGATATAAGAAGAAATGCTAAGATGTAAAAATGGATCATGAGGATCAAAAAGGGTAAACATCTGAGTAAATCATTGAAAGCCTGACTTTACCAAACAATAGCAATATTGACAATGTATAACAGATGGAGTTAAAAACTGACAAGGGAACTTCTGTTTTAGAGTAGACTAGGACAGGAAAGCTCTCACTGCAAAACTAGACAAAGCCAGATAAATTATAGATATATTTTTAGAGCATCAGAAGACTTCAGAATAAACCAACTAAAATTCCAGAAAGAAGAAAAACTCTTTTATGTGAGCAAGGATTTTTATCTTTCTTTCTCCTGCAGGCGTTTTCTGATTCTGGGTGGTTGCCGAGGATCTGGCTTGCTCAGTCAGAGCCTCAGCTAGGGAAAAGGGAAACCAGCCAAACTTGTAGTGATTCTGCAGGACTGGTGTGGCAGAGGAAACCTGAGGGCTTTCAGACACACAGCTGCTCTTCCTCACAGCACCTGTGCTACATTTTGGGGCCACACGGGAATCTGGGGAGCTAGGCCAAGAGCTTCCACAAAACAAAGTGAAACCTCCAGAAGTGGTGGAAGTGGCCTGAGTCCAACATACTGCTAGTCTGACCTTCAGGGAATTTGCCATATTGTGAAGCGACGTAAGGTAGGAGGCTGGAGAGCTGCGCTGAGATGTCTGAAGGGCGTAGCTGAATTTTCTGTGGGCTCCCACACCTGAGGAGACAGAGATCTACCAGATTTAGAACCAAACTCCTGTGCAGGGGGAGGGGAGCACAGCAAACAGGAACGGGGAAAGTGAAAGGGCTGAATTTACTAAAAGTGAGACCCAGCCCGAAGTCTGATCAACATCTGATTGGACTCAGGTGCTCCAACCTCACTCTTTCCCAATGAAGGAAGATAAGGTCACGTGGAGCCTCTCGAGTTACGTTACACAGACCTTCCAAAGACACTGGTGAGAGGATGGAGAAGGCAAGCCACAGACTGGGAGAAGACCTTTGCAAGTCACATATCTGACAGACTATAAAGAACTCTCAAAACTCAGCAATAAGAAAACCCAAGTTTAAAATGGGCACAGATTTGGACACTTCACCAAAGGAGATACACAGATGGCAAATAAGCACATGAAAAGATGCTCGACGTCATTAATAATGAGAAAAATGCACATGAAAACCACATTGAGATACTGCTACGTACCTATTGGAATGACTAGAATTAAAGAGGATGACCATACCAAGTGTTAATGAGGATGGAAAGTAACTGGAAAACTCCTACATTGCTGGTGGGAACACAAAGTGGTTCAGCCTCTTTGGAAAACAGTTTTAAAGTGGAGTTTGTTATGCTGCTGTAACAAATTAGCACAAATGTCATGGCTTAAAACAACTCAGATTTATTGTT
The DNA here is from genome assembly GCF_020826845.1 of Diceros bicornis minor. Taxonomy (NCBI): domain Eukaryota; kingdom Metazoa; phylum Chordata; class Mammalia; order Perissodactyla; family Rhinocerotidae; genus Diceros; species Diceros bicornis. Next base: position 2,017,257 of record NC_080749.1, read on the forward strand.
TTACAGTTCTGTAGGTTAGCAGTCTGACATGGGTCTCCTTGGGCTAAAATCAAGATGTTGGCAGAGCTAAGTTATTTTGGGGAGACTCTAAAGGTTAATCCATTTCCTAGCCTTTTCAAACTTCTAGAGACCACAACATTCCTTAGCCTATGGCCCCCCTCTGCCACCCTCAAAACCAAGAACTCAGCATCTCTCTGGCCCTGCTTCCCTTGTTCTATCTTTTTCTCTACTCTACTGCTTCTCTTTCCCTTTTAAGGGCCTTTGTGATGCACTGGGCCCCCTGGATAATCCAGGATAATCTCCCTATTTTAAAGTCAGTTGGTTAGCAACCTTAATTCCATCTGCAAATTTAATTCACCTTTGCCAAGTAAACTAATGTATTCCCAGGTTCCAGGGATTAGGACATCTTTGTGGGCCATGACTTTGCTACCACAAAGAGTTTTTAAAATAAAGTTAAACATAACATACCATGTGACCCAGCAATTCCACTTCTAGGTGCTTACCCAAGAGAAGACGACTTATGTTCACACAAAAACGTGTTTGCAAAGATTTATAGCAGCTTTATTCACAGTCTAAGAAGACAAAACTGAAAATAACTCAAACGTCCTTCAACTGGTGGATGGACAAACTGTGCTACATTCATACAGTGGATACTACATTCAGCAATAAAACATAAGGAACTGCTGATACAGGCAACAACATGGATGAACACTCAAATAAATGTACTGTGCTAAATGAAAGAATCCAGATTCAAAAGGCCAAATACTGTAGGATTCCATTTATATGATATTCTAGAAAAGACAAACTATAGGGAAAGAAAACAGATTGTTAGTCACCAGGGGTTAAGGGTGGGGGAAGAGTTGACTACAAAAGAGCAGCTGAAGGGAGTTCTGGGTGCTGGAACTGTTCTGTATCTTGATTTTGGTAGTTGCACAGCTCTATGCATTTGTCAAAACAGTTGTACAAAGAGGAAAACAAATACATCATTTCTCACCCATCAGATTGGCAAAACTTGAAAAATCTGACAATGCCGATCTGACAATTCCCAGGGCAAGGATGACTCAGACACTGTTGGCGGGAATGGAAATTGTTAAAACTTCAGAGGATGATTTTGCTGCAGCTCATCAAGTTGCAGATGCACATCAGCCTCTGGCCCAGCGAATCCACTCACAGCCAGGTGTCCATTTTAGGGAGTCCATGTGTGTGCTCGAGGAGACACGCACAAGACTAGTCATTAAACGTGGTAGGGGAATGAATTAATTGTGGTTAGTAGTTATTTAAAAGAGAAAGGAAAAAAATGCATATGGGAAAGAATCGACCCTGCTGGCTACATATATGATTTGAGAAGATAACTCATTGGTTTGTCTCCTTAATAGTACGTAGCACAGAGAGCACTGTACTAGGAACTTGGAGACAAGCATCTGAGCATTTAGTTCCAACTCTGCCACTAAGTAGCAGTCAGACTATGGACGACTTAACTTGAACAATCTCACTTTCCATTTCCTGGAAAATGAAGTTAGAGTCTACAACTACTAAAATTAATTCCAACTCAACAATCCTATGACTCCATAAGTCAACAATCAAAAAGTATATTCCAAAGTACCTATGTTGAGAAACTGTTTTTCTCAGACACCCTGAAATCAGAAACTATCAGAGAAATAGGACATCTTAACATATTGATACATAAAATGGTCCAAATTTCTTGGTATGTCTATGACGAGCTTTTTCTTTGTTTTTTGTGAGAAGATCAGCCCTGTGTTAACATCTGCCAATTCTCCTCTTTTTTTTTTGTTTTTTCGCTGAGGAAGACTGGCCCTGGGCTAACATCCATCCCCATCTTCCTCCACTTTATATGGGACGCCACCACAGCATGGCTTGCCAAGCAGTGTGTCGCTGTGCACCCGGGATCTGAACCTGTGAACCCTGGGCCGCCACAGTGGAGCGCACGCACTTAACCGCTTGCACCTCCGGGCGGGCCCCTATGATGAGCTTTTTAATCAAGATCGTAATTCAGAGCGTATAAACAGCTAAACCCACCATATTGACATGGGTCACCCTCAGGTAAAACTTATATATCCTCTCCCATTTTAACATTCCAAAACAAGTTCACCATACTACTGAGTCCATCTTGTCAAGTTCCAGTCTGTCTAGCCAAAAGTCATTCATGTATATGGTAAGATTTACTTGATTTTTTAACAAAGATAAATGAATAGCTTTTTGTATTTTTGCCTGTTTCATCTATAAAGATCTTACATTATAATTTAATAGCTTCAGCCTGCTACAATAATTTAAAGAGCCTTTTGAAACTTGTAATATGCCATGTCCAACAGGATCTAGTAAAAAAATCAGTAGTTCAGAATCCAAAAAAGCTTATTTAAAAATTTCATTACCGCCAATACTTACACTTCAAAGACACCAACAACCAACATGTCATTTGTTCCTACTGCAGAATTTAATAGGTTATTAACTTCCGGTATCATCCAAAAGCATAATTAGCATGCTAACATTAAAATGTATTTTTTTAATCAGAAATATTAAAACTAATGAGTAACTATTAAACTAAATGATTAAATATTAAAACTAATGACAACTAACGATCTGTTGTCTTTCCCTATGGTTTATCTTTTCTAGAATACCATATAAATGAAATCCTACCGTATTTGGCCTTTTGACCTTTCATCTTGTCAGTCAAATCAAAATTTCAAAATTCTCGTTCTATGGGATTTCCAAATCTAAATTCTTACAATTCTAAATGAGTACGGAGACAAAATACACACTACATACTACTTCTAAAAACCTCCTCCTTCTCCGATTTTAATTTTAGCACCAACTGCCAAGAAAAACCTTTCCACTGAAACCTAAATTCCATACACATTATGTCAATCATCAACTGATCAATCATCAGTCTATCTTAACAGAAGGTGAGTTATTACTAGGAAGCTACATAATTTGCACCAAAGACTGTTTGAAGCTCCTTTCATTAAATGCAGTTTACAACAATTCACAGGCTTCAAAGTTCACCTTGCAAATATAGAGTCAATTATCAGAAACCATTAATGGGATTAGGCTTTTCTATAAAAGTGGTCCCAAGGAAGTAGGAATGTTTATTTGTTTAAAGAACGCAGTGAGGAACCCAATAGCCTGAGCGGAATCAGGCAGAGGAGCACTGACCACAGTCCATCTTCTGAAGGAAAGTGTTCACCGGGAGATGTCGCGACCTGGCCTAGACGGGGCCCTGGGGGACCCGAACTCAAGGGCGCGCCCAGAGGGCAGGAGACTCCCTGCCGCCCTGTGTACCTCCGCTGGGTGGGCAGGAGGCCCCACCGGGGTGGGGCCCGGCCAAGGCAGAGGGACCGGCCAGCCAGGCAGCGCTACTCTGCTCCTCCAAGGGACAGAGATTGGGCTCGCCCGCCTGGGGCAGCCCGCCAGCAGCCCCGGCTCCCGCCCCGACCCCGCACTCCCGCCATCTGTGGCGGAGATGTCCATGCCCAGCCCCCTGCCCACCGCCTACCTCGGCGCTGCCTCCTGCCCAGCGCTCCTCCACACTGCAGAAAGGGGAGCTCCCCAGCGCTTAAAATCCTGGAGGAAGGATCCAGAAACTGCCCAATCCCTCCACACAAACCCCAGTGGCCGCCACCTCCACACCAGGGACCCTGCCTCCAGTGCATGTGCCTCGGGGCTCTCCAGCTCGCCAGCCCGTCTGCCACTCCGAGCACCGGTCCTGTGCACGCTGGGGCCTCCGAGGATACAAAGGGAACTGCTGGGGGGGCGCCGGGAGGGGGCTGGGGGGGGACCAAGGTGTCCCTGAGACAGAGAGAGGGAGCAGGCTGGCACTCTGCAGCCCTTGACTCTGTTCTCCTTGGATGACCGTCAGCTCCTGGAGAAGATCTGCCTTCCTTGAGGCGGCTCCTCCTGTCCTGAGAAGCACGTCACACGATCTAACATTTGTTTAAAAAAGAACGATGACATCCTTAACACCCCATGTGTCGTGTCCCCAGAAGAATTCTCTGCTTCCCCAGAAGACTAGACAGTGAGAAGCTGGGACTGAGTTCCGACCCAGGAAGGAAGGACGCTGAGGGCACAGTTGTCTCGCCTCTGCTGGCTCTTTCCCCTGATCTGTGGACCTGATGGGGTGACAGTGCTGGAGACTGGTGCAGGTGACAAAGCTCAAGTGTTTGCCCATGGTATTACTTTTCTTATGGTTTAGTGGTTAAAACGGGAGGCTAGCTGTCAGTTTTTCAGATGATTTCACTTGCAGAAATGTCTTTGGACAAAAGTTTGTTTTCTTAATTTCTGATTTTTAAAATCAATAACAATAATTAAAATACTGATTTTCTTAATCTCGTTGGCATGCTAAAACAAACAAGTCACTTGATTTTCACCAAATTGGCCACATTTTCATTAAAACTTTGGAAGTATTGCTGTTTGAGGTAAAGAAAGCATTTGGGAAGAACAATTACCCTCAGATAATATCTTCCCAGATAAATGTACAAACACACAGTTATGAGCCATTTTGAGGGGCCTGGGAAATCCAGTTGGAGTTCTGCAATGGATCGTCCAAAGTAAAGCTTAAATTAGAAATTTTCTGAGGAGTTTGCAAGTAAATGTTCATGTTGCCTTCATCAAATAGGTCTGGTGATTTAAATGAAGCTTGAGCTTAATGATAAAAGTTTTCAAGAGACTGAGAAATATTAAGTAAATGTACTTAAATAAAGGTGCAAATCAAAGTAAAGCCTGCCATGATCCTCTTTAAAACAGAGTCACAGTAGCACTATTGTCAAGGTATGAGAAGGAATAGAAATGCTTTATAAAGTCAATTCTTCACTTCTAAAGAACCTAACGTGACATTCTAGAAGTCTCCCTAGTCTTTCACTCATCTAGATCTAAATTGCTCAATTTATATTTTAAGACTAATGAATCTGAGGGCAAAATATTCAAGGCCCTTGTTTAAGTGTTTTTCATTGTTGCAAAGTACATGGGTATAAAGTGTGGCTGAAATCCATGGTCTTGGAGAAGAAAAATATAGAGAACTTATTTTCACTCTTGCAGCATGTCCTGACTTAATCCTACATATGTCCCAAGAATAAAGCCTCAGTGAATTCCATTCTGTTCTTAGATATGACATCTTTCATTCATAATGAATATTCTCAAATTAGGCTCTAGTTAGTAATTATGTTCCTAATGCAAATAGACAATAAAAAAGAATCCATGCTTGATTAAGTTGGGTTCATAACATGTATAAATGGGAGAAACCCAGGAAACTGAGTTTCTCAACACAATGGCAGAGATTCTCCTGTTAAATACTATGTTCAGCTAAAGACAAAGGAGGATGTTGGGGGTGGGGTTTGGGATTTGAGAGGAGAAGAACACAATTCTCATGGAGAGGGACATGTAACCATTTGTCTGGCAACTCTTTGGAGGGCCACCTAGAGAATGTTGCCTGGGAGAGAGAGAATTTTTGATAAGATGGGCTTGTTGGTGCCTTTCCTATTGTAACACCTATTTGACATTATATTACAGCCTCCATAGGACAGTGGCTCCTTCCTGAGAAGGATCTTCTAGGTTCAATTCTTTAGGCAGTTTGGGGGAGGTCCAATGTACGACCGAGAAAATAATCCAGGGAAAGAGACATTTTTGAGGGTGGCCCATTTTGATCTCCCAGTCCCACAGGGTCCACAGACTGAGTGAGACCAGTACCATTGAATCAGTGCAGGACTCCAGGATCTTCCTGGCCCCTGCATCCCTGGCTATCTTGCTGCCCCCCCACCCCCATCTGAACCATTTCCCCTGCACTGGGGTCTGGTCCAGAAGGGACAGCACGGAGGTGACCAGGAACCGGCCTCTCTGTGGTGTGGCTGGCCCCGGAGTGGGCAAGGGGGTGGTGGGGGGAAGGGGGATGGCATGTGAGGTGGCACCAGTAGTGGCGGCAGTGACTCAGAGGTCCGGGATCTCTCTCTCTCTCTCTCTCTCTCCCTCTTTCTCTCAGGGACCTGAGGAGAGGATGTTGGTGAGCCCTGCCCACCTTGCCTACCTCTCCCAGGGGCCCTTCTGTCTCTGGCCACTCTGGGAGCCCTGAAGGCTTGGGTTCAACCCGTCAGGCCAAGGGTGCATGCACGGCTGCCAGGGCCTAGGGCTGGCCTCGGGGGTCCTCGTGAAGACCCTGCCTGCCTGCCAGGCTCTGACTGGCTGGGGTGCTCTCTCGCGCCTGCCAGGTGCAGATGAAGAAGGAACACCGCCCTTCTTGACTTGGCTTCACCTGTTGTCTCCCTCCCATCCCCCACTTCCACTCAGTTTGCTGGTCGCTTCCCTTCTTTGGAAGTGGTGGTCTGGCTCTGGTGGCCAAAGGCCGACTGAGGTGCCCGGTCAAGGTTCTGCCTCAGCCAGCTGCTTTTTCCCAAGCCTCATTTCTTCCTGGAAAGACAAAACCACTGCCTCACCCCACACCCACACTTTTTGACTCCAGCTAGGTGGAGGAAAGTCTCCGTGGAGTCAGAAGGACCGAGACAGGCATATGGCAAAGCAGTGAGTGTGGCCCCAGCAGGCCAGAGGCCTAGGTATACTGGGCCACACTGGGAAAGCCCTTCTAGTGATAGGTCCCAGCCTCTTCTCTGGAGTTGGGAAGGCCTGGCCTTCCAAGTGCCCAGGCCATGGCTCTGGGGAGAAATCCATGATTGAAGTCACGCGTGAGGCCCTCTGCCTGAATGCATAGGTGCCACGCTGAGGGAGAGGAGGAAGCTGGCTCGGCTTCCCTGCATTGTCCAAATGAGGCCAGCTGGCTGGTCCAGCCACCTGAGCCAGGACCCTTTCAGGGGGACAAGTCCTGGGGGAAAGAGCCCTGGTGCCTGCTGCCAAGTTTTCTGGGGCGTGTGCTGGGCCCCGTCAAAGGAGGAAGCCGCCTGGCAACTGGTGTGCCAGTCCTGGGATCTGGCGGCCTCCCACACCTGGCCCCTTACCTGCCCAGGCCTCCCAAGGGAGGAAGATGGTCTTCGCAGTGGCGAGTGGAGGGGAGCTGGCAGTGAGCATTTCCTGGGATGCCCTGGGAAACGCAGGTCCTCTGGGATGTGGTTCCTTGAAATGGGCTGCCTCTGGCCAGATCTAAGTAGGTACCCACCTCAAGTTCTGTAGACAGAGGGACACTATGACCAGTCAATTGGCACAGGACCATTCTTAAATGCCTTAGAGAAAACATTTTCTTTTCTGGGCTTTTAAGAAGATGGTAACAAACATCTCTCTGTCTGAATGGCAGTCAGGAATATAGCTGAGTTAAACTGCTGATAAAAGCCATTCCCAGGGGCCGGCCCCATGGCTTAGTGGTTAAGTGCGCACGCTCCACTACTGGTGGCCCAGGTTCGGATCCTGGGCACGCACCGACGCACCGCTTCTCCGGCCATGCTGAGGCTGCGTCCCACATACAGCAACTAGAGGGATGTGCAGCTATGACATACAACTATCTACTGGGGCTTTGGGGGGAAAAAAAAGCCATTCCTGAAAGTAATTTCATGCCCAATCTCAATTCATTCCAGCCCCTAAGCATTGCCTAGCAAAAGCAGATTTTGCACAGGGCCACAAAGAGACTTGAGTGAGACTATCACTCACATGCTTTACAGAAAGCCCTTTATTATCCCAGTTTGTAAGTGCATGATACGTAACACCTTTGTTTATGAGAGGCAATCACTATTACAGCTGAATTAAACTGTGTATGACTCCCATTCCTGTAAATAACTTCAGGCACAGTCTCCATTCCTTCTAGCTGCTTGGATCCCCTTCCCAAAGTAGGTATGGAACAGGGCCTTGTAATGCGTTGAGACACAATCTCACTCGCCTGTCAGAATGCATTTTCTAATCCCAGATTCTAGGTACATTTTTAGGAACATGTTTGTATCTGAGAGACAATCACTACTACAGCTGAGCTAAACTAAGAATAATACCCATTCCTGGAAGTAACTTTGTGCCCAATCTCCCTTAAGTCCAGCTCCTAAAGATTGCCTTCCAAAAGCAGGTTTGGAACAGGGCCTTGTTTAGCCATTAGGAAGAATCTCACTCAGAAGAGATAGAGAATGCACTTTCTGATCCCGGAGTCTAACTAGGTGGGTAAGAACATGTTTCTGTGTGAGTGGCAAGCATTACCACAGCTGAGCTAAACTCAGTATAACACCCATTCCTGGAAATAACTAGGTGCCCATTCTCCCTTCCTTCCAGCAACTAAGAATCACATTCCCAAAGCATGTTTGGAAACAGGGCACTGTAGGGCCTTGAGACAGAATCTCTCTGAAATGCATTAGAGAACACACTTTCTCATCCCGGTGTGTATGATAACGGTTAGAAACATCTTTGTATCTGAGTGGCAAGCACTACTACAGCTGAGGTAAACTACATAGAACACCCTTTGTGGAGGTAAATCATACAAAATCTGTCTTTCTTACAGCTCCTAAGGATCACTTTCCCAAAGAAGTTTTGGAAACACGGCTGTGAAGGGCCTTGAGAGAGAACACCTCTAACATGTCTAAGAGAAGGCACTTTTCTTACCAGGGCTTGTAAGTAGATGGTAAGAAACATCTTTGTATCTGAGTGGCAATCACTACTACAGCTGAGTTAAACTATGTATAACACCCATTCCTGGAATTATCTTCATGCCCCATCTCCCTTCCTTCCAGCTCCTAAGGATCACCTTCCCATAGAGGGTTTGGAAGCAGGACCATGTACTGCCTTGAGACAGAATCTCACTCACAAGCCTTAGAGAATGTACTTTCTAATACTGGATTCTATGTAGCTGGTTAGGAACATGTTTGTACCTGAGTGGCAAGTGTTACTACAGCTGAGTAAAACTATGTATAACACCCATTCCTGGAAGTAACATCATGCCCTATCTCCCTTCCTTCAAGCCCCTAAAGATTGCCTTCGCAAAGCAGGTTTGGAAAGAGGACTGTGTAGGGCCTTGTTAGGGATTATCAATCACAAGCCTTAGAGAAGGCACTTTATTATGCCAGCTTGTAAGTAGATGGTAAGAAACATCTTTGTATCTGAGTGGCAATCACTACTACAGCTGAGTTAAACTACATATAACACCCATTCCTGGAGTTTACTTCATGCCCAATCTCCCTTCCTTCAACTCCCAAGCATCGCCTACACAAAGCAAGTTTGGAAACATGGCCATGTAAGTCCTTTGGAGAGAAACTCACTCACATGACTTAGAGAAGGCAGTTTCTTATCTGGGTTCATAAGTAGGTTGTAAGAAACATCTTTGTATCTGAGTGGCAATCACTACTACAGCTGAGATAAACTATGTATACCATCCATTCCTGGAAGCAACTTCATGCCCAATCTCCCTTCTTTCCAGCTCCTAAGGCTCACCTTCCCAAAACAGGTTTGGAAACAGGACTGTGTATTGCCTTGAGACAGAATCTCACTCACAATCCATAGAGAATGCACTTTCTGATACCAGAATCTAAGCAGATGCTTAGGAACACATTTGTATCTGAGTGACAAGCATTACTACAGCTGAGCAAAACTCTGTATAACACCCATATCTGGAAATAGCCTCATCCCGAATCTCCCTTCCTTTCGGCTGCTATGGATCACCTTGCCAAAGCCCGTATGGAACAGGCCCTTGTATGGCCTTGACATAGTACCCCTCAAGTGTCCAGAGAACACACTTTCTTATCCCGAGTTGTAAGTAGGTGGTAAGAAACATCTTTGAATCTTAATGGCAATAATTACTACAGCTGAGTTAAACTATGTATAACACACAGTTCTGGAAATAACTTCATGCCCAATCTTCCTTCCTTCCAAGTGCTATGGATGGCATTCCCAAATCAAGTGAAGAACAGGGCCTTGTAGGGCCTTGAGACTAGACCTCTCTCAAATGTCTTAGAGAAAATGATTTGTTCCACCAGGCTTTAAGTAGATGGTAGGAAACATCTTTGTATCTGACTGGCAATCACTACTATAGCTGAGTTAAACTATGTATAACACCTATTGCTGGAGATAACTTTATGCCAATCTCCCTTCCTTCTAGCTCCTAAGGATTGCCTTCACAAAGCAGGCTTGGAAACAGGACGGTGTATTGTCTCGAAACAAAATGTCACTCACAGGCCATAGAGAAAGTACTTTCTGATACCAGCTTCTAAGTAGAAGATTAGGAATCTGTTTGTATCTGAGTGGCAATCAATACTACAGCTGAGCTAAACTATGTATAACATCCATACCTTGAAGTCACTTCATGCCCAATCTCACTTCCTTCCAGCTCCTAAGGGTCACCTACCCAAAGCAGATTTGGAAACATGGCCATGTCGGGCTTTCAGTGGGAATCTCACTCACATGCTTTAGAGAAGGCACATTCATATCCAGGCTTGTAAGTAGATTGTCAGGAACATCTTTTTATCTGAGTGGCGATCAATACTACAGCTGAGTAAAACTATGTATAACACCCAGTCCTGGAAATAGCTTCATGCAGAATCTCCCTTCCCTCCAGCTGCCATGGATCACCTTGTCAAAGCCCATATAGAACGGGGCCTTGAAAGTAATTGAGATAGGAGCACTCTCAAATGACTTACAGAACACAATTTCACCCGTCTCATGGCACTACACGGTCCCGTTTCCAAACCTGTTTTGGGAAGGCGATCCTTAGGAGCAGGAAGAAAGGGATATTGACCATGAAGTTACATCCAGGAAGGGGTGTTATACATACTTTAACTCAGCTGAGCTAGTGGTTTCCACTCAGATACAAAGATGTTTCCTACCATCTACTTACAAACTGGGGTCAGAAAGTGTGTTCTCTAAGACATTTGAGAGAGGTACTGTCTCAATTCCCTACAAGGCCCTCACCATACATGCTTTTACAAGGTGATCCATAGAAGCTGGAAGGAAAGGAGATTGGGGATGAAGCAATTTAGAGGGTTGGGTGTTATACATAGTTTAGCTGTGCTGTAGTAATGCTTGCCACTCTTATGCAAACATGTTCCTAACCATCTACTTACAAGCTGGATAATAAAGTGACTTCCCTAAGGTGTATGAGTCAGATTCCCTCAAAAGGCACTACACAGTCCTGTTTCCAAAGTTGCTTTGAGAAGGCAATACTTAGGAGCTGGAAGGAAGGGAGATTGGGCATGAAGTTTTATCCAGGAATGGGTGATATACATAGGTTATCTCAGCTGTAGTAATTATTGCTTCTAAGATACAAGATGTTTCCTTCCACCTATTTACATCACGTGAAAAGAAAGTTTGTTCTCTCAGACATTTGGGAGAGGTGTTGTCTCAAGACCATACAAAGCCCTGTTCCATACGTGCTTTGGCAAGGTGATTCATAGCATCTGGAAGGAATGGAGTTTGGCCATGATCTTATTTCCAGGAATGGATGTCATACACAGATTTGCTCATCTGTAGTAATAATTGTCAGTCAAATACAAACATGTTACTAAACATATACTCACAGTGTAGGGTAAGAAAGTGCCTTCTCTAAGGCATGACCTTGTGATTCTCTCTAAAGTCCCTACATGGCCCTGTTTCCAAACCTGCTTTGGGAAGACAATAATTAGGAGCTGGAAGGAAGGAAGATTGGGTATGATGTTACTTCCAGGAATGGCTGTTATCCATAGTTTCACTCAGCTCTAGTAGTGATTGCCACTCAGGTCCAAAGAAGTTTCTTACCATCTACATACAAGCCTGGATAAGAAAGTGCCTTCTCTAAGGCATGAGGGTGTGATTCTCTCTGAAGGCCCAACAGGGTCCTGTTTTCAAACCTGCTTTGGGAAGGGGATCGTTAGATGCTGGAAAGAAGGGAGATTGGGCATGAAGTTACTTCTAGGAACGGGTGTTATCCATAGCGTCACTCAGCTCTAGTAGTGATTGACAATCTGATAAAAAGATGTTTCTTACAATCTAGTTACAAGCTAGGATAAGAAAGTGACTTCCCTAAGGGATGTGAGTGAGATTCTCTCTCAAGGCCCTTCATGGCTCTGTTTCCAAACCTGCTTTGGGAAGGTGATCCTTAGCAGCTGGAAGGAAGGGAGAAAGAGCATGAAGTTACTTTTGGGAGAGAGTGTTATATATAGCTTAACTGAGCTGTAGTAGTGATTGCCACTCTGATACAGTGATATTTCTTACCATCTACTTACAAGGCTGGATAATAAACTGCCTTGTTTAAGGCATGTGAGTGAGATTCTCTCTCAAAGTCCTACATGGCCCTGTGAAAAACTTGCTTTGGGAAGGATATCCTTAGGATCAGGAAGGAAGGGAGATTGGACATGAAGTTACTTCCAGGAATGGGTGTTATACATAGTCTAATTCAGGTGTAGTAATAGTTGCCACTCATATACAAACATGTTCCTAACCATCTACTTAGAATCCAGTATCAGAAATTCATTCACTATAGCTTGTAAGTGAGATTCTTTCTCAAGGTACTACACAGTCCTGTTTCCAAACTTTCTTTGGGAATTCAATCCCTAGGAGCTGGAAGGAAGGGAGATTGCACCTGAAGTTACTTCCAGGAATGGGTGTTTTACATAGTTTAACTCAGCTGTAGTAGTGTTTACCACTCAGATACAAAGATGTTTCTTACAATCTACTTAAAAGCTGGGATAAGAAAGTGCTTTATCTAAGGCATGGGATTAAGGTTCTCTCTAGGCCTTATATGGCACTGTGTAAAACCTGCTTTGGGAAGGTGATCCTTAGCAGCTGGAAGGAAGGGAGACTGGGCATGACGTTACTTCCAGGAATGAGTGTTAGACATAGTTTAACTCAGCTGTAGTAATGATTGCCACTCACATACAAAGTTCTTTTTACCATCTACTTACAAGGCCTGAGAAGAAAGTGTCTTCTCTAAGGCATTTGAGAATGGTCCTGTCTCAAGGCTCTACACGACCCTGTATCAAAAGCTGCTCTTGGAAGGCGATCCTTAGAAGTTGTCAGAAAGGGAGATTGGGCACAAAGTTATGTCTAGGAATGAGTGCTATACCTAGCTTAGCTCAGCCTTAGTAGTGCTTGCCACTCAAATAAAAACGTGCTCCTAACCATCTACTTAGGATCTGGTATCAGAAAGTGCATTCTCTATGGCGTGTGAGTGAGAATCTTTCTCAAGGCAATACACTGTCCTGTTTCCAAACCTTCTTTGGGAAGGCAATCCTTAGGAAAGGGAAGGAATGGAGATGGGCATGTAGTTACTTCCAGGCATGGGTGTTATACATTGTTTAACTCAAATGTAGTAGTGATTTCCACTCAAATACACAGACGTTTCTTACAATCAGCTTACAAGACAGGATATGAAAGTGCATTCTCTAAGGCATGTGAGTGAGATTCTCTCACAAGGCCCTACATGGCCCTGGTTCCAAACCTGTATTGTGTAGGCAATAATTAGAAGCCTGAAAGAAGTGAGAATGGAAATGAGGTTACTTCCATTAATGGGTGTTATATATAGTTTAACTCAGCTGTAGTAGTGATTGTCACTCAGATACAAACATGATCCTTGCCATCTACTTACAAGCCTGGATATTAAACTGCATTCTCTAACGCATGTGGGTAAGATTCTCTCTCAAGGCCCTACTTGGCCTTGTTCAAAACCTACTTTGGGAAGGTGATCCTTTGGAGCTGGAAGTAAGGGAGATTGGGCATGAAGTTACTTCCAGGAATGGGTGTTATACATACTTTAATTCAACTGTTGTAATGATTGCCACTCAGATACAAAGTTGTTTCTTACCGTTTACTTACAAGCTAGGAGAAGAAAGTGTGTTCTCTAAGGCATTTGCCAATGGTCCTGTCTCAAGGCCCTACACGGCCCTGTTTCAAAAGCTGCTTTAGAAAGGCGATCCTTAGTAGTTGGAAGCAAGGAAGACTGGGCAAAAAGTTATTTTCAGGAATGAGTGTCATACTTAGCTTAGCTCAGCAGTAGCAACGCTTGCCACTCAGATACAAAGATGTTCCTAACCATCTACTTACAAGCCTGGATAATAAAGTGCCTTCTCTAGTGCTTCTAAGTGAGATTCTCTCTCAAGTCCTTAAATGGCCCTGTGAAAACCTTCTTTGTGAAGGCCATCCTTAGAAGCTGGAATAAAGGGAGATAGGGCATAGAGTTACTTCCGGGAATGGGTGTTATACATCATTAAACTCAGCTATAGTAATGATTGTGACTCAGAAATAAAGACGATTCTAACCATCTAGTTAGAACTCGTGATAAGAAAATGTGTTCTCCAAGGCACTTGAGAGTGGTCCTGTCTCAAGGCCCTACAAGGCCTGTTTCCAAAGCTGCTTTAGGAAGGCAATCCTTAGGAGGGAAGGGAGATTGAGCAAAAAGTTATTTCCAGGAATAGGTGTTATACTTAATTTAGCTGAGCTGTAGTAATGCTTGCCACTAAGTTACAAAAATGTTCTAACCATCTACTTAGAGTCTGGTGTCAGAAAGTGAGTTCTCTAAGGCTTGTGAGTGAGAATCTGTCTCAAGGCACTACTCAGTCCTGTTTGGAAACCTGCTTTGGAAAGGGGATTCTTAGGAGCTTTATGGAAGGGAGATTGGGCATGAAGTTACTTTCAGGAACGTGTGTTATACAAAGTTAAACTCAGATGTAGCAGTGATTGCCACTCAGATGCAAAGATGTGTCTTACCATCTACTTACAAACCAAGAAAGTGCCTTCTGTAAGGCATGTGAGTGAGATTGTCTCTCAAGGCCATTCATGATCCTGTGTAAATCCAGCTTTTGGAAAGTGATCCTTAGGAGCTGGAAGGAAGAGAGTTTGGGTATGAAGTTACTTCCAAGAATGAGTGTCATACATAGTTTAACTCAACTATAGCAGCGATTGCCAATCATATAGAAAGATGTTTCTAAACATCTTCATACAAGCTGAAATAAGAAAGTGCCTTCCCTCAAGCATGTGAGTGAGATTCTGTCTCAAGGCTCTTAATGGTCTTGTGCAAAACCTGCTTTGGGTCAGCGATCTATAGGAGCTGGAAGGAAGGGTGATTGGGCAAGAAGTACGTCCCAGGAATGGGTCTCATCCATAGTTTAACTCACCTGTAGTAATTATTGCCATTCAGAAACAAAGATGTTTCTAAGCATCTATTTACACCCCGAGATAAGAAAGTGTGTTCTCTAAGGCATTTGAGAGTCATCCTGTCTCAAGGCCCTACACTGCACTGTTTCCAAATCTGCTTTAGGAAGGCAATACTTAGGAGCTAGAAGTAAGTGAGATTTGGCACGAAGTTACTTTCAGGAATGGGTGTTATACTTAATTTAGCTCAGCTCTAGTAAAGCTTACCTTTCAGATACAAACATGTTCCTAACCATCTACTCAGAATCCGGAATCAGAAAGTAAGTTCTCTATGGCTTGTGACTGAGATTCTGTCTCAAGGCAATACACGGTCCTGTTTCGAAACCTGCTGTGGGAAGATGATCCTTAGTAGCTCTGAGGAAGTAAGATTGGGCATGAAGTTACTTCCAGGAATGGGTGTTATAGATAGTTTAACTCAGCTGTAGCAGTGATTGCCACTCAGATGCTAAGAGGTTATTTACCATCTACTTAAGCCAGGATAAGAAAGTGTTTTCTCTAAGACATATGAGTGAGATTCTCTCAAGGCTCTACATGGCCTTGTGCAAAACCTTCTTTGGGTAGGCTATCCTTTGGACCTGAAAGGAAGGGAGATTGGGCATGAAGTTACTTTCAGGAATAGGTTTTATCCATAGAAAAACTCAGCTGTAGTGATGATTACCTCTCAGAAACAAAGATGTCTCTAACCATCTACTTACAATCCCAGATAAAAAAGGGTTTTCTCTAAGGCATTTGAGACTGGTCCTGTGTCAAGGCTGTACATGGACTGTTTCCAAACCTGCTTTAGGAAGGTGATCCTTAGGAGCTGGAAGAAAGGGAAATTGGGCACAAAGTTACTTCCATTAATGTGTGTTATATTTATGCTCAGCTGTAGTCATGCTTGCCACCCAGATACAAACATGTTCCTAAGCATCCACTTAGAATCCGGTATCAGAAAGTGTGTTCTCTATTTCTTGGGAGTGAGATTCTGTCTCAAGGCACTACTCGGTCCTGTTTCCAAACCTGCTTTGAGAAGGCCATAATTAGGAGCTGGAAGAAAGGGTGATTGGGTACAAAGTTATTTCCAGGAATGGGTGTTATACATAGTTTAACTTAGCTGAAGTAGTGATTGCCACTCAGACACAAAGATGTTTCTTACCGTCTACTTACAAGCCAGGATAAGAAAGTGATTTCTCTTAGGCATCTGAGTGAGATTCTCTCTCAAGTCACTTGCTGGACTTGTGCAAAACCTGCTTTGGGAAGTCACTAATCAGGAGCTGAAAGGAAGGTATATTGGGCATGAAGTTACTTCCAGGAATGGGTGATATCTGTAGTTTAACTCAGCTGTAATAGTGATTCTCACTCAGATAGAAAGAAGTTTCTTATCATCTACTTAAAAGCCGGGATAACAAAGTGCCTTCTCTAAGGCATGTGAGTAAGATTCTCACTCAATGACCTACATTGCCCCATGCAAAACCGGGTTTGGGAAAATTATACTTAGGTGCTGGAAGGAAGGGAGAATTGGCACAAAGTTGTTTCCAGTAATTAGTCTTACACATAGTTTAACTCAGCTGTAGTAATATTTGCCAAGCAGAAACAAATATGTTTCTATGTATCTAGTTACAACCCAGCATAAGAAAGTGTGTTCTCAGAGGCATTTTAGAGCAGTCCTGTCTCAAGGCCCTACACAGCCTTGTATCAACTGCTTTGGGAAAGCAATCCTTAGGAGTTGAAAGGAAGGGAGATTGGGAACAAAGTTATTTCTAGTAATGGGTGTTATACCTAGCTTAGCTCAGCTTTAGTAATGCTTGCCACTCAGATACAAGAATGTCGCTAAAGATCTACTTTGAATCTGGTGTCAGAAATTGCATTCTCTATGACATGTGAGTGAGATTCTGTCTCAAGACAATACACCGTCCTGTTTCCAAACCTGTTTGGAAAGGCGATCCTCAGGAGCTGGAAGGAAGGGAGATTGGGCATGAAGTTTTTCCAGGAATAGGTGTTATATATAGTTTAACTCAGCTAGAGTAGTGATTACCTCTCATATAGAAAGATGTTTCTTAGAATCTACTTACAAGCTGGGATAAGAAAATGCTTTCTCTAAGGCATGTGAGTGAGGTTCTCTCTCAAGGCCCATCATGGCTATATGCAAAACCTACTTCAGGAAGGTGATCCTTACGAGCTGGAAGAAAGGGATACTGGGCATGAAGATACTTCAGGGGATGAGTGTTACCCATAATTTCACTCAGTAGTATTAGTGATTGCCACTCAGATACAAAGATGTTTCTTATCATCTACTTATAAGCCGGGATAAAAAACTGCCTTCTGTAAGGCACGTGAGTGAGAATCTCTCTCCAGGCCCTACGTGGCACTGTGCAAAATCTGCTTTGAGAAGACTATCCTTAGGAGCTAGAAATAAGGGAGATTGGGGATGAAGTTCTTGCCAGGAATATGTCTTATACATAGTTTAACTCAGCTGTAGAAATGATTTCCACTCAGAAACAAAGACGTTTCTAAACATCTACTTACAATGCAAGATAAGAAAGTGTATTCTCTAGGGAATTTGAGACCAGTCCTGTCTCAAGGCCCTATACTATCCTCTTTCCAAACCGGCTTTAGGAAGGCGATCCTTAGGAGCTGGAAGGAAGGGAGATTGGGCACAAAGTAATTTCCAGGAATGGGAGTTATACTTAGTTTATCTCAGCTGTAGTAATGCCTGCCACTCAGATACAAACATGTTTGTAACCAGCTACTTAGAATCCGGAATGAGAAAATGCACTCTCAATGGCTTGTGAGTGAGATGCTGTCCCAAGGCACTACACGGTCCTGTTTCCAAACCTGCTTTGAGAAGGCAATCCTTAGGACCTGGAAGGAAGGGGTTGCACATGAAGTTACTTCTAGGAATGAGTGTTAACCATAATTTTACTCAGCTCTAGTAGTGATTGTCACAAAGACAGATTGATGTTTCTTACCATCTACTTACAAGCCAGGATAGGAATGTGCCTTCTCAAAGACATGTGAGTGAGATTCTCTCTGAAGGCCCTACATGGACGTGTGCAAAACCTTCTTTGGGAAGGAGAATTCTTAGGAGGTGGAATGACGGGAGATTGTGCAAGAAGTTACTTCCAGGTATGGGTGTTATACATCATTAAATTCAGCTATAGTAATGACTGCCACTCAGATACAAAGATGTTTCTTATCATCTACTTACAAGCTGGGAGAAGAAATTGTGTTGTCTGAGGCACTTGGGTGTGGTCCTGTCTCAAGGCCCTACGGCCCTGTTTCCAAACCTGCTGTATGAAGGTGATCCTTAGAAGCTGGAATGATGGGAGATTGGGCACAAAGTCATTTCCAGGAATGGGTGTTATACATAGCTTAGCTCAGCTGTGGTAATGATTACCACTCATACAGAAACTGGTTCCTAGACATTTACTTCCAAGGGGGTTCAGAAAGTGCCTTATCAAAGGAGTACGAGATTCCTTCTCAAGGCACAAAATGGCATTATGCTACAAACATGGTTCAGGTTTTTCCCCCTTACAAGATGGAAAGAAGAGAGGTTAGGCACAAATTTATTTCCAGGAATGGGCATTACACATACTTTTGCTAAGCTGTAGGAATGATTGCCACTCATATACAAACTTGTTCATGGACTTCTACTTAGAAACCTGCATCAGAAATTTCCTTCTCATAGGAATGTGAGATTAATTCTCAGGTCCAGAAATGGCATTATATTCCAAACCTGCTTGAGGAAGGTGATCCTTATGACATGGAAGGAAGAGAGAATATGCACAATGTTATTTCCAGGAATAGGTCTTATACATAGTTTAGCTCCACTTTAATAATGATTGTCACTCATTTGCAATCGTGTTCCTGCATATGTACATATAGGCCTGGATCAGAAAGTGCCTTCTCATAGGAATGTGAGATTCCTTCTCAGTTTCCGAAATGACAATATGTTCCAAAACTGGTTTAGGTTGGTGATGCTTATAAGCTGGAAGGAAGAGAGATTGGACATCAAGTTATTTTCAGGAATAGGTGATATATATTTCGTCTCAGCTGTAGTAATGATTGCCACTCTTATTCAAACTTGCTCCTAGACATTTACTGACAAGCCAAGTTCAGAAATTGCCTTCTCAAAGAAATGTGAGATTCATTCTCAATGCCCGAATTGGCATTATTTACCAAACCTGGTTTAGAGTTGTGATCCTTACATGATGGAAGGAAGCGAGATAAGGCACAAAGTTATTTTCAGGAATGGGTGTTATACATAGTATAGCTCACCCCTACTAATGATTGAAACTCATATACCCAGTTTTTCCTAGACATCTATTGAGAAGTCAGGATTAGAAAGTGCTTTCTCAAGGTAATGTGAGATTTGCTCTCAAGGTGCGAAATGGCAATATGTTTGAAATCTGGTTTAAGTTTGCTATCTTTACGAGATGGAAGAAAGAGAGATTAGGCACAAAGTTACTTCCAGGAATAGGTGTTATATGAAGTTTACGTCAGCTGTAGTAATGATCGCCAATCATATACAAACTTGTTCCTAGACATCTACATGAAAGCCAGGATCAGAACGTTCCTTCTCAAAGCAATGTGAGACTCCTTCTTAAGGACTGAAATGGAATTATGGTCCAAATCTGGTTTAGGTTTGTGATCTTTAAGAGATGGAAGGAAGAGAGATTAGGCACAAAGTTATTTCCAGGAATGGGTGTTATACCTAGTGTGTCAGCTGTAGTAATGACTGCCACGCCTATACAAACTTGTTCCTAGGTATCTATTTAAAAGCCGGTATCAGAGAGTGCATTCTCAAAAGAATGTGAGATTCCTTCCAAAGGCCCGAAATGTCGCTATGTTCCAAACCTAGTTGCCAAAGATGGTCCTTACGAGCAGGAATGAAGAGAGTTTGGGCACAAAGTTATTTCCAGGAATGACTGTTAATCATAGTTTAGCTCAGCTGTAGCAATGATTGCTAATCATATACAGACTTGTTCCTAGACTTCTACTTAGTAACCGGGATAAGAAGGTTCCTTCTGAAATGAATATGAGGTTCCTCCTCTTTTTTTTTTTGTGAGGAAGTTCAGCCCTGAGCTAACATCCATGCCAATCCTCCTCTATTTGCTGAGGAAGACAGGCCCTGAGCTAACATCCATGCCGATCTTCCGCCACTTTATGTGGGACGCCACCACAGCATGGCCTAACAAGCAGTGCGTCAGTACGTGCCCGGGATCTGAACCTGGGCCAGCAGCAGCGGAGTGTGCACACTTAACAGCTACGCCACGGGGCTGAACTCTATGAGGTTCCTTCTCAAGGCCTGAAATAGCATGATTCTCCAAAAATGGTTGAGCAAGCTGATTCTGATGAGATGAAGGAAGAGAGATTAGGCACAAAATGATTTCCAGGAATGGCTGTTATACATTAGCTCCTGTAGTCATGCTTGCCACTCATATGAAAACTTGTTCATAGAAATCTACATACAGGCCTGGAACAAAAAGTGCCTTTGCAAAGGAATGTGAGATTCCTTGTCAGGGCCCAAAATTGCAATATGTTCCAAACCTGGCTTAGGTTTGTGATCCTTACTGGATGGAAGGAAGAGAGATGGGGCACGATGATATTTTCATGAATGGATTTATACATAGATTAACTCAGGTGTAGTAATGATTGCCACTAATATACGAACTTGTTCCTAGACATCTACATAATCCCAGGATCAGAAAGTGACTTCTCAAAGGAATGTAATATTCCTTCTCAAGGCCTGAAACAGCAACATGTTCCAAACTTGGTCAAAGAAGGTGGTACTCAGCAGGTGGAAGTAAGAGAGATTGAGCATGAAGTTTTTTTCCAGGAATTGATGTTATTCATACAATAGCTCAGTTGTAGTAATGATTGCCACTTAATAGAATCTTGTTCCTGGACATATACTTAGAAGCAGGGATCAGAAAGTGTCCTCTTAAAGGTATGAGATTCCTTCTCAAGGCCGGAAATGACAATATGTTCCAAACATGGTTGAGCAAGGTGGGCCTTATGATCTGGAAGGAAGAGAGACTGAGCATGAAGGTATTTCTGGGAATAAGTGTTATTCATAGTTCAGCTCAGCTGTAGTAGTGATTCCCACTCATATACAAACTTGTTTCTAGGCATCTACTTAGAAGCTGGGATCAGAAAATTCCTTCTCAAATTAATGTGAGATTCCTTCTCAAGGCCCGACACAATATTACGTTCAAAACCTTGCTTAGGAATGTAATCCATTAGAGCTGGAAGGAAGAGAGACAGGGTAGGAAGTTATTTTGAGGAATGGTTCTAATACATAGTTTAGCTCAGCTGTAGTAATGATTGCCACTCATTTACAGACTTGTTACTAGACATTTACTTACAAGCTGGGATCAGAAAGTGCCTTCTCAAAGGAATGTGACATTCGTTCTCAAGGCCCTGAAATGGCATTATGTTCCAAACCTGGTTATGTTTGTGATCTTTACGAGGTGGAAGGAACAGAGAAGCACAGCTGTATTAATGATTGCCACTCATATACAAACTTGATCCTAGACGTCTACATACAGGCTGTGATCAGAAACTGCTGTTTCAAAGGAATGTGAGATTCCTTCTCAAGGTCTGAAATGGCAGTATGTTCCCAACTTGACTTAGGAAGGTCTTCATTGCGAGCTGGAAGGAAGATAGATTGGGCATGAAGTTATTTTCAGGATTGGGTGTTATTCAAAGAATAGCTCAGTTGTAGTAATGATTGCCACTTATGTAGAATCTTGTTCCTGGACATCTACTTAGAAGCAGGGATCAGAAAGTGCCTTCAAAGAAGTGTGAGATTCATTCTCAAGGGCCGAAATGGCACGATGTAGGAAACCTGGTTTATGTTTGTGATCTTTATGAGATGGAAGGAGGAGAGATGAGGCACAAAGTATTTCCAGGAATGGTTGTTATACACCGTTTAGCTCAGCTCTAGTAATGATTAACACTCATATACAAACTTGTTCCCAGACTTCAACATTCTGGACAGGATCAGAAAGTGCCTTCTCAAAGGAGTGTGAGATTTCTTCTCAAGGCGTGAAATGGCAATATGTTCCAAACCTGGTTTAGCTTTGTGATCCTTATGAGTTGGAAGGGAAAGAGATGAGGCACAAAGTTATTTCCAGGAATGGGTATTATACATAGCTTAGCTCAGCTATAGTAATGCTTGCCACTCATATACAAACTTGTTCCTAGACATCTACTTACAATCTGGGATCAGAGATTGCCTTCTCAAAGGAATACGAGATTCCTTCTCAAGGCCCAACATGGCAATATGGTCCAAAACTGGTTTAGTTTAGTATTGCTTAGTGCTAGAATTAAGAGAGTTTGTACATGAAATTATTTCAAGGAATGGGTACTATAAATCGTTTAACTCAGCTGTAGTAATGATTGATGCTCCAATATAAACTTGTTCCTAGACATCTACTTACAAGAAGTTATCAGTAAGTGTCTTCTCAGAGAAATGTGAGATTTGTTCTCAACGACTGAAATAGCATATGTTCTAAACTTGGTTTAGGAAGGTGATTCTCACGAGCTGAAAGGAAGAGAGATTGAGCACAAAGATACTTCCAGGAATGGGTATTTTATACAGTTGAGCTCAGCTGTAGTGATGATTGCCACTCATATACTAACTTGTTCCTAGACATCTCCTTACATGCTGGGACGAGAAAGTGCCTTCTCAAAGGAATGTGATATTCCTACCTAAGGCTCAAAAGAGCAATATGTTCAAAACCTGGTTTAGGAATGTAATCCTTCAGAGCTGTAAGGAAGAGAGATTGGACATGAACATATTTCCAGAAATGGGTGTTATCCATAGTTTAGCTCAGCTGTAGTAATGATTGCCACTCATATAAAAAGTCATTTCTAGACATTTACTTACAAGCCTGGGTCGGAAAGTGCCCTCTCAAAGGAATTTGAGATTCAATCTCAAGGCCCAAAATAGCATTCTGTTACATACCTGTTTTAGGTTTCTGATCCTTACGAGATGAAGGGAAGAGAGATTGGGCATGAAGTTATTTCCAGCAATGGGTGTTATACATAGTTTAGCTAAGTTCTAGTAATCATTGCCACTCATTTACAAACTTGTTCCTAGAGCTCTGCTTAGAACCCGGGATCAGAAAGTGCCTTCTCAAAGGAATGTGATATTCCTTCTCAAGGCCCGAAATGGCAATATGTTCCAAACCTGGTTAAGGAAGGTGGACCTCATTTGCTGAAAGGAAGAGAGACAGGGCACGAGGTTCTTTCCTTCCTTGCTATTGGCAAAAATGTTTGAGCAGTGGCATTTTGTCTTTCCATTGAGAAGGCAGCCTCAGTGCAGTCAACGAACCAAAAAGAAGAAAAGGTACTTTCCATTATGATCCTCAAAACTAAAAGGAAATGTTTTTCTCCACAGAGTACGTTCATTAGATGGATATTATAGATATTTTCTCGCAGCTGCAGTGGAAAGTTTAAAAGCTCTCAGGGGTAGATCCTCCTTAAACCTATTTGCAAACAGAGTTAAGCAAGAACTTTCTGGCATTACATGGGAGAGAATTCTATTTTTTTTTTTTTGTGGGGAAGATCATCCCTGAACTAATGTCGCATGCTGATTCTCCTCTTTTTTGCTGAGGAAGATTGGCCCTGAGCTAAAATCTGTGCCCATCTTCCTCTACTTTATATGGGACGCCACCACACCATGTCGTGGCAAGCAGGGCTTTGGTGCATGCCCAGGGTTAAAAACTGCAAACCCCAGGCCACCGAAGTGGAGCGTGCACACCCAACTGCTTGCGCCACGGGGCAGGCCCCGGGGAGAGAATTCTTAAGTGAATGTCGTTAACAGCAATGTTGGGAAAGGCAACTTTAAGGAGAGTCCTCTACAGATGCAAGCAAGATATTATCTCCACACTGGCCTTTCATTTTACAGATGCTATAGATTCTCTCAGCTGTACTGAAATTTCAAAACCTCTCATATGAAGACGTTACTTACAGTTATTGGGTACCTGTGTTAAGCAAAAGTGTTCATCATGATATGCTAGTGAGACCCTGAGTGCAGATTGAACTGCAGTGTATTCAAATTCTCAAGATGATCCTAAATAGCTACAAAGAGGAATTTCTCTGAAGAGTCCACGTTCATTGAATGGATGGTAACGATAATCTGCACCACCTGTAGTGATAGCTGTCATAGGAAGATGTTCCCAAAAGCTACTGGCAAACTTGGTTGAGCAGTGGTGTTTTGTCTTCACATTGAGAAGGAAGCCTCAGTGCAAGGAATGAACAGTGAAGAGAAAAAGGCACTTGAGCGTATGATCCTAAAAAGAAAAAAGGAAGAGTTTTTCTCCACAGAGTATTTTCACGGAATGGATGTTAGGGATATTCTCTCCCAGCTGCAGTGGAAGGCATAAAAGGTCTCTGAGGCAGATCCTCCCTAAAGCAACTGCTAGCAGAGTTCAGCAATATCGTTCCTGCATTACAAGGAAGAGAATTCCTAAGTGAACGTCATTAACCGACATGCTGGAACTGCAATTTTCAGGATAGTCTTATACAGATACAAGCAAGAGATTTTCTCCAACTAGACTTTTATCTTATGGATGCTATAGCTACTCTCTC
Organism: Diceros bicornis minor; assembly: GCF_020826845.1. Taxonomy (NCBI): domain Eukaryota; kingdom Metazoa; phylum Chordata; class Mammalia; order Perissodactyla; family Rhinocerotidae; genus Diceros; species Diceros bicornis. The sequence continues at coordinate 2,041,872 of NC_080749.1, forward strand.
ACAGCACTACTGAAATTTTAAAACCACTCATATGAATATGTTACTAATAGTTATTGACAACCTGTGTTAAGCAAGACTGTGCATCATGATATGCTAGTGAGATCCTGAGACAGATTGAACTGCAGTGCATTTGAAGTCCTTATGAAGGTGATCCTATACAGTTATAAGAAGAGGTTTTATGCCAACTGTACTTTCATTGCATAGATGTGAGAGAGCTTCTTTCTGAGCTGTGGTGAAATGTTGAAACTCTCATAGGAAGGTGTTCCTAACAGCTACTGGCAAAGTTGGTTTATCAAGAGTGTTTTGTCTTTACCTTTGGTAGGATGCCTGAGATCAGGCAATGAACTGAAAAGATGAAAAGGCACTTTAAAATATCATCCTCAAAAACTAAAAGGAAGTGTTTTTCTTCACAGTGTACTTACACATAATGGATGTTACAGATATTCTCTCCCAGCTGCGGTGCAATGTTTAAAAGCTCTCAGAGGAAGATCTTCCTTAAAGAATCTTGCAGCTTGAGTTCAGTAAATACCTTCTTGCATTACATTGGAGAGAGAGCCTGAGTGAAGGTCTTTAAAAACAGTGATGTAAAAGGCAATTTGTATCCTATACGGATACAAGCCATGGATTTTCTTCACACTGGACTTTCATTTTATGGATGTTATAGACACGATTTCCCAGCTGTACTGAAATTTTAAAACCTCTCATATGAAGATATTGCTAACAGATATTTGCAACCTGTGTTAAGCAATAGTGTTGATAATAATATTCTAGTGAGACCCTGAATGTAGACTGAACTACAGTGTATTTAATGTCACTCAGGAATGCGATTCTAAAAAGCGACAAGAAAAGGTATTCTTCACACGGTACTTCCCTTGAATGGATGTGATAGAGTTTCTTTCCCAGCTGTGGTGACAAGTTTAAAATCTCATAGGAAGGTGCTCCTAGCAGCAACTGGCAAAGTAGCTTTACAGTGGTGTTTTGTCTCTACATTGGGCAGGATGCCTGAGTGCAGGCAATGAACTGCAGAGATGAAAAGGCACTTTGCAATATGATATTAAAAACCTAAAAAGATGTATTTTCCTCCACAGAGTAATTACATGGAATGTATGTTATAAATATTCCATCTCAGCTGCAGTGAAAAGTTTAAAAGCTCTCAGAGGGAGATCCTCCTTAAAGATACTTCCAAGCTGAGTTCATCAAATCTTTTTTGCATGACTTGGGAGAGAGAGCCTGGGTGAAGGTCATTAACTGCAATGTTGGAAAAGGCAATTTTCAGAATAGTCCTATACAGATACACACAAAAGATTTTCTCCATACCTGACTTTCATTTTATGGATAATATAGATACCCTTTCCCAGCTGTACTGAAATTTTAAAACCTCTCATATGAAGATGTTACTTACAGATATTGGCCAACTGTGATAAGCAATAGTGTTCGTCATGATATGTTACTGAGAAGCTGAATGCCAATTGAACTGCAGTGTAGTCAAAGTCTCTTCTCAAGATGATCCTAAACAGCTACAAGCAGAGTTTCTCTGAAGAGTCAACTTTCATTGAATGGAGTGTAATGATAATGTGCACAACACGTAGTGGTAATTTGAAAGCTCTCCCAGGAAAGTTTCAAACAGCTACTGGTAAACTTCTTTGAGCAGTGGTGTTTTGTCTTTCCTGTGAGAAGGAAGCCTCAGTGCAGGAAATGAATGGCAAAGAGGAAAAGGCAGTTCACATTGTGATCCAAAAAAGCTAAAAGGAAGATGTTTCCACCACACACCTACATTCATGGAATGGATGTTATAGATATTCTCTCCCAGCTGCAATGGAAAGTTTAAAAGTTTTCAGAGGAAGGTGCTCCTTAAAGATACTTGCAAGTTGAGTTCAGCAAGAACTTTCTTGCATTACAAGGAGAGAATTCCTAAGTGAAGGTCGCTAACAGCAATGATGTAAAAGGCAATTTTCCGGATAACCCTATACAGATATAAACAAGAGATTGTCTCCAAATGGGACTTTCATTTTATGCATGTTATATATACTCTCTCCCAGATACTGAAATTTTCAAACCTCTCAAATGAGGATGTTCCTAACAGATATTCGCCACCTGTGTTAAGCAATAGTGTTCATCATGATATGCTAGTGAGACCCTGAGTGCAGATTGAACTGCAGTGTATTTGAAGTCACTTATGAAGATGATCCTAAACATTTACAAGAAGAAGTTATCTTCACGATGTACTTTCATTGAATGGATGTGATAGAGCTTCTTTCTGAGCTATGGTGAAAAGTTTAAACTCTCATAGGAAGGTGTTCCTAACTGCTACTGGCAGAGTAGGTTTAGTAGTGGTGTTTTTTCTTTACATCAGGGAGGAAGCCTGAGTGCAGGCAATGAAATGCAAAGATGAGAATGCAATTGATAATATGATCCAAAGAAGCTAAAAGCAAGTGTTTTCCTCCACAGAGTACTTACATGGAATGCATGTAATAGATATGTTCTCCTAGCTGCAGTGAGAAGTTTACAAGCTCTCAGAGAAAGATCGTCCTTAACGATTCCTGCAAGGTGAGTTCAGGAAACACTTTCTTGCATTACATGGGATAGAGAGCCTGAGTGAAGGTTGTTAACTGCAGTGATGTAAAAGCAATCTGCAGCAGGATCCTATAAAGAGACAAGCCACAGATTTTCTCCACACTTCACTTTCATTTTATGGATGTTATAGATACTCTCTCCCATCTGTACTGAAATTTTCAAACATCTCAGATGAAAATGTTACTTACAGATATAGGCCACCTGTGTTGGCAATAGTGTTTGTCATGATATGTTCGTGAGACCCTGAAAATCAATTGAACTACAGTGTATTAAATGTCTCTTCTCAGGATGATCCTAAACAGCTACTAGCAGGAGTTTCTCTGAAGAGTCAACTTTAATGGAATAGATGTTAAATATAATCTGCAAAACCTGTAGTAATACTTTGAAAGCTCTCATAGGAAGATGTTCCTAACAGCTACTGGCAAAATTGGTTGAGCAGTGGTGTTTTGTCTCTACATAGAGAAGGAAACATCATTGCAGGCAATGAATAGCAAAGAGGAAAAGGCAATTTACCATATGATCCTAATACCTAAAAGGAGGAGTTGTTCTGCACAGAGTATATTCATGGAATGGATGTTAGAGATATTCTTTCCCAGCTGCAGTGAAATGTTAGTAGTTCTCAGAGGAGAATCCCCCTCAGAGATACTTGCAAGCTGAGTTCAGCAAACATTTTCTTGCATGACTTGGGAGAAACAGCCTGAGTGAACGTCCGGAAAAGGCAATTTGCAAGATGATCCTATATAGATACAAGCAAGAAATTTTATCCACACTGGACTTTCATTTTTGGATGGTATAGGTACCCTCTCCCAGTTGTACTGAAATTTTAAATCCTCTAATGTGAAGATGTTACTAACAGATACTGGCAACCTGTGTTAAGCAATAGTGGCCATCATGATATGCTAGTGAGACCCTGAATGCAGATTGAACTGCAGTGTATTTAAAGCCACTTAAGAAGATGATCATAAACACTTACAAGAAGAGGTTTTCTTCACGGTGTACTTTCATTGAATGGATGTGATACAGCTTCTTTCCGAGCTGTGGTGAAAAGTTGAAACTCTCTTAGGAAGGTGTTCCTAACAGCTACATGCAAAGTAGGTTTAGCAGGGATGTTTTCTTTTATATCAGGAAGGAAGCCTGAGTGCACGCAATGAACTGCAAAGATGAAAAGGCACTTTACAATATGATCCTAAAAAGCTAAAAGGAAGTGTTTTCCTCCACAGAGAACTTACATGGAATGGATGTTACAGATATTCTCATGCATCTGCAGTGCAAGTTTATAAGCTCTCAAAGGAGGATCCTGCTTAAAGCTCCTTACCAGCTGAGTTCAGCAAGTACTTTCTTGTATTACATAGGAGAGAGAGCCTGAGTGATGGTCGTTAACTACAATGATGGAAAAGGCAATTTGCAGGAGGATTCTATACACATACCACCCAGAGATTTTCTGCACACTTGACTTTCATTTTATGGCTGTTATAGCTACTCTCTGCCAGCTGTAGTGAAAAGTTTAAAAGCCCTCCAAGGAAGAGATGTCTTACAGCTACAGGGCTGTTGAGTTCAGAACGGGTGTTCTTTCATTATATTTGAGGGAAAGCCTGAGTGCAGGCCATGAAGATCAATGATTGAATAATTCACTCATCAAGATGATCCTCAATAACTAAAATGAGTTTCTTTTCACTGTGTATATTATTTCAATGGATATTATAGATATTTTCTCCCAGCAGTAGTGAAAAGGTTAAAAGTTGTCATGGGAAGATCTTACTTACAGCTAATGGCAACCTTTGCTCAGTAAGAACATTCTTTCATTTAATGTGAGAGAAAGTCTGAGTAAATGTCGTGAGCTGCAATGTTTAAAAAAGTACTTTCTAGTGCAGATGCTAAACAGGTACAAGCAAGAGTTTTTCTCCACACAGTGCTTTTCATAAATGGATATTATAGATATTCTCTTCCTTGTATAGTGAAAAGTTTAAACCCTCTCATAGGAAGATGCTCCCTAACAGCTACTGGAAAACCGAGTTCAATGAGTACATTCTTTCGTTCCACGTAAAGAGAGCCTGAATGAAAGAAGTGAACTGCAACCTTTGAAAAGGCATTTTTCAAGATGATCATAAACAGATAAAAAAAAGGACTTTTTCTTCACACTATACTTTCATTGAATGGATGTTACAGATAATCTGTACCATTTGTAGTGAAAAGTATAAAAGCTCTCAGAGTATTTTCCCTATAGCTGCTGGCAAGCTGAGTTCAGCAGAAGTGCTCTTTCAATACATTGGACAGAAAGCTTGAGTGCAGACTATCAATAGCTTGTGTGTGATATCAGTCATGTGTCCTTTGTGATATTACTCATATGTTTATGTGTGCCATCACTCCCATTGTCATGTGTGACATCACATCAGTAGTGTGACATCACTCCCACTGCTATCTGTGACAACAGCGATGTGTAACTGTGGCATCACTCCCATTGTGTGCATGTGATATCACACACTTTTTTATGTGTGACGTGACACACATGGTTATGGGTGACATCACATCCCTTGTGCGTGTGTGACAACATCCTCATTGTGTGTCATCTCTCATCAATTGTGAGTGACATCAACCTTAATTGTCATATGATATCAAACCATTATTATGTGTGGTGTCACTCCCAGTATTATGTATGACATCACACCAATTGAGTGTAACATCACTCTGATAGTGTGTTTGACATCACTCCAATGGTGTGACATCGCTCACATTTTGTGTGTGACATCACTCCCACTGTTATGGGTGACATCACACCCAATTTGGGGCATCACACACCTTGAGTGTGATAACACTAGGATCGCCAGTCACATCTCTCAAATTATGTGATATCACTCCCATTGTGTGTGACGGCAGTCATTTTCTTCACTGTGATGTGACATCCACTGTTACGTATGAAATCACTCCCAGGTTTCTGTGAAATCTCTCATATTTTACTCTGACATATTGCACTTGTGTGTTTTGTGTAACTCTCATTGTTATGTGTGAATTCACACTGATTTTCGTGAGAGATACCCCTCCCATTGTCTGTGACATCACCAGTTTAATGTGTGCCATCACTCACATTTTGTGTGTGACATCACTCAACGTGTCTGTGACATCACATCAACGGCGAATGTGTGACAAGGCTCTCAGTTGTGTGTGAAAACACACCTATTGATATGTGTGACAGCATTCACATATTTTTGCAACATAACTCATATTTTTATGTATGAAAGCATTTCTATTGTGTGTCACATCATTCACATATGTTGATCACATCAATTATGTGTGACATCAATCCAATTTAGCATAAGAAATCCCTACTTTTACTTTTGATGTCGCTTCAATATTCTGTGTGACTTCACAGTATTTGTTGAGGACATCACTCTGCCTGTTTGTGTGACATCACTCACATGGTCTATCTGTGACTTCACTCACATTTTGTGTGACATCTCTCTGTTATGAGAGCTATGACACATGTTGTGTTGTATGACATGACAACAACAGTGCGACTTCACTCCACTTATGTATGACATCATATGAATTGTGTGACAGCACTCCCACTGCTATGTGTGACATCATTGATGTGTCGCTTGTGATATAGCTCACATTTTAAAGTGTGACTTTACTCCCATTGAGTGCATGTGATATCACTCCCATCATTATACATGACGTGACACACATGGTTATGGGTGACATCACACCACATGTGTGTGTGACAACTTCCTCATTTTTTTCACATCACATCAATTGTGTGTGACATCAACCTTAATTAGCATAATATTCCAACCATTATTATGTGTGATGTCACTCACAGTATTTTGTATGACATCACAACAATTGAGTGTGACAACACTCTGATAGTGTGTTTGACATCACTAAAATAGTGTGTGTGTGACGTCTCTCACATCTTGTGTGTGACACCAATCATTATGTGTGACATCACACTCATTTTCGGACATCACACACTTTGAGTGTGATAACACTAGGTTAGCCTGTCACATCTCTCAAGTTGCGTGATATCACTCTCATTGTGTGATGACAGTCATATTCTTAACTGTGATGTGACATCCACTGTTATGTATGAAATCACTCCCAGCTTTCTGTGAAGTCTCTCACATTTTACTCTGACTTAAATCCCACTTGTGTGTTTTGTGTAACACTCATTGTTATGTGTGAATGCATACTCATTTTCCTTAGAGACACCACTCCCAATGTCTGTGACTTCACCGGGATGGTGTGTGCCTTCACACACATTGTGTGTCTGATATCACTCAATGTCTGTGTGACATCATACCAATAGTGTATGTGTGATAGTGCTCATATTTGTGTGTGAAAACACACCCATTGATATGTGTGACACCATTCACATTTTTTGTGACATAACTCACATTTTTATGTATGACATCACACCTATTGTGTGTAACATCCCTCCAATATAGCATATGAAATGGCTATTGTTACATGTCATGTCACTCCCAATATTCCATGTGATGTCACACTAATTCTCGAGGACATAACTCTACTAGTGTTGTGACATCACTCCTATGGTGTTTCTGTGACTTCACTCATATATTTTGGGTGACGTCTTTCTGTTATGTGTGATATCATGCCTGTTGTGTTGTGTGACATCACACCAATAGTGTGACATCACTCCCACATATGTGTGACATCACTCACGTGTCCTTTGTGATATTATGTTTATGTGTGACATCACTCCCATTAAGTGTGACATCAAATGAATTGTGTGACAACACTCCCACTATGTGTGACATCATTGATGTGTCTGTTGTGACATAACTCAAATTTTAAAGTGTGACATCACTCCCATTGTGTGCATGTGATATCACTTCCATCGTTATGTGTGACATGACACACAGGGTTATGGGTGACATCACCCCACTTGTGTGTGTGTGACAACCTCATTGTGTGTCACATCAATTGTGTGTGTGACATCAACCTTAATTAGCATATGATATCCCAACCATTGTTATGTTGGTGTCACTCGCAGTATTATGTATGACATCACACCAATGGAGTATGACAACACTCTGATGGTTTGACATCACTCCAATGCTGTGTGTGACATCATTCACAATTTGTGTGTGACATCACTCCATTCGTTATATGTGACATCATACCCATTTGGAAACATCACACACCTTGAGTATGATAACACTAGGATAGCCTGTCACATCTCTCAGATTGTGTGATATCACTCCCATTGTGTGTGACAGTAGGCATATTCTTAACTGTGATGTGACAGCCACTGTTATGTATGAAATCACGCCCATGTTTCTGTGAAATCTCTCACATTTTACTCTGACTTAAATCCCACTTGTGCGTTTTGTTTAACTCTCATTGTTATGTGTGAATTCACACTCGTTTTCATAAGAAACACTACTCTCATTGTCTGTGACATCACAAGGTTGATGTGTGCCTTCACTGACATTGTGTGTCTGACATCACTCAATGTGTGAATGACATCACACCAGTGGTGTATGTGTGACAGGGCTCACATTTGTGTGTGAAAACACCCTCATTGATATGTGTGACACCATTCACATTTTTTTGTGACATAACTCAAATTTTTATGTATGACATCGCTCCTATGGTGTGTGTCACATCATTCCTATATGTTGACATCACACCAATTGTGTGTGACATCAGTCCAATTTAGCATATTTAATCGCTATTGTTATGAGTGATGTCACTCCCAATGTTCCGTGTGACATCACACTAATTCTCGAGGACATCACTCTACTAGTGCTGTGACATCACTCCCATAGTGTTTCTGTGACTTCACTCATATATTTGGACTGACATCTCTCTGTTACGTGAGATATCACGCCTGTTGTGTTGTGTGACTTTACACCAATAGTGTGACATGTCTCACACATATGTGTGACATCAGTCATGCGTCCTTTGTTATATTATTCACATGTTTATGTGTGACATCACTCCCATTGTGTGACATCATATGAATTGTGTGACAACTCTCCCACTGCTATGTGTGACATAGTTGACATGTCCCTTGTGACATAACTCACATTTTAAATAGTGACATCACTCCCATTGTGTGCATGTAATATCACTCCTATCCTTATGCATGACATGACACACATGTTTATGGGTGACATCACACCACTTGTGTGTGTGTGACATCATCCTCATTGTGTGTCATATCACATCAATTGTGTGTGACATCAACCTTAATTAGCATATGATACCCCAACCATCATTATGTGTGGTATCGCTCCCAGTATTGTGTATGACATCACACCAATCGAGTGTGACATCACTCTGATAGTGTGTTTGACACCATTCCAACAGTGTGTATGTGACATCACTCCAATCCTTATGTGTGTCATCACAACCATTTTGTGACATCCCACACCCTGAGTGTGATAACACTAGGATAGCCTGTCACATCTCTCAGATTGTGTAATATCACTCCCACTGTGTGTGACGGCAGTCGTATTCTTAACTGTGATGTGACATCCACTGTTATGTACGAAATCACTCCCAGGTTTGTGTGAAATTTCTCATGCACTCAGCCTGAAGTGGCAGGTTGGGGAGAAGACTGTAGAGCCCTTAGAAACTTGTCCCTGGAGCAGAGGCTAACCATCCTTCTCTTCCAGTCCTAGAACTAACGTTGTGCAGAAACTCCCTCCGCTCCAGGTATTAAGGATCTCTTACACATAACTTCCAAGACACACTGCTGTTACAGCCTTCTCTGAGAGGCATTCCCTCAGATTCACTGAAGAACGCCTGTTCTCCACTCAGCCTGCAAGCGGCAGTTTGGGAAGAAGACTGCAGTGCCCTTAGAGGCTTCCCTAAATTCCGGTACCCACTCCTCTCTCACATTTTGAAATGTGGCTGGATTTACCAAAGAAGCATATAAGGCCGACATGAATCTTGGATAAGATAAAGGCCTCAGATGATCCCAGTCTTCCTGTCCGGCTATGTCATAGAGTCCCAGGAGGCTGACTGTGTAGTGATGAAAGAAGGTGCGCACTCCCTCCCCCAGGAAGGAGTTGTTGGCATGGCTCAGGAGTATGCATGTCTTACCCACTGCCCGGTCGCCATCCACTATCCACTTGATCACCAGCGCACCTGGACTCTGATGACCTCTGGGCAGGTTCCCTTAGCCCAGCCCCCGCCCTGGTCTGGGGTACAGCCCCAGCCCACCTGAGGGCTCCGCTGTGCACAGCAGCCCCGCCCACCTCCCCACCCCATCCCCCAGCTCCCCAGCCTGAGAGGAGGGGGCGGCTACCTGGGAAGCTGCTGTAACCGCCTTGGTTGCTGGCCGAATGCCCTCCTGGGCCTGGATAGCCAGCTGCCCACTGCGCTTGCTGCTGGGTGCCCGCGCTCTCTGCCTGGCCCGGCCTCCCTCCCCCAGGAGGATCATCGGCTGGATCGTCTGCTTGTAAGTTTATGTTTTCACTTCTAACTCCTCTTCTGGGCTGTTTATTCCTGTAAGGAAAAGACCGCATCTTGTTCAGCTTCATAGTTCCAGAACTACTGGGAAAGTGATTATCACATAATAAGTTTGCAATTTACTTACTTGTTTAATAACTTGGTGAGTTAATTATTTCATAAGATTTTCTTACCTATCAATCATTTACTAGCGTATTTGATACTGAAGAGTAAATAAATAATAAAAACAGTCAAAAGATTAGGAGTTTTTCCATCTAGTACAGTAAAAAAAAAAAGCCACTTACTGGAATCGGGTTTTCAATAATATTTAAAGTGATGAGCATAAAAGTTGTAAACAAAGATATGAGGTAGTTTCCCATGCAGAGTAATGAAACAAATATTTAATAAGATAACCTTTGATTTGTCAGAGTTCTAGTGAATATGGGGTTGATAAGACATATATGGTCTATGTAGGAAAGGTTACAGTGAAACTGAGGGTCAGGGAATTAAAATCTGCCCGCGGAATTTAAAATCTGCCCGACCGCTGTAGAATGCCTCATGCTAATATGTAGCATAAAGTTATAATTTGGGCCCGCAAATACTACTTCTGGTTATTTATCTAAAGGAAACAAATCAATGTGTATTCTGCATTACTTTTTAAAAAATAAACAAAGAAATATTGTGATTAATATAAATGCCCAACAGTGAAAGAAAGTTTAATAAATGTGTATTTACAGGTATAAAGTCATTTATATTAAGGACATAGAACAAATATTGATTGAATACATACTATGTTCTCAATATCATGCAAGATATTTTATATGTATTATTGAATTTCATCTTCACAAACACATGAGGCAGGTACTGTTACCGCCAAATGTGGGGCCTTCTGCTCACCAAAAGACATGCCAATAGTCAAGAGGCAGGTGGTAGGAGAAAAAGGACTTTTTTATTACAGCTTGCTAGCAAGAGGGAAGATGGTTGACTCATGTCCAAAAGAACCATTTTAAGGGGGAAAAAGTCTTACAAGCAGTTATATAGACTGGTGGGTTATTGGGGAGGGGGTTAGGAATGTTGACCTTCTGGTCTTACAGACTGGGAGTCACCACACCAGATCTTTCAGTTTTTATTGATGATGGCTATTGGCATAGATTCTCTGTTGGGGGGTCTTCACATTCCTAAGGAACTCAAAAGAACAAAGTTATCTTATTGTAGCTGGGAGGTACATACACAAGCAGGGGTCATAAAATCAACATAGCAGTTAGATCTCCTGGAGGGTGCATATCCAGCTGGGCTAGTTAGTCAGAGGTCATTCAAAGTTACAGTAGGGTTTCTTTTCTACAACATGGCTTCCCTCATGTCAACCTTGTCTTGAGCCTGTATCAATGTACTACTATTGTCAGTTTGCAGACATGGACACTGAGGATCAAAGAGATAAAGTAATTTTCACATGGTCATAAAGCTAGTAAATGCTATTTCTGGACACAAACTCAGAATTATGGTTCCCAAATCTAAACATTTTCAACTATAGTATAGAGTCTTGATTTAAAAAGTTATAATCACAGAGACATGGAAATTTAAGAGCCTTGAATATATGTGTGATATATTCTCGAGGGAAAAATATAAGTGCACACATAAAAATAGAACATGTTGTCCAGATCCTGGTTTCCAGGTGCCATCCTCCTGTAGAAGATGATCCTTGCAGGGATCTTTGGCAAAGTGGTTGTTTCTAGAGCCAACTCCAGGAAAAGATAAGATGAGCCAGGAGCATATTGTGCTGCCAGAATGTAAGAAGTGAAAAAAACACAGTAGCTTGTCCAAAGAGCAAAACATACAGGAGCTAATCTGATGATGGTTCCATTAGCAAAGCTAGAACACCTTGAGCAACAAAATAAATGATGGTAGTATTGGATAATAACCCAAAGAACAAAATAATTATCAATAAGTGCATATTGGTATATAACTAACTAAATACATAGAGAAGAAAGAACAACTCTTTCTTAGAGAATAATTCCAATTAAAATATGTCAAAAGAATAAGGGAAATGAGAATTTGCTACCAAAATACCACAGTAATAATTGGTAGAGGCAACATATTGATAGGATGCCAAAAAGTATAAATGAAATATTCACATAGTCTTAATTATCTTCCGCAAATTTTTTATTTATATATTTATATAAATTACAAAGAAGAGAACCATAACTTTGCAGTGAAGAAGCCTGGCAGACACTACTTTAAGTGATCAAGTTTAACATCATTAGTAATGTCACTAATGGACATCATGCATCCTCTGATAAGATGAACAGGGCATACATGTCACCTCTCTGGTACTTTTCCCCATAATGAATAACCTCAATTTAATCATGAGAAAACAGCAGGCAAACTAAAATTGATGGACTTTCTACAAAATACTTGACCAAGAATCTTGAAAAGTATCACGGTCATGAAAGAAAAGGAAAGAAAATTGGGCAGTCACTGAATTCAGGAGACTAAGGCAACATGACGCTAATTGCAGGATGATGATCTGGATTGGATCCTAGAACAGAAAAAGGACTTTTTGGAAAAACTGGTGAAATTGAATAAAATTTGTAGTTGAGTTAATACTATTGTATCAATGTAAATTTCTTAGTGTTAGTAATTGTAGTATGATTATGTAAGACAATAATATTCATGAAGCTGGGTGAAGCACATATAGAAACTTTGTAAGTCTAAAAGTATCTACATAAAAAGTTTTTTAAAAATCTGATTAACTAGAATTCAAAATGACTTTATAAGCAAACATTAATTCAATTGAGCAAGATGGATCCTAGAGCATGGTCAATCACAGTCTCTATACAAATTATATATTGGTAGCCACTGTACCTATTTGCTCACCAAATATCAGAATATTAAAGAACTGAGACAAATTTTGAATCTTGAAAGAGGCAATTAACTCTAAATAATGTGAAAGTAGAGACAATATCATTCTCATCTTTGTAGTCTCACACATAGTCTTTGTTTTTTAATAGCTGCTTAATAAATGTCTATTGAAAGAATGAGTAAGAGAATGGATGGAAATTTAAGATTTTGGTTATACAACCCAATTATTTCAAAATTTTATTTTCTCAAGACGCATACTAGAATGGGAAAAAAATGTAGTACTGTTTATTTTGTGCTGATATCTGAATATGCTGATCATCGGTATGGCCTCTCTATAATAGATTTTATTCCTTTTTTAAAATTTCTAATGTGACAAGTAGAACTAGAGATGTGTTTTTTATTCCCCCATGAAGAATGTCTTGTTTCATCCTTGTAATACTAAATTCCTTTTAAAGATAAGTAAAATAAGAGAATGTAACAATCACAGTAGAGAAATAATTTAATTAGACAAATCTGTGGGATCCTTCCAAGCTAGTGTTTGTCAGAGTGCTTGTCAATAGTCCATGGACCTGGGGCATTTTGAAAAATTCACTTTTGTGTGTCAATCTCAAATCTACTAACTTAGAATCTTTATAGGGTGTTGCCTAGGAAGCTGCTTTAAAGAAATAAACAGGAGCCAGCCCAGTGGTGTAATGGTTAAGTTCAGTATGATCCGCTTTGTTGGCCCAGGTTTGCAGGTTTGAATGTCTGGTGCAGACCTATGCCGCTCATCAAGCCATGCTGTAGTGGTGACCCACATACAAATTAGAGGAAGATTGACAACAGCTGTTAGCTCAGGGCCACTCTTCCTCACCAAAAAATAAATAAATAAACAAACAAACAACAAATGGAATAATAATGTGAGTTGAGTTTTTAGAAGTACTGACCTATCAGCTGAGCAAGAAACCGAGAGCATGAGTCTGATTTTTCCTTAAGGTTTCTAATTCATTTTCCTAAATGGCATACTTCTTCTCAGCCAATGATTTTGTGTATGTACCACTGAGCACAGTCAATTAAAAATCACTGAATGCCTGCATTAAAAATAAATACATACATGATTTATTGACATGGATGGTAACATGATTTCATGGTATATTAGCAGTATTAAATCAGTAGATAGGAAATCTCACTTCTTTTTGCTGAGAGGCTTCTCTAACATCACGTATGCCATGTGTTTTCATAACGTTTTAGAAAAGGTTTTATATATATATATATATATATATATATATATATACACACACATGTGTATATGCATATATAACACACACACTAATAATATCAAAATAAACATGATTTTTAAACTATGTCAATTACATTTTCAGTATGTCTATGGCCATTTAAACTGAAATATACAAAAGTAAGGAATATGTATTTCTGCAGAGTTCTATTGGAGATATGTTCCAGGTGAATTAAGAATAGACCTTGGAGTACAAGTAAGATACAAATCTCAAGAGATCTAAGATATTAATTAACCAGTTCCTTCATGCTGTAAGTTTGAGAGTTTGAGGAAGAGATGCTTGTATAAGAAGACCGTTTAACACACTAGATTTCAGAAGACAATCCTTTGTCATGGGACTGCTTTAGAAATACACTAAGAACAAAACTAATCCTAAATATGAATCTGGGGTTGAGCTAAAAAATTAGATTTTAATTCTCAAGAAGGCATATAAACAATTACTTTGTTAATTTGGTTCTTACTTTTATATTATCAATGGAATGTAATATACACAATATCCAATATTGTCATCAAAACCACCAATATCTCTTTCATCAACTTCATAAGATTAATAGGGGTCCATTATACAGGAAATAGAGCTCTGTGCTAATAATAGCAGCAGCAGCAGCAACAACAACAACAGATTCAAGCCACTATATTGACATTTCATAGGATTTAGAATTGTAGGTGCAGCAAATGTAATTATATGCCAAAAATTAATGGTGATATTAGTGAATATTGCACAATGTTTTCCCTTCTTCTTGTCTGATAATAAACCTGAAAATAGGTAGAAGATAGCTGAAAACACAGAGAGTTTCCTTCGGATGACTAAATCTCAGCTAAATCTAGTTTTATCATCCTCTTCTTCCCGTAACTCGGTATGTGTGTCTGTGTGCTTCTCACACTGAGAAACTTTTTCTTTTCACATGCCTGCATCTTCTGGTAAGGCTTAAGGAAAGTGCCTTTAATGACAGGCAAGATAAAATGCCTTAATTGACTAAATGTTTGTTAAACAAGTGAATGGGTAAATAAATAGGAACACTTGTGATCACAGGAGACACTAAATGATGAAATATACTCAATATAACTTCAAGGATCTTTGGGTTACTCAAGTAGAGAGTTAAATACATGAAACAAACTTACATTAATATCATATTAGTTTCAGTTTTAGTTATTTATCACATACTTATGTCAATTGAATTAAGCAAATAAGTTCTCTAATTTCTAGTGAGATCACCTTATTTTTTAATTCTTTAATTTAAATATAACAAATCATTTATTTTATGGTTGTAGCCTTTTTATCATTGACTTGAAAACTACCGCTTGTCAATGAATTGGCTATATCGCCTGAAGTCATAGATAACCGTGCACTTTTTATGGGAAACAAACATGTTCACTGACTACACACAGAAAACAATTTGACTGTGTCATAGATTAAGTTCCTCATTTGGTCTTAGCTCACCAATAGAAAGAAAGGGTATGTGATAGAAAAAAAAGTGGAAAGAATTTTAGCATTAACATGTAAAGTAAGCAGGATGTTTCTCTCTCTCTCTCTGCCTCTCTCTCTCTCTCTCTCTCTATATATATATATATATGCACATATATATATTTTTTCCTACAAAATTTAGCAAAGCTTTATTGCGTCCAAGGAGCTATTAGCTGTGTCCATCTAAGATCATATTAAGTTCCTAAAACAACCCTGTAAAGAAGCTGTCAGGTGTTGAAAAACTAAGACTGCCACACAAACGTATCATTAAATTCACAAATTATAGAACCTCTTTTCCTAAATTATCTTATATTTTCTAAGTGTATCATATAATTAATTCCAGTAGATAAATTTCTAAGTATATGATTTTGGGCCCAATGATAGACTGGTGTAGAGGATGGTATATCTCAGGAGGAATCTATTCAAAAATCATTCCAGATAGATATCTTTTAGAGTGCTATCAACTCCACACAATTGTGAACTATGAATTTTTTTATTAGTGTCTGTCAGTTCTACAAAAAAAGATGAAAATCGTGTATAAGTTCGAAATTTAACTTGAATATTTGCTTTCTATCTGTTGCCGTCTCATTACTGGAGTCTAAATCAACTTTGAGTATTAGCTCTTTAGATGTGAATCCTTCTCTAACTTTTGTTATTGTTATCCAAGTAAGTGAAAGGCCTGAGTTGATAAAAATGACTGAGAACAATTTCACTGAGGTGACTCTCTTCATCCTCTCTGGATTTACCAATCACCCTGAGCTACAAGTCAGCCTTTTCTTAATGTCTCTCTTTATTTATCTGTTCATTGTTTTGGTGAACCCTGGACTAATTGTGTTAATCAAAATTGGCTCTCAGGACCAGACACTATGTACTTTTTTTCTTAGTGATTTAGCATTGTTGACATATTTTATTCCTCTACTGTAACACCCAAGGCACTGGTAAATTTCCAATCCAAACAGAAAATCATCTCCTTTGTCAGCTGTTTTGTTCAAATGTACTTTTTTGTGGGTTTGTTGTATAGCCAGTGTTTTCTTCTGGGGTCAACAGCCTATGACCACTATGTAGCAATCTGCAATCCCCTATTGTAGTCTATGGTTATGTCCCAGAAAGCGTGTAACTGGCTGGGAGTAATGCCATATACCATATGCTTCACAAATTCTCTGATATCCATCTGTGTGATAAGCAGTTTGTCATTCTGTGATTCCAGCATCAATCATTTTTCCTGGAACACCACAGCTCTTTTGGCCCTGTCCTGTGTAGACACATCCAGCACAGAAATGGTGCTCTTTCTTCTGGCTGAGTTAACTCTTCTTAGTTCTCTCCTCATCATCACTGTCACTTACACTGCCATCATCTCAGCCACCCTGAGGATCCAGTCTGCAGGAGGCAGGAGACCTTTCCACCTGCGTATCCCACCACATGGGTGTAACTGTCTTCTATGGGTCCCTGATTTTCACATATTTGCAGCCTGATAACACCTGACCCAGGCACAGGTGGCACCTGTATTCTATACCATTGTCATTCCAATGCTGAATCCACTAGTCTTTAGTCTGAGGAACAAGGATGTAAAAAATGATCTCCTGAGAGTCATACACAGAAAACCTTTTCCGTGACGAATCTATGCATGTTACAGTGAAAACAAACCTGGATGGTTTCAGGCATTCAATTGCTCCAACAATTAGGAAAATAGTAGAGTAACCTCAAAGGGCATAACACAAACTAAATGATAACATAGAGTCTTGAAATTTGGGAGGTGAATTATTACTTTATTTGTTTATATGGACTACTGAATCATTGTATCAGGAGTTCAGTTCAGTACATAAATTATTCAGACATAGACACGAACAAGTAAGTAAAGAAGTGTCTAACCAGTGACTGAATCCACCCTGAATGTCCATGTGTGAGTATGCCATCACACTGAAGCATCTTAAACAATTATTAAATTGACTTTTCATATGGTTTGACATCCTGTTTCCTCAGCCACCAAAAAATTGAGAGTAGAAAATTAGTAGATTAAGAGATGGTAACTCTTTTTTTTTTTAATTTATTGTTTATTGCAGTAACATTGGTTTATAACGTAAAAATTTCAGGTGTACATCATTGTACTTCTATTTCTGCATAGATTATATCATGTTCACCACCAAAATACTAATTACAACCCATCACCACACACATGTACCGAATTATCCCTTTCATCCTCCTCCCTCCCCCCTTCCCCTCTGGTAACCACCAATCCAATCTCTGCCCCTATGTGTTTGTTTATTGTTGTTATTATCTACTACTTAATGAAGGAAATCATACTGTATTTGACCTTCTCCCTCTGACTTATTTCACTTTGCATTATACCCTCAATGTCCATCGATGTTGTCACAAATGGCTGGATTTCATCGTTTCTTATGGCTGAGTAGTATTCCATTGTGTATATATACCACAGCTTCTTTATCCATTCGTCCCTTGATGGGCACTTAGGTTGCTTCCAAGTCTTGGCTATTGTGAATAACGCTGCAATGAACACAGGGGTGCATGTACCTTTACAAATTGGTGTTTTCAAGTTCTTTGGATAAATACCCAACAGTGGAATAGCTGGATCATATGGTAGTTCTATCCTTGATTTTTTGAGGAATCTCCATACTGTTTTCCATAGTGGCTGCACCAATTTGCACTCCCACCAGCAGTGTATGAGAGTTCCCTTCTCTCCACATCCTCTCCAACACATGTTGTTTCCTGTCTTGTTAATTATAGCCATTCTGACGGGCGTGAGGTGATATCTCATTGTAGTTTTGATTTGCATTTCTCTGATAGTTAGTGATTTTGAACATCTTTTCATGTGTCTGTTGGCCATCTGTATATCTTCTTTGGAGAAATGTCTGTTCAGGTCTTTTGCCCATTTTTTAATTGGGTTCATAGTTTTTTTGTTGTTGAGATGCATGAGTTCTTTATATATTTTGGAGATTAAGTCCTTATCAGAAGTATGGTTTGCAAATATCTTCTCCCAATTGTTAGGTTGTCTTTTGGTTTTGTTGATGGTTTCCTTTGTTGTGCAGAAGCTTTTTAGTTTGATGTAGTCCCATTTGTTTATTTTTTCTATTGTTTCTCTTGCCCGGTCAGACGTGGTGTTTGAAAAGATGTTGCTAAGACCGATGTTGAAGAGCGTACTGCCTGTTTTCTTCTGGAAGTTTCGTAGTTTCAGGTCTTACATTCAAGTCTTTAATCCATTTGGAGTTAATTTTTGTGTATGGTGTAAGGTAAGGGTCTACTTTCATTTTTTTGCATGTGGCTATCCAGTTTTCCCAACACCATTTGTTGAAGAGACTCTCTTTTCCCCATTGTATGTTCTTGGCTCCTTTGTCAAAGATTAACTGTCCATAGATGTGTGGGTTTATTTCTGGGATTTCGATTCTATTCCATTGATCTGTGTGTCTGTTTTTGTGCCAGTACCATGCTGTTTTGGTTACTATAGCTTTGTAGTATATTTTGAAATCAGGGAGTGTGATACCTCCAGCTTTGTTCTTTTTTCTCAGGATTCCTTTAGCTATTCGGGGTCTTTTGTTGTTCCGTATAAATTTTAGGATTCTTTGCTCTATTTCTGTGAAAAATGTTGTTGGAACTTTGATAGGGATTGCATTTAATCTATAGATGGCTTTAGGAAGTATGGACATCTTAACTCTGTTAATTCTTCCAATCCAAGAGCATGGAATATCTTTCCATTTCTTTGTGTCTTCAATTTCTTTCAGAAATGTTTTATAGTTTTCGGTGTACAGATCTTTCACCTCTTTGGTTAAGTTTATTCCTAGGTATTTTATTCTTTTTCTTGCAATTATAAATGGGACTGTATTCTTAATTTCTCTTTCTGCTACTTCGTTGTTAGTGTATAGAAATGCAACTGACTTTTGTATGTTGATTTTGTATCCTGCAACTTTACCATATTCGTTTATTACTTCTAAAAGTTTTCTGGTGGATTCTTTAGGGTTTTCTATATATAAAATCATGTCATCTGCAAATAGTGACACTTTCACTTGTTCCTTTCCAATTTGGATCCCTTTTATTTCTTTCTCTTGCCTGATTGCTCTGCCTAGGACTTCCAGTACTATGTTAAATAGAAGTGGTGACAGTGGGCATCCTTGTCTGCTTCCTGTTCTTAGAGGGATGGCTGTCAGTTTTTCGCCATTAAGGATGATATTAGCTGTGGGTTTCTCATATATGGTCTTTATTATGTTGAGATACTTTCCTTCTACATCCATTTTATTCAGAGTTTTTATCATAAATGGATGCTGTATCTTGTCAAATGCTTTCTCTGCGTCTATTGAGATGATCATGTGATTTTTATTCTTCATTTTATTAATGTGGTGTATTACGTTGATTGATTTGCGAATGTTAAACCATCCCTGCATACCTGGAATAAATCCCACTTGATCATGGTGTATAATCTTTTTAACATATTGTTGTATGCGATTTGCTAGTACTTTGTTGAGGATTTTTGCATCGATGTTCATCAGTGATATTGGCCTGTAATTTTCTTTTTTGTGTGTTGTCCTTGTCTGGTTTTGGTATCAGGGTAATGTCAGCTTCGTAGAATGAGGTAGGGAGCTTCCCCCCTCCTCAATTTTTTGGAAGAGTTTGAGGAGGATAGGTATTAAGTCTTCTTTGAATGTTTGGTAGAACTCACCAGGGAAGCCGTCTGGTCCTGGACTTTTACTTTTGGGGAGGTTTGTGATTACTGTTTCGATCTCCTTACTGGTGATTGGTCTATTCAAATTCTCTACTTCTTCTTGATCCAGTTTTGGAAGGTTGTATGATTCTAAGAATTTATCCATTTCTTCCAGATTGTCGAATTGGTTGGCATATAGCTTTTCATAGTATTCTCTTATAATCTTTTGTATTTCTGAGGTGTCTGTTGTAACCTCTCCTCTTTCATTTCTGATTTTACTTATTTGTGCCTTCTCTCTTTTTTTCTTGGTGAGTCTAGCTAAAGATTTGTCAATTTTGTTGACCTTTTCAAAGAACCAGCTCTTGGTTTTTTAATTTTTTCTATTGTTTTTTTAGTCTCTATTTCATTTATTTCTGCTCTGATTTTTATTATTTCCCTTCTTCTACTGATTTTGGGCTTGGTTTGTTCTTCTTTTTCCAGTTCCTTTAGGTGC
The DNA here is from genome assembly GCF_020826845.1 of Diceros bicornis minor. Classification (NCBI taxonomy): domain Eukaryota; kingdom Metazoa; phylum Chordata; class Mammalia; order Perissodactyla; family Rhinocerotidae; genus Diceros; species Diceros bicornis. The sequence continues at coordinate 2,062,606 of NC_080749.1, forward strand.
ATTGTTAGATTGTTTATTTGAGATTTTTCTTGTTTGTTGAGATAGGCCTGTATTGCTATAAACTTCCCTCTTAGAACCGCTTTTGCTGTATCCCATAAATTTTGGCATGTCGTATATTCATTTTCATTTGTCTCCAGGTATTTTTTGATTTCTTCTTTGATTTCTTCGTTAACCCAGTCATTGTTCAGTAGCATTTTGTTTAATCTCCACGTATTTGTGGCTTTTCTGATTTTCTTCCTATAATTGATTTCTAGTTTCATACCATTGTGGTCAGAAAAGATGCTTGGTATTATTTCAATCTTCTTAAATTTATGGAGACTTGTTTTGTGGCCTAATATGTGATCAATCCTGGAGAATGTTCCATGTGTATTTGAAAAGAACGTGTATTCTTCGGTTTTTGGATGGAATGCTCTGTATATATCTACTAGGTCCATCTGTTCTAGTGTGTTGTTTAAGGCCAATGTTTCCTTATTGCTCTTCTGTTTGGATGATCTATCCATTGGTGTAAGTGGAGTGTTAAAGTCCCCTACTATTATTATGTTACTGTCTATTTCTCTTTTTATGTCTGTTAATAATTGCGTTATATATTTAGGCGCACCTACATTGGGTGCGTAGATATTTACAAGTGTTATATCCTCTTGTTGGATTGTTCCCTTGATCATTATGTAATGCCCTTCTTTTATTGTAAAGATTAAATCAGATGGTGGATGTAAAGCATCTAAGGCAGTACTAATGGATGTTGGCCATTATCATTAGAAAACTTGCATTCCTGCAATATTTTTAATGCACAGTGGCTTTTTCTTAAAGAATATTCACTTGTGTTCTATTAATTCCTTTTGGTTAATTTAATTGACAAATACACAAACAGCTAAGGAAAAACAGCACTTCATATTTCGGATTTAGAATGGTGTTTATTAACATTGGAGAAAATTTGGGTAATATTTTAAAAATTAAGAAAAAATTCTGTAATAATTGTTAATTTTGTATGTGTTCTAGATTGATAGTTATGAATGTATGTGCATATATTACACATATAAACAAAATTCCTGTTGTTTTCTGTGTATATTTTTGCAGCTTTCTGTATACACCTACAAGTTTACCCTTTGATAATATCTGTCATTGAAACCTGTGAGATGGACATGGTCTTGGTACACGGGAAAAATCAAGATTCTCCTATCACAATGCTTTGGACCTGAAATGTTATAAATTCCTCAAGTTAAAAATTTCACGCAGTGATACCTCTTCGGTGGTTATTTGCTAAACATTTTAAAACCCTGTCTGTGATGTATCAACAAGCATCAGTAAATTGTTTCTGTGTGGAAATTCTGTGTATTTTAAAAAATCATTGCCTTTCTCCCAATTTCTATAGGTTTGTTATGGTCATTACAAATAAATTCTTGAATTAGATGCTTGATTCATTTGTTTTAAAATTTTTAACAGAGACAAGTTATAAAGGTAAGAATTAACAATGAATTCAGATATTTTTAATTGATGTTTTAATAGTTTATAACATTGTGAAATTTTGGGTTGTATATTTTTGTTTGTCCATCACCATATACATGTCTCCCTTCACCCTTTGTGCCCACCCCCTACCCCCATTGCCCCTGGTAACCACAATACAGTTTTCTCTGTCCATATGTTGGTTTATATTCCACATATGAATGAGATCTTACAGTGTTTGTCTTTCTCTTTCTGGTTTATTTCACTTAATGTAATACCCTCCAGGCCCATCCATGTTGTTGCAAATGGGACGATTTTGTCTTTTTTATGGCTGAGTAGTATTACATTGAATATATATACCACATCTTCTTGATCCAATCATCAGTCGAGGGACACTTAGGTGGCTTCCACTTCTTGGCTATAGTGAATAGTGCTGCAATGAACATAAGGGTGCATAAGCCTCTTTGGATTGTTGACTTCAGGTTTGTTGGATAGATTCCCAGTAATGGGATAGCTGGATCATAGGGTATTTCTATTTTTAATTCTTTGAGGAATCTCCATACCGTTTTCCACAGAGGCTGCACCAGTTTGCATTCCCACCATCTGTGTATAAGTGTTCCTGTTTCTCCACATCCTCTCCAACATTTGTTGTTTTTTGTCTTGGTGATTATAGCCATTCTAATGGGCATGAGGTGATATCTTAGTGTGTTTTGATTTGCATTTCCCTGATGATTAGTGATGTTGAACACCTTTTCATGTGCCTATTGGCCGTCTGTATATCTTCTTTGGAGAATGTCTGTAATGAATTCCGATTCTGTGGCAACCTATAAACTGTAGTCAGGTAGAGTGCTAAAATTTCCTTTATTTTTAAATTTTTTCTCTACTTAATCTAGAATTGCAGTTTTAATTTTCTCTACTATTTAAAGGTTATTTAAGAATGTATTTCTCCATTTTCCAAGTATTTGATTTTATTCTTTAAACTTTTGTAACTAAATAGATTTTCATTCAAGCAATAATAACTATAAAATTTTTATTTTTTTGAAATTTGTATTGTTTTCTTTGCAGATTATATTTTATTATTTTCCTAAATATTTTTTAAACATTTAAAATGAATTGCAAGCTCTCTTTTAGGAGTTAAAAGTTTTAAAAATTTTTACTAATTCAAAACTGTCAACTAACATTCAATTTTTAATATATGCATTATTTTCCTCTACTTAATTTATTTTAAAAATTTCCTTATGTATCAATGCCATTTTAAGCCATGATTTATTTTTGCTTTGATATCCATTGTTGTCCAGACTCTATATTTACAGCTATTGTTATTTGTTTTTGATAAGTATTTGATAAACATTTATTGTTTAATAATATGCTTTTCTGGCTCACGTCTTATCTTGTATAAGCATTATGTCATCATATATTTATGGGCTCTTTTCATTTTCCTGGTCTTTTTTATAAACTAAGTTTTCACCTTGTTTTCATTCTTGTCTATTTCTATAATTAGGAAATTTTTATCCTGTTGGTTTGTGTTGGCAAAAATGGTTAACAGATTCTATGATTTTGGAGACAACACTCAAGTTGAGGAAATGCTGAAATGCTAATTAAATTAAATTCTAATTAAATTAAGACTACTCTATACTCTTTATAACATAGTTTAGACAGCCTGTATATAATGTTATTACGTACAAGTAACATAATCTATGGGCAACATGAAAGATTTAGACTATTTGCATTTGCCCTGTAATTTCCTTGTTATATTAGTGCATATCATATTTTATGTAAGACATAATCTGAAGTAATATAAGACATAATCTTCTTATTTATGGTGCCATACCAAAATGCTATTTAATATAAATACAATAATGAATATAAGACAACAACAGAGCATGCCAAAAATATGAACAGCTGTCTTTGCTTCCAAATAATTGATAGACATAATGGTAATAACTTCTTGTGCTAAGCACTTACCATGTGCCAGACAATATTCAAAGGTCTTTAGATTTATAATTAACATAGTTTATCTACACAGGATAACTTTCAGGTAGGTACATTAAAATATATTGTATATATTTATATATACATTGTATAATAATACAATATTATAAACAACTCTTTTCTAATAATTTTGATGGTTAAATTAAATGTACAACTGCTTAAAGATGTTCACATCAGAAGAAATGAGTGTCCTGAATAGTCCTGAATCTATTAAATAATTTGAATTATTCCTTAAAAGCCATCTGTATGAACAAAAATTTGGGAATTGTTTTTCCAGTGTGAAAATCTCACCTTTCTCTGACACTGGAATGTGCACAGAGTGTTAGATGAACCCTCTTCAATGATGCAGAAGAGGACAACATTTGGGAGATAATAGATCAACAACATAGAAGAAACCTAGGTCCCAGGATTACTTTGTGAGAACAAGCCATCCACAAACCCTAGTCAGCTAAACTCTGCAAGCTTATGACCAAGGATACTTTCTTCTTTGTTGAACCATTCTGTTTCTGAATCCCTTTGTTACACCAGAGTAGCCTGTACCCTGAGAAATACAGATTCTTTTCCCAACAACATTCCATCTTCTGATAAATTGTTCTTTCTTTTACAGAATTATCCTTTCTGTAAATAGAACTGTACTTATATGTTTGAAAGACTTAGCTAGTATTGCCAAAATCACACTGTTGAAAGCAACATGCAGCTTTCAACAGCCCCAGGTATTTTATTTAATGATCTCTTTAATATAATAATGAATTCCATTTTTTTAACTCTGATAATTGTAGTGTCTTTTGTAGGAAAAAACCCTATCATAGAGTGGTGATGAAGAATATGAACTCTAGAGTTGGACTGTCTGGGTTCACATGAGCTTGTTCTTTAATAGTGGAGTGACCATGAACCAGTTATTTAACCTCTCTGTACCCCGGTTTCATCATCCGTGAAATTCAGCCTTCAGACACTAAATGAAACAGAGGTAAACAATCTAACTAATAAAAAGTAAAAACTAATAGTCATATGGATGCTCACCAATTCTGGGAAAAGAATAGATGAATACAGTGAGAACTTAACAAAGAATTGAAAAATACAAAAATGAATCAGTCAGAATTGAAAAATACAATAATGGAAATGAAAAATTCACTAGAGGGAATCCATAGCGGAGTAGATGATACAGAAGAACAGATCAGAGAGCAGGACGAAAGACTAGAGGAAATTATCCAAGCTGAACAGATAAAAGAAAAAAGAATTGGATAGAGAAGTCAAGATGGCGGCATACGCAGCCTCTGAACTCACCTCCTCCCATGGACACAGCCAATTTACAACTACTTTTGGAAAACTTACCCCTGAGACAGAACTGAAAACTGGATAAGAGGAACTCCTGCAACAAATGACAATCCAAATTGAGATGGAAGAGGCAGAAATTCCCTTCTGGAGAGAAAAAACGCCACCTTCATAAGCTGCAGTGCTTCACGGCCACCCGGGAGCAGCCCAAAGGTACGCAGCCTTCTCTGGAGGAGCAGGGCTCTGAGTCAGGGAGCATGCCTGCTATAGGCAGTTTTTGGACCCAGCACAATCGAGATGAGTGGCATAATATCTGACTTTGCTTGCTACTAAAACACTGCGGAGTACCCCTAGAAAGGCTGGTTCACAAAGAAATTAAAACCGGCTCTTAAAGGGCCCATGCACAAACTCACCCATTTCAGAAAGAAACCTAAAATCACCAGAAAGAAAGGTGCACAGCCCTTTGGTGAAAAGAGACTCACCTGATAGGCTCTGAGTGCATCTTGGTGAAAGGTGAGACCTCTCCAGGGACGGGGTCATTAGCAGCAGCCATTGTTGTGACGTGGTGTGGATGTGCTGTGACACACTGGCAGACGCCATTGGAGTTCGCCTTGTGGCCTGCTAGCCCAGGGTCTGCCCCACCCACTAGAGCACCAATTTAATCCAGCTCAGCCAGGGCATGCAGCCCACCCTAGGGACTGAACCCACCCAACAACAAACCCTAGGGCAACTCCTGGGCTGGCTAAGGGAGCTGCCTGGATTCTCCACAGCCTGGCAACTGGGTCCATCTCTGTGGGGCAGGGTGTGTGCAAGGAGCAGGTGGAGAGTGTGGGGCAGAGGTGGAGTGTGTGGGGCTCCTGCCTTAGAGAGACTGGGTCCACTTCAGGAGGTCAGGGCCCATGCACATGTGACTGTGTGCATGGACCTGTGGGCAGCAGGGCTTGTCAGCTGCAGAAGACTTGTGCTTCTCAAAGACCCACATAGGGGGTTGGGCCCCACCTTCCAAAGCCTGAAACAATTGGGTTCTCCTATGCATGAGGCCAGTCCCACCTGGCTGCAATCCTCAGAGAGCTGACAAGAGACCCAAGGCTTATAGCAATTGTAAGCCCCTGTGCCTAACAACCTGCCACACTGGGAGCCTACTCACTTAATAGAAATACAGCAACATGAATGTGCTATTAGACCTTGTAGCCAACTGTGCTGGGACAGCCCACACCCAATAAAGAGACTGAAGGGCCCACAAAAACTACATGCAGCTGAGCATTACAACAGCTGGCCAGGGGCCTAGCTCAGCCTCCCCAGGCATCGACAGGAAGAGCAACCCCACCACAACAGAAGGACACACATAGCCCACATAGGGGTCACTCCTGGAACATTCAGAATGGAGGGAAGCACACTGCTGGGCTTCATAAGGTATCACTTATATAAGGTCACCTCTCCGAGAGCAGGAGATGTAGCTGACCTACCTAATACATAGACACAAGCACAGGGAAAGAGGCAAAATGAGGAGGCAAAGGAATACATTCCAAGTAAGGGAACAGGACAAAACCCCAGAAAAGGAAACAAGTGAAACAGAAATGAGCAACCTACCCAACAGGGAGTTCAAACAGTGTTAAGGATGTTCACTGATCTTTGGAGAAGAATAGATGAACTCAGTGAGAACGTCAACAAAGATACAGAAGGTATAAAAAAGAACCAATCAGAAATGAACAATACTATACTGGAAATGAAAAATTCACTAGAGGGACTCAAAAGCAGAGTAGAGGATACAATAGAATGGATCTGCGAGCTGGATGAAAGACCAGAAGACATCACCCAAGCTAACAGATAAAAGAGAAAAGAATTAAAAAGAGTGAGGACAGTGTAAGGGACCACTGGGAAAACATCAAGTGCTCTAACATCCATGTTATAGGTGTGCCAGAAGGAGAAGAGCGAGACCAAGGGGCAGAGAAACTATTTGAAGAAATAATAGATGAAAACTTCCCTAACCTAAGGAAGAAAACAGACATCCAGGTACAGGAAGCACAGAGAGCACCAAACAAGGTGAACCCAAAGAGGCCCACACCAAGACATATCATAATTAGAATGTCCAGAATTAAAGATAAAGAGAGAATCCTAAAAGCCACAAGAGAAAGACAAGTTATATACAAAGGAAACTCCACAAGGCTATCAGCTGACTTCTCAGCAGAAACCTTACAGGCTAGAAGACAGTGGCATGATATACTGAAACTGCTAAAAGGAAAAAACCTACAGCCAAGAATACTCTACCCAGCAAAGTAATCATTCAAAATGGAAGGACAGATAAAAAGTTTCCCAGACAAGCAAAAATTAAAGGAGTTTGTCACCAAGAAACCAATACAACAAGAAATGCTAAGGAGACTTATTGAAGGGGAAAAGAGAAGACCACAAATAGGAAAAATTATCTATTTCCATGATAGGAGGGTAATGGATACAAATGCACAAAAAAGCAGTTAAATATGATATCAAAACATAAACTGTAGGAGGAGGGGAGTTAAAGAGTAGAGCTTTCAGACAGAGGTCAAACTAAAAAGACTATCAACCTAATATAGATTGCTATATATTTAGGTTGCTCTATATGAACCCCATGGTAATCACAAACCAGAAACCTGTAATAAATACACAAAAACTAAGAGAAAGGAACCCAAATGCAATACTAAAGAAAGCCATCAAACCACAGGGAAAGAGAGCAAGAGAAGAAGAAAGGAATACAGAAGAACTACTAAAACACCAAGAAAAAAGTTAAAAAATGGCAGTAAGTACATTCTTATCAATAGCTACTTTAAATATCAATGGATTAAATGCTCAAATTAAAAGGCATAGGGTGGCTGATTGGATAAAAAAACAAGACCCATATATATGCTGCATACAAGAGACACACTTCAGACCTAAATACACTCACAAACTGAAAGTAAAGGGATGGAAAAAGATACTCCACACTAATGGCAATGAAAAGAAAGCTGAGGTAGCAATACTCATATCAGACAAAATAGACTTTAAAACAAAAACTGTAAAATGAGACATAGAAGGGCACTACATAATGATCAAGGGAACAATCCAACAAGAGGACATAACAGTTGTAAATATCTATGCACCCAATGCAGGAGCACCTAAATATATAAAGCAATTATTAACAGACATAAAAAGAGAAATAGACAGTAACACAATAACAGTAGAGGACTTTAACACCCTACTTACACCAACAGATAGATCATCCAAACAGAAGATCAATAAGGAAACATTGGCCTTAAATGACACACTAGAACAGACGGACTTAGTAGATATATACAGAACATTCCATCCAAAAACCACAGAATACACATTCTTTTCAAATGTACATGGAACATTCTCCAGGATTGATTACATATTGGGCCACAAAACAAGTTTCCATAAATTTAAGAAGATTGAAATAATACCAAGCATCTTTTCTGACCACAATGGTATGAAACTAGAAATCAGCTATAGGAAGAAAATCAGAACAGCCATAAATATGTGGAGATTAAATAAAATGCTACTGAGCAATGACTGGGTCAATGAAGAAATCAAAAAATGCCTGGAGACAAATGAAAATGAACATGTGACATGCCAAAATTTATGGGATACAGCAAAAGCAGTTCTAAGAGGGAAGTTTATAGCAATACAGGCCTATCTCAACAAGAAAGAAAAGTCCCAAATAAACAATCTAACAATGCACCTAAAGGAACTGGAAAAAGAAGAACAAACCCCAAAATCAGTGGAAGGAGGGAAATAAAAATCAGAGTAGAAATAAATGAAATAGAGACTAAAAAATGATGGGAAAAAAATCAATGAAACCAAGAACTGGTTCTTTGAAAAGATAAACAAAATTGACAAACCTTTAGCTAGATTCACCAAGAAAAAAAGAGAGAGGGCTCAAATAAATAAAATCAGAAATGAAAGAGGAGAAATTACAACAGACACCTCAGAAATACAAAGGATTATAAGAGAATACTATGAAAAGCTATATGCCAACAAATTCGACAATCTGGAAGAAATGGATAAATTCTGAGAATCATACAACCTTCCAAAACTGAATCAAGAAGAAATAGACAATTTGAATAGACCAATCACCAGTAAGAAGAACAAAACAGTAATCAAAAACCTCCTCAAAAATAAGAGCCCAGGACCAGACTTCTCTGGTGAATTCTACCAAACATTCAAAGAAGACTTAATATCTATCCTCCTCAAACTCTTCCAAAAAATTGAAGAGGAGGGGAAGCTTCCTAACTCATTCTACAAAGCCAACATTACCCTGATATCAAAACCAGAAAAGGACAACACAAAAAAAGAAAATTACAGGCCAATATCACTGATGAACATTGATGCAAAAACCTTCAATAAAATACCAGCAAACTGAATACAGTAAAAAGATCATACACCATGATCAAGTGGGATTTATTCCAGGGATGCAGGGAGGATTCAATGTCCACAAATCAATCAACGTGATACACCACATTAATAAAATGAAGAATAAAAATCACATGATCATCTCAGTAGACGCAGAGAAAGCATTTGACAAGATACAGCATCCATTTATGATAAAAACTATGAATAAAATGGGTATAGAAGGAAAGTACCTCAACATAATAAAGGCCATTTATGACAAACCTACAGCTAATATCATTCTCAATGGAGAAAAACTGAAAACTATCCCTCTAAGAACAGGAACCAGACAAGGACTCCCACTTTCACCACTCTTATCTAACATAGTATTGGAAGTTGTAGCCAGGGGAATCTGGCAAGAAAAGGAAATAAAAGGAGTCCAGATTGGAAAGGAATAAGTGAAACTGTCATTATTTGCAGATGACACGATTTTATATATAGAAAACCCTACAGAATCCACCAAAAACCTTTTAGAAATAATAAATGAACACAATAAAGTTGCAGGATACAAAATCAACATACAAAAATCAGTTGCTTTTCTATACACTAACAATGAAGTAGCAGAAAGAGAAATTAAGAATACAATTCCAGGGGCTGGCCTGGTGGCATAGCGGTTAAGTTCGCACATTCCACTTCAGTGGCCCAGAGTTTGCCGGTTTGTATCCTGGGCGTGGACCTACTTACTGCTTCACAAGCCATGCTGAGGTGGCATCCCACATAGAAGAACTAAAAAGACCTACAACTAGGACATACAGCTATGTACTGGGGCTTTGGGGAGAAAAAAAAGAAAAAGAGGAAGATTGGCAACAGATGTTAGCTCAGAGCCAAACTTTCTCAAAAAAAAAAAAAGAAAGAAGCAATCCCATTTACAATTGCAACAAAAAGAATAAAATACCTAGGAATAAACTTAACCAGAGAGGTGAAAGATCTGTACACTGAAAACTATAAAACATTGCTGAAAGAAATTGAAGACACAAAGAAATATATATATTCCGTGCTCTTGAATTGGAAGAATTAACATAGTTAAGATGTGCATACTTCCTAAAGCAATCTATAGATTCAATGCAATCCCTATGAAAGTCCCAACAGCATTTTTCACAGAAATAGAACAAAGAATCCTAAAATTTATATGGAACAACAAAAGACCCCAAATAGTTAAAGGAATCCTGAGAAAAAAGAACAAAGCTGGAGGTATCACACTCCCTGATTTCAAAATATACTACAAAGCTATACTAATCAAAACAGCATGGTACTGGCACAAAAACAGACACAAACATCAATAGAACAGAATCGACAGTCCAGAAATAAACTCACACATCTATGGACAGCTAATTTTCGACAAAGGAGCCAAGAACTAGAATAGAGAAAGGAAAGTCTCATCATTAAACAGTGTTGGCAAAACTGGACAGCCACATGCAAAAGAATGAAAGTAGACCATTGTCTTACACCATACACAAAAATTAACTCAAAATAGATTAAAGACTTGAATGTAAGACCTGAAACCATGAAACTTCTAGAAGGAAACATAGGTAGTACACTCTTCGACATTGGTCTTAGCAGCATGTTTTCAAGTACCATGTCTGACCAGGTAAGGGAAACAATAGAAAAAATAAACAAATAGGACTATACCAAACTGAAACCTTCTGCACAGCAAAGGCAATCATCAACAAAATGAAAAGGTAGCCTAATAATTGGGAGAAGATATTTGCAAACCATATATCTGATAAGGGGTTAATCTCCAAAATATATAAAGAAACCATATATCTCAACAGCAAAAAAACTAACAACTCAATTAAAAAATGGGCACAAGGTCTGCACAGACATTTCTCCAAAAAAGATATAAGATGGCCAATAGGCACATGAAAAGTTGTTTAACATCACCAATCATCAGGGAAATGCAAATCAACACTACATTAAGATATCACCTTACACCCGTTAGAATGGCTATAATCACCAAGACAAAAAACAACAAATGTTGGAGAGGATGTGGAGAAATGGGAACCTTCATTCACTGCTGGTGGGAATGTAAACTGGTGCAGCCTCTATGGAAAACAGTATGGAGATTCCTCAAAAAATTAAAAATAGAAATACCTTATGATCCAACTATTTATGATACACTACTGGGTAACTATCCAATGAACATGAAATCAACAATCCATGGAGGCTTATGCACCCCTATGTTAATTGCAGCATTATTCACTATAGCCAAGAAGTGGAAGCAACCCAAGTGTCCCTTAACTGGTGATTGGGATAAAGATGACGTGGTATATACACAATGGAATACTACTCAGCCATAAAAAAAGACAAAATTGTCCCATTTGCAACAACATAGATGGACCTGGAGGAGCCAGAGAGAAAAAGACAAACACCACATGATTTCACCCATAAATGGAAGAAAAACTAACACACGGACAGAGAGAACTGTTTGGTGGTTCCCAGGGGCAAGGGAGTTGGGGGGGTGGGCACAAGGGGTGAAGGGAGACATTTATATGGTGACTGATAAACAATAATGTACAACTAAAACTTCACAATGTTATAAACTATCAACACATCAACAAAAAAATTGAAAAACAAACAAAAGAAAGAATCATTACCCTTATTTTCTGGTGAAACTCAGAAAAGTCAGTCCATGGAGGAGCAAAGACTTGAACTCTGATCTCCGTCCAGTGCTTTTCCCAAATGCTACTCCTCTACCGGTTCCCTAGCGAATGCTGATTTCTTTATAACATTAATTACATGTCACTGTAACACAGTTGTAGTTACCGTGAAAACTATGAAGGCATTCAAAAACAATTATTAAATTTGAGATAAAACAACTAACCAACATAATTCAAAAATGGGCAAAAGACTTGAATGGACATTTTTCTAAAAAAGATATAAAAATTGCCAATAAGCCCATGAAAAGATGCACAACATCACTAATCATTAGAGCAATGCAAATCAAAACCACAATGAGATATCACTTCACATCCATTAGGATGGCTATTATTAAAAAAAAGAAAAGAAAAGAAAACATTTGGGTGAGGATGTAGAGAAACTGAAACACTTGTGTACTGCTGGTGGGAAGTTAAAGTGAGGCAGCCACTGTGGGAAACAGTATGAAGTTTCCTCAAAAAAAATGAAAATAGAATTACCGCATGACCCAGAAATTCTACTTCCGTATATATACTTAAAAGTATTGAAAGCAGGAACTTGAATAGATGTTTGTACACCCATGTTCACCGCAACAATGTTCACAATAGCCAAAAGATGGAAGCAACCCAAGTGTCCATCGACAGATGAATGGATAAACAAAATGTGGTATATACAATGAATGAAACATTATTTAGCCTTAAAAAGGAAGGAAATTCTGACACATGATACAAAATGGATGAAACTTGAAGATATTATGCTAAGTGAAATAAGAAAAGTCACAAAAAGACAAATATTGTATGATTCCATTTGTATGAAGTACTTAGAGTACCTAATAATTCCAAGTAGCCAAATTCGTAGAGAAAGAATATATAATAGTGGTTACCATGGGAAGGGGGTAATGAGTTGTTTCACCAGTGTAGAGTTTCAGTTTTGCAAGATGAAAAGAGTTCTGAAAATCGCTTGCTGTAGGAGAGGAAAGAAACTTTTCCTCTGTCCTCTGATTTTTAGTAACACAGGCCTGAGAATTAAACTAACAAAAGAGAGATTACCAAAAGAAAAGGCATACAAATTTTATTTTATGTTAATATATATTTTTGTGTGTGTGTGAGAGGAAGATTAGCCCTGAGCTCACATCTGTTGCCAATCTTCCTCTTTTTGCTGAGGAAGACTGGCCCTGGGCTAACATCTGTGCCCATCTCCCTCCACTTTATATGGGACGCCGCCACAGCACAGTCTGACAAGTGGTGCATTGGTGCGTGCCCAGGATCAGAACCTGGGGACCCCAGGCCGCCTCAGTGGAGCGCGCACACTTAACCGCTGCGCCACTGGGCCGGCGCCTATTTCTTGTTAATATTTTAATTTTCACATGCAGAGGCCTTCATAGAAAAGAAGAATCACCCAAATTGGTGATTAGGCTCAGGGGCTTACATGTCATTTTAACAAAGGGCCATAAATTTGTGGAGAAGAAGCAAAACAAAGGAAAAGTAGTTTGGGCTTTTGGAGCAGTAAATCATGGGAAAGTAAATATACAGGGGAAAACCAATGGAAGAAAGAGATTATTTTATAAAGATTTGTTTGTGTAGCCCCATCTCACTGACTTTCTGTCTCCAGTGATAATGGTTGTTTTCTTCCTCCTGGTACAGAAGAGAGAGGGGAGCACCTCCACAAAGGGGATTCATGTCCTCCTTTTAGGCAGAAAGGGGGATGGCAGAGAATTCCTCCTGTGTCTATTGTTTCTCAGTTGCCTTCAGCTCAAAAATAATCCTTATGCCAAAGTGGCATATTTTGGGGGGACATGTTCTGATCCCTTTCATTGCATAACAATGTAAATTACTTAAAACTGCTGAACTATAAACTTAAAATTGGTTATGACGCTAAATTTTATGTTGTGTATTTTACCACAATTTAAAGATAAACAAATAATGCTTTACTCACCTTTAAATTGAGCAAATCTTAAGTATTTTGAAATAAAAATGTATTATAACAGAATCTATATATTTAAATATCAAATATTTTTTAATAATTTTGATTTATTAGCTTACTTATCATATCTGATTAGACAGTTGTTGCCTCAACATCCAGTGTGTGTGTCTGGAAGAAGAGTTCCTCCTCACAGCACAAACATCACTTTGCCATTTTCTTGTTCACTTGGTGATTGAATTAACTTCATTCATTGTTTCTTGGCAGAAATCTTTTTCAGTCACTTTTCCATTTTGTAAGGACTAATTTATTTGATACTAGAGAAGATAATCAGTATGTCCATCTAATTTATTACCCATAAGCTGCAGAACAGTGCAATGTGCTAAAAACACTTAAAAGAGTGAGACCCCTGCCATTCTCTCTGCATGTTGAATGAATAACAATACAGACCACACAGGACACATGAATATCTGTCACTGTGACTGAGGGAAGGCACCAAGGTCAACCCATATCTAAATATTACTGAATATATTCATCATATCTCTTTTCTTAAAGATAACTATAATCTTAGATATTTTACAATTTTAATTTCTGCCCTTGGAAATCAACATGAATTTCTCTTTAAAGGGCATTGATTGACATACTTGTCCTTTTCTCTGAAGTCCATTCACTGGGGTGAATTTGTAGAATCAGATTTAGAGTCACCTTTTTTATTGGATGACATGTGTGCAAGAAAATTGTTGGTTCTAAAATCAGCACTTAGGGGCCGGCCCGGAGGCGTAAGCAGTTAAGTGCATGCAGTCCGCTGCAGCGGCCCGAGATTCACCGGTTCAGATCCCGGGCGCGCACCGATGCATTGCTTGGCAGGCCATGCTATGGCGGCGCCCCATATAAAGTAGAGGAAGATGGGCATGGATGTTAGCCCAGGGCCAGTCTTCCTCAACAAAAAAAGAGGAGGATTGGCAGATGTTAGCGCAGGGCTGATCTCCTCACACACACAAAAAATAATAATAATAAAATAAAATAAAATCAGCATTGAGAGTGACGTCAGCATCATGGCGGAGTGAGCTTTCCCGTGAATTCTTCCCCCACAAAATACAACAAAAGTAACAGCCACAGACCAACAACGGAATCCCAGACAGTCAAAAGCTGGAGCGGAGGGATCCACACTGCCGCACATCTGAGAGCGGAACGTGCTGGGCCCCCGGAGGAAGTGGGGAGAGGTAAGGAGAACTCCGCTCCCTCCCCATCAGATCAGCGATCTGGTCCGCGCGGCTCCCAGAGAGGGGGGAGGGGCGGCCCTCGGCGGGAAACTGTAGCTCTTCGGGCTCTCTCAGCCAGTGGGAAACTCCCGCACAGAGGGCTCAGAGGAGCCACAGGGCTACCATCAACATCTGAGCAACCCAGAGAGCAGATAAAGAGGGGCAAACGAGAAGCCTCCCACATCAGGGACCCAGAGGGCAAAAGAGAGAGCTCCCCCCTCCCTGCAACCCGGAGTCTGCAGCTCGACCAGATCTAGCGGTCTGAGGCAGACCTGAATAAACTGGACTGGACCCGTGGATCGCAGTGGGGAAAAGAAACAAAACAAAACAAAACAAAACTGCGGATCGCAGCAGAAAAACTGGGGCAGAGCGCAGGGGGCTTAGACTACACAGCCCTTTACCACCACACAGTGGCGGCAGGTGGAAATTGCAACCAGAGATTTCCAGGATGAGGAAAATCAAAACCAACACAGGAACCACAATGCAAAAATATATGAAATCACCAGACCAGAAACAAAATGACAAGCACCCAGAAATCAACCCCGAAGACACAGAAATCCATAAACTAAATGACAGAGATTTCAAAATAGCTATCATAAAAACACTCAACGAAATACGAGACAACACAGACAAACAATTAAATGAGATTAGGAGTTTCTTCACAAAAGAGATTGAAATCATAAAGAAAAACCTATCAGGGCTGATGGAGATGAAGAACACAATGGAGGAGATAAAGGAGAATCTGGAATCTTTAAAGAACAGAGCTGACAATATGGAGGAAAGAATTAGTACTTTAGAGGATAGGAATACAGATATACTCCAGATGGAAGAAGAGAGAGAACTAAGACTAAAAAGAAATGAAGAAAGACTCCGAGAAATATCGGACTCTATTAGAAAATGTAACATAAGAATTATAGGTATTCCTGAGGGAGAGGAGAGGGAAAGAGGAACAGAGAGCCTATTCAAGGAAATAATAGCTGAAAATTTCCCAAATCTGGGGAAGGAGCAGGAAATACCAGTAAGCGAAGCCAACAGGACTCCTATATATATTAACAGACAAAGGCCTTCACCACGACACCTAGTGGTAAGGCTAGCCAGGGTCAACGACAAAGAAACAATATTAAGGGCAGCTAGACAAAAACAAAAAATAACGTACAAAGGAACTCCCATCAGGCTCTCAGCAGATTTCTCAACAGAAACTTTTCAGGCTAGAAGAGACTGGAATGATATATTCAAAATACTAAAAGACAAAAACTTTCAGCCAAGAATACTCTATCCAGCAAAAATATCCTTCAAATATGATGGAGAAATAGTAACTCTCCCAGATAAATAAAAGCTAAGGGAGTTCATGGCCACGAGACCGCCACTACAAGAAATACTCAAGAAGGCCCTCAGGCCTGAAAACAAGAAGAGAAAGGGAACACAAAGCTTGGAGTAAGGAGAAAAGTAGGTAGACAAAATCAGAGAAATAGTAGATCTTTACCGGAATAGGTTAGCAACCACTTAAATACTAAACTCAAAGATCAAAGGAAGAAATTCACCAAAAATACATTTAACCTCATCACTGTAAACACACAGCCACAACACAAGATAGAATAAGGTATAACAAGAGCAACTTAGAAGGGGAAGAGGAAAGTGACTGAATTGACTTAGTATAAGGAAATAGGAGGCTATCAGATAATGGACTATCTCATACAGAAGATTTTTCGCCCAAACCTCAAGGTAACCACTAAACAAATAATCAAATTAAAACCACATATGATAAACAAAGAGAAATCTAGAAGAATCATAAGACAGAACAACCAAACTGAATTGGCAGTCCAAAACAAATGGGACAAGAAACAAAGGAAATGCAAAAGAACCAGAAAATAAGTGACAAAACAGCAACATTCAACCCTCATATTTCAATAATTACCCTAAATGTAAATGGATTGAACTCTCCAATCAAAAGATACAGAGTGGCAGGATGGATTAAAAAGCAAGACCCAACAATATGCTGCCTTCAGGAAACACATCTTAGCACTAAAGACAAGCACAGGCTCAGAGTGAAAGGATGGAAGACAATACTCCAAGCTAATGGCAAACAAAAGAAAGCAGGTGTTGCCATACTCATATCAGACAAAGTAGACTTCAAGATAAAACAGGTTAAGAAAGACAAAGAAGGGAAATATATAATGATAAAAGGGACACTCCATCAAGAAGACATATCACTTATAAATATATATGCACCCAACATAGGAGCACCAATGTACATAAAACAACTATTAACAAACCTAAAAGGAGAAATCAACAACAACACAATAATAGTAGGGGATCTTAACACCCCACTTACAGCAATGGATAGATCATCCAGACAAAAAGTTAATAAAGAAATATTAGACTTAAATGAAAAACTGGACGAGATGGACCTAGTAGACATATACAGAGCACTCCACCCAAAAACAGCTGACTACACATTCTTCTCAAGCGCGCATGGAACATTCTCTAGGATAGACCATATGTTGGGAAACAAAGCAAGCCTCAATAAATTTAAGAAGATTGAAATCATAACAAGCATCTTTTCAGACCATAAGGCTATGAAACTGGAAATGAACCAGGAAAAAAAAACTGGGAAAGTGACAAAAATGTGGAGATTAAACAACATGCTACTGAACAACCAATGGATCATTGATGAAATTAAAGGAGAAATCAAAAACTATCTGGAAACAAACGAAAATGATAACATGCCATATCAAACCATATGGGACGCAGCAAAAGCGGTCCTGAGAGGGAAACTCATAGCGATACAAGCCCACCTTAACAAACAAGAAAAAGCCCTAATAGGCAACCTTAAATTACACCTAACAGAACTAGAAAAAGAAGAACAAACAAAGCCCAAAGCCAGCAGAAGGAGAGAAATAATAAAAATCAGAGCAGAAATAAATGATATTGAGACCAAAAAAACAGTAGAAAGGATTAATGAAACAAAGAGTTGGTTCTTCGAGAAGATAAACAAAATAGACAAACCCTTAGCCAGGCTAACTAAGAAAAAAAGAGAAAAGGCTCAAGTAAATAAAATTAGAAATGAAAGAGGAGAAATTACAATGGATACCATGGAAATACAGAGGATTATAAGAGAATACTATGAGAAATTATATGCCAACAAATTGGACAATCTAGAAGAAATGGATAAATTCTTAGACTTATACAACCTCCCAAAATTGAACCAAGAAGAAATGGAGAATCTGAATAGACCAATCACAAGTAAAGAGATTGAAATAGTAATCAAAAACCTCCCAAAAAATAAAAGTCCAGGACCAGATGGCTTCTCCAGTGAATTTTACCAAACATTCAAAGAAGATTTAATACCCATCCTCCTCAAACTATTCCAAAAAATAGAGGAAGATGGAACACTTCCTGAATCATTCTATGAGGCCAACATCACCCTGATACCGAAACCAGACAAAGACAATACAAAGAAAGAAAATTACAGGCCAATATCGCTGATGAACATTGATGCAAAAATCCTCAACAAAATATTGGCAAACCGAATACAACAATATATTAAAAAGATCATACACCATGATCAAGTGGGATTTATACCAGAGACGCAGGGATGGTTCAACATCCGCAAATCAATCAACGTGATACATCACATCAACAAAACAAAGAATAAAAACCACATGATCATCTCAATAGACGCAGACAAGGCATTTGACAAGATACAACATCCATTTATGATAAAAACTCTCAATAAAATGGGAATAGAAGGAAAGTACCTCAACATAATAAAGGCCATATATGACAAACCCACAGCTAACATCATACTCAACGGGGAAAGTCTGAAAGCCATTCCTCTGAGAACAGGAACGAGGCAGGGCTGCCCACTCTCACCACTCCTGTTCAACATAGTACTGGAGGTTTTGGCCAGAGCAATTAGGCAAGAAAAAGGAATAAAAGGAATCCAAATAGGTAACGAAGAAGTGAAACTCTCACTATTTGCAGATGACATGATTGTATATATAGAAAACCCTAAAGAATCTGTTGGAAAACTGTTAGAAACAATCAACAACTACAGCAAAGTTGCAGGGTACAAAATCAATCTACAAAAATCAGTTGCATTTCTATATGCTAATAATGAACTAAGAGAAAGAGAGCTCAAAAAGATAATACCATTTACAATTGCATCAAAAAGAATAAAATACCTAGGAATAAATCTTACCAAGGAGGTGAAGGACCTATACAATGAGAACTACAAGACATTATTGAGGGAAATCTATGATGACATAAAGAAATGGAAAGATATCCCATGCACGTGGATTGGAAGAATAAACATAGTTAAAATGTCTATATTACCTAAAGCAATCTACAGATTCAATGCAATCCCAATCAGAATCCCAATGACATTCTTCACAGAAATAGAAAAAAGAATACTAAAATTTATATGGGGCAACAAAAGACCCCGAATAGCTAAAGAAATCCTAAAGAAAAAGAACAAAGCAGGAGGCATCACAATTCCTGACTTCAAAACATACTACAAAGCAATAGTAATCAAAACAGCATGGTACTGGTACAAAAACAGACACACAGATCAATGGAACAGAATTGAAAGCCCAGAAATAAAACCACACATATACGGACAGCTAATTTTCGACAAAGGTGCTAAGGACATGCAATGGAGAAAGGAAAGTCTCTTCAATAAATGGTGTTGGGAAAACTGGACAGCCACATGCAAAAGAATGAAAGTGGACCATGTGCTATCGCCATTCACAAAAATTAACTCAAAATGGATCAAAGACCTGAAGGTGACACCTGAAACTATAAAACTCATAGAAGAAAATATAGGCAACACACTATTTGACATTGGGTTTAAAGGAATCTTTTCGGATGACATGCCTACCCAGACTAGGGAAACTAAAGAAAAAATAAACAAGTGGGACTTTATCAGACTAAAGAGCTTTTATAAGACAAATGAAATCAGAATCAAGATGAACAAACAACCAACCAGCTGGGAGAGAATATTTGCAAAACATACATCTGACAAGGGGTTGATCTCCATAATATATAAAGAACTCACACAATTGAACAACAAAAAAACAAACAACCCGATCAAAAAATGGGCAGAGGAAATGAACAGACACTTCTCCAAGGAAGATATACAGATGGCCAATAGGCACATGAAAAGATGCTCAACATCACTAATCATCAGGGAAATGCAAATCAAAACAACACTAAGATACCACCTCACGCCCGTTAGAATGGCTATAATCACCAAGACAAAAAACAACAAATGTTGGAGAGGATGTGGAGAAACAGGAACCCTCATACACAGCTGGTGGGAATGCAAATTGGTGCAGCCTCTATGGAAAACGGTATGGAGATTCCTCAAAGAATTAAAAATAGAGATGCCCTATGATCCAGCCATCCCACTACTGGGAATCTATCCAACGCACCTGAAATCAACAATCCAAAGAGGCTTATGCACCCCTATGTTCATTGCAGCATTATTCACCATAGCCAAGAAGTGGAAGCAACCTAAGTGTCCCTCGACTGACGATTGGATTAAGAAATTGTGGTATATATATACAATGGAATACTACTCAGCCATAAAAAAAGACAAAATCGTCCCATTTGCAACAACATGGATGGGCCTGGAGCGTATTATGTTAAGTGAAATAAGCCAGAAAGAGAAAGACAAACACTGTATGATCTCACTCATATGTGGAATATAAACCAACACATGGACAGAGAAAACTGGACTGTGGTTACCCGGGAAGTGGGGGTGGGGGGTGGGCACAAGGGGTGAAGGGAGTCATATATGGGGTGATGGACAAACAAAAATGTACAACCCAAAATTTCACAATGTTAGAAACCATTAAAATATCAATAAAAATCAAAAAAAAAGAAAAAAAAAATAAAATAAAATCAGCATTTATACACATAGTATAAAAATCAAAAGCCTTAGTCACCAAACTTGTCTCCTCTTCCCTCTGGCCTCACAGTCAGACTCCCATCCCACTCTCTCGGCTCCTAGGTATGGCCATGTGAATGAGTCCTGTCCAAGTAAACGTCCATGGAAGTTATGTTTCCCCTACACAGGTTTGTGAAAATGTCTCATGAGGTACCATTTTTTCCTTTACAACCGAGGGGAACAAACCCAAGCACCATAGCCAGATTTTGAAGCCATATGTTGGTGATGACAAATCCAGAAATTGAAGGTACCTGGGTTCCTGAATTTCTTTTTGGAGGAAGATCAGTAAGCAGTCACTTGATATTTGAAAGCCTGTTGAAGTAAAGATAAATTTGTGTGATGTTCAAACAACCAATATTTTCAAGTTTATCTGTTACAGCAACTAACTTTAACTTACAGAAGTCTGTAATAAAAGAATATACTTGAAGAAAGATTTAATTTCAGAGGATGGGTGGTGATGATGGTTGCACAACAATGTGAATGTATTTAATACCACTGAATTGTGCACTTAAAAATAGTTACGATGGTAAATTTTATGAAGTGTGTTTTACCACAATAAAAACAAAATTTTTAAGATTTTATTTCAAATTCTGGAAGGGCAAATACCC
Source organism: Diceros bicornis minor (assembly GCF_020826845.1). Classification (NCBI taxonomy): domain Eukaryota; kingdom Metazoa; phylum Chordata; class Mammalia; order Perissodactyla; family Rhinocerotidae; genus Diceros; species Diceros bicornis. Next base: position 2,084,103 of record NC_080749.1, read on the forward strand.
TCTGAATATTTGAAAAGGTAAATGAAAATTGAAACTTATAAGTTATTTATTTAAGAAACATAGAGCATGTTCTTCTTTCTAAACGTTGTTTTAGAATTTCAAGACATACAATATATTTTAAATATAACAGCATGATTTTGTCTTCAGATATTTTCCAGTGAATGCAAAAACGCGAAAGGGTTGGCAGTCCCTGGCTTGGATGCTTGGGGGTCGGGGTGGAGAAGGTGGAAAGGAGGGGATGGGAAGGGGGCAGCACAGGGGGCATGCTCCTGATATGCAGAAAGAGGCTTAGGAGTAGGGAGCCCACACCTGCAGATTCCCAGTCCTGATTGTGTCTGCTTGGCCTGGGTACTAGTGGGACTCTGATGTTGAGGAGCTGGGACGCCACTGCCTGACTGGGGACTGTGGTGAGCAGAGGTGGAGAAGCAGGAGGTGTGGTTCCTCTTTGTTTCTGAGGACACTCTCATTTCTGCTCCAGACACCAGGATCTTCTCCTTTTATTCCTACCTCTCTGGATGCTCCGCCACAGGATTGTTTGCCAGCATAGACTCCTCTGCCTGAGTGTTAACATTTGAAGCACACAATAGCTCGACTTTGGGGCCCTGTTCTTTTATCTCTAGCTTTAGTATCTTAGACAAAGTCCGCTCTGGTGCAGGGGGCACAGTACTCTCCAATAGCCAGGTCTTGGGCTAGGGTGATATTATCTGAGGTGATGTCCTCTCCAGCTGCGAGCTCCTGGACTGGGGTGATTCTTCTGGGATGTGGGACCGGGTTATCCTTTACAGTAGATTTCCACTTGGATTGATGTGGGTCCTGATTAGGTGGTTCTATGGTATTACAATGAGGCTGAGCCACTGGTGTAATTTGAAAGCAATGTTGGTCCTAGGAGCTTAACTTGTAAATATCTTTTATGTTGAGGGGTTTGTGGAGGCATAGTTTACAGAGGTGATGTTTATATCCATCAAACTGTCATAATGAACGAAAGTGCCAGAATCCAAGTGGCACAATTAAAGCACCCATTAAGGGTGACTGAATCTGAAAGTTCCCAATAGTTCCAGGTTTTGCCCAGATGAGCGATGAGAGGGGTTCTGTTACAAATAGGTTTTAAATCATATGGCCTGATTTGGGTGTTGTTAATAGGGCATCGGGTTGTTTGCAAATTAAATTATCTGTGGCTGAGGTTGGAGCTTCAGCATTAACCTGTAGGCAGGCCCTCTAATATGACCAATTACTATGAGCCCTTTGCCTCAGTTGTTGGCTTGGTTGGTGAAGAGCAAGCTTGTGAGGTCTTTGGGTTATAGGGTTTGTGTTAGTTAAACTCAAATGGCATGTGGGCCTCAGCCTGTGCCCTGTTTAGTAAATAATGGCTTACTTGGAAGGTCTGGGCCTCTGGACTGTAGACCAATGAAAGCACCCGGACCAATGGTAATAAGACTAGAAGGTGTGCAGCTGCACTTGACGAACTTTTGTCTGCTGTTGGTTTTCCTCTGGCATATATTCTTAGCACGGAGGGGTTGTATGGTTTCATCATTATGGGGTATGGGGTTGATTTTATTATTATCTCTGTGACTTTTATTTTCTAAGTGGAGTTTTCTATCTCCCTCTTTTGGTATTCTACACTGTCTATGGGAATGGCCCTGGAGAACTAATTTTAATTTCCTGGAGGGGATCAGAGGGAGACTCCAGATTAATTATCCACCCCTTATATCTAAAAATACAAGAAGATGTTGTTGTTGTTATTTTGAGGGTTTTGGGTTTTCTTGGGTGGTGTAACTTCAGTTTAGGCTCAAATGGGTCCCCTACTAGATTGGCCATGTAGGGGGAAGAGGGAGAATCTCCCTCTGCCCTTTCCCTTAAGGTTCTTCTGGCTGGCCAAATAATCAACAAGACAGGTTAGCAGGAGAAAATAATACCAAGTTTAATAACATGTATACATGGGAGAAACTCAGAAATGAGCAACTCGTCCCTCTGTCTAAGCTGCTTTCTTAAGTATTGCAGCTAAAGGCGAAGGAACGTGTTGGGGGTGGGTAGTGGCCTGGGACTTCAGAGGGCAGAAGGACAATTCTTTTCAGGGTCATCTATTGATAATTTGGTCAGGGAGAGATAGAGTTTTTTGATAAAAGGGGCTTGGTGCCCCTCCCATTGCAACATCTATTTTACATCATCTTTATAGCCATCATGATAGAAGATCTGTTCCAGGAATGACCCACCATGCCAGATTCTCTAGGCAGTTAGTGGGGGAGGTCAAATATCCTTATTGTCTTCAGCTCGAAATAATCTGCATATCAGAGTGGTGCTTCCTGGGGCAGCTTGCCCTGAGCACCATCAGTTCCCTCCTCTGAAACTTCCCTAGAAGTTTCACATATTAAAAGCTGAGCTGGTGACTGTGGAGAGAGAAATCGTGTTAGTATCTGAGTGATAAGAAGTCTGCAAAGAGGGCCGGCCCTGTGGCTTGGTGGTTAAGTGCGCGTGCTCCGATGCTGGCGGCCCGGGTTTGGATCCCGGGCGCGCGCCGAGGCACCACTTCTCCGTCCATCCTGAGGCTGAGTCCCACATACAGCAACTAGAAGGATGTGCAGCTATGACATACGACTATCTACTGGGGCTTTGGGGGAAAAAATAAATAAATAAAATCTTTAAAAAAAAAAAAAAGAAGTCTGCAAAGAGAGAAAAGAACATAGATTAGAATGAGGATGAACAGGCAGAAAAGAACAAATCGGAGCACATTTCCCCACACTCCATTAAATCAGTCCCCCAATCCTGGAAATAAGTCAGTCCAATAAAATGTGTTAGCTTCGTTTATCTGATGAAAAATGTCAATCTTCTCTTTTAATAGATTTAAGTTACATATTACTTGACCTGTTTGATTCACATAAAAGCAACATTTTTCTCCAATGATTGCACATGCTCCTCCTTGCTGGGCAGTGAGCACATCCAGAGCACGTCGATTTTGGACCACCACAGATGCTAGGCTGTTAATCTCTGACTGGAGTATGTTCAAGGTTTGCATGGTGGTGTTGAACTCTTGCTCCATCACCATAGAGGGATTTAATATTGCCTTTTCCAACTCATAATCTCCAAAGCCGGGGAATAGGACTCTCAAGGCTGAAAAGAACTTGGAGTTGTGATACACAAATGGATTTTCCACGATTTCTCGACTGGCACGTTTATGTGGCACAATCTTATGAACAAACGAACCCAAGTTTGTAATTTGGCTAGCATTTAAGGTGGAGTGTTTGGTGACAGAAGGAGCCAGGTATCCAAGTCCGCATCGTCCTGACCAATTAGGTGGGAATCCTTTATACACTTTGTTGCCGCATAAAATGAAAAGACCAGTGTAGTTTAAAGACAAGGTTAGAATTGAGTCTGTAGTTCCCAGGATCTGGACTATTTCATGATCTGTGCCACTTGCACTGTTACTACCTAAACATCTCCATTTCCCATGAGCTCCTGTCAGTCTGCGAGAACAGAATAGATTGCGGAATAGCTGGTACAGGAGGCCTGCAGTCTGATTTTGGCAGCTATAAAGCCTGGTCTTGTCACCTGACCAGGTGAGTCCAGATTTTTGATCCACTCATATATAGTCTGTGGCATTGGGCAGCCTAACCATGCGGATAGCTGCGATACCCCAAGTTGCACACGGGTGGCTCGTAGGCCATCCAGAGCACTTGGTGATTTGGCAAATGTTTGTGCCAGAGGGAGTAGTGATAGAGTCACTTACAATTCCCTTGAGAGTTCTGAAGATGCCACCTGCGGAATCAAACCACAGAGTTTGACTGCAATATTGTCTCGGTATGTCACCCAGGAAAGGTCCAGCGCCATGTTTACTTCCAATGCACAGGGAAAAACTTTCACCTATTGCTTGTACTTGGGCAAGGGACAGTCCTTGACCTTCTAAGTAGTCTTTCTGGGGCTCAAGTGACTCACCAGGAGAAGAAGCAGAGTGAAGTTTCCCTTGTTGCGGATACCATACTCTGTTATTCATCCATTTTCCGTACTTAGTCTACCAGGTGTTCATATCAGCAGGAACAAAGACTAGTTCAGGTTCTTTTGCACTATCTAGCTGTTGACATAACCAACAGTCAGATTGATTAGTTAGCGTGGCTAGGGCTTGGTAAACTGGCATAAGGGGGTGTTTGGTCTGTGCCCGACCTGTTGAAAAGGAGAGGGTTAGTAAAAGCAAGACACGGATCAGAAAAGAGCCCATAGCGGAGACTTAGAGAGGGGAAGAGGGACAGATAGAGACCAGCACTCTCCAGTCAGCTTTCTAATAAATGATTAAAAAAAAAAAAATATATATATATATATATATATATATATATATATATATATATATATATATATATCTCCACTAATAGTTTGTGTGTGTGAGTGTGTATATATATAGGGAGTTTTGAAGCAAGGGGGAGGAAATGGGTCAAAGTAGGTTTTCTCGATCCGTGATCTTGGGAAAAGCTGTCTACTTCGTGATGTCGGCTGCTTCTGGGGCCTGGGTTTTGGCCCTCGAAATCCTTAGTTTAAGGTCACCTGTGGGGATTATCTCCCAGTTGTCTTGAGAGCGATGTTCTGGGTCTATTTTGGCGTGGCTCGCATGGATCCAGGAAGATTTTTCCTTTATTTTGATGGCAGTGCAGGTCGTCAGTAAGACTTCATAAGGTCCTTCCCAGCGAGGTGACAGTGCGTGTTTTCTTCTAAAGACCTTGATGTACACCCGGTCTCCTGGTCGAAAGGGATGGCAAGGCTTGTCAGAAGGTGGTGGCCATGCCTCTTTTACCTGTTGACAATATGCTTCAAGTATACTAGTTAATTTTTGTATATAACAAGTCATAGCATCAAATTGTTCACTTAAGTTCCCATAATATTCATTTAATCCAGGAATTGAAGGTTTAGAGACGCCAGTAGGTATCGGACGTCCAAAAACTATTTCAAAAGGAGTCAGTCCATGCCTTCTATTTGGAGTATTTTGAATCTTCATAAGGGCCAAGGGCAGAGCCTCTGGCCATTTAAGTCCAGTTTCTTGACAGACTTTTCCTAGAGTTCTTTTTATATCTAGATTTTTACGTTCCACTTGCCCTGATGACTGAGGGTGATATGGGGTATGAAATTTTAATGAATACCCCAGAGTTTTTTGCAAGCAAGTGGTTTATCTCTGCTGTAAAATGAGTTCCTTGGTCTGATTCAATCCATAAAGGAATGCCAAAGCGAGGAATAACTTCAGTTATTAATTTCTTTACCACTGTTGTGGCATCTGCATGTCTGGTCAGATAGCGTTCAGTCCATCCACTAAACATGCAGAAAATAACCAAACAGTGAGAGTAACCTAAAGCTGAAGGCAAGTCCATAAAATCCATTTGGAGTGCCACAAAAGGCAGTGTGGGCCTGGGAGGACTTCCTGGATCACACTGATTTTTCCCAGAGACTTGGTAAGATTTGCAAGTTGTGCACTAGGAGGGGATTTGGTCAGAAATTTTACGGATGCCAGGGCAAAACCAATTGTCTTTCAGTTCCTTAACTATCCCCCGTTTGCACATATGTCCCATTTGGTGGGAGATAAGTGCAAGCCAAAAAGTCAAAAGAAAAGGAGCTACTGGAAGTCCATTTGGTCCAATGTATAATCCATCTGATAATTGTTTGGCACCCTTTTGTATCCAATTGTCTTTTTCAGATTGTGGGGCATTTGCCTAATAGTTAATAACATCAGTCAGGGATAAAGGCAGATTTAAAAATTGGGTGGAAAATGGATAAGGGGGTCCATAGTGAGCTGCATGTTTAGCAGCTCTGTCAGCCCTGTCATTCCCTAAAGATATGACATCAGTCTCCTTAGTATGGGCTGAACAATGAACAATGGCAATTTTTGAAGGAAGGTGAATAGCTTGTAATAAGGCTGCAATTAAGTGTCCATTAGCAATAGGAGTTCCTGCAGAAGTTAAGAATCCACAGGATTTCCAAATTGTGCCAACAGCATGGCAGACTCCAAAAGCATATTTGTGTAAACGAAAGAAAAACAAGGTTAATGGTTAGAGCAAATTGTAAACCAGTTTTTGAGTTCAGAGGACAGCCAGTGAAGGAGAATTTTAGATGTCAGCGTCAAAGTATCTTTTGCAGTTTAAAATGTCTCTGATGGTGTCGTCAGGTCATCTCTTAAGTTTATATCAAGTTCATCAGCTTCAGTTTGTAAGGCTTCAGGAAAAAGGGCAGGTTCAGTTCTCAGTGATTTCAAATGAAAATGATGGAAAAAATCATAAACGTTAGTTTGGACATCTGTAGCCAGATATTTCAGGAGACTAGAAGAAATCAGAATCCAGTCCAGTCAACAGATATAAAACAAAAACCTCAAAAGACAACAAAACTAGGATCTAATATCCGCAAACTTATACTGAAATAGTTTTTACTGAAATATAATTTTTCTCTCTAAAATCACCCTCATTTTTATTAAGATAGCAAAATTAAAACTAGTTTGCAAAATAAGTCTAGTTCCAATAGAGTTGGCTCAATTATTTACATAAGTACAGCAAGAATAGCAGTTGATCACATAGGCTCTTTTAAATCTGCTTTGCTGGAACTTTTTATAAGGAATCTCACATTGAACTTTAAAGGTCTCTCGAGGCCAGGAAAGCCAAGCCAAGGATTTTGTCATCAGACTTTGCCTGCAATACCTATAGATTTGGGTGAATTCCTCTATTCTGAGGTTTCCCCAAAATATTTCAAGGTTCCTTGTACCTGCCAGATAAGTGACATTCTTTACTTATCCTGGTAAGTGCTGCTTGGAACATAAGGTACCAGGCCAATATTTCCACATGGTTTTATTCCATAAAGTCAAATCTTCATTCCTCAAAAGCTGTATGGTTATATTGCAAATATGATGTTCCAGTCACAACCTTGGTAATAGAACCAGTGTTTCCAATTGTGTCCTGTTTTAAGGAGAACAGATTCTTATTGAACTTATGCAAATAACTATATTGCCATGAAAACAACAATACTCACTTACTAAGAGTTTCTAAATTCGAGGGATCAGGTAGAGAGAAAAAGATAAATATTTCAATTTTACTTACAAAAGTATCATTTACCAAATTGCTATAAGTCATAGCTAGCTCAGGAGAAAAGAGAAAAAGTTTTCCTTAAATCTGAAAAAAACAAAACATTAAAAATTCAGCAATACTTCAAACGAAAAATCATAAAAATTATAATCATCCTTATTAGTTCATTCTGTCCTGTGTAATCCATTCTTGATCCCAATCTTTTTGTTAGCAGCTTCATGAAGTTATCAGTCTGTCCATCAGATTTCTATAATTTTTTACCCAGTTCAGTTTTATGATCAGAAAGTTTGTCAGAAACCTGTACTCCAGTGTAAATGTCAGAGTCCTTTCCATGAATTTTTCTGAAGTTGAAACATTTTGCAAAAGCATTAGAGTAAAGAAATAAGTCTGTAAACAACAAGACCTCAAAATGGCAATTGACAAGGAAATTTGGTTAATTTTGTGACATACAACACTTTAAAATAATAATAACCAGAATTATGACTGATAACCAGGACAGATCAGAATTTCAGTAATGTTATACAATTTTAAAACACCTATGTCAATAACATTTGCCCACATAATAGCACCTAAGCAGGCTTATCATCACTGTTCTGACAATGCTTTCCATGTAATTGAACATATTGAATAAGCCTAATAAGTTTAGTATCTTTCCCCTTATAGGAAGAGAGCAAATTTCTTTGAGAAGTTCCAGGGCCCTTTGAAAATTCCCAAAGAAATAAAAGTTAAAAAAAAGACTTTAAGATATGAATTTTGGGGGAGCTTGTCAAAAATATAAATAATCAAAGCAAACAGAGCATTAACAGTCCAAAAGTCTTAATAGAGAGACCTCAGTCTTTTGAACGTAGGAAATTATTTTAACAGTTTTTTTTTTTTTTTCTGTCTTTTAGGTAGACTTACTCAAAGGTAAAGAAAAATCTTTTGTAACCTCTTTATCAAGTTTAAGCAAATTATCCTTTTAAGAGACAGAAGACCAAATTTTAATTTTGCACCAGCTTATTTCTGCTATTAAAACTCATTTACTTAATTAAATTCATTTCGATCTTAGCCAACTTGACCATGCATAAAACTCCTTTTCCAGAATTCCTCTTCCACAAACCTTCTATAACTTTCCTTTTACATTCAGAATTTGTCCCATGTCTTTCTTTTCCCTCCTAGTACTTGAGGACAAATTTATCTTTCTTAACCAAACAAAATATTTCCATTCTTTGTACCTTTATACATCTTACTTTCCTTGTACACAGACATATTTTTCTTAATTTTTAGTAGCTTCAATCACATATACTAATTAGGAATTTTACCCCTTAGAAACCCTAATTTGTAAGTAAAAACTAAGTAAACAATTGTAAACTTTCTTTTACATTAGTATCTTGTGGCTTGGAAAATTTATAAACACTTCATAACTTCTAGAAATATGTTACTTTATAGTACAATCTTTTAATAAAACACATGTTTACCAATAGACCCAAAACACCTTTTAGTTTTCCTGTAATGAAAAGCCAAAAGTAGACAAATGTACATTTAGCAATCAATGTCTAATATCTTATCTTATTTGGAAATGATGATACTCAGAGAATTTTTATCATAAAACTTAGCAAAACTCTCAAGTTTTAAGTCACCAAAAAGAGTTTGGAAGCTGTAACCACCATAACACATAATTATTGTTTAAAGTTCATCCAACATTCATCTTTTTCACAACTATTTAGTTACTTATTCCCAATAATTATTTAGATTGCCTACAAGACTTCATAAGACTTCAGATAAAATTAGCCATCATTTAAATTACTATTTTTGTTAACCAGTTCTGTAATAGAAATAACATCAGTTTTTTTCTTACAAAATTTCATGTAAATTTCGTCACCTCTTATACCTTTAAACATAATTATCATTAAGATTTTTATCAATAGGTCTTGGTCTTCTAATTTTGGACAAGAGAAGCATTCCCAGTCAGACATTTTAAAACATACTCAGGCAAAGTTGATGTAACCTCTTTGTATAAAATTAGCTCAAACATTCCAACCTTTATAATCTTATCAACACTTACACTTTTACATGTTCTCAATTCAATTGTAACCTGAGTCAAGGTCTTAAGACTAGTCAAATTTTTCCCTTCCTTTTTCTAGCCTTAATTCTTAGGTACCAATTAGGCAATTATGTGAGAGCTCTCAAAACATTTTTTTTTTCCCCAATTTAGAAGTTTTTCCAATTCAAAGGATCCGTCGTCTGGCCATTGATGAGTAGGATCTTCACTTGTATATTTATTCCAATAGTGACTCGAACCAATAAGCCTTTTTAAGGAAAGACCCGGAGGTAAGTTTCCACGCTTAGAATAAATCGTCACCATGGACGCAAGAGGCGTCCCTGGTGAGGGCGCAGATGATGTAGCCCCCATGATCCACAGAATTCACTCCCAAAGATATTCAGAGAAAGTAAAGACCTTCGTTGCACAGGCGGTAAGGATGGTGTCTCCGGTCTCCCACAATAGTGTGGGACGCCTCCAGTCATAGACCCGCTAATCTGTGACACCGGGCAGGCGATACTGGAATGGGATTTTTCCAGCGCTAACAAGCAACGAAGGTAAAGACGACAAAAGCCCTTATGGACTGGGCCTTTTATGACAAACTCCCCTGAGAGCTTGGCACAGCCGGACAAAGAGACAGTTCGGAACCCCAGTCTACTCGACTGGCCACCAAGGTGCACCCCGGTAAATGCACCTTCCGTATGGTGGAGACCAAGGAGAATATTCTCACTGGTCACAAAGCCAAGTTTTCTCAGGACACAGAACAAGACAGAAGGAAAAACCTCATCCAGTTTTTTTTTTTTTTTTTTTTTATGTGCACAATGTCACGCCTTAGGTCTCTTGGAGCCAGAATAATACCTGGGGGGGAGGTGCCGCAGGGTTGAGGACTGTGTGCTTTTACAGAGTACCTGGTCGTTGCACGGACATTTTCTTGCAGTTGGCGGGGGACCTGTGTCATCTACCCCGTTCCGTGATCCAACTTATCCTGTCACGGGAGTCTTCTGAAAGTGGCGAGCGCCCTAATGGCTCTTAACTGCTCGACCCGCGCCCACTTAAATTTGCGGCCTTTTTGGCTTCCAAGATGCCCTTGGCAATGACCTTCATTTCATGTGCATAATAACCCACAGCAAAGTTTGTAGACGCCGGTCTGGTGAGACCCGCAAACTCACCAGTCTGTGGGGCCGGCCCAGACAGCAGGCTTATAGGGCCTATGCCTGCATCCTACCCTATGGTATTTCCTTCTTATGACAAAAGACACAGACAAAAGAGAAAAACAGAGACTATCTCTGGGAGGAAAAGGGATCAAGATCAAAAACCAAGAGTACTCTACCAAATTTAAACCAAGAGTCACTAAAAGCCCAAGAAACTAGTTTCCCAAATATTTTCTCCTGCCAATCTAAATTTAGAAAGAGAAAAAATTCTCACCACTTCCTTCCACCGGACTCCGCAGATAGAGATTCCGGGAGGCTGATGTGGTAAGAAGTCTTACCTTTTGCCGGCTTTCATCAGGCGTTCCCATATCTCATCATCTGCAGTAGTCCAGGGAGAAGGCAGGTCTTCCAGCCAGAAAAGGCAACTTGCCAGCCAGTGTGGTCTCCTGGCGACTACGCCAAAACTGTAGGGGGAAGAGGGAGAATCTCCCTCTGCCCTTTCCCTTAAGGTTCTTCTGGCTGGCCAAATAATCAGCAAGACAGGTTAGCAGGAGAAAATAATACCAAGTTTAATAACACGTATACATGGGAGAAACTCAGAAATGAGCAACTCGTCCCTCTGTCTAAGCTGCTTTCTTAAGTATTGCAGCTAAAGGCGAAGGAACGTGTTGGGGGTGGGTAGTGGCCTGGGACTTCAGAGGGCAGAAGGACAATTCTTTTCAGGGTCATCTATTGATAATTTGGTCAGGGAGAGATAGAGTTTTTTGATAAAAGGGGCTTGGTGCCCCTCCCATTGCAACATCTATTTTACATCATCTTTATAGCCATCATGATAGAAGATCTGTTCCAGGAATGACCCACCATGCCAGATTCTCTAGGCAGTTAGTGGGGGAGGTCAAATATCCTTATTGTCTTCAGCTCGAAATAATCTGCATACCAGAGTGGTGCTTCCTGGGGCAGCTTGCCCTGAGCACCATCAGCCACTACCTGGCCCATGGGATAATCTATGGTTAATGGGTCCCAGAAGAATATGTGCCCTCAATCTGGCCTCCAGTTCTTTTGGGATGAGGATAAGATTGAAAATTTATAAAGATAGGGGGAGCCATATTAAAGGGAGTGAAACATAACCCCCTTTGAGTATAGGAAAGGGTGATGAGAAAGTTTTTAAAAGTTGGTTTATTAGTCAGAGTTTTCCAGAGAAGTAGGCTAGCAAATCCAAAAATCTAAAGGATGGGCTAGCAGACTGCAAACTAGGAGAAATAATGCCCTAGTTCCAATATGAAGGTAGTGTGCCATAGAGTCAGGAAGGGTCTATGCTGCAGATGAAATTCAAAGGCAGTCTCCTGGAGAATTCTCTCTTGCTCAGAGAAGGCTGGTCTTTTTGTTCTACTTAGGCCTTCGATGACTTGGATGAGGCCCACCCACATTAGGGAGGGCAATCTGTTTTATTCAAAGTTCACTGATTTAAATGTTAATCTCATCCAAAAACACTCTTACAGAAACACCCAGAATAATGTTTGACCAAATATCTGGGCACCCTCTGGCCCAGCCAGTTGACACACAAAATTAACAATCATAGTTGTTGTGAGGTGTGAATTGGCCAAGGGGCCTTGAATTAGGAGGTATTAAGGCCTGGGGCAAGAAGAGACACATTGGCCAGACCGGAATTTGAAAAGGAGTTGTTTGAGGAAACCATATATCTCTCATTAAACCAGTTATCTGGGAACTATCAGGGACATAAAAGTTCTGCTGAATACCTTTTTTTAAGACCCAGCACTGTGTATTCTGAGAAATAAAATTTGTGCCTTGGTTACTGCCAGTAATGTCTGGAACTCTGAAGGGGATAAGAAGCATCCTGGCAAGGCCTCATACTGTGGCCTTAGCATATGTAGATTTTGATTTATATTGTAATGTCTGAGGCAGGAGATTCCAGAGTCCTTTACCCTGAAGGGGACAACACTCAGACAATGGCACAAAAGTTTGCAGTGAATGTGCAGATGGGGCCATTTCTTGGCCAGAGGATCCAGTGCTAAAATACTGATCCTTGGTCCTGTTATCAGGGATATCTCAGCTAAGGGATGGGAGGCAGCAACATCCCACTGAGCTCCATTCATGATGGTGACAATGCTGTCCATACAGTCTATAAATTGCCATTACTGTTCGCTCAATTCATGTCAAGGGACTCCTCAGGCAGCCAAGGAGTCTGGATGAGGGGTGACCTCTTCTGGCACTGTGCCATCTGGCAAGGGACTAAGGACAGGGGAGGCCATCCCCTCCTGCAGGTGGTATGCCAGAAGGCCCAGGATTGCCTCCACCCTGTTTTAAGGAGGCCTCAGTACCCACGCTGAGCTCATGGGGTGCTATTCCCATGATCCAAAACATAATGGGCAGCTGGATAAGGAGGGCCACAGGTGCAGGGTCTGTGAGAGACTCTATTTCCAGGACATCTCAGCATGTAGCCAGCAGTTTTTTTTTCTCTTGAGGAAGGCTAGCCCTGAGCTAACATCTGTGCCCATCTTTCTCTACTTTGTATGTGGGACACTGTCACAGCACGGCCAGTGAGTGGAGTAGGTTCACACCCAGGATCCAAACCCGCAAACCCAGGCTGCCAAAGTGCAGCATGTGGAAGTTTAACCACTATGCCACTGGGCCAGGACCCAGTAATTTTTATGTTGATAGTATATAGCACAGGGCTAAGAGGGACAACTTCTTTCATCAGAGGCCCTGGGGCAACTTATGACATCATAGGTGGTCCAGAGACTGCAAGAGGCATGAGAAGAGGCATGAAAACCTCTCCAGTGAAGGAGTCTCTGAGGGTACTAATGGGAGTGCCGGTTGCTTTTAATTTGGACACATTCTAGAATCCTTTGGAGGGGCCTCTTTTAAGGTAGGCTGATTTGTAAGTGGCAGCATCAGTGAGATTAAGAAAAATTTGTAAATGAGAAATACGTTGCCACCAGAACCCAAAAAGGACTTGTATGTCCTTAATGAGTGTGTCAAATGAGCATCCTTGGAGGAGGGCCATCAGTGTAACATCATACCAGTGCTCCTGGAGAAAGGCGATGCAGCTAAGATCCTGTCTGCAAAGACTGTGTGTGATGGCAAAGCTGTGAGGAACCCCCTGGGCAGCCTGGAAAGAGGATATTGTGTCCCTTTGGACATGAGGCAAACTGCAGCTGAGAGGCTGCTGAAATAGGCAATGAACATGTTAGCCATATCTGTAATAGTAAAATATTACTGGTTGTTGATTGGATGGAGTCAGTAATTTTAATAACATTGGGTACTAGGTATGGGATACTTACTGGATGGGACCACACCATTAAGGTTGCAGTAATCCACCATGAGGCACCCATACTTTTCTTTCTTTTTTTTTTTTTGGTGAGGAAGATTGGCCCTGAGCTAACACCCATGCCCATCCTCCTCTATTCTGTATGTGGGATGCCGCCACAGCATGGTATGATGGGCGGTGCATAGGTCAACACTAGGGATCCAGGCCTGCATACCCCGGCTGCCAAAGCAGAGTGCGTGAACTTAACCACTACACCACTGGGCCAGCCTCTACCCATGCTTTTTTTGTTGTTGAATATCAAGCAAAATTAGGCTGTTAAATAGAGAGGCAGTGGGGATAATTACTCCTTTATTAATTAGGTCTTATATAATAAGTGTTAGTCCTTAAAGGCTCTGTTTTAAGCTACATTGGGCATATGAAGTATTTTAACTGGGGGTCCATGGGGCTCTCAGTCTACCAAGCCAATTTATAAATGTCAAAGACTTAATTTAATTTGAATTTATTACTCATTGTTAGAAGGTCTATGTCCAATATGGCAGATTTTAGGGCAATGGATACTATGACTATTGGAAATTTAGGCAAGGCTTTCAAGTGAAGCATACCTATGTTTCTTTATTTTATATTTAGTTACTTTCATAAGATTATAGGGAGTACAATGTTTAAATTTAGTGGGATACCCAGCTATAGCAGTAACTCAAGCCCAAGCATTAAGACCATGAAGCTTTGTCAATTGGTGCATTTTAGCAGATGTTAAAGTTAACTTAGAACCTATGCTATTGAGGAACAAAGCCAATCAGTGCCCCTTTTATCTTTTTTGTTATATAAATTCTTTTAGTAAATTTTTCGTTTATAATTGAGTCAAATTATGGACTTTTATACACACACATGTAAAATTTATTTATTTTTTATTTTCTAGCCTATATCTACATTGGTTTGGGTGGTTTGGTTTCTTTTTTCTTTTTCTTTTCCTTTTTTTGTTTGTTCATTCATTTTAGGCTTTTAGCTGCCTGAATCCACAGTTTCTAGTTTCTGTCTCTGGCGAACAATACTATGCGTGGACTTTCTAGGTGGTTACAGCAAAAGCGGGAGAGGGGAGCAGCCCCCAATAGGCAGCCATTTCTCTCTCCAAGGCATCACCATCCACCTCCCAGGGATGGAGGTTTGCACTCAGAGGCTGTCACAGCCTTTTCTTGGGACAGTGCAGTTAGCCCCTGGTCAGAAGTACAAGTCCCTTTTCATTGTCTTTTTGTATAAAATCTTTTAGAATGGCATACCTCTAGGCAGGTAAAAAATTTAGTTTCTGTTTTAGTCTCTTGTATGTCCCAAACTGTTTTGACTCTTTGAGTGTTTATCAGGTAAACTCTTGGTGGTCCCAAGTGGCCCTGTCTGTGGGTGGTGGCCTCCCTCTCCAGGATGTCCCAAGTGACCTCTGAAGGATCAAGATCCACTTCCAGGAGAGCCACAGCGGCCTTCTCTGTATTTTGAGGCTCCAGGTTTTGAGCATAAGGCCCTTTAGCGTGCTGGTAAGCAGCAGCGCTCAGAAAGGCCCATGAGAGTGGCCTAGGGTTTTATATTCCTGAATCAATGGCATGACTTCCCTGTCAGAGGTCTTAAGCAAGGCAGAAATAGTGTCCCCTCCTTTCCTTTTTCACTAAGCTTTGTGTCACCAGTCTCCATCCATGTAGTCACTCCTACCTCGCTGGGTCAGGCAGCTAAACAACATAACAATCATGACCTTTACCACAAGACTTATGGGGTACCATGGTTACAGGGATGCCCTCACATTGACCCCGTGAATGGCTCAAGACAGAGGAGTCTCACAGAGTAGTCTCCCACTATAGGATGGAACAGGCCAAATGAAACGGCTCTGTTACAGAATATAGTGACTCTTGACCCCATGACTTGTCGGTGCTGCCAGGTGGGCTGATCAGAGACATCCCATGGCACCTGGAAGGGATTACCCCTCACTCCCTTCAGTGGGGTCTATCAACAAGAAAAGTAGCCAATTAATTGAAGCTGCTCCCAGGTGCTCTGTCCTGGACACTGGATGCCTTGACTCAGATAGAAATTAGGGGAGGATTCTGTTCACAAGTTCCTCAGTTGGTGGAGGGGATTCACAGCGACACCTGGTGGAGGCACCAAAAAGCAGCTTTGGGCGCAGCACCAACATGCCAGCCAGCTGCGTGCCTGCCCGAGCTGCTCCTGCCATCTGGAAGAACCTGTAAGTCAATGGCACTCTAGTGGCATGTCATTCAATCTGGGACCAAACCACCCTGCTTGTTAGGCGAATTGTTTCAACAGGTTTTATTATTATTCTTTAGTATGGTAAAGCAAACAGATCAGGATAGTTAATTTTAACTGCCACTGAAAAGATAGCTAATTTTACTCAAAGTTCCCAAGAGAGGGAATATACATTATGTCCGGGTGGGAAAGTGGGGGACACAGAGAATAACTGAGGTTGAGGTCAAGAGGCGGAGGGGGAGGGAAGAACTGTGAGCAAAAGCCTTTATGGTGGTTTCCTTGGGATGAGGCAGGGCAACCAGGTTTAGGATCGGGCTGGTTTGAATAATTTCAGCAGGTTCAAGGGCATGGTGGCTGTCCTTGGTTGGCTGGTACCTGGCCCTGGGGTGATTAGGGCAGGTTTTAGTGGCCCAGAGTGTGAGAGCCTGATAAAGGAGGTGGTTGGGGATGTGGACTTAACAGGCTACTCAAGAGGGAGACCTGACTGATTTCTAGCCAGGGCCACAAAACTGAGTCAAGAAAGCATTTATAAAAACTATAAGAATCCACTAGTCTTGCAATTTGTTCCACCCTGTGCTCTGTAGTGGGTTGAATAGTGTCCTCCTCCAAATTCATGTCCACCTGCAACCTCTGAGTATGATCTCATTTGGAAATAGCATCTTTGAAGATGCAATTAGGATGATGTCATACTCAGAAGCAATAAACTTGGATATTTAGCTGAGGAGATTTCCAAGCAAAGTGTTGCAGGCATAGACTGGTTTCTCCTTGATGCTTATAGTAAAATGCAAGAGGAAAGAAGTAAATTGAAGAAGGGACAGTCAAGCAAAAGGAGCCTCCTCCTTCCCCTCCCTCCTCCCCTCCACTCCCCCACTCCACCCCGCGGTGTGTGGGAGGGGACAAGCAGGGGTGGCTCTCCGCAGCCGTTTGACAATAAATTTTGAATATTTAAAATATTATCTAATATTTAAATATTTATAATGCTATTCACATCTATAACGTATATGGTATCTAATATAATTAATACGTTACTGACAGAGAAAATAACTAATGATGTGATGAAAATTAACACTTAGATCAAGAGAGATGACAATGAGGCCCAGAGCTTCACGGGCCTCAATTTCTCCAGGTTTAAAAGGAAAGACACACTCAATTTGACCTAAGTCGTTCTAGGGGCGAGAAGCCAAAATTTTGTCAAATATTTCCAATTTCCAAGGTCTAAGAAGAGAGCAGATAACTTCTGTTCCCATACCGGGAGTTGAACCCGGGCCGCCTGGGTGAAAACCAGGAATCCTAACCGCTAGACCATATGGGACCCGCCGAAAAACACTTCCTCATGCACGTATACATCACCTACGTCAGCTTGGCGGCCGCATGCCCAGACAGCGACTGTGCGTCACAGGCTCGCTCCGCCCTCACGGAAATGTGTCCTGTTTATGGCTGCCCTGACCTCAGGAACCCCCACCTCCCGCCTGGGCCGCGGTCGGAATGTCCAGGCCTTTCCCGGCGGCGGGCACGCCTGCTCTGGAAGTTTCCCAGGAGCTGACCGGGCGGATCCTGAGCACTTGTCCGCACGGCGCGCGCGCCTGCAGGCTCGGGAGCACGGGCACACGCAGGCCCGAACTGACAGCAGGCTACTGCTTGACCTCAACAACTGACTTCGAAAACAAAGGACCCCACCCAGGGCCTGGACTCCACGTGAATCTTTTCCGCCAAAAGCAAAAACAGAACGTGTTATCTTTTACTTCTTTGGGCCTCAGAATTCTCAGTGGTTGGTACTTTGTCCATCGCAGGACTTGGCTCTGAAATTCACCCTTTGTGGGGAAGGATGTCCTTTTTTTCTCCAGTCACAGAGTTTCCTTTTAAGAGCTTCCATTGGGCGTATCACTGACAACTCAAGCTCAACATGGCCAAAAAAAAACATGATTCCCCCAATCCAACCGAAACTCCGCTGTCCTGCGACTGAGGTATATGTTCAAGTCTCAAGAATTAACATAGTGTGGTACCCGTGTATGAACTGACAGTGAGAGGAGTCAAACAGAATGGAAACTGCAGTTTGGCACGGTATACACCGGGAGTAAGGGAAAGGACAAGGTGGCGTCTCAAATCAGCAGGAAGGCTAGACTGACCAACACACAGTACCTGGACCTGTGGTAGAAAAGGGGAAGGTACATGCAACACTCACCCCATACCTCATCTGAAACCACACAAGTTCTTGAGAAAAACAGTAGAGAATTCCCTCATCACATCAAGTACAACCCCAAATCCAGAAATCATCAAACAGCTGATTGATAGAGTCAATTCTACTAAGAAAATTGACTAAAACACAACAAGAGATGGGTGATGGTTACTATAGCTGCTTATTCGTTAAGCTATTCAATTGCTCTGTGCAGTTCAATGTAATGTGTTTTATTTTACAATAAAAAGTATTTTACAATTAAAACACCATAAGCAAAGTTAAAAGATAAACTGGGAAAAAATATTACATCTCATATTATGAACAAAGGACTAATTTCCCCCAAACATAAAGATCAGCTCCCAGAAACTACTAAAAGTACCAACAACCCACTAGGAAAATGAAGCAAGAACACCTAGTTCCCAGAACAGGAAATACAATTGGCCCTTCAACAAATTAAAAGAGGCTGTCTCACTCCTGGAAAGATAAAAGCAGGTTTTTAAAAACGTGAAAAGTCTCTTAGAGTTCCCTTGAAAATCTAAGTCAGATCTTTTTTACTTTCTGGCTCAAAGGCTGCCCACCTACTCAGGTGTTTGTGTTTTTTGTTACTGTGGAATCATACTGTCCTGATGTTAGCCGTGTATGGTTTTCCTTCCAAGTCAGTTCTGAGGATCTAGTGAAGCTGAAGGCCTACTTGCACTTCCCTGCCACTGCCTGTGCAGTGGTTCATCCAGCTATGCAACCACAACTGATTTATCCATGAGATTGTTCTAGCTGTTCACAAATAAGAACTAACCGAAGAGCTTTGCACCTGCCCCACATGTGTCCTAGCAGAATACAAGCCTAGACATGGTTTCACAGTAGTGACTTCCAACATTCCTCAGTTTGCCCCTTCAAACTTTCACACCTAACCAAGTTGGAAACATGGAGACCAGAGAAATTCTAAGGAGGGAGGATTAGCTGGGGTGGGAGTGAGGGCAGGGGCAATCTGTGAAGGAAGAAGGCCTGAGATGAGGCAGCCACATCGAAGTACAGCTGTGCTCACTGCCCTGCCTCTGTGATCCCAGGCTGGGCAGCCCCCAGCTCGAGCTGCTTGAGTTTCTCCTGGAGCCCCCGGAGCTGGCTTCGGCCCCAGTTGATGCGGATCTGAAGGGTGGCCATTTCTGCAGCCAGCTGCAGGCCTAGAGAAGGAGGAGAGATTGTCACCATGGTATCTGAGGTGTGACACACAGGACTCAGGGGACTCTGGACATCCCCAGACACTGGAAAGGCTCCAGGCCTCTCTGGCCTCTGTACCATTCCTAAAGCATTCCAGGTACAGCCTTGCATTGGCTCTGCTCCAGAACGTCACTGGACCCACACCTTACCTCTTTGCTAAAATATCATCTCCTCCTTCTTTGACCCCCTTATATCACCCACCAGGAACTAAAAATTCACAGATCATAACACTGTCTCATGTGCTTATTTCCTTCCTTCTTCCCTCTATCATCACAGGCCCTCACTGCTCTCACCCTCTCTCCTGCCACCTGTTTTCTCTGCCCCCAAGAGTGGTCCACACTCTGGATCAACCTCTAGGTGGCTTTCACCTGGTGCCTCTGCTGGAACAGCTGCTGTCAAGTCCTGGGCCCTCCACGCTGCCCAGTCCACTGGCCAGTCCTGTCTTCAACCTACCTGCCTGGCAGCAGAGCTGGCCACACATCTGATCACCTCCCTTCAGGAAACCCTTTCTTCTCTTGGCCTCTGGGACAGCTTGCCCTCTGGGTGTTGCTGCTGCCTCACTGCTGATTCTCAGTTTCCTCAACTGGCTTCTCCTCTTCCTGTCCCTCACCTCCTGTCCACACTCCTGGGCCCTTTGCTGATCTTATCCCATCTCAGTTTTAATGCTGCATCTGTGTCAGCAACTTGGGAATTTAAACACCAGTGTTATGCGGTGGGCTCCCAAATCTCTCTCTCCAGCCCAGGCCTCTTCCAAACTCAATGCATGTGCCCAACCACCTGCTCAGATCTCCACCAGACAGCACTAGGAACACAACTACACCCAACTCCTGACTTCCCCTCAGCTGCTGTCTGCAGCCTTCCCACACCAGGCAAGGGCAGCTCCACCCTCCCAGGCGGTCTGGCTGGAGACCAGGGGCTTATCCTTCACTCCTCTCCTTCTCTTACTACCAAATTGATCTGTCAGCAAATCCTGTGGCTTCAACTCTCAAAACGAGCAGGTTCCCACCACTTAGCCCTCCTCCACTGCCTCCACCTGCATCTCCCACCTGGCTGCTCCCTGGGGCCTGCTTCTTCCTTCTGCTCTCCTGTTTCCACCCAGCACCACAGGATTCCTGTCACTCTGCAAGTCCAACTGCAGCTCCCTCTGCTCAGAGCCACCTCATCACTTCCCAAGTCCTCATCAGGGCCTACACAGCCCGCAAATCACCTGAGCCTGGCCCCTTCTGACCTCCGCTTCTGGCACTCCGCACTACACCAATGCCCTCCAGCCACTGGCCTCCTCTCTGCCACGCCAGACACCATCTCACCTCAGGGCTTTTGCCCTGCTGGTCCCTTGGCCTAGAATACTGTTCCCCCAGATCACCCACAAAGCTCTCTCCTCCATCTCTTCAGAGAGGCCTTTCCAGGCCACGATTCAGAAAATAGCTCCCCCAGGCCACTCCTGTCCCACTGCATCCACCACACCTCATCTTATTTTTTCATAACAATTCTCACTACCTGGCATTATCTTTAGAGCCTACTTATTTACTTGCATGTTCTCTTTCTCCCCTCAATAAACATTCCAGGAGGGGTGTTTGTCCTTTTTGTTTCCTGCTGTATCCCCAGCACCTAACATGAGCCTGGAACACTGCCAACAACCAATAAATGTAAATGCTCTTTGAAAAAACAGCAGGTGTACAATAAAAGTCTGCAATGGAGAAAACCTGCGAAGCCCTTTGCAGACTAACCGCAGCCCTGGCATTAGTGCTCAAGTGCTCCCTATAGATAGAGGATCTGAGTTTGGCCCAGGGCCACACTGCCAACTGGCAGGGTCCACTCACCCTCTCGGAAGCTGGCCTGGGCCTGTCGCAGACTGTGAGGAACCAGGATTCCAAACCAGTTCAGAGGGTCCTGGGGGGCTGGGGAGGGCTCCCGATCTGCCATCCTGGTGAGACCCTTGCGCCTGCGCAGACCTGGACCAAGAAAGGCTGGAGGTTGGGGGTCTTATTACCTGGCTTTTGTCTTCTCAGTGACAATGTTGAAATTGATCTGAGCTCATGATCCTGGAAAATACTGATGGTTGGACAATCCCCCCTGCCTTTTATGCTCCAGAAAACAGCTTACCACAAAGAATCACCCTTCCCCTTGTGATTCAGATGGGAGTCTCTGTCCACTCGTTCTCGTGACCCTTACAAGACCAGCAGATGACTCCCTTGTTTACCTGTGACAAAGCCACCCACTGACCTTTCCCATTTTGCCTGAATTTGCTAAAAGGCCAGACAGACCCTCCAACTCTCTGTTCTCTGTCTCATGAATGATTAACTGAGATTAGAAGTCTGTCCCCCTGAAACTAGCCAGACACAGAGACAAACATTTTCTGTTCAGCTGAGACTTGCCCTGATTGCAAAACAATCCCAACTGTAAAGGACCTCGCCTATAACTTGTCTATTTCTCCCTATAAAAGTCTAAGGCAAAAGACCACCCGACTGAGATATTCTGATCTTCAGATCTGGGGTGTTCCCTCTATCGCAAGAGCCTGAAAAAAATCATCTCCTCAGTTATCCTGTGCGTTTGGTCTTTGACATGGGGAAAAGGCCGGACAGGAAGAAGGGGGGCTCACCTGCCTCGCGGGGCCCCACCTCCTCTGGAGTCTGGGTGCCAGCTCTCACCACCCAGAACTTCTGAAGTCCGTCCTGGGCCTCGCTGAAGAACGAGAGGGTTGGATGGACCTTTGGCGGCCTCGGCTGGCCCCTGCCCGCCTACCCGCTCCAGCACGCAAGGCTCCTCACCTGGTGCAGACGCAGAGCTGGGGCTCCATGCGGGAGGCGTACTGCAGGGGCCCCACCGACTTGGCGCCCATGGCATAGCGAGCCTTAGAAAGCGAAAGCCAGCCCTGCCGACAGAGGGGAGCGGGCACTCAGCGTGCCGCCGCGCCCGCCCGCGCCCGCGCCCGCCCGCGCCCGCACCCACCTCCTCCACCCGGGCGTTCAGCGCCGCCCGCTTGGCCTCCAGCTCCTCCAGCTCCCCGAGCAACTGCAGCAGCAGCGAGTCCAGCTCGGCCCGCAGGTCCGCGGCCGCCATGGCCCACCGCGGCCGCGCCAGCCTCCTTCAGGGCGCCCGCTCCCCGCTCGCCGAGCGGGCTGACGGCCAACGGGCACGCGAGGCCTGCCCCCGGGGGCGGTCACCGCGGAGCAGCCGGCGGGACAGTCGGCGAGAGCTGCGGGGAGCTCTGAGTCGCTCCTCGAAGCGGCCGCGTTTAAAAGTAGGGCTATCGCTGTGGCGGTGGAAGGAGCCAACCATTTTAAGGGAGGAGCGGCTCTAAATTTAATTCCAGAAGGAGCCGATAGGCGACCCTCGGGTCAGTCATTGTGCTTTTACAGGTGCTGGACTATTTCGAGCAGCCAGTTACGATTATTTTAGCAACTCGTCGTTATAAGTTGGGCACCCTGCACACCGGCGAGACGGGGTGAAGCCACGGGCCGACGTCTTTATTAACGGCTGTCGTAAACCAAATGACATTTTGACCCCCCAGCCTATTGGTTGCCCCAGTGGGCATGTGCTTCCGGACTGGCCGATCGCCTTGCGACTCCCACCCGCTGTTCGCCATCTTAACATTGGTCATTCTCCGCAGCAGCAAAGTCTAGTGAAGCCTCCAGTGACCCTCTTGGTTGAGGGCGGAAGCAAGGGCTGCGTTGCGCAGGCGCGGCCCTCAGAGTCTCCTGGACCGACGTGGAAGAGGGGCTCAGCATGGTAGGAGGAATGTTTGAGTTCCTGTTTTGGAGGTCGGGACTTGCAGAGGGCTGGGGATGTGGTCCCTGGGCTCTGGGTGCTTGGTCCCCGGGCGTGCGTGGCGAAAGAGGGCCTGATCAGACCGCTGTTCTCCAGCTGCGCCGGGAGGCCCGCCTTCGCCGCGAGTACCTGTACCGCAAGGCCCGCGAGGAGGCACAGCGAGCCGCGCACGAGAGAAAGGAGAAGGTGCGGCGCGCGCTGGAAGGTACGCCCGCCCCCGGCGGCGCTGGACAGGTCCTTATAAAGACCACGGGTTTGCATTGTAAAGACCAAATGGTATAAAACGCGTTTAATTGGCATTTTTTTGTGTTAGTCTGGGTGAACATCTTTTCAGGTATTTACTGGCCATTTTCCTTGCCTGTCGGGTTTTTCCTTGCCTCTTGGTTTGCAGATGTCCCTCCATATGATGATATAAATTACTTGACATTTGTGTTGCAGTATTCAGATTTTACAGTTTGTCTGTTTATTTTGTTTACAGTGTATCTAGTTCTCCCCAAATTCTAAGTTTTTACAATGGTCCTATAGATTGTTAACGCTCTGTAGTTTTTCTTCTTTCTACCTTATTCAGTACAGGGTAACAAGAATATCTTACTGTCTTTTAGCGCTATTATGATTCCCTTGCATTTTTAAACTGTTAATCCTTGTAGAACTTAATTTTGTTTGCGTTGTAGGTTAAGATCTAACTTTGCAATATGTTCTCCACTTTTCATTTGCCGTACTAATGAAGAGTCTGTCACACATGCCTGATTGGAAATGCCATATTTATCCCTATTATGTTGGTTCTTTTGTGGGTAGAGCATTGTTTCTGTTCTGATGGCACATAAACTCGTTACCTCTGATTATTTTAAATTCACTTCGATGTTCCCAGGTTTTAGATATATAAAATGTATGTGATATATATCTATTTACGTTAAGCATAATGTTAAACACCTGTGTCGACGCAAAATAACCAACGACCATTCTATAGATAAGAGAAATAAGATGAGGTTACTTGAGCCAGAGTGAGGATTATAACCTGGGAAGGCCTTAGAAAGTGTTTCAGAGAAGCATGGTTTTCAGTACAGTCATATCTTTTTAGAACAAAGAACATACATTAAACACACCCAGGATACATTTTTGTCAAAGTTTCAAACAGGTATTCAATTGCAAACATGACCATGATGTCAGGAAAAGGACTAATCTGGGCATTACTAATAGGGCATAGGAGAGGAAGTATGCATTCTTATCTTAAGAGAGTGTATTTTTTCCTTTAGTGGTTAAGCAGATGTACAATGTATGTTTAATAGGCCATAAGTCAGGCTTTTTACTTCAAGCTGAATCAGTTTTGAATGGGAATAGTTACCCCATATACCTCAATATGTGAAAATCTCTTGCCACCTGTGACCTACCTGCCCACTTTAAGAAATGAAAAATGGTGCCGGCCCCGTGGCCTAGCGGTTAAGTGCGCATGCTCCGCTACTGGCCATCGGGGGTTCGGATCCTGGGCGCGCACCGACGCACCGGTTCTCCAGCCATGCTGAGGCGGTGTCCCACATACAGCAACTAGAAGGATGTGCGACTATGACATACAACTATCTAGTGGGGCTTTGGGGGGAAAAGCGGGAAAAAAAGGAGGAGGATTGGCAATAGATGTTAGCTCAGGGCTGGTCTTCCTCAGCAAAAAGAGAAGGATTGGCATGGATGTTAGCTCAGGGCTGATCTTCCTCACAAAAAAGAAATGAAAAATGATCACTATATTGAAATTCAGGAATATTTTCCTCAACTTAGATAACCACAATATTGAATACTGGTTGATTAAAAATAACCTGTTTGGGGCCGGCCCCGTGGCGTGGCGGTTACATGCGCGCGCTCCGCTGCTGGCAGCCCAGGTTCGGATCCTGGGTGGGCACCCACGCGCTGCTTGTCAGGCCATGCTGTGGCGGTGTCCCACATAAAGTGGAGGAAGGTGGGCACAGATGTTGGCTAAGCCAGTCTTCCCCAGCAAGGAGTGGAGGATTGGCGTGGATGTTGGCTCAGGGCTGATCTTCCTCACAAAATAAATAAAGAACACCATTAAAAAAAAATAAATAACCTGTTTCCTTGCTTTCTTTGTGCTTGTGTCATACTTGTTTGTATCCCTAAATCATATTGGTCAATTTTTAGTTTAAAGATAGTATGGGATTGTATGTATTCTTTTGCAACTTTGTGTTTTGGTTCAGCTTTGTTTCTAAGATCCATTAAGTGTAATAGAGGGCCCCTTCAGGTGAATATTCCACAGAGTCTTAATCCATTTCCCTGTGAGTGGTGTTGAGCTTATTCTTAGTTTGGAGTAGTTAGGAACAGCATTGCTGCTGTGAACGTTCTCTTCCATGTGCAGGAGCTCCTCCAGTGCATATTGGAGAGAAGTGCTGGACCCAAGGGCCTGCCTCTGTTCAGCTCTGTACTGCGAAGTGAGCATGCCCACAACCCAACTCCTGTTTTGGATCCTGCTGTAGTTCACAGAGGAAACCTCTGACCCAGAGCATCATGATTAATGGTTTTGTTAGAGGGTTTCAGAGTTTCTGATCCACTTTCATACAGAAAGAGCGATCTCTGTTTATCCTTTAAAAAATTAATTTGTTAACTTTTTTTCTAACTACAAAAGCAATACATATTTGTGGTTAAGTATTTTAGAAAGCCCTCAAGCCATGAGACTCAGGAGCCATAGAAAATACAGTCTCTTGTAACTACTGTTAACAAATTGGTGTGTGGACAGAAATAAATTGTGTCTCATCCCCCCCAGCTGCCCATCGCCCAATAATCACACATCACCTCTCTGCTTAGAAAGGAGTAAGAAAGATATTTTTCCATTGTTAAAAAACAAAATCTAACTGAGTAAGCTTTAAAGATCTTACTGGCTTTATTCAGTGATTCATGACTCGGGCAGCCTCCCATCTAGCAGATAGAAAGGAGCTCCAAGGAGCTGTACAAGATGAAAGACTTATAGGCAGAAGGGGACAAGACAAGGAAGTTACACTAGACAGAAACGTGGATGGTTTGTGACAAGGTCACTGTCCTTTAGGGACAGCAGGGGTCCATCGGGCAGATGACCTCACCAGTGCTGACCAGGCGATTCCTGACCGGCTGGTTTAAGGTTCCATTCCTGGGAGAGCCGATGCTGTAATTAAGTCTTGGTCTGGTGACGTGGGGCTTAGCATAAGGTGACTCATTTTGGGCCTGTTGTCTTGTTTTTAACACCTCAAGTTTGTAAAGATTTGTAAGCCACAGTGTTGTATAAATGAGGGCTCCATGCGTGTGTCTCACTCTGCCCCTCTGTCTTCCCCTGCAGAGAACCGCCTGATTCCCACTGAGTTGCGCCGGGAGGCTCTGGCCTTACAGGAGTCCCTGGAGTTTGAGGATGCCGGTGGTGAAGGTGACCTTCCTCCACACTGTGGGCCAACTCCTCTACCTGCACTGGAGCCCACTGGCCTCCACGCCCTCCCTCAGACACCTTGAGGAAAGGCTCTGCGGCTCCTGCTCCTGTAGCTGTCCTGCAGGTTCTCTCGTGGCTCTGCACAGATGGCACCTCAGGAGAGCTCTCCCTAAGTGCTCGCAATTTCATTTATGACACATACAGTTTTACCCCACTTACTCTGCTTCACTTTGTCTGTGAATTGTCCCTTCACTAGAATGTGAGTTGTGCCAGGGCAGGACACTGTCCACTTTGTTCACTGCCCTGTCCCCAGTTCCCAGCACTTCATTGGCACTCAGATGTTTCATTCATTTGCATTATTTGACAAATATGAAAGGAATCAGAAACGTATAAGTATTTGTTATGAGAGAAGGGAGTCTCTTACCTTTGGCCTTAACAGAATCTGGACTTTGCTAACACTATAGCCACTAGCCCATGTGATTAATACAGCTTAAATGAACTAAAGTTAAATCAAATTTAAAAATTCAGTTCCTCAGTCGCGCTTGTACTTATAGCCAATGTGGCTGGGGGCCACCTTGTTGCCCATTGTGGGTATGGAGTGTTTCCGTTGTTGAAGGCGCTGTCAGACAGTGCTGCCGAGTTAGCATTTCACTTCCCAACAGTGTCATGTTCTTGCCCCTCATGCTCCTGACAGGTGTGACCAACCACATGGATGATGAATATCGATGGGCAGGGGTCGAGGATCCCAAGGTCATGATCACTACCTCCCGTGACCCCAGTTCCCGCCTAAAGATGTTTGCAAAGGTACCAGTAGTGGGGAGTGAGTGGGAGATGCTCAGACATCAGTGGGCCCACTTCTGACTGGAGTATGTCATGTGCAGGAGCTGAAGTTGGTGTTCCCAGGTGCCCAGCGCATGAACCGTGGCCGACATGAGGTGGGGGCACTGGTGCGAGCCTGCAAGGCCAACGGGGTCTCTGACCTGCTAGTTGTCCACGAGCATCGAGGCACACCTGGTAAGGCTGGTGTCGGGGAGCAGGGTGTCTGCCAGGGTGGCCATCTGAGAGCACACAGTGTCTCTGATGGCCTGCCTGGCCCCACCAGTGGGCTTCATCGTCAGCCACCTGCCCTTCGGCCCTACTGCTTACTTCACACTGTGCAACGTGGTCATGCGGCATGATGTTCCCGACCTGGGCACTGTGTCAGAGGCCAAGCCTCACCTCATCATGCATGGCTTCTCCTCCCGCCTGGGCAAGCGGGTGAGTCTGAGGCTACGGGCTGAGGGCTAGGGGCAGGGGGTGCCAGGCCAGCATTTTCCCCATTCTCCTTCCCTGCGCACCAGGTCTCTGACATACTCCGTTACCTGTTCCCGGTACCCAAAGATGACAGCCACCGAGTCATCACCTTTGCGAACCAGGACGATTACATCTCCTTCCGGTGGGTCTGCGGGCCGGCCCCGGAGTGGTGTCCTGATCTTCGTGTCCCTGTGCTTTTTTGTTGACTCGCAGCTGGTCCCGCTTGCTCCCTGCCTCCCCTCACCACTGCCCTGCCTCCCCTTCTCCAGGCACCATGTGTACAAGAAGACTGACCACCGCAGCGTGGAGCTGACTGAGGTCGGGCCTCGCTTTGAACTGAAGTGTGAGTTTGGGGCTTTATCCCACGACTGGTGGTGGGGGAATGCTGGCTGTGTAGGTGACAGTGTCCCCGTCCCCTTTGCACAGTGTACATGATCCGCCTGGGCACGCTGGAGCAGGAAGCCACAGCAGACATGGAGTGGCGCTGGCATCCCTACACCAACACTGCGCATAAGAGGGTCTTTCTGAGCGACGAGTGAGCCCACTTGCTGGTCAGGACGTGGACCTGGACCCAGGAGATGGGGGGGGGTTAGAATAAAGTCTGTGTGCCACACCACCCCTTTTGCCTCTGAATGGTCTGGTCAGGCCAGACGTGAAGACCAGTGTCCGAGGGGTCTCCTCAGGTGGGGACCTGACAGCACTGGGACGTTCTCAGGCTCTGTGTTGCCATTGTGCCTAGGAGAAGGCAGGCCCGCCGTACTGGCTGGCCTTTAGCCATGGGGAGGGTCTGGTGCTGCCCCGAGATGTGAGGCTGCTGTCGTCTTCTGCGAAGGGCACTGGGAGCGGGCGTCGAGTCTGCTCTAAGCGTGTGTGCGACATGGAGCTTGACACAGAGGAAGACAGCACCCGCTCCGTGCTCAGCAGGATCCCTCTGCCTGCCCCAGGCACACCTCTCCGTTCATGGGGGACATGGTGACGCTTCAGGGAGTGCCCGCTGCACACAGCTCCGGCTCTCTTGGCAGGGTTTATCTGAGGTCACACGGGGCAAGTCAGTGCTGCCCAGGAGAGCCTGGAGTCTCCCCCTGGCCTCTCCATGCTCGTCCCCTTTGCCCCCTCTCTGCCCACTTTCCTAGTATGTACCAGAGGGCCCTGATTTTACACAGAATGGGTGTCAAGACCCTACAGAATGCAGACAAGCAGGGGGTGATGACGATCAGAAATCCATCACACCGGTGGGACAGGCCTATGAAGAAACAAGTAAGGCAGGGGGATGGAGAGTGGGGAGGCCTCTGCAGTTGCCCCGAGGGCTATGTGATGGCATGAAGCAGCAGGGGTCACCTGGATGACCCATGCAAAGATTCTGTGGTGGACAGTGCTCATAAGGGTTCCAGGAACAGGAGTAGCCCAGTGAGAGAGGCATCCTGAGGGATAGCAGGGGACTCACAGGACCCACTGGGCCCCAGCATTCAGAGAGAACAGGGGACAGGACCTCACGGATGTCTGTGACTTATGGCCCAGTCCTGTGAATCCACTTCCTTCAGCACCTTCCAGGGCCTCTCGCAGCTTCACAAATGAAGAATATGCCATTAAAATTTTTTTTGTAAGTTATGGAAATTCCAAACTATATACAAAAACACAGTAGTATGCTATTCTGTGTTAGTTTCCTGGGGCTGCCACCACAAATTGTCGCAAGCTGAGTGACTTAATACAACAGACATTTATTCTTTCACAGTTCTGGAGGTGAGAAGTCGAAGGTTAAGGTGTTGGCTCCCCCAACTTCTCCTCCATTACTTGCCTCTTGCAGTTTCTGGTCGCTGCCAACAGTCCTTGGTGTTCCTTGGCTTGTAACTGTGTTACTCTAGTCTCTGCTTTTGTCTTCACATGGCCTTCCTCTCCTGTCTGTCAAGTCTCTTCTGTATGTCTCTTATAAGGACACTTGTCGCTGGATTTATGGCCCATCAGAAAATCCAGGATGACCTTTTCATTTCAAAATTCTGAACTTAATTGCATCTGCAGTGCTTTTTTGTCCAAATAAGATCACATTCACAGGCTCCAGGGATTGGGCTATGGACATATGTATTAGGGGGCCACCATTCATCCAACTGTGTGTTCTCATCCTGAATGTGAGCTTCAGTAGTGTGGGTGCTCCTGCCCTTCCTGTTTTGTGTACCGCTACATACACCTCATGTGGACATCACAGGCATGATGAGGTTGCCCCGCTGCTGACTGAGCAGCCTCCCAGGTGAGCTCCATGAGACCTAGGGCTGTATCCACTGTTTCCCCAGCACAGAGCAGGTCCTTAGTCACTCATGTTTTGTTTTTTAATAATGTGAGCACAGAAGTCTCACTTAGACCAGGGCTTGGCCCTGGGGCCCAGCTCTTAGCCAGAGAGAGACAGAAAATAAGCAAGATGCAAACCATTTATTATTCACTTAACCGTGGCTTCCACTGTGCTAAAAAAGCCTTTGAGTATAATTCTTTCTAGTTCCTCAGAGAACCCAGCACATCAGGCAGACCCGCAGTGGAGGGCTTTATTGAAGGAGTCGGGTCCACGTTTTGCTCATCAGCTATGTTTAGCGGTTGAGGGGTGGGTGGTATCTAGTGTTGGTGGCACTCTGGGGAAACAGGATACCGTGCTGGTGGAAGAAGCTGTGGGTAAAGGCTTTGCAGATGGCAGTTTGGCAGGGTTTTTTAACATTTACAATGTGGTTCTACTTCTTGAGTCACCATCCTAGGACCAGAAGTGGTTGCTGGGATGCTGCTGGGGACAGCTTGGGCACAGCTTTGTCTGCATGTTGGAGCAGGGGAGTTTGTAAAATGAGCCAATGAAGTAACAGTAAAGAGAGAAACAAGTTGGGGAAATGTCCGCTGTGGCACCTTGTATATGTTGCACAAAGAATGTCCTGCGGACTCACAGGAGGCCTCGGACTGGAGGGGTGGTGCAGTGCTAAATTAGGGCTATTGATACATCTTCCATTTGACTTTTCTAGGAAGAAATCAGTCAGTACTTATGTAACTTGAACATGTAAAGGATGAGGGAGGAGACAGAAATGGACGTGGTCACCGATGCTCAGTGTGTGCATCTCTCCAGGCGGAGGGCGCGGCACACAGGGGAGCCCTGCACTCTTTGCAGCTGACTCGCAGGGTCTGGGTTCCTTTCCGTCTTCAGAAAGAGTAGCAAGTGGGGAGTCCACGCGAAGGGCATATGGCAGATCTGTGCTGTATTTTTTGCAACTTTTATATAAACGACATCATTTCAAAATTAAAAATTATTGAAGTTTTAAAGAAATTGCTGGTAATCTTGTTGGGTGACATTATGGCATTAGGATTACTTCAGGAAATGTCTTTAGTTTGTAGAAATATGGTGAAGTATTTGGGGGTGAACTATCAGCCTGGTACTTGCTTGAAAATGCTTCAACAGATGGCGGCAAAAGTTGCTGGAGCAAAATACTAATTGGCAGATTTAGGTGATACAGATGGGGTTTGTTGTAATATTCTTTCTACTTTGATGTGTGTTTTAAATTTTTCATAATAAATGATTAAAAGGAAAATAGTTAAATATGGCTTCCATTGTTATTTAAAGCAGCTTTCATATTTCTGTTTTGTTTTAAATTATTAAAAGTCTTCAAATAAAAAGATCTAGAAGGAGACAGGCCAACCGTTAATGGTGGTTGAAAGCCATTGATAGTTAAGGCCGAGGCTGGTGAGGCTTATTCCACATCTATGTACCTGAAACCATTAAGAGAGAGAATATATTCATTTTTTACTTGTACAAAAAAGTAAAAATTTAAGCACAACACGAAGTGCATTTTAGGCTGAGGTCCATGAACCAGGCTGCAGTGAAGATCTTGCCCACCATCCTTTATTCTTTTCTTAGAGTACATTCCCAGAAGTGGAATTTCTGATCCAAGGAGATGCACAGGTCTAAGCCTTTTGCTGTTTATTACCAGAAAGTTTGAGGCAAGAGACCATTTTTTTTATTATTTTTTTATTGATGTTTTAATAGTTTTTAACATTGTGAAATTTTGGGTTGTACATTTTTGTTCGTCCATCACCATATATATGACTCCCTTCACCCCTTGTGCCCACCCCCTACCCCCATTGCCCCTGGTAACCACAATACACTTCTCTCTGTCCATATGTTGGTTTATATTCCACATATGAGTGAGATCATATGGTGTTTGTCTTTCTCTTTCGCGCTTATTTCACTTAACATAATACGCTCCAGGCCCATCCATGTTGTTGCAAATGGGACGATTTTGTCTTTTTTTTTTATGGCTGAGTAGTATTCCATTGTGTGTGTATATATATATATATATATACACCACATTTTCTTGATCCAATCATCAGTCGAGGGACACTTAGGTTGCTTCCACTTCTTGGCTATAGTGAATAATGCTGCAGTGAACATAGGGGTGCATAAGTCTGTTTGGATTGTTGATTTCAGGTTCGTTGGATAGATTCCCAGTAGTAGGATGGCTGGATCATAGGGCATCTCTATTTTTAGTTCTTTGAGGAATCTCCATACCGTTTTTCATAGAGGCTGCACCAGTTTGCATTCCCACCAGCTGTGTATGAGGGTTCCTGTTTCTCCACATCCTCTCCAACATTTGTTGTTTTTTGTCTTGGTTATTATAGCCATTCTAATGGGCGTGAGGTGATATCTTAGTGTTGTTTTGATTTGCATTTCTTTGATGATTAATGATGTTGAACATCTTTTCATGTGCCTGTTGGTATATCTTCTTTGGAGAAGTGTCTGTTCATTTCCTCTGCCCATTTTTTGATTGGGTTGTTTGTTTTTTTGTTGTTCAGTTGTGTGAGTTCTTTATATATTATAGAGATCAACCCCTTGTCAGATGTATGTTTTGCAAATATTCTCTCCCAGCTGGTGGGTTGTCTGTTCATCTTGATTCTGGTTTCGTTTGTCTTATAGAAGCTCTTTAATCTGATCAAGTCCCACTTGTTTATTTTTTCTTTAGTTTCCCTAGTCTGGGTAGGCATGTCATCCGAAAAGATTCCTTTATGACCAATGTCATATAGTGTGTTGCCTATATTTTCTTCTGTGAGTTTTATAATTTCAGGTCTCACCTTCAGGTCTTTGATCCATTTTGAGTTAATTTTTGTGAATGGCGATAGCAGATGGTCCACTGTCATTCTTTTGCATGTGGCTGTCCAGTTTTCCCAACACCATTTATTGAAGAGAGAGGCAAGAGACCATTTTTATCTGTCAGATTGGCAAAGATGAATGGTTTGGGATCTAGGGGACTGAGCTTTGTATGTAATAGGTGCAGAACTTTGGAGGGAAATGTCATAGTCTCCCCAAAAGTAATAATGTGCCTCTACTCTTCAATCCAGTGGACAGATGTGCAATCCAGATGTGCCTGATGTGCACATTCCAACATGTGTACAGTGGTGACCATGCCAGGGTCTCTACCATTGTTTGTAGCAGCAAAAGCCGGGACACAGCCTAGCTGTCCATCAGCAGGACTGCAGTTATATAGATTAAGAGGTATCCATGGGGCCAGCCCGGTGGCGCAGGCAGTTAAGTGCACACGCTCCGCTGCAGTGGCCCGGGGTTCTCCAGTTCGGATCCCGGGTGCTCACCGCCACACCGCTTGTCAAGCCATGCTGTGGCAGCGTCCCATATAAAGTAGAGGAAGATGGGCATGGATGTTAGCCCAGGGCCAGTCTTCCTTTCTTAGCAAAAAAAAAAGAGGAGGGTTGGCAGATGTTAGCTCAGGGCAGATCTTCCTCACAAAAAAACAAAAAAAAGTATCCACAGGGTGGAACACTGAAGCCATTGAAAAGAACCTCAAGATAGAATGTTAAATAAAAGGAAGCATGGTGTGAAACGCTGTGTGTGTTATGTTCCCAGTGTGTAGAAGAAAGGGGGAGGGCCCTATGCTCAGGTATGGACTGCATTCTCTCCAGAAGGGTGAACGCTCTGCTGGTGACTTGCGGGAGGGAACGAGTGCACTGGGGATCCAGGGAGGAGGGAGACTTGAATGCTGCTGTGGGTGAACTCTTCGTTTACTTATTGACCACTTTTGTGAGCTGCCTTCTGGGTTCTCTGCCCATTTTTCTTTGGAGTGCAGGGGAGGCACTTTGATTTTGTCTGTTGGCTTTCAAAAGTTTAAAGATGTTGCAGATAGTTCTCCAACACGGTCATGCGCCACATAACGACATTTCAGTGAATGACAGACCGCACATACGACGGTGGTCCCATAAGATTAGTACCATACAGCCTGGGTGGGTAGTAGGTTATACCATCTAGGTTTGTGTAAGTACAGTCTGTGATGTTCACACAATGACAAAATCGCTTGATGATGCATTTCTCGGAACATGTCCCTGTCAAGTGACGTGTGACTATACTAATATTTCAAACATGCAGAAGTATACACAGTGAAAAATAAACCACCTGTCTCCTCCCCGTGTTCCCAACAATCCAGCCCTACTCTCCAGAGCTATTGACTTTTTAAAAAATCTGGTCAGATAGTTTTCTATTCATGTTATTTATTTATTTTTTTTAACACAGCAAGGATCAAGCTGTGTGCACCGTTCTGAAACTTGCTGTCTTTCCCTGTAGTGATATCTTTAGGATACCCCTAGGTTACCAAGGTTACCCTTAGGTTCTCTAGGACATCTAGTACATGTGGATCCACCTCCTTTTTAATGGCTGCACATTCAAGTTGTTTCCTATTTTTACTCTCACAAACATTGCTTCAGGAACATCCTTGAGCATACCTCTGTGCATACTCATGCAAGTATATCTGATGAATAAATTCCTACAAGTGGAATTTTGTCTTTAAAATGATCATAGCTGCTGCTGAATTGCCCTCAAAGAGGCTGTCTGTCCCAGCCACTGTCAGTAGATCTAAGTGCCTGTTTCTTATGTCCTTGCCAGCACTAGGCACTAGCAGACTTCATCTTCGCCAAGCTCTAGGTGCAAAATGATTCCCTAGTTGAATTTTACATTTCTTTCATTATGACAGAGGTTGTGCATCTTTTCACCTATTGGCCATCTGTGTATGTGTGTGTGTTCTCTGTGATCTTTTTGCTGTCAGATTGCTCTATAGAAACTATTGTTCACCTCTATATTGGTTGATTGTTTTACATTTTTTTTTTTTTTTGTGAGGAAGATCAGCCCTGAGCTAACATCCATGCCAATCCTCCTCTTTTTGCTGAGGAAGACTGGTCCTGGGCTAACATCTGTGCCCATGTTCCTCCACTTTATATGGGACACCACCACAGCAAGGCCTGACAAGCGGTGCGTCGGTGCGTGCCCAGGATCCGAACCCCGGCTGCCAGCAGTGGAGCGTGTGCACTTAACCGCTACGCCGCAGGGCCGACCCCTTCATTTCTTTTTATTGCTGAATAATATTCCATTGTATATATGTACTACATTTTATTTATCCATTCATCACTTTACAAAATTTGAGTCGTTTCCACTTTTGGGCTATTGAGTAATATACTGCTATGAGCATTTGTGTGTAAGTCATAAGTCTCTTTTAACCTATAGGATTCTCTCTTTTTTTTTTTTTTTCTTTGTAATTTATTCAATTGGGTAACTGGTTTGTCTTGTGGAGTTTCCACAGCCTGGATGTCTCTGATCTTATCCCTGTGGTATCATTTAACATTTTCCTGTGCCCTTGTATTTCCTCTGAATTAATATTTAGAACTAGAGGTACAGGTACAGGTTTAAACATTTTTGGTAAGAATACTTGATGAAGTGCTGTGTTCTTTCCCCAGGAGGCTCATAATGTCTGGGTGTCATTTTTGTGATGTTAGCAGACATTAATATCATTGCTTAGCTCCATTAATTCACTAGCGGTGTGAAACTTGGTGCCTATTTTTCAAGAAATTAATATGAAATCTTTTTGGCATTAGAGTTTCAAATTTATTATTGCTTGTATATAGGAAAGTGATTTTTGTGTGTGTATATGTATGATATGTGTGTGTATTATATTTTAACTAGATACCTTATTAAATTTTCTTGTAAGTCCTTATGGTTTTCCATAAGATTTTCTAGAACTTTCTAGCTGATTATGACATATGCCTGTTACAGTGTTTTCGACAGACCCTTCCTCTTTTTTCCTTGCCACAGTGCATTGACTAGGACTTCACAACACCCAGCAGCAGCAGCAAGCAGTGAGATGCCCCTGCCCTCAGTCTCATTACAGGAATGCTTTCAGAGATGTTAATGCTTACCCAGACATGTATGTGTACTTACTTCTCTCTGGTTTTATAATTGGGTGGCAGAAGCCAATGCAGACAGATCATACCTCCCTTTGGCTGTTGTGATGCTGTGGGTTTGCGTTCAGCACCCACAGCAGGGCTCTGAGCTGTGCAGGACCCCAGCCAGCCTAAGCTTAAAAGAATGTGGCCAGACGTTAGCTCAGGGCTAATCTTCCTCAGCAAAATAAGGACGATTAGAAACAGATGTTAGCTCTGCGAATCTTCCTCAGCAAAAAAAAAAAAAAAGAGAGAAGAAGAAGAATGTGGCCAGTTGGTCTTTTCCAAATAAAGTGCTGCACACAGAGGTGTGCTTGTGCTGGGCTAAAATCAGGTGTAGAAACTGCAAGCCAAGGACACAGGGCAGCCTGACCAGAGGCCCCAGGATGCTACTACCCACATCACTGTCAGAGCATTTCTTTGCCTGGAGCTCACAGGAGCCTGAGCTGTCAGCTCAGAGAGCCCAGGGCTGAGTTTATTTCCTCGCAAGGCTTGTTCTGGCAGCTGGAGCTTGCTCTGGGTGATGAAGATGCCCAGGCTCTGCTCTGGAAGATGTGGGGCCAGCCTGGGGAAAAGTTGGTATGAACATTTTAAGGGTGTCATTTTCTAAAGATGGGAAAAAGGGCTTTCCATCTCCGTGCCTCCAGGGCAGTTCCTGAGGGCAGAGACCCAGCCTTCACAAAGGGATAGGCTGGAGTGGTGGCAGCAGGACTGAGAAGGAGGAGCGTGGCTTTCTCCTTGTGCATGCTCCCCCACTCTGAGCTGCTGACCTTTTGCCAGACAGGGACCAGGAGGGATCCTTGATTCAAAACAGTGAAACCCTGAGGAGAGTTGGAGGAGAACGTAACAAAAGCCCTCCCAAAGGCAGTTAGCTCCAATCCCTGATGGACGCCAGCTTCCACTTGTAACTGCAATGAGTGGCATTTTTCCTATTTGCCAAATGCCAGATTTGTGGATGGGTCAACAGGTCAGTCCATTCAGCCCACAGGTTCTTTTTTTTTTTTTTTTTTAATTTTATTTACTTATTTATTTTTCCCCCTAAGCCCCAGTAGGTAGTTGTATGTCATAGCTGCACATCCTAGTTGCTGTATGTGGGACACGGCGTCAGTGTGGCCCCAGAAGCGGTGCGTCGGTGCGCGCCCGGGATCTGAACCCCGGGCCGCCAGCAGCGGAGTGCACGCAGTTAACTGCTAAGCCACGGGGCCGGCCCCAGCCCACAGGTTCTTAACAGAGTGTTGCAGTGAGAGGATTTTTTCAAATTTCTTCTGCTCTTTTTTGCTAAGCCAAAAAATGAAGCCAGATAAGAACTATACAACGAGGATGTCAGGAGCCTCAGAGTATCTCCACTCCTGGGTATTGGGCAAGGTCATCGAGAGGATGTGACTACCGGTTGACCTGTGAGCTGGACCCAGGCAATCAGAGGCTCCTCACCCCCTCCCCTGTCCTTGGAATGTGGGTTCTACTTGACTTTCCGCTCCCAGAAGGACAGAGCCTTGAGAGAGCAATGTGGTGTTGAGACCGTCTGGACGGTGTACATGGCACCCCAGGTAAGGCCTCTATAAAAGCTTTTAAGCTTCTGGCGGGCAGGTGTGGAAATCTACTCATCTTGCAGCAGCCCAAGACAAGCCTCATAAGTAAGTTCCCTTGTTTATTAAACCCACCACCTACCAATCTGGAGTAGTCTGCCTCTTCAGTCTCTCCTTGCTCTCTCTGTGTGTTGGGGGGGGGCGGGGGGGGGAGTGGGGAGGGCTGGTTTCAGATTACACTTGGGACAATGCCTCTGAGGTTGTGACCCAACACAGGGTTGAGGTAATATCTGCCAGGTTTCTCCACTGTAAAGTTACGATTTTCCCCCTTGCAACATCAGCACAGGCTGAGTTCCTCATAGCACTGCAAAAGCTTCCCCCAGCGCCCTCCAGCACCCTGTCCACTTGGCTCTATTGAGTGGCCAGTTCAGCAAGCACTCTGAGCTGGCAAGCAGGTAGCAGACTGGCATGTGGCATGTGGGCATCAGGGTGCTCAGGATCTACAGGGGCAGTGCCAGCTGCTACTGCTGCACAGGATTGCCGCCAGTAGGGTGAACAAGAGGGCCACCAGCAGTAGCGAGTCCCATTGTAAGAAAACAGCTTGCAGTCCTCTGGGAGAAGGGAAGTGGGGTGGGCCAGGGCTGCTGGAGGAGGTCTTGAGAGTCTGCACATCGCCCACACCCAGCCTGAGCTGAGTGAAGGGCAAGCCCGGAGAGTCGGGATGTTTGGAGAGGCATGGGAGGATGGTCAGTGTCAGGAGGGCAAGCAGGATAAACAGTGAGATGGGGCCGTGGGGTGGGGTGGACATGCAGCCAGAAGGACACCTAACCTCGCTGGAAGGTGAACCACCATGGTTCATAGGCCATAAGATCTCAGCCAGATAGGCAGAAAGATCCCCAGACATACAGACAGACTTGTAGATGAACAGAATCCCAGGGAGACAGACTCCAGTGGGACATCCAGCCAGACAAATGGACAGATTCTTGCACAGATGGGAAGATCCCCAGATCCAGAAAGACATGTGGCCAGACACATGGACACTCTCCACTCCAGCCAATTGGAAGGTGACCGCAGCCAATCAAACGCAATCCCTCAAGGACAGACAGAACCTCCCAACTGGACAAAGAGATGTTACCCAAGCAGAAAGACACCCCATCCACCTAGTCAACTAGCCGGCCAGACTCTCAGCTTGACAGACGTACCTTCTGCCAGTAAGAGAGACCCCAGCCGATGAGAAAGTCAGGCCCTCAGCGGGATAGACAGAGCCTCCCAAGCCAGCTGGATAGACAGACCCTCAAGCCAAGTGGACAGATAGATAGATACACCCACCCCATCAGTCAGACAGAAGATCCCCAGCTAGCCAAACCCTAGTCACCACCAATAGATGATCTGGATGGCCCACTGACCCCTCAATGTTGTTTCTGCTCCCCAGGTACCACCAGTTTCCAGTGACTTTGACCTCTAATAACATCCACTACCACTAGGGTCCACAAAGACCTTCATGACGCCTCAGAGACTCTTCCCTGTTTACTGTGGTATCCACTAGTCTCGAATGACTACCATTAGTGTCCATAAGTACTCAGGAACTCAACAGTCTCCATATTTTCTCAGAGATCACTGATACTTCTGTATCCCACCACCCTGAGTTTCCAACAACCCATGACTATCCACAAAATCTCAGTGATTCCACATTTCCCTGTCATGCCCTGAGTAGGAGCCCTCAATGACCTTCCCTTCTTTTGACTCTTCAGTTACTTAAAGTAACTGACCTAACCTAACCCTAACCCTAACTGAAGTTACTTTAAGTAAGTAAAGTAACTAAAGTACTCCAAATCCCAATGAGTCCTCACTTTCACTCTCTCTCACTGACCTCCCAAAGACTGCCATTAACATCCACTGACGGTCCCTCATGAACATCCAAGGACTCCCACTACCTCCAGTGAATTCACTGTCAATGTCCATCCTCAGTGATCACTACTGATCACCTTTGAACACTCAAAGATGAAACTGATAAACACTGAGTCCACGGTGACCCCCACTAGCCCCTCAACAAATGAAACATCCCCACTGACCCACTTTAAGTGACCTCTCAGTCACTTAAACTGGGGTCAGCAAACCACAGCCTGCATATATATATACATATATATATATATGACACATGAAATTAAAATTTGTGTCCAAAAACAAAGTTTTATTGGATATAGCCACACTCATTCCTTTACATATTGCCTGTGGCTTCTTTCACACTGCCAAAGCAGAGTTGAGTAGCTGGGACAGAGACTAGAGACCAACGCCCTTTAAGAAAGAATTTGCCCATCCCTGACAATGCTCTGATAACCCCCTAATGAATTCAATCCACAACCTGAACCAATGACCTTGTTGACTCCTCAGTGCCTGAAAGTAAGTTCACCTCACCCGGTGGTCACCCTTCGACACCTCAGTGACCTCAAACTAGACTTCACAGACACCCTATCCAAAGACACCCCTCCCCGAAATTCATTCCATGACCCGGGTGAGGTGTGGGCTAGACCATCTAGCCAGGCCCGTCCTTGGCCGGGCCTTGAGGCTCCTCTCTGCTCTCTCTTCCCTTGGTGACCCCCCAAGCTGGAGCAGCAGTTGTACTCTGGCCTTTTCCTGCACATTTTCTCAAGATGAGGGTGCAGGGAGAGAAGAAAACAGAAGCTCTTTAGAAGTGTTGAGAGGGGCCGCCCCGTGGTATAGCGATTGGGTGCACGCGCTCTGCTACTGGCGGCCGGGTTTCGGATCCTGGGCACGCACCAACACACCGCCTCTCCGGCCATGCTGAGGCTGCGTGCAACCATGACATACAACTATCTACTGGGGCTTGGGGCGGGGGGGAACCGGAGGCAGATTGGCAATAGATGTTAGCTCAGAGCTGGTCTTCCTCAGCAAAAAGAGGAGGATTGGCATGGATGTTAGCTCAGGACTGATCTTGCTCACACACACACACAAAAAAGTGTTGAGAACGTCTTGTCCCCTGGAACCCACTTCCAGGGCCTCAGTTCTCAGTTTCACACCAGGTTTTTGCGGGTTGAACTCCTCAAATTAGGACTGGATCCTGGTGCCCCCACCCAGCCTGACCCAGAAAAAGAAGGAACCTCAGGAAATACATCAATACGGAAGCATTCGCCTCCACTCGGTCTTTCCCACAGCACAGGTGCCGCAATGTCATTTTTCCCCGCGGCTACCCCGCCTGACCTCCCTCGAACCCCGTCGGAGCGCACAGCGCGGACTCCACCCGCCCGGGGGCCCCGACGCAGAAGCTGCAGCTCGACCTCGGCGGCCCTCTCCATTCATAGCTGCCGACCCACCCTGGCTCGGACGCCGAGCCAGCCTAGCTCCCAGGAGACAGTCCGGGAAGCCAGGCTAGGGCGCGTGACCGTTCACCCAGCGCCGGACTCGCAGGGAGGTCGTCCTGGCCGCGAATCCTGGGCCCAAGCATGAGGGAGTGTCGTGGGACTCTGCGGACTCAGCCAGCCGGCGCGGCGGCCACGAAAAGGGAAGCACTCGCGCTGGACTCACTTCCCCGGCGCAGCCGGAGAGGACCCAGGGCTCTGGCACCGCCCGGGTCCGGACGCCTGTGGGCGGGGCAGGAGTGGCCTCTCAATGTCATTGGCCGAGGGGCGCGCCCTGCCGGCCGCTGCGCGCTTCCATTGACTGGCGAGAAAGGAGGCAGTCCGCCTCCAGCACTGTCTACACTCGCTGAGAGCACCGAACGCAGCGGCGGAGCGGATCTCGCTGGCCAGCGGCGCCATGAGCCGAAGCTTGGACGCGGCACGGAGTTTCGTGGAGCAGCTGGAGGCGCGGGGCGGCCGGGAGGGGGCGATCCTTGCCAGCGAGTTCAGCGTGAGTGGGCGAGTGTGGACGGCCGCGCGGTGCTCTCTGGCTCCTCGCCCTGGACTCTCCGGACGTCTCTTCCGTGCGCCCTGCTGCGCTTTGCCCCTCTCTTGGCGTCTAGCGGCGTCTCCTCTCCTCGAGGTCTATTTTTCTTTCCCCAGCACCTCTCTCTGTCGCGCTCTCTCCCTGTCGTCACTCTCCGCCCGCAGGGCCCCGGAGGGCGAAGTCCACGGCCAGGCTGGGCGGGGCCGCAGACACCCTCGGGTCCCCGTGCCCTCGTAGCGCTCGGAACAATCCCGCGGCTGGGCGGGGCGGCTGGGGAGGGCGGGCGCGCACCTGCGCTCCAGGCGACCCGGCGGTCACCTCTGTGGTCTTGGGAAGGGAGGGGCTGGGGGAAGAAGAACCAAGAGGCCCTGTGCGCCGAGGGTGTGGACACTGTCCTCTTGTCGGCTTTGTGGCCCGGGGCGGATTACCCAGCCCCTCTGGCCTCTGTTTCTCTTTGGGTGAAATAGGGACGTTAAAGATTTAAAGGATTAAATAACTGGGATGGGTAAAAAGCGCTTAGCACATCTTGAGCGCTCACTTTGTAGGAGCCTTTGTCATTAGTTATAAATATTCTAAACATTACAATGAGGTAGTGCAAGCCACACTTAAGGAAT
Organism: Diceros bicornis minor; assembly: GCF_020826845.1. Taxonomy (NCBI): domain Eukaryota; kingdom Metazoa; phylum Chordata; class Mammalia; order Perissodactyla; family Rhinocerotidae; genus Diceros; species Diceros bicornis. The sequence continues at coordinate 2,125,959 of NC_080749.1, forward strand.
GCTATTGCAGCGTGATAGGCACTGCATACCACGCCTAATGAGATGTTTTAAATACAGTAACTTATGTAACAAATATAGACATATGCTATGCAAGTATGTAAATGCAATATATGGTGACATATATCAAATTTAGAAAGATGTGATATATAATAAATATATAAAAATGTTTGATAAATATATGATATAAATACTTTATATAATAAATGACTATAATCACTAAGTATGATAAAAATAGATAATAGAAACAAATTTATTAATTTTAAGTATAAAATACAGTGACTATGTAAAATTAATGATTTTAAATTACAATTTACTCAATAAACATTTAACTTCATAAAACAACAGAACATAAATACAGCATATAAAATTATAATTTATAAAATAAGCAGTTATTCAATAAGTTCCTAAGTAAATATAAAATATGTAACACATAGATAAAAGTACTATAATATAAATCTAAGTAATTTACACAAATATAAAAAGATACTGTATCTAAGAAATGTATAATAAATGCAAAATATATCATTTGTTCAATATGAAAATGTATCTAGTAAATGTAAACATATAATACCCAGGTGGCATACAGTGTCATGCCCATCCGGTCTGGCCCAGTCTGGGACAGTGAGCCCTGCTGAGGACCCCTGGTCCGAGGGCCAGGTGGTGGGCAGTGCCTGCACTCACAGGAGTCTTTAGGCCTTTCTGGGTGGTGGTTTCCTCATCTGTATAGTAGAAACATCAATAGTGGTCCCCACTACACTAGGATGTCCATGAGTTTTTAAATGACAGGATGGGCACAAGTAAAGCACTTAGAATGGTGGCTCAAACCCACTGGTGGCTTGGTAGCTGTTACTTATGTCGCCATGATTATGAATAACTGATGATGATGGTAATGTACTATTCACTAATTGTAATAATCTAACAATAATAAAGTACCTATAGTATCTTGTTACATAAATAATGTTATACATTATAATTCATACACATTGTATATTGTCATATATATCATATCGTGTTTGTTCTATTAAATACATAATACATTACAATTAGTGTATTACAATACAGTGTAATACGGAGTGGATGCTGAGAGGTCTGAGTTCAACCCTCACTGTGCCACTTCCACTTTGGGTGGGACTTTCTGCAAGTCTCTCAGCCATGTGGTGCGCCAGCTTTCTCCCCCAGCACAATGGGGACGTCGGTAATAGAACCCACTTCAGAGGGACCTTGTGATGATTCAGTGCCCTTAGCACAGAGAAGGCGCTCTGAGCCGCTGTTATTATTGTATCATTACAATCAGCCTGGACTCTGACCTGGCTCCTCTCTCCTCCCGGTCGCTCACGGTGCCTCCCGCCAGGACATCCGGGCCCGCTCAGCCGCCTGGAAGAGTAGCAACCTGTGCTCCACCGAGGCTGGCAGTCGGCCAGGGAACGTGAGAAAGAACCGCTACAAAGACGTGCTGCCATGTAAGTCGGGGGCTTCCGAGGAGTTGGTGCGGCTCCGCACTCGCCCCCCACCCCGTGCAGTCCAGGGTCACCGTATACTGCAGCGCTCTCTCTCCCAGAGCTTTGCCGCGGCTGCATTTCTCCCGAGCAGCCCGGAGTGCCCCCCAGGGGGATCCTTGCGAGGTGTGCTGCCCCATGCTGGCTTTCATGCAGGAGCCTGTCAGGGCCTTGATGCCCCTGTCACCCCCAAACTACACGTTTCTCACCTCTCCCGCTGGCAGATGATCAGACAAGAGTGATCCTCTCTCTGCTCCAGGAGGAGGGACACGGCGACTACATCAATGGCAACTTCATCCGGGTCAGGCTGGGAGTCAGGAAAGGGGCGGCTGTGGTGGGGGCAACCGCGGGACCTCGGTAGTGAACTCAGCCTTTACCAGGGCACAGACGGAAGCCAGGCCTACATCGCCACGCAGGGCCCCCTGCCTCACACCTTGCTAGACTTCTGGCGCATGGTCTGGGAGTTTGGAGTCAAGGTCAGCTTTGGGGGAGTGTGAGGTGGGGCCTGGGTTCTGAGTCCTCCCTTCACCCCATTTCCCCCACCCCCTAATCCAAATCACCTCCCTCTCCCCTGACTCCTCTTGTCTAGGTGATCCTGATGGCGTGTGGAGAGACGGAGAATGGGCGGGTAGGTGTTGTCTACCTCTAGAATGCCTTTCCTCGTCCAGGCGGGTGGCAGGAGAAATCTTGCTAGCTCCTCCCTGATCCCATGACTCAAGGGTCCAGTTCTTGGAGTGACCTCACTGTAGCTTTGTTGAAAGCCCACTATTACTCTCTTTAATTTGTTGTTGATCTTTTCCCTTTTATCCATGCAGTGCCTCCCTCCAGTGTTGGCAACCCCTCTCCTGCCAGTCTTCCCACCCCATACTGCACCATAGACCATAAGGCCCTATACTGCAGCTTCCCTGGTACAGCTGTGCTCTCTCTTCCCACCTCTGTCCCCTTTATTCTTTCCACTCAAAGTACTCTGGCTTTTGCTGTTTCTTAGATGTGCCAGGGATCGCTCTGCCTCTGGGCCCGTCCCGTGGCTGTTCCCTCGGTCCAGGCACTCTTCCCTTGGCTTGCTCCGTTTCTGCCTTCAGGTGTTTGCTCAAATGCTGCTTCCTCAGTGAGACCTTCCTGGGTCTCACACCATTTAATACTCCCAGCACTGCCACGCTCCTTCCCTGTCCTGCTTTCTTTTTTTCTTCACAGTTCTTACCAGCTTCTAATATACAAGATAATCTACTAATGCATTGTGTACATTGTTTATTCTCAGTCTCCCTGACTAAAAGATAAGTTCCATGAGGGCAGGGATCTTTGTTTTGCCTGTTAGCATAAATTAGTTAATCAATGTATGTCAACACTGCAGCCACATGGTTTCTGCATCCTGGCCTGCCCCATGGACAGGGTTAGGGGTGGGCTAAGTATTGTTGGGGTGACTGGCTGATCATGGAGTCTGTACAGTCTGTAGTGATGCCTATTTTTCCTTCCTGATTTTGGTAATTTGTGGTCTGTGTGTCTCTCTTTCCCATGTCAGTCTGGCTAGAGTAAAGATGGGTAAACTTCAGCTTTTATGCTAAATCTGTCCTGCTGCCTGTTTTGGTAAATGGAATGTGCTGGAACACAGCCACACACATTTGTTTACATGCTGGTTATACCTCCTTTCATGCTACAGTGTCAGAGGTCAGGACTTGTAAGTTAAGTAGATTGTATGGCTCACAAAGTCTAAAATATTTATTATCTGGCCCTTTATAGAAAAAGTTAACCAATCTCTGAGCTAGAGGTTTATCAATTTTATTATTTTTTCAAAGAACCGCCTTTGGGTTTTATTCATTTTCTCCATTGTTTTTATTCATTTTCTATTTCATTAATTACTTCTCTTATATCTATCATTTCCTTCCTTCTAGTTTTCTTTGTGTGTGTGTGAGGAAGATCAGCCCTGAGCTAACATCAATGCTAATCCTCCTCTTTTTGCTGAGGAAGACCGGCTCTGAGCTAACATCTATTGTCAATCCTCCTCCTTTTTTTCCCCAAAGCTCCAGTAGATAGTTGTATGTTATAGTTGCACATCCTTGTAGTTGCTGTACGTGGGACGCGGCCTCAGCATGGCCGGAGAAGCGGTAAGTGGGTGTCCGCCCGGGATCCGAACCCCAGGCCGCCAGTAGCGGAGCATCCGCACTTAACCGCTAAGCCACAGGGCTGGCCCTCCTTCCTTCTAGTTTTCTAAGTTTAACTTGCTCTTCTTTTTCTGGTTTCTTAAACTTCGATAATTGATTTGAGATTTTTCTGTTTTCATATGTAAGCACTTAACGTTATTCATTTTTCTCTAAGCCCTGCTTTAGCTGCATCTCACAAACTTGATATGTTGTGTCTTCTTTTTCAACCAGTTGAAAATATTTTCTGGGGCTGGCCCGGTAGTGCAAGCGGTTAAGTGCTCACGCTCCGCTGCGGTGGCCCGGGGTTCGCTGGTTCGGATCCCAGACGCGCACAGACACACCGCTTCCTGAGCCATGCTGTGGCGGCGTCCCATATAAAGTAGAGGAAGATGGGCATGGATGTCAGCCCAGGGCCAGTCTTCCTCAGCAAAAAAAGAGGAGGATTGGCAGATGTTAGCTCAGGGCCGATCTTCCTCACAAACAAAAAAAAAGAAAATATTTTCTAATTTCCTTTGTGATTTCTTCTTTGATCCATGGTTTTTGACCATGGCTGTGCTTAGTTTTGAAATATTGTGGACTTTTCCACGCATCTTCCTGTTATTAAGTTTCAGTTAATTCCATTGTGGTCAAAGAACAACTTTACATGATTTCAATCCTTTTAAATGTACTGAAACTTGTTTTATGGATATGAATACGGTCTATCTTGGTAAATATTCTGTGTGCACTTGAAAAGAATGTGTATTCTGCTTTTGTTGAGTGGAGTGTTCTATAAATATCAGTTAGGTCAAATGGATTGTATCTTTTTTGAAAGACACTTAATATCTTCTATATCTTTACTGTATATTATATATTTTTACTGATTTCTTTTCTCTAAATGTTCTTATCAGTTGCTGAGAGAGGGATGTTGAAACCTCCAACCATTCTATAACTGTCAATTAGGACAACTTTGTCAATAATATTATTCAAATCTAACTATTCTTATGATTTTTTTTGTCTACTTGTCCTATTATTTGCTGGAAGAAGAGTGTTTAAAGTCTCCAACTCTAATTTTAGGTGTATGTATTTCTCCTTTCAGTTCTGTCAGTTTTTGCTTCAGGTATTTTAAAACTCTGTAATTAAGTGCGTATACAGTTAGGATTGTTTCCCTGATGAATCAATCCCTTTTCTAACATGTAATGTCCCTCTTTATCTCTGGTAATATTCCTTTTTCTGAAGTGTACTTTGATATTAATATAGCCATTTAAATTTCTCTAGATTAAAGAATGTGTGATATCTCTTTTTCCGTTCTTTTACTTTTTGTCTATATTCATCTTTATTTTCAGTGTTTCATGTAGGTGGCATATTGTAGGGACTTACTTTTTTATCAAGTCTGACAATCTCTGCTTTTAATTGGAGTATTTAGTCTTTAATGTAATGATCAATAATGTTGGATCTAAATCTACCATCTTGCTTTTTGTTTTCTTCCTTTTTTTTTTTTTTGAGATAGGGTCTTTTTTTTTTGATTGAAGTATAATTGAAGTACAGTATTATATTAGTTTCAGATGTACACCATAGTGATTCAATATTTTTATACATTATAAAATGATGACCACAATATTTCTAGTTATCATCTACCACCATACAAAATTATGACAATATTATTGACTATATTCTCTATGCTGTATATTATATCTTCATGAATAACTGGAAGTTTGTACCTCTTAATCCTCTTCACCTGTTTTGCCCAATGCCCCAGCCCCTTCCCTCTGGCAACCACTAGTTTATTCTCTGTATCTGTGAGTCTGTTTCTGTTTTGTTAGTTTTTTTTTTTTCCTTTTTTAGGTTCCATATATAAGTGAAATCATACAGTATTTCTCTTTCTCTGACTTATTTTGCTTAGCATAATGCCCTCAAGGTCCATCCACGTTGTCACAAATGGTAAGATTTCATTCTTTTTTGTGGCTGAGTAATATTCCATTGTGTATATATAATATAATATTATATATATATATGTACACCACATCTTCTTTATTCATTCATCCATTGATGGGCACTTAGGTTGCTTCCATGTCTTGGCTACTGTAAATAATGCTGCAATGAACATAGAGGTGCGTATATCTTTTTGAATTAGTGTTTTCATTTTCTTTGGATAAATACCCAGAAGTGGAATTGATGGATCATATGGTAGTGCTATTTTTTTTCTATTTGTTCCATCTGTTCTTTCTTCCCTTCTTCTTTCAGATTGAGAATTTTTATGAGTCAATTTCATAGTCATTATTCACTTATGAGTTAAATAAAATGTGGTAGATACATTCAATGGAATATTATTCCATTAAATAATAATACCTCTTGGTACGCTTAGTGGTGAGTTTAAGGTTTACAATACGTATCGTTAACTTATCACAGTCTACATTCAAATAATATTATCCCATTTCATGTACAATATGAGAACTTTACAATAGCCTATTTCAGTTTTCCCTTTCCATGTTTTATGCTATTGTTGTGATAGGTTTTAATTCTAAATATGAAATATACTCCACAATACACTGCTATTATTTTTGCTTTAGTTATCTTTTTTAAAAAACAGCTGTATTGAGTTACAATTCATCCATTTAAAGCATGCAATTCAATTGTTTTTGGTATATTCCTGAGTTATGCAACCATCACCACAATAAATTTTAGAACATTTTTATCACCTCATAAAGAAACCCTGTATCCATTAGCAGTCACTCCCCATTTTCCACCAACATCCACCCTAAGCAACCCCTAATCTATTTTTAGTCTCTGTAGATTTACCTACTCTGGACTTTTCATAGAAATGCAATCATATGGTATGTAGTCTTTTGTGACTGGCTTCTTTCACTTAGCATAGTGTTTTTGTGTGTGTGTGTGTGAGGAAGATCAGCCCTAACATCCGTGCCAATCCTCCTCTTTTTGCTGAGGAAGACCGGCTCTGAGCTAACATGTGTTGCCAATCCTTCTCCTTTTCTTCCCCCAAAACCCCAGTAGATAGTTGTATGTCATAGTTGCACATCCTTCTGGTTGCTGTATGTGGGACGCGGCTTCAGCATGGCCGGAGAAGCGGTGCACTGGTGCGTGCCTGGGATCCGAACCCAGGCCACCAGTAGTGGAGTGCGTGCACTTAACTGCTAAGGCATGGGGCCGGCCCTAGCATAATGTTTTTAAAGTCCATGCATATTGTAGCATGCATCAATACTTCACTCTTTTTTATTGCTGAATAATATTCCATTGAATGGATCTGCCACATTTTATTTATTCATTAATCAGTTTATAGAATTTTTTTCTACTTTGGAGCTATTATGAATAATGCTACTATGAACATTTGTGTCTGCACGTTTTTATGTAGAAGTATGTTTTCATTTCTCTTGGATATACACCTAGAAGTGGCATTGCTGGGTCATATGGTAACTCTATTTTTAACATTTTGAGGAACTGCCAAACTGTTTTCTACAGTGGCTACATCATTTTACATTCCAGCCAGCCATGTATGAGGGTTCCAATTTCTTCACATCCTTACCAACACTTGTTATTGTCTTTTTTTTTTTTATTATAGCCGTCCTACTAGGTGTAAAGTGGTATTTCATTGTGAATTTTTTCCAATTGTAGTAAAATATACATAACATAAAATTTGCCATTTTAATTATTTAAAGTATACAACTCAGAGGCATTAAGTACAGTCACAGTGTTGTACAACCATCAACACTCTCCATTTCCAGAACTTGTTCATCACCCAAACAGAGACTGTGCCATTTAACAATTCCCCCTATTCCCCGCTCCCCGGCTCCTGGCAGCATCTGTTCCACTTGCTGTCTCTATCAATGTGCCTATTCCAGGTGCTTCATACAAGTGGAATGGTACAGTACTTGTCCTTTTGTGTCTGGCTCATTTCACTTACAATGTTTTCAAGGTTCATCCATATTGTAGCATGCATCAGAATGTCATTCTTTTTAAGGCTGAATAATATTCCATTGTATGTACATACCACATTTTGTTTATCTCTTCATCTGTTGATGGACATTTGGGTTGTTCCTACCTTTTGGCTATTGTGAATAATGCTATGAACATTGGTATATAAGTATCTGTTTTGAGTCCCTGTTTTCGATTCTTTGGGGTATATACCTAGCTGAATCATATGGCAATTCTATGTTTAATTTTTTTGTTTGTTTGTTTTGCACAGTAGCTGCACCATTTTACAGTTTCATCAGCAGTGCAGAAGAGTTCCACTTTCTCCATACACTCACCAACACTTGTTATTTTCTGTTTTTGTTTTTATTTTTATTAGCCATCCTAATGGGTGGAAAGTGGTATTTCATTGTGGTTTTGATTTGTATTTACCTGATGATGTGAACATCTTTTCATGTGCTTATTTTTCCATTTGTATATCTTCTTTGGACAAATATCTATTCAGATCCTTTGCCCATTTTTTAATTAGGTTATTTGTCTTTTTATTATTGAGTTGTAAGAGTTCTTCTGGAAACAAGTCCCTTATCAGTACATGATTTACAAATATTTTTCCCATTCTGTGGGTTGTCTTTTCATTTTTTTGATAGTGTCCTTTGAAGCACACTTACTAATTTTGAGGAATTCCAATCTATCTATTGTTTTGCTTGTGCTTTTCCTGTTGTATCTGAGAAGTCATTGTCTAACAAAAGCTCATAAAGATTTACTCCTATGTTTTCTTCTAAGTGTTTTATATTTTATTTTTTATTTCTTACATTTAGGTCTCTGATTCATTTTGAGTTAATTTTTGTATATGGTGTGAGGTAGGGGTCCAAATTCATTGTTTTGTATGTAGATATTAAATTGTCACAGCACCATGTGTTGAAAAGACTGTGCTTTCCCCATTAGTGGTCTTGGTACCCTTATTGAAAATCAATTGACCATAAATGTAAGGGTTTATTTCTGGACTCTCAATTCTATTCCATTGATTGATATGTCTATAGTTATGCCAGTACTACAGGTTTTTGATTATTGTAGCTTTGTAGTAAGTTTTGAAAACAGGGTGTATGAGTTCTCCAAATTTGTTCTTTTTCAAGATTGTTTTGGTTCTTCTGGGTCACTTGCTGTGCAGAAAAGAGTTAACATAGCAGGCATAACTGCTTATGCTTAAAAAGGCCTTCCTACAAGGTTGGCTCTTGGCTGAAATTGGATTTCTAAGAGTGGCTCACTACACCTAAACTGTTTATACAAACGATATGGTTTAAGTGAACACCTGCTTTCCTTCTGGAAGTCTGAAGTTTTGGTACATGCTAATCAGAGGGTGCCTAGATACCTCATAGAGTGCCCCAATAAACACCCTGGGCACTGAGTCCCTAATGAGCTTCCCTGTGGACATTTCACATGTGTGACCACAACTCATTGCTGGGGGAATTAAGCACATCTTGTGCAGCTGCACCAGGAGAAGATCCTGGGAAACTGGTGCCTTGTTTCCACAGACTTCGCCCTATGCACCTTTTCCTTCTGCTGCTGTTCTGTATCCTTTCATTGCAATAAATCATAGCCATGAGTACAACTATGTGAGTCTGCTAGTGAATCCTCAAACCTGAGGGTGATCATGGGTGTCCACAACACACGTATCAATGTGAACATATTAATGTTGAGATCAGCTTCCCAAAAAGCCTTCTGGGACTTTTACAAGGATTGCATTGACTTTATCTATTTGGGGAGTATGGCCACCCTAACAATATTGCTTTCCAATCCATAAACACAGATGTCTTTCCATTTATCTAGGTCCACTTTTATTTCCTTCAGTGATGTTTTGTAGCGTTTAGTTTAGAAGTCTTGCACTTTGTTAAATTTATTCCTTAGAAGTCTTGTACTTTGTTAAATTTATTCCTAAGGAGTTTGTACTTTTTGATGCTATTGTAAATGGAGTGGTTTTCTTAATTTCATTTTCGGTTTGCTTATTGCAAACCAAATAGTTTTGACTATATAGAAATACAGTTGATTTTTCTGTATTGATCCCATATCTTGCAACTTTGCTGAACTTGTTTATTAGCTCTAATAGTGCGTGTATATTCTTTAGGGTTTTCTATATATAACATCATGTCATCTGCAGATTGAGAGTTTGCTTCTTCCTTTCCATGATGTATAATCCTTTGCTACTATTTTGTTGAGAATTTTTGTGTCTATATTCATGAGACATTGGTTAGTAGTCTTCTTTTCTTGTGATGTCTATGTCTGGTTTTGGTATCAGAGTAATACCGGCCTCATAAAATATGTTGGGAAATGTTCCTTCTTCAATTTTTTTGGAAAAGTTAGTGAATAATTGCTATTAATTCTTCCTTGTTTGGTAAAATTCATTAGATTATCTTTTGTGTGTGTGTGTGTGTGTGTGTGTGAGAGAGAGAGAGGAAGATTAGCTCTGAGCTAACATCTGTTGCCAATCCTGCCCTTTTTGCTGAGGAAGACTGGCCCTGGGCTAACATCTGTGCCCATCTTCCTCTACTTTATATAGGATGCTACCACAGCATGGCTTGACAAGCAGTGCGTCAGTGTGTGCCCGGGATCTGAACCCACAAACCCCTGGGTGCAGAAGCAGAGTGTGCAAACGTAACTGCTGTGCCTCCGGGCTGGCTCCTAGATTATCTTTTATTTTATTTATTTATTTATGTATGTATTTATTTATTTAGTGAGGAGATCAGCCCTGCACTAACATCCGCCAATCCTCCTCTTTTTTTTGCTGAGGAAGACTGGCCCTGGGCTAACATCTGTGCCCATCTTCCTTCACTTTATATGGGATGTTGCCACAGCATGGTTTGCCAAGCAGTGCGTCGGTGCGCGCCCAGGATCCTAACCAGCGAACCCCGGGCCTCCACAGCAGAGCGCGTGCACTTAACCGCTTGCGCCACCAGGCTGGCCCCTAGATTATCTTTTAAAGATGTTAAAAATTAGAAATATCTTTTATATTTGGCCACATATTTACTTTTTCTTTACTTGTCATTCTTTTGTGTACGTCCACGTTCCATTTGCTATCATGTTCCTTTCATATGAAGAGCTTACTTTAAATATTTCTCATAGCGCACATTTGCGTGTGATAAATTCTCTTAGCTTTTGTTTGTCTAAAAGTTGTGTTGTTGTTGTTTTTTAATTTCAGTCTTTTTAGGATATCACACCATTGGCCTCTGGCTTGCAGAGTTTCTGACAAAGTTCTTCATCATTCCTCTCTTTGTTCCTCCGTATGTAATGTGTCTTTCTTGTGTGAAACTTTAAGGTTTTCTCTTTACCACTGTTTTTCAGCAATTTGATCATGATCCACCTTGGTGTGGCTTTATGTTTATTCTCCCTATGTTTTGTTGACCTTCTTGGATATGTGGGTTCATAGTTTCATCAAATTTGGAAAATTTTCCAGCTATTATTCAAATGTAGTTTCTGTTCTTCCCTCTCTCTTCCCTTGTTCTGGACTCCAAGTGCACAGATATTAGACTACTTGATGTATTTCCACAGGTAACTGATCCTCTGTTCATTTTTTTCCCATTTTTTCTCTTTTTCATTTTGAATAGTTTTTATTGCTATGTCTTCATGTTCACTTATATTTTCTTCTGGTATTAGACAGTGAACTTTTCATTTCATATATTTTATTTTTCCTCTCTAGAAGTTCCATTTAGGTCTTTTTTATATCTTTCATTTCACTTTTCAGCACGTTTATGTTTTCCTTTTTATCTTCGAGTATATTTATAACATTTATAAAAGCTGTTTTAAGGTCTTTGTCTGCTTCTTTCCTTATCTCTATCAGGTCTTTTTATTTTTTATTTTTTTTAATTTTTTTTATTTTTCCCCCAAAGCCCCAGTAGATAGTTGTATGTCATGGTTGCACATCCTTCTAGTTGCTGTATGTGGGACACGGCCTCAGCATGGCCAGAGAAGTGGTGCCTCGGTGCGCACCCGGGATCCGAACCCGGGTCTTCAGCAGCGGAGCGCGAGCACTTAACCGCTAAGCCACGGGGCCGGCCCTCTATCAGGTCTTTTCTTACTGACTGAGTTTTCTCCTGGTCATGGGTCACATTTTCTTGCTTCTTTCTATGTCTAGTAAATTTTTATTGGATGCTTGATATTTTTAATTTTACACAGGTTAAGTGTTGGATTTTGTTGTCTTCCTTTAAAGAGTGTTGGACTTTTTCTGGAAAGCAGTTACTATTGGATGTTTGATCATTTTAAGGCTTGTTTTTAAGTTTTTTGTGGCACATCTAGTTCTATTCTAGAACTAATTTTGCTCTACTTCTAATGTGTGGTCCCTCTGGGTTCCCTACTGAATGCCTCTTATAATCAATCAGATCTCTCCACTCTGGCTGGAGGGGATGTAAGTTATTTATGTCGCATTGTGAGCTCTAGGAAACGTTAATCTTACAGGGCCCTTGTTACTACTCTTTCAGAGGAAGTCATTCTTGCCTTGCCTCATGGGTTTTCACATTACATGTGTTCAGATTATCATTCAGCTAAAGACTGAAGGGGACCTCTATGCAGACTTACGGAGTTTTTTTGCTTTGGTTTGCATAGCTCTGTTCTTTCCAGAACTCTTGCCCTTCAAATTCTAGCTGCCTTGGCCTCCCTGAGCCACGATCTCTGGCTCCGCAACTCAGTGGGATCACTGGACACTCAGTGTCCTGCAGCCTCTAGGCAGTGAGCTGGGGTGGTCACAGCGTTTGACTCATGTGTTTCCCTTTGTTCAGTGATCACAGTCCTGCAATGTCTGTGGTCCAGTGTCTGAAAATGTTGCTCATGTATTTTGTCCAGTTTTTTAAGTTGCTTACAGTAGGAGAGTATTCTGGAGTGTCTTCCTCCTGCACAGTTAGAAGCTCAAATCTCCACCAAGTCGGTGTGTGTTCAATCTGACAAAACTCTGCCAGCTGGCACCCATTACAGCTGCAGCACCCTGTGCTTCCACCAGCAATGCCTGGGGAGTCCTGTTGGAGTGTGGACACACTGAGCTGAACTCTGAAGCAGACATGCCTCTTTACTCCCTGCCCTTTCTCCCTTGCCTTCTGCAGAAAAAGTGTGAGTGTTACTGGGCCCGAGAAGAGGAACCATTGCAGACTGGGCTTTTCTGCATCACCCTGGTGAGTAGGGTCAGAGGTGGGAAGAGTTCATGGGGTCTTGGATGTTGTGGGAGGTTTCACAGAAGATTCTCAGAGTGGAAAGCTTTTGGACTGGGCCTGAAAGGATGATGTTTCCCCTCACACTGCAGGGAGCTCTCTGGTACTCACAGGCAGACAGTCAGAACTCAATATATGCATTGCTTTTGCATTTTAACTATGATCATGGTTATCTCTGTAATATCAACGTGTCTGGTTATGTTCTTAAAATCTTATTTCCCTTACCATTTTAAAAGAACTCAGGAAAATCTCTCACCTCAAGTCATACATAGAGTTATTACTTAATAAATACAATAAAACTGTTATGTTTTAGAACAAAAGAAATCTTTTTCACTGTAAATGAGCTAGTTTGGGTTGTTAATCATAGTTCCTCTTTTCTCCTCTGTGAAATGTTTCATTCACAAAAACCATGGGGGATGTTTGGGCTAAATGAATTTTTAAAAATATGTTGTTTGGGGGGCCAGCCCCGTGGCTTAGCAGTTAAGTGCGCACGCTCCGCTACTGGCGGCCTGGGTGCGGATTCCAGGTGCGCACCGACGCACCGCTTGTCCGGCCATGCTGAGGCGGCATCCCACATACAGCAACTAGAAGGATGTGCAACTATGACATACAACTATCTACTGGGGCTTTGGCGAGAAAAAGGGGGAAAAAAAGGAGGAGGATTGGCAATAGATGTTAGCTTAGGGCCGGTCTTCCTCAGCAAAAAGAAGAGGATTGGCATGGATGTTAGCTCAGGGCTGATTTTCCTCACCAAAAAAAAAGCTAAAAAATAAAAATATGTTGTTTGTATTTGACTTTTAATCAGAAATCCTTGTTTCCTGTCAATATGTCGTTCGGCCCTGGTGGTCTTTGTTCTCCCCTCTTCCCACCTGCCCCCATCTTCAGACCAGGGAGACATGGCTGAATGTAGACATCATGCTCAGGACCCTCCAAGTCACCTTCCAGAAGGTATTGAAAGGGGAGGAGGAGGCTCACAGATGGGGAGAGCTGTTTCCTGTCTCTGTTTTCTCATCTGTAAAATGGGCATTAACAAAAGTACCTATCTCCTCAGTTATCCGTTGGATTTAAATGGAAGACATTTAGAACTGGGCCTGACATGTAGTAGGTACTCAATAAATGCTTTTCCTTCTTTCTTTTTTTATTCTTTGCTCCTCTTCTCCTGTGTTTCAGGAATCTCGTTCTGTGTACCAGCTGCAGTATATGTCCTGGCCAGACAAAGGGGTCCCCAGCAATCCTGACCACGTGCTCGCCATGGTGGAGGAAGCCCGTCGCCTGCAGGGCTCTGGTCTCAGCCCCCTCTGTGTCCACTGCAGGTCTAGGAGTGGCCATTATGGGGGTCTGGTGAGACAGAAAGGACCGGGCGTGGGGAAGGGAGGCAGGGAGGACAGTGCAGGCCTGGGAGCCAGCCTTGCAGTTACAGTGCCTGTTTCAAGAAACCTGAAGCCACACTTGCTCACACCACCTTGCCTGAAACTGTTAGCCTTTGTGGAGCACAGATTGCCAGCTAGGGGGTGAGCACACAGTTGATGCTCAATGAATGTAAACAATTACAAGGCTCTTCCTTTAAATTGTAATCTGGGGATTCTGAGAATCAAAAGGCGCTGCAGGGATCCCCGATGTGGGCCCTCATCCCCAGTCCCAAATGCCCTGTCTAAAAGGGGTTGTGGGCAGGCCATGACCGAGCTTGCTCTGATTCTCGCTTGTCAGTGCGGGCTGTGGGCGAACAGGCGTCCTGTGCACTGTGGATTATGTGAGACAGTTGCTCCTGACCCAGGTATGAAGAGGGCATACATGTGCAGGTGTGCAGTGTGGGTCTCATGCCCACGAGGTCCTGCTCATGTGCCCTGTCTCTCTGACCCAGATGATCCCACCCAACTTCAGCCTCTTCGATGTGGTCCTTGAGATGCGGAAGCAGCGGCCTGCAGCTGTACAGACAGAGGTGCAAGCCTCAGTGTCCTCACTGCAAGGACATAGCCCTTCTCCTCTTGTCTGCCCTTCCTGATGACCCCTCTTCCTCCACCAGGAACAGTACAGGTTCCTGTACCAAACGGTGGCTCAGATGTTCTTCTCAGCACTCCAAAATGCCAGCCCCCATTACCAGAACCTCAGGGAGGTACCAAGGCCCCCTTCCTACTCTCTTCCTGTCCACCATCAACACCCTCAGAGACCAGGACCCAGGGCAGAAGTCTGTGACCACCAGCATCACAGCATCCAGCCCTGGATGGACTCCTGGAAGCGCGCACTGACTCACTAGGATATCTACCTTTGTCTGCCTCCTTGCTCCCTTATCAGACTGTCCCTACTTAAGCTTACCCCACAGAGCCCATGGTGACCTCCATCATGGGCCTGACCAGACCCCCTGAAGCCTCATGCCCTTCCCTCCTGTCTTTCCCCAGAATTGTGCCCCACTCTATGATGATGCCCTCTCCCTCCGGACTTCCCAGACCCTTCCTGCCATACCCCGCCTACCTAGCGGGGTCCTCAGGTACCCAGTTCCCTCCTCTCAGTCTTCCCTTTCCAATTTCTCATGCTCAGAAGCTAACCCTTTTCTCACCCTTGAAATACCAGCCCTTTCATTGCTGTTCAGTTCATCAAATATTCACTGGCCCTTTCTTTGAATTGAGCTCTGGGAACCTGCCCTGAGATGACTCTTTAATCCCAGGGACCCCGCTGCCTCTGCCTCTAAGGCTAGCCCTTCGTTCCGATGTTAGCCCATTTCTTGCCCCCCCAGTCATTAATTCAGCAGGTATTTCTTGATGCCGCCCACTTGTCAGGCCTCCTGTTGGGTGCTGCGGACACGGAGTTGACTCTAGTTTGCAGTAGAGATTTCACTCCTTCGTCCTTGAGACTAGCTCTCCATTTTGAGGCTATCCCTTCCTCCCCTTTAGATGCCACTTTCTCATTCACTTATTCAATAAACACACAGAAATGACCACCTCTCAATACCAATGCCCTGCCCCATTCACCTGCCAGGCTGGCCTCTGACCTCCTTCATCCACCTAATTTGCTGGGCGCTAGCGACACAGAACGGAGATCCCTGAACCCAGTGCCCCCTCCCTCTCCCCTCTGAGAGCCGCCCGCCTCCTCCCTCCTTAACTGGGGAAGGAAGCTGTGGTTTGTGCGCTGAGCACGCTCCCCTCTCCCCTCCCTTCCTCCCTCCCTCGGCGCTGTCCTTTCACTTCCTCCCCGCCCTCCCCACCGCAGGAGCATCTCGGTACCCGGGCCCCCGGCCCTCGCCATGGCCGACACGTACGCGGTGGTGCAGAAGCGCGGGGTCCTCTCTGGCACCGGCTTGGGGCCGGGGGCGCGCGGCACGGAGGAGGCGCCGCTCTACAGCCAGGTGGCGCCGCGCGCCCGGCGGCCCCAGGCGCACGCAGAGGACGCGCGGGGGGCGCTCCCCGGCAGCGGTGAGTCGAGGCCGGCCCGGGGCGCGGGGCTGGGAGGGCCGGCACCCACCTGCTCCTTCTCCGGACCCCGTCTTGCTGGGGTCGGGAGGCCCCGGCGGCCACGCGGACCCCCGCCTACAGGTCTGGCCTGGTCACGCCCCCGAGGCTGACGTCCGTGCTTCCCTAACCACGCCTCTGGGACTGTCGCCCGTGGTCCTGTCACGGCCGGAAATGTCACAGGCCGAACCGCGGGGCCGAGGCCGGGTCGGCTTCGCGGGCTGCGGTCTCGCTCTTGGCTCCGCCCACCTCGTCCGGCTCCCGGGGAGGTGGCTCCGCGCCGGGCCGGCTGCCGAGCTCGGCGGGGCGGCCTGAGTTGACTCGTGGGCTGGTTTCCTGCCCGCAGTTCCTGCTGACCAAAGCCCTGCTGCGCCTGGCGCCTACGAGGACGTGGCGGAGGGAGCTCAGACCGGTGGGCTAGGTAAGTCAGACAAAGCCCGGGTCGCCGGGACTCTGCAGCTTTGACTGAAGCCCAGGAGTGTGGGGTTTAGGCATGGTGGGATGGGAGTCATGCCCTGAGAGTCCTGTGGATGTGGCTGCAGTAAACCAGAAGGGTCTGGAGGCTTCGGGATGGCCTTCTACAATTTGCCTACCTCTCCACATCTCAGCTTCTCCATAAGACCCATGGTTCCCCTCCTTTCTCAGGCTTCAACGTGCGTATTGGAAGGCCTAAAGGACCCCGGGACCCCCCTGTCGAGTGGACCCGGGTGTGAGCGCTGTGCCCCCGCCTGCCTGCCTGTTACTCCCCCTTGGCGCTTGGACTGCTGACGGCCATGCTCTGCGGGGGCGGAATGCTGGGCTTGGATCAAAATAAAAGTTTCTCAGGGTGGGAAATGTGGGGGCTCTGCCCCAGTGATCGTAGCATTCAAGGCTTGGGATGGGAGGTGGGGGTAGTTGGGAGATAATGGCTGGTGAAGCTGCACTGAGCAGATTCAAGAATAAACATCAGCAATGGGCTCAACCTCAAAGGGCTGGGCACAGCCCCCTACTTGTGAAGGGGAGGATGGACAGATGGGCTTCTGGAGACTGCCCCATCACCACATAATAGATTAGTTTATCTCAGTATCTGAGCCCCCCTCACTCAGACACAGAGAGATGGATGGACCCTGTGAAAGACTGATGGACACCCCCCCCTTTAAGACAGATCTAAGTCAGGCATAAAAACAGCCAACCAGGCTGATTTCACAGACAGGTAAAAAGATCCTCAGATGGGCAGACAGACAGATGGACCCCCAACCTGGACAGGCAGATAGCCATACCCCTAGACAGGCCTTCAGAGGGACAGTCCACAGCTGGATGAATGAACCTCCAGCCATAGAGAAAGACTAACCAACAGCCTGACAGACCACTTCTAGCAAAAGTGACCACCCAAAAGACAGGACCCCTCCCCCAGCTAGGCAGCCAGACAGACACCAGCCAGATGGACTTCTACCTAGCTGGACAAACTCCCAGACAGATATAAACAGATCCCTAGCTCAACAGAGATGTCCTCTTAGCTAGACAGACCCCTCAGTTACACAGACCCACAGCCAGGTGGGCAAACTGACAGACCTTGTCAGATAGACTTCCAACTAGCCAGATGGACTCCCAGCCAGACAGACACCAGCCACACAGACAGACCCTTGATTGCACAGACACCCCAACCTGCCAGCCAGACTCCCAACTAGGCAGATAGGTGGACCTCCAGACAGGTGAATGGACCCGACCAACTCACTAACTACACAGAACTCAAATTTTGGCAGACAAATTGATACATCTCCTGCTGGGAAGATAGCCAGGTCGACCCGCACTATTACACCATCTCCCAACTGGGCATACACTGCGGATCACCAGATCCTTCAGATAGACTCCCTGCTAGACAGATGGACTCAGCCCCTCAAATAGATTGGACCGGTTGGGTGGTTGGATCCCTCGTTGGACAGATGGACTCCCAGCCAGACAGTGAGACACTGTCCTCAGCCGGAGAGGTAGATGGACCCCAAGCCAACTGGCCAGCTAGATCCCAAGCTGGATGGACAGACCCTAAACCAGATGAAGGGGTGGACCCCCAGTAAGTCAGACCCTATTTAGACAGACCCCCAGACTGAGAGACAGAAAGACCTCCAACCAGACTGACCCCTAGCTGTTCACACAGGCCCCTGGCCTGAGAGACCCCCAACCTTTGAGCTGGACTGCAGATGCAGACAGACTGCCAGCTTGACAGACCTCTAGCCTCACAGAAAGATCAACTGACTCCAGACTGACAGACCAGTTCCTAGCCAGACAGACTGATGAACCTCCAAGTAGATAGACTCAGCTGGAAAAATGAACTCCAGACAGACTGACTCCCAGCTTGATAAGACCCTCAGACAAACCCCTGGCTGGACAGACATGCAGACTCCCAATCAGAAAGACAACAGCCAAACAGACCCCCATCTAAACAGGTAGACACTCAGCCAGGCTGATCTCCAGCTGGACAGACAGATGGACTACCCAGCCAGAAAACAGTTCCCCACCCCTTCAAACCAGACAGAACTCCAGGTGGACAGCAAGACAAGAGTAAATTCACACTTGATGGTCCAGAGCCCTGACCCTGCTCCGTGAGCCTCCCTCAGTGTGGTCTTCCCGACGGTGTCTGTCTGACGTCAGGTTCATCTGGGCAGACTCCCAGCCTTCCCTCCCCAACACAGTGCCCTTCCCAGGCTGTTGGAAAGCTGTCTTGTGTCTGTGATGAGCATGGACCACCGAGGCCTCTACTTGCCCCTGCCCAGCCAGGCCACAGCCCTCATACTGTTACTGTGGGAAGCCAGTGAAGAGAGAATATGAAGACTTAGTTCAGGAGCCTGCCTTGTGCTCAGTAAACATCAGCCCCTAATTAGCTCTGGGCCCTGCATTCAATATAGGTCCTGACACCAGTCATTTGCCCTTTGAATGTTGGTGAGAGGAGGATGAAACTTGCCTTCCTTGACTGCAGCAGTGCTTGCTGGCAGTGGCTTAATTTATCAAGTGCTATAAGATCTCTGCACAAGAAGAAACTCAACCAGCAGAAACCAGGAATTGATGAGAAATATAGGGATTCTCCAGCTTAACAGGGAACAGGAAGCCAGCAACACCTGGAGTCCAAACTTTCAGGTGAAAATTGGAGCTGACCTTGATGGAAAGAGGCAGGAAGGAGGCCCCGGAGCTGCTGGTAGCAGAGGAGGGTCAAGGTGTCATTTAGACCATAGACCAACCTCTAATCCAGAAATATTAAGTTCATTTGGTTCCGGAGACCAGAAGGGGAAAAGCAGTAGTGTTTCAGAGGAGAAGGGGCCTATTGCAGAAGAAAGAGGCATATTTCCTCCTGACAGAAGGGAAACTAATGCCAGTTAGAACATTGGTCTCCTGGGGTCTGTCCTGAGGCCGGTACCCACTCAGCCCATTTTCCTATCAGAAGCCATGACGGTGGGGCTGCAGTAGGCAGATTCAGGTAAGATGTTTTAGTGATTAGGTTTGAGGCCAAGCTGTTTGCAGTTCTCAGCTGTGCATTCTGATCAGCATGAAGAGCAGTTCTGCTGAAATTGAAGAGAACAACACCCTTGTGACTAGTTGAGTGGGAAGACGCCCAGCAACATAGAGAAATCCATAGGCTTGCAAGGTAGAGTGTGCAGGAGAGCACCGGGCTGGGCTCTTCACGTATTTTGTCTCATTTAATCTGTAAAACAATATTTGTAAGTAGGGACTGTCACTGCACCCCTTTACAGATGAAAAAGAGGCTCAGGAAAAACAGCTGTTAGTTTGAGTTTCAAACCCAGATCTAGGTCTCAGTGTTCAGTGGTATAGAATATATGGCTCTGAGCGAGAAGCCCTCAGTCATTAAATGACTACAAGTAGCTATCGTTGACCGGGTGCTTCATGCGCACGTGGCTGAGCCATCCGTCTTCGAGCAACCCCATGATAGAGGTGCCTTTGTTCTCCCCACTTTGCGGAACCCAGTGATCACTGTACTGAGCACAGCGTCATTTAGTGTTTCTTCACACTAAGTAGGGCTGCATCGTGGTGGGTAATAGTTTGAATTCAGTCACTTACCAGTTTTGTGATCTTGAGCAAGCTTCTTAATTTCCCTCCAGTTCAGTTTCCTAGTCTGTAAAGTGGGGGCAATAAAGTTGCCTTTATCATAGGGTTGCCACATATACGGTTGTTCAGAGCAAGAGTGAATCTGGATTTTTACAACAGACATAGGAAGGTTTCTTATTTTTTCAGGGATTATCTCCAGAATAAAACAGAAGTCTATACAGTTGGAAGGATATCAAAAGCTCTACCTAAGACAAATAAATGAAAGTAAATTTGATTATGCATTCTCCTGCTTAAAGCCCAGTGGCCCTCGTCTTTGATAACTGTTGCATTATAAATCAATGGGCAGAAAAATGGTTTATTTAACCTAGGTTATTAAGATAATTAAATCGTCATTTAGGAAAAAAGAAGTTTGAGCCATACATCATAACTTACAGCAGGATAAATTCCAAACACATCAAAGATTTAAGTGTAAAATATTAAACCACAAAAGTATTCGAAAAAGTTATGGGAAAATTTCTTTATAATCTTGGACTGCAGAAGTCCTGCTAACTGTGGAAAGACAAGTTAGAAGCCCCAAAGAAATATTGATACATTTTAATGCATAAAAATATTTCAACCTCACAAGAATCGCCATAAGCATAGTCAGAAAATTAATGAAAAACTTGAAAAAAATTTACAACTGAGATCAAACAAAAGGCTAATTTTCTGAGATGTAGTAAGCTCCTTTGAATCAATAAGTAAAGGCCAAAAACTCAAAATAAAAATGTGCAAAGATGCCCTAGCTCATGCGTAATAAACATGAAAATTAGAATTATACTGAGAGAGCCATTTCACTTATGTTAGTAAAGATCAAAAAGTTTAATGACACAGTGTGTTGGCTAAGATGAGGACACACGTTCTCATAGAGAGGCATATAAATTCATACCCCCTCTGTGGAGAGCACTTTAACAATATCTATTAGAATTAAAAATGCACATACTCTTTGAGCTAGAAATTTCATTTCTAGGCATTTATCATACGTGGGTACTCATGGAACTCCAAAGTGACTCTTCCAACAGGTTATTCACTGTAGCACTGTCTGTGGTTGCAGAAGGGTGGAAACACTTCAATAAAATGTTCTCGGTAGGGGCCTGGTTAGTAAATGCTAGGATGGAAGATTATGCAGCTGGAAAAATGGTGGGGGGAACAAGAACACCTCTGCACTGGTGTGGACAAATCTCCAAATCACGTTGTAAAATGAAAAAAATAAAAGAGTATATTAACTTAGGTTAAAAAAAGAAAAATCTTTTTGTATGAACATATAAACATGTTTTTCCTTGGATACACATAAAGTATGTTTGGAAAAAGCACAAGAAACTTGACAGAGACTGAGTGTCTGGGGCCATGTTTTCTGCAGCCCCGTGTGCTGTGCTCCAGCCACCCTGCTTTCCTTTCACTTCCTCAGACCATCCACACTCAGACATTTGTGTTTGTTGTCCTGTCTCCAGAGCCTCGAGTGACCATCTCTGGCCCTTGTGGGCACCCAGATCCCTGCCAGCACTGCTATGGTGCCATGGGGTCCCACATCCAGCACTGTCCTGCCGTATTCTGAGTGAAGGCTGGCCTTCTCCTGCCTCCACCTGGCCACATCCTTCCTCGACCAGAAGTGCCTTGGAATGAACTCCCTCCACTTCTGCCTAGGAGGCCTTCAGTCAGCAAATGACAGGGTGATATATAAATGCCCCTCAGCAGGGTGACTCGGAGGTGTGCATTTCCCACAGGCTCCCAAAGCTTTCCTGAGAGAGTTGAGCTCCAGCCGCCCAAAGTGGGAGCTGGCATGGTATCACACCCTTGACCCACTGCCTTCCTTTCCTTGTCTCACTTCCCCCTGAACCTCCCAAATAAGCAACTTGCACTCAAACCCTTGTCTCAGACCGCTTCTGGGACCCCACCTGCTGTTCTAGGCACTGTCCTGCCCCATTTCGCTGCTTCCTCAAAAGGGCTGACTCTGTTGTGTCCCACTCTCTCCTCTCTCCCTTCTTCCCACCGCTCCTATGCAACTGCTGCTAGTAGGGTCCTTAGTGTCCTCTGTGTTGCTATATCCCAGGCCTGTCATACTCATCATTCAGCAGTGTTTGACTCTCTCCTTCTCGAAACACATGATTCTTTGCATGTTTGGGTCACCTCCTTCCTTGCCTCCCCTACTACTCTTTCTTGATCTCTTGATGCTTACTCTCCACCTCCCTGACTGAGGGCCTGGCCCTTGGCCCTCTTCTCTTTTCTATTCAAACACACGCCCTTAGTGATTGGTCCAGCTGTAGGCTTTGAATTCCTTGTAAACACAACTCCAAATTCTTGATCTTTATCTCAGATATAGACCACAGAACTCTAAATCTCAACATATCCACTTGAACATCCCAGACTTAATATTTCCAAAACGAAAGTCCTGATTCCTGCTTGAACTGGCTCCACTGAGATAGGAAAGAAGTTCAATGCAGCTCCCTTCGACATCCTCCCGTCCAAACCTTGAAGCCATTCTCCTTTGATTCTTTTCTCTCATATAAGCTGTTGGCAGATCCTATCAGTTCTACTTTCAAACTATGCCCAAAATCTGACCACCTCTCATGACCTCCTCTGCTGCCACCTTCTCCAGCCAGCCCCATCTCCTGCCTGGATGACGCAGTCACCTTCCTGAACTTGTTGCCTGCTCCCAGCTGTGCTTCCCTCAAGTCTGTTCTCATAGGAGCTGCACTGATCCCTTAGGCACTGAAGTCAGGTCACGGAGAACCCTGCTCAGAACCCTCCTAGGGTTCTTCTTCCCTCCAAATCAACACCGAGGTGATGCCTGTGGTCTCCAAGCACAGAAGCGCTCACGTCACCTCTCTAGCTTCACCCTGTGATGCTCTTGCTCCCTGACATCACTCCACTTAGTTTTGGGAGACAGTTCTCCTGGCTCTCTTATGTTCCTGCATGTCAGGGCAGAGGACACTAACCAGCTTTCCAAGGATGAATGAACAGCAAACAGAAGTCAGAGAATGTCCAGGATGGTAAAGTCCTCTCTGCCTGGAGAGTAGCCTACATTCCAGGGTAATATGCTTAGAGACCCTTTTCTCTGTCTCCCAGAGATACTTGATTTCAACAAGTAATTTCTCTCTGGAGGAGAGGATGAGCAGGTCATGAGCAGCTCTGATAAAATCTCCAAGCCTCCTAATTTTGAGGTTCGTCTCCTGTGATGCAAACCTACTGCCTGCACAAGTGACATTCACATCCCCTTGTGGCAGGTAGGGCCTTGGGAAACCAACTCAAAATACTATTCTGGCTGCTGTTTTTACTCTGACTGATAAACCATTTCTGATTCAGAAGTCTGATGTTGTGTGTATATATTTATATGAAACTGGGCCAGGCTAACCTGTTAGCTTGTCAGGAGTGTCAAATCTCAGAGGCTTCCTAGTTTCTGACTTCACACCTTCCTCATCTAATCACAACAAGCCCACTCCTGCCTCAGGCATTTGCACTGGCTATTCTCCTTGCCTCAGAAGCTTTTCTCCCAGATTCCATTTCTAATATATTAGAAATTTTACCTCTTAATGTTTTTTTACTATCTGTCTCTCCTGCCTAGAATGTAAGCTTCATGAGGGCAGGAGTGTTTGTTTTGTTAACAGTTACATTCCCAGCACCTAGAACGGTGTCTGGCACTTAGATGTGCAAGTTAATTTATCTCACGCTATTTATTCCTAGGCTTCCTAATTTCTAGTAAAATATGACACCTTGTCTCAAATGTTCCCTTAACCTTTCCATACTTGTTCTTTGCTCATGTTAATCATTGCCTCAGGCTGACACAACAGCTGTCCTCTTGTTAAGAAGACACTCAGTGTTGGGAGAGCCATCCTCTATGGGTCTTTTCCTTTCCTACACATCTTTGCTAGGTGTAGTGAGTTGAATATTGGCCCCCCAAAGATATGTCTAAATCTTAACTCTTGGAACCTTTGAAGGTGACCTTATTTGGAAAAAAGGTTTCTGCAGATGTAATTAAGTTAAGCACCTTGAGATCATCCTGGATTTAAGATGGGCCCTAAATCCAATGACTGATGTCCTTAGAAGAGAAAGAAGAGGGAGATTTCAGACACAGTCACAGAAAGGGGAAGGCCATTGAAGTTGGAGGCAGAGATTGGATTGATGTATCTACAAGTCAAGGAACACCAGAGATTGCCAGCAAACCACCTGTAGCTAGCAGAGAGGCATGGAACAGATTCTCCCTCAGAGCCTCCAGAAGAAACCAACCCTGATGACACCTTGATTTAAGACTTCTGGACCCCAGACCTGTTGTTTAAAACCACCCAGTTTATGGTCATTAGTTATGGCAGCCATAGGCAATTCATACGCTGGGTATGCCAAGAATGGAAGGCCTGACCACTCTTTACCTGGGCCAGTCTCAGAGCTGTGTGTGCAACCGGAAACTTTCAGGGAGGTGATGTCTCCTTCTGGAATGTTACCTGAGCTCAGTGTTCCTCAGCTGTGATGCAGCCTATTCTGTGAAAGTCATCCATCTCCCACATGCCCCAGTGGGATGTGGGGGCAGGGGAATGCGAACATGATGCTCATGCTCCTTTGCCTCTGACCCAGGAGCCTTGCATCTTCTGCCAGCATCCATGAAACAGGAACACACTGAGTTGTCAGTTTCTAAACAGGGTGGTATCAGATGACACCACCTCCATACAACTTTTGCTGATTCCTCTCTGGGAGGAGTTACTCCTCCCTCCTTTCTGTTTTCAACATCTTCTGACTTCTATATATGGTGTGTGTTTGTTGTCTTAGATTGTGAAGTCTCTGAGAGAAAACTAAGCCCTTTCTGTGTCTAGGTTTGTTGTTTTTAATCCCAGTAGTACAGAGGTGTTTTACACAGTGATGAGAACTTTGTTTCAGTTTCCTAACTCTTAATTCAATGCTCTTTTCAGATACCCCTATGCATATACACCCCATTACCTTCAGAAACAGAAACAAGGTATGAAAAGGCACTGCTGGATGTTGGGCACTGGATATCTGATCTTGTGCAGCAGAAGGAAAGAGGGTGAAGAACTTCCATTTAGCCCTTGGATCATCAGCGAGCTTCTCAAATGTTAACATGCACAGAGTCCCTGAGGGCTGGGGCTGCTCAGAGTCTACGAGCCTTTTATGATGGGGTCTGCTTGGCCCCGTTTCCCACCTCTTCCCAGCTTCCACCCACTACCACACACAAAGCCAGTGCTCCCAGTGCAAAATGCACTGCCTCCCAGAGGGCTCCCTATCCTTCTTCAGTCACAGTCTCCCTCATCCCACAAGACCCAGCTCGCATCTCACCTGCCCTGTCGTGTGGAGCATTCTCTCACCAGCACTTCTACTCCTCTCCTTTATTCCCCAGAGCACCTGGTGTCAGCCCTTGTCATGCTCCTTCCCGGGCTGGCATGATCTTGGGGCTGCAGGAGAGTTCTGTAGGTCAGGGATGTGTCTTGCTCCTTTTTGCTGCCTACCTGTTTGGAGCACACCCTGCACAGAGCAGTGCTTGGTAAATGTTCATGGATTTCAATTAAGTAAGCAGAACTGCTAAATTGTGTACCTGCAAAGTGGTCTTATTGGAAAGCCTACATAATGCCAATTGCAGCCTCAGTGAAGGTCATAGAACTCACTAAGCAACTATGGTTCATCAGTCAATGTTTGATAATAGCTAAATTTAGCCAAAACATAAGGTCAATATATGAATAAATTATCCAATAAGTGGGAATTATTTTATTTGTGTATTTTAAGGCACATTTCTTTCGAATATACAAATTGGTCCAGGGAAGATGAATCCTTAAGAAAATATGAGATATATAAGTGTTTGTAAAGCCACACCAGCATTCTAATCAATTTCAGAAGCTTTAAAAGCTGAGAAGAGTGTCCCAACATAAATACAGAATGCACTTGAGAAGGGGTTTCAATGAGATTCCGTAGATCTCAAGCAAACCTATGGCCCTGCAGCCTTCCCTTTGAGGATGACTTTCCCAAGAGGTCTGTCTGTCTGCTTGGGAATTGATGACTGACAAGGTCAAGAGGCTGACTGCTGTGAACTCTCCAGCCCCCAGCACTTTTTTAAGTACCAGAAGTAGGAATTTTCACATTATCATATTATCTTGTTGACCTTAAACAAATGGACAGCCATTGTTTAAGGGCAGTTATTTCTCCAGCAAAAATACGTTTACTTGGGATCAGCAGAGAATTGCAATTCAGAGTCTGCAACCATGGTGAGCCACGTGCAAGTCCCCAGTGTGAAGAGAGGAGAACCTCTTATAGAGGGGAAGAGGAAGTTGTGAGGGCTACTGAAAACAAAGAGTCCATTGGAAGAATTAAAAGTTTGATGTGTGGCAGCTTTTCATTGGCTGAGTTGTGACAGTTGCTCATTGGCTGAGACTCTTGCCGGTCATAAAGAGGAGGTCTTTCTTCTTCCTATTGGGCGCTGCTGTCCACATACGGCATGAAAGGTTCCCTTCAGTCTCCCCACTACATTTTAAATGAGGTTTCTGTTTATTAATTTTTTACATCTTCCTCCTTTGATCAAGATCTTTCTCTGAAAGCATTACTGATAAAGAGTTAAGTTTTTCCAGTTTCATCAGCCTTTTGCCTCTCAATGCCAGGAATGACCTTTCCTGGATGTTATGTCCCATGTCAGAGGTAAAGTGCACAGATTGGAAATCTATTGAGTCCACATTTGAGTAACAAGGAGGGGTAGGAGGGAGAACTCTCAGGCATTTTTCTTCCCTAAAGTCCATGTGTTACCAAGATCATAGGCCTTGCAGATCATCTGAGCCATTCTGTCATCAGTAAAGTTTGGTAGAAAAACTTACAACAGGCCAGGTCTGGATATCTTGGGAAAGCTATCTCATCAGTTATCATGGCTTCAGTTATGGGAAATCTTTACTTTCAAGTCATCAGACGGTGTGCACGTCCAGTTGGAGTTCGGTACTTTCTTTTGGTGTGTCACGTGAATCCAAGAGTCTATTCTCTGGAGTTTGGCAGCACAAGGGTTTGTTAACAGTACCCGATAGAGGCCTTTCCAGCGAGGTTGAAGAGAGTCCTTCTGGAGGTGTCTTTTCCAATAGACAAAATCTCCAGATTGCAAGGTGTGATGCTCAAGGTCTTTGTCTCCCTGGAGCACACTGTGGAAAGATTGCTGTGCCAAAACAAGGTTATTTTTAATAGAAGCAATTAGATATTTGCAGTATTGGAGTATATCTCCTTTTATCAGCTGTGGGTCAAAAGAGGCAGGAGCCAAGTGCATTGCGCATCCTGTGACTATCTCAAAGATGAGAGTTTATGAGTTCCAAGCGGGGTGGATCTGAGATTTAGAAGGGCAAATGGCAATGCTTTTGGCCAAGGTATTTGGAAGGTCTCTACAAATTTTGCCAATTGAGTCTTAATAATGCTGTTAGTGCGTTTGACTAAACCAGAGGATTGAGGGTGGTAAGCACAGAGAAAGTGTTGCAAAACCAGCCAAACAGCACAGACTCGTGGAAGTACCTGACCAGTAAAATTGATTCCTCGGTCACGTTGTAGCTCGAGCAGAGTTCCCCAGTAGGGATAATCCTTTCCAAAAGGACTTTAGCCACAGAAGAGGCTGTAACCTGTCTGCAAGGGAAGACTTCAGTCCAGTGATAAGACACACAGACCATGACTAAAACATATTTATATCCATGAGACAGGCAGTTGTATGAAATCCACTTGCTGAACTTTGAATGGTCCACTTGGCGGTTTAAAATGTCTGGGAACAGTATGAACAGGCTTCCCTGGATTGTATTTGGGACAAGTGGGACAAGTGAGGTAGGCACTTCTTGCTGCCTTGTTAACATTTCCCCACCAATATTGATCCATGAATATTTTCATGAATATTATCATTTTGTCAGTAGACCAATGGTTAAATGCATGTACAGCGGTTAGAAGTGGGAATTTTAGGGCTGGCCCGATGGCACAACAATTAAGTTCGACACACTTTGGTTTGACAGCCGGGTTTGCAGGTTCAGATGCCGGGTATGGACCAACACCACTCATCAAACCATGCTGTGGCAGCGTCCCACATACAAAACAGAGGCATACTGGCACAGATGTTGGCTCAGGGCCAATCTTCCTCACCACAAGAAAAAAAAATGGGAATTTTAGAGTCTCTGGTAGGACTGGGTTGTTATTTGGTTCAAACCAGAGCTTTCTCTTTTTATCAAATGAATAATTGTTGAATTTCTACTCTTGGTTTTCCTTTTGTGAGGCCAACTGTCAGGCGTCTCTAGTCAGTTTTCTAAGTTATTGTTTAGGGAAATATCCCTTTGGACCATTATGGAGGCTTGGCTGCTGTTGGTTTCTTTAAGGGAAGAATTTTTTTTGGTGGAAATAGCAGCAAGGGAATTTCCTTTAGCTTCCAAAGAGTGAAGTTTAGAATGCCACAGTATCTTAATAATAGCTAATATGTCAGGTAAAAGTATGGTATCTAATAATTACTAAACATGGGGCCATTTTTAATTTTACTTTCGATAGAAGTAAGGACACTGCATTGCTTCCACAACATTCCAGAATCATGAGCTACTCTGAAAGCATATCTATCATCAGTATAAATATTGGCAGTTTTGCCCTTACAAGCCCGTGTAAGAGCATATAAATTCAGACTGTTGGGCTCAAGTAGCCATAGGTAAGGTGCTGCCACAATAATATCAAAAAAAGTTGCAATAGAGTACACAGCACAGTATTTGCCATTGTCACCTTTTAAATGGGAACCATCAGTGAACCATGAGAAGTTGGCATTATCCAAAGGAAGCTTCCTGCAGATCATCAGGAGGAGTCAGGAGGTGGTCCGTCCCGGTCCTTTGGTTCTGTGGAGGGAGTAGAATCTTTGGTTCTGGTGTCATTTCAGGTCAAGAGTTCCTCTTCTGCACATGCTCTGGCTATGTGACTTTGCAAATTTTCTGGAAAACAACTCGTAATCACTCTGTTGATGAGAGATGGGGTCAGTTCAGACTGCTACTGGTGGGCCCGTGGTTATAGCACTAAGAGCAACAGGAGCATCCTTTGGTATGATATTGGGCCTTTTGTCCTCAATTCCTGAAATTGCTTCAGAGCCACGTGGAAATTAATACACAAAAACCTCATTAAATTGTAGTCAGGAAGCAAAAAGGGGGAGCTCTCATGCCCTACCTTGATAGCAGAGCCCAAAAGAAAAAAGAAAGACTTCTTCTTCTTGACCAGCAAGAATTTCAGTCAATGAGAGACTGTCACAACTCAGCCAATGAAAAGCCTCTACAGCTTGAACTCTTAGTTTACAAATAGCCTTCTCAACTTCTTCTTTCTCTCTATAAGGAGTTTCTCCCCTCTTTGCTGCTGGGGGACTTGTACATGGCTCATCATGATTGCAGACCTTGAATTTTTTGCTGACCCCAAAGAAACCCATTTTTGCTAGAGAAGTAACGGGCTGTCTATTTGTTTGAGGTCAACCTTTTAGTGGCCCATACAGTGATCCAGAGAAGACCCCCAATGACTCCAAGGCTGGTGAGCAAATAGGTGTGGTACCCACAAAAGAGCCCAGTGAGCTCCCTGCTTTTCTTGCCAACCTTGGGATTTGAGGGTAAGTCTTTTTTCCTGGATTTGAGCTTCCAGCCTCTTTGGGTTTGAGGCTCTCCAGGCTTTATTTGACATCTACTTTAAGACTTTGTCTTTCCTGGTTAAGGCCTTGTTTGTCTGCGAGTACTCAGTTGGCACTTCAGCCTGATTCTTTTGAGATCAGGCTGCTTCTAAAGGAACTGTGCTAAGCCTTTGCTTAAATTTCTTTGTAACAGGATTGTTCCTACTTGGAACTGAGCTGGCACTTTGGCCTGACTCTTGGCAGCAGGCTGTTCCAACTGAAACTGTACTGATCCAGCCTTCTCCCTGACTCCCTTGGGATCAGGCTCTTTCACTGGAACTGCACTGGTCAACCTTCAGTCTGATTACTTTGGAGCTGGACTGTTCTTTGGACCTAGGTAGATTCAGTCATTGGCCCACCTTACTGAAATCAGACTGTTTTACTGGAACTGGTTCGTATTACGCCTGCATGCTGTTTAAGCTGTTCAAACTATTTGAGTTGTAAGCTGTTTAAGCTTTTTCAGCTGTTTACATTGTTTGAGAATTATTCTCTTGCTCTAGGGAAAAGCCTCTGAGAAACGAGTCTCAGTTATCTAAATATTTTGAGGGTGCCCCCATACAAGGACCTCAGCCAATTTTATGTTTAAAAACTGCAATCATTCCTCATGCATGTTTCTAATTAAATGGACCAACTTATCCAAAAGTAATTTAGAATACCAATGGCCCTTATGGGGAACTTTCAAACTTCCTAGACTTACCTTTCTTAAAACCAAATTGGACAACCATAGCTCTGTAATTTCCAAAGCTGAATGAAACGCCTATTTTGACTGGTATTTTGAGGCCTCCAAAAGTTACCAGGACTCAGATATTGTCTCTTTGCAAAATGCAAATATAAGATTAATTGAGGCAAATGATTAAAGAAAGATAAACTGCCTTCCGAAGCCTGATGTTCCTTTCTCTTCTGGAGCCATCTTATTCCTCTTCACCAGCCTCTTTGTCTCAGGCTCCGCCTCCAGCGCCATGGTCTTTCCTTTCCACACTGCCTACACCTCCTTCATAACTCTCAGCTGCCCCACACTAACTCCACTACCAAACTTCCCCTCTTCCCTGAACCTCTCCTCACTCCCTCTTCCTCTGAACCTATCAGAACCTGTCCCTTTACAATTAAGCCTTTTGTGGACCCAAAGGCTAAACCCTTAATTTCCTATATTCCCGGGACTAAAGCTGAACTGCAAGCCATAGTGAAAGATTTTTCCAAAGTAACTGAAGATCCTCACAGATTTGCTGGGGAATTTAACATAGTCATTCAATCTTATATCAGTCTGGTTTCCCTGACTTATATCAGCTAGTTCATATGCTTGTTGGTGAAGGCCAGGCCCAGCATTGGATGAAAACTGCTAATGGGAAAAATCCTGAAAGGTCTCTAGAATTACAACCAGGAGAACTACCCACCGACCTGTTGTATGATCAGGCTCAGGCAATTGCTAGATGACTTCATCGGGCAATTCCTAGGGCTTTCCCAAAGCCTGTTGATCAGAACAAAATTCAGGCTTGTGCGCAAAAACTTGATGGACCTGTTCATGACTATTACAATCAACTTCGGATTGTTTTTTTCTAAAAAATTCTGGTCTTCCTTCAGATGTTGGTTCCACCTGCGTAGCTTTTAATTCTGTGTTTATTAATGGGCTGAACTAGGACCTTTCCTTTCTAGCAAAAAGGACCAGGATAAAATGGGAAACTATGTCCACTCCAGATTTAGTTAATCTGGCAAACCAGCTCTCTCCCATTCTAGATGAGTCACCTAAAAGAAAGACCCACTAAAATTCTTAATCTTCAACTCCAGCAAATGAAGGCCCCTAAATGAAACCAAAAACCTCCTAGTTTCTGCTTTTATTGCAAAGAGCCAGGACATTGGAAAAGAGATTGTTACAAATTTAATCACTTCAAGCGCATTCAGCCCTCTAACCAGTCTCTCCAAAGCCCTCCAAATTCTCAGTGACCGGGCTCTGAGGAACTACAAGGGCTCTTCTCAATCCTCCCTCTTAATCAGCTCAGAGACACATTTCTTCAGATTGGAGATGAATCTCTTTCGATCCTAATTGACACCAGAGCCACATTCTTGGTACTCAACCCCACTATCATGAAGCAGCCTCTACCCTGAAGTACGAAAATAGTTCAAATAGTGGGAATTTCTGATAAACCTCAACAGGTTCCTGCCTCTGAACCTATTCCCTTTTGTTTAGGCCCTCTGAGAGATACACATCCTTTTCTGCTTAGCTTCTCTGCCCCTATTCATTTATTAGGTTGAGACTTCTGTGAAAAGTACCATGCCAGGGCCGGCCCCGTGGCTTAGCGGTTAAGTGCGCGCGCTCCGCTGCTGGCAGCCTGGGTTCGGATCCCGGGTGCGCACCGACGCACCACTTCTCCAGCCATGCTGAGGCCGCGTCCCATATACAACAACTAGAAGGGTGTGCAGCTATGACATACAACTATCTACTGGGGCTTTTGGGGAAAAAATAAATAAATAAATAAAATTATTAAAAAAAAAAAGAAAAGTACCATGCCAGAATTTCCTTCTCCCAAAAGGGGAAAATAATTCTAAAATTTGAAAGGAGCCACCAAAACAGCCAGCCAGGTCAATTAAATGACCTTTTGAAATTTTTTATTTACTCTGTCTCTGATGGTACTAGAGCTGATTCTGGAGACACTGATCATTTGTCCATATGGAATCAGCTGCCACCCTCCTTATGGGCAAAATCTCCATCTGATATTGGTAAAATTCACATGGCATCTCCCATCAAGATTCAAATAGATACCTCAAAATTTCTTCCCAGAATTAATCAATACCTTATAAGTAAAGAAGCCCTTCAAGATATAAAGCCCATAATAGAAGATTACAAGGCTCAAGGGCCTCATTATCCCTTGTACTAGTCCTTGTAATACTCTTATTCTACCTGTGAGAAAACCCAAGGGCCAAAGGCAGAGGTTTGTCCAGGACCTCTGAGTAATAAACAACATTGTTATCCCTCTATACCCTGTTGTTCCCACCCCTCATATGCCACTAACATCCATTCCCACTGGATGCAAATTCTTTACTGTAATTGATTTATGTAGTAAATTCTTTAGCATTCCAGTGGATGAAGCTAGTCAATATCTTTTTGCATTCACTTGGGAAAGAAATCAATTGACCTGGACAGTAATGCCTCAGGGTTTTACTGAGAGCCTCTCCTATTTTTTACAAATCCTGAAGGCTGATCTGGATGATATAAAGTTCCCTAGGGGTTCTGCTTTGTTGCAATATTTGGACAATTTGCTTCTTTGCTCTCCCTCCCAAGCCTCCTCCCAGCAAGACAGCATCCACTTGCTAAACCTTTTAGCCTTAAAGGGACATAAGGTCTCCAAAGAGAAACTGTAGTTTGCCCAAACCCAGGTTGGATATTTAGGGCATCTGATAGCAGAACAAGGGCTACACCTGGACCAAGATAGGCTTTATGGTGTCCTAAGTTCCCCCAAACCCAAAAATAAGCATCAACTGCAAGGTTTTCTCAAGGTAATTGGTTATTGTCAACATTAGATTCCAAATTTCTCTCTTATGGCCAAACTTCTGCATGTTTTACTAAAGAACAACAACCCAGACCCAATTTTATGGGAAGAAATAGACAACATAGCATTTAAGGCCTTAAAGGAGAGTTTGATGAACCCACCTGCCTTTGGACATTTCACTTATCAGATTCCTTTTTTTCCTTTTTGTATATGAAAAGGAAAGGAATGCCCTTGGGGTAGTCACCTAAAACCATGGAGACCGCCATGGATTCATCGGGTATTATAGCCAGCAACTGGACCCTGTTGCATGGAGATACCCCCTTTGCCTTTGAGCCATGATTGCCACTGCCTTTTGGTTAAGACCACCAAGAAAATCATTGTAGGATCCCCTTTAACTATTTTTGTATCTCATGGAGTGGAAGCCTTCCTGAATTCTCATCACACTCAAGATTTTCCAGTCCACCACCTCACCTTCTATGAAATCCTTTTGTTAACTGCTCCGCACGTAACTCTTTTACATCGTAATAACCTTAACCCTGTTATTCTCCTCCTCTCTGTTACCAATGAAGTCCCTCAGGACTGCTTAACGCTGATGGATCACCTCCTGACTCCCCCTGATGATCTGCAGGAAACTCCATTTGGCTGACACTGACTTCTCATGGTTCACTGGTAGTTCCTATTTAAAAGGTGACAACAGCAAATACTGTGCTGAGTATGCTATTGCAACTCCTTTTGTTATCATTGAGGCAGCACCTTTACCTAGGGCTACTTCAGCCCAACAGGCTGAATTATATGCTCTTACATGGGCCTGTACTTTAGCCAAGGGAAGAACTGCCAATATTTATACTGATAGTAGATATGCTTACAGAGTAGCTTGTGATTTCAGAATGTTGTGGAAAAGCGTGTCTTTTTTACTTCCAGTGAAGATAGTATACAAAATTGCCCCTATGTTCAGAAATTATTAGATGCTATACTTTTGCCTCCTGCTTTAGCTATTATTAAGATCCTGGGGCACTATAAACTTGAGTCTGAAAGCTGAGGGAAATCACCTTGCTGACACTTCTGCAAGGAAATCTTCCCCTAAAGGAACCAACAGCAGTCAAGCTCTGTCATAGTCCAAAGTGATATTTCCCCAAGCGATAACTTAGAAAACTGACTCGACAAGACCAACAATTGACCTTAGAAAAGGAAAACCAAGAGTGGAAACACAACAATTGTTGATTTCATAAAAGGGAAAGCTCTGGTTTGAACCAAATAACAATGCAGTCCTACCAGAGACTCTAAAATTCCACTTTTTTTTTCTTGTGGTGAGGAAGATTGGCTCTGAGCCAACATCTGTGCCAATATTCCTCTGTTTTGTATGTGGGACGCTGCCACAGCATGGTTTGATGAGCGGTGTTGGTCCATACCCGGCATCTGAACCTGCAAACCCGGCTGTCAAACCAAAGTGTGTCGAACTTAATTGCTGTGCCATCATCTGATGAGACAACTTTCCTAAGATGTCCAAACCAAGACTCTCGGAATTTTGTCTGCCAAGCCTTTGATGATGACATAACACCTTAGATCATCTCCAATGCCTATCATCTGATAACACATGGACTTTAATCACATATAACATGTGGACTTTAAAAAAGTGCCTTAGAGTTCTCATTTCTATCCTTCCTTTTTACTCAAATGTGCATTCAATGGGTTTCCAATCTGTGCACTTTCCCTCCAACGTGGAACACCACACCAAGGAAACATCCTTCCTGGCATTGAGAGACAAATGGCTGATGAAACCAGAAAAAGCTGACTCTTGGTCAGCAATGCTTTCAGAGAAAGATTTTGATCAAAAAGGGAGTATGTGGAAACTAATAAACAGAAACCTCTTTAAATTGGAGTCAAAATTTAAATTTAAATTGGAGGCAAAAAGGGGCAGCTTTCATACCCTCTGTCAATAGCAGAGCCCAACAGGAGGAAGAGAGACCTCCTCTTCTTTACCAGCAGGAATCTCAGCAAGTCGTTCAGTTGTGAGAGTCTGTCACAACTCAGCCAAGGAAAAGCTACTACACCTCAAACTCTTTGTTTACCATAGCCTTGCCAACTTCCTCTTCCCTTCTATAAAATGTTACTCCTCACTTTGCTGCTTGGGGATTTGCATGTGGCTCACCATGGTTGCAGACCCTGAACTGCAATTCTTTGCTGACCCTATATAAACCCATTTTTGCTAGAGAAATAACTGGCTGTCAATTTGTTTAAGGTTAACAGCCATACGGGTGAAATAGATGTCATGTTACTCATAATAAGCCCCTTCACCACACCTTAGTTTATGTTAATGAGGTAACTTTTGGAATGCGTGTGCCTAGGTAACTGAAGTGGGAGGCTGGTTGCCAGGGAAACCAACTGTATGATTGAGGGTTGGAACACTCAGCCTCACCTCCCTGACCTGGGGCATGGGGGTGAGAGGTGGAGATTGAGTTCAGTCACCAATGGCCAATGATTTAATCAATCACGCCTACATAATGAAGCCTCTATAAAAGTCCCTGAACTCTCAGGTTTGGACAGCTTCCAGGTTAGTGAATCAGAAAACATCTGCATGCTGGGAGGGTGGCAAACTCCAAACTCCACAGGGACAAAGCTCCTATTTGGGAACCCTACCAGACATCACCCTACACATCCCTTCACTTAGCTGTTCACTCAGATCCTTCAATAGTCTTTGTAATAAACTAGTAATGT
The DNA here is from genome assembly GCF_020826845.1 of Diceros bicornis minor. NCBI lineage: Eukaryota > Metazoa > Chordata > Mammalia > Perissodactyla > Rhinocerotidae > Diceros > Diceros bicornis. Next base: position 2,162,012 of record NC_080749.1, read on the forward strand.
AGTAAGTAAACTGTTTTCCTCAGTTCTGTGAGCCACTCTAGCAAATTAATCAAACCTGAGAAGGGGGTTGTGGGAATCTCCAATTTATAGCCAGTTGGTCATAAGCACAGGTAACAACCTGGACTTGTGCCTGGTGTCTGAAGTGAGCAGTCTTATAGGACTGAGCCCTTTACCTGGGGGATCTGACATTATCTCCAAGTAGATGCCAAAATTGAACTAAATTTGTGGGATACCTGGTGTTGGGGAAGAGCGAGAATCCCCCTCCGCCCTTTCCCTTAAGGTTCTTATGGCTGGCCAAATAATTAAAGGACAGGTTAGCAGGAGAAAATAATCCCAAGTTTAATAACATGTAGACATGGGAGAAACCAGGGAAACTGAGTTTCTCAACACAATAGCGGCAATTCTCATCTTAAAGACCATCTTCAGCTAAAGACAAAGGAGGAGGTTGGGGGGGTAGTGGTTTGAGATTTCAGAGGGGAAGAAGACCATTCACATGGAGAGGGAAATGTAAATGTTTGTCAGACAATTCTTTGCAGGGCCACCTAGAAATTATAGTAATCAAGAGTATGTAGATTTAAGTTTTTCCTGATAAGAGTTTCTAGAGATAAGGTCATCCCCCCCTCTTCCCACTACACAGAGGGAGATACCTTTACAAATGTAAACATTTGGTAAACAGAACTTTGAAAAGAATGGGCCTAGCAAGGACTCTGCCAGTCTGTCCATACCCAGAGTTAAATTCTTTTAGGCAGTTAGTGGGGGAGGTCAAATGTCCATCAGAGAAAATAATCAATGTAAAGAGACATATTTCAGGGTGGCCAAATTTTGATCTCCCACACTGGTCAGTGTCCACTAAGAATTGGAGAATTGCTTGGTGGTGTTGGAAAAAACACATCAGAAACAATTACTTTGAACATTTTAGAGGGCTTCTTATGTCTCACTTTGGATTTGTTCTGGGGGGTGGGGGAAATCTCCATGTTCAAGATATTCTGGCTTAGAAGAAAAGACTCAGTCGTATTTTTATTTTCCCCAAATACAACAGACATATTTGGACTTATGGAAAGGGAAACCAACGTGGATGATGTGCTGGGGAAACCTTGACAGTGTCCATGGGACAGAGGGAGGAGGGAGGCAAAAGACAAGGAAGCACTTTCCCATCTGGTATGAAAGTTCAATAAACAGTGCAGGGAGCACAGATGGGTGTGTCTTGGTCCAGGAAAAATTGAGCGAGGAGAGGGGTGGGTCAGGAAGGGCCTCCAAGAGGAAATAACACCTATCCTGAGCTATAGTTTCTGAGTTCAGTTACTTGTGGATAAGTTACCTACCAGTAAAATTTAACCTTATGTGTACTCCTGGCCAGGTCATTGAAAGAGAACCACAGCAACTCCATAACATATGAATTGGTGCTTTCATATGTTGGCAGTGGGAGAATATATTGGGGTAACTATTTTCAATAATTATTTGGCAATGCCTACACTTTAATAAACCAGTTCACTAGGAATCTACCCTCTGGAAATAGTCACAAAATTTCACTAAAAAAGTGGTTTTCTCTGGAGCTGGGGGTGGTCTGACTGTGAAGGGGGTCGCCCTCTGGGACAGAGCTGTGTGACTGTTAAAAGCAGCCCAATAAAACACTCCCCCAGAAGATCATGAAAAGGCAGACTTGTTCTGTGTGATCTCATGGCACAGGGGGTTAAGTATGTACACTTAATTTACCATCCCATGCCCCCCTTTTCCTCTCATATTTCAGAAGAGAAGCTAAAACCTAAGGGGACTGCTGCACAGTGTTTTTTGCAACTGTGCCCTACTTATATGGGCAAAGTTTTGAGCATAAAAAGGAAACCAAATGAGTTGGCACAGGGAAATGGACATTTGAAGTATGGTTATAGTCCCTCGTTTATTTACACTACCTGCTTTTCCATCCAGAAACTGCGAGGCTGTTTCCTGGGACACCTGACTTCCCAAAAAATGTGCCCGCTGGATATAAACCATCCCCAGTGTTGACATTTGGAACATGGGGGAATCTCATGCTCTCTTGCCTGAGCCTGGGACAGGTGTTTGGCACCCTCCTCATTGAGGCTGAGCAGAGCCCGCTCCAACCTTGCTGTACAGAAATGTAGCCCCCAGTGCTGAATGAGCAGTGACAGAGAAATCTGGGTAAGAAGAGTAATCCTTCTGGCAACTATCTGTTCAGAGGCGTGTGTGTTTTGTGAAGGTGATCTTAACCACATAAGCACACTCATTCCATCAAATGATGTGCCTTACACACAAGCCACACATATCAGCTACAGAATAAAATACCAAGAAATGTTCTCTGAGTGACTCTGAATTTTCCTGCTTTTCAGATAGTTGGATGATTGGTGGGGACCCAACCAAGGGTTATTTGAGTTGAGGGGGATTTTGATTGCACTAATATAATCAGACTTCACGAAATTTAGAATTAACATCAACTGTATGCACAGCTCTCATCATTAGTGTGTCTGTCTTCCCAAACAAGATTATCGTTAAATTATGTCTTTTTTCTTCTGTAAAGACAAGTTTGGATGTCTAGAGAATTTCATGTCTGAAAAATGCTTCATTTGAGGGTGCATTACAAAGAAATTTAGAATCCCCCAGTCTGAATGTCCTCTTGGGGAATAAGGAGTCCATTTCTAGAATGGCTTCACAATTTGCTAGAAGAAAACAAAATATGCTTCACACGTTTCTTACCAATTTTTGGCTCCTTCCTTCTCCTATTCCCCCAACCCACTCCCTGACACAAACAATTTTCTGCATTTTTCCAAAATCCTAAGCAGCTGAGTTCTGTGGTTCTAAGATGAACGGGTATTTTTAGTTCTAATGTGGAATTGAAGACACAGTGTTTGGGGTAAGGGAGAGATAAAAAATCATGGTATGTTAGAACTAGAAGGCACCATGACTTCTGGATGAGGGAAAAGAGAGAGAAGGAGGTAGGTAGAGGTGACAAGGAGATCATTTAGGAGACAGGTATTGGTGGATGTGAATGAGAATGAAGGCAACAGAAATGGAGGTACAAATACAAGAGTGTGTAAAAGATCATGGATCACTTGTTCAGGACTGATCACTTGCAGGCAAGCAGCTTCAAAATTTGAGTTCCTGGAAGCTGACTTTTATACAGAGCTAGAATGTTTTCACTGCAATGTCTTTTTGCCTCAGCACAGCAAGAACAGGAAACATCGTAAAGTGGGTCCAGGCCTCTAGCAGGAATGACTAATTATGTCTTATTCACACTCTGCAATTGTTGTAAGTTTTGAGGATGGCTAGGGAAGATGTTCCCAGCACGTGAGTAGGAGATAAGCCACCTCCTGTATGGCCTCTTGCCATATGCCCAGTGAGGCTGCTCCTGGGTCCTAGCTGAGGGACCCAGAGGCACAGGAGAGCAGAGCAGGAGCGGTGAGGCTTGGAGTGTCAGAGTTGTCAGCCTTGTTTCGGGTTCCACTGGGTGTGCTCTGGTTTAAGGGACAGAATTTGTTTCAGTGTCTTTGGCCACTCTGGGTCTCGTTCCCACATTCATCCCCACAGAGGCGACACTTCACGTGTGTGGAAGGAAGAGCAATGGGCACCGTGGCATGGTGCATGGCAGTGGGGGCCATCGCGGGCCCAGTGAACCTGCAGGGGTGGCGCATTGTGTTCAGCCTGCCCCTAGTCTGGTCTCTGGTCTGTAAGACAGAGTTCTTGGCACTAAAGGATAGAAGGCATCAATTACTAGGCACGCTCTAGGAGCAAGGCCCTCCACTGTCTCAGGGAAGCGTGGGAGGATTGGGGGACACTGCACAGGGTGGTGGTGGGGGCACAGTTCAACACACTCACACTGACCCCACTGGACAGATCATGGCCAGGGCACTAACCTGCCACCCGCTTGGTCAGATCAGATCAGATCTGGTGGTCCAGTCAGGAGCTATTTGAATACTTAGACTTTAAACACTAGCAATGACGGGGCCGGCCCGGTGGCACAAGCAGTTAAGTGCACACACTCCGCTGCGGCGGCCCGGGGTTTGCCAGTTTGGATCCCAGGCGTGCACCAATGCACCACTTGTCAAGCCATGCTGTGGCAGTGTCCCATATAAAATGGAGGAAGATGGGCATGGATGTTAGCCCAGGGCCTGTCTTCCTCAACAAAAAAAGAGGAGGATTGGCAGATGTTAGCACAGGGCTGATCTTCCTCACACACACACGAAAAAACTAGCAATGAAACTTCCTGTTAGATGGCTAGTAGTGGAAAGGCCTTGCTGGAAACATGCATGCAAAAACTGACACACACTGGAGATGATGCGTGGACACAGACTCGGTGTTGTGCTGCCGCCGGAGCCACTCTGTCCTGGAGGACCCAGCACACCTGCGCCCGGACTCCTGACTCCGGGAGACTGAAATAGGAAGTGTGGTTGTTTAAGCTTCTAAGTTTGAGGATAATTTGTTTTACATAGTAGATATAAAATACAAAATGTGTTACCTGAAAGGGCATACCCTGTTTGGAGTCCCCCAACAGTGGATCCTTTATATCAGGAGCCCATCCAGAGGGCTTGACCTCTCTGCCACTGGGGCCTGGGTCACTCTCCTCCAAGACACTCTTCACCTGACTCCAATTTCAGGTTCAGCTGGGTCTCTTCCAAATCTGAATTAGGTCTTTCTGGGATCAGAAAGGTCCTGAGGGGTCACAGAGTTCTCCTCTCACTGGAGAAGTCTGTCCCTATTGCATTGCAAGTGGGATTATAATGGTACACAAGCCATTTTGGCAATTATTGAATTATTAATTTATTGTCATTATTTGGTCTTCAGAAGCTCATCAATTTTGGATACCTGGGGAAAAAATCCAGCTTCTGGACCTGAACAGCTGGGGGTAACACCTCATGAAACCTGGTCCAGGGGCTTAGCCAACCTCTCTGTAAGGGCATTCTATGCCATCTTCCTTTAACATCACCGTGAGTCACAGGGGAAAAAGATGGACTAGGAGTGGGTCCCTTCCCTAGCGAGTCAATACTCAAGAAGTAATATTGTTGAATGAATTATTGAATGAATAATTTTTTTACATTATTGATATACTATATATATTTGTATATTTATACTTATAGTTATATGCCTTACTTCTCTATTTAACATTATCCTTGAAGTGTCTCCAGGCCATTTGCAGTCTTTGTAGACATCACTATGAGGGTAGCATCATGCTCCATCTGATGGTGGCCACTCACCAGCCTTGTCCGCACCTTGCGCTGGCTCATGGCATACATTTGCTTCACAGAACTTCTTTACTGTGCCTATATTTAGGGGATATTTTCTCTATTAATAACAATGCTGAGATGTACATACATTTTCATTCGTATGTGTATCTATTTGCATATGATTGATTCCCAAAAGTGGGCTCTTTGGGGTAAAAGGTAGCAAGAAAGACAAGAGCAGCCACAACATGCAGGAGCTGGCCTGGCATTACAGCTGGGCCCTGATGTCCTCCTGTGGAACATGAGCAATGTCACAGAACATCACTGTCAGGCAAGGCCTCTCTGGGACCACTCTGTCTGGGATGGAGCAAGACAAGAACAAGCCACCTCCATATTCACACCTGGGCACAGACAGAACACACACACTGTCCAGGCTGCAAAGACCGAACAGCCCATGCTGGCTACTCTGAGCAACAGCTGCTGCTTTGCCAACCTCAGCTTTAGCTTCCATTCCTTCTTTCTGCCTTCCAGATAAAGACAGATTATAGAATTGCCCCCACTTCCTGACAACATCCAGAGCAAAGCCTTAGACCTTCTCCTCCAGGTTACCCAATACAAGCCCTAATCCTATCCTAGGTTCTTCCTAACACTCTCTTACTGAGGAAAACACCCATAAGTCCCCATGGTGTTCATTCTTCCTTAATGCAATGAGGAATAAACTCAATTTGTTTACCTACAGATGTGTTCTGGTGCTCTCTGGAGAGAAGGAACGTCGTTAAGACTACATGTTGTGGTTGGGCCGGCCCCGTGGCTTAGCGGTTAAGTGCTTGTGCTCCGCTGCTGGTGGCCTGGGTTCGGATCCCGGGCGCGTACCGACGCACCGCTTCTCCAGCCATGCTGAGGCCACGTCCCACATACAGCAACTAGAAGGATGTGCAGCTCTGACATACAACTATCTACTGGGGCTTTAGGGGAAAAATAAATAAATAAATAAAATTATATATAAAAAAAAAGACTACATGTTGTGGAAAATTGCATTCCCAAAAAGTGTACCAATCTGCATTGCCATCAGCAGTTGAACCTGCTTTGTCTTCCTCCCAGAATTGGTGAGAAGATCCAATGAAAGGAAATGATGTGTTGCTCACCAAAGAAAGGCCTTTCTCCATCTGGACAATTGCTCCTCCACAGTAGAGAACACCTTGCAAGGATCTCCCACATGGGGGAGAGTCAGCCCTAATTACCAAGGTTGGCATTCGAATAAGGTGGCAAATTTCACATACCAAACACCATCACTCCAAATTCATTCACTCGTTCTACAAATATTGAGTGTCTTCAAACACTGAGTGCCTTGGGGATAGAGCAGTGAATAAAACAATGAAGTCTCTGTTCTTTTTAACTAAGTTTTCATAACAGTGAGAGGAGACAGACAACAATAAATCTAAAATATACATAAATAATGTTGATGTATCATTCAGTGTGGACAAGTGCTATGAAGAGAAACAGAGAGGAGGGCTGCTGGAGTGAGCAGAGGCAGGGTGTGCTCTGTGTGTGGAGTGCTGCTATCGGCCACGGTGGTGGTGTGCTGGGTGAGGCCGGCTGCATGGGAACAGCGGTTGGTGTGGGCAGGGGGGGAGGCGAGGTGCATTAAGGGGAATTTCTACTTTCTGACCATATTATTTTCTTTGTAGGCTTGGAAAATACTATATAACCGATAAAATTACTGAAAGGACTTTAAAATTAAACTTGATAAACTGATTCTAATATTCATCTGAGAGACAAAATGTACAACAGCTAAGAAGAATCTGAAAAATTTTGGAAACTATAGCGATTAAAATGGCAGAGATAGATGGAGCAATGGAACAAAAATCTTAGATCTAGAAAAAGCCCATGTACATCTAGGAATATGGTAAATATTAAAGGAGGTATCTTAAATGATGGGGAAAAAAGGAATAGATCAATGTTTGGAGAACTGATTACAAATTTTGAAAAAAAAATTGACAGCTCTTTTTTCCACCATTAGTAAACGTGAATTTCACAAGGATTAAAAAACTAAACATTTAAAAAATTATAAAGGTACATTACAAAATATAGGGGAATATTATAAACTCTTGGGGTAGAAAATGTCTATCTATGTATCTATCTTATGACTATATTTGTAAGTTACAAATGTGACCAAAACAAATGAAAAAGAATAGATGAATTTTTTAAAGGTTAAAAAAATATACATAAACTGAAATTGGCTTACAATTCTAACTTTCTAATAAATTGGAAAAAGCTCATCTCAAAAGGGGTCCCTAGATGAATTCTCAGGTATTTTCAAGAGTATTTGCCTTGAAAAGTGTCCCATTCATGGCTCATTTTGGGAAATATTGATGCGTAGCACAGACGGCAAAGGAACCCAAGAGAGAAACGACAGCTGATTGGCAGAATGAGCCACTCCTCTACCGCCCCGTTTAGTCATAATTACAAACATCATCCCCACTCTATGCTAGACTGGATCATGGAGAAACTAAGGTATGCTTAATTTTGTGCAAATCCATTCTATATACATCTAGATTTATAAACCATCATTTAGGAGGTGATGGCTCTTTTTACAAAACTATCCAATAATATTTTCAGTTGCATATCTAGGTGCTGGAGAGCATTAGTTAAATTGATCCTGTTGCAAGGAATAGACATTTGCTCCAGTTCTGACAGGTACTGTTGGCTATGCTGAGAGGCTGGCAGTAGCAAAGACCTTCTCGGTAGCTGCACAGCCAGACTTCACGCAGGCCTGGGGTGCTGTCTAGGGTCGTTCAGATACAGCCACACACCCTGGAGGCCCCACCATTTTGCTAAACTTCAAAAACAGGCACCTTCTCATTCCTCTCTTCTGTTTCTCCCGCTATGTATTTCTTTGTTTTCTATTCTTCTTTCTGTTATTGCACACAAACTTCCCTGAGAGATGATTTACTTGGTGCAGCTAGCCACAATCCATCATGGTGTACTCAGAGAGCTCTCGAAGCAGACCACTGCAAAGGCTGCTGGTCTTCCTTGCATTCCACCTCTAGACCGTCATTTGTCTAATGCAGCAGCAGTACCCTCACATGGCTGTTTAAATTTATGTTTATTAAAGTAAATAAAATAAAAAATCTAGTCCCTCAGTTGCGCTAGCCACATTTCAAGTGCTCAGTAAGCACTTGTGGTCTGTGGTGGCCTGTGGAATGCAGGTCTAGAACATTCTACCATAGCAGGAAGTGCTACTGAACAATGCTGCTCTGGAGGCTGCTGGTAGACTTTGGCAGGCATGGGTCAGGAGTGGAGTCGGGCTCGGGTGCAGCAGTGGGTCTCAGGACACGAGGTATAGCAATGTTTATACTGGGCTTGCATCGCAGCTCTGTGGACAGTGCTCAGAGCTTTGTGACTGGCATGCGCGTGAAGTTGGAGTAGGCGCACAAGTCCTGTTTTCATGCAGCAGAGAGCAAGGGTGTAGGAGCCCTTAACCCAGCAATGGCCTGCATTCTCCTGACTACAGTCCCCATGCCTGCGGGCAGTCACACACATGCTTTGTGCTTCAATTTTTCTCATCCATAAATCATAAGATTTTTTGTTTCCCACCTAGCTTCTAGCACAGAATGGAAAAGTCCGGTGACTTATTCAGTGAGAGCAGCAAAATGATAATTTTCTGATACTAGAACAACATTTTAGTCACTAAAGGACTCACTGGGAGAAAAAGAACGTGCTCACTGGCAAGTTCTAATGAGAAAGGAAATACTATGGCCCCTTTGTTTTAATTTTCTGTTTATAATTTTCTGAGTAACTCCTTCTGAATACATTTTAAAAAATGTCATTGATTGTTCTTTTTTTTTTTTTTTGTGAGGAAGATCAGCTCTGAGCTAACATCCATGCTAATCCTCCTCTTTTTGCTGAGGAACACCTATTGAGGAACACCTAACATCTATTGCCAATCCTCCTCCTTTTTTTTCCCCAAAGCCCCAATAGATAATTGTATGTCATAGTTGCACATCCTTCTAGTTGCTGTATGTGGGACACGGCCTCAGCATGGCCGGAGAAGCGGTGCATCAGTGCGCGCCCAGGATCCAAACCCGGGCCTCCCGTAGCGGAGCGCACGCACTTAACCGCTAAGCCACGGGGCCAGCCCCTATTGATCGTTCTTAAGTAAGAGTTTTCCTTTTTCTTTAATGTTGTACATTTCAAAAGTAATATGTTCTTGTTATACAAAATTCAAATAGTGTAAAGGATATTAAGTGAAGAATCACAGACACCTCCCACTCCCCATGTTAATACCAATGGACTCAACCATGCTCATGTTATGTGTCAGCTGTGTACCCTGGGCATGAACCTCAGCAGATGTCCACACTACGTGAGCAGACCCACCTCCTCCCACGAATGGCAGTGCTCTGGTGTACATGTATCATAATTTATTTGATCAGGTCTCCCCTGTGTGGAGATTTAAAATCCTCCCAGTTTTCACTAATAAAAATTATATTGATGTGAATACAGTTGTTCATTTATCTTTGTGTACTTTTGTTAAGTGAGTCTGCAAGATCTAGTCTTAGGAGTAGAATTGCTGGGTCAGAGGCTGTGTATACATTTTAAGTTTTGGCAGCAATTGCCAAGTCATCCTCCCCTAAAACCTTGTCAATTGACATGTCTGCAAAGATGAAATGAAAGTGGCTATTTCCCCCAAACTTACCTTCAGGGAGTGTTATCCAACTTTTCAGACCTTGCTTATAAGATAGATATCGTTTTGCTTGAATTTACAAGTTTTTAATTATCAGTGAGGTTGAGCATTTATCATACGCTTATGGCCAAGTGTATTTCTTTCTTTCTTTTTTTTTTTTAATTGTGACATTGTGACAACTCTTTATTTTTTTTTCTAAATTTTTATTTATTTATTTATCTTTATTCCTCAAAGCCCCAGTAGATAGTTGTATGTCATAGCTGCACATCCTTCTAGTTGCTGTATGTGGGACGCGGCCTCAGCATGGCCGGAGAAGAGGTGCGTTAGTGCGCGCCCGGGATCCGAACCCGGGCTGCCAACAGCAGAGCGCACGCACTTAACCGCTAAGCCACGGGGCCGACCCGCTAAGTGTGTTTCTTTTTCTCTGAGGTAACATTCATATCCTGTGCCATGTTTCCACTGGGTTTTTCCTCCCTTTCTTTTAAAATATTCTGTGCATATTAAGAACAAAGCATGACCATCATTTTTATGGGCTAAGAGGCCTCAAGTGTAGTGAGTGTGGACAGTTAAGAAGTGATGAAAATTTATATGCTTTGACCTATTTATTCCACTTACATGAATTTATTCTCCAAAAGTAACTAATAGTTCAGTGGAAGGCAAGAGCTATGTGTCCAATGGTATTCATTTTTAAAAAATGGAAACAACCAACCTTTAAAAATGAAAACGACATGCAACATGGGAAATGATTCTTTTACAGTATTGAGTGAAATAAGCCAAATGCAAACTATGGAAAATATATGCAAACACCTCACGCAAATGGCCTCTTCCTGGAAGGGAATGTGGAGAAAAGAAAACTGTGGTGTGTAAGAAAGGTGAAATTACAGGAGGCTCTTCTCATGATAAACATTAAACTAAACAAATCAGGAGATAAAGTGTAGCGAGCTGGAGAGGGGTGGAGGCTGGGGTGCGCACGTGCACAGAGTGGAGGTGCTCGCTGGGTGCTGTCTGATGTACTGCCCTGTGCAAAAGCTGCCAAGGACCTCCCTCCACCCGGCTGCACTTTCCAGCATCAGTCACTGGCATAAAATTTCGTGATAGTTGTCAGGGCTATCTATGTTTTTATTCTATTTCTTAATATTTTCTTCTGAATTGACTTTAAATCTAATCATTCTTTTTACTTGGTTACATCAAATAATAGTAATATTTTGCTAGTTATATTTCCTTAATGCATATTAAAATTAATATAAGACTATTAAAATAAAAAACTTCTCATCAGAGTCCCTATAATCAACTTGTCACCCCCGGAAGCACATACACCGTAGGCAAGGGAACACAAGAGACTAGAGGAACTACATTTTTGCTGGAAACATTTGTTTTGTTTAATAAACTAAGCTTAGATAGGATTCCAATTGGCAGAGGTATTCTGGGACACAGCCTCTTTGTGGCTTTTCCCTCCAGCCCCGCTCTGGGCCAGCAACGTTGCAGATGGCCGGGAGCTGCACTGAGCAGGTGACAGTCCTCCAGTCCCTGCAGGGCTCTCAGCAACAGACAGGGGCCAGAAAACCCAGAGGTCAGAGACTGCAGGCTAGCAAGAATCATTGACAAAAGTGAGATTGTTTCTTTCCTTAAGAAGTCTCTTACCCAAAATTAAGTGGTGAGTAAGATAAATATTCTTGAGAATTAACCTCCTGTATCAAAACACCAGATCTGGGAGAATTCTTAGAAGCAAATAGCGCAGATGCTGTATGACAATCACAACATCCAAATTTTTTTTTTTGGTGAGGAAGACCAGCCCTGAGCTAACATCTGATGCCAATCCTCCTCTTTTTTGCTGAGGAAGACTGGCCCTGGGCTAACATCCGTGCCCATCTTCCTCCACTTTATATGGGACGCCGCCACAGCATGGCTTGACAAGCGGTGCGTCGGTGCGCGCCCAGAATCTGAACCGGAGAACCCCGGGCCGCCGCAGCGGAATGCGTGCACTTAACCGCTTGCGCCACCGGGCCGATCCCACAACATCCAAATTTGTCTGCAGCTGTCCCAGCATCCGGAGCACATCTGCTTTATACCTGAGAAGAATTAAGAAATAGTTACTACTCAAAGTGGGGATACTAGTCACTGTCTGACATTTCTATGTTATCTGGTCCCACCCTTTTCCTCTAGAAAGTTGATGGACACAGGGAAAGCCGGGGACATAGTTACCCTGGAGCACATCATTATAAAAGGGTTCTGCTCCAATCAAATGTTGTTCAGTGGATTTTACTCATTACTTTTTTTTCTTTTTGCATTAGCACACACTGTTTCCTTGCTAATCTTTTTTCAGTGATATTAAAAATAGGATGAGGAAGAGGGGGATCTAGTGAAGCTGGTTCACATGGTAGAAACAGTGAGCATGAGCTCATGAACTTCTGTCCACAACAGTTGCTGCAGCTGGATCCGTGACAAAGTAGAGGGCGTCTGTGGGGCTCATGCGGTGGGCACCTCAAACGTGGGTTTGAGTGTCCTAGGCAGGCGAGGCTCTACCTTATTGCTATTGAGTTCTGTGCAAATGGATTTTACCACCTCCTTTTGTGACTTTGTCCAATGCTGAAAAACCCTCACTACTAGAAGCTTCTTGCATTGGGTTTAGGAGGATATCTTCATACCTGTTCTTATTTTCCATCTTAGCTCAAGGTTGAGTGTCCAGTCTAGCATTCCTCAAGTTCAGAAGAGAAGTTGGAGGCCTAGACAGCACACTGGTCAGTCTGTAAGGAGCATCCATGTGAGGACATAACACCTGGATTCTCACACCTGCTCCCTTGATCTGGTGGGCTGCTCAGGGGAGCAGGTTCGCCACCTACCACCATGCTCCTCTTCGATCCTTGATCCATCAGCCAGTAGGTCACAGAGCCTTTGTAGAACCCTGACTATTCTGTCCTCCAACAAAGGGCAACATGGCTTAGAAAGGGAGGCCCACAATGAAAATATAACAGAGAAATGGCAGTGTTGATCCACATGGTACTCACAGTTGAAGGAGGCCTCTCCCAAATTTTGTCAGGTGTGTTACTCTTGAGCCACACCTGCCTCCACCTGTATCCCGCACTTCTTTCTCCTTAGTTGTTTGTGTTTTATAGGAAAAGGAGCATGAAATCATGGTCAAGAAAATGGTACCTGATAAAACTTATTACAAAAATACTTTTAAAAACATATACAAAAAAGTGTACAGTACAAAGAAGTATGCCACCTAGTTCAGACTCCAGACCCAGGTCCTCTCGCTAGGAAGCACTGTTACAAGTTTCTCATCCATCCTGCCAGAAACATTCTAAATATGTATAAAGTGTATATGTGTGTGTGTGTGTAACCCTCTTTTTTAAACAATTGGAGCATACTATGTTCATTGTTTTATATGTCAAAATTGCCATCTGATGTTTACCAGGATGAGTCGGGTTTTACATGTGTGCCTGAGGAACGTGCAGGACAGGATTCCAGAGGTGAGTTATGAATGGTGGCTTGTGAGTGCTTAGAAGGGCAGTGATACTTACCAGGACCCAGTTCTTTATTCAGGAGCAGACAGGCCTGGCATCTTTCTGCCCTTTTGTTTTTGTCTGTTTGTTTGTTTTTTGTTTTTCTTTTGTGAGGAAGATTAGCCCTGACTAACATCCAATGACAATCCTCCTCTTTTTGCTGAAGAAGATCAGCCCTGGGCTAACATCCGTGCCCATCTTCCTCTACTTTATATGGGACGCCACCACAGCATGGCCTGACAAGCAATGCATCAGTGTGCACCTGGGATCCGAACTTGCGAACCCCCAGCCGCTGCAGCAGAGTGTGCGCACTTACCTGCTATGCCACCGGGCTGGCCCCTCTTCTTTCTGCCCTTTTGGATCAGAATATTAGATAGATAAGATCAGGAGTATGCTGTAGACCAGTGTTTCACCATGTAAGATGTTGTGTTAGTTTTTTGTTGATGCTCTAACAAATTACCACAAACTTGGTGGCTAAAAACTACACAAGTTATCTTATAGTTCTGTAGGTCAGAAGTCTACATTGATTTCACTGGGCTAAATCAAGGTGTCAGCAGCGCTGTGTTCCCTTCTGGAGGCCCTAAAGGAGATTCCATTTCCTTGTCTTCTGCAGCTTCTCGAGGCTGCCCAAATTCCTTGGCTCGTGGCCTCTTCCACTATCTTCAAAGCCGGCAGCAGTGCATCTTCAAATCTCTCTTTCTCTGACCTTGCTTCCATCATCATATCTCCTTCTCTGACTCTCTTCTGCCTCCCTATTCCATTTTGAGGACACTTGTGATTCCATTGGGCCCATCCAGATAATCCAGGGTAACTTTCTTTTTGCTATAAAACTTAACATCTTCACAGCTTCCAGGCATTCAGACGGGGACACCTGAAGAGAGCCATTAATTTGCCGACCACAGATGTTAATTGACCTTACTTGAAAAAAGGGAATGAGGTTTTCTGTTAAACAGTTTTATTTTCAAATAAACACAGAGCCTTTGATATGCTACAGTTCACTGTGTTTTCCCAAAAGAGGGATATGGTATTCAGAGTTCTTCAAAGTGATGTGACCACAGAACTTCTTTCCAAAGAGCTGCTCTCAGGACTGACTGTTGGGAGGAAAACACTTTTGGAACTATTGTAACAAACCCAGGGTGCCCTGGGTTTCCATCAAGGCATTTGCCAAGGTCCCTCACGATAGCTTTGTGTGTGAGAGGGAGAAACCTCATGGACGATCTTGTTATTAAGTGGATTTCTAACTATTTGAGAGCCAATTGGAGGAATGATATCAACCTGGGAGCAGGGCCTACAGTGGGGTGCTATGGGGCTCCCTTTTTGTTTAACAGTTGAATGAGGACATCCTTAGTCACTTAAATATTTTCAGTTAGAAAATATTTAAAAATAGAAATACAGTGAAAATCTGTAGTCTGTGAATGCTCTGGGTAACCAAGATCTTGACAAGTCTGCAAGATGCCAGGGATTGCTCCAGGACAGCAGCTTCACTAAAAATAGTGTAACACATCCACCTTGAAAAGCCGTTTCCCCTCAGATGGTGTCCTGGCAAGCAGCACTTCTAGGAAGGAGGTTTAACTTGAGCTTGGCTCTGTATGGGTGAATCGACTCCACCTCTCAGGTCTCAAGCATTGTTGAGAATCCTAAATTTTTGATGCTTTTAAAGCTTTACTACTTAGGGGGGAAACGCTAGAAGATGAGCTAAGATCATCTTTAGAATCTCTTCAGGCTGGCCCCGTGGCATAGCGGTTAAGTGCGTGTGTTCTGCTGCTGGCGACCTGGGTTCGGATCCTGGGCACGCACCTATGCACTGCTTGTCAGGCCATGCTGTGGTGGTGTCCCATATGAAACAGAGGAAGATGGGCACAGATGTTAGCCCAGGGCCAGTCTTCCTCAGAAAAAAGATGAGGATTGACATGGATGTTAGCTCAGAGCTGATCTTCCTCACGAAAAAAAAAAAAAAGAATCTCTTCAGTTCTAAGTAGGATTGTTCTTCAAGCCCAAAATTTCAGTGTTCTCGTTTGCATCCTCATTTCCTAACTCTAGTAGTGGACTGAACAGTTCAGCCCCAATGACAAGTTCCTACAGACTGAGATAGTCATCATTCATTTAACCTATATATAAAACTGTATTCTTGGGGTTAAGTGCGCGCGCTCCACTGCGGTGGCCTGGGGTTCGCAGGTTCGGATCCCGGGCGCGCACCGACGCACTGCTTGGCAAGCCATGCTGCGGCAGCATCCCATATGAAGTGGAGGAAGATGGACACGGATGTTAGCCCAGGGCCAGTCTTCCTCAGGAAAAAAAAAAAAGAGGAGGATTGGCAGATGTTAGCATAGGGCTGATCTCCTCACAAACAAAACAAAACAAAACAAAACAAAACCAACTGTATTCTTTGCCAGGTATCCTGGTCACACTGAAAGGCTGTGAAGATGGAAGACGTAGGGTGCACAGTCCCTACCTAGAACTCATTACAGTCCCTGGGATCCTTGGCTGCCTGTGCAGACCCTTCTACTTGCCTATTCAGCATCCTTGCACCCTCTCCTTTGCTAACACGGCTCCAATTGTGTCCAGGGCCACCATCGTGCCAGCCCCAGCAGTGAGTCATGATGACACAGCCAGTAGGGCTGCCCACTCTTCCTGTTTGCTGAGAGTAGTCAAGTGGCTCAGTTCTGGTCTCTCAGGGGAGTGATTTCTGGCAAAGAACTGCCAGTGCAAATAATCAATAATCAATCTATAGATAAGAAAGATGAGCTAATGTGAGGACTAGTCTGGAAGCATTCCCTTCCCCAGGGAAGAAAGCAATTCGGAGAAGCATGGTTTATAGCATGGTTATATTCTGTTTCAGAACAAAGAACATACATCAAGCATGACAGGAATAAATTTTTTTTCCCAAAGTCACAAGAAGATATTTTGCCACAGTTTAGGACATGCACAGCAGATCAACTTGACCTTAGTTCTCTGGGAAGAAAAGCTTATCTTCAAGGAATTACTGTTATCAGTGTCAGAGAAAGAGGGACATTACATTCCTATCTTTAAAGAGTGCATTCCTTGCTTTGGGAGAATGTTAGAAGCAGATGTACAATGCACATTGGTGGGCCATAAGTCAGGCTGCTCTGGAAAAAGAAGTTTCAGGCTGAATCAGATTTAAACCAGAATGGCCTCCCTGTTTACCTCAATATGTAAAGACTTATTCTTATTATTTTCATCATTTTATCCCTTTAGATCAATATTCTTTCAATAGAAAGCATTGATGATCAAGTTATTGTCCCTCGGTGCCAGGGTTGTTGCTGCCTGCTCTGGGTCCATCGGGTCCCTCAGAGCTGGGCTTTTATTTTATTGATTTACCCTGTTATCCACATGGGGGGCGGAAATAGCAGGGCTTAGTGAGCAGACATAGAGGTGTATGCTGATAGGGGAAGCATTCCATAGGTCAGTAATTTTGGATTGTCGCATAAACATTGTACATGTGCTTCAACAAGATTTTGTAATCATCACTTATAACAGCTAACAAATATAGAGCAGATATAGTGGTAATGAGAATAAAGTTCATAAGTCTTAAGCATAATCCGACCATCTCAAGTTGTTGAGCGGTGATTACTCTAGCTTGCATATCAGTCTTACAATGTTGAGTAAAGAAAACTGTAATTAGATTGAATATTATGATTAATACAAGAATTCCAAGAAGTAACAAAAATAAGAATTGTAATCTGGATCACAGAAGGGAACTATTATCTGAAGGGAGCCAACTAAACAAATCAAGACTTGGTGAGGGATTGCTTAGGACATTCACCTGTTTTTTCATGTGTTTTAACAGAGATGACACGGTGGAAGACTCATCAGGTATAAAAAACAATACGTGGACCACCTTAGGATGCAATTAGAATATTTAAGGCCATTCTATTTTGAAGGGCAGCCTTTCTCATTAAGGACATCTCAGTATTTAATAAAGCTATTCCTATTTGGATATCATTAAGGGCCTATTGAGTAAATTTAGTCAGGGCTTCTGTATGTGACATGACATCTTCTAGTCGTGTGGAAGGAACAAATATAGCTGCTAGGTGGTCATACCAATGGAACACTGAATGAGTCCATCTGGCTTTTAGGAAAGGAAGACTGGCAACAGTTGTTAACTTAAGATGAATCCTTCCCCACATCCAAGGGGACCCCAGGGTTCAGTGTACTAGCCATCTAGGTGGTAGCCAAGGCCAAAGACTTGTTCCAAATAACCACTGAGTTCCACTAAGTGCCACCCAACAAATGCTTGGCCTTTGAGACCACTCTGTTCCAAACCAATCACTTTCTTTAAGAATGACAGTATTTTGACATGATTCCGGGGGTATCCATCCCATATTTAGGGTACAGTTAGGTAAGTTTTGTTTGGGATGCTTTCTCTATTCCCAGCATAAATGTGCTGATCTACTTAAAGACCCATAACTAGGAGCGAACCAAACAAATCCCAGATTTGTGTGAAACTTCCCGTAGTTCTTTTGTAGAATCCAATTTCTTTTGTTTAATGGCAAATTGTTGGGATAAATTAATAATTTGAGCAACAGAAAAGGAATAACCATGTTCTGTACTATTAATAGTATCAGCTATTGGCCAGGTTTCAGGATCATAATTAGTAATACCAGATGAACTGTGAATATTGGAACTAGACCTCGCTATCATAATAAATTGTTTTAGAGCATTCCAATCTGTACCTTGAAAGGAAGAAACCCATCAAGTTAACCCAGATGTACTAGAAAGTGGAAGTTGGCCACGTATCCAACAATTGGACTAATTATTAAGTGAAGCAAAGGAGTGAGCCTATTGGAAGAAGACGTTGCCATTAGAGGTCCATTCAGATGTGGATTGAATAAACAACCACATTTTCAGAAAAACCTTAAATAACATTCTGGTGATTAATTAAAAGATTTTGTACTTAAGTTCTGATCTATTTTAGTCTAAAGGAGTAAAAAGAAAGTATTAGAGTTATAGGGGCAATAATTAAAAGGTACCAAAAAGGCAATCTAAAACACAAGGAAGGTGACTAATGTCACATAAAAGTATTAGAATTGTTAATATATTCAAGAATATGATTATTATAGCAATTGTAAAAGAGTATATGGCTTAAACATTACAAGGGTTTAAATGAGGAGATATGAGGTTGGGAATACAAGCCTGGTCCAGGATCTTGGGACAGCTGTCTACAATGGATGTCGGCTTCTTTTCGTCTTGGTTTGGTAGCACTTGTCTTAGTCAGTTGAAGCCAGGTGTCAGTAACAGGAGTTGAAATCCACTCAAGAGGAAGGGGCTTTTTCAAATGAGAAATGTGAATCCATGAGTTTATGGCTTTTAATTTTGCAGCACGTGAATTGGTTAAAAGTACCTGGTATGGTCCTTTCCAATGGGGCTGCAAAAGGTCTTTAATTTGGTGTCTCTTTCAGTAAACAAAATCTCCAGATTGTAGTCCATGATCCTTAAGGTCTTCATCTCCCACGGGCTCACTGGGAAAGGATCAGCTACCAACATTTCATTTCTTTTAAGTGTCTCAATAAGACTCTGACAATAATGTAATATACCTCCCTTGAGCAAAGTTGGTTCATACATTTCCTTATCTAATAGTGTAGGCCATCCTGTTATTATTTCAAAAGGGGACAGCTAATATTTACCAAAAGATGTAGATCTAAGACTGAGGAACAGTAGTGGAAGAGCTCTTGACCGTGAGAGATTAAATGCTTCTGAAAGCATTACCAGTTGAGTTTTGATGGTGCCATTAGTTCTTTCCACCAATTCTGAGGATTGGGGATGGTAAGTGCTGCATTAGTGACCAAATGTCATAAATAGATTTAATTATTCATCTGGTGAAATGAGTTCCCTGGTCACTGTGTAACTCAATAGGAATTCCCCAAACAGAAATTATTCTTTCTAGTAACAATTCATCTACTGTTAAAGCTGTTGCTCTTCTGCAAGGGAAAGCCTCAATCCAATGCAAAGACACACAAATCATTACTAAGATATACTGTTTTTTTTTTTTAAACAGTTTTATTTATTTATTTATTTATTTGTGAGGAAGATCAGCCCTGAGCTAACATCCATGCTAATCCTCCTCTTTTTGCTGAGGAAGACCGGCTCTGAGCTAACATCTATTGCCAATCCTCCTCCTTTTTTTTCCCCCCAAAGCCCCAGTAGATAGTTGTATGTCATAGTTGTACAGCCTTCTAGTTGCTGTAGGGGGGCGCGGCCTCAGCATGGCTGGAGAAGTGCTGCGTCGGTGCGTGCCCAGGATCCGAACCCGGGCCGCCAGTAGTGGAGCGCGTGCACTTAACTACTAAGCCATGGGGCAGGCCCTAAGATATACTCTTGAGTCCAATTGCCATACCTCAAAGTGTCCCTTAGGAAGGGGAAAGTGGCCTTGTGACCTATGAAGTGGTTTCCTGGGATTATATTTAGGGCATATAGTAGAATAAGCATATGCTTTATGAGCCACTGTGGGAGAGTTTTCCAAAAATATTGTTTTCCCCACAAAAATCATCTTTTCAGGATCCCAGTGGGTTAATGATGTACATGCTGGAGAAGTGGAAATTGTGCTCCAATAGGCACTATGGGCTTTTTATTCAGCCCAAACCACATTTGTGTGGTGGGGTTAAGTTTCCCCTTTCTGTTGCCATATTTGTTTCTCTTCTTCTGTGATGATTTCTTGAGCCTGTAGAAGGAAATCTTTCACTGGGTTGGCAGGGTTGATAGGGAGAATTGGGCATTCTCGAGGCTGGACACGTTCCATCTTTAAGTTTTTAAAGCTGCCTGCTTAGCAGCTGCATCAGCAGGCTGATTTCCTTTAGCTTTAGATTTAGAGTGCCCCAGCATTTTAATAACTACCAATTGTTTTGGTAGTCGGATAGCATTTAACAGTTCCGCAACCTGTTTTCCACTTTTTATAGGTTGCCCTGAAGAGGTTAAAATCCCTGATGTCTCCATAGCATTCCAAAGTTGTGTGCTACTCGAAAAGCATGGTGGCTGTAAGTATAAATAGTTTCCACTTGGTCTTCAGTTAATTGACAAGCTTGAGTTAAAACAATTAATTCAGCTTATCATCCTGACTTTATTTCTGGTAAATTAAAAGTCTCAGTTATGCCCACTGAGGACGTTATTGCATATCCAGCCTGGTAATGTCCTTGCTCATACTTTAAGTAAGACCCATTTGTAAACCAAATTATATCAGCATTATGAATGGGAGTTTCTTGTAAGTCATTCCTAACAGCAAGAAGGTAATCTATTATTAAAATGCAGTCGTGGTCATTTTCCTCCTGTGATACTGGAAGCAAAGGGTTTCAAGGTTAAGATTATTACATTGGGCTAAGGTAATATTAGGTGCAGAAAGCAACAGAACTTCATAAGAGGCTAGTCGGCTTACAAAGTAATGGTGAGTGTGATGAGAATTTAGAAGAGATTCAACTGAGTGTGGGACATAAATAGTTAATGGAGCTCCCATCACCGTTTTTTCAGTGGCCTTGCATAAGATAGCTGTTGCTGAAATAGCTGTCATTCAAGGTAGAAGTCCTTTTGCTACTGAATCTAATTGCTG
The DNA here is from genome assembly GCF_020826845.1 of Diceros bicornis minor. Lineage (NCBI taxonomy): Eukaryota > Metazoa > Chordata > Mammalia > Perissodactyla > Rhinocerotidae > Diceros > Diceros bicornis. The sequence goes on from NC_080749.1 coordinate 2,182,925, forward strand.
ACTATAATATCCTATAGGTCAATGTTGATCACCATGTTCTTGAGTTAATATACCCAAAGCATTTCCTTTATCTTTGTGTACAAAGAGAAAAATGGCAAGTTGAAATTAAGGTGACCTAAAGCTGGGAGGCCTGAGCCAAGATAAACTTTAAGGTGTTTATGGCTTTTTTTCCTTCTGGTGTCCATTCAATCAAATCAGACTGGTCAGACTTAAGTAATATATATAAAGGTTGAGCAATGAGTGAAAAGTTAGGCACCCAATTCTTCCAGTATCCAATCAGGCCTAGAAATCCCCTCAATTATTCTTTTGTTAGCAGTTTTATGAAGCCATCAGTTTCTCCGTTAAAATTCTGTAATTTTTTACCAAGTTCAGTTTTAGGATATGAAAGTTCACCAGAAACCTAGATTCTGGAGTAAATGTCAGAGTCCTTGGCATGAATCTCACTGAAGATAAAATCAAAATTGAAGAAAAACCTATTAATCTATTAATCTAAAAACCATAATTTATTTATCAAGAGCTGACTAAAAGTCCAAGAAAATTATCCTTTTAAGAGAAAGAAACCAAATTCTAATTTTTGTACCAGCTTACTTTTGATATTAACACTTATTCACTTAATTAACTTCAGTTTAATCTTAGCCAACTTGACCATGCACAAAATTTCTTTTTAAAAATTCCTTTTTCACAGACCTTCTACAACTTTTGATGTCTATTTATGTTTTATCCTATCTTTTCTTTCTTATTTTGGAACAATCATTTTATTTTAGGAAAAATTACTGTCTTGTTTTCCTTTAACAAAATGCTTCTTCATTCTTTATACCTTCTCTTACCAAAAACCCATATCCTACTTTCCTTGCCAATTTTCATAGTCATTTTCTTAATTTTAAAAACTTACAAAGTTGATCTAAGAAGAAATAATGCAAAGGAGTCGTTACAGAATAATTATGGGTTTTACTCTTAGAGGATAGCATAATTGCCTATTTATTATATTAAATGAATATAAACTCTCTCCATATAATATAGGTAAAACTAACCATACATTTTGGGGGGGATTACAGTATGAGATTCACTTATATGTCAATAGCTTCATCCTGACATTGCTCTGCTAGACTGGGAATGACAGAACAGGTAGAGGCAACAAGATCCCCACATTATTGCTGAAGAGGGTTGCTCTAGGTTGAGTAGGCAGAATAAATATTTGAAAAATGGCACAACTTTTAAACTGATGACAGAGCTATAAATATCTGGGAAGCCACCACCAGAATTCTCAGCCTTGCAAGCAGTTATAAGAAATGGGAAAATTCCTTGAAATAAAGAATGCTCCCTGGCTGTAAATCTGAAAAGGCAAGGCAAAAAAGTATGTTTTGATTAGACATTAGTTAACAATCATCCTAAGGCATTCCCCCTGCAGACAAATTCCACAACAGTCACAGCAGGATCTTATCTGACCAGTAAATTCAGGTAGAAAAAGTTCTATGTTTACATTACATTCAGTATTGATAACATTGAAGACATGTCTGTTTTTATTAAACCAACCAACAAACAATTTTTTTCATCATGGATTATCTCAGATCACTTGAATTTGAAAAACATTTGGGTTAGTTTCCATATTTCTGAGAGTTTTATGAATATTTAATTTTGTAAATGTTTACTTTTGGCAATACTTTTCAGAGGTATAAAAATCAGATATATGGAGAGAGACATACATACATAAACATACAGAGAGACACAAACAGATCTTTAAAAATTTTGGTCATGTCTCAGGTACCAAACTCAAAAGAATAGTTGGATCCGAATTGCGTTTCTGGCAGATGGACTAAGTTACGGTTACCTGCTCAAATAGCCAAGATTTTTACTAAAGATTTTTTTTTCTTTTGCTGTAAAGATCCTTTTTAGAGCTGTTTTTGAAGTCATTTTGTCTTTTAGAAGCTTCTGCAGATCAATCAAAGAATGCATTCCATTGTCTCTGAGAGGTTTGGAATCCTCTCTTTCGAGAGTAACCCTTAAGATGGACTTATCTGAAACAAAGCTTCCCCAGAATGGCCATTACAATTCCAAGTTATCTCAAAAGTTCACCCACTTCCACTTGCTTAGTTTTAGATCAGGAATTTCAGGGGAGTTGAAGTAGAGGAGCTCGATGAGAGAGGGGTAAAGGGGAACAGAGATTGGGGAGTGGAAGGAGAAGGACAAAAGGCTTGGGTGGCAGGGGGAGCAGCAGATTTGTTTTTGTTTTCGCTGGTGCAGTGGCTGGCCCGGTGGTCATTCTCTAATTTGGCATTTCTCTCATTTAATTTGGAACTATTTTCTTTTAAAGAGGCAAAAAGGGATTCCTGATTTCATTTAGAAACCTCAAAATATCAATTAAAATAGGCTTCCCATTGATTGTTTAATTTTATAGCTGGCTTTTTCCAATTGTGCATGCAAGTGGCCCATTTTGGCCACTAAAGACTCAAGTTATGGGGCTGGCCCTGTGGCGTAGCAGTTAAGTGCACGCACTCCGCTGCTGGCGGCCTGGGTTCGGATCCCGGGCGCGCACCAGTGCACCACTTGTCAGGCCATGCTGTGGCGGCGTCCCATATAAAGTGGAGGAAGATGGGCACAGATGTTAGCCCAGGGCCAGTCTTCCTCAGCAAGAAGAGGAGGATTGGCAGATGTTAGCTCAGGGCTGATCTTTCTCATAAAAAAAAAAAAGACTCAGGTTTTTATCAAACTTGCCTATTTTATTAAGTACTTGCAAGTAACAACTCCATACATGTTGTACATAAAGTTAGCTGGAGTTCCAGGGGGTGGCTGTTTATCCGGGAGCTGGCTGGCTTTAGAACCATGATTTCCCATTTTCATTTTGTTTTGTTTTCTTATAAAGTCTGAACAATTTCTAAGGACAGTGTAGTGGCTCAGAAGTATGTTGCTTGTGAGTGGCACTTCCTAAGAGGCCATGAACACTCTCTTATGTGTCTCAGTTTCTCCTGCTGGTAATCTAAAACTACTATGGGGGCTGAAAGTGCTGGATGACCAATCCTTATGTGCAAGTCCCCGGATGAGCCTGTAATTAAAGTGAACGATCATGTTAGAATTCTCTATGAGACCTCTGCATGTCACGAGGGTCAACCTCAGACACTTCCACTAAGTTCTCAATCCCCAAGAATGCCTTATGGCTGGAAGGAGCTGGTGTCCCTTGTCTTCAGAGCTGAACAAGTTCAGTCTCTCATTTTACTATCAGACAGCTTGTTCAGACTTTATAAGCACGATTCCTTTCCAATTAAAGCCAAATTAGAAGGACAGCCAAAACCTAGTTCACTCCAAAATTCTTCCTAGGCCCCCTTGCCTAGGAAATTTCCCCCTAGGTTCTTCTTACATAGGATATGTCCCCCTAGGTTCCTCTTACCTGGATATGTACTGATATTCCCTTAAGACACTTAGACTTAAGACATGAAACAGCTCAAATAAATATCAAAACCATCAACATAAGCAAGGAGGGCTGGATTTCAGGAGAACTCACTGGGGCACCTGAAGAGTGCAGTGAAGCCAGAGGGGGCTCAATGGACCCATGCTGGCACCATCCACCAGTTCAAAGTAAATTCCAGGTGGTCTCAGGTGGGTTTCTCTGAAATCCTGCTCACTACGCCAAGAAATGTTGATGCAAATAATCAATAACCAATCTATGGATAAGGAAGATATTTAATGAGCTAGTATGAGGACTAGTCTGGAAGTGCTCCCTTCCCCAGGGAAGAAAGCACTCCAGGGAAGCATAGTGCTTCCTTCCAAACAAGAGAGGCTTGTAAGGAGAAAGACTTGGTCCTTTCTTCTTGGTTGGAGTGCAGTCTCAGGACAAAAATGGCTTTACACTGCTGATGGCCAGGCAGAAGGACTGAAACACTTAGGGTGCTGCTGATGACCTTCTGGCAGCTAAACTCACCCTGGAGACACCTGCTTCCAGCTTTCTTGTTCAGGGAGGCTGACTAGCTGTGTGCTCAATGCCCATCTGCTCTGGTTTACTGTCACTGCAGCCGATGCACCCTGGCTGGAGTCTTGGGTCAGATCCACACCTACCCTCACTACCTGCCTGAAACCTAGGAGGCAACCTGCATGCCACAGGCATGCAGGCAATTGCTCCCTGGCTAAGAGGCCGGAGAGAAGCAGCCCTGGGGGAACAGAGGGCCAAGCAGTCACTCCTGCTGTTCCCAGGGTCATGGCCCACCGGCCCTGCCTCTTAGGGCCCAGGGTGGGAGCGCAACACTGCAGGCTACCGTGCTGACCTGCAGCCTGCCGCTGTGCCAACACTCCGTTAGAAATTCTCTTCATCCCCACTTTCTTGTGCCCTCGGTGTCCCCTTGTGCTGACAGAAGACTCCCCATGCATCCCCAGAGCATCTCTGAAAGCCCACACTGGTGTAGACACCAACGCTTTCTTTCTTTTTTTTTTTTTTTTGTGAGGAAGATCAGTCCTGAGCTACCATCCATGCTAATCCTCCTCTTTTTGCTGAGGAAGACCGGCTCTGAGCTAACATCTATTGCCAATCCTCCTCCTTTTTTTTCCCCTTTATCTCCCCAAAGCCCCAGAAGATAGTTGTACGTCATAGTTGCACATCCTTCTAGTTGCTGTATGTGGGACGGGGCCTCAGCATGGCCAGAGAAGCAGTGCGTCGGTGCACGCCCGGGGATCCGAACCTGGGCCGCCAGTAGCGGAGCGCATGCACTTAACCGCTAAGCCACCGGCAGGCCCGCACCAATGCTTTCTGAACAGTGGCTGTTGATCCACTACATACATAAGCATTGCCATATTGCCATACCTACATGCTGAAAGAGACTTCAGGTAACGACAGAGTGGATATAAGGACAGCAGTGACAGCAACGTGAGGACCCGGCTGGGGTGGGGGATGAGGCTGGTGGGGAGGGCGGTGGGTGCAGAGCCTGGGGAGAGTAGGCCCTGGGTGGGGCTGGCGGGGCCAGGCCGGTCATCTGCGCCCCCTCCTGGTCAGGAGTGCAGCTCAGTGGGGCAGCCCCCGACCTTGCACTTTGCTACCTCAGGGGACAAGTTCCCAGCCCGCCTGGTGCCCTCCCTGCAGTCCTTGTCCTCCTGCACCCACAAGAGCTCCTCTCCTGGTTCTCCGCCCACTTTCCTGGCAGGCCTTGCTCCTCTGCCAGCCCCTTAAAGAGTTTATTCATATCAATTCCAGGGGCTCCCAAATGATGTTCTCCATTCTCCACACTAAGAGACAGTTTCAGATTGCAGCTCATTACCACACTCACACACACACATATACACATAGTTAAAAGTTCCTCAGAACAGTTCTTCCCCTTAACTAGAGAAGTGCCGTAATGTTTGCTACTACTTTTCTTTCTTTACACCGGTCACATCCCAATAACTTGGTTTCACAGTCCACTCACATGTTGCCAGCAGTATGGAAGGCACATAAGCCCTGGGCTGTACCACTTGGCCTGCAGTGGCGAGCTGTCTGCGCTGAGTGCTGCTCAGAAGTGACTGTGTCCTGCAGTCTAGCAGGGCAGCCTTCCATCAGTGCCTGCTCTGTCGCTGCCTCTGCCCATGGGACCCTCCCTGTGTATATGTTATCACCCTCAGTGCTTGTAGCTTCTCTGTGCTGTGGATACTCCCTCTCCCATTTTTCAGATTAGGAAATTGAGCCTCAGACATATAAAGTGCCTTATCCTGAAGTTACCTGGGGATGAAAACAAGCAGCACAGAAATGCCAACATCCTCCACACTGAGCGCCATACAGGTGTAGGAGGGCAGGTCCAGACCAGCACTGTCCACTAGAAATAAAATTCCACCCACATTTTTAATTTTCTAGTATCCACATTAGAAAAGCAAAAAGAAAAACTTGAGATTGCTTTTAATAATATATTTTATGTAATCCAATGTATCAAAAATATTATGTAGTGGCCAGCCCTGTGGCATAGTGGTTAAGTTCAGCAAGGTCTGCTTCAGTGGCCCAGGTTCGTGGTTTTGGTTCCTGGGCGCAGACATACCCCACTCGTCAACCATGCTGTGGTGACCCACATACAACATAGAGGAAGATGGGCACTGATGTTACCTCAGGGACAATCTTCCTCAAGCAAAAAAGAGGAGAATTGGCAACAGATGTTAGCTCAGGGTGAATCTTCTTCAACAACAATAAAATATTATTTAAACATGTAATCAATATAAACAAATTATTAGTTAGATATTTTACTCATATTTAATACTAAGTCTTCAAAATTTTGTGAGAATTTTACACTTACAGCACATTTCAAAGCCCCACGTGAGTGGTGGCTGACCCCTAGACAGGGTGGCTCCAGAGCCACACTCTCTGGGCTCACTCCTGACTGTGTGTTATTGGGCATGTTATTTAACACGTCAATGTCTCCATTGTTCTCATCTAGAAATACCAATTTCATAGGGTTGCAGCGAAGATAAAATGAGGGAACCCATGCAAGGAAGTAAGGGCACATGTGGCCCATTGTAGCCTCATGATTTTTAAGGCTATTTGTGTGATTGTTGGATTCAGGAAGATTTTTGGAGTCAGAACCACTTAGGTTCAACCACCACTCAGCCACTCACCAGTCACCTGTCCTTAAGCTGGTCACCTCCTCAAGCCTGACCTCCATCTACATAGCCTCTGACCTATGGATGGTGAGCAGCTGGTCGTCTTCTCTCTTTCCTCTCCCAGTCACCTCCCTGACACAGGTGCACTCCCTTAGACTATAAGATTCAAGTCAGTCCTGGAAATTTCTCAGATTAGAAATGATGTTTGGTCTGCAGAAGGAGGGCCCTCTGATTGAAGGGCCCCACCAGGAAGGGAGGGCAGACATTGCTTAGCAACAAGGTGCCAGCCCTGGCTGCAGATTAGAATGATTGAGAGAGGTTTACAAAACACCCATGGTGGGGGCACCCCACACAAAGTAATCAGGATCTCTGGAGGCAGGGCCAGTGCCATACGGGGGATGCTGATGTGAGCCAGGGTTGAGAAGCATGGCTTTACGGCCATTCTCAGAAAGGCATGCAATATAGTTTTGCTTAGAAATTGCTAGATGATGATGAAGACATGTTTTTAACCAGATATAAACATCCTCTCCAAACAGACCCACTTAGGGGCTTTTCAAAATAAGATCACTGGCCTAAAATCAGCTTTAAAATTAAAGAGACTGGAGTTTCCTTGGTTATCTCCAGTCTCATCGTTTTGAACTGATCACAGTAAGGGCGTCTTCTCTAACCCAGCTTCTTCCCATCCAGCCCCTGTCAGGCCCCTTCTCCAGGCTTCCCACAGCAGTTGGATTCTACTTTCCTTTTACAGGACAGCCAGGTCATGTGACCACCTGGTTGGTGCCCTCCGCCCTCCATGGAAGGAGGAAGGGGGTGGCAGCAGAAAGAGCCCTGCTCATCACAGCTTTCATTTCTCAAATCTTAAACACACTGCCCAAGGTGATACATTTCTTGGCATTTATTGTCTCTTAAATCTTTGAGTCTCCTCTGGGGACAAACTGTCCAGTAAGTGCCTCTTTCTTTCCTTCTACTTTCCATCCATAAACTGTGCATATTTGATTCCAGCTTCCTTTATCACAGTCTACAGAATGATCGAGTCATTGATTCTGCCCATTTGCATCTGGTCACTGGAAAGATCACAAAGGATCCTTTGATGGTTTTAATGCCACAAACTTGATTAATTCACTTAAAAATATGTAGCCCTTTTAAATTAAATGGGAAAAGTCAAGGAGCTACAGCTTCATATTTAAGACTTAAAAAAAATGGAAAGCAAAGACCGTTTTAAACGTAGAGGGATCCTGTTCTTCCTAATGAAATCACAAAGCAATTTGCAAATACTGACCCCATCATGTTCTGTTCAGCTTAGATAAATAGGAAGGTGGCAAAGGTCTGAGTCCCTTTTGGCAACTAGAGAAGTTTAGACCTAGAACGCCTCATGGGGGCCCCCAAATCCTCAACTGTGAATTCAAAACTGATTGAGAAACAACGTGCTTCTTAGAACTCAATTGTGTCAGGGTGCTCACAAGTCTTCATCTCCTATCTATTTTTTTTGCTGAGGAAGATTAGGCCTGAGCTAACATCTGTTGCCAATCTTCCTCTTTTCTCACTTGAGGAAAATTGTCCCTGAGCTAACATCTGTGCTAATATTCCTCTATTTTGTATGTGGGACATGGCCACAGCTTGGCTTGATGAGTGGTGTGTAAGTCCATCCCTGGGATCTGAACCCACAAACACTGGGCCACTGAAGCAGAGTGCATGGGCTTAACCACTACATCACCAGGCTGGCCGCATCCTATCTCTGTTTTTCTCCCAGTTTCCAAAGGTCTGACAACATGGCCTTGCTCAAGAACACCCAAGGAGATTCAAGGGGCCTGGGACCTCTAATACAGTGCTGGTGAGTTGTGTGAGAATTTGGCCATTTTTTCAGATTAAAAAACAGAAGTCCAGCTAAATTCAGTAGCTTACCTAAAAGAAAACAATTGTATTTTAGTTTGATTTTATTACAAATCATTAAATTACAAATATACAAATATTACAAATCATTAAATAAAATCATTACATTGATTTTATTGCAGTGCCCAAGCTAGGCCCTCCATTCTCTTGGAAAGCATCCTTGTTACATAAGGTGAAGGGGTTCTTGGAGTCTATAATGTTCACCTAATGCCCCACACGAGAATGCCTAATACTTTTGTAGCACTTCCCAATTTACAAAACACATTTTCCACAGGCTTTCTCCAACTTCAGATCTTATTAAATTAAGTCACAGGAACCCCAGATGTTGCTGTCAATGTCACTAGCGAGGGCCATCTGAAAGCCTTGGAGTGAACTGCATTTTGAGAAGGCAGGTGAGCTCTGACGCCCACTGGCCTGTTCCCACACCCTCACCCAGGTTTCCTCATCTGTAAAATGAGGGCAATGAGAGGGGTTCCTCCACAGGACTCTAATGAGGATTGTTGGGGAAGTAAATTCCTACCAAAACAGTATCCTATCCACCAAACAGAAAAGAAAGGAAATAATTTTATTAGTGAATAAGCATATCAGAGTACAGTGCAGTGCAGGTCTTCTGTGAAGAGATAGCAAAGGCAGAAATTCCACCCACTTATACAGCCAGGCTGCCAAGCCTCCTATGACATCCTGTTTTTAACCATGACAGAACCAAAAATTCTCAGATTAATGCACCTTATCTTCCTGTAGAGGACTTGACAGCACCTAAACTCGCTTGGAAGTCAAAGAGCCATTTGCTCTAGTTAGTTGCCTCTTCCAGGGGAATAATAAAATTTCTCTCATAATCTTGCCTGCTAGCAGATGGTTACAGCTCCAAGAGAGGCCTTTAGGTTAAGCCCTACTGTGACAGGGAGGGGGTGACAGCACCTTCTTAGATGTTTACATTTCAAAAGGGATGAATCCCAGATGCTTGCAAAACATTTCTGGGTTGTAAAACTGGTAAGTGGCTTCTCGTTACAAAGATTTATACTCAAATCAAGAGATTAGAGAAAGGACTAACAACAACTAAGTTTCCCACAGAAATGGTCTAAGAAGGGTGGGGAAAGGTCTCTTATCCTCTTGACAACAGGAATAATTTATTTTTTTAAATTTGTCCCTGGGGCTGGCCCGGTGGTGCAGTGGTTAAGTGCTTGTGCTCTGTTTCGGTTGCCTGGGGTTTGCAGGTTCGGATCCCAAACATGGACCAATGCATCGCTTGTCAGGCTATGCGGTGGCGTCATCCCAAATAAAGTGGAGGAAGATGGGCATGGATGTTAGCCCAGGGCCAATCTTCCTCAGCAAAAAGAGGAGGATTGGCAACAGGTGTTAGGGCTAATCTTCTTCACACACACACAAAAATTATCCTTACAGTATTAAATAAGATAACATATGGGAAGTGTCTGGCCCATAGAAAATCTCAATAACAAATACTCAGCATGTGCTGGAATAATTTTCCTTGTATTTCTACTTATTATACAGGATTTCTTGGAAGTTCATGAAAAGCACAGCGTGATCACAGAGGCAGAAGTCCTCCTGGGCTTTCAAGGGTCTCAGCTGGAACACTTGGGATGGAAACACAAGCCTTTTCTGTTACTGCACAAAGGGCACGATCAGCTTGCTGCAAGACAAAAGCCAATCATGCAGAGGCAAGACAGTGACAGAGAAAGGGCACTTTATTAGAGCTTGTTAGCAACGGGGAAGATGGCCAAATAATGTCTGAAAGAACCATCTTACAGAACAAAGACAATAGGCTAGTTATATAGGGAGCTGGTCTCTGGGTCGAGGAGGCATCTGGTCTCAGGGTGGGGCATCCATCTGATCTCCAGGTGGAGGCAGATATCTAGTCTCAAGGTGGGGCATCCATCTGATCTCCAGGTGGGGGCAGACATCTGATCTTAGTTCCTAGCAGTCTTTTGTTTTACTGGATATGCATCAGATACTGGAGCAATGCCCTCTACCCTGATCTTTCAACCCTCATGTCAACCTTGTGTTGAGCCGCTATTATTTCTATCTTTTGAAGGTCTCTGCCCTGGTGTTGTGATTCATGAGTCTGGGCCAGGAGGCAGACAACCCTGTGAGAGGGAGGGGTATACACACCCTGCAGTCCCCCAGAGGCATGTGGAGGCCTAGTGTGGGCAACACTCTCCTCCTCTCTCCACAGCCCCTGTCCAGGCAGAAGGACCAAAGCTTGGAGGAGTGGAGCCCCTGCCTGCTGAGCCAGGGTTGCTCTGCTGTTTTGTTCTAAGGAGACAGCAGCCCTTTGGAGGGAGGAGAGCGGAACGGAGGAGGCTTGGAACTGGCTTTGACTAATATGCCAGGGCCCAATGTCTAGCATTTTCTCATCTCATTTAATCTTCCCAGAAACTCTCAGAGGTAAACATCATCACCCCTGTGTAGAGAAGATGAAACACGAGCCCTTCAAGGAACAGTCAAGGTTGCACTGGGAAGAACCAACTACCTGGCCCCAGAGGCAGGCTCTCCCCTCACACCTATGGGCTTCCCTGGGAACTGGCCTGAGGGCTTGGGGGTCTGTGATAAAGATCTTAAAATTACTTCAGACTCTTCTAGAAATTTTGCTACAAGCTTCAGTTTAGTAAATACTTGTTTTGGACGTACAGACCATGTTCTGATGTCGGATGCATAAATGATAACATTTGGGGGTATATTCTTAAAACAATTTTGTAATTTTTTGTCTTAAAATATTGAAGTGTTTCTTATTCTGCCTCAATAACCACACCTTCAGGGATGGGGTGTGGCATCCTTTCCTCCGGGCTGGCTGGGCACCCTGGGGCAGTGGACCTCATCCTCACTCCTCCAGCAAGAACAGTGAGCACCGATGGGGTGGTTTTCTTGTCAGATAGATGAGGGCAGGTGCTGCGATCCCATGTTACCTGCCAGGCTCATGGGGCAGGAGGCAGATCATAGGCCAGCACAGGTTTCATCAGAGATGGGGACTCTGGACATTAATTGGGGAATTTTTTTTTAAGTGGCAGAATTTTGTCACAGTCATACAATTTTAGGCATCGCTGTCCTGTTTGCTGGATCTAGGGCAGAAGCCCAAGCTTCATGAATAGAGGGAACCTGCTTTGCCTCAACAGGCATGGAGAAGGCCTCCTCCTCTGCTCCAGGTGGAGTTCTTTCTGGGAGTCTCAGCATGACAGGAAATGGCTGCACAGCCAACTCTCAGCTCCCTCTCCACCCTCTACCGGAGTCCACATCAAGGGCTCGGCACAGTCCTGGCCACTGTGGTCTCCATTCTGGTGATTTGTCATCAGTGCTCTTATTATAGTTAGTCACCCAGTGCGGGGGGAACAAAAGTATGGTGCTGAGTTCAGACACAGCTGCCCTCTCTCCAGAGGGTCTTGGGCTGAAGCCAGGCTCTACTACTTTCCAACAGCAGGGCAGGTTATTCTTGTTAGAACCTCAGGTTTCCGAGGTGCCAAATAAAAATAATGCCCCACTCCAAAGGCTATCCTGGGGATGCCTGGCACTGCATGAGTCCAGTACTAGTCCTGTGACCTGCATGCAGGAGTTGCTGAATGCATAGCATGCCAGGCTCCTCCACCAAACCAGTCCTAGACAGGGGGCATGGGCCCTGCACAGGCCCAGCCTGCAGCAGCACATGAAGGCAAGAGAAGGTGAAGATGGCAGCAGAGGTGAGGCTGAGGAAGCCAGGCAGAGTGGGCTGCAATCCTGCCTCAGCTGTCATGTGACAGCACAGGTGACACAGTGACATGGTAAGACTTGTCCACACTTGCACAGTCAATAATCATTCATGCAAGGCTCCAGGCTGCTCTGACTGCAGGTCAACAGCAGTTCGTGGGTATGTGTTTTCGGTAATCGTTCACATTCCTTGTCTTTTAATTCTTTGCCCTTTCCCTCAAATGTTATCTGTGGCATCATCTGCAGTAGGTTCCATCCTAACTCCACTGAAATGAAGAACCGAAGACCCCAAATACTTTTTACTGTTCCTTTTCCTTCAGTGGCAGGGTCAGGCATTGTCTCTTTCTTGAAGCAGAGCACCCACCACCCCTTCTGCAATGGAGCTGCCTGCACTACACACGGAGGCCAGCTCCCAGAGCCACGCTGGGGCCCGTGTCTGCATCTCCTACCTCTTCCCACCCTGGGAACGTCTTCTTTTTAATTGCAGTATTGACATACAATATTGTATTAGTTTCAGGTGTATAACGTAGTGATTTGACATTTATTTACATTATAAAATGATCACCCTAATAAGGCTGGTCATCATCCATCACCATACTGATAAATAAATGGCAAGCAATAGGATATATTGGAGCATATGTGGAAGCCATTTGGGGTAAAACTAATTTGGCCTGAGTTTGTTTTTCCAAAAGAGCCTGTCACCTGCGTTGTGTATCTGCTTTCCCATGTCCCAAAGAGAAGAGTAAATGCCCTTAAGATAAGGATGCAACTTCCCCCACATTGGGCATTTCCTTAAGGATAAGCATTTCTCCCTAGGCTAGGATTTGGTTGTTGCAGTCATCCTGTGATCACCGAGCTCCAGACAACAGACCTGACACCAGCCACGCCCATCAAGACAGCAGACCAGCTCCCCGCTGTGTCCATCAATAGCTATTCTGGCAGGGCAACCTGGCAGGGTGATCTTGTGGCTATTGTAAAAGGGACATTGCAATCATACATGATACATGCTCTTTGACGGTATATAACCGCTTTGTACACCCCACTTCTTCGGTGCCCTTCCTTCCTTAGGGAAGGAAGGCCCCGGGCCATGGTCCTCAAAAGTTGACTCATAATAAACTCACCCCAATTTTGATTTATAGATTGATTATTGATTATTTAAGTCGACAATACAAAGTTACAACAATATTGTTGACTATATTCCCCACGCTGTACGTTACACCCCCGTGACTTATTTATCTTATGACTGGGAGTTTGTACCTTGTAATCCCCTTCCCCTATTTCACCCTGCCCCCGCCCCACCTCCCCTCTGGCAACTGTCAATTTGGTCTCTTTACCTATAAGTCTATTTCTGTTTTGTTCACCCTGAAAACTTCTGACACAAATCAGCTGAGGAGAGAGAATCCTGGCCAACAGTGGCTTGGGGATGTGCTTTGGGGTGCCACCTACAGAGAGCATGGAGGTCAGTCACACCTGAAATTAAGGATCAATGGCAGCTCTTTTGTAAATGTTCCTTCTAACTGAGGAAAATCTTCCTGCTTTGTCTCATTGACAAGTTTTCCTAAGACATTGAGGACAATTACTTGCGACGTTAATCAAAATCTACAGGTGATGAATGTGAATCCAAATTATGATCCAATTATTTAAAATATTTTTCAAATACAAGTTTTATGCCTATATAAAGCTGCTGCTTATACCCTTATTTCATGCTTTAATCTTCAGCTATTAAAATAATAAAAACTTTAAAATATATATTTTAGCCTTCTGTTAATGATTATTTTGGCATTATTTATAGTCTCTTGGTTTTTATTATATATTCTTATAATATTGTTTATCACTCATTATAGTCTTTTATATTTTAAATAATTTTTTAAAGCTATTAAAAGTTGAAATATGAAGTTGCTGAGGGAGGAATCAGCACAGCCTGTGTCCGAGGCCGTGGGATGGATACCTCCCTGCACAGGGGGACCCAGGCTCTGCTTGGTGCTAGGAGCACAAGCCCAGAGCAGCCAGGTCAGCCACCAGGGGCCCAGCTTACTTTCCAGGTAGGGGAAGTTTGGAAATATTTAGGGTTTTTAACTATTTAAAAAAGTGATTTAAAAAATTAGAGACCATAGAGACAGCATTTTCAAATGGGCATAAACTATAAAGAAAACATTTTCTAATAAAATTGGAAAAATAAGGTTATATTTATTTGTTTCTTAATGGGTATTTTCTGAGCCCAGTTAGTATGGAAATTACATGTAATTAAAACAAAGGGCCAGAATGGAGGTGACAGTGGCACCCCCCGGAGGGATCTGGCCCTTTACTCACACCAGTGGAGCTGCCAGGGGAGCTTTGTCAAACATTTAGTGTTGGAGTTGACACCACAGCTTGAACTTCAAATAGAAGAAAGAAGGTAAATATATCTCAAGATGGAATTTCGAACATGGCCTGCAGATTCATCGTGGCCATTTGCTTTTATCCCTAAATAAACAAGGGCGCTTAATTGACCTACCACTCCTAACAAGTTGCTAATGGTATTGACCCAGGGGGACACAATTAGATCCTCTCCAGTGGAGGAGAGGGCTGGCCTGTGAATGTGGACCTGTTGTCTGTCCTGCTACCCCAGGGCCCAGGCTTGCACCCCAGAATGCAGGGCGGGAGGGGCTTATCTTCAGGAACTGGAGGTCCAGAAGCACCATGACCAGATCATAGGGCCTGCAGACGTTGTGGGGCCTGCCCCACCCTGGCCAGACCCAGGACTGCAGCCAGAGGGCTCCGGGGCTTCCTCAGGGTGACTTAGTTTTCATTCATTCAGTACTTGTCTATTGTGAGAATCTGTGAGGCAGCTGTGTTGAGGCATGGTGGCTAAAAAGCAGATGGAGTCCCTACCACATGGGACGTACATGCTGGAGTGAACTTTTCTATTTCTTCTTTCTCCTTTTTCACAGTAGTTGGTATTGATGTTTCCTAAATTCGGAGTGCTGGACACATGTAAATGATGGACTCACATGCCATTCAAGCAGAGGCAGAGTTCCAGGAGCCCATTCAACATTTTTTTTTTTTTTGTGAGAAAGATGGGCCCTGAGCTAACATCTGCCAATCCTCCTCTTTTTTTGCTGAGGAAGACTGGCCCTGGGCTAACATCCATGCCCATCTTCCTCTACTTTATATGGGAAGCCACCACAGCATGGCTCAACAAGCAATGCAGTGGTGCGCGCCTGGGATCCGAACTGGCATACCCCAGGCTGCTGCAGCGGAGTACGTGCACTTAACCGCTTGCGCCACTGGCCGGCCCCCCATTCAACCTTTGAAAGCCAAGCAGAGGCCCAGGGAAGAGACTCTGCCCCACTCGCCATCTTTAGCACAACTCTGGTGGCTACAGGCTGCCTCAAAACTGTGGTGAGAGCCCCTCAGAGGACATGCTCAGACTCATCCCAGCCCTCCAGGGCTGGTGTCTCAAAGGGTTGCTTCACCTTTGGCTTCATGACCCTATGGAACATGTGGCAGCCACAGCAGCAAAGGCAACCAAGATTCAGAGCAGCCGCCTCATCCCATACTAGGCACCACCTATCACCCAAGGAAGAAGAGACATTTCTTAAGATGGTGGCAGATTGGAGACTTCTTCTCCAGGCCCAAGAATAAAGTGCCACACATTGAATGAAGAATGAAGTCAAGATGTTTCACAAGAAAAGGCTGGAAAGCATGCCCTCCCACCCTTGGCCTTTTCCACCTGAATCAGGCAGGAACAGGGATAGCAGGGTAAGTCAGTGAAAGAGAAACAGGACCCCAGCATAGTGGGGGCTGCTCAGAATGCAAACCACCTTTGTGCATGGAGGCCAGTGGTATACATGAGCACGACCCACTGCAAAGCATCTTGGAGGGTGCATGGAGAGCAGTCATGCTCTGTGCCCTTTGTCTGAGGATCTGCTTCAGGGTGCTAGTGCTGATGGCCATGAGCATGATGCTGACTGCAGGTCAGATGTTGAGCACAGTTTCACAGGGTTTGCAAAGCAGGGAGGGTCTAAATAGCTAAAAGTATGCTTATTGGGCTTTATTTAAAACAATCAGATACGGGGCCAGCCCCATGGCTTAGTGGTTAAGTGCACGCGCTCTGCTACTGGTGGCCCGGGTTCAGATCCCAGGCACGCACTGACGCACCGCTTCTCCGGTCATGCTGAAGCCGCGTCCCACATACAGCAACTAGAAGGATGTGCAACTATGACGTACAACTATCTACTGGGGCTTTGGGGAAAAAAAAAAGGAGAAGGATTGGCAATAGATGTTAGCTCAGAGGCTGATCTTCCTCAGCAAAAAGAGGAGGATTAGCATGGATGTTAGCTCAGGGCTGATCTTCCTCAAAAAAATAAATAAATAAATAAAGCAATTAGAGATGTAACAATTTAAGTTTGGTGACAGTGGTCTTTGGGCTAGTGGTCCTAGTCTACTATTAAGAAGTAAACAATCTAGGACCAATATACGGGGACCATTTTTACTCTGCTTATATCACATTGCTGAGCCAAGCAGTTGAAAAAATTCAGAGGTCTGCTAGAATAAATTCAGAGGTCTGCTTACATAGTAAATTTTCTTGAGACAATGGGGGTGGATCCACAGTACACAATCTCTCAATAGTCAGGGTAAAACTGCACCACAGACCAGATAAACTGAGAGAGAGGAGCATTAAATATATTGGGGTGTGGGGGATCAGAATTTGCCACCTCAAAATGTGTCTCTTTGGCTTGATTATTTTTAAGGACAAAAGACTCTGAAAGAAACTTTGACCTTCCCCCTAACTGCCTAAAAGAATTTAAGACAGAAGGCCTGTCCCAGGAAGGAGCTAATACCATAAGATAACTACAGTATGATGTAAACTAGGGGTGGTAGACAGGGAAGCACTAACAAGCCCGTTTTGATCAAACTCCTCTCTTGGGTCCCATTGTCTACAGATGGCCCAGCAAACACTTGCTTATCAAACATTTGCTTTTCCATCTCCATGTAAATTGCCTTCCTCCCCTTTGAAGCCCCAAACCACTACCCCCAAAATCCTGCTTTGTCTTTAGCTGAGGATGATATTTAAGTTAGTGGCTTCCACCATTTTGGTGAGTTACTCAGCTTTCCTGGGTTTCTCCCATGTGTACATGTTATTATACTTTGTTTGACTTTCTCCTGTTATTCTGTCCCATGTCAATTTAATTCTTAGACCAGCCAGAAGGACCTAGAGGGTAGAGGAATTGTCTTCCTCCCCTACAGGAGCATAAAGAGAAAAATGGTTAATTCCAGTTAGCGGCAGAAGAATTGCAAAATGACCACTTTCTTGTACTTGGTATTTGTGATATGCTACATAAAGATTGTGCTTAATAGGACAGTGAGTTAATCTTTTAACTTGGCAATGTGCTTCCACCTGTAATCCTATATGCTTCAGTGCTGTTTCTACCCAACAACACTCTGCAAAGGTGAGGGAGGAAACATGAACCTCATATGTGAGAGGGAAAAACTAAGACACAGCATTCGAATACATTGCTTAGTGTTACACCGCTTACTGCTTTCCCAGGAACGTGGCCTAGCAAAGCTGCTATATATCCTGTCCTCTATTGGCCACAAATGAAACACACACTGAATGTGGGAGTTGCCTCTTGGGACCCAACAGGGGATATAGAGCAGAGCCATTAGCATAAATGACCCTTTTTCCAAGCTCATAACTCAATCGTATTGTAGGTACAAGTTATAGCTACAACTGACACGTGGCGCATCTCATTTCACTCTTAAAATCAGGCAAGAGAGGCTTTATTCTCCCTACTTTAAGGGTAAGCCCAGGTCCCTCAGCCAGCATAAGACAGAATAGAGGTTGAAAGACAGCTCTGTCTGTTTCCCCTTCACTGCACTACCCTAGTGTAGAAGCCCAATGCCCTCCTTTTGGGAAGAGCAGGGGTGCTCAGGCAGAGAGGCAGAAATGTTCAGACCAGCTAGAAAAATGCAACCTTGCTTCCTTGAAGGGGCTGGTGCATTGGGGGGTGGCGTCTGCATTAATACTTCCACTCCACGAAATGCTTCATTTATTTTTGGAGGGGATTCAATATAACAGTTATCTGTGAAGACACAAGATCAAGTCAGAGGCTTAATTTTTATTTAATGCTAGAATCATGGAGTGCAGGTAATAAAGGAAAGACCATATGGTCTTTGGAGGAAAACATGTAAGTTTAGGCTAACTTTGTGATATCAAAGCCTAGATGCTCAATAGGCTCTCAGTTGTTCAGCATGTGAATAACTCTACAGGATTGTTTTCCTTTTGAATAAATTTGTGTTGTTTTGAGATGGATCATTTCATTCTGTGCTCCATTTTACCAATGTGATCCATCTTGAATATTTATCAGTTTATGACAGCTTATTTTACAAACTCCTTAAGGCCAGTAAGGAGAAGAAATCTTTCCAACTGCCTAGAGATTGTTTTATGTGCTTTATGGCTTTCTGAACCAAACAACAATAATGGTAATAGTAATGATAATAAATTTTGCTTTCAAAACTCTCCCTTTCGTCACCGCCTTTATCTTCTTTTAATCCTTCACTTTTTATTTGCCTTTGTTTTACTGTTCTTTTTATAGTTTTTTTAATCCATGATTAAGAAGATATAAAAGCCAAGAACTTGTTTACAGTGCGGAAAACTGTGCAAGATCTTATGTCAGCCACATAAATTTTTAATAACTATTTCTATCTATAAATAATTTGCTTTCCTTGACAAGAGAGTCCACAGTTTAATAACTTCTCTTTGAAGAGAGATCAAGGAGGGCTTAGGGGTAGACGCTGAGTCCTCCGAAGCCTGGAAGCTGAAGTCTTAGTACAGGAGAGAGCCTGTAACCTCTTCACATCTGGAAGAACCGCTGTCTTTCTCATCTGTTTCTCTTGCTGTCACCACAAACAAAATGTCTTCCCCTCTGAGCAGTCTTTTCCATCTTAAGCCTCTGCCTATGTGTGGTGTCAGAATAATGCCCCCCAACAAAAGATGTCCATGCCCTAATCCTCAGAACCTGTGAATGTGTTCTCTTATATTGTAAAAGGGACTTTGCAGGTGTGATTAAGTTAAGGACCTTGAGATGGAGAGATTATCATGGATTATCCAGGTGGACCCAATCTAATCATATGAGCCATTGAAAAAGGAAAAGAGAGTCAGAAGTACGGGTCAGAGAGATGAGACAGAAGAAGATGGAGGAGAGATTCAAAGCATGAGGGACTTCACCTGCTGTTGCTGGTTTTGAAGATGGAAGGAGGCCATGAACTGAGGAATGCAAGTAGCCTCCAGAAGCTAGAAATGTCAGCCTTCAGCTGACAGCCAGCAAGGAAACAAGGACCTCAGTCCTACAACCACAAGGAACTGAATTCTGCCAACAACCCAATGAGAAAGGAAATGGATGCTCCTCTAGAGCCTCCAGAAAGGAACACAGCCCTGCTGACACCTTGATGTTAGCCCAGTAAGACCCATGTAGGACGTATGACCCACAGAACTGTAAGAGAATAAATTTGTATTGTTTTGAGCTGCTGAGTTTGTGGTAGTTTATTACAGCAGCAAGAGGGAACTGATATCCTGTGCATTTGAAAGACCAGGCATGCATAATAGTGTGTCTCCCTAAACATAACTTTCCCATTGTTCTTTCATTTTTTCTATAATCTTTTGTCCACCTGATAAAGTGAGTAGAAAGCTGATAAAGTCCTCCATGATGACTATTTTTTTAATATGCCAAGTCTACGTTTTTCAGGAGTTAGCTAATGGAACATCTTCAATCAACTATTTTTAAGATGTTCTGACTCAGCCTTGGCACAAGTTAGCAGGATCCTGTGTTCACGGTCTCACCAGGGATCAGCTGAAACCTCAGAAGAAGAGGTGATTTGTCCAACTTTCCACCCAAATAATTTGGAAAACCAAGGTTTTCTGAGAAAATATATATTTAATACATATTGAAAATATGTTTATTTTTATTTATTTATTTATTCTTTTGTGAAGAAGATCAGCCCTGAGCTAACATCCATGCCAATCCTCCTCTTTTTTTGCTGAGGAAGACTGGTCCGGGGCTAACATCTGTGCCCATCTTCCTCCACTTTATATGGGATGCCGCCACAGCATGGCCTGACAAGTGGTGCATCAGTGCATGCCGGGATCCGAACCTGGGCTGCCAGCAGCACAGCGCGCGCACTTAACCGCTATGCCACAGGGCCGGACACAAAAATATATATTTAAATGTATCTTAAAAATAAGCACAGAGTGGTAATGACAGACAGACTTTGCTTTGAATTCTCTCTCTGCATCTTGGTTCCTCTGTGACCTCCAAGTGGAAAACCATTTTCATGGCGATTCAGTCTCCCCATCAACTAGGGGTTGCACAAAGTTATCTTGAAGATTAAAGAAAATGCATGTAAAGTCCCTGGAACTGAGATTCAGTAAATCGTGATGAAGTTTTATAAAAAACTGGCTTTTATAAAAAAGGCTGCCAGGAAGTTGGGTTTATTGCATCTTGCAGTGAGGGAGAACACACACCATAAAGAACCACGAGGTTCTCAGTAAAAGCCTGTTTGAGCCTATTAACAGCCTTTGATTGGGTGATTTGGGGGGAGGGTCTAAGAAAGTGGGGCTTTTCTCTAGTTTGGATACTGTTAAAAAGTGAGGAAAATTCTGTGATGGGGTAACTCACTAAATCTTATCTAGAGGGAGGAGAAACTAGAATGAAGATGAGGTTGTAGACTGGAAAAGAAGTAGCAGTCACTCATCTTCGTATTGATAGGGAGAGCTTTGTATTTTGAAGGTGGTTCATTGGCTTTGTTTTCTCTGTGCTGGGGCAAAATTATGAAGTGGACTTGTTTTGTTTTATTTTATCATAGTGCCAGACTAATCCTGTCTGAGGTTGGTGTTCCATGAGTTTGTTTATGCCCAACAGGAGAATAACATGGAACAGCTATGACTGTTAGGCCAGCTTCTGAATTCCAGGGGCTGCTATTTTATTTTATTTATCAGAGGTATCAATCTGTTTATATTTTAATATATTGATTGACAAATAAAGATACTGCTGATTGAACCCCATTTCATATTGAACAACCAAATACTAGCCAAATCCAATCATATTTATAACTATTCTAAAAATTAAAACATTATCTTTCCTTTCTGCACGCTTCTAGGAAGCCTAAGAATGTGCTCTAACAAATTTTTGATCAAGACAAAACTGAATAGGGGCTGGCCCCGTGGCATAGTGGTTAAGTTCAGCGTGCTCCGCTTTGGCTGCATGGATTTGCAGGTTTGGATCCCCATGTGGACTTACACCACTCGTCAGTCATGCTGTGGTGGAGACCCACGTACAAAACAGAGGAAGATTGGCTCACAAGTTAGCTCAGGGCGAATCCTCCTCACCAAAAACATAAATAAATAAAAGACAAAACTAAATAATATAAACCAATAAATATTAACTAATATCAAGCACATCATGGACAAATGCATATGCAAGCCAAGAAATTTGCAGAATAGTGGATTTGGAGGTGATACTTGAGAATGGCATTATGAGGACTGGGCATTTAGTCATTGTTTAATTCAGTACGCAAGAAACTGCTTCTCAACCATCTCAGGAAACTGATTTAAAAACAACCACAATAATGTTTTGCCAGTGAAACTGTCTGAACTTGGGCACTCAAAGCAGGCAGAGTTGAGTGGGAAGAGAAAATAGTCTAATAAAACAAATTGTGCCCAAGTGGTTTTCTCATTGAGTCACAAATGGCAATGACAAGATTGACAGGAACAAAGTTCAACCTGACATAGGAAGAGTGCTCTCCAGGGTGCTGATTCTAACGGCACGAAGCCCTGTCTGTAGTCAGCTGTTTTCAAAGTAGCAGAGCCCTTTCTTTTTGTAGTATCTTGTGCCCAGAACAATGTGACATTTCCTCTTTTTTGTGAATTTGATAATTAGAAAGATATATATATTTCTACCTCAAGGGTATAAAGTTAAATAGCAAAAGAAGCAGGTGAATCAGTGCAGGCTGGAGGGAGGTTCCTGTGAAGCTTGTGTTCCAAATGCAGTTTAGAACTATGTTGGAGAGAGGTAGTTTGGGGATTCAACATTTCAAGGCAAATACCATTTTTATCTTTGTGATAAAGTTGAATGATAAAATAAGATTTAAAATGTTAGGCTTACTAGGTTTCATGGACTTCAAAGAGAATTTAGAAAATATCATTTTGGAGAGGAATAAGAAGAATGCATAATATGTGAACAACCTAAGGATAAACTGAAGTTTAAAAAATATTAAGTGTAGGGGTGGGCCCCGTGGCATAGTGGTTAAGTGCACGTGCTCTGCTGCTGGCGACGGGGGTTCAGATCCTGGGTGCACACCAAGGCACTACTTGTCAAGCCATGCTGTGGTGGCGTCCCATGTAAAGTGGAGGAAGATGGGCATGGATGTTAGCCCAGGGCCAGTCTTCCTCAGCAAAAAGAGGAGGATTGGCACGGATGTTAGCTCAGGGCTGATCTTCCTCACAAATACAAAAAAAAATTAAGTGTAAAAACATGATTCATGATTTAGAAGATATTTAGAAGAAGGAAAAGAAGATTTAGATATTCTAACATTCCTAAATTGCCACTGGGGCAAACTGTCATTGTCTGAAGGAAAAAAGACATATTTCTTGGCATAAACACAGAATGGGTTCTTCAGAGACTGAGCCCTGTTGCATTTTAATTTCAGGTTGGAATATTTAGTGATGGATTGATTTACTGGGGAAGAATTAAAGTTCCCTACCCCATACATACATTCTCTGTGAGAGTGTGGGGACAGCATCATAAATGGAGCAGCCCTAATCACAAGACATAATCACAGGTAAGTATAAGGTAGCTCCTTGTCTCAGTTGATGAATCATACTGAAGGAAGAAGAAACTCTAGGGGAAAAGCTAATACTGTCACCTGCAGGACACTGAAAGTCATTGCTAAGTCCAAAATATTTAACCCAAGAGAGATGCTTGATTGAAAAGTTAACAAGTGGCAGTCTTTCCTGGTTTTGGTGGAGTTTAATCTTTCAATAATCACCACAGATTTTACTACTCATAAGTTTAGTTATTTGCTGATAATAATTTCTACAAACCCAGAAAATGAATCAGTTATAGTGATTAAAGGAGTATGAAGAAAATCTGACACAGTGATAAATAACTTGAGAGCATGTTCCATGTGTGAGTCTTACTTGGTAAAATCCATATTCTTTAATTCCTAATGAAGGATAAACATCTTTTGTTTGTAGTAGTGATTCCTAGTTGCATTAGCCCAGTGATTTTCAAGCTTTAGTGTGCATCAGAATAACCTAGAGGCTTATTAAAATACACATTGCCAGCCCCTCCCCCCGAATTTCTGATTCAGGAGGTCTGGGGTGGGGCCTGAGAATTTGCTTTTTGAACAAGTACCCAGGTGATGCTGATGCTGCCAATTCCAGGAACATGATTTGAGAACTATTGCAGAGCCTTTAGGTCAGTGTTTGTAAAGTTATGTATACACTGGAACCACTTAGGACGTTTTATAAACTACTGATGCCTGAGTCCCTTACCCAAAAGATTCTAATTTAATTGATCTGGGGGGTACCTGGGATTCAGTGGTTTTTTTCAAAGTTTGCTAGGTGATCATAATGGGCAACCAAAGTTGAGAACCTCTGTTTAGTAGCTCCCGTCTTTTCTGAAATCAGCTAACTTCAGTTAACATGTGCTCTTCTGGCTCACTCAGTCACAAAATCCTTAACAACTCTTTCTGAAAGCTCAGGAGATGTCTCACAGGGCCAGCCCCAGTGCCTAGTGGTTAAGTTCAGTGTGCTTTGCTTCAGCGGCCGAGGTTTGGTTCCTGGGCATGGACCTACACCACTCATCTGTCAGTGGCCATGCTGTGGTGGCAGCTCAAGTATGAAAAAGAGGAAGATTGGCAACAGATGCTAACTCAGGGCAAATCTTTCTCAGAAGAAAAACAAACAAAAAATTAAGGAGTTGTCTCACAAATGTGCACAAATTTGTCCTCTCAACTCACACACAGTGACAGCCACCTCTCTCCCCTGGCTTCGGCCATGTCACTGAAGTCATGTGAAGGTGCTGGGCCAGTGTCCCTCTCCTCTCAGTCCTGGGGGCAGTTCCCATTGCTCCCATTGGATCCCTTGCCCCAAACCTCCCTCCACAATGGCAGTGTGCCAAAGCAATCCATCATTGTGCAAGCTGTGCCCACAGACTCTGAGGGTTCCCAATACACCACTTTTGTTTCAAAGAAATTATTTGAGTCTTTGGAAACAGTCTGGAATTTAAATATTCAGGATAGAACCTCACTCCTTCCTCAGCCCACATTCATGCTATTTCTCCTCAAAACACATCTGACCCTGAGGCCTGTGTCTTACTGTGATGTCACTTCACTTTTATGACTAATCGTTAGTTAATTTTTTTCCTCTACTTCTCATTTCTCTTTTGTTTTCCCATCTATGCTTTTGCAACTTGTGTGCACTTGCCTCAAAAGCAACTCTGCATCTATAAATCTCTCCTTGATAAATATACGTATTTGCAGGCAAGTTGCCTTCACAGAAGATCACTTGCAGCACTATTTGCCATAGCAAGAAGGGAACAGTTAAATGAAACATGGTACTTCCATACTATGGAATATTAACATTACTAAATCAAAGAATATTAATACATATTTATATTAAGTATAACCCAATTTGTGTTAAAAATGTAAAATATTTGTATGTGAAGAAACACAAATACCTGTAATCATACACATAAATACAGGCAAATGCATATTAAAAAGATATGAAAGGATTCTTCAGTGATTAGCTGTTACTTCTATAGGGGTTTGAAGGATTCTGCTTTGATCAAGGGAAAGATAAGTCCACGAGAGGCAGTAACACACAAGGTTTTTTGGGTGGCACTGGAACAGGGCTGCCTGAGAGGGGAAGTCCCTCAAAATGTGAGACTGCCCAAAGGCTTACAGTGAGAAAGGCACCATCCAGAATGGGAGGAGGGAAGGGAATACCTGGGGAAGAGGAGGATGAGAGAGGGGGCTTTATGTGTCTGGGTGATATCCCTCAGCAGCTCAGTGGGGAGTCTCTGATTCAGAGAGCCTGAAGGGCCATAGTGACTTTGGGTCTTATAACCATAAGGTTCTATCTTTCCAATGTCCAGCAAATGCTGGGTGAGGTTTTGCAGAGTATGCAAAGCAGGCAGGCATTAATTGGCTAAAAATTTGCTTGTTTGGCTATTTTTAAAATAATCAGAAGTGTAAAATTTTGAGTTTGGTGCTGGCAGGCTTTTCAGCTAATGTCTCCCAACCTGCGGTAAAGAAATAAACAATCTAGGGGCAGGCCCGGTGGTGCAAGTGGTTAAGTGCATGTGCTCTGCTGCGGTGGCCCGGGGTTCGCAGATTCAGATCCTGGACACGCACCGATGCACTGTTTGTCAAGCCGTGCTGTGGCGGCTTCCCATATAAAGTGGAGGAAGATGGGCATGGATGTTAGCCCAGGGCAAGTCTTCCTCGGCAAAAAAAAAAAAAAAAGAGGAGGATTGGCAGATGTTAGCACAGGGCTGATCTCCTCACAAAAAAAAAAAAGAAAAAAAAAAGAAAGAAACAATCTAGGGGCCAACACACAGAGGTCATCTTTGGCTCATTAATGTAACAACTTCTAAGGAGGAGAGCAGAATAGCAAGTGGGGTTATTTCCAAGTCTTGTCTATTGTGAATAATGCTGCAATGAACATAGGGGTGTACATATCTTTTTGAATTAGTGTTTTTGTGTTCTTTGGATAAATACCCAGAAGTGGAATAGCTGCATCATATAGTATTTCTATTTTTAATTCTTTGAGGAATCTCCACACTGTTTTCCATAGTGGCTGCACCAATTTGTATTCCCACCAGCTGTGTATGAGGGTTCCTTTTTCTCCACATCCTCTCTAACACTTGTTATTTCTTGTCTTTTTAATAATGGCCATTCTGACAGATGTAAAGTGATATCTGACTGTAGTTTTGATTTGCAGTTCCCTGATGATTAGTGATGTTGCACATCTTTTCATGTGCCTGTTGGCCATATGTGTATTTTCTTTTGAAAAATATCTGTTCAGGGTCCAGCCTGGTGGCGTAGTGGTTAAGTTCATGTTCTCCACTTCAGCAGGCCCAGGCTCAACAGTTCGGATCCTGCGCGTGGACCTATGCACCGCTCATCAAGCCCTGCTGAGGCAGCGTCCCACATAGACCAACTAGAAGGATGTACAACTATGACATACAACTATCTACTGGGGCTTTGGGGTGAAACAAGGAAAAAAGGAGTAAGATTGGCAACAGATGTTAGCTCAGGGCCAATCTTCCTCAAAAAAAAAAAATCTGTCAGATCTTCTGCCCAGTTTTTGATCAGGTTAATTTTTTTTGTTGTTATTCATTTGGATGAGCTCTTTATATATTTCGGATATTAACTCCCTGTCAGATATATGATTTACAAATATCTTCTCCTAGTTGGTGGGTTGTCTTTGCATTTTGTTGATGGCTTCCTCTGCCATGAAGAAGCTTTCTAGCTTGATGTAGTCTCATTTGTTTATTTTTTCTTTGCTTCCCTTGCCTGAGGAGACATGATATTCAAAAAGATGCTTCTAAGACCAATGTCGAAGAGTGTACTGCCTATGTTTTCTTCTAGAAATTTCATGGTTTCAAGTCTTACATTCAAGTCTTTAATCCATTTTGAGTTGATTTTTGT
This sequence comes from Diceros bicornis minor, assembly GCF_020826845.1. Taxonomy (NCBI): domain Eukaryota; kingdom Metazoa; phylum Chordata; class Mammalia; order Perissodactyla; family Rhinocerotidae; genus Diceros; species Diceros bicornis. Next base: position 2,209,742 of record NC_080749.1, read on the forward strand.
GTATGGTGTAAGACAATGGTCTACTTTCATTCTTTTGCACGTGGCTGTCCAGTTTTCCCAGCACCGTTTGTTGAAGAGACTTTCCATTCTCCATTGTATGTTCTTGGCTCCTTTGTCGAAAATTAGCTGTCCAGAGATGTGTGGGTTTATTTCTGGGCTCACGATTCTGTTCCATTGATGTGTGTGTCTGTTTTTCTGCCAGTACCATGCTGTTTTGTTTACTATAGCTTTGTAGTATAGTTTGAAATCAGGGAGTGTGACACCTCCAGCTTTGTTCTTTTTTCTCAGGATTGCTTTGGCCAATCAGGGTTTTTTGTTGCTCTGCATAAGTTTTAGAATTCTTTGCTCTATTTCTGTAAAAACTGTGATTGAGATTCTGATTGGGATTGAACTGAATCTGTAGATTGCTTTAGGAAGTATGGACATTTTAATTATGTTAGTTCTTCCAATCCATGAGCACGGAATATCTTTTCATTTCTTTATGTCTTATTCCATTTCTTTCAAAAATGTCTTATAGTTTTCAATGTACAAGACTTTCTCCTCCTTCGTTAAATTTGTTCCTAAGTATTTTATTCTTTTTTTTTGCAAATGTAAGTTTGATTGTATTCTTGATTTCTCTTTCTGCTATTTTGTTGTTAGTGTATAGAAATCTGACTGATTTTTGATGTTGACTTTGTACCCCACAACTTGATTGTATTAATTATTTCTACTAGTTTTTTAGTGAGTTTTTTAGGGTTTTCTATATATAGAATCATGTCATTCACAAATAGTGACCATTTTACATCTTCCTTTCCAATTTGGATCCCTTTTATTTCCTTCTCTTGCCCAGTTGCTCTAGCTAGGATGTCCAATACTATGTTGAATAAAAGTGGTGAGAGTGGGCATCCTTGTCTTGTTCCTTTTCTCAGAGGAATCACTTTCAGTTTTTCACTGTTGAGTATGATGTTAGCTGTGGGTCAGTCATATATGGCGTTTATTGTATTGATGTACTTTCCTTTTATACTCATTTTATTCAGAGTGTTTATCATAAATAGATGCTGAATCTTGTTGAATGCTTTCTCTGCATCTATTGAGATGATCGTGTGATTTTTATTCTTCATTTTATTACTGTGGTGTATCACGTTGATTGATTTGCAGATGTTGAAACACCCTTGCATCCCTCACCTGATAAATCTCACCTGATCATGGTGTATGCTCCTTTTCAAGTATTGTTGTATTCGATCTGCTAATATCTTGTTGAGGATTTTTGCATCTATGTTCATCAGCGATATTGGCCTGTAATTTTCATTTTTGGTTTGTCCTTGTCTGGTTTTGGTATAAGGGTAATGCTGACCTCATAAAATAAGTTAGGAAGCATTCTCTCCTGTAAATTTTTTGGAAGAGTTTGCGAAGAATGTTTGAATGTTTGGTAGAGTTCTCTGTGGAAACCGTCTGGTCCTAGACTTTTGTTTTTCGGAAAGTTTTTGATTACTATTTTGTTCTCCTTAATACTGATCAGTCTATTCAGATTCTCTACTCTTCTTGATTCAGTTTTGGAAAGTTGTATAATTCTAAGAATTTATCCATTTCTTCTAGATTATCCAATTTATTGGTGTATAGCTTTTCATAGTATTCTCTTATAATTCTTTGTATTTCTGTGGTATCCATTGTAATTTCTCCTCTTTTGTTTCTGATTTTATTTATTTGAGCCTTCTCTCTTTTTTTCTTGGTGAGTCTAGCTAAAGTTTTGTCAATTTTGTTTATCTTTTCAAAGAACAAGTTCTTAGTTTCATTGATCTTTTTATATTGTCTTTTTAGTCTCTATTTCATTTACTTTCACTCTGCTTTTTATTATTTCCTCCCTTCTGCTGATTTTGAGCTCCATTTGTTCTTCTTCTTCTCATTCTTTTAGGTGCACTGTTAGATTTTTTATTTGAGATTTTTCTTGTTTCTTGTAGTAGTTCTGTATTGCTATAAACTTCCCTCTTACTACCACTTTTGCTGTATTCCATAGATTTTGGTATGTCATACTTCCATTTTCATTTGTCTCTAGGTATTTTTTTATTTCTCCTTTGATTTCTTCATTGACCCATTAGTTGTTCAGTAGCATGTTGTTTAATCTCCACATATTTGTGACTTTTCCCATTTTCTTCTTGTAATTTCTAGTTTTATACTTTTCTGGTCAGAAAAAAATGCTTGTTATTATTTCAATCTTAAATTTATTGAGACTCTTTTTGTAGCCTCATATGTGATCTACCCTGGAGAATGTTCTGTGTGTGTTCAAAAAGAATGCATATTCTGCAGTTTTTGGTTGGAATGTTCTGTGTATATCTATTAAATCCATTTGGTCTAATGTGTCACTTATGGCCAATGTTTTCTTATCGATCTTCTGTCTGGATGGTCTATCCATTGAAGTAAGTGGAGTGTTAAAGTCCCCTACTATTATTGTGTTACTGTCAATTTCTCCTTTTATGTCTGTTAATATTTGCTTTATGTATTTACATGCTCTTATGTTGGGTGCATAGATATTTTTAAGTTTCATATCCTCTTGTTGGATTGTTCCCTTTATCATTATGTAGTCCCCTTCTTTGTCTCTTGTCACATATTTCGTTTTAAAGTCTACTTTTTCTGATAAGTTTTGCTACCCCAGCTTTCTTTTCATTTCCATTTGCATGGGGTATCTTTTTCCATCCCTTCACTTTCAGTTTGTGAGTGTCTTTAGGTCTGATGTGTGTCTCTTGTGTGCAGCATATATATGGGTCTTGTTTTTTTAAGCATTCAGTCACCCTATGTCTTTTGATTGGAGCATTTGGTCCATTGACATTTAAAGTGGCTATTGATAAGTATGAACTTACTGCCATTTTGTTACATTTTTCTGAGTGTTTAGCAGTTTTTCTCTGTTCCTTTCTTCTTCTCTTGGTCTCTTCCCTTGTGATTTGATGGCTTTCTTTAGTATTAGGTTTGGGGTCCTTTCTTTTTTATAGGTTTTAGTTTTGTGGTTACCAAGAAGATCGTATATAACAATCTGTGTGTATAGCAATCTACACTAAGTTGATGATCTCTTAAGTTTGACGTCATACTAAAAGCCCTACCCTTTTACTCTCCCCCATGTGTTGTTTTAGACATCATATTTTACCCATTTTAATTTTGCAGATTCTTGCCCTCTTATTGTAGATGTAGATGATTTTAATACTTTTGTCTTTTGACCTTCATTCTAACTTTATAGGTGTTTGATCCACTACTTTACTATATATTTCAGTGTGCATCTTTATAGCCATTAGTTTGCACTATTTATCAGATAGATTGTATATCTCTGTTTTATTTAGTCCTTTTTCTGAGGATTTGTCCTGGTCTTTTGATTGGAACATAGTCCTTTGTCTTCTCATTTTGCCTACTTCTTTGTGTTTATTTCTACATATTAGGTAGATCAGTTATGTCTCCTAATCTTGGAAATGTGGTCTTATGGGATCCAGCAGTGTGATCCCCTTTTGTCACCCATACCAAATTCTCCAGGGGTGTCCCCTGTGTGTTCTGAGTGTGCCTTCTATCACTGCAGGTAATTGTGTAGGCTGGGCTGGCTTGTTGTGAGGCGCAGTTATGTGTGCCAGCTACAGGTGTGTTATTGGGCAGAGCAAGCCCCGGCATGGCTAGCTGCAAAGCCTGGTAGAGCACAACTACTGTGTGTTTGCTGGTGGGTGGGGCAGGCTCCTGGTGTGGCTGGTTGATAGGCCTAGGAGCACACAACTACTGCAGACCCCTGCTGTGGCTGGGTGCATGACCTGATGGTGCTTGGCTTCCCCACCAGGTGTGCTGGTGGGTGGGGCAAGCCCCTGATGAGGCTGGCTGCGAGGCACACAGCTGTTGCTACCTCACTGGTGTGTAGGGCAGGCCCCTGGTGCAGCTGGGTGTGCAGTTCAGTGGCATGGCTGTTGCTAGCTTGCTCTTGGGTGAGGCAAGCCTCTGGTGCAGGCTGGCTGTGTGGCCCAGGGGTATGCAACTGGCTCAGATGTGGTGGTGGGCAGGGCAGGAAAGGCTCCTATATGGCAGCACATGACCATTTCAGGCACTGTTGGTGGGCAGGACATATCCTCTGCGTGGCTGGTTGTGAGGCTCAGTGGCACAACTCTGCTGCTGGCTCATTGGTGGGTGGATCAGGACCCTAGTGTAGGCTGCCTGGTCTCAATTGCCTTAAGTGCTCTAGTAGGTGGGACAGACCCCTGCACTAATAGGCTAGAGGGAGGATTCCAAAATGGCACCTGCCAGCATCTGTGTCAGCTCAGCTGAATTAGGTCACAAAAATGGCTGCTGCCAGTGTCTCACTCCCTGGGGGGGAGGACAAAGCCACCTCCTGTCTCTCCAGGATGTGCTCTGAGCTTAAGAAGTGAGTCTCTTTTGCCAATAGACTATGCACTTTTTTTGTGTGTGTGTGAAGAAGATCAGCCCTGAGCTAACATCCATGCCAATCCTCCTCTTTTTGCTGAGGAAGACTGGCCCTAAGCTAACATCCGTGGCCATCTTTCTCCACTTTATGTGGGACGCCGCCACAGCATGGCCTGACAAGTGGTGCATTGGTGCGCACCTGGGATCTGAACACAGGCCGCCAGCAGCGAAGCGCACGCACTTAACCATGACGCCACAGGGCTGGCCCTGTGGATTATGCACTTTTCTATTTGGTGTTTTCGTGATGGTTTCTGAGTTGAGTGAGTCTGTGCATGGGCCCTTTAAGAGAAGGTTTTCCTTTCCCTGAAGTTCTACAGTTTTCCTGCATGTATTCCATGTTAGTTTTCAAAGCCAGGTGTTTTGGAGTCTTGTCTCTCTTGTGCTGGGTATAAGGGCTGTGTTGCCTGATGTGGATCTTGACTATCCCATTACTCTGGGAAAAGGTCCATACCTTTGAGATCATTCCCAATCATGAAGCACCACGGCTAGGGTGTGGTTTTTCCTCAGCAGGGATGTATCTCTGCATCTTCCACCCCTCCGTGTGTTGTCCTTGGTTGTGGAGGTTCATTTCATCCATTGTCCAGATCTCTTTCAGAAGAATTTTTTCCACAGTTAGTTTTAGGTTGCTTGTGTCTGAGGGAGGAGGTGAGCTCAGGATCCTCCTAAGCTGCCATCTTCCAAACTTTTCCTCTGCAAAGGAAAAGTTCTTGAAGGAAATTGAAAGTGCTACTCCAGTGAACACAAATGATAAGAAAGCAAAACAGCCTTGTTGGTGACATGGAGAAAGTTTTAGTAGTCTGGATAGAAGATCAAACCAGCCACAACATTCCCTTAAACCAAAGCCTAATCCAAAGCAAGTCCCTCACTCTCCTGAATTCTATGAAGGTTGAGAGAGGTGAGGAAGCTGCAGAAGGAAAGTTTGAAGCTAGCAGAGGTTGACTGATGAGGTTCAAGGAAAGAAGCCATCTCCATAACAAGAAGTGCAAGATGAAGCAGCAAGTGCTGATGTGGAAGCTGCATCAAGTTCTCCAGAAGATCTAGCTAAGATCATTAACAAAGGTGGCTACACTAAACAACAGATTTTCAATGTAGATGAAACAGCCTTATATTGGAAGAAGGTGCCCTCTAGAACTTACATAGCTAGAGAGGAGAAGTCAATGTCTGGCTTCAAAGCTTCAGAGGACAGGCTGACTCTCTTGTTAAGGGCTAATGCAGTTGGTGACTTTAAGTTGAAGCCAATGCTCATTTACCATTCCAAAAATCTTAGAGTCCTTAAGAATTACGCTAAGTCCACTCTACTTGTGCTCTATAAATGGAACAATAAAGCCAGGATGACAGCACATCTGTCTACGACATGGCTTACTGAATATTTTAAGCCCACTGTTGACATCTATTGCTCAGAAAAAAGATTCCTTTCCAAATATTAATGCTCATTGACAATGCACCTGGTCACCAAAGTTGTGATGTAGATGTACGATGAGATTAATGTTGTTTTCATGCCTGCTAACATCCGTTCTGAGGTCCGTGGATTAAGGAGTAACTCTGACTTTCTTTTTTTTTTGGTGAGGAAGATCAGCCCTGAGCTAACATTCATGCTAATCCTCCTCTTTTTGCTGAGGAAGACCAGCTCTGAGCTAACATCCATTGCCAAGCCTCCTCCTTTTTTTCCCCCAAAGTCCCAGCAGATAGTTGTATGTCATAGTTGCACATCCTTCTAGTTGCTGTATGTGGGACGCGGCCTCAGCATGGCTGAAGAAGAGGTGAGTCAGTGCGCGCCCGGGATCCAAACCCAGGCCACCAGTAGCGGAGCTCGCGCACTTAACCGCCAAGCCACAGGGCCGGCCCCTGACTTTCAATCTTATTATTTAAAAATACATTTTATAAGACTATAGTTTCCATAGATACTGAATCCTCTGACAGATCTGGGCAAAGTCAATTGAAAACCTTCTGGAAAGGATTCACAATTCTAGATGCCATTAAGAACATTCATGATCCATGGGAAGACGTCGAAATATTAACATTGACAGGAATTTGGAAGAAGTTGATTTCAACACTCAAGGGTGTCTTTGAGGAGTTCAAGACTTCAATGGAGGAAACAATTGCAGATGTGGTGGAAATAACAAAAGAACTAGAATTAGAAGTGAAGAATTAGAAGTGAAGATGTGACTGAATTGCTGCAATCTCATAATAAAACTTTAATGAATGAAGAGTTGCTTCTTATAAATGAGCAAAGAAAGTGGTTTCTTAAGATAGAATCTACTCTTGATGCAGATGCTGTGAAGACTGCTGAAATGACAACAAAGGATTTAGAATAGTACATAAATTTAGTTGATAGATAAAGCAGTGGCAGGGTTTGAGAGGATTGACTCCAATTTTGAATAAAGTTCTACTGTGGGTAAAATGCTATCAAACAACATTGCATGTTATAGAGAAATTTTTCATGAAAGGAAGAGTCAATCAGTGTAGCAAACTTCATTGTTGTCTTAGTTTAAGAAATTGCCACAATCATCCCAATTTTCAGCAACCAGCACCCTGATCATTCAGCAGCCATCAACATTGAGGCAAGACCCTCTACCAGCAAAAAGATTATGACTCACTGAAGGCTCAGATGATGATTAGCATTTTTTATCAATAAGGTATTTTTTTATTTTATTGAGGTCATATGGTTTATAACATTGTGTAACTTCAGGTGTATATTATTATTTATCAGTTTCTGTATAGACTGCATCATGCTCACCACCAATAGTCTACTTTTTCTCCATCACCATGCATATGTGCCCCTTTATCCCTTTTACCCACCCCCAACCCACTTCCCCTCTAGTAACCACTAATCTGTTCTCTTTGTCTACATGTTTTTTTATCTTCCACATATGAGTGAAATCATGTGGTGTTTGTCTTTCTCTGTCTGGCTTATTTCGCTTAACATAATACCCTCAAGGTCCATCCATGTTGTTGCAAATGGGATGATTTTATTTTTTATGGCCAAGTAGTATTCCATTGTGTGTGTGTGTGTGTGTGCGCGTGTGTGTGTGTGTGTATATATATATATATATATATATATATATATATATATATATACCACATCTTCTTTATCCATTCCTCAGTTAATGGGCACTTGGGTTGCTTCCATGTCTTGGCTATTGTGAATAGTGCTGCAATGAACATACGCATGCATAAATCTCTTTGAATTGTTGATTTCGAGTTCTTTGGATAAATAACCAGTAGTGGGATAGTTGGGTCATATGGTATTTCCTTTTTTAATTTTTTGAGAATTCTCCATACTGTTTTACATAGCGGCTCCACCACCTTGCATTCTCAGCAACAATATATAAGGGTTCCCTTTTCTCCACATCCTCTCCAACGTTTGTTATTTTTTGTCTTGGTAATTACAGCCATTCTAAAAGGTGTAAGATGATATTTCATTGTAGCTTTGATTTGCATTTCCCTAATGATTAGTGAAGTTGAACATCTTTTCCTGTGCCTGTTGACGATCTGTACATCTTCTTCGGAAAAATGTCTGTTCATATCCTTTGCCCTTTTTTTTTTTTTTTGTAAGGAAGTTCAGCCCTGAGCTAACATCCGATGCCAGTCCTCCTCTTTTTTTTGCTGAGGAAGATTGTCCCTGAGCTAACATCCGTGCCCGTCTTCCTCCACTTTATATGGGATGTCACCACAGCATGGCTTGACAGGTGGTGTGTCGGTGCGGGCCTGGGATCCGAACCTGCGAGCCCCAGGCCACCAAAGTGGAGCACGTGCACTTAACGGCTTGTGCCACCAGGCTGGCCCCCTCTGCCCAGTTTTTGATTTGGTTGTTTGTTTTTTTGTTTTTGAGTTCTTTGAGTTCTATATATATTTTGGAAATTAACCCCTTGTTGGATATATGATTTGTAAATATTTTCACCCAGTTGGTGAGTTGTCTTTTCATTTTGTCCCTGGTTTCCTTTACCTCACAGAAGCTCTTTAGTCTCATGTAGTCTCATTTGTTTATTTTTTCTTTTGTTTCCCATGCCTGAGTAGACTAGGTATTCGAAAAGATGCTGCTAAGACTAATGTCAAAGAGTGTACTGCCTATATTTTCTTCCAGGAGTTTTATAGTTTCACGTCTTACCTTCAGTGTTTAATACATTTTGAGTTAATTTTTGTGTATAGCATAAGACAATGGTCGACTTTCATTCTTTTGCATGTGGCTGTCCAGTTTTCCCAACACCATTTATTGAAGAGACTTTCCTTTCTCCATTGTATGTTCTTGGCTGCTTTGTAGAAGATTAGCTGTCCGTAAATATGTGGTTTTATTTCTGGGCTTTCTTTTTTTTTTGTGAGGAGATCAGCCTTGTGCTGACATCTGCCAATCCTCCTCTTTCTTTTTGCTGAGGAAGACTGGCCCTGGGCTAACATCCGTGCCCATCTTCCTCCACTTTATATGGGATGCCACCACAGCATGGCTTGCCAAGCAGTGCATCGGTGCACGCCTGGGATCCAAACTGGTGAACCCCCGGCCACAGCAGCGGGGCACACACACTTAACCACTCGCGCCACCGGGCAAGCCCCTATTTCTGGGCTTTCAACTCTGTTCCATTGATCTGTGTGTCTGTTTTTGTACCAGTGCCATGCTGTTTTGATTTCTTGTAGTGTATTTTGAAGTCGGAGATTGTGATGCCTCCAGCTTTGTTCTTTTTTCTCAGGATTGCTTTTGCTATTCGGTGTCTTTTGTTGTTCTATACAAATTTTAGGATTCTTTGTTCTATTTCAGAGAAGAATGCCATTGGGATTCTGATTGGGATTGCATTGAATCTGTAGATTGTTTTAGGTGATATGGGCATTTTAACTATATTTATTCTTCCAATCCATGTGCATGGAATATTTTTCCATTTCTTTATATCATCTCCAATTTCTTTCAATTATGTCTTATAGTTTTCATTTTATAGGTCTTTCACATCCTTCATTAAATTTATTCCTAGATATTTAATTCTTTTTGTTGCAGTTGTAAATGGGATTGTATTCTTGAGTTCTCTTTCTGCTAGTTCACTATTAGAGTATAGAAATGCAACTGATTTTTGTAAGTTGATTTTGCACCCTGCAACTTTGCTGTAGTTGATGATTATTTCTAATAGTTTTCTGATGGATTCTTTAGCATTTTCTATATATAAAATCATGTCTTCTGCAAACAATGAGAGTTTCACTTCTTTACTTCTTTGGATCCCTTTTATTTCTTTTTCTTGTCTAAAGCAATAAAGTATTTTTTAAATTAAGGTATGTACATTGCCTTTTTTTTAGACACAATGCTATTTCACACTTAATAGACTACAGTATAGCATAGTGTAAACATAACTTTTATATGCACTGGGAAACCAAAGAATCTGTGTGACTTGAATCAATCCCACAATATCTCTGAGGTACGCCTGTACAACAGACCAGTTAACATCAAAAGAAAAGCTGAGGAAAGTTTCTTTGGGAAATTAGAAAACTCAAAACACCCACGTATACAGGGGAATTTAGAAAATCACATGTATGCCCAGGGCATGACACATGCTCAGAAAAGACCTGAGAAGAATCTAAGCTTTCACCTTGTACTTATCCCTAGGCTCAGTGAAATCCTGGCTGAATGTTGAAGTATTGCTCCAGCACAGAAGGAACCTGCAAAGACTTGGAGAGGTGCTTTCTTCCTTCTATTTTTAGTTCCTGGCATACAAGGAATTATCTGTGATAACACTAGCTGAACATAAGCTAAAGGAACAGAGACTTTATGACCACACAAGATAAATAATGAAGTCTTTGTAATAATAGTTTGGAAAAATCACTATACAAAGAGACTACCACAGTCTTTAAGAATAAGTAAAAAAAAGCAAACTCTGGTGAATGGGGAGAATCTGATTTCAGAATTATCTCATTATAATTTTCAAATGTGCAGTTTAAAAAAAATCACAAGGTATACAAAGAAGTGGGAAAGTATGGCCTATTCAAAGAAACAGAAGAAATTGACAAAAACCATCTCTGAGGAAGCCTAGACATTGGACTTAACAGAAAAAGATTTTTTAAAAAATACCTTAAATATGCTCAAAGAGCCAAAAGAAAACATGGACAAAAACTAAAGTAATCAAGAAACAATTCATGAACAAAATAAGAATACCAATAAAGAGATAGAAATCATATAAAAATACCAATCAGAAATTCTAGAGCTGAAAAGTACAATAACTGAAATAAAAAACTCACTGGAGAGGGTCAACAGCAGATTTGAGCAGGCAAAAGAAAAAACTGCTTTACTTAAAGATAGGTCATTTGAAATTACCCAGTCTGAGCGGCAGGAAAAAAAAAATGAAGCAAAATAGAGCAAAAAAGGACCTGTGGAACACCATCAAGCAGACCCATAGAAGCATTATCAGAGTCTCAGAAGAACAGAAAGAAAAAGGGGGCAGAAAGATTATTTGAAGAAATAATGGCTGAAAACTTCCCAAATTTTATGGAGACATGGACCTACATATCCAAGAAACTCAATGAACTCTAAGTGGGATAAATTCAAAGAGATCCACATTGAGACACATTATATTCCAACCATTGAAAGCCAAGGACAGAAAGAATCTTGAAAGTAGCCAAACAGAAGCAACTTATCACATAAAAGTGATCCTCAATAAGATTAACAGCTGATTTTTTTCACCAGAAACCATAGAGCCCAAAAGCATTAGGATATTTAAAGTGCTAAAAGAAAATGACTGTCAACCAAGAATTCTATGTACAGCAAAACTGTCCCTCAAAAATAAGGGGGAGGGGCTGGCCCTATGGCTTAGCAGTTAAGTGCGCACACTCCGCTGCTGGCAGCCAGGGTTTGGATCCCAGGCACGCACCGATGCACCGCTTCTCTGGCCATGCTGAGGCCGCATCCCACATACAGCAACTAGAAGGATGTGCAACTATGACATACAACTATCTACTGGAGCTTTGGGGGAAAAAAAAGGAGAAGGATTGGCAATAGATGTTAGCTCAGAGCCGGTCTTCCTCAGCAAAAAGAGGAGGATTGGCATGGATGTTAGCTCAGGGCTGATCTTCCTCACAAAAAACAAAAACAAAAACAAAACACCAAAAATAATGGGGAAATTAAGACATTCCCAGATAAACAAATAACGGAAGAGTTTATTACCACTAAATTACCCCAAAAGAAATGTTAAGAGAGTCCCTCAGGTGCAAATGAAAGGATACTAAACGGTAAATTTAAGCTATATGAAAAAAATAAAAATCTCCAGTAGAAGTAACTACATGGCCAAATATGAAAACCAGTATTATTGTCTTTTTGGTTTGTAAGTCCACATTTTATTTCCTTAATGATTTAACAGAGAAATGCATAAAATAGTTAAAAATGTATTTTATTGGGCACACATGTATATAATTTGTGTCAACAAAAACATAAGGGGGGTAATGGAGCTGTATAGGGGAAGAGTTTTTGCATGCTATCGAAGTTAAGTTGGTATCAATTCAAACTAAGTTATTAATTTAGAATGTTAAATATAATCCCCATGTTTACCATAAATAAAATATTGAAAAAATACACACAAAAGGAGATGAGAAGAAAATCTAAAGTACAAAAACATCAAGTTACCTAAACACAAGAAAAGCAATAATGGAGGAAATGAGAGGCAAAAAAGTATAACACATACAGAAAACAAGTAGCAAAATGTCAGAAGTGAGTCCTTCTTTATCAGTACTTACTTAAATTACAAATGGATTAAACTCTCTAATTAAAAGGCAGAGATTGGTAGAATGCATTTTAAAAACATGATCCAGGGGATGGCCTGGTGGCGTAGTTGTTAAGTTTGTGTGCTCTACTTCACAGTTTTGTGGCCTGGGTTCACAAGTTCAGATCCTGGGCATGGACATAACACCACTTATTAAGCCACGCTGTGGCAGGCATCCCACATATAAAGTAGAGGAAGATGGGGACGAATATTAGTCCAGGGCCAATCTTCCTTGGCAGAAAGAGGAGGATTGGCAACAGATGTTAGCTCAGGGCTAATCTTCCTTACACGCTCAAAAAAAAAGATCCAATTATATGCTGTCTACAAGAGACTCACCTCAAGGAATTAGAAAAAGAAGAACAAAATAAGCCCAAAGTTAATAGAAGGAAAGAAATAACAAAGATCAGAGTGGAAATAAATGGAACAGAGATGAAAAAAACAATAGAAAAGATCAATGAAACTAAGAGGTGTGTTTTTAAAAGATAAAATTAACAAACTTTACCTAGATTAATTAAGCAAGAAAAAAAGAGAGGACTCAAATAAATAAAATTAGAAATGAAAGAGGAGACATTACAACCGATACCACAAAACTACATAGGAGCATAAAGAGACTACTGTAAACAATTATATGCCAACAAACTGGACAACCTAAAAGAAATGGATACATTCTTAGAAGCAAATATCTACCAAGACTCAATCATGAATGAATAGAAAATCTGAACAGAATAATTACTAGTAAGGACATGGAATCAGCAACTAAAAACCTTCCAACAAACAAAAGTCCAGGACCAGAAGGCTTCACTGGGAATTCTTTGAAAAATTCAAAGAAAATTTAATACCAATCTTTTTCAAACTCTTCCAAAAAATAGAAGAGGAGGGAACTTCTCAACTGATTTTATGAAGCCAGCATTACCCTGATACCAAAATCTGATAAGGACACTACAAGAAAAGAAAATTACAGGTCAATATCTTTGATGAACATACATGCAAGTATTCTCAACGAAATATTTGCAAACTGAATTGAACAATACATTAAAAGGATCATACACCATGGCCTTGTGGGTCTTATTACAGGAAGGCAAGAATGGTTTGATACCTGCAACAGGTGTGATACATACCTTAACAAAATGAATCATAAGACATCATATGACCATCACAATAGATACAGAAAAAGCATTTGACAAATTCAACATCCATTCATGATAAAAACTCTCAATGAACTGGGTATAGAGGGAAGTTACTTCAATACAATAAAGACCATATACAACAAACCCACAGCTAACATCATACTCTGGTGAAAAGTTGAAAGTCTTTCCTCTAAGATCAGGAACAAGAGTGCCCACTCTCACCACTTTTATTTAACATAGTATTGGAAGCCCTGTTCAGAGCAACTAGGCAAGAAAAAGAAATAAAAAACATCCTAACTGGAAAAGGAGAAGTAAAACTGTCTCTATTTGCTGATGACATAATATTATGTATAGAAAACCGTAAAGACTCCACCAAAAAACTGTTAGAAGTAATAAAGGAATCTAGTAAAGTTGCATGATACAAAGTCAACATACATAATCAGTTACATTTCTACACACGAATAACAAACCATCAGAGAAATTAAGAAAACCATCCCAATTACAATTGCATCAAAAAGAATAAAACACCTAAGAATAAATTTAACAAAGGAAGTGAAAAAACTGTACACTGAAAACTACAAGGCATTGGTGAAAGAAATTGAAGAAGACACAAATAAATGGAAAGATATTCCCTACTCATGGATTGGAAGAATTAATATTGTTAAAATATCCATTCTACCCTAAGCAATCTACAGATTCAGTGCAATATCTATCAAAATTCCAATGGCATTTTTTTGTAAGTCTCCAACATTGTTCTTTTTTTGTAATTGATGCCATAATAGTCAATAACATTGCGAAATTTTAGTTATACATTATTGTTTGTCAGTCACCATATAAATACATCCCTTCACCCCTCGTGCCCACCCTCAACCCCCTTCACCCAGTAACCACCAAACTGTTCTCTCAGTCCGTGTGTTAATCTTCCACATATGAGTGAAATCATGCACTGTTTGTCTTTCTCTGCCTGGCTTATTTTGCCTAACATAATATCCTCCAAGTCCATCCAGGTTGTTGCAAATGGGACGATTTTGTCTTTTTTTATGGCTGAGTAGTATTCCATTGTATATATACCACATCTTCTTTATCCATTCATCAGTCGAGGGGCACTTGTGTTGCTTCCACTTCTTGGCTGTAGTGAATAACGCTGCGATGAACATAGGGGTGCAAAAGCCTCTTTGGATTGTTGATTTCAGGTTCTTTGGATAAATACCCAGTAGTGGGATAGCTGGATCATAAGATATTTCTATTTTAAATTTTTTGAGGAATCTCCGTACTGTTTTCCATAGAGGCTGCACCAGTTTGCGTTCCCACCAGCAGTGAATGAGGGTTTCCCTTTCTCCACAACCTCTCCAACATTTGTTCCTTTTTGTCTTGTTGATTATAGCCATTCTAATGGGTGTAAGGTGATACTTTAGTGTAGTTTTGATTTGCATTTCCTTGATGATTAGTGATGTTGAACATCTTTTCACGTGCCTATTGGCCATCTGTATGTCTTGTTTGGAAAAATGTCTGTTTATGTTCTCTGTCCATTTTTTGATTGGGTCATTTGTTTTTTTGTTGTTCAGTTGTGTGAGTTCTTTATATATTACGGAGATTAACCCCTTGTTGGATATGTGATTTGCAGATACTTTCTCCCAGCTGGTGGGTTGTCTTTTCATTTTGATCCTGGTTTCATTTGCCTTGCAGAAGCTTGTTAGTCTGATGAAGTCCCACTTTTTTTTTTCTTTTGTTTCCCTTGTCCATGTAAACATGGAATTCGAAAAGATCCCTCTATGGCCAATGTCAAATAGTGTACTGCCTATATTTTCTTCCAGGAATTTTATAGTTTCAGGTATTATCTTCAAATCTTTGATCCATTTTGAGTTAATTTTTGTGTATGGTGTAAGATAATGGTCTACTTTCATTCTTTTGCATGTGGCTGTCCAGTTTTCCCAACACCATTTATTGAAGAGACTTTCCTTTCTCCATTGTATGTTCTCAGCTTCTTTATCAAAGATTGGCTGTCTGTAGATGTGTGGTTTTATTTCTGGTCTTTCAAATCTTATCCATTGATCTGTGTGTCTATTTTTGTATCAGTACCATGCTGTTTTAATTACTATCGTTTTGCAGTATGTTTTGAAGTCAGGGATTGTGATGCCTCCAGCTTTGTTCTTTTTTCTCAGGATTGCTTTAGCTATGTGGTTTTTTGTGGCCCCATATGAATTTTAGTATTCTTTGTTCTATTTCCGTGAAGAATGTCATTGGGATTCTGATTGGGATTGCATGGAATCTGTAGATTCTTTAGGTAGTATGGACATTTTAACTATGGTTATTCTTCCAATCCATGTGCATAGGATATCTTTCCATTTCTTTATGTCATCATCTATTTCTTTTGATAAGGTCTTATAGTTTTCATTTTATAGGTCTTCCACCTCCTTCATTAAATTTATTCCTAGATATTTTATTCTTTTTGTTGCAATTGTAAATGGGATTGTATTCTTGAGTTCTCTTTCTGTTTGTTACTAAAGTATAGAAATGAAACTGATTTTTGTAAGTTGATTTTGTACCCTGCAACTTGGCTGTAATTGTTGATTATTTCTAATAGTTTTCCGATGGATTCTTTAGGGTTTTCTATATATAAAATCATGTCATCTGCAAACCGTGAAAGTTTCATTTTATTCATTTGGATTCTTTTTATTCCTTTTTCTTGCCTAATTGCTCTGGCCAAAACCTCCAGTACTACGTTGAATAAGAGTGGTGAGAGTGGGCACCCTTGTTTTGTTCCTGTTCTCAGAGGGATGGCTTTCAGTTTTTCCCCATTGTGTATGACGTTGGCTGTGGGTTTGTCATATACGGCTTTTGTTATGTTAAGGTACTTTCCTTCTATACCCATTTTGTTTACAGTTTTTATCATAAATGGATGTTGGATCTTGTCGAATTCCTTCTGTGCATCTATTAAAGTGATCATGTGGTTTTTACTCCTCATTTTGTTAATGTGGAGTATCACATTGACTGATTTGTGGATGTTGAACCATCCCGGTGTCCCTGATATAAACCCCACTCAATCGTGGTGTATGATTCTTTTAATGTATTGCTGTACTCAGTTTGCCAATATTTTGTTGAGGATTTTTGCATCTATGTTCATCAGCGATATTGGCCTGTAATTTTCCTTCCTTGTATTGTCTTTGTCTGGCTTTGGTATCAGGATAATGTTGGCCTTGCAGAATGTGTTAGGAAGTGTTCCATCTTCCTCTATTTTTTGGAATAGTTTAAGAAGGGTAGGTATTAAATCTTCTTAGAATGTTTGGTAAAATTCTCCAGAGAAGCCATCTGGTGCTGGAGTTCTATTTTTTGGGATGTTTTTTCATTACTGTTTCAATCTCTTTACTTGTGATTGGTCTATTCAGATTCTCTATTTCTTCTTGATTCAGTTTTGGGAAGTTATATGAGTCTAAGAATTTATCCATTTCTTCTAGATGGTCCAGTTTGTTGGCATATAGTTTTTCATAGTATTCCCTTATAATATTTTGTATTTATATGGTATCTGTTGTAATTTCTCCTTTTTCATTTCTAATTTTATTTATATGAGCCATTTCTCTTTTCTTCTTGATGAGTCTGGCTCACCAAGAGCCAGTCAATTTTGTTGATCTTCTCAAAGAACCAGCTCTTTGTTTCATTGATCCTTTCTACTGTTTTTTTATTTCAATTTCATTTGTTTCTGCTCTAGTTTTTATTATTTCTCTCCTGCTATCTTTGGGCTTTGTTTGTTCTTCTTTTTCTAATTTTGTTAAGTGTAGTTTAAGTTTGCTTATATGAAGTTTTTCTTGTTTGTTAAGGTGGCCCTGTATTGCTATGACTTTCCCTCTTAGGACTGCTTTTGCTGTATTCCATATGAGTGGGTATGGTGTATTTTCATTGTCACTTGCCTCCAGAAATTTTTTGATTTCTCCTTTAATTTCTTCAATGATCCGTTGGTTGTTTGGTTGCATGTTTAGTCTCCAGATCTTTGTCACTTCCCAGGTTTTTTTTGTAAGTTGATTTCTGGTTTCATAGCCTTATGATCAGAAGAGATGCTTGTTATGATTTCAATCTTCTTAAATTTATAGAGACTTGCCTTCTTTCCCAATATATGGTCTATCTTTGAGAATGTTCCCTGTGTGCTTGAGAAGAATGTGTTTGGATGGAGTGCTCTCTATGTATATTAAGTCCATCTCATCTAGTTTTTCATTTAAGTCCACTATTTCCTTATTGACTTTCTGTATATCAGTTGGTGTAAGTGGGGTATTAAGGTCCCCTACTATTATTGTGTTGTTAATATCTCCTTTTAGGTTTGTTAATAGTTGCTTTATGTACTTTGATGCTCCTGTGTTGGGTGAATATATATTTATAAGTGATATGTCTTCTTGATGGAGTGTCCCTTTTATCATTATATATTGCCCCTCTTTGTCTCTCATTACCTGTTTTATCTTGAAGTTTGCTTTGTCTCATGTGAGTATGGCAACACCTGCTTTCTTTTGTTTGCCCTTAGCTTGGAGTATTGTCTTTCATCCTTTCATTCTGAGCCTGTGTTTGTCTTTAGAGCTGAGATGTGTTTCCTGGAGGCAGCATATTTTTGGATCTTATTTTTTAATCCATCCCACCATTCTGTGTCTTTTGATTGGAAAATTAAATCCATTTACATTTAGAGTGATTATTGATATATGAATACTTAAAGTTGCTATTTTACCACCCATTTTCCAGTTCTTTTGCATTTGCTTTGTTTCTCATCTTGTGTGTTTTGGACTACCAATTCAGTTTGGTAGTTCTGTATGATGGTTTTCTTAGTTTTCTCTTTATTTACCATATGTGTCTCTGTTCTGATTATTTGTTTAGTGATTACCATGAGATCTGTATTAAAAATCTCATATATGAGATAGTTCATTTTCTGATGGCCTCTTGTTTCCTTAGACTAAGTTGATTCCATCCCTTTCCTCTTCCCCTTCTAAGTTATTATTGTCACAACTTATTCCATCTTGTGTTGTAAGTTTCTGTTTAAAGTGATGAAGTTATATTTACTTTTGGTGTTTTGCTTCTCTTAATCTTTGGTGTTATAATTAAATGTTTGCTAACTTATTTTGATAGAGAGCTGCAATTTTTCTGATTTTGTCTACCTATTTTTACCCTTGCTCAAAGCTTTGTATCCCCCACCCCCCTTTTTTTTTTTTTCAGACATGAGGGTCTTCTTGAATATTTCTTGTAGTGGGGGTCTTGTGGCAATGAACTCCCTTAGCTTTTGTTTATCTGGGAAAGTTATTATTTCTCCATCATATCTGACGCATATTTTTGCTGGATAGAGTATTCTTGGCTGAAAGTTTTTGTCTTTCCACTCTCTCCTCTCCTTTAATGTTTCTACTGAGAAATTGACTGAGAGCCTGATTGGAATTCCTTTGTACGTTATTTTTTTTGTTCTTGCTACCCCTAATATTTTTTCTTTGTCATTGACTTTTGCCAGCTTTACTACTATATGCCTTGGGGAGGGTCTTTTTATGTTGATATGTTTAGGACATCTATTGACTTCATTCACTTGTATTTCCAGATCCTTCCCCAGGTTTGGGAAGTTCTCAGCTATTGTTTCTTTGAACAAGCTCTCTGCTCCTTTTTCCCTCTTTTGTCCTTCTGGAATACCTACAATCCTCATGTTGCATTTTCTAATTGAGTCAGATATTTCTTAGTGAATTTTTTTATTTCTTTTTAGTCTTAGTTCTCTCTCTTCCTCCATCTGGGGCATTTCTGCATTCCTATCCTCAATAATACTAATTCTTTCCTCCGTATTGTCAGCTCTGTTCTTTAAAGATTCCAAATTTTTCTTTACCTCCTCCATTGTGTTTTTCATCTCCAACATTTCTGATTGGTTTTCATTATAGTTTCGTCTCTTTTGGGGAGAATTTCATGATTTCATTGAACTGCCTATCTGCATTTTCTTGTAATTCATTGAGCTTTTTTATGACAGCTATTTTGAATTCTTTGTCATTTAGGTTATAAATTTCTGAGCATTCAGGATTTATTTCTGGGTGCTTGTTATTTTCCTTCTGGTCTGGAGAGTTCATATATTTTTGCATAGTGCTTGAGGACGTGGGCTTATTTTTCCTCATGCTGAAAATATCTGGTCACAGCTTCCTCCTGCCACCACTAGGTGGTGGTAAAGAGCTGTGTATTCTGAGCCTGTTGTGATCCACAGGTGCTCTGGCTAACTCGTTGTGCTACAGCACCAGGCAGGGGGATGGGTTCTTTCTTTCACCTGCCCGATCTCCAGGACTTCTTTCTCTTCCCTCACTATCTGCTCTCCTGGGGTGTTAGCTTGATGAAGACACCTTGGAAACAGTTCAGTACCCTCTGTATGGGAATTTCCCACAGAATGTGAGAGAACTTGGAGAGCGACAGTTTTCCCGTGGAGAGTCACCTTTCCCCCCTCTCTCTCTGAGAGCTGCACGGTCCTGGTCCCAGGATTGCTGTCATTGGGGAAGGAGGGGAGTTCTCCTTACTTCCTTGCACTTTCTCTGGGGGGTTCCAGCACCTCCACCTTCAGATGTAAGGCTGCGTGGGGCTCTCAGACATCTTTTGTGTTGTGTGAATGTCCTCTGTTGGTATATGAATGTCTTTTTTGTTGTATCTTAGAGCAGGAGAGTCTAAGGTAGAAAGCTCACTCTGCCATGATGCTAACATCACTCCCAATGGCATTTTTCACATAAATAGAACAAACAATCCTAAAATTTGTGTGGAACCACAAAAAAACCCAAATAGCCAAAGCAGTCTTGGAAAAACAAAATAACAAAGCTGGAGGCATCACACGTTCTGATTTAAAACTATATTACAAAGCTATAGTAGTCAAAACAGTATGGTGTTGGCATAAAAACAGACGCATAGATCAATGGAACAGAATAGAGAGCCCAGAAATTAACCCACACACATATATAGTCAGTTAATTTACAACAAAGGGGGCAAGAATTACACTGAGGAAAGAATAGTCTCTTCAATAAATTGTGCTGGGAAAACTGGACATCCACATGCAAAGGGATTAAACCAGACCCCTATCTTACACCATATACAAAAATCAACTCAAAATGGATCAAAGACTTGGACATAAGACCTGAAACCATATAACTCCTAGAAGAAAACATACAGGGTAAGCTCCTTGACATTGGTCTTGGGAATGATTTTTGGATTTGACATGAAAATAAAGGCAACAAAAGCAAAAGCAAACAAGTGGGTCTATATCACACTAAAAAACTTCTGCACAGCAAAAGAAAACATCCTCAAATGAAAAGACAACCTAACAAATGGGAAAAAATATTTGAAAATTTATATCTGATAAAGGGTTAATATCTAAAATATATAAAGAGCTCATACAACTCAATAGCAAAAAATACCAAATAATCCAGTTACAAAATGTGCAGAAGAACTTTAAAGACATTTTTCCAAAGAAGACATACCAATGGCCAGCTGGTACACAAAAAGGTGCTCAACATCACTAATAACCAGGGAAATGCCAATCAAAACCACATGAGATGTCACCTCACACATGTCAGAATGGCTGTCACCAAAAAGACAAGAGATAACAAGTGTTGGCAAGGATGTGGCGAAAAGGAAATCCTTGTGCACTGTTGGTGGGAATGTAAATTCATGCAGCAACTATGGAAAACAGTATGGAAGTCCCTCAAAAAATTAAAAATACAACTACCATATGATCCAGCAATTCCACTTTCCTGAAGGAAATGAAATCAGTATCACAAAGATATATTCATACCCCCGTGTTCATTGCAGCGTTTTTTTACAATAGGCAAGATATGGAAACCACCTAACTGTTCATTGAAGAATGAATGGATAAAGAAAATGTGGTAATTCGATAAAGAAAATTCCATATACAATGGAATATTATTCAGCCATAAAAGGGAAGGAAATCCTGCCATTTGTGACAACATGCATGGACCTTGAGGGCATTATGCTAAGTGAAATAAATCAAAGAAAGACACATGTATGATCTCACTTATATGTAGAATTTTAAGAAATCGAACTCATAGATACAGAGAACAGGTTGATGGTTGCTAGAGGTGGAGAGACGTGGGGGCAATGAGTGAAGGTGGTCAAAATGTATAAACTCCCAATTATACAATAAGTAATTTCTGGGAATGTAATATACAGTGCGGTGACTAAAGTTAATACTGTATTGTATATTAGAAAGTTGCTAAGGAAGTATGTGTATTTTATTTTATAAACATTTTATTATTAAACATTTCCTTGTTGACTGAAGTAACATTGACTATAGTATGCAAAGTATGTGCACAATTTTAGCAGTTTTCTTTTCAATCATATAATGTTATTTGATTTACAGTGAAATTAATGCATATAGAAAAGGACATCCATGCAGAAAGCAAATTGCTATGTAGTTACTATACTTGTGAATTGGCTCTTTTCTATGTATATTTAGCATTGGTTAGTAGTGATTACATCTAAAAGAAAATGGATGATCTTTGTTTTCACTGAAGAGATAGATAATGTACATAACTAGCATTCTTGAGCAATACGGTTGTGAATACAAGACTTTTCATTTATGGTGTAATCATCTTCTCACTATGAAAGCCATGTAGTTGATGGTTCAAATAAATGCCTTGCCACTTTGAGTAGCATATTGAAAGAGGAAGAGAAATTAGAAATACTTTCAAAGGTACTTAAAATACTAATGGTACAGTCATTTAAGTATTTAGGTGATTTAACAAAGTCAATATGTTTTATTATGTTTGATTATTAAAAAATATATATTCATCAGAATGCTATTGAGAGCATATATGTCACAAAGGATGAATTTCTTAAATTATTGGATAGAAGCTGCTGACATCATTTCTTTTCATCCAGTATAATAGAATATATGAATACTATCCATAAAAATAAGTTAAGCTTATACAATGTAGATGAATGTATATTGGCCAAGAAATGGGTGTGCCCTTGTTAATTAGATATTCCAGTTAAAAGAGTAATCAGTAAGTATAATCGTTTTTTTTGTCATATTATTTTTAATTTCAGGTGTACATTATTATATACCAGTTTATTTATAGACTACATCATGCTCACCACCAATAGTCTAATTTTTATCCTTCACCATAAGTATGTGCCCCTTTACCCCTTTCACCCAAGCCCCAACTCTCTTCCCCTCTGGTAACCACTAACCTGTTTTCTTTACTCATGTGTTTGTTTATCTTCCACATATGAGTGAAATCATACAGTGTTTGTCTTTCTCTGTCTGGCTTATTTTGCTTAACACAATACCCTCAAGGTCCATCCATGCATGTTGCTGCAAATTGGATGATTTTTTCTTTTTTATGGCTGAGTAGTACTCCATTGTATATATATGTACCACATCTTCTTTATATATTCATCAGTTGATGGGCACTTGGGTTGCTTCCATGTCTTGGCTATTGTGAATAATGCTGCAATGAACACAGGGGTGCAAAAGCCTCTTTGAATTCTTGACTTCATATTCTTTGGGTAAATATCCTGCAGTGGGATAGCTGGGTCGTATGGTATTTCTATTTTTAATTTTTTGAGAAATATCCATACTGTTTTCCATAGTGACTGCACCAGTTTGCATTCCCACCAGCAGTGAATGAGGGTTCCCTTTTCTCCACATCCTTTCCAACATTTGTTATTTTTTGTCTTGGCAGTTATAGCCATTCAAACAGGTGCATGGTGATATCTCATTGTAGTTTTGATTTGCATTTGCCTAATAATTAGTGACACTGAACATCTTTTCACTCGCCTGTTGGCCATCTGTATATCTTCTTTGGAAAAATGTCTGTTCTTACCCTCTGCTCATTTTTTGATCTGGTTGTTTGTTTTTTGTTGTTTTTGAGTTGTATAAGATCTTTATATATTTTGGAAATTAACCCCTTGTTGGATATATGATTTGTAAATATTTTCTCCCAGTTGGTGGGTTATCTTTTCATTTTGTTCATGGTTTTCTTTGTCTTGCAGAAGGTTTTAGTGCCAATTTTTTTATTCATTCTTTTGTTTTTTTAATTTTTTCTTTTGTTTCCCATGCCTGAGTAGACATGGTATTCAAAAAGATGCTGCTAAGACTGGTGTCAAAGAGTGTACTGCCTATATTTTCTTCCAGGAATTTTATGGTTTCAGTTTTTACATTCAAGTCTTTAATCCATTTTGGGTTAATTTTTGTGTATGGTGTAAGATAATGGTCTACTTTCATTCTTTGCATGTGGCTGTCCAGTTTTCCCAGCACCATTTATTGAAGAGACTTTCCTTTCTCCATTGTGTGTTCTTAGCTTCTTTGTCAAAGATGAGCTGTCTGTAGATGTGTGGTTTTATTTCTGGGCTTTCAATTCTTTTCCATTGATCTGTGTGTCTGTTTTACTGCCATTACCATGCTGTTTTGATTACTATCACTTTGTAGTATGTTTTGAAGTCAGGGATTGTGATGCCTCCACCTTTGTTCTTTTTTCTCAGGATTGCTTTTGCTATTTGGGGTCTTTTGTTGTTCTATATAAATTTTAGGATTCTTTGTTCTATTTCTATGAAGAATGTCATTGGGATTCTGCTTGGGATTGCACTGAATCTGTAGATTGCTTTAGGTAATATGGAAATTTTTACTATATTTATTCTTCCAATCCATGTGCGTGGAATATTTTTCCATTTCTTTATGTCATCTCCAATTTCTTTCAATAATGTCTTATAGTTTTCATTTTATAGGTCTTTCACCTCCTTCATTAAATTTATTCCTAGATACTTTATTCTTTTTGTTGTAATTGTAAATGGGATTGTATTCTTGAATTCTCTTTCTGCTAGTTCATTATTAATGCATAGAAATGCAACTGATTTTTGTAAGTTGATTTTGTACCCTGCAACTTTGCTGTAGTTGTTGATTATTTCTAGTAGTTCTTTGATAGATTCTTTAGGGTTTTCTATATATAGAATCATGTCATCTGCAAACAGTGAGAGTTTCATTTCTTCCTTTCCAATTTGGATACCCTTTATTTCTTTTTCTTGCCTAATTGCTCTGGCCAAAACCTCCAGTACTATGTTGAATAGGAGCAGTGAAAGTGGGCACCCTTGTCCTTTTCCTATTCTCAGAGGGATGGCATTCAGTTTTTCACTGTTAAGTATGATGTTAGCTGTGACTTTGTCATATATTAAGAAAGTATATTTTCAAAGTTCTCATCACAAGAAAAAAATTGTAACTGTGAATTGATGGATGTTAACCAAACTTATCATGGTAATCATTTTGCAACTTATACGTATATTAAACCATTATGTTGTATATCTTAAACTAATACAAGGCTGTATGTCAATTATATCTCAATAAAGCTGCAAATAAAACCCCTCCTAAAACTCATATGGACTTTATGCAGCTTTAGACATTTAGAAATGCATTGTGGCATGGTTAAGTTGATAACCAGACTTCACTCTTTTTTTTAAATGCTTACATTTTGCTTCCCACTTCCAAATAAAAATATAAACCTCGTATCAAAATCCTACCAATGTTTTTTGC
Organism: Diceros bicornis minor; assembly: GCF_020826845.1. Lineage (NCBI taxonomy): Eukaryota > Metazoa > Chordata > Mammalia > Perissodactyla > Rhinocerotidae > Diceros > Diceros bicornis. Next base: position 2,234,527 of record NC_080749.1, read on the forward strand.
AGAAATAGAAAAATCCATCCTGGGGCTGGCCCCATGACTTAGCGGTTAAGTGTGCACGCTCTGCTACTGGTGGCCCGGGTTCGGATCCTGGGCGCGCACTGATGCACCGCTTCTCTGGACATGCTGAGGCCGCGTCCCACATACAGCAACTAGAAGGATGTGCGTCTATGACATACAACTATCTACTGGGGCTTTGGGGGGGAAAAAAAGAAAAATCCATCCTACAATTCGTATGGAATTTCAAGGGACCCTGAAAGTCAAAACAATCTTGAAAAAGGGGAACAAAGTTGTAGTACTCACACTTCCCAATTTCAAAACTTTCTAAAGCTACATTATTCAAAACAGGCTGGTACAGGCATAATGAAAGGCATAAGGACCAATGGAATAGAACAGAGATCCCAGAAATAAACCTTCATATCTGTAGTCAATTTATTTTCAACAAGGGTGTGAAGAAAATTCAATGGGGGAAATAATAGTCTTTTCAATAAATGGTGCTTAGTCAACTAGATAGCCACATGAGTTTGGACCTCTACCTCACACCACACACAGACGTTAACTCAAAATGGGCCAGAGTTCTAAATGTAAGAACTAAAAGTGTAAAATTTTTACAAGAAAACCTAGGAGTATGTCTTAGTGATCTTGGCTAAGACAATGATATCTTCTATATGACACCAAAAGAACAGTAATAAAAGAAACATTGATCAATTGGATTTAATCAAAATTAAAACTTCTGTGCTTAAAGAACACTATCAAGAAAGCAAAAAGACAACTTATAGGGGCCGGCCCGGTGGCACAAGCAGTTAAGTGCGTGAGCTCTGCTGTGGCGGCCCTGGGTCCGCCGGTTCGGATCCCGGGCGCACACCAACGCACTGGTTGGCAAACCATGCTGTGGCAGCATCCCACATAAAGTGGAGGAAGATGGGCATGGATGTTAGCCCATGACCAGTCTTCCTCAGCAAAAAGAGGAGGATTGGCAGATGTTAGCTCAGGGCCGATCTTCCTCAAAAAAAAAAAAAAAGACAACTTACAGAATGGGAGAAACTATTTTCAAATTATACATCTAATAAGGAATTAACATCCAAAATATATAAAGAACTCCTATAACTAAACACCAATAAAAACCCAAACACCCCAATTCAAAAATGGACAAAGTGGGGCTGGCCCAGTGGCGCAGCAGTTAAGTGCGCGTGCTCCGCTTTGGTGCCCCGTGGTTTGCAGGTTCAGACCCTGGGCACACACCTATGCACAGCTTGTTAAGCCATGCTGTGACAGTGTCCCACATAAAGTAGAGGAAGATGGGCACGGATGTTAGCCCAGGGCCAGTCTTCCTCAGCAAAAAGAGGAGGATTGGCATCGGATGTTAGCTCAGGGCTGGTCTTCCTCACACACACACACACAAAATGGGCAAAGGACTTGAAAAAACGTTTCTCCAAAGAAGATATAGAAATGGCCAATAAGCACATGAAAGGATGCTCAACATCACTAGCCATTAGGAAAATGCAAATCGATATCATGAGTTCCCATTTCACACCCAGTAAGATGGCTGTAATAAGGTAATTCCACGTGTTGTAAAGGATGCGGAGAAGTTAGGACCCTCATACATCGCTGCTGATAAAGTAAAAAGATGCAGCCACCTTGAAAACCAGTTGGGAAGCTTCTTAAAAAATGAATACAGACTTACCATCTGACCTAGTATTCCACTCGTAGGTTTGTACCCAATAGAAGTGAAAACACACGTCCACACAAATACCTGTGCACGAACGTTCATAACAGCATTATTTACAAGAGCACAAAAGTGGAAACAACCCAAATGTCTATTAACTGACAAATGGATAACAAAATGTAGCATATCCATAAAGGAAAATTATTAAGCAATAAAAAGCAAGGACATATTGATATAAGCTACAACATGGATGAACCTCAAGAACATCATACTCCGTGAAATGTCAGACACAGAAGAACACATATTGTATGCTTTTATTTATATGAAATATCCAAAAAAGACAAATATAGAGAGACAAAAAGTTTAGTGTTTGCCTAGGGCTGGTGGTGGGAAAGAAAGTGACCCTAAATGCATCAAGCTGTCTTTTTAGGGTGATGGAAATTACAATGAGAGTGATGTTGTGATGGTGGTACAGTACACTAAATCTTTTGTACATGCAATAAAAATCATTGAATTGTACACTTAAAAACATTTTATGAATGTAAATTGTGTGGTATATAGATTATATCTTGATAAAATGTTGAAAGAAAAAGAAGTTAACACAGAAACACAAAAATTCACTGGCCCAGATCTCTAATAGCTGTTCCCCTTTCCAGTGGGCACAAAGTGTTTTGTGAATTGATTTATGCTCACAAACTGACAAACAATATAAATGGAGTGAAACAAAATGTCTAGATTTAGTTTCAAAAAGGTAGAGCACATTCTGACTTGTGAGAACTTTTCTAAGGATGCTATTCCACTGTGATCCGCCAAACTGAAAAGTGTGTCTCTCCTTCCTCTCCTTTCCAATTCAGACCAAGGTTCACTACCCTCTTGCTAAGCTCATAGCATCCTAACTGATTCCTAGGCTCCCTCCTCTCCTGTCTCCTGTTTCTGAAGCTGAATTCTGATGATGGCACTCCCCTGTTTAGGCTCTTCTCAGGACCTAGAAAGCTATCTGCCAACTTTGCAAAGTGGCAAACAGGGATTTCACCATCGTGCATGGGTAGTGGCTACACGCTCCAGTGGATGAGCTGCTTGGTGCTGCTGGCAGTCACACAGCATTTCCTTCATCTACTCACTCTCCCACCCTGCAGATGACTCTTTCATGCCTTCCCCTCTCTCTGCTAAAGCTGCCAAAATTTCCTGTCCCATCCAGATGCTGAGTTTATAACCTTGCTTCTGCTTTTATTTTTTCAGTAAAATAAATTGCAGGCTGACCCCTCACTACAATGTGTCTTCCTTGCTAACTGTAGATGAAAGGTCCACTCCTCCCAAGGCTACCCCTGCCCTGGTGGACTAGACCCGCCTACAGACACCTCTCTAGCCACCTTCCACTTCACTGCTGAATCATCAATAACTCCCTCTCTACTCAAGTGAAGAAACATGTTTTTACTTGGCCCATTTTTTTTTTATAATTTTATTTATTCACTTATTCTTTCCCCCAAAGCCCCAGTAGATAGTTGCATGTCACAGCTGCACATCCTTCTAGTTGCTGCATGTGGGACGCGGCCTCAGCATGGCCGGAGAAGCGGTGCGTCGGTGCGCGCCTGGGATCGGAACCCGGGCCGCCAGCAGCGGAGCGCGCTCACTTAACCGCTAAGCCACGGGGCTGGCCCTTGCTTGGCCCATTTTTAAAACACCTTCTTGATCCCATCATTCTCCAGCTACAGCCCCATTTCTCTGCTCCTTTTTGGAGCAAAATTGCTCCACTGTGGGGTATCTACTCACCGCCAATTCCTCTCCTCCCTTTCGCTAGTTGAGCTACTCCAGTTAAATTCTTAACCTCTCCACTACACTAAAACTGTTCTAGTCAAGTCACCAATGACTTTCTCCTTGAGAAGTCCAGCAACAGCTCTGAGTCACACTTGGCAGCAGGGTGTCACCCTCCTCTTCTCTGTTCAAGCACCCTCTGCTCTCACTGCATTCCTCTTGTCCCACCACTCCCTCCTTCTCAGGCTCTTTTGCTAGATTTTCCTCATCTCTGAACTCCTGACTGCTCAAGACCACTCTTCTTTGTTCTGTCTACACCTGTTCCCTGGGGGCACATTTCTTCTCACAGCTCTAGGTGCATTCTACTTAAGATAACACCCACACTTCCTTCTCGGTCCAGGCCTCTCCCCGCAGCCCTGAGTGCTCCTCCTTTTCTCCACCCACGGTTCACAGACACCTACTACAAAATGCCCAAAGGTGACCTCTTGTTCTTCCTCCACAAACATGCGGCACCTGGAATTGCCCCATTTCGTTTAATGGCATCTCAGGCCAGAAAACCTTAAGTTCTCCTGGCCTCTCTTCTGTTCCCCTCACACCCAGATCCAATACAGCAGTAAATCCTGGTGACTCTCACACAACTTACACATCGACTCTTACACACCAGAGTCTCAGCACCTCTTACGGTCGCCCTAATCTAGTCCGCTGGGGTCTGTCCCCCAAATCTTTGCTGCTGCTCCTTCCTGGACTCTTGCCTCTACCCTTGGCCTGCAGTTCATCCTCCACACAGTTGTCACCTATCATGTCATGTCACCCCTCTGCTCCATCAGAGTGAAGGCCCACAAGTCTCAGAGCATCGGGCTCCACACGGTCTTCCCTTGCTCACCTCCTCCATCTTCCCAGGCCTGCTCCCTCCTCAGGCTATGTTTGGGCTCTTCTTCCAGACATCTTCTTCACCTCAGGGGAGGAGGTTCTGCTCAAATATCACTTTCTTTGTGAAACACTCCAAATTCTCCTTTTATATTTTATATTTTTTCTCTCCATAGCATTTTCTCCCTCTAATATATTATCTATTTTACTTATTTTTTTATATTGTCCTTCTTTTCCCACTAGAATTTATTTACTATAAAGGCAAGACTTTTTTCTGCTTTATTTACCTCTATAAGGTAGCAGGGAAGCATTTAATAGGTAATTGTTGAGAGCATAAATGATGGTTCTTCCTCTATTTATTGATGAGCCACTCTGCTTCCCTGCAACAGACCTCAACTTCCTGCTCATGCTGACCCTCACGCCTGCTGGCACCAACCAGTCTCTGTACCCCTCTCGGCATCTGCCAGTCTTTGTCTGACCCTTCCCAGCAGAAAGTCCTCTCCCTGCTGTTTCCAGATTTCTTCTTCTGCTTTTCACCTTGAGTGATGGTTATTATATGTGCACATCTCACCTCCCTTCTAAGCTAAGCTCCTAAGAGCTCTGCTACATTTGTGGGGATCTCACTCAGCACCATTATGGTCTCTCATACCTGACAGGCCCAAATCATGCCTAAAGGAATAGACTCAGAGTGGTTAAGCAGTCTGTTAATGCCACACAGCTGATGGTGACAGCCAGAAGACTAACAACAAAGTCCCCACTCTGTACATCCACATCAGCCACCTTGGAAAAGAGACCCCAGCACACTGTCCCCCTACTAGGGCTGTTGCACTGGTGCTTTGGGTGATGTCTGGAGCATGTTGCACTCTTGGTGTGAGGAGCCTGTTTATTCATATTAGTGTCCTGGGTGTCTGAGCAGGCACTTGGGAATGTTGGCGACTGAATAAGGTGGGTGGAAGTGCATGATTATGTCACCAAAGGCACACCTGCTGCAGAGACTGAGAGAGAAATGCAGCCTTTGTTGGGGGATACAGCTGTTGTTCACAGCAATTATGTGATAATAGTTATTTGTAGCTAACATACTGTTGAAAGCCCAGAAATAGCAAAATTAAAGCCAACAGGTAAATAACATAGTAATAAGTAAGAGTTTATTGCACACACAAGGACAGTTTGTGAACCGGGAGTTCTGAAACTGATAGTGGAATGAGGCTCAGGGGTAAATTGTTATAGGAGAGTTTATATAGTGAAAATGCAGACGCTGTTTATTCTTTACAAGGATTGGCTATAGCATTAGAGTTTTCATAGTGATAGGGAACTGGTTAAAAATGCTTACCTCCTGCCAATTTGGGGGAACAACTTAAGTTTTGTTTATGATTCTCAGAGGCATTTACAAGAAGTAGCCTATGGTAAGTTTCATTTGTTTTGTAGAAGATGCTAAACTAAATTTTGCTTATGTGGCTTAATTGGTTTTGTCTGCTCAGGGAATTTTCAAGTCTGGTCTCCATTTTCTATTTAATTTTAATAATATTCCCTTTCTGCTCATCCTGTTACCAAGCTAAAAGTATAATCACCTCGTACAGGTTAACCTCACTATCCAAAAATAGAGGTCCCTATGAAAACTTTCATAAGCCAAAATGGTGTAAAGAAGCAATTACAATTAACTTATATGGGAAAATATTTTTAGCATTCCCAGATCCCAAAATTAACTTACCAAATCATACCGAATAACACATAAAACCTAATACAACACTAACATATCCTAAAAGCAGGAAAGATGTGATAAATATGCGGGCCATATAAAGTAGAAATAATGTCTGCACAGTGTGGTGACACCAGAATCGGGAAGACAGTGAGCGCACGAGAAGGCTGAGAGGTGGTGGAGGATGATGGGGTGTTAGGCTGAGTCATCAGAGATTGGGGCGGTGGGAGGTACAAGAGGCTGAGGTGTAGGAGAGAGAGGAAGAGGGTCATCTGTAGACATCTCATCATCATCTGAATCTATGAGGGCAGGCAGGTCACTGTCATCTACGTCTTCTTCTATGTCTGCTGCCTCTACATTGAAGATTGAGGTTTGTGGCTGGTGTGGAAGGCTTGAAATATGACAGTATGCATGACAGCTTAGCCTCTATGACAGCTGGCTGGAAAACAAATGCTAAACAGTGTTTTTGCTTTTCCCCTTTTTTCATAGAAGTGAAAATCCTCTCCATATTTCTTTCCATTAGTGAAAAAAGGTACTAATGTAAGTCTTTTGTAAAAGCAAAGTGGTGTAAGTGAACTTTCAGAAAGCAGGAGAAATCTGTGTAGCATTTCTTTCAGTTACCACTGTTGACATAGTCAGGTCAGAAAGTCACAGTATGGCTACTACCAACGGTTAAGTCGTCAGGACAGATGGTCATGTAGTCAAGGTTATCATTATCTGCGTAGCCATCACTGAATTCTTCCAGTTGTCTAATCCTCATGGATATTGCTTGAGCTGTGACTGGCTGCCAAAAGGCATTTAAAACCCTGGACAGGACACAACACATTGGAGAGGTTAATATGATGACTATAAGGAGAATAATAGCCAAAGACTGAAAAATTCCCAAGAGCAGAGACTCCCAGGAGCCAAGGTTTAATCAATTAAATAACTCAAATGGGTTATACTTAGATTCAGGTTTTACTTTTCTAAGTCAATCTGCATTTTCCTGGATAATGTGTAACTGGGTTTCAATTGTTTCCAGGTTATTTCCATGGCACAGCATGCTGTGTTAGCACTCACATCTCCTCACGGTGACTGAAGACAGGATACACATGGGGATGTTTGATCTCAGGAGGTGGCATTGCAGGTGAGGTTCTACCCAAATCAGGCCTCTATGTGATGCGAGCAGTCAGATAAGAGGCATTTTTATGGAAGCAAGAGAAAAACAAAAGTTAACAGTTGGAGCAAATTATAAACTCAGTTTCTGAGTTTGGAGAGCAGCCAGTTGAGACAATTCCTAGATTTGAGTTGGAAGCAGCTCCAAGTGGTGGAATGAGGATGACAGATTCCAGTCTGATGGATTTTCCTGGCTTGCAGTTTGCTTTGACAACGCCATCAGGTATTCTGGAGAACTCTCTTGAGTGGCCCGTACAGCAACAAACATGAAGCCTGTCCATTCATGACCTGTTGTGGTAGTTTTTCTGAAGTTTACAGGGAGATAATAAAACCTCAAAGACAATTAACAGGACTAGAATCTGATAATGAGTACACAATAGTTTTCTACTGAAACATAATTTTTTTTCTATTGTCATCTCATTTTTATCAAAGATGATCACAGTGAGACTGAGGTGTTTGTAAAACAAGTCTAGTCTTATTAAACTTGGCTTTGGTATTTACATAAATGTAGTAAGAACAATGATTCTATGCATATTTTCAAATATGACATTCCAGGCAGAGCTTTGGTAATATCCAAGGGGCTTTATTGACCCTCTAAAGTCAATCTTAGTTCTTTAAAATTGTCTGGTAATAAGGAATCTCAGATCTGACCTTTAAAAGTTGCTTTAGGCTAAGAAGCCAAGCTAAAGACTTGTCCAATTATGTTCTGTTACAAGGAAAACATTCTTATTGAACTTATGTAAATACCTATATTATAATGAAAGATAAGAATATTTAACAAGAGTTTCTGGAGGGATTCTGGAGGGATCAGGTAGGGAGAAAAGATAAATATTTCCACCTTTGTTTGCCAAGGTATGCTTTACCAAATTGCTTTAAGTTATAGATAGCTTTTACAAAAGAAAAGAGAAAAAGGTTTTTTAAATCTAGGAAGCAAAACATTAAAGAATCAGCAATATTTCATATAAAGTCATAACAAAATTATAATCGTCTTTTCCAGTTCATTCAGTCTCCTGCGATCATTCTTGTTCTGCTTCCTCTTGGGTTGGCAGTTTTATGAATTAGTCAGTTTGCCATTAGAGTTTTAGAAATTCTTACCCAGTTCACTGTTAGGGTCTTAAAGTTATCAGAAACCTGTGTTCTAGAGCACTTGTCAGGGTTTTTTCCATGAATCTCCTTGAAGATGAAGCATTTTTTTAAAATTTTTTTGTGAGGAAGATTAGCCCTGAGCTAACATCTATTGCCAGTCCTCCTCTTTTTGCTGAGGAAGATAGTCACTGAGCTAATATCTGTGTCCATCTTCTATAGGGGTTGCCACCACAGCATCTCTTGACAAGCAGTGTGGTGGTCCGTGCCTGGGATCCGAACCTGTGAACCCTGGGCCACCGAAGTGGAGCACGCGCACTTAACCACTGTGCCACCAGGTGGCCCCAAAGATGAAGCATTTTTGCCTGCAGTTGATTGTAAATGCTTTCAGAGAAGAATCAAGTGTAAAATAAGAACTAAGTGACAAAGACTCAAAAAGAGCCACGGTTAAAGATCTGAGGAGAGTTCACCAAGAAAAGATGATGCAACTAACAAGCCTGGTTTTTGTGTGTGTAATATACAACAATTTTAAGATAATAGCTGGAATTATGACTGACAATATTATACCAGAATTTATCAAATTTTTAGGAATGTCATATAATCTCTGCAATATTTATATTAATAATGTATACTCATGTAAATACACCCTCAGAAAGTTAAACATCACTTTTTATTTGACAATGTTTTCCATGCAGTTTAACATATCACATAAGCCTAAATAAATTAGCATTTTTCTTTTTATAAGGAGAGAGAGCAAATCTTTTGAGATCTTCCAGGTACTCTTTGGAAAATCTCCAAGTTAGTTTGAGGTCAAAAAGATTTCACTCAGAACTTAATTTTGAGAAGCTTGTCAAAAATGTCAACAGATTTAAAAGACTTGATCAAATAGAATTACAGTCATTGTGAGACAATACTTGGTTATCCATTCCACCAAAGTGACAATTAAAAGATTTCAAAGAAAAATACAGAGAGTTACATATCTGTAAAAAAACAAAAACCTTGGCTCCTTTAATATTGAAAAAACACAGTTTTTCTAAGTAATAAAAGACCTGATAAAGACAGCATGGAGCACAGGAAATATTTTGATGAGACATAGAATCTTTATTTCCTGGGCAGATTACATTAAAGGTAATGAAAAACATTTTATAATCTTTCATTAAGAGAAGACCAATAATCTGAGAAATGTTGTGATTTTAACAGAGAGAAAATTAAACTCCGGTTTGGCATCAGTATATTACTGAACTCATTTTAAAAACCCTTATAAATAAATCTACTTAATTTTAGCCAGCTTTGACTTCACAACATAAAGTTTCTTTTCCACAAACCTTCTGCAATTTTCTATATCTATTTAGGTTTGTTTTATTCTTTTTCTCTTTCTTATTCTGGAACAACTACTCATTTTATTTTAGGACAAAATTACTCTCTTGTTTCTTTAACAAAAACACACCCTGCATTCCTTGCATGCTCTTCATATAAAGACACAGCCCATCTTCTCCCCACACTTTGTATACAAAGTTGTTTCCCTTTGCTCTTATTGTTTCTTGTAGTTTTATCTCAAAACCTTGCAGATGTCCTGCAAAAAAACTGTTCATTTTATTAACTCTTTAATTGGATTCAGTTCTGTATGTGGTGTCTGACCATTAAAACTGGTTGGTTGGCTATTTAAAGGTAAAATCTATCCCTTTACTGATTTCCTTTTCAAATTTAAACAGGAGCAGAAGCTCCAGCCCCACTTGCTGGGTCCCAGAGGTCAGGCCAGGCCACCACTCGTCTCTGAACCTCAGTGTGAAAGCCCGAGCATCGATGGAGCAGCTGGAGAGGCTGCTGTGGAGTTCTTTTTATGTCAAGTGCTATTTATGGACAAATGTGGTTGATTCACAGAATTTAACTTATCGAGGCATCATCTCCCAATAAAATACTAATTTTAAAGTTGCTTTCTATTGTAGAGTCATATAAAAGTACATCATATGGTAGTACTTCATGTAGAAGATTGATTTTTAAGGGGCCTAAAATACACATGTATATACCAAGAACAGAAATACAGGTTAGCAAAGCTCTGCACAAATGTTCACAATTAAATGGATTTTGATATATTAAGGCAAAATCCAGACTTTTGCTTTATCAAATTTTAGAGTAAACTTGCTTTGAGAAAATAAAATTAAATAAGTGTATAATATAATTATAAGTTTAGAAGTTAGAAGCTGAAAACAAAATTCAGTAAGAAGGAGAATTGAGATATGGACTGAGAGATTTACAGTGCCCAAAGATTGGAATTCCAAGACATAAAAGGAATCTCAGCCCAAAGCAGGATGAAGTAAGAGGATCCTGGAGAACTACTCTTAACTCAGCTCACTGTAATGCAGATTTGTGGTTGTATAGAAAAATGGCCTTATTTTTCAGAGATCCATATTGAGATTTTTAGGGAGAGGAAGATGTCCGGATATTTGTAATTTACTTTAGTACTCTTCCACAAAACAAAACAGCAAATATGGCAAAACAACAGTTTTAACCTGTTTTTCTGTACATGTGGTAGTCTGTCCCTGACATGGCCCCAAAGATCCCCCTACTGGTGTCTGCCCCCCTGTGTGATCCCCTCCCCTGAGTGGGGGTCTGTGACTGCTTCTAACCAATAGCACCGGCTTCCCAGATCAGCATTGGCAAAAAGGTGGGGACTCCAGCTCTTTCACCCTCTCCCTTCCTGCTCTGTGAGAAACCAGGGTGTGGGGGCTCTGGGGGAACCACCAATAAACTGAGATGTACAATCATGTGTTGGAAGATCTAAACCTGAAGTCAATTTTGAATGACCTAAGAGCTCTGATGAGGAGGGAAGGAGGAGAGGGAAAGGAGAAAGATGAGGATGCAGGAGGGGAAGGGATTGGGCAAAACTCAACTCTTGAGCCCTCCTACCACTGGTCAACCTCTTCCTTCAGACTTCAACTCAGACTTAAGTGGTCTGGGAAGCCTTTGATGCCTGCTCCCCCCACCCTCCCTTCACACACACACACACACACACACACACACACACACACACACACAGAGACACGCACACAGGATGAGGTCACATATAGTTCCCTGATCAAAGCACTCAGACACTGCAGGGTCATTGCTGGCTTCTTGACTGTCTCCCCTGTTGACATGGAAGTCCCCTGATGGAAAGACTTCTCTGTGTCCTGGTACCCAGGGTTTAGCATGGCCCTGACAGGTGGGAAGGTAAACCTGATCTTACGCACAGTGCCAACAACAGACTGTTTTCACTCCCTGCTGCCTCTGCACTATGTCACCAGATACCAGGGGACAGCCCTGTTAATAGCAGGCTGGCACTCCAACGAAGGCCTCTGCACCCCAGGCCTTTCCTTCAGCACACATTGCCTGCTTGCTCCACAGTTCTGGAAAAATCAGATCTCTCTCTTGAGGGGAGTTATTTTAAGCTTCTATTTTTTACTTCAGGAATTTATGCTTTCCATTATTTTATAACCATGTTTTGTTCAATCAAATCTGTTCTAGCAGGGTTTTGTATAATTTAGAGACTAAACACATTCATTATATTAAATAATAACATAGCATAAGTTATTATTTAGTACAGTTAGTAAGGCCTCACCTGTGTGTGGCCTCATCCAGAGAGGGGAGTATGGTCATGGAGAGGCTGCTTGGGGAGGTGATGTTCTGTCACTTGGTTTCATTCTTGCCCAGTCACTGAGATGACCATCTGAGACAGTCCTGGGCTTCTTGAGGGGCCAGACATCACAGTCAAGACCTACTGTTTGATTTAGAGGAACATGAGCTATGCTAACATCACTGCCTGTGAAAACTGTTAGCAGGGTCTGTCTTGTTTATGAAAATGTCTCCATGCTTCTGGAAAGCTACAAGTATAGATAGACTCTATACTTGTCAAAAATTACTGAATTACATAATATGTAACAACAATGGAAAAAAAACAAAACCTGGAAATCCTTGAAGAACCTGATAAATAAGTGGCAAGAAATAGCATATGTTGGAGCATATGAGTAAGCCATTTGGGGGAAAACTAATTCGGCCTGAGTTTGTTTTTCATAAGGGCCTGTTGCCTGCATTGTGTATCTGCTTTGCCATGTCCCAAAGAGAAGAGAAAATGCCCTTAAGATAAGGATGCAACTTCCCCCACATTGGCATCTCCTTAAGGATAAGCATTTCTCCCTAGGCTAAGATTTGGTTGCTGCACTCATCCTGTGACCACCCAGCTCAAGACAACATATCTGACACCAGCCACGCCCATCGAGACAGCAGACCAGCTCCCCACTGTGTCCATCAATAGCTATTCTGGCAGGGCAACCTGGCAGGGCGATCTTGTCACTATTGTAAAAGGGACACTGCAATCTGATGTGATACGTACTCTTTGATGGTATATAACCACTCTGTACACCCCACTTCTTCAGTTCCCTTCCTTCTTTAGGGAAGGAAGGCCCCGGGCCATGGTCCTCAAAAGTTGGCTCATAATAAACTCACCCCAATTTTTATTTATAGATTGATTATGGATTATTTCCATTGACAAGCCCAGTGAAAGAGAAATTGTGAAATATGTGATTGATTCTTCAGTAATATGAAATATCATTGAAGCATTTTAAAACTAATTTATGAAATCTAGCTTTACAGTCTTGTAAGTAAAATAGGATGTAAAAGATTTATCTCTACTTAAGATAATGATGTAATTGAAAATAGTCACATTATAAAAGTCTTATTTTTGGCATTTTCAATGTGATGACACATCAATGTCTGTCATTAGAAAAAACACTAAGTAAAGGGACAGAAAAAAGAAAAAGAGAAAAATTTCCTTATAAATTCTCTTTAGTAGTCTGTGATTGAAGTCTTAGACTAGAACAGCCTGGGAAGGAAATCATTCTGCTTTGTCTGCTGACAGAGGTCGCTTTCCCTCTCCTCATGTGGCTCTAATGAGAGTAGCTGATGAGGAACAGAACTGGGATTAGTTGCTGGTGAGAAACTCACTACCATAGTTTTCATGTGCCAGACATCCAGACTCGACAGCATTTTTCCCTGTGAAGACCATGCTGCAGTGACTTGCAGCTGCCTGAGAGGAGCCCTGGATGTGGGCCTCCCCGGAGGCCTGGGACCCAGCTCGGGGACAGCAGCACCAGGCAGTAGGGCACTTCCAGGGGCGCCACATCACATCTTCGCTTACTTCTTTTATTTGACTTGTGAATCACAGTTCTGCTCTCTCTCAAGTGTCCAGTTTCTCAGTCCTATGACTTTGGTCAGCTGGGCAGGTGGCCTAGAGCCTGGCGTGTTGGGGTCCCACAGTGGGATGCAGTCAGCTCACCCGCCTCAGCCATGGAGGTCTGCAGCTCCAGGAAAGTCCTCCAGAACGTGCACTTTTTCTCAGTGAAGAACACCTTCATGAAAAACATGCCACTGGTCAAATTCCTTTGGTGGTAAAAGGAGCAATGTTCTGTGAGATTGACAAACACCAGCTTTAGACATTTACAAATGCATTGTGGGGGATTTAAGCTGATAACCAGAGCTCACAATTTTTTTTAATGTTTATGGTTTCACTTCCAAATAAAAATCTAAACCCCCTACCAAAATCCCAGTGGTGTTTTCTGCAGAATTAGAAAAATCCATCCTAAAACTCATATGGACTCTCAAGGGACCCTGAACAGCCAAAACAATCTAGAAAAAGAGCAAAGCTGGAGGACTCACTCCTTGATTTTAAACTGACTACATAGCTACAGCAATCAAAGCAGTGTGGTCCTGGCATAAAGACAGACATATATAAAGACCAATGGAATGGAATAGAGCATCCAGAGATAAACCCTCACACATATGGTCAAATGGTCTTGTGGGAGATCAAGATTTGGCCATCCTAAAATATATCTCTTTACCTTGATTGTTTTCTCTGAGGGACATTTGACCTCCCCCACTAACTGCCTAAAGAATTTGACATGGTGGCTCCTTCCTGGAACAGATCTTCTATCATGATGGCTGCAAAGATAATGTAGGATAAATGTTACAATAGGAAAGGCGCCAACAAGCCCATCTTATCGGAAGTTCTGTCTCTCTGGCCACATTCTCTGGATGGCCCTGCAAGGAGTTGCCAGACAAACATTTACATTTATAAGGGAAATCTCCATTTGTAAAAGTATCTTCCTCTCTGTATTGGGAAGAGGGGGGATGACCTCATTTCTAGAGACTTATTAATGTGGAAAGTGAGGCCTTAAATCTGCATAATAACCTTACTCTTGTTTACTGTGCTTTAGTGGTAATCTCTTGTAACTGACTCCGCCACCCCCAACATCCTCCATTGTCGTTGGCTGAACATGGTATTTAAGACGAGAATTTCTGCTATTGTGTTGAGAAACGCAGTGTCCCTGCTTTCTCCCATGTATACATGTTATTAAACTTGGTATTATTTTCTCCTGCTAACCTGTCTTGTTAATTATTTGGCCAGCCATAAGAACCTTAAGGAAAAGGGCAGAGGGAGATTCTCCCTCTTCCCCCACAGTCTTCAACAAGGGTGTCAAGACCACTCAATGGGGAGAGGGCAGTCTTTTCAACAAATAGTGCTGGGACAACTGGACATCCACAGGGAAAACACGAAGTTAGACCTTACCTTACACCACATACAGAAATTAATTCAAAATGGATCAAAGAACTAAATGTTAGAACTAAAATTATAAGAATTTTAGAAGAAAACATAGAGATAAAGCTTCATTATATTGGAACCAATATCTGTTCAAGCTCCTGCTTTCAATTCTTTTGTGTATATACCCAGAAGTGGAATTTCTTTAGGCTTTTGTCTTGGGGGCACATTCTGGGGCACAGGGGACAAAGTTGATTAAATGAATACATAAAGAGGATAATATATATATGTATAT
Source organism: Diceros bicornis minor (assembly GCF_020826845.1). Lineage (NCBI taxonomy): Eukaryota > Metazoa > Chordata > Mammalia > Perissodactyla > Rhinocerotidae > Diceros > Diceros bicornis. Next base: position 2,249,609 of record NC_080749.1, read on the forward strand.
ACATTTTTGCCTTTGCTCTTTCCTCTTCCTCCAATCCCAGCTTCAAACAATCTTACATTTTATACACAGTAAGATTAAACATTTCCACTCTCAAAAGTCAAGTGGACCCCAGTAGGCAGGTCCCTCTCTTCAGAAAGCAAGTTCAGTTTAGATTGCTTTTTTTTGAGGGAGATTGGCCCTGAGCTAACATCTATTGCCAATCTTCCTGTTTTTCTTTTTTTCTCCTCCCAAAGCCCAGTACATAGTTGTATATCCTAGTTGTAAGTCCTTCTAGTTCTACGTGGGATGCTGCCTCAGCATGGCTTGATGAGGGGTGAGTAGGTCCGTGCCCAGGATCCGAACAGGTGAACCCTGGGCCACCAAAGCAGAATGCACAAACTTAACAGGATGCCACTGGACCAGACCCCCTTCAGTTTAGATTTCTAAGAAATTTTTATTGTGTTAAAATATACATAACATAAAGAAATTCCACTTCTGGCCTAAAGAAATGTTCCTGCACAAACATTGTCACACGTATCTTCAATGTCTTCTTCAGACATTTCTTCTTGGTTTTGGTGAGAATATATTTCTCTTTTGCTCTCGGACCTCACATTCGCTCATGGTGTTGGACAGATTATCACACCTCATTGTGCTGCAGCGTCCAGGCCTAGAAGACAGAGTGTCTCAATCTTGAAGGGTCTCACATGTGAGCACTTCATTGTCATTCCTGATCTCTGACAACTGAGAGCAGCTGCTCCTCCTAGTGCCTCTCAGAAGGGAGTTGAAGATTTCATACCGGTCTGCAGACAAACACTGAAAGAACACAGATATGGAAGGACAGTCACTATCATTGCCTTACTGGGATGAATGTTGGAACCACAGTTCTCTGTGGTCCCTCTTCCTGGCAGGGGAAGCTGCCAAGATAACCCTCCACAATAAACCTCCTGATAAAACCAGCCAAACCTGGATTCATTGTCTGACCCCCTGTAGGTGGCGCCAAACTCCAAGGAACTCGCATAAAATTCTAGAAGGATTTATTTCCTCCAGTCTTTAAGGATCCTCTTCATATTGTTCTGGAAGTCCCAGAACCAGCCCTCTGATAACTGGACTGGGAAATTTTTCACCTTATTGATTTTCAGAAGGACCTGGGAGGAGAAGAGTAGAGGGGAGACACTTCAGGCCCAGCCAGATTTAGCTCCAGTGTTCTGAGTCCCCAGATACAGAGGCACCCTACAGCTCTGACCCACATGGATATTCAAAGTCCACTTCTGACAGATTTACATTTGTCTTTGAGACTTTTAGATGCACATATGGGAGGCAATTGATAAATACATGTGATACCGGCCCTGATATCAGTTCCCCTACGTTAAACCCAGAATATATGGGGTTAAAACCAGAAGCACTCATCCTCTTTCCCTGCTTCTCTAAGTTACATTCGTATGTAACTATTGGGTTTTTTTGTATCCCTGAACTTCACAAGACAGACAGAAGTTACTAACTGTTAAAAGCCCAGGTGGCCTCAAGCTGGGCTCACACTGATGTTTTGGCTGATTGCTGGTTCTTGAGGTTTGTTACAGGGAAACTGACATCAAGAAGCTAAAGCTTCTCAGACCTCAACTCCTTGGCTTCCTGGTGTTGGAATTGTCAGGAGAGAGGGAGAATCTCCCTCTGCTATTTTCCTTAAGGCTCTTCTGGCTGGCCAAATAATTAGCAAGACAGGTTAGCAGGAGAAAATAATACCAAGTTTAACAACATGTATACATGAGAGAAAGCAGGGACACTGCGTTTCTCCACACAATAGCAGAGATTCTCGTCTTAAATACCATGTTCAGCCAAGGACAAAGGAGGATGTTGGGGGGGGGTTGGTTACAGGAGATCACCACTAAAGCACAGTAAACAAGAGTTAAGGTTATTATGCAGATTTAAGGCCTCACCTTCCACATTGATAAGTCTCTAGAAATGAGGCCATCCCCCTTTCCCCAATACAGAGAAGGAGATACCTTTACAAATGGAGATTTCCCTTATAAATGTAAATGTTTGTCTGGCAACTCCTTGCAGGGCCATCCAGAGAATGTGGCCAGAGAGACAGAACTTCCGATAAGATGGGCTTGTTGTTGCCTTTTCTATTGTAACATCTATTTTACTTTATATTACAGCCATCAGATAGAAGATCTGTTCCAGGAAGGAGTTACTATGTCAAATTCTTTAGGCAGTTAGTGGGGGAGGTCAAATGTCCTCAGAGAAAACAACCAAGGTAAAGAGATAGATTTCAGGGTGGCCAAATCTTGATCTCCCACAGAATCCACCATCCACCAAGGAGATAGAGACTGTTGAAGGACACCCACCTGCAATTCCCTTATCTTGCCATTCTCCTCCCTGCCAGCAGCCTCACAGGGCCAAATGCAGGCTGGTGGGAAAGCACTCACCAGCAAGACCACAGGCTTCCCCTCCCTACAAGCAGCTACATTCCTTGCAACCTTTATAACCCCTTGCTTCCCATCTTTTGGGAAGACAGGACAAATTTGAGAGCTCTCATCTTCTGGCTGACGTCACCCCAAATAAAAACCCTTTCCTTGCCATAAGCCTGGCATTCTAGTTTTATTTTGCCCCTCTTGTGTCGCGGGTAAAGAACCTGGGTATGTATCCAGTAACACGTGTCCAATGGGTTACTGGGTGGATACCATGTGATCTTTCCCGAACTCCAGAAGTGAGTGGCCAAGCTCTGTTACAGCCCTACAATGCAGGCACAGTGGGAGCTTGCAGTATCCCAAAACTGAAGGTGATGACATTGCTAAGCTTTCTTCCTTAACAAGGTCCCCCTTCTTCTAGTTTCCTATCACATCGTCCTCACTTCCTTCTGAGCTCTGGCTATTAATGCCCTGGTGCCTTGAGGTCCATATTCTACTAACTGTATATAGAAGGCAACTTAGACTTTCTCTGATATGCTCCTCAAAATTCTTGCAGCCTCCATTACCTGGTTCCAAAGCCACACCCAGGTTTTAGGTATTGTTATGGGAGCACTCCTGTCCCAGTACTCAAATCTATATTAGCTATCTGTTGCTGAGTTACTAATCTCCCAGATTTAGTGGCTTAAAACAGCATCCATCTATTATCTTGGTTTCTGGGGCTCTGGAGTCCAAGTGTAGTTTAGTTGGGTCCTCTGGTACAGGTTCTCACCAATTCTCAGATCACTCATCCAGCTTCTCTGGCTATTGCCAGAGATATCAGTTTCTTGCCACAAGGGATTTTTTTTTTTTTTCTGCTGAAGAAGCTTAGCCCTGAGCTAATATCTGTTGCCAATCTTCCTCTTTTTTTGTTTGAGAAAGATTAACCCTGAGCTAACATCTATGCCCATCTTCCTCTACTTTATATGTTGGTGGCCGCCACAGCATGGCTGACGAGTGGTGTAGGTCCGCACCTGGGATACAAACCCGTGAAGCTGGGCTGTTGAAGCAGAATGCACCAAACTTAACCACTACACCATGGGGTTGACCCCAACAGGGGCTTTTCGTGTGTGTGTGTGTGAAAATTTGTTGTACATTATTGTTTATAAGTCACCATATAAGTGCATCCCTCCACCCCTTGTGCTCACCCCCCCACCTCCCTAGCCCTTGGCAACCACCAAACAGTTCTATCTGTCTGTGTGTTGGTTTATCTTCCACATATGAGTGAAATCATGCACTGTTTGTCTTTCTCTTTCTGTCTTATTTCACTTAACATAATACCCTCCAGGTCCATCCATGTTGTTGCAAATGGGAAGATTTTGTATTTTTTTCTGGCTGAGTAGTATTCCATGGTATATATATACCACATCTTTTTTACCCAGTCATCAGTCGAGGGACACTTGGGTTGCTTCCATGTCTTGGCTATAGTGAATAATGCTGCGGTGAACATAGGGGTGCATAAACCTCTTTGTATTGTTGATTTCAGGTTCCTTGGGTAGATATTCAGTAGTGGGATAGCTGGATCATAAGATATTTCTAATTTTAATTTTTTGAGGAATCTCCATACTGTTTTCCATAGAGGCTTCACCAGTTTGCATTCCCACCAGCAGTGGATTAGGGTTCCCATTTCTCCATAGCCTCTCCAGCATCTGTTGCTTTTTGTCTTGTTGATTATAGCCATTCTAATGGGTGTAAGATGATATCCTAGTGCAGTTTTGATTTGCATTTCCCTGATGATTAGTGATGTTGAGCATCTTTTCATGTGCCTATTGGTCATCTGTATATCTTCTTTGGAGAAATGTCTGTTCATTTTCTCTGCTCATTTTTTGATTGGGTTGTTTGTTTTTTTGTTATTCAGTTGTGTGAGTTCTTTATATATTATGGAGATTAATCCCTTGTCAGATATATGATTTGCAAATATTTTTTCCCAGCTGGTAGATTCTCTACTCATTTTGATCCTGGTTTCATTTGCCTTGTAGAAGCTCTTTAATCTGATGATGTCCAACTTGTTCATTTTTCCTTTTGTTTCCCTTGTCTGAGTAGACACGGAATTCAAAAAGATCCCTTTATGGATGATGATGAGTAGTGTAGTACCTATATTTTCCTCCAGGAGTTTAATAGTTTCAGGTCTCACTTTCAGGTCTTTGATCCATTTTGAGTTAATTTTTGTGTATGACAAAAGAAGATGGTCTACTTTCATTCTGGTTTTTTTGTTTTTGTTTTTTTGTTTGTGAGGAAGATTGACCCTGAACTAACATCTGCAAATCCTCCTCTTTTTGCTGAGGAAGACTGGCCCTGGGCTAACATCCATGCCTATCTTCCTCCACTTTATATGGGACACTGCCACAGCATGGCTTTGACAAGTGGGGCATTGGTGTGCTCCCAGGATCTGAACCGGCGAACCCTGGGCCGCCACAGCAGAGCGCGCACACTTAACCACTTGCACCACTAGGCCGGCCCCTCTACTTTCATTCTTTTGCAAGTGGCTGTCCAGTTTTCCCAGCACCATTTATTGAAGAGACTTTCCTTTCTCCACTGTATGTCCTTAGCTCCTTTGTCAAAGATTAGCTGCCCATAGAGATGAGGTTCTATTTCTGGACTTTCAATTCTGTTCCATTGATCTGTGTGTCTGTTTTTGTACTAGTACCATGCTGTTTTAATTACTATTGCTTTGTAGTATGTTTTGAAGTCAGGGATTGTGATGCTTCCAACCTTGTTCTTCTTTTTCAGGATTGCTTTAGCTATATGGGGTCTTTTGTTACCCCATATGAATGCTAGTACTCTTTGTTCTATTTCTGTGAAGAATGTCCTTGGGATTCTGATTGGGATTGCATTGAATCTGTAGATTGCTTTCGGTAGTATGGACATTTTAACTATGTTTATTCTTCCAATCCAAGTGCATGGAATATTTTTCCATTTCTTTATGTTGTCATTGATTTCACTCAATAATGTCTTATAGTTTCTATTGTATAGCTCTTTCACTTCCTTGGTTAAATTTACTCCTAGATATTTTATTCTTTTTGTTGCAATTGTAAATGGGATTGTCTTCTTCTGTTCTCTTTCTGTTAGTTCGTTGTTGGTATATAGAAGCGCAACTGATTTCTGTAAGTTGATTTTGTACCCTGCCACTTGGCTGTAGTTGTTGATTATTTCTAGTAGTTTTCCAATGGATTCTTTAGGGTTTTCTGTATATAAGATCATGTCACCTGCAAACAGCGAGAGTTTCCCTTCTTCATTGCCTATTTGGATTCCTTTTATTCCTTTTTCTTGCCCAATTGCTCTGGCCAGAACCTCCAATACTGTGTTGAATAAGAGTGGCAAGAGTGGGTACCCTTGTCTTGTTCCTGTTTTCGGAAGGATGGCTTTCAGTTTTTCCCCATTGAGTATGATGTTGGCTGTGGATTTGTCACATATGGCCTTTATTATGTTAAGGTGCTTTCCTTCTATACCCATTTTGTGTACAGTTTTTATCATAAATGGATGTTGGATCTTTTCAAAAGCCTTCTCTGCATCTATTGAGATGATCATATGGTTTTTATGCCTTGTTTTGTTAATGTGGTGTATCACATTGATTGATTTGCAGATGTTGAACCATCCCTGTGTCCCTGGTATAAAACCTACTTGATCATGGTGTATGATCTTTTTAATGTATTGCTGTATACGATTTGCCAATATTTCACATCTATGTTCCTCAGGGATATTGGTCTGTAGTTTTCCATCTTAGTATTGTCTTTGACTGGCTTTGTACCAGGGTGATGTTGGCCTCATAGGATGTGTTGGGAAGTGTTCCATCTTCCTCTATTTTTTGGAATAGTTTGAGAAGGATAGATATTAAGTCTTCTTTGAATGTTTGGTAAAATTCTCCAGAGAAGCCAACTGGTCCTGGACTTTTATTTTTTGGGAGGTTTCTGATTACTGTTTCAATCTCTTTACTTGTGATTGGTCTATTCAGGTTCTCTATTTCTTCTTGATTCAGTTTTGGGAGGTTTTATGAGTCTAGGAATTTACCCATTTCTTCTAGATTGTCCAATTTGTTGTCATATAGTTTTTCATAGTATTCTCTTATAATCTTTTGTATTTCTGTGGTATCTGTTGTAATTTCTCCTTTTTCATTCTAATTTTGTTTATTTGAGCCTTCTCTCTTTGTTTCTTGGTGAGCCTGGCTAAGGTTTGTCAATTTTATTGATCTTCTCAAAGAACCAGCTCTTTGTTTCCTTGATCCTTTCTACTGTTTTTTTTTTATTTCAATTTCATTTATTTCTGCTCTGATTTTTATTATTTCCCTCCTTCTGCTGACTTTAGGCTTTGTTTGCCCTTCTTTTTCTAATTCTGTTAGACATAATTTGAGGTTGCTTATTTGGTCTTTTTCTTGTTTGTTAAGGTGGGCCTGTATTGCTATGAGTTTCCCTCTCAGGACTGCTTTTGCTGCATCCCATATGAGTTGGTATGGTGTATTTTCATTTTCACTTGTCTCCAGATATTTTTTGATTTCTCCTTTAATTTCATCAATGATCCATTGGTTGTTTAGTAGCATGCTGTTGAATTTCCACAGCTTTGTCACTTGCCTGGTTTTCTCCTCATAGTTGATTTCTAACTTCATGGCATTATGGTCAGAAACGATGCTTGTTATGATTCCAATCTTAAATTTATATAAGCATGCCTTGTTTCCCAATATATGGTCTATTCTTGAGAATGTTCCATGCACACTTGAGAAGAATGTATAATCTGCTGTGTTTGGATGGAGTGCTCTGTATGTGTCTATTAAGTCCATCTCATCTAGTTTTTCATTTAAGTCCACTATTTCCTTATTTATTTTCTGTCTAGATGATCTGTCCATTGATGAGAGTGGGGTGTTAAGATCCCCTACTATTATTGTGTTGTTGTTAGTATCTCCTTTTAGGTTTGTTAATAGTTGCTTTATCTACCTTCGTGCTCCTGTGTTGGGTGCATATGTATTTAAAAGTGATATGTCTTCTTGGTGGAGTGTCCTTTTTATCATTATATATTGCCTCTCTTTGTCTCTTGTTACCTGTTTTATCTTGAAGTGGACTTTGTCTGATATAAGTATGGCAACACCTGCTTTCTTTTGTTGGCCATTACCTTGGAGTATTGTCTTCCATTCTTTCACTCTCAGCCTGTGTTTGTCTTTAGAGCTGAGATGTGTTTCCTGGAGGCAGCATATTGTTGGGTCTTGTTTTTTAATCCATCCCACCACTCTGTGTCTTTTGATTGGAGAGTTCAGTCCATTTACATTTAGGCTAATTATTGATATATGGGGGCTTGTTGTTATTATTTTATTGCTCTTTTTCTGGTTCTTTTGCCTTTCTTTTGTTTCTCATCCCATGTATTTCGGACTACAAGTTCAGTTTGGTAGTTCTGTATGTGAGTTCTCTTAGTTTTCTCTTTCTTATCATCTGTAATTCTGTTCTGATTATTTGGTTAGTGGTTACCGTGAGGTTTGTATAAAAATCTCGTGGATGTGATAGTCCATTTTTTGATGGCCTCTTATTCCCTTAGACTAAGTCAATTAGATCCCTTTCCTCTTCCTCTTCTAAGTTATTGTTGTCACATCTTATTCCTTCTTGTGTTGTAAGTTCGTGTTTAACATGATGAGGTTACCTTTATGCTTGGTGCTTACCTTCCCTTGATCTTTGGTTTATAATTAAGTGTTTGCTAATCTATTTTGATAGAGGACTGCAATTTTTCTGGTTTTGTCGACCTATTTTCCTCCTTGTTCAAAACTTTGAATCCCCTTTCTCTTTTTTTCCTCAGGGATGAGGGCCTTCTTGAGCACGTCTTGTAGTGGGGGTCTTGTGGCAATGAATTCCCTTAGCTTTTGTTTATCTGTGATAGTTATTATTTCTCCATCATATCTGAAGGATATTTTTGCTAGATAGAGTATTCTTGGCTGAAAGTTTTTGTCCTTCAGAATTCTGTATATATCGTTCCACTCTCTCCTAGCCTGTAAAGTTTCTGTAGAGAAATCGGCAGACAGCCTGATAGGAAATCCTTCGTATGTCATTATTTTTTGTCTAGCTGCCCTTAATATTTTTTCTTTGTTGTTGACTTTTGCCAGCTTTACTACTATGTGCCTTGGAGAGGATCTTATCGTGTTGATATATTTAGATCTATTTATTTCATTCACTAGTATTTCCAGCTCCTTCCCCAGGCTTGGGATGTCCTCAGATATTATTTCTTTGAACAAGTTCTCTGCTCCTTTTCCCCTCTCTTCTCCTTCTGCAATACCTATAATCCTTATGTTGGATTTCCTAATTGAGTCAGATATTTCTTGGAGAGTTTCTTCATTTCTCTTTAGTCTTAGCTCTCTTTCCTCCTCAATCTGGAGCATTTCTGCATTGCTGTCTTCAGTATTGCTAATTCTTTCCTCCATACTGTCAGCTCTGATGCTTAAGGCTTCCAGATTTGTCTTTATCTCCTCTATTGTGTTTTTCATCTCTAAGATTTCTTTTTTTGTGTGTGTGAGGAAGATTAGCCCTGAGCTAACATCCATGCCAATCTCCTCTTTTTGCTGAGGAAGACTGGCCCTGGGCTAACATCTGTGCCGATCTTCCTCCACTTTATGTGGGACACCACCACAGCATGGCCTGACAAGCGGTGCATCGGTGCTCGCCTGGGATCTGAACCCGGGCCGCCAGCAGCGGAGTGCACACAGTTAACCACTACACCACGGGGCCGGCCCCTCTAAGATTTCTGATTTGGTTTTTTTAATAGTTTCAATCTCTTTTGTGAAGAAACTCCTGATTTCATTGAATTGTCTGTGTTTTCTTGTATTTCATTAAGCTTTTTTATGATGTCTATTTTGAATTCTCTGTCATTAAGGTTATACATTTCTGTGCTTTCCGGATTGGCTTCTGGGTGCTTGTCATTTTCCTTTTGGTCTGGAGATTTAATATATTTTTGCATGGTGCCTGTCGGTGTTGGCTTACTTTTCCTCATAGTGAAAATATGTGGTCACGTTTTCCTCTTGCTGTCACTGGGTGGGGGTAAAGGTCTGTGTATTCTGGCCCACCTCAATCTGTGGATGCTCTTGTCAGCTCCTGGCTGATCCGAGGCGTGGGTGAGCAGAGGCTGCTGGGGGTGAAGCATGGAAGCAGCTGGAGCTAGAGCGTGGGAATAGCTGAGACTGGAGCGCAGCTAGGCCAAAGCAGCTGGGGCTCAGGTGCAGGTGGGTTGAAGCAGCTGCAGCTGAAGTGCCGCTGGGCCAAAGAAGCAGGAGCTGGAGCACTGCTGGGCCAAAAAAACTGGAACTGGAGAGTGTTGGGCCACAGAAGCCAGAACTGGAGTGCATTGGGCCAAAGAAGGAAGAGCTGGGGCATCGCTGGGCCAAAGAAGCTGGAACTGGAGTGCGGTGGGCTGAAGTCAGTTGGAGCCTGAGCACAGGCCAAGCCAAAGCAGCTGGAGCCAGGGGGAGGGGGGCGGTCCAGCCAAAGGAGCTGGGGCCGTGGCATGGTGGAGCCTGGGAAGCTGGGGCTGTGGCTTGGTCCAGCTGGAGCAGCTGGGGCTGTGGCATGGTGGGCCCTGAGCTGCCACTGTCTCTGGTGTGGGGGCACAGGCTCACCCCGCTGCTGGTCAGGCCAGAGCAGCTGGGGGCCGCTGCCTGTGTGGGGTGGGGTGCAGTCATGCTGCCCCTGCTGGTGGGGCCCGGGCACCTGGGGGCTGCTGCATCTGGGGACCAGGCCAAGCTGAAGCGCCACTGTGCTGAAGCACCAGGTGGGCAGGCTGGGTGGGGGAGGGGTGCTTACTTTTGCCTCCCCGATCTTAGAGGTTTCTCGCCTCGCTGTTGCTCTCTACTCTCCTGCGGGGCTAGCTTGTTGAAACTACCCTCACAACAGTTCCACTCCCTCCATAGGGGTATCCCCATGGGCTGTGAGGGGTCTTGGAGAGTGGTGGTTTTCACACAGCGAGCTGTCTCTCCCCCTCCTCTGAGAGCTGCATGGTCTCAGTCTCTGGGTCTCAGTCCTTGGGGAAGGAAGGGAGCTTCTCTTACCTCCTTCCACTTACTCTGGGGATTCCAGCACCTCAGTCTTGGGGTGTACGGCTGCCTGGGTGCCTCAGATGTCCCCTGTGTTGTGTGAATAGCTTCTGTTGGAATATGAATATCCTTTTTGTTGTGTTTTAGAGGGGGAGAGTTCACGGGGGGAAGCTCACTCCACCATGATGCTGACGTCACTCCCCCAACATGGGCTTTTTAAGTGTTAGATATATAAAAGAGAATTTTGTGTGTCTGTGAGGAAAATTGGCTCTGGGCTAACATCCGTGCCCATCTTCCTCTACTTTATATGGGACACTGCCACAGCATGGCTTGACAAGTGGTGTGTTAGTCTGCACCCAGGATCTGAATCTGTGAACCCCAGGCCACTGAAGCAGAGCAGGCAAACTTAACCACTACGCCACCAGGCCAGCCCCAAAAGAAAATATTTAAATAAGTGTCTTTCATCAAGAAGCACCTAAATCATCTCACATACAATGACATTTGGGGCTGCAAAAAAAAGCTTAGATTCAGTCCCTTGACATGCTTATATTCTAGATGGGACAATTCTCATCCATATGTTTCTTGTGAGAGTATAAATGGGTTAAACCTTTGGGAATTTATAGCAAAAACATTTTATTTGCTCATTCCTGTTGATCCAATGATTGCACCTCTGTGAACTAGTCCTGGTTTACCAGAAACATTGGAATCAACTACACACCTGCTTCCAGGGAATGGTTAACAAACTTGGCGACTGTGTACCATAAAATATTACCACATCACTTGAAAGTCTCTTTTAGGATGATTTTTAATTACATAGGAGATGCTTATGATACCATACAAAGTGTAAAAAGCATGACATAGTCTTAGACCACTTATGTAAAGCAGAATGCTTAAAAGGTGGGAAATATATTCCACAGGGATCATTGTGGTTATTTCTGAGTGGTGCAATCATGGGTGAATTTTACTATCTCATCTATATGTTTCCATAATTTCTATGCTTATATGGAGTAATATATAATATATATGTGTATATATATGTGTGTATGTGTACATGTGCACATGTGTATATGTGTGTGTATATGTCACATTATATAATAAAGAGATATTTTTAAAATACAAATGCAATAATAATTTATAAGTGCTAGATTGTATGATTACACGTGATAAAACTTATTAAGTCTCATGGAAAAAATGAGGAAGTAAGACTGTGGCATCTATGAAAAGTTACCAAGGCGACAACAGGATGACTTTACGCCTGCTGTATATGGAACAGATGTTTATTTCAGGGAAAATTATGTCAAAAGTTTATACTGTGATTACACAGATAAATAAAAATGATGACAATATATTAGGATGGGGGGATTATCATGATTTTCCTTTTCTCCATATCACAAAGGGTACGCTTAAAGAAATTTTATGGTTAAAATTGTTTAATCTTGATAAAGATTTGTTTTGTGTTTATTTTTTCAGCAGATTGCTACTGAGAGAGGTTAGAGGAACTGAAAGGTCATAATGGCTAACATTTAGAAGGGAACAGGGGAGCTGAGAAAAGGAGGAAGAGAAAGAAAGCTGTGATTTGTCTTAAGAAATGTTCTGGGACTCTGTAAGACAATTTAAAGGGTTTAAGGAAGGGAAGTGATGTGATCAAATATCTGTTTTAAGCAGATCACTCAAGCAGCACTATGTAACAGAAGAAATGGAATGGAGGGCAGCAAATGAAGCCAAGAGGCCAGTGGGAGACTTGATAGCTTTCTAGGCAAACCTGACAGTGGCTTGGAATTGGATGGAATAAGAGGATGGCAAGAAGTAGATGAAGTGCCAAGCATTGAGAAAGGTGACTTGATAAGACGTGGTGATTGTAAACAACTCTACACAAATATATAGTGAAAAAATAGTACAATTTTTTAAAAATTAGACTTGGAGAGGTTAATGATCTGTGCCTCCCTTGGGAAATGGTGATGCTAACAGAAGGCATTTACTTCAGTTTCAAAAGAGCCTGAGTCTTGATAAGATCTTTGTGGTTGTCTAAATAAGTTCTTTGCAATATGAGTACAAGGAAGAAAAATGTTATCCATCCTTTTCTTTTCCTGGAGTCTCAAAACTATGGACTTGACCAATTTGTTACACATGCCAAAAGCTTTTGAAAGGAGAAGCAGGGAAAGAATCTGACGTGCAATGAGGATCTGCTATGAACCAGGCCCTCCATTCACATAGGCAGCAAATTTCCATTAAGTGACCCAACATTGGAGTCACGTCATCTAATCCTTACAACAGCTTTGTGGGATAACCCTTACTATTTCTATTTTACAAGTGAAGAATGACATTTGGAGGGGTTGAGCAACTTCTCTATTAATAATAATAATTATGGTAATGATAATAATCATTGCAGTCATAATAACCAGCACTTCTATAGCCATACATGAGATAAATACTATTATTATCTATGTTTGACAATTAAAACTGAGGCAAAGGTTTGCCTCTTGCCCAAGATCACAGAGTCAGGAGGTATGAGAGCTGAGAGACAGATCTGTTGGGCTCCAGGGTTCATGTTCTCAGCCTTTACAGTGGTGGTCCTGAAAGTGTGTCCCTGGACCAGCAGGGCCAGCATCCCCAGGGAATTTGTCATAACTGCAAATTCCTGAGCCACACCAGACTTACTGAATCAGGAACTGTATTTTAACAATCCCTGCCAGTGATTCTGATGCCACCAGAGCTTGAGAACACTGTCTCCCAGTGTTCTTAAGTAGAGTCTTATACTCTACTATGGCAACTCAATGAATAGCATATGGCAAATGTCAGCATTTTACCCTGGCCTGTCCAACTCCACAGTCCATGTTGTTTTTCCACTCTGCCCAGTGGCTAAAATGGCTAAAATTTAAATAATTTTAAGGCATTTCACAGTCCATGAGAGACACCTTAAGAAAGAGGGAAAAATAAAACAACCTCATTTTACCCAGCTGTTACCATTAATTGATGCAGAAATGTTTATGAGTGATGGTCATATCCAGGCACTGTGTCTGGCACTGAGCCTAGGACAGGGCAAGTCACCTCTCCCCAATAAGCAGAGTAAGCCAACTCTTCAGTGCTGGGGCCAATATATGCATAAAATGCTAATGGGAACTGGTAAGAAAGATGAAGAGCTAGGAAGGTGAAGCACGAACTGTGCCTGGAAGAATGAGCAGGAAGCAGAAGAAGGCAGGTGGGTGGAAAAGGGCATTCCAGCTAAGATATCAACACCTGCAAAGTTAAGAAAGATGAAAGAGCAAAGCCATAACCAGGCCTGGACAGGTGTAAGAGGGTGCTGGGAGAGGAGAACAGATGGTTTGTCAGGGACAACCTGTGCACCACGACAGGGCTGGTGGACTGCTCTGTAGGTCATAGGGAGAAATGAAATGAGTTAAGCAGAAAACAGATTATTGCAAAGCTCCCACCAAGACCACCAGGTGTTGACTGCACAGAGCTGGGTTTATTCAACTTTCTGAGCAAGAGTGAGCACCACCTGGATAAGCCTGACAGCATCTCAAAAAGAGAGTGAGGGAGGGTGCTGAAAGTGTTCAGCTGGTTCTGAGGAGGGGTTGGGCAGAGACCAGCCAGGATTCGTAAACCAGGTGAGTTGCTAGCACAGTCTTATCTTTGGAACCCTTGAGTCTATGTGGAGTCCCTGTACTAAGGGCTTATCTTGGCATATATATGTCTGAATGAGCTTGTGTTAAGCCAACTTGAGCTTAGATAGTTTGTCTTACACATCATGGTTTGGTTTATCAGTTTTGAACTTGTACAGTTAGTTTTACAAGTTGAGGTTTCTGTTTCATTTCTCATTATTTTGCATTTTAGAAAGATCATCAAGATGTAATGTGAGAAAGGGATCAGATGGGGATAGATGAGAGGCAAGGAGACTCAGCGGAGACTTTCAAGTAGCACACAACACCTCAAGGGCAAGTTGGAACTTGAAAATCAACGATGAAGCAGGGAGCAAGTAACAGATGGGAGACAACGCAGAGGAAGCTGCAGCAGGATGTGGAGACTCAGTAATCTTGGAAAGAGGGATAGGGCAGGACAAGAGAAAGGGAGGACTGGGGAGTGACACCAGCCTTCTAGCTTGGATGAACAGGCAGAAAAAAAGTTTGAGAAAAATAGAATAAACTCAAGGGGAAATGGTTTCCTGTGAACATCCAGGTGCAGTCCAGAAGACATTCACTCATTCATCTTTCAACAAACATTTCTTGGGTACTTGTCATGTGCCAGGATCTCTTCTAGGTACCGGGAGAGAGGAGTGAATCGCCTCCTCCTACCCCCAAATACCTGCCCATGTGGAGCTTACACTGAAATGAGAGATCAAAATCAACAGTAAACATGGCAAATCAGTGAATTATCTGGTGTGTTAGAACGTGACGAATGTTCTAGGAAACACATGGAGCCAGGGGAAGAGTGTGGGAGTGCAGGGAGTGGCCTGGGGGTCCTCCCTGAGAAGGAGATTAGGCCCCAAGACATCAGGGGCAGAGCATTCCAAGCAGTGCTGTCAGGTAAAACACAGGACATCAGGTCAAGTTAAATTTCAAGTAAGCAATGAGTAATATTTTCACGTAAGTATGGCCCATGCAATATTGGGACACAGTTATATGAAGAGTATTTGTTTACCTGAAATGCAAATTTAACGGGGCATCCTGTACGTTTATTTGCTAAATCAGGCAACTCAATCCCAGGCAGAGAGAAGAGCTCATGCAAAGATCCTAAGAAGGAAGTGTGACAAGGCAAAGCAAAGGCCAGTGTGGCTGGAACACATGAGGGTGGGGTCAGGTGGGGGAGGCAGGCTCTCTGAGGCCTGGCTTGTGGCCACTGTGAGGTTGTGGCTTTAACCTGAATGAGAGGGAGTGGCTGTAGGGCTTGGGCGGAAGGGACAGGAGCTGCCCTACTTGTCAACAGGATAATTCCGGCTGAGCGACCCTAGACCCATGAATGGAGAACGGAGGAAGCAGGATGACCTCTTGCTGACCTCTGGAAAAAGGACTGTGTACAGAAAGGTGGGGGTCAGGATCCTCAGCTTTTCTGTACTTCTGAATAATATTGTAAAGTTAAGAATAAAGAGAGAGAAACTCGGAGTGTTTGCAGTTTCACAGGCATTTGTCTTGTCTGTCTCAAGTTCTGTTGTAGGATTCCCGAGATAGAAACCACAATCACCCCTCCAGGAGTTAGCAAACTGCCTCCTTAAAGAGCCAGATAGGAAATATTTTAGGCATTATAGGCCAAGAGGTAAAATCAATGATATTAAGTATGTATTTACATAACAAGAGAGAAAACAAATTTCCACAAAATTTTATTGACAAAATTTGAACTATAATAACTGAGCGTGATTTTGTGATGCAGGAATACTACTGAAAAGAATGGAGTTACTTTGGGGAGATAGCATTTTGCTTAGTTGGGATTCAAAGTTAGCGTTTCCTGTCACCAAAATTGATTGCAAATGTTCATCCGTTACTGGGACCTGTAATGAGATTTTACATATTTTATCTTTGAAAATGTTCTTTCACGTAGATACATGCTGCCAAATACTAATATCAATCCATAAGGATACGGTTTTAAAAGAGAGTATTTATCACTTGGAAGGCATTTGTAGAATTCTACTAGATTCTTCTCTTGATAGTTGCCTCTTAGCATGCCGTTACATTGCAGATTAATCACTTACAATTGAAAGTTATGTGGAAGCACCTCTATTGCACAGGGAAATGGATTTTGAAATAAGGGAATCTCCTTTGCACTTTCACTGAGGTCCAAAAGGTCTTGTTAGAACAGTAGTTTCACCTCAGAAAATATACCCACAGCACATGTGTATGGGAATGGAGATCTCACCTGTTTTAATTTTTGACAGCACAGGAGTATATAAAGCAACTTGACATCACTTGTGATTTAAACATTAGCTATTGTCTAAATGATTTTACTACAGTATAAGTTTCACACATAAGCTCTATTTTGCCTTATAGTTTTAGGTTGATTTCATTAAGAAACGTTATCAAATCTACAGCCAAATCTAATTTCTACATTCATCCAGTGTTTAATAATAGTGATTGAAGGTGGTGGTTCTTCTCATTATGAAAAAATTCAATTTTAGCTCTGAACTCAACAAATCACAATAAAATTTTAACACTGCTAAGCTCTTGAACTACTGCGTGATTGGGCAAGTTATGATATTCAGCTTGACAAAAACTCATGAAACTGATAAAGGTTAAGTCTGAATGAAGTTCACTGTTGAACTACTGAATCCATAACACATGATAGATTCAAATATTTTCTGCCAAGTACCTGCTATTGAATAATAAAATAAACACCCGTTTACTTTAAAGACTACATTTTCAGAAACTTTGTAAATTTGTCCAACTAAGCCTTTTTCTGCTCTGCAAGTATTTTTACTCCATCAATTGTAACACATATGAACAGTTTCCAATCTGGTTGTACTGAATTAGTGTTTTCTCAACCTTTTTGAAGATATTCTTGGCTCCATGCACACTAGTCACAGCCTAATTCTTCAGGCACATCAAACTCGGTATTGTTTCTCAAATGAACAAAAACAAGCAGTATCAGCAACACCGTTAGGCTTATCAAGAGCCAAGGAAAACCACTTGACACCATTTGCCTTATTTTAATTGACTATTAAGGTGCTCCCAAAGTCCTCAACTCTTCAAGGAACTGTGATAGCCAAAAGGCTGATCATCTTAAACAAGTTCATTTCTCTGGACACATTTCTTCAGTCACTGCAATGAAGCACAATTTAATTAACTCACCATCAGTAAATGACTTTTCTGGTCTAACACTTGGAAACTTACTTTGGTTGCAACTTCATTTTTATTTTTATGAAGAAA
The DNA here is from genome assembly GCF_020826845.1 of Diceros bicornis minor. Classification (NCBI taxonomy): domain Eukaryota; kingdom Metazoa; phylum Chordata; class Mammalia; order Perissodactyla; family Rhinocerotidae; genus Diceros; species Diceros bicornis. The sequence continues at coordinate 2,266,879 of NC_080749.1, forward strand.
TCCTGCTGTGATGAGCTATTTTATTTTAAATTTTCTAATTTTTCTAACTGTTGCCTTTCCACTGTTGTGATGAGCACTTCGTCTGGTAATGTCAACACTTATTTTATTCTTTTTAGCATAGTTGTCATTGCATAATAAACACAACTTTTTGCCATCTAATTGGATAACAAAATAATCCACACTTCAATGTGCCTTACAAATGAAACGTTTGGAAGTCCACTTTTCTTTCTTTGTTTTGACATGATGGGCATGTACTAGTAATAAAAAATAAATGTAATGTCACAGTACAACCATATGCATGGCAGTGCAACAGCTGTCATGTTATAACTGAGTCAGTACAATTTTGAGTGCACGGAGCAGCTGTTCAAAGTGAAGAGAGTGCCATTTCCTGTGTCTGTCTCAAATACACAATTCCACCATTGTGGTGCAAAAGCGGCCAGAGATGGTATGTAAACAATTGAGCATGGTTGTGCTCCAGTAAAGCTTTAATTATGGACTTTGACACTTGAATTTCATTTAATTTTCATGTGTCATGAAATATTATTCTTAAGAAGAATACTTTTTTTCAATCATTTAAAAATGTAAGAACTTTCTTATCTTGCAGATTGGCCTGTGGTCCATTGTTTGCTCCATTCCCTTTTGCTCCAGGGCAGAGGATGATCGTAAAAGGCATATCCAAGGCATTTGATTGTCTGGGCGTGTTGCTTATTGGAGCTTTGCTGCCAGAATTGCTCTGTGAAGAGAAGAAAAGGTGCTCATTGCTGTGTATGCAACATGGACACACAAGAACTCGTGAAACAAGTTGACAGCAGTGACTCTATTTTGTACTCTATCTTGTTAAAAAAATGAAACTGTGCTGACCTTACTGACTTGCCAAAAGGGAGTGATTTGCTGAGACAGGACCTTCTGAAGGACTGTGTAGAAATATACCTTTTCTGGTGACAGCAAGCTGCCCTTGAATGAGCCAACGCACTGTAACGTGAACTGACCCTCCACAACAAATGAGGCAGTTGTTCTGGGCTCACCTTTCTGCTAATAAAAACTCCTAACTTTTACTCCTCAGGGGATCACTTTTCTGGCTGCTGCCAGAACCTATGTTCGCTGAATTGCAATTCTAAGACTCCAAGTAAATGCTCTTGTTTTGTTTTGCAGTTGGCTCTTTTTTCTACGTTGACAAACTGTTAGAAGGGATGGATCCTACAGAGATGGCCTGCTTCAGTCTGAGGGGAAAGACCCACTTTTTTTATGCTCTTTGGTACTCTTTGGAATTTTTAACTGTGTGCTTGAATTTGTCAATTATTAGAAAAGAAGTGGGAGAAACTAGTATCTATGGACCAAGTGATTATTTCTTGATGTTCCTGACTGAATTTTTCAGGCCCTACTATAGATGATTTCTTTAGTTCATTGACCAAAAAAAAAGAGATATATCTTTTTTGTGTGTATTTTTACATAAATGGTATCAGTCTCATTGTACTGTTCAGCAACATGATTTTTAGTCCATTTTAAAGGAGACTTCAAGTAAACTAATGTAGATTGAAACTATGCATTTTCTTTATTTCAAATCCCCACTAAAATGACAGTAAATGAAAAAGAAAAGTACTGATTACAAGAACACAAAGAATGGAAGAAGTCTCTCTAAGAGGAAAGATGAATCTAAAGCATCTGGTACAGCTTTGTAGGCCTGTCAGAGGCCAGGATACACAAGTGGTGGGCACACACAGGGACGCATGCATGGCTGCAAGGCAGTTGCTATCTTGAAGGAGAGTGGAAGATGCACAAGAAGAAAATGAAACATCAAATACTTCGGGGCTCCTGGGTAATATAATAAAAACAAAACCCAAGGAATATTGATTTAACGAAAAGAAAAAAAGTTTAACTACATTGGAAAGATGGAGAGAGAGGAATGTATGTGTGAGTGAAATAAGAAAACTAAATCATAATCTTCCTTAGCAGGAAGTCAAGAAATAAATGTAAAACATCAAGAAACAGCAGAATAAACACATTACATAGAAAGTCAACACTAAAGAGTGGTGGGCAGTGGGACAAGGGACGTAAATAGTACCATCTCAGGCAAACCAAAATTAACTTTAAAACAGTAAATAAAAGAGATAGCACCAGATAATTGATTTGATTTCTTTGGTCACTTAAAAGGATGCCTTTTTCACTCTCTGTAGCCAGGCCTCCCCAGTTGGAAAAAAAATAATCATCAAAAATTATAAGTCCACAGTTAAGGCTTTAGTGACACCTGCCAACTGGCCTCAGCAAACTCGTCTCCCCTTGACGCTGCTCTGTCCTGACTCTGTAGGCACCGCTGGCTCCTCTCGTGGTTTCCTGGCAGTTGCTTCTTCATCTCCTCTCTGGACTGCCCTGCCTATTTACCCCTGAGACTTCCTTTCTCTTGTCCTATAGATGGCACTTTGGGGGTTAATCTTTTGTTTCCCCATAGGCTCACCAAAAAAATGTATTGTCAAACTTTTGAATTTTTGCGAGCCTGGTATCTCACATAACGTATGTCAGCATAGTTTTAATTAGAATTTCTCTTATTATGAGTTAGGTTAAGCACATTTTCATAAATTTAAGGGTCATCTAATTTTCTTTCCAATAAATTGTCTAGTCATATCTTTGTTTATTTTTCTTAGGCTTTTACTTCTCTACTCCTAGGATCTCTCTATGTATTAGAGTGATTGACCTTTTTATTTTTCTTTTGACATTACTTAGCACTTTTATTAACATGTAGAAGTTCTGTTTTTTATATAGCAAATCTTTTCTTTTACGGATTCCGGATAGTTAGAAAGGTCTTTTAATTCCAAGGATTTAAACCACTCTATGAATGTGGCTGCTACCCTGTCCAAACAATTTGATGCCTAGTTTTTGGGTACTGGTCACTCACCTTTGCGGTGACCTTAACAGAGCCATTCATAGAGATGTAAATACCCCCTGGAGCAGCCTGCACACGCAGTGAGGTCCCAGCTCCCCCTCTCCAGGCCCCCAGCCCTCCTCTGCACTGACCACCCACAGCATATCCTGGATTGCAGGGTCTATTTGCTGCTCTTCCCCTCAAAGCTTGTTACTATCCGAGGACAGGATCTGGGTTTTTTTAGTCTGTACTCTCAGTGCCTACAGCAGTGCCTGACTCACAGTGCCTGACTCACAGTAGACACAAAGACAAGCTTTGTCAGTAGGTGGACAGATGAATGAATGTCAATCTCTCTGTAAACATTTTTATTTTGGGCCCCTTGAAATTGTTTTTCTTTTCTTTTTTTTTCAGTGAGGAAGATTGGCCCTAAGCTAACGTCCGTTGCCAATCTTTCTCTTTTTACTTGAGGAAGATTGTCCCTGAGCTAACGTCTGTTCCCATCTTCCTCCACTTTGTATGTGGGTTGCTGCCACAGCATGGCTTGAAGAGTGGTCTGTAGGTCCGTGCCCAGGATCCAAACCTGTGAACCCCCGGCCACCGAAGTGGAGCAGACTAACTCCACCACTACACCACTGGGCCGGCCTCTGAAAATTTTATATAAATTTTAATTGATGAACAAAATTGTATCTATATTTTTTCACTCTTCCAATTACTTGGACTGCATAACAAATCATCACAAAATTTATTGGCATAAAATAACCTTTTATTATGCTCACAGAATTTGGACAGGGCACAGCAGAGATGACTCCACAATGTCTGGGGCCTCACTGGGGGCTGGAATCATTTGAAGGCATGTTTATTTATGTCTGGTGAAGATGCTGGCTACAGGCTGGAGGCCTCAGCTCCTCTTTATGTCATCTCTCTCTAGGGGCTAGTCTGGGCTTTTCCAGAGCAATGTCCCAAAGCAGCAAGCCAGGCAGAAGTTATATTCATGACCTAGCATCACTTCTGCCATGCTCTACTAGTTGGAGCAGTCAAAAGTCCCCAGCCAAATTCAAGGGGAAAAGGCATAACCCCAGCTTTCCTTGGGAGGCATGCTGAAGTCACATCAGGAGAGCATGTGGGATCAGCATATTGTTGCAGTCATTTAAAAAATACCACCTGTTACATTAACTTTCCAAGCCTCTCATTTAATTCTGAATCCCATCCAGGACCATCATGAGCTGTGTCCGCCTAACACCCTAGCTTTTGGCTATGATCCAAGAAGGCTCTGGTTAACAGCAAGCAAGGGACTATTCATGTTTTCAAGGTTCAAACTTGAGCTGCAATGTGGAGCTGTGTCGACAAGTTGGTGACTCTGCTCAAGTTGTTTTGAAAACTTGTTCTTGCTGCTATCTCATAAACTAAAATAAACAAATGAGAAAAATCCTTTTAGCTCATCATCACTAAAATATTTTTAGTCCTTCAACAGAATAAGAACTTGACATAAATAAAACTATATAGGTGGAAGAGGATGGAATCACTTCCGTCTATGTTCCTTCAATGGCAAACCTTTGAGGGTAGAGCTGTAAGTCTTCTCTAACAACTGGTAAAGTAGCTGTCAGAAAACAGAAGAGACAACAAGTGCCAGTGGAGTGTGGATTTTTAATATGCATCAGGATGATAACACTGAAAAGCATGTAAAGCTTTTGTTTAACATTGTATGTGGGCAGCTGTCAACAAAGTCCTGAGGGGGTTACTATTAACAAATATTATTACTGAGTTCCATTTTATTAAATTAGGTCACCAAATTTGGGCTCATGTGAAAATTCATTAAATTCTGAACAGAACTATTTCTACATGTGCCCTGATGGAGAGGTCTGGAGGTAAACTAGACATGAAAACAGATTTAAGTGTAGCCCTCTTGGGCACTCATCAACAAAGGGGCTATTTTGCCATCTTCCCTGCAGTCCCCACTCCACACAGTAGTCAGGAACATTCTGAATCATGGACTGGAAGTCAGGATGCCTGCCCCTGCCTGGCCCATGTTCAGACATGGCAGGTGGGGCAATGATGCAGAAGTGTGCAATTCTCCCTGATTTCAGGAGTTTTCACATGACCTCAGATCTAAGAATGCTGTTCTTTATGTATTTTTTAAATAAAATATGAATTAGTAGGTTTCATTTAACCAGACAAAATTCCATATAATGCTTATAAAAACTGATAAGCTCAGAAAATGACTAATATTACAAATGGATCCTTTAGACTTTACAAAAAGATTAAACTTGGGTTCTTCCAAATGGTGGAGCAAGCTGTTCTGGAGCATTTTATTTTGCTTTATTTCATTTTTAACATTTACTGCTATTTATTGACAAAATCCTGAATGCCTAAGTTATATGTGTGTTTTTCATCATTTATTAAGGTGAAGGCACAATTCACATCCACTGGATTATAGGAATATCTGTGGAACCATCTGTGTCCCTAAAAATCTCTTCAAGCAAAAGCACAAGTCTTCACATTCCTAAATGAGAACCATCAGTTGATGTGACACCCTTCAAAATACTTATCCTATATACCCTCACCTCTGACCCTTGAATTTCTCCAGGAATTTCAGCCAAGACTCATTCTCTGAGTCTAGATGCACTTTTTCCAGGTTCTAAGAGTGTTATAAATAAACGATCAAAGGTAAACCTGAAGGAAATGTCAGCATTTAGCATATATGCAGGAACCTCAATGTGAACCTTTGAAATTGTATATATTTTTGTTTAGGGCAGTATTTGTCTACTTTTTTGTCATTTAAAATCATAGAATTTTAGACTTGGAAAGAATAAAACCTTGAAACACTATATCACATAGCCACTACTTTTTGTTTTATTTTTATACATACAGGCTTTTACATACTTTTGGATACAATAATAACTATCTAAAAATGACAATCACAGCAAATAATTGTGCTTTGGAAAATTGCTTGCTTCAATTAAGACATTAATTGATTTTTTGAGCAATTAATATAATTTTTTACATTATTGATTTAGATCATTTATATTTAATGTAATTATTGATATATTAGGGCCTGTGTTCCATTTTATTATTTTTTTCTGTTTGTTCTTTTGTTGTTTATTTCTCTGTTTTCTTTTTCCTGCCTTCATGTAGGTTACTTGACCTTTATTTAGAATTCCATTTTGATTTATCTATAGTGGTATTGAGTGTATCTTTTTGTATAGCTTTTTTAGTGGTTGCTGTAGATGTTGGGTTATATATACATAACTTATTGTAGTCTGTTGGTGTTGACATTTTACCAGTTCTAGTGCAGCATAGAATCCTTACCTCCTTTTGCCCTTCCTTATTTACACCATGGTTATCTTAAATATTTCCTCTACATTTATTAAGATCTACATTAGACGATGTTACAATTTTGCTTCAACTAACAAACATAATTTAGAACACTTAATAAGACAAGGAAAGTCTCTTACATTTACCTATATTTTTACTCTTTGAATTGCTCTTTCTTCCTTCCTGGTGTTTCAATATTCCCTCTCCTATCATTTACTTTCTGTTTAGCAAACTTCTGTTCACCATTTTTTTAGGATAGGTTTGCTGGACAAGTTCTCTTAGTTTCCCTTCATTTGAGAATGTCTTGATTTCCTCTTCATTCCTGAAGGTATTTTCACTACATAGAATTCCAGGTTCACAGTTCTTTTCTCTCAGTGCTTGAAAAATGTTGTGCCACTTCCTTCTGGTCCCCATTGTTTCTGATGAGAAATTCACTGTCATTTGAATTGTTTTATTCCTATAGATGCGTGTCATTTCTCTCTCACTGCTTTCAATTTTTCTTTCTTTGTCTTTACTTTTCAGAAATTTCACTGATGTTTCTTGTCATAAATTTTCTTGCATTTGTCTTGTATGGGGTTCACTCAGCTTCTTCAATCTCTAGATTTATGTCTTTTGCCATTTGGGGGGATGTTCAGCCATTATTTCCTGGAGGACTTTTTCAGCCCCATCCTCTTTGTCTTCTGTCTCTAAAACTCTGATAACACAAAGTTTAGATCTTTGGTCATAGTCCCACAGGTTGCTGAGGCTTTCTGTTCATTCTTTTCACTTTACTTTCTGTTGTTCAGACTTGGGAATTTTTATTTTTCTATCCTCAAGTTTACTGATTCTTTTCTTTGTCATCTCCAGTCTGTTATTAAGCCCATCTTTTAAGTTTGTTTTTATTATTATTTTGGTTATTGTATTTTTCAGTTCTAAATTTTTCATTGGGCTCTTCTTTATATCTTCTATTTCTTTGCTGAGATTTTCAATTTTTTCATTTGTGTCAATCATGTTTATAACTGCTCCTTGAAATATTTTTATGATAACTTCCTTAAAATCCTTGTGAGATAATTCTAATATCTGTGTCACCTTGGTGTTGGTATCTGTTGTCTTTTCTCATTCAGGTTGAGATTTTCCTGTTTTTTGAAATGACTAGAGATTCAGCAGCCCTAGTGGTCTACTGGTAAAGACTTGGTGCTCTCACTGCTGTGGCCCAAGTTCATTCCCTGGTCAAGGAAACACACCATTTATCTGTCAGTTGTCATACTGTGGTGGCTGCATGTTACCGTGATGCTGAAAGCTATGCCACCAGTATTTCAGATACCAGTAGGGCCACCCATGGTGGACCTTTCAGCAGAGCTTATAGATGAGGAAGAAGGACCTGGCCTCCCACTTCCAAAAAATTGTCCATGAAATCTCTATGAATAGCAGCAGAGCATAGTCTGATATAGCACTGGAAGGTGAGAGGATGGCGCAAAAAGATCAGGCAGGGTTCTGCTCTGTTGTACACAAGGTGCTAGGAGTCAGAATCAATTCAACAGCACCAACAATAGAGTGATTTTTTGTTGACATCTGGATATCGTGGGTATTATGTTGTGAGACTCTGCATCTTACTTACATCTTGTGTTTTAGCTGGCCTCCTCTGACACCATTCCAGTGGTGTCACACCCTTACTGTCATGTAAGAGTTGAACTTCATATTCATGCTGACTTCCTGCCAATGTCAAGACATAGAAAAAATTTACACTCACCGCTTTTTCTTTTATTTTTTGAAAATTGATCCAGCGCGTAGAAGGAAAATATAACTTTTAAGAATAATAGGCCAGTTGAACTAAAGTTATTCCAAGATTTAACAGTAGATTTATTAGAAGTCTTTCCAAGCTTTGTGAGAATTTCAGAGCACTAACTATGCTGCCAGAAACCACACTGAGCCCTGCTGTAGCCAGGTAGGAAACACTGTGGCCTCAGGATGAGTCAAAACAAAGGACCTTTGTTTTGATGGCAAGAGGAGAGAGGAGTGAGAATTGGCTTATTTTAATAATTTCAAGAGACACAGAGAGTTAGGACTTCAATATGACTGAAAATTGTTAAAATAAAATGACATAAAGTTGTACCTAGATACAAATGTATGTTCCAATCACATAAACAAAAACTAGGCAATATAAACCAAAATAGAAAAAATGCATAACAGTGTCAGTAGTGCTAGCCTTTGTGGAAAGGCAAGACATACAGCTCTATCCTTTGACTATTCACCTCCAAATGCGTTGTGAATATTCTCGTAATAAGAAACATACAATAATCTGTGAATTTAAAACCCACAACATGGAAAACAAAAACATGGAGAAGGGAGGGGAAAAGGACAGAACATGCATAGGCAAATGGAGATAAGGTGCCATCAGCAGGAAAAGGACTATCTCATCTATGAGATCTTTTATTTTTATTATTTTATTGATATTTTAATAGTTTATAAAATTGTGAAACTTTTGGTTGTACATTTTTGTTTGTCCATCACCATATACATGTCTCCCTTCACTTCTTGTGCCCACCCCCCACCCCCATTGCCCCTGGTAACCACAACACAGTTTTCTCTGTCCATGTGTTGATTTATATTCCACATATGAGTGAGATCATACAGTGTATGTCTTTCTCTTTCTGGCTTATTTCACTTAACATAATACCCTCCAGGTCCATCCATGTTGTTGCAAATGGGACGATTTTGTCTTTTTTATGGCTGAGTAGTATTCCATTGTATATATATACCACATCTTCTTGATCCAGTCATCAGTCGAGGGACACTTGGGTTTCTTCCATGTCTTGGCTATAGTGAATAATGCTGCAATGAACATAGGGGTGCATAAGCCTCTTTGGATTATTGATTTCAGGTTCACTTGATAGATTCCCAGTAGTGGGATAGCTGGATCATAGGGTATTTCTATTTTTAGTTTTTTGAGAAATCTCCACACTGTTTTCCATAGAGGCTGCACCAGTTTACATTCCCACCAGCTGTGTATGAGGGTTCCTGTTTCTCCACATCCTCTCCAACATTTGTTGTTTATTGTCTTGGTGATTATAGCCATTCTAACGGATGTGAGGTGATTTCTTAGTGTTGTTTTGATTTGCATTTCCCTGATGATTAGTGATGTTGAACATCTTTTCGTATGCCTATTGGCCATCTGTATATCTTCTTTGGAGAAGTGTCTGTTCATTTTCTCTGCCCATTTTTTGATGGGGTTGGTTGTTTTTTTGTTGTTCAGTTGTGTGAGTTCTTTATATATTATGGAGATTAACCCCTTGTCAGATATATGTTTTGGAAACATTTTCTCCCAGCTGGTGGGTTGTCAGTTCATTTTGATTCTGGTTTCATTTATCTTGTAGAAGCTCTTTAATCTGATAAAGTCCCACTTGCTTATTTTTTCTTTAGCTTCCCTAGTCTGAGTAGACATGGCATCTAAAAAGATTCCTTTATGACCAATGTCATATAATGTGTTGCCTATATTTTCTTCTATGAGTTTTATAGTTTCAGGTCTCACCTTCAGGTCTTTGATCCATTTTGAGTTAATTTTTGTGAATGGCAATAGCAGATGGTCCACTTTCATTCTTTTGCATGTGGCTGTCTAATTTTCTCAACACCATTTATTGAAGAGACTTTCCTTTCTCCATTGCAGGTTCTTAGCTCCCCTGTCAAAAATTAGCTGTCCGTATATGTGTGGTTTTATTTCTGGGCTTTCAATTCTGTTCCATGGATCTGTGTGTCTGTTTTTGTACCAGTACCATGTTGTTTTGATTACTATTGCTTGGTAGTATGTTTTGAAGTCAGAGATTGTGATGCCTCCAGTTTTGTTCTTTTTTCTTAGGATTGCTTTAGCTATTCCAGGTCTTTTGTTGCCCCCTATGAATTTTAGTATTTTTTTTTCTATTTCCATGAAGAATGTCATTGGGATTCTGATTGAGATTGCATTGAATCTGTAAATTGTTTTAGGTAATGTAGACATTTTAACTATGTTTATTCTTTCAATCCATGTGCATGGATGTCTTTCCATTTCTTTATGTCATCATTGATTTCTTTCAATAGTCTTGTAGTTTTCATTGTATAGGTCTTTCACCTCCTTGGTAAGATTTATTCCTTTGTCCTGAAGCAGTTGCAATTGATGATGGGCCATTAGGGTTTCATGGTTCTTCACATGTACTCATTTCCATTATTACTTTATCCAGGGACAAAGAAATGGGATGTGTTTTCAGTTTTGTCCATGGGATCCTAATAGATGCTTTATTACAAAAAACTTTGTTGATAGCAAGCCATGTTGGCAAATCCAACATATTCTGGAGCTCCTCTTCATCCAACTCCAAATTCTTCAGTTCACCTTCTCCTTTAAGGGTACTTAGATTTATCTTGTCAGGAGATAAATTTTTGGTAAATCTGGAGAGGTGCTTCAGGATCTGTTTCTTGATAAGCCCAGCCATGGTGCCAGGGCAGGAGGTGCCATGCTCCCTCTGTGTTCCTCAATGCCTCCTTCCTGTGGCCATCTCCTCTTTGTCTGGGTTACCCTGGTCAGAGGAGAGGCATCTGAGCGCTCATGTCTGGAAGAGACCTGAGGCCCCGGCCAGGGCCACAGCCGCCACCGAGGGTCCCGAGCATCCTGCTCAGGCCACCGTGGCTGCTGCCAATGCCACCTTAGCTGCAGCATCCTATGATATCTTTTATATAAACATCATGTAACCACAAAACAAAAACTCAGAGCAGAGTCACAAAACATAAAAAAAGAGGAAATTGAGAAACACATCACAGAAAACCACCAAACTGAAAAGGCAGACAGAAATACAAGGAACAAAAACAATGGAAATACAGAACAACCAGAAAACGAAAGATAAAATTGGGGCTGGGCTGGTGGCGCAAGAGGTTAAGTGCACGCACTCCGCTTCACCGTTCCGGGGTTTGCAGGTTCGGATCCCGGGCACGCACCGATGCACTGCTTGTTAAGCCATGCTGTGGCAGTGTCCCATATAAAGTAGAAGAAGATGGGCATGGTTGTTAGCTCAGGGCCAATCTTCCTCAGCTCTAAAGACAAACATAGGCTCAAAGTGAAAAGATAGAAGATGATACTCCAAGCGGATGGCAACCAAAAGAAAGCAGGTATGGCTATACTTGTAACAGAGTAGACTTCAAGCCAAAAAAAGATAACAAGGGACAATGATGGACATTATATAATGATAAAGGGGACAATCCACCAAAAAGACATAATACTTATTAATATATATGCACCTAAAATAGGGGTACCAAAGTATATAAAGCAGTAATTAACAGACCTAAAGGGAGAAAATGACAGCAACACAATTAGTAAGGGACTTTAACACCCCACTTAGATCAATGGATAGATCATCCAGACAGAAAATCAACAGGGAAACATCTGCCTTAAATGAAACACTAGACCAGATGGGCTTAACAGATATATATAGAACATTCCATCCAAAAGCAGCAGAATATACATTCTTCCCAAGTGCATATGGAACATTCACAAAGAAAGATCATGTGTTGGGAAAAAAAACAAGTCTCAATAAATTTAAGATGATTGATATAACATCAAGCATTTTTTCCAACTACAATAGTATGAAACTAGAAATCAACTACAAGAAGAAAGCTGAAAAAGTCACAAATATCTGGAGACTAAACAACATGCTACTGAATTCATTGGCTCAATGAACAAAAGGAGAAATCAAAAAAATACCTGGAATCAAATGAAAATGAAAACAAAACATACCAAAACCTATGGGATGCAGCAAAAGGCAGTACTAAGAGGGAAGTATATAGCAATACAGGCTTACCTCAAGTAATAAGAAAAATATCAAATAAACAATCTAACACTGCACCTAAAAGAACCAAGAAAAGAAGAACTAACTAAGCCCAAAGTCAATAGAAGGAAGGAAATAATAAAAATCAGAGCAAAAATAAATGAAATAGAGACCAAAAAAAAAAAAAAATAGAAAAGATCCATGAAACTGAGAGCTTGTTCTTCGAAAAGATAAACAAAATTGACAAACCCTGAGCTAGACTCACCAAGAAAAAAGAAAGAAGGATCAATAAATAAAATCAGAAATGAAAAGAGGAGAAATTGCAAAGGATAACACAGAATGCAAAGGATTATAAAAGAATGCTATGAAAAGCTATATGCCAACAAATTGGATAACCTAGAAGAAATGGATAAATTCTTAGATTCATACAACCTCCCAGAAGTGAATCAAGAAATAGAGAATCTGAATAGACCAATCACTAGTAAAGAGATTGAAACACTAACCAAAAACCTCCAAAAAACAAAAAGTCCAGAACCAGATGGCTTCCCCAGATAATTCTACCAAACATTCAAAGAAGATTTAGTACCTATCCTTCTCAAACTTTTCCAAAAAATTGAAAAGGAAGGGACACTCCCTAACTCATTTTACAAGGCCAACATTACCCTGATATGGAAACCAAACAAGGACAACACAAAAAAGGAAAATTAAAGGCCAAAATCACTGATGAACATAGATGCAAAAACCCTCAACAAAATATTATCAAATTGAATACAAAATACGTTAAAAGAATTGTATATCATGATTCAGTGGGATTTATTCCAGGGACACAGGTATGGTTCATCATCCACAAATCAATCAATGTGATACACCACATTAACAAAATGAAGAATAAAAACCACATGATCATCTCAATAGACACAGAGAAAACATTTGACAAGATTCAGCATTGATTTATGGTAAAAACTCTGAATAAAATGGGTATAGAAGGAAATTACCTCAACATAATAAGGCCATATATGACAAATCCATAGCTAATATCATTCTTAACAGTGAAAAACTGAAAGCCATTCTTTTAAGAACAAGAATGAGACAGGGATGCCAACTCTCACCATTCTTATTCAATATAGTATTAGAAGTCTTAGCCAGAGCAACTAGGTAAGAAAAAGAAATAAAGGTGTCCTAATTGGAAAGGAAGAAGTAAAATTATCACTATTTGTGAATGACATGATTCTATATTTAGAAAACCCTAAGAATCCACCAAAATACCAGTAGAAATAATTAACAAATACGGTAAAGTTGCAAGATACAAAGTCAACATACAAAATCAGTTGCATTTCTAAACATTAACAATGAACTAGCAGGGGCCAGCCACATGGTGTAGTGGTTAAGTGCGTGTGCTCCACTGCTGGTGGCCCGGGTTTAGATCCTGGGTGCACACTGATGCACTGCTTGTCAGGCCGTGCTGTGGCGGTGTCCAACACAAAGTGGAGGAAGATGGGCATGGATGTTAGCTCAGGGCCAGTCTTCCTCAGCAAAAATAGGAGGATTGGCATGGATGTTAGCTCAGGGCTGATCTTCCTCAAGATCATCTTCCACACACACAAAAAAAACAATGAACTAGCAGAAAGAGATTTCAAGAATACAAACCACTTTACAATCACAACAAAAAGAATAAAATACCAAGGAATAAATTTAACCAAGGAGGTGAAAGATCTGTACAATGAAAACTATAAGACATTGTTGAAAAAAATTGAAGAAGACATAAAGAAATGCAAATATATTCCATGCTCAAAGATTGGAAGAATTAACATAGTTAAAATGTCCATATTACCTAAAGCAATCTACAGATTCAATGCAATCCCAATCAGAATCCCAATGACATTCTTCATGGAAATAGAACAAAGAATCCTAAAACTTATATGGAACGACAAATGACCCCAAAAAGTCATAGCAATTCTGAGAAAAAAGAACAAACCTGGAGGCATCACACTCCCTGATTTCAAAATATACTACAAGGCTATAGTAATCAAAACAGCATGGTATTGGCAGAAAAACGAACACACAGAACAATGGAACAGAACTGAGAGCCCAGAAATAAACCCACACATATATGGACAACTAATTTATGACAAAGGAGCTAAGAATCTACAATGGAGAAAGGAAAAGCCTCTTCAGTAAATGGTGTTGGGAAAACTGGACAGCCACAGGCAAAAGAACGAAAGTAGACCACTATCTTACACTATACACAAAAAATTAACTCAAAATGGATTAAAGCCTTGGATATAAGACCTGAAACCATAAAACTCCTAGAAGAAAACACAGGAAGTATGCTCTTTGACATAGGTCTTAGCAGTATCTTTTTTAATACATCTCCTCGGGCAAGGGAAACAGAAGAAAAAATGGGACTACATCAAGCCAAAACACTTCCGCACAACAAAGGAAACCATCAACAAAATGAAAAGACAACCCACCAATAAGAAGAAGATATTTGCAAATCATATATCCAGTAAAGGGTTAATATCCAAAATATATAAAGAAATCATACCACTCAACAACAAAAAGCAAACAATCTGACCAAAAAATGGACAAAGGGTCTAAATAGACATTTTCTCAAAGAAGATATACAGATGTCCAACAAGCACATGAAAAGATGTTCAACATCACTAATTATTAAGGAAATGCAAATCAAAACTACAATGAGATATCACCTCATGCCTGCCAGAATGGCTATTAGCAAAAAGACAAGAAATAACAAGTGTTGGAGAGGATGTGGGGAAAAGGAAACTCTTGTACATTGCTGATGGGAATGTAAATTCGTACAGCCACAATGAAAAACAGTATGGAGATTCCTCAGAAAATTAAGAATAGAACTACCATATGATCTAGCTATTCCAATTCTGGGTATTTATCCAAAGAATACAAAAACACTAATTTGAAAAGATATATACGCCCTTATGTTCATTGCAGCATTATTGACAATAGCCAAGACATGGAAACAACCTAAGTGCCCATCGGCAAATGAATGGATAAAGAAGATGTGGTATATATACACAAAGAAATACTACTCAGCCATAAAATGAAGACAAAATCATGCCATTTGTGACAACATGGATGGACCTTGACGGCATTATGGTAAGTGAAATAAGTCAGATGAAGAAAGACAAATACTGTATGATTTCACTCACATGTGGAAGATAAACAAACATTGATACAGAGAACAGATTGGTGGTTACCAAAGGGGAAGCGGACAGGGTGAGGGTGAAAGAGGTGAGGGCACATGTGTACAGTGACAGATGGCAACTAGATTTTTGGTGGTGAACATGACGTAGACTATACAGAAGTTGAAATATAATGATGTACAACCTGCAATTTATATAATGTTTAAACCAATGTGACCTCAATGAAAAAAAAGTTTCTAAGAATGCTAGGTACTAGAATGTTTGACAACAGTGCTCTCTCAGTGTTTAATGTATCCATGACTTTGTTCAGCTTATACACACTGTTTAAAGACACATGTGTAAATGATTTTTCTAAAAAGTACTAGTTGCACATGTGATTGAGAAAAACGTTATTTTGGTGAATGAATGTGTTCACTACTGTTTCACCTTTAGACATTGTCAAAAGACACATGTACAAGTTTCTAAGAATACTATTTGTGTGCAAGATTGAGAACAGTATTAGCTTGTAAATGAATCTGTGTACCACTCTATTCTGCGTGTAAAAAAACTGATTAACATAAAAAAAATCCACAATATGGTGTGTGGCTCGGTGTAACGAAATGTTAAGTTTTAACAGGAAGTGAGAGTGAGGAGGTGAAGAAGCCTGATTTGAAGAACGCTGGCCCCAGAGGTGAGAGATGGGGGCCAGGAGATTCTCACTCCACTCCTCCACATCATTGCACTATTTTTAAGAAAAGCCTTTTATTTTTCATTAAAATAATATAGTTCATTTTTAATTTTTTTTATTTTTTTTTTTGCTGAGGAAGATTCATCAGAGCTAAGATAAATGCCAATCTTCCTCTACTTTTTAGTATGTGGGCTGCCAGCACAGCATGTCTGCTAACAGAGTGGTGTAGATCCATGCCTGGGAACTGAACCTGGGCTGCTGAAGTGGAGCGTGCTGAACTTAACCACTAGGCCACTGAAAATAACTCATTTTTTAAATTACACAATAGAAGTGCGTGAAGTGAATAGTGAAAGTTCCCTTCTGCACACAATCCCTTGCTGCACAGGCGAAACGCTATTTTCACCTGAGTTTTACATTCTAAAATAGTCACTTTCAAATCTTTTGGTAGTAGAACCATTTTTATCAAATAAAAATTTGAATGGGCCACTCAACATCTAAAAGATAAATTGGGGAGCTCTAGTGACCACCTCCACGCCTATCGATGATATCAGAAAGACCTTGGTGCCACCTAAGTCTGGGGAACATACTATTCATTCATTCAATTAGTATTAATTAATTAGTATCTGTTGAATGCATATTCCATACCAGGCTCTGTGCTCTGTGATAGGGAGGTACAGTGAACATTGCAAAGTTCCTACCTCCATGGAGAGTGCATTCTAGGAGGAGAGACATAGAAACCAACAAACAAATAAATATACATTTCATCTAATGAGAGAACTCTGGGGAAAAATAAACCTGGGTAAGGGAGTTAGGGTGAGATGGGCCAGGACAATGGCAGCACAGAGGAAGGTTGCTCAGGGAGGGCCTCTCTCTTATGGTAATACTTGAGCAAAGGCTCAGGGGACTGATGCAGCAAGTCCTGGGACATCTGCAGAAAAGCATTTCAGGTGGAAGGAACAAGTGCCAAAGCCCTTGGGTAGGAAGGTTCTCTGCACGTTCAAGGCACAACAAAGAGACAGGACTGGAGAGAGGGAAGATATTAGATGATGAATTCTGAAAGGTGGCAGAGGCATATGATGGGCATCGATGGCCACTTCAGGCCTTTGGCCTCTACTCCAAGGGAACTGGAAGCCACAGGAGAGTTTTGAGCTGAAGACAAATACAACGTCTGTTGTATTCTGAAATTTTCACGTCTGTCACCAACTCTCACTCACTCTGCTGATTAATACAAAATGCTCAACAGAAAAGAGGCTTGCCACAACTGACTCAACAAGTTAGTGAACAGGAAGTCACTGTTTTGGCATGTTTGCTTTAAATATGATGCCATTGACCGTGTTGCATTTTGCACTCAATTGATGCATTGTCCTTTACTCCTAACCAAGAGAATTAAAAGTTTTAACTACACGGTCACTGGTTACCACTCCACTCTTGCAGACACAGCTTGATTTGCCTCAGCAGCCCATGGGGTGCCCTGCAGCAGCTTCTGGGCTGGAAAGACTGTGGCTCAAAGAGAACCAGAGGCCTGGCCTTGCAGGAGTTTGGCGTCTCTCTAAGCAGATTGCAAATGATCAATCAAAAGTAGAGCAGAAGGAGTGACGTCAGCATCATGGCGGAGTGAGCTTTCCCGTGAATTCTTCCCCCATAAGATACAACAAAAGTAACAGCCACAGACCAACAACGGAATCCCAGACAGTGAAAACCTAGAGCGGAGGGATCCACACTGCCGCACATCTGAGAGCGGAACGTGCTGGGCCCCCGGAGGAAGTGGGGAGAGGTAAGGAGAACTCTGCTCCCTCCCCATCAGATCAGCGATCCGGTCCGCGAGGCTCCCAGAGAGGGGGGAGGGGCGGCCCTCGGCGGGAAACTGTAGCTCTTCGGGCTCTCTCAGCCAGTGGGAAACTCCCGCACAGAGGGCTCAGAGGAGCCACAGGGCTACCATCAACATCTGAGCAACCCAGAGAGCAGATAAAGAGGGGCAAACGAGAAGCCTCCCACGTCAGGGACCCAGAGGGCAAAAGAGAGAGCTCCCCCCTCCCCGCAACCCGGAGTCTGCAGCTCGACCAGATCTAGCGGTCCGAGGCAGACCTGAATAAACTGGACTGGACCCGTGGATCGCAGTGGGGAAACAAAACAAAACAAAACAAAACAAAACTGCGGATCGCAGCAGAAAAACTGGGGCAGAGCGCAGGGGGCTTAGACTACACAGCCCTTTACCACCAGACAGTGGCGGCAGGTGGAAATTGCAACCAGAGACTTCCAGGATGAGGAAAATCAAAACCAACACAGGAACCACAATGCAAAAATATATGAAATCACCAGACCAGAAACAAAATGACAAGCACCCAGAAATCAACCCCGAAGACACAGAAATCCATAAACTAAATGACAGAGATTTCAAAATAGCTATCATAAAAACACTCAACGAAATACGAGACAACACAGACAAACAATTAAATGAGATTAGGAGTTTCTTCACAAAAGAGATTGAAATCATAAAGAAAAACCTATCAGGGCTGATGGAGATGAAGAACACAATGGAGGAGATAAAGGAGAATCTGGAATCTTTAAAGAACAGAGCTGACAATATGGAGGAAAGAATTAGTACTTTAGAGGATAGGAATACAGATATACTCCAGATGGAAGAAGAGAGAGAACTAAGACTAAAAAGAAATGAAGAAAGACTCCGAGAAATATCGGACTCTATTAGAAAATGTAACATAAGAATTATAGGTATTCCTGAGGGAGAGGAGAGGGAAAGAGGAACAGAGAGCCTATTCAAGGAAATAATAGCTGAAAATTTCCCAAATCTGGGGAAGGAGCAGGAAATACCAGTAAGCGAAGCCAACAGGACGCCTATATATATTAACAGACAAAGGCCTTCACCACGACACCTAGTGGTAAGGCTAGCCAGGGTCAACGACAAAGAAACAATATTAAGGGCAGCTAGACAAAAACAAAAAATAACGTACAAAGGAACTCCCATCAGGCTCTCAGCAGATTTCTCAACAGAAACTTTTCAGGCTAGAAGAGACTGGAATGATATATTCAAAATACTAAAAGACAAAAACTTTCAGCCAAGAATACTCTATCCAGCAAAAATATCCTTCAAATATGATGGAGAAATAGTAACTCTCCCAGATAAACAAAAGCTAAGGGAGTTCATGGCCATGAGACCGCCACTACAAGAAATACTCAAGAAGGCCCTTAGGCCTGAAAACAAGAAGAGAAAGGGAACACAAAGCTTGGAGTAAGGAGAAAAGTAGGTAGACAAAATCAGAGAAATAGTAGATCTTTACCGGAATAGGTTAGCAACCACTTAAATACTAAACTCAAAGATCAAAGGAAGAAATTCACCAAAAATAAATTTAACCTCATCACTGTAAACACACAGCCACAACACAAGATAGAATAAGGTATAACAAGAGCAACTTAGAAGGGGAAGAGGAAAGTGATTGAATTGACTTAGTATAAGGAAATAGGAGGCTATCAGATAATGGACTATCTCATACAGAAGATTTTTCGCCCAAACCTCAAGGTAACCACTAAACAAATAATCAAATTAAAACCACATATGATAAACAAAGAGAAAACTAGAAGAATCATAAGACAGAACAACCAAACTGAATTGGCAGTCCAAAACAAATGGGACAAGAAACAAAGGAAATGCAAAAGAACCAGAAAATAAGTGACAAAACAGCAAAATTCAACCCTCATATTTCAATAATTACCCTAAATGTAAATGGATTGAACTCTCCAATCAAAAGATACAGAGTGGCAGGATGGATTAAAAAGCAAGACCCAACAATATGCTGCCTTCAGGAAACACATCTTAGCACTAAAGACAAGCACAGGCTCAGAGTGAAAGGATGGAAGACAATACTCCAAGCTAATGGCAAACAAAAGAAAGCAGGTGTTGCCATACTCATATCAGACAAAGTAGACTTCAAGATAAAACAGGTTAAGAAAGACAAAGAAGGGAAATATATAATGATAAAAGGGACACTCCATCAAGAAGACATATCACTTATAAATATATATGCACCCAACATAGGAGCACCAATGTACATAAAACAACTATTAACAAACCTAAAAGGAGAAATCAACAACAACACAATAATAGTAGGGGATCTTAACACCCCACTTACAGCAATGGATAGATCATCCAGACAAAAAGTTAATAAAGAAATATTAGACTTAAATGAAAAACTGGACGAGATGGACCTAGTAGACATATACAGAGCACTCCACCCAAAAACAGCTGACTACACATTCTTCTCAAGCGCGCATGGAACATTCTCTAGGATAGACCATATGTTGGGAAACAAAGCAAGCCTCAATAAATTTAAGAAGATTGAAATCATAACAAGCATCTTTTCAGACCATAAGGCTATGAAACTGGAAATGAACCAGGAAAAAAAAACTGGGAAAGTGACAAAAATGTGGAGATTAAACAACATGCTACTGAACAACCAATGGATCATTGATGAAATTAAAGGAGAAATCAAAAACTATCTGGAAACAAACGAAAATGATAACATGCCATATCAAACCATATGGGACGCAGCAAAAGCGGTCCTGAGAGGGAAACTCATAGCGATACAAGCCCACCTTAACAAACAAGAAAAAGCCCTAATAGGCAACCTTAAATTACACCTAACAGAACTAGAAAAAGAAGAACAAACAAAGCCCAAAGCCAGCAGAAGGAGAGAAATAATAAAAATCAGAGCAGAAATAAATGATATTGAGACCAAAAAAACAGTAGAAAGGATTAATGAAACAAAGAGTTGGTTCTTCGAGAAGATAAACAAAATAGACAAACCCTTAGCCAGGCTAACTAAGAAAAAAAGAGAAAAGGCTCAAGTAAATAAAATTAGAAATGAAAGAGGAGAAATTACAATGGATACCATGGAAATACAGAGGATTATAAGAGAATACTATGAGAAATTATATGCCAACAAATTGGACAATCTAGAAGAAATGGATAAATTCTTAGACTTATACAACCTCCCAAAATTGAACCAAGAAGAAATGGAGAATCTGAATAGACCAATCACAAGTAAAGAGATTGAAATAGTAATCAAAAACCTCCCAAAAAATAAAAGTCCAGGACCAGATGGCTTCTCCAGTGAATTTTACCAAACATTCAAAGAAGATTTAATACCCATCCTCCTCAAACTATTCCAAAAAATAGAGGAAGATGGAACACTTCCTGAATCATTCTATGAGGCCAACATCACCCTGATACCAAAACCAGAAAAAGACAATACAAAGAAAGAAAATTACAGGCCAATATCGCTGATGAACATTGATGCAAAAATCCTCAACAAAATATTGGCAAACCGAATACAACAATATATTAAAAAGATCATACACCATGATCAAGTGGGATTTATACCAGAGACGCAGGGATGGTTCAACATCCGCAAATCAATCAACGTGATACATCACATCAACAAAACAAAGAATAAAAACCACATGATCGTCTCAATAGACGCAGAGAAGGCATTTGACAAGATACAACATCCATTTATGATAAAAACTCTCAATAAAATGGGAATAGAAGGAAAGTACCTCAACATAATAAAGGCCATATATGACAAACCCACAGCTAACATCATACTCAACGGGGAAAGACTGAAAGCCATTCCTCTGAGAACAGGAACGAGGCAGGGCTGCCCACTCTCACCACTCCTGTTCAACATAGTACTGGAGGTTTTGGCCAGAGCAATTAGGCAAGAAAAAGGAATAAAAGGAATCCAAATAGGTAACGAAGAAGTGAAACTCTCACTATTTGCAGATGACATGATTGTATATATAGAAAACCCTAAAGAATCTGTTGGAAAACTGTTAGAAACAATCAACAACTACAGCAAAGTTGCAGGGTACAAAATCAATCTACAAAAATCAGTTGCATTTCTATATGCTAATAATGAACTAACAGAAAGAGAGCTCAAAAAGATAATACCATTTACAATTGCATCAAAAAGAATAAAATACCTAGGAATAAATCTTACCAAGGAGGTGAAAGACCTATACAATGAAAACTACAAGACATTATTGAGGGAAATCTACGATGACATAAAGAAATGGAAAGATATCCCATGCACGTGGATTGGAAGAATAAACATAGTTAAAATGTCTATATTACCTAAAGCAATCTACAGATTCAATGCAATCCCAATCAGAATCCCAATGACATTCTTCACAGAAATAGAAAAAAGAATACTAAAATTTATATGGGGCAACAAAAGACCCCAAATAGCTAAAGAAATCCTAAAGAAAAAGAACAAAGCAGGAGGCATCACAATTCCTGACTTCAAAACATGCTACAAAGCAATAGTAATCAAAACAGCATGGTACTGGTACAAAAACAGACACACAGATCAATGGAACAGAATTGAAAGCCCAGAAATAAAACCACACATATACGGACAGCTAATTTTCGACAAAGGTGCTAAGGACATGCAATGGAGAAAGGAAAGTCTCTTCAATAAATGGTGTTGGGAAAACTGGACAGCCACATGCAAAAGAATGAAAGTGGACCATGTGCTATCGCCATTCACAAAAATTAACTCAAAATGGATCAAAGACCTGAAGGTGACACCTGAAACTATAAAACTCATAGAAGAAAATATAGGCAACACACTATTGGACATTGGGTTTAAAGGAATCTTTTCGGATGACATGCCTACCCAGACTAGGGAAACTAAAGAAAAAATAAACAAGTGGGACTTTATCAGACTAAAGAGCTTTTATAAGACAAATGAAACCAGAATCAAGATGAACAAACAACCAACCAGCTGGGAGAGAATATTTGCAAAACATACATCTGACAAGGGGTTGATCTCCATAATATATAAAGAACTCACACAATTGAACAACAAAAAAACAAACAACCCGATCAAAAAATGGGCAGAGGAAATGAACAGACATTTCTCCAAGGAAGATATACAGATGGCCAATAGGCACATGAAAAGATGCTCAACATCACTAATCATCAGGGAAATGCAAATCAAAACAACACTAAGATACCACCTCACGCCCGTTAGAATGGCTATAATCACCAAGACAAAAAACAACAAATGTTGGAGAGGATGTGGAGAAACAGGAACCCTCATACACAGCTGGTGGGAATGCAAATTGGTGCAGCCTCTATGGAAAACGGTATGGAGATTCCTCAAAGAATTAAAAATAGAGATGCCCTATGATCCAGCCATCCCACTACTGGGAATCTATCCAACGCACCTGAAATCAGCAATCCAAAGAGGCTTATGCACCCCTATGTTCATTGCAGCATTATTCACCATAGCCAAGAAGTGGAAGCAACCTAAGTGTCCCTCGACTGACGATTGGATTAAGAAAATGTGGTATATATATACAATGGAATACTACTCAGCCATAAAAAAAGACAAAATCGTCCCATTTGCAACAACATGGATGGGCCTGGAGCGTATTATGTTAAGTGAAATAAGCCAGAAAGAGAAAGACAAACACTGTATGATCTCACTCATATGTAGAATATAAACCAACACATGGACAGAGAAAACTGGACTGTGGTTACCCGGGAAGTGGGGGTGGGGGGTGGGCACAAGGGGTGAAGGGAGTCATATATGGGGTGATGGACAAACAAAAATGTACAACCCAAAATTTCACAATGTTAGAAACCATTAAAATATCAATAAAAAAAAAAAAGTTTTAACTACACAATTTTCTCCAGCTTTCATTAGAGCACTGAAAAAGAACAGAAATCTGGTTTAATGTCCACCTCACTGAGATAAATTTTCTCTGAAAATGGGAAAAATGACTCTAAACAACAGAATACCCAACTCAAAAGGGCCAAAACAATAAGGACACACGGTAGTTCTCATAACAAGGAGTCTGAAGACAGGCAACTCCGGGAGAGTTAATTCAGTGGCCCTGGTTCGGCTGGCCTGTGATTTTCTCATAACCACAGAAGCTACAAGCATCCTTGCACAAAGGATTCCTGTTTCTTCTCATGCATCTTTTGTTATAGAAAGAACCTTTCCTAGGAGTCCCCCCAGAAAACTTCTCATTCTGTCTCAGTGGCCAATTCTTAAACCAATCATTATCAAGCGGAGTGGAAATGGATACTTCTATGGCTGGGGAAGTACCCAAGCTCCCTTAATATCCATGGCTTTTGGCACCTCAGCAAATTTGGCGCTGTTGTCCAGGAAGTAAGAGGAGGCTCTTGGGTAGGTAACTGGAAGATTGTTGCTGCCCCACGTTTTTCTCATCATCCTTTGCATAGTTTCCTCTCACACTCACCATGGGCCTGGCCCTGTGACTTGCTTCGGAAAATGGAGCATTGGCAATCATGATGTAAGCAGACTTGAGATGCCTGGGCATTGGGGAATACCCCTGCTTGCTACTCCTGGGCAACTTGCAGCTACCAACATGTGAGTAAGCCTGAGCAAGCCTGCTGGAAATATGGGACCCACTCACTTTCAGTCCCTGGCTGATAGCGAGTACTAACCTACAGCCAGCACCAAATGCCAGATAGGTGCATGAGGCCATACTAGACCAACCAGACACTATCTCTGCTAGCTGATTAAGGCCACATGTGTAGGCCAGCAACAGAACTGTCTAGCTAAGCCCAGGTCAGCCCAAAATGCTGACCCACAGAACCATGAGCTAATAAATGATTGTTGTTTTAAGTCACTAATCTTTGGAGCTGTTACAGAGGAATAGCTGTGTAACCAATCTTGTATTGGAACTATTTGATCTGAATTATTATTAACAGAAGAAGAAATTGTATATACAAAAAATATAGTTGCCTGAAGTTTGGAAAGTAATACCTATTAGGAATGTTTATCAGAATTTCTAGCCTTCAGATTTCTTCTGGGAATTCACTCACTACTTAGATTCAAATATTTTATCTGTGTTAATTATGTCCATATCTTTATGTTCAGGCCTAACACCTCTTCCAAAGTTTAGTAGATCTAACTCGCTCAGGTTTTCTTCCATCACCCCACCAAATATATATCCAGAATGGAATCCATCAACATCCTTCTCGCTGCCCTTGTGAGTGGACCTCTCCTCAATATCCCTGTTCTTGCAAATAGAACCATCATTTTACATTTCCCTTCTTCCCTATATCCATTTACCTTGTTCATTTCTTAATCAAGATGTCTTGGAACTTGGTGTGGGTGTTCCCCTCTGGAGTAGAATCTCTCTGGACAGCAGTTAGACAATAGTTACCAAAAGCCTAAAACTAACTTTACCTTTTTTTTTTTTTTCTGTGAGGAAGATCAGCCCTGAGCTAACATCTGCAAATCCTACCCTTTTTTTTTTGCTGAGGAAGACTTGCCCTGAGCTAACATCCTTGCCCCTCTTCCTCCACTTTATATGGGACTCCGCCACAGCATGGCTTGACAAGCTGTGTGTCAGTGCACACCCGGGATCCCAAACCCTGGCCGCCGCAGCAGAGCTCGCGCACTTAACTGCTGCGCCACCCGGCTGGCCCCTGGCTTTACCTTTTGAACCAATATTTTTTTTATGGAGATATAATTGACATATAACATTATATTACTTTCAGGTATACAACATAATGTTTCAATATATACATAAATATTACAAAACTATCACTACAGTAAGTCTGGTTAATATCCATCACCACACATAGTTACAAATGATTTTTATCTTTTTTCTTGTGTTGATAACTTTTAAGATTTACTGTCTTAGCAACTTTCAAATATACAATACAGTATTATTAACTATATTCACCATGCTGCACTTTACATCCCCATGACTTATTTATTTTGTGACTGGAAATTTGTACCTTTTGACCATCTTCATCCATTTCACCTGCCTCCCACCCCCTCAACCCTGGTAACCATCAATCTGTTCCCTGTATCTATGAGGGTTTTTTTTCCAGATTCCACATAGAAATGAGATCATACACTATTCGTCTTTCTCTGTCTGAATTATTTTATTTGGCATAATGCCCTCAAGGTCCATCCAACTTGTCACAAATAGCCGGATAACCTTCTTTGTCATAGCTGAATAATGTTCAGTATACAAACACACACATATATATAAAATCACATTTTCGGGCCGGCCCCCTGGCTTAGCGGTTAAGTGCGCGCGCTCCGCTACTGGCGACCTGGGTTCGGATGCCGGGCGCACACTGACACACTGCTTCTCCGGCCATGCTGAGGCCGCATCCCACATATAGCAACTAGAAAGATGTGCAGCTATGACATACAACTATCTACTGGGGCTTTGGGAAAAAAATAAATAAATAAAAATTTTAAAAAAAAATCACATTTTCTTTACCTATTCATCCACTGATGGAAACTTAGGTTGTTTCCATGTCTTGGCTATTGTAAATAATGCTACAATGAAGATAGGGATGCATATATGTTTTCAAGTTAGTGTTTTTGTTTCCTCTGGATAAATACCCAGAAGGGGAATTGTTGGATCATTTGGTAGTTCTAGTTTTAATTTTTTGAGGAACTTCTATACTGTTTTCCATAGTGGCGGTGACAATTTACATTCCCAGCAACAGTGCACAAGGGTTCCCTTTTCTCCGCATCCTAGCCAACATTTGCTTTTTCTTATCATTTGATTATAGCCATTCTAACAGGTGTGAGGTGATATCTTATTGTGGTTTTGATTTGCATTCCCCTGATCTGTATGTCTTCTTTGGAAAAATGTTTATTCAGTTCCTCTGCCCTTTTTTTTTATTGGATTGTTGTTTTGTTTTGTTTTTTTGCTATTGAGTTGTAAGAGTTCTTTATATATTTTGGATATTAATCCCTTATCAGATGTACAATTTGCAAACATGTTCTCCCATTCAATAGGTTGCCTTTTCATTTGTGTGATGGTTTCCTTTGCTGTGCAGAAGCTTTTTAGTTTGATGTAGTCCTATTTGTTTATTTTTGCCTTTGTTGCCTTTGCTTTTGATGTCAAATCCAAAAAATCATTGCCAAGACCAATGTCATGGAGCGTACTGCCTATGTTTTCTTCTAGGAGTTTTATGGTTTCAGGTCTTACATTCAGTCTTTAATCCATTTTGAGTTAATTTTTGTTTGTGGTGTAAGAGAGTGGTCCAGTTTCATTCTTTTGCATGTGGATATCCAGTTTTCTCATTTATCAAAGAGACTGACCTTTCCCCATTATATATGCTTGGCTCTTTTGCCATAAATTAATTGACCATATATGCATGGGTTAATTTCTGGGCTTTCTATTCTGCTCCATTGATCTATATGTCTGTTTTCCTGTCAATACCATACTGTTTTGATTACTATAGTTTTGTAATATAGTTTGAAATCAGGAAACATGACACCTCCAGCTTTGTTCTTCTTTTCTCAAGACTGCTATTTGGAATCTGAACCAATAATTTTATTTCTAGAAAATTATCCTAAATAATTTATGTCCACAGAAATTATATGTCTAAGAATGTTCATCATATTATGTTTGAAAAAAAAAAACCAACCCAGAAATAATCAAAATTTCCAGTTTGGGATATTTTTTTAAATGTAGGTAGATTTATATATAAAAAAAGTATTTTGCAGCCATTGAAAATCTTAGTTTAAACTCTCCAATTAAAAGGCAAATATTGGAAGAATGGATTAAAATAAAAAAACATGATCCACATACAAGAGACTGACTTTAGATAAAAAGACAAAAAAACTTAAAATTTAAAGGATGGAAAAAGATATTCCATTCAAATAGTAATAAAAAAGAGCTGGGGTGGCTATATCATTATCAGAAAAAATAGATTTTAAGTCAAAAAAGTTTACAAAAATCAAAGAAGGGTATTATGTATTGATAAAAGTTTCAATGTGGGAAGAAGATATAGCAATTTATAAACCTATAGACACCTAACAGTGGAGTCCCACAAAGTGAAATTTGACAGAATTGAAGGGAGAAATAGATGTTTCTACAATAATAGTTGGAGAATGCAATATCCTATTTTCAATAATGGATAGAACAACCAAGCAGTGATCAGTAAGGAAATAGAGGACTTGAACAACTATAACTATAAATTAATTAGATCTAAAAGACATACACAGAACACTCTACTCAACAACAGCAGAATATGTAATTCTTCTCAAGTACACATGGACCATTCTCCAGGATAGACCATGTATTAGCCCACAAAAAAGTCTTAATACATTTTAAAGATTGAAATCATACAAATTATTTTTCTGACCACAATAGAATGAAACTAGAAATCACTAATAGAAGGAAAACTCACAGATATGTGGCAATTAAACAACACATTCTTAATTGATGGGTCAAAGAAGAATCACAAGGAACTTTGAAAATATCTGATACAAATAAAAATGGAAATACAATGTACCAAAACATATGAGATGCATCAAAAGCAGTTCTAAGAGGAAAATTCATAGGTGTGAATGCTTACATTAAAAAACAAGAAAAACACCAATCCTCAAACTCTTCTGAAAGATTGAAGAGGTAGGAAGATGTCTTAACTCATTTTGTGAAGCAACTGTTACCCTGATACCAAAGCCAGACAAAAACACTAGAAGAGGAAACTACAGACAAATTTCCCTTATGAAAATGCAAAACTCCTCAATAAAGTACTAGCAAACTAAATTCAACAGCTAATACGCTGTTTAATATAATGAAAGAATTATACACCATGACCAAGTTGAACTTATTCCTGGAACGAAAGGATTTTTCAATGTACAAAAGTCAATGAATGTAATACACCACATTAACAGAATGAAGGGGAAAAAATCATATGATGATCTCAATTAATGCAGAAAAAGCATTTGACAAAATTCAAGAATCTTTCATGATAAAAAATACTCAACAAAGTAGGAATAGAAAAAAACACATCAACATACATGAAAAACCCAGAACTAACATCATACTCAATGATGAAAGAACAAAAATCTTTTCTCCTAAGAGGAGGAACAAGACAAGGATGCCCACTCTCACCACTTCTATTCTACATAGTACTGGAAATTCTAGACAGAGCAATTCAGCCAGAAAAAAAATAATAAAAGATATCCAAATAGAAAAGGAAAAGTATTTTTATTTGCAGACAACATGATCTTATATGTAGAAAACCCTAAAGATTCCACAAAAACCTCTTATATCTAGTCAATGAATTCAACAGTTGCAGGATACAAAATCAACATACAAAAATAAGTTTATTCCTATACACTGTGGACAATTCAAAAAGGAAATTAAGAAAGCTATTTCGTTTATAATAGCATCAAAAAGAATAAAATACTTAGAGATAACTTTATCCAAGGAGGTATAAGACTTGCTAAGATTTGGCACTCTCACCACCACCGTCCAGGTTCATTTCCTGATTGGGGAACCACACCATCCATCTGTCGATTGTCATACTCTGGCGGCTGCATATTGCTGTGATGCTGAAAGCTATGCCACTAGTATTTCAAATATCAGCAGGGTCACCCATGGTGGACAGGGTTCAGCAGAGCTTCCAGATTAAGATAGACTAGGAAGAAGGACTTGGCCACCTAACTTCCATAAAAAATTGTCTATGAAAACCCTATGAATAGCAGAGAAGCGTTGTCTGACATAGTGCCAGAAGGTGAGAGGATGGCACAAAAAGACTGTATAGGGTTCCACTCTGCTGCACACAGTTAGGAATTGGAATGGACTCAACGGGCACTAACAAAAAATAAGACTTGTACATTGAAAACTACAAAACACTGCTGAAAGAAATTTTACAAGACCTGAATAAATGGAAAGACATTGCATGTTTATGGATTGAAAGACTTAATATTGTTAAGACGACAATACTACTCAAAGTGATACTCAGTACAATCCATATCAAAATCCTAACAATGTTTCTTGCAGAAATAGTAAAACTCATCCTAAAATTCAAGGGACTTGAAAAGCCAAAACAACCTTAAAAAAGAAGAACAAAGTTGGAGGACTCACACTTTCCTATTTCAATTCTTAATACTAAGCTAGAGTAATCAAAATGTGTAGTACTGGCATAAGGATAGAGAGGCCAATGGAATAACGTTGAAAGCCCAGAAATAAATTCTTTAATCTATGGGCAATTGGTTTTTGACAAGGGTGCCAAAACCATTCAATGAAAAAGAAAAGTCTCTTCAATAAATGACACTAGGAAAACTAGATATCCACATTCAAAAGGTTTAAGTTGGGCCCTTACCTTACAAAATTAAAAATTAACGCTACTGGACTGGCCTCATTGCTTAGCAGTTAAGTATGCACGTTCTGCTACTGGAGGCCCAGGTTTGGATCCCGGGCACGCACTGATACACCGCTTCTCCAGCCATGTTGAGGCTGTGTCCCACATACAGCAACTAGAAGGAGGTGCAACTATGACATACAACTATCTACTGGGGCTTTGGGGAAAAAGAAAAAAGGAGGAGGATTGGCAATAGATGTTAGCTCAGAGCCGGTCTTCCTCAGCAAAAAGAGGAGGATTAGCACAGATGTTAGCTCATGGCTGATCTTCCTCACAAAAAAAAAATAAAATAAAATAACTCTACAAAAATTAACTAAGTGGATTAAAGATAAATTTAAGAGCTAAAACCATAAAACTCAGAAGAAAACATAGGGGAAAATCTTCATGGCCTTGGATTTGGTAATAGTTTCTTAAGTATGACACCAAAAGCATAGGCAACAAAAGAAAAAAATAGATAAATTGGACTTCACCAAAATTAAAGGACATTAACGAGAAATTGAAAAGAT
The DNA here is from genome assembly GCF_020826845.1 of Diceros bicornis minor. NCBI lineage: Eukaryota > Metazoa > Chordata > Mammalia > Perissodactyla > Rhinocerotidae > Diceros > Diceros bicornis. The sequence goes on from NC_080749.1 coordinate 2,297,353, forward strand.
ATTCTACAAGATGGGAAAAAATATTTACAAATCATATATCTTATAAGGGATTCATATCCAGAATATAGAAAGAACTACAACTCAACAACAAAAAGAAAAACAATTCAACTTAAAAATAGAAAAAGATGTGCACAGACATTTCCCTGAAGAATATACACAAATGCCAATAAGCACATGAAAAGGTGCTCAACATCACTAGCTATTAGGGAAATGCAAATCAAAACCATAATAAGTAATCACTTCACATCCATTAGGATGGCTATTATCAAAACAACAGAAAATAATAAATGTTGGTGAAGATGTTGAGAAATTGGAACATTTCTGGTGGGAATGCAAAACTGTACAGCTGCTGTGGAAAATAGGAAGTTCCTCAAAAAGTTAAACACAGAATTATCATATGACCCAAAAATTTCACTCCTAGGCATATATTCAAAAGAATTAAAAACAAGGACTCAAACAGATATTTATAAACCAATGTTTATTGCAGCATTATTCACAGTAGTCAAAAGGTGGAACCAATCCAGTGTCCATCAATAGAATGGATAAACAAAATGTGGTATATATACATACAACGGAATATTATTCAGCCATAAAAAGGAATGAAGTTCTGATACATGCCACAACATGGATGAATCAAAATATATGCTAAGTGTAATGAGCCAGAAGCAAAAGGACAAATATTATATGATTCCACTCACATGAAATATCTAGAATTCACAAATTCATAGAGATAGAAAGTAGATTAGAGGTTACCTGGGGCTGGGTGGGCAGGAAATGCAGAGTTCTTGCTTAATGGGTACAGAATTTCTTTGGGGGTAATGAAAATGTTTTGAGTTAGTGGGGATGGCCCCACAACATTGTGAATGTAATTAATACCACTGAATTGTACACTTAAATGTGGTAAAATGTCAAATTTTGCTATAGACTGAATTGAGTCCCCCAAAACTCATATGTTGAAGCTGTAACCCCCAAGCGATGGTGTTTTGAAGATGAGGCCTTTGAGATGTTTAGATCAGGTCATGAGGATGGGGCCCTCAAGGTGGGATTAGTGCCCTTACAAGAAGAGACCAGAGGGGCTTGCTTCCTGCCCCCCTTTTCTGCCATGTGAGGACACAGTGAGAAGGTGATTGTGTGCAAGCCAGGAAGAGAGTCCTCACCAGAAACTGATTCTGCCAGCACCTTGGTCTTGGACTCGCAGGCTCCAGAACTGCGAGAAATAAATGTCTGTTGTTAAATCCACCAAGTCTGTGATATTTTGTTATAGCAGCCTGAGCTGACTAAGGCATTTTGTTATATATATTTTCCCACAATAAGAAAAAAATCAATTGTATTCCTGAATACAAGTAGCAAAGAGAAAAATTAAATAACATAAATAATATGATTTATAATAAAATAAAAATACATAAATCACCTAGGATTAATCTATAGAAAAAGGTACAATGGCAAGTGGCAACCACCCCTGTGCTCAGTGGTCTTCAGATACTGTGCACACACCCTGCAGGCTTCTTCTCATAGTATCTGTGAACTTCATGTTGTCCAAAGATCTAACTGCCACAAGGGACTTAAACTCTAAGCCTCAGTTGCCTCACTTTTTACCTGAGGGATAATAATAGACTTGGATGAAAAACCCAATAGCCATTATTTCTGAGCAATGACTGTATGAATGATTTTTATTTTCTCTTTCATGTTTTTCTGTACTTCCCAAATTGACTAACATCTGAACATGTTATATTTTTCATAATCAGAGAAAAATGACATTGGGTGTTAAATATATGTCTATAATTTACTCTTCTCCTGATCCCCATTCAAGTCTGCATGCCCTCCTGCAAGAGCATCCAGGAGGCCCCCACCCTCTGGCCTTTCTATGCTACAGCTCCTCCTGCATCACCCATCTCCACTCACGCCTTCTCCTCCAGCCCTTCCGCCCTCCCGAGAAACCTCCCTCCCTGCTGTCATTCCCATGAGACCTGCCCCTCCTCCCACAGTCGGTGCTGTCAACACCGCCCCCAGAGCCCCCCTCCTGTAACTGCCTGTCACTGTCCCATCTCAGAAATGCTGTCTGCTTTCCAGTCCCTCCCTGACTGCAGGGCTGGGGCACTGCCTCTCTGTATCATCTTCCCCACCGTGCCCCAGGGAAGCCCTCGGCCGCTGCAGGTGACAGCAGCACATGGTAACGGTTGGGAGCAGCAGCTCAGCTTCCAGCCGCCGGGTCACTGCCGTGAGGGCCATGCAAGTCCTCAACTCTTGAACCTCACGTTTCTCACCTGTGAAATGGAGAAATGAATACCTATGTCACAAGGTTGTGATGATAATAAAATAAAACAATCTATGTAACTCAGTGAGTATAGTATGCCTAGTCTACATTAAATATTCAATAATTTTAAAGCAACTTGAATCAAACACAGCTTTTAGATCAGATGAACCTGGGTTCAGATCTCCATACAGCTGTTTTTATTTTATTTTTGTGTGTGTGTGAGGAAGATCAGCCCTGAGCTAACATCCATGCCAATCCTCCTCTTTTTGCTGAGGGAGACTGGCCCTGGGCTAACATCCGTGCCCATCTTCCTCCACTTTATATGGGACGCCGCCACAGCATGGCCTGACAAGGGGTGCATCAGTGAGCACCCATGATTTGAACCTGGGCTGCCAGCAGCAGAGCACATGCACTTAACCGCTACGCCACAGGGCCAGCCTCTCCATACAGCTGTTTTTAGTCATATATCCCCAAGCTGGTTTCTCAACATCTTAGATCTCAATATCCTCACTGAAAAGTGTGTATTTATTCTTTTGTTCATACTGTTGGGGAAGAGGGAGAATCCCTCCCCCCCTTAAGGTTCTTATGGCTGGCCAAATAATTAAAAAGGCAGATTAGCAGGAGAAAATAAAATGAAGTTTAATAACACGTACGCAAGGGAGAGACCCAGGGAAACTGAGTAACTCAGCCATCTGATTAAGCTGCTCACTTAAGCTTCTTCAGCTAAAGACAAGGAGGGTGTTGGGGTGGTGGTTTGGGATTTCAGAGAGGAGGAAGACAATTCACATGGAGATGGAAATACAAATGTTTGTCAGGCAACTCTTTACTGGGCCACCTACAGAGAATGTGGCCCAAGAGACCAAATTTCGATAAGATGGGCTTGTTGGTGCCTTTCTTATCACACCTATTTTACATTGTATTACCACCATCATATGGGAGTGGCTCCTTCCTGAAACAGGCCTTCTGTTAAATTCTTTTAGGCAGTTTGGGGGAAGGTCGAATGTCCTTCCTGATTCTTCTGAGCCTTTTCTGTCTTCAGCTCGAAATAATCCACATACCAGAGTGGCACATCTTGGGGTGGCCTGCCCTGAACCCCATCAACACAAACAACACTTTATTGTGTGGCACCGTGCCTCTGGCACTGTGCTAAAAGGGATGCAAAGATGTGAAAGAAGTATTTCCATCCTCAGGAGCACACAGCCAAGCATGACGTGGACCCAGAGTCACAGTCTCAGCTGCACACTGGAACTGACACCGAACCAAGTGGGCTTGTCGCCTGGTGAGTTAAATGAGACTCTGCACCAGTGGAAGTTGTCTCACAAGGGAAAGTGTATTTGCAGCAAATAGGAGGCCATGAGGAATCATTTCCAAAGTCATGCTATCCCCGAACAAAGAGAAGCAGAAGCTTTTATTTTGGTTGGGGAACAAATATTCAAAAGGGAGAGGTGGGTACACTGCAGATTATGGTAATGAGGCTTAATCTCCTCCTGAAGAGATCTTCACATTAAAAATAAGGCAAAGTTGGGCCGGCCCCGTGGCTTAGTGGTTAAGTGCGCGCGCTCCTCTACTGGCGGCCCAGGTTCGGATCCCGGGCGTGCACCGACGCACCACTTGTCTGGCCATGCTAAGGCCACGTCCCACATCCAGGAACCAGAGGAATGTGCAACTATGACATACAGCTATCTACTGGGGCTTTGGGGGAAAAAAAGGAGGAGGATTGGCAATAGATGTTAGCTCAGAGCCAGTCTTCCTCAGCAAAAAGAGGAGGAATAGCACGGATGTTAGCTCAGGGCTGATCTTCCTCACAAAAAATAAATAAATAAATAAGGCAAAGTCATGGGCATAGCTCTTGTAGGGAGGTTTGGTTAGCTTCAGGATGGTTGCTGGTTGTGTCTCCTTAACATAAAGCAAGAACTTCCAAAAACAGTTAAATGCTTCCAAACTCACCCTTGAGTTCCTCGGGGCACTAGTGGGTGACAGAATGGCCTGGGCTGGTTAAAAAAAACCCTGATGCTGGCCTTGCCCCAGGGATTCTGAGCAGAGGGCCTGCAGTGTTGCTTAAGCACATTTTAAGAGCTTCCCCAGAGACCCCAGTGAGCAGCACACATTAACAACCACTGCTTTAAAGTCACCCAGACGATTCCTTCACACCTAATTTGTTGCAGAACATTTTCCTCAGTGGTTGTTTGATGCACTGAGGACACAGAGGCGGGGTGATCTCCAATCTTGAGGCAGGGTGTCCCAATTCCCACCCACTTTATGTCAGCTCAAAATGAGTCAGAAGTTCCACTAGAGGTCTGGTGGGTGGGTGGGCTCCAGCCTTATCTGTTTACAACTGATAACAAGAAAGAGGACCTTCCCCAGAGCAGGGGGTCTGCCTGCTCACCACGCAGCCTCCAGCAGACCCAGGCAACCCCTTCCAGCTGGACCTTGTTAACCAAGCAAACCTGGTCTCCTCTGCAGCGAAATGCAAAACTCTTTTTATAAGACCTTTAAGTAAATGAGAGCAAGTGACAGGATGCTGAAAAATAGGTCAGAGCAGCTTTCTCACCCCAGGCCATTAGCCCTTTCCCTCCTCAGAGCTGACTTTAGATCTTAAGCAAACAGCCAGAGATGGGACATTCCATCCCTATTTCTAGCCTCTCAATCCTGTCTTGCTCTGAAGACATTTCCTTTCTTTTTTCTACAGTTTCCATTTATAAAGTGCATATTTTCAAAATCATATTTGACGTAGGAAATATTATGATGTCTGAGATTTGTTTTAATCCCAGAAAAAAAAGTGTAGGAGAAAATAAATAAGATTGGCAAAGGTTGATACTTAATTGTTGAACCTGAGTTTATTGGATCATTGTCCTAGCTTTCGTGTATGTTGGAAAATGTCCACAATACAAAATTCAATAAAAGAAACTGTGGGGGAAAGTTAGATTTTAGATACTACTTTTAAAACCTTAATATCAGAAAGGTTTGGATTCAATATCATCCTATAAACTGAACACTGTTAAAACTTCTTATTCAAAGAAATATAACCCTTTAGCTTATACGTGGTTTTATTTTAGTGTACACGCCATTTTGCTCATATAGAAATTTCTGTTGATTGAAAGTCATAAAATATACTTACTCTTATATATAACCTAATTATGAAATTAACAATAACCAAACACTTTCGGGCTTAAAAGTGTACCTGTCATGACTTCAGTTACAGACATTCCCTGAAGGCATGAGGCGGCCCCTTCCGCAGGTTTTGCCCACTCAGGTCTGCTGGTCCCGACCTGGTCCTGGCAGCTCACAGAACTGGTCCTTGGGTGCCTGTGAGGCAGCCAGGCTCACCTATTCTCTATGGGCTTATTTAACAGTCTCTAATAAACCTCACATTTAAAGGTTTAAAAATTTAAATCAGGAGCAAAGACTATTTCATACTTGGACGAAGCAAGCTATTTTTAGAAAGCAGTTTTTATATCAAAATCACAGAACAATTTGCACCAGGGTTACAAGGTGCCCTCTTTAATGCTGATAAAAGGACCCTCGTCCCTGTTTTGGCAATTAGAAAAACTGAAACTTAGAAAGTCCCAGAAGAGGACCCCAAATCACTCCCTTCTGGGATTCAGAGCAGGCTCATCAGACAATGGTGAGGGGCAGTCACTCCTGTGCTCAGTGGTCTTCAGATACTGTGCACACACCCTGCAGACTTCTTCTCATAATATCTGTGCATTTCACGTTGTCCAAAGATCTAACTGCCACAAGGGACTTAAACTCTAAGCCTCAGTTGCCTCACTTTTTACCTGAGGAGTAAACAATAGTGCCTCCCTCGAAGGGTACTGTCTTAATGCGTAATGTTTGTGACACATTCACCACCATGCTGGGCACAGAGACAAGGCTCAGTTTGTGGAAATATTGATACATCCTCAGAAAGCAGGTGTTGAAAGGTCTCACTTTAAGTTCACGCTCCCCACTCAAGACTTTTGGTACCCAGGCCTGCTGGTTATGTCCCACACAGCGGCTCCCTTCTTCAGCTGGGCCCCCTCACCGTCTCCCAGGATTAGGAGGATACAATATAAAATGTCCATTTTCCTACGAGAACTTTTTTTGTTCATGGTGGGGTTTTCATTTGTTTGTTTGTTTTCAGTGAGGGAAAGGCTAGTCACCTGGGTCACTGATGTTTTACACAAGGAGCTGACCACTCTTGCTGCTGTCAGCATATAAACACTGTTGGGAGAGAATCAGCCCAGGTCTCCGCCCCTAAGCCAGGTCTCACTGAGGGGACAGTCCTTGAGGCTCTGCACCGGCCCTGCCTGTCACAGCAGGCCACTGCCTAACCGGCTTCCACAGCAGAACTCAGAGCTCTCATTCTTGTTTCTTGTGGCTGAGGCTGAGGGCAGGAAATCCTTGTGTCTTCCGTCCTTATCAGTCTTGTGTCCTGACGCAGTTACTCCCAGCCCTGGAGTAGAGATACCCGAAAATACAAAAACCGGTCAGACTTAACTTCCTTGGAAGTTGATCTTCATCGTATTGATAAGAGAAGGAGACTCTCATACCAGTGGGAAAATGACCGGGAGCCACCCTGTTAGGTAAGGACAGAGATCATCCAGATCTTAGAGCCAAGAGGGCCGTTTAAAAGCCTCCAGAATAAATTACAATACATGCATGATTGTTTCTTCTCATGAAGAGATGTGTACACTTTTTTGGTAGCAAAATCTTTCTAATCGACAACATTAATCAAAATCTACAAGTTACAAAATGATTGCATAATATTTATTATACATGAGTGTATATACTTATATATTTATATGTTATTGCATTACATTTTATACATATGTAAATTTCTGCTTATACTTCTTTATATTTTAAACTTCAATAATTTTCTTTAAATATTCTAGGCTCCTGTTTATGATCAGTTTGGCATTACAGATCATCCATTTGGGAAATAGTAAGAAGTATTTTATTTATAGTCTCAGTTTTTATTGTATATTTCTTTCTCAATCATTATCAGTCTCATACTTTCAATGTTTTTAAAAGGCTATCAAAAAGAGAAACAGAAAGGCAGTAGAGAAGAAATCAACAATGCTACAGCTCAGAAGCTCCAGAAGACACTCAACTGGACTTCGAACAACTGGAGGAAGGGAACCGGGAGCGCCGAGCGCTGGCGGCCACAGGACTCACCTCCCGACTCCCGGGCTGTCCGAGAGCGTAAGTCGCGGTGCGGCCCACAAAGCCCTTGCGGACACCTCAGTCAGTGGACTCCGAGTTTGGGATATGAAAAAACCCTAGGAGAAATTGAAGATAAAACGAGAAATCCAACAAGACAACATGTTATCATCTTCAAATGAAGATACACTATAAAGTAAAAAATATTTCCTAGTGAGATGTTCTTTTAACTCCGAAAAAAGTTTTACTATTTCATTGGTAAAACGTTGCATTTGCTATTGAATGGGTATTTTTCTGCAGGGCCAGAGAAGTGTGATTTAAATGTATTTAAAACAAATATCCCAACCCAAGATAATAGCAGACCCTTGCTTGGCTTATTTCAGACTCCCAGGCTCCAGACACCACGTCCCCAGGCGGGGCAGAGGGAAGGGTGGGCGGCGCCATCGCAGCCCTGGGTGGTCCCGCCCGGAGGCCTGTCTTTAATCACTGTCACGGGAAGTCACAGCCTTACCTTAATAGGTGAAAGGAAGGAAAAAAGAAAACCCTACTTGCAGGGGCAGGGTTTCCCGTGGAGTTATGGGGCTTTTTCCTGACCCGCCCATCCCTGCTAGTTTGTTTTTAACCCTTAAATTAACAAGCAGGGTTTTCCTGAGCAAACACACTTAGCAGGGAGCTAATTTTATTGCCTCGCTGGGGAGATCTCGTTCGGCCTTCTTGGGGTGGGTGTAACGTAGAGGGCCGCGCGCGGGTCGCGGAGCCAACGCCCAGCCGACCTCCACAGGGGCGCCCCCACGGCCGCGCTGCTGCAGGAACGGCGGCACCTGTGTGCTGGGCAGCTTCTGCGTGTGCCCCGCCCACTTCACCGGCCGCTACTGCGAGCACGACCAGAGGCACAGGTGGGCGCGGGGCTGAGCCGGCTGCGGGTGGTCGAGTGGAGGGGAAGGGGGCGCGCGGGGAGCGGGGGGGGCGGGGCGCACGCGGGGGCGCCCGCAGTGACGTAACTCCTGGTCTCACCTGTTCAGCGAATGCGGCGCCCTAGTGCATGGAGCCTGGACCTTCCGTGGCTGCCTCCTCTGCAGGTGCGTCTTCGGGGCCCTGCACTGCCTCCCCCGCCAGTCACCCGTCCGCTGTGGTAAGAGGACCTGTGATCACAGTCTACACACGCAGACAGTTGCTGCTTTATACGTACCGATCCGTGGAGACCCACCTGTGCCAGGTGACACAGAAATGAGCAAACTGGGTCGATTCATCACCCAGGAAAGTCAGATTCCTTGTGAATCACATAATGTATTATTATTATCATTTTAAATTTTATTCCTAAGTTTCCCGTATCCCAATTGCTGAGTTTTAATGTGATTTCCAAATAGTGTCCTTAAGTGTCCTTTACAGTGAGCAGTTTTTGGAGCACACAAGCTGGTAAGTAGAACCGAGCCTGGCAGACACGTTACCCAACTAAATCTCCAGTTATTTCCCTACACGACGCCCACACCATCTCAACTGTGAAAGGAGGAGGGCATTGGAGCAGATGGTCGCAGGCGTGGATGGCCAGGTGCTATGTCAACACTCCCAGGGAAGGAAGGTCCCTTGTACCCAGGGCTCAGGCCTGCCACACATAGTAAAGGCCAGCAGGGTGTAGAGAACAGATAGGAGTAAACATTTATTCGTGAATCTTCTGAGCAGTCACCAACTCAAGGCTAATGTTTCACTTGTAAAACTCAGTAGGGAACGTGAATTTCCTGGGTCAGGAAACAGATGTTTTGCTCCGTTGCTGAATCATCATCTTGGGCAGGGTCCAGGGGCACAAGCAAAGGCGGCACAGCATTTCAATCCCATGTCCTGCACCCTCTCCCCTATTCAGCATGCCTTGGCTGGGACTCCGGTGAGGGGCAATTAATGACAGCACAGCCCTTCAGCCCTCCGTCGGCCCTGAGTGGGGTTGCTCTGCAGTGTGAAGTCAGAGCCCATAAGTCCACTTTCCTGTTCCTCCCTCCACCTCACTGAACCCTGAACAAAACCCACAGTGACAGGCACACTTAATGGTAGCACAACCCTGAAACCCCAGGACTTGTCTTCTCTCAGGACTGCAGTGGCTGGGCAGCACCAGTGGGGTGCAGCCCTTCAGGCCAACTTCCTGCCCCCACCCTCTTGGTGGGGCAGTAGCGGAAGAGCACACAATGAATGCTCAGCTTTAAATCCTCCTTCCTGCCCCGATCTCCCTCCTTGTGCAACCTGGGGTAGGAAGAACAGTCAAGGGACATTCTTAATGAAGGTGCAGGCCTTCAGCCCACTTCCTGCCCTGCCCACCTCAGCCAGCTCTGCAGGGTGCCAGCAGTGCCAGTAGGGGGAAGTGTGATTATAGTAAAACATGTTGCACCTTTCCCTGGCTCCCTCACGTGGACCACATTTTCTGAAGCCCTCCCTCTCCTACTGGGCTCTCCATTTGCTGGGCCTATGCCCCTGATTCACTAGCTGCTCCTTCTACGCCCCAGAGAAGAGGACACAAATTAGGGAACAGGCATGAGAACTGCAGGTGGTACATGTGTAGTCCTAGAGGTGAGGTCATTTCCCATCTGCCATTGGCTCCCCCAGTGGTAATGTGGGGAAGGGGCTAGCTGTGATCATTTCCAGTCTCCTGTGCAAGGCCAGCGTGGATTCAGAAGTAGCAGGACATGCTGGAACTGGGTTCCAGCATATCTGCTCATTATTTTACATCCTTGGAAACGTCCAAGGCTGGGACTGCTGTCTGCCAAGGACAGTGACAATGGCTCCAAAAACATCTTTGTTTTGCTCAACTTTGCAGTCATCTTTCAGAGTAATTTGTCAGGTGCAGAAAGGGCAGTAACACCTTTGTACTCTTTGACCCATTGATCCTGCTTGAGGGCAGGTGACGATGGTGGTGTCTCTGCTGACAGTGGTCATGATGACGTAAGGGTGATGACGATGACGATGATGATGGCAGCTGTGCTGATGAAGGTTCATGATGATGTGAGGATGATGATGATGGCAGCTGTGCTGATAGGTAGTTATGATGACATGAGAGTGATGATGATGATGGCAGCTGTGCTCATGAACGTTTATGATGATATGAGGATGACGATGATGATGATAGCAGCTGTGCTGATAGGTGGTTATGATGACATGAGAATGATGATGATGGTGGTGGCAGCTGTGCTGATGAAGGTTATGATGACATGAGAGATGATGATGATGATAGCAGCTGTGCTGATAGGTAGTTATGATGACATGAGAGTGATGATGATGATGGCAGCTGTGCTCATGAACGTTTATGATGATATGAGGATGACGATGATGATGATAGCAGCTGTGCTGATAGGTGGTTATGATGACATGAGAATGATGATGATGATGATAGCAGCTGTGCTGATGAAGGTTATGATGACATGAGAGATGATGATGATGATGGTGGCAGCTGTGCTGATGAAGGTTTATGATGACGTGAGGATGACAATGATGGTGGTGGCAGCTGTGCTGATAGGTGGTTATGATGACATGAGAGTGATGATGATGGTGGCAGCTGTGCTGATGAAGGTTATGATGACGTGAGAGTGATGATGATGATGGTGGCAGCTGTGCTGATGAAGGTTATGATGACGTGAGGATGACAATGATGATGATGATAACTGTCTTTGTTAGTTCTTAGTATATTTCAGACACTTTGTACACTTTATCCCATTCAATTCTTATAACAAGCCTATGAAATATGTGTTATTGTACCTTTGATATTTGAGGACACTGAGGCTGAGAGTAGTTAACTTCTACAGCTAGTAAATGAGGTCCAATTCTTCTTTTTTCTTAAAACATAATCACAAGAGGCTAGTTGTTAATTTAGAAACAATATGATATTTTATCATAACGTTTAATTATTTAAAAATAGTGCAAAGGAGCCAGCCTGGTGGTGTAGCGGTTAAGTTTGCGCGCTCCACTTCGGCAGCCTAGGGTTCGCAGTTTCGGATCCTGGGTGCGGACCTACTCATCGCTCATCAAGCCATGCTGAGGTGGCATCCCACATAGAGCAACTAGAAGGATGTACAACTATGGCATACACCTATCTACTGGGGCACTGGGGAGAAAAAGAGAAAAAAGAAGGAAGATTGGCAACAGATGTTAGCTCAGGGCCAATCTTCCTCAAAAAAAAAAGTTAAAAAAAAACTATAAAAAATATTGCAAATTAATATGCTATAGTATATTGATATAAACATTGATAGAATGATAATTAATATGTAATTACTGTTAATCTGTGACTACCATTTACAGAGTACATAAGCACATTCCTGAACCATGTCAAACACTTTTTTTTTAAGTTGAGATGTAACTGACATATGTTAGTTTCAGCTATACAACATAATGATTTGATATATGTATATATTGCAGAATGATCACCAAATAAATACACTTAGCATCCATCACCATACATAGTTATAAATTTTTTTTCTTGTGGTAAGAACTTTTAAGATCTACTCTCTTAGCAACTTTCAAACATTCAATACAGTATTATTAACTATAGTCACCATGCTGTACATTATGTCCCTGGGACTTATTTATTTTATAACTGGAAGTTTATACCTTTTGACCACCTTCACCCATTTCACTCGCCCCCCACTCCTCATCTTTGGCAACCACCAATCTCTTCTCTGTATCTATGAGTTTGTTTTTTGTTCTTCAGAATCTACATATAAGTGAGATTATATGGTATTTGTCTTTCTCTGTCTATTTCACTTAGCATAATGCCCTCAAGGTCCATCCAGGTTGTCACAAATGGCAATATTTCCGTCTTTTTTATGGCTGAATACTATTCCTGTGTGTGTGTGTGTGTGTGTGTGTGTGTGTGTATCACATTTTCTTTATCCATTCATGCATCAATATACGCTTAGGTTGCTTCCATGTCTTGGCTATGGTAAATAATATGCAATGAACATGGACATGCATATATTTTTTCAAGTTAATATTTTCACTTCCTTTGGATCAATACCCAGAAGTGGAATTGCTGTATCATAAGGAAATTCTATTTTTAATTTTTTGAGGAACCTCCATGCTGGTTTCCGTAGTGGCTACACCAATTTACATTCCCACCAACAATGCACAAGGGTTCAGGATCTGATTTTTAATAATTATCAATATAAAATGAAGATATTTTTGATAGTGTTATTTAGAATATTGACATTCTGGCCATGTTCTAAATCTAACAGCAGAGTAAATGTTTTAAATTCTTTAATGGGATATTATGATGATTTTGAAGAGTATATGGAATATAGAATGAAAAACTATGTTCACAATATAATTGTAATGATGTGAGAGATACATATGGATGGGAGATCACAAATAGAGGATAACATGCCACAAAATCACAACCTTCTGGCTCCACCAGGGACCCAAAGGCAAAAGGATCTCCCAGGGACCTCTCTGCTCTGAGGCTCTGCGGGTCCGAGAATAACGAGCTTTCTTAATCCCAAATATAATGTCTTTTCGAGGGCATGTCTTTCCATTCTGATTCAGAAGAACACTATGTGCTCCCCAGTCTCCTCATGTAAAATGAGGATGACCTGCCCTCTGCCCTCAAACAGATGTTGAAGGATACAATTTATGCAAAATAATCTTGTTTGTTGGTGTGAGCTGTTCTGTAATTTTTCTGTCCCATGACCCTAAGTAATGCTTTGTGCATAATAATTCTAAATAAATATTGAATGGATGACCTTTGACACCTTAGTTCCAAATACAGCTCCAAAGAAGAAGCACCATATAAACCATGACCTATTATTATATTATAATTGAAAGAATCCATTTTTAGTGTCCTAAAAACAGTATGCTTTAGACGGGTAACTATCGTTCTCTCTACCATTTTCTGCATTCACATTTGTTAATTTCGCATTTAAAGAGGCAGTGTGGCATAATAGAAAAAGCATGGGAAACCCCCAATACTTGTTCAAATCCCAAGAAATACTTGTTATAATGTCTATGATCTTTAAGAAAGGTAAAATAACTTGTTTGTGATTTGGTCTCCACAGCTGCAAAATTGGAGCTGAATATTTAGCCAATTGATTTGTTAGTGTGAAAAGGCATTGTACCTTTTACATATTATGCTCAAAATAAATTATTGTTACTTTATTATTATCACCATCAATGCTATTCAAGTCAATACAATGAGGTTAGAAAGAATTACTTCATAATCTAGCATTTATATGCAAATTTACTGAAATGTGTTTTTTAGATTGTGAACAATACCCACTATTTGATGGGCATTAAGTTAATTAGGGTTAAAAAAAAAAAAAAAAGAATGACAAGCTTCAAGCTAGCAGGGACCTTTGTTCAGTGCTTGAGCCGGGCCAAGCTCTCATTATACCAAGAGGGTAGTTCTTCCTACATGTAACCCCGAAGAATTAGGTATTTCATTAGCATCAAGAACTGGTTTAATGTACTAAAATTTAGAGTCTAAATAATGACACAGTGAAGGAGCAAACTCAAATGCCTTCAGAGATAAACAGATAATATAAATGTCAGATTGAGGGCAGGTCAAGCCTCACTGTTCAAATTCAATTTTAAAAAATGCATTTCTAGCACAAACCAATCAACCAAGCCACCATCTGTGGGCCAGAGCCAGCCTATGGGCTTGTGGCAAGTATGGCCCTGCCAAGTCCTGGCCTCAGCCTGTCAGAGCTGTGGGGATGCTGTCAGCAGAGAGCAGAGCCTTTGTCAAGCCCTCGTGGGACATTCTTTTATGATAGGGGCTGCCCCAGTGGGTGAACTCCTCTGGATGTCATGGCAGGGGAGGAGGCCATCTGGCTCCCAAGGGCATCCAGAGGTATCTACAAATTAGAGAATTTTGGGAATGCTGGTTCTGGATCTCACATTGAAACATGATGCTATCCTCATCCAGAGTGGTTTCCAAACTTTTTTATTTAAATCTCCCACTCCATCAGTAAAAATATTTCAGCATGTTCTCCAGTCATTGGTGGTAGCACAGTTGCCATGCTGAGGCATATCTTGAGCAAACTTGATTTCGCTTATATCTTCCTTTTCACATATGCACAAGACTGATATATGTGATAAAAATCTCTGCTATTTTAGAAAAAAAAGTCTGCTATATTAGACTTTTAGACCAAGTCTAAAAAAGGTCTTTTGATAAGTATATAATAAAAATCCCAGGTTATAGTCAGTCATCCATCGGCAGCAGTTTCCTTTGTAGTATGACAAAATAATGGTGGGCTGTAGGACCACTGATTTCATAGATTCTAATGAGCTCAGTAGATATTAATAAAGCTTATTTTTAAATGAATATATAGTGGAAGTTCCAATGTTTTCTCTCTAAGCTCAGTGGATGACCTTGGGCCCTCTGGGAGGGACACTACATGGTGCTCACAGCCCCAGTTTGGAGACCCCTGCTTGAGGGGCTGACTTGGTCTAACTAAATTCACAAAGCTGACAGAAACAGCAGCCTTTGAGTGTATATACATTGACATGACTGCCTGAATCCTTCTTCTCTGTGGGCAGCCTGTTCTCTTCTACCAGGGGAAAAGCCACACTGAAGCTCAATTTGGGCGACCCTTTTTCACCTGAATAGTTTCTTCTTGTGCTGTAAGCACTTGTTTTATCATCAGCTACAGCCTCCTCTGGGCCCAGATGTCTGAGTTCCTGTGTTGTGGGGTTCTGGTACCCTGGAACAGCCCTCTCCCAAGATGGGGTGGTGTGGGGAAGTGGTGGCCAGGCCTGGAGTGGGCCTGACCTCGGTCCCATCCTAGTCTGGCCTTCTGGACGGTCCCACCATAGCCCACCTGTGAACAGGTGTAAAGTGGGTCCCTGCTGCTTGTCTTCATCATTACTTGTTAATTTCAGCCATTTCCTGCTCACCACAGGTTCTCACGTTCAGAGGACATCTCCTGGAGGTGTCTTGGAGGACGGGGCTGTGGCAAGCCTGCCTGGGGGAAGGCCAGGCTGGCCTCTGCTGAGCAGGCCTGGGGAGAAGTTCCCAGTAGTTGTGATGTAGGGCTGCTGAGTCGCAGGTCGAAAAAGAATTTTCAGACATGAGCCGCTCATTCGTTTGTGCACCTCTATTTTGTGTTCAGCGTGGGGACGGGACCCATGGGCAGTAAAGAGCTGCAGTCTAAGTGTCTGTGCAGGGCATTATATGCGATTTTAGCTATTTTTACTACTCTAAAGAAATGTCAAAGAAAAAAGTATTAGGTGGTCTGGTTAGTCTCAGACTAGGGCATGGGGGTGGATGAATGAGATGTGTCCTTGCATTCCAAGCTACAGTATGCCTCAAGGAACACGAGGGCAGGAGAGTAAAGTCATTGATCACCTCCTGAGGTAAATCCCTTCCCTCCTAGCCAGAGGCGACTGAATAATGCCAGACGGAGTAGCCACCGTCAGTTGGGCCCTTCCTCAGTTGCATGCTTCCCTGCCCAGCCGACCCCACATCGGACTTGCTTGTGAGAATGCTTTAGTGGAGTTGGTGCCCTGCCGGTGGCCATGCCTATGGGGCTTGTCAGCTTCATGTGGTAATCAGTCCACCACGGAGACCCTGCCCACTACTCCAGAGACTCCCACCGAGCACCTCTGGGCTGGGGTCTCAGCGCACAGAGAGCCAGACTAGCAAACCCTAGGGCTCAGAGTGAGACCTGCTATGGGGGGCCACGTTGTGACAACAGGGAAGGGGAGCACTGTGGGGTGTGGCACCAGGCCTGGAGTGCAGTGGAGCTGTACATGGGGTAGCTTCCTCTGTGGGAATATTAGCCATCACTTTAGGGCGGAGTGCCTTCTTCCTGTTTAATAAGTGGTCCCTAGTCAAAGAAATAGTGTTAAGGACTGGTTTGGGGAAAAGTAGGATCTTCTTTGCAAGACGGATGCAAGCTGTTTTATTCTATTGTATTTTACATCAAATCTTTTTGCCCCTGATTGCTAAATAACTTGGAACTCTCAGAAGGATCACCTTGGTCAGCTCATGTGGGAAACGAGAAGGGTGAAGGGCTATTCCTTTGTTAGCCTTAAAAACAGTAAACCAGTTTTCCTTCAGCTCTCCAAGTTCCACAAAAATCCCCTTATTTCTGGCCGCGTCGAAAGGAATATAAAAGCTACAGGAGAGGGCCTCTTCCCTGCGCTGCGCGGCCTGGTGTGGTCAGGGCGCGCCCACCCGGCTGACTAAGAGCCCGCAGGCAGAGTGGAGTGACGAGGCCGAGGCGGAAACGGGCCTTGATCGGAGCTGGGGCAGGCGTCTCTGTTGCACTCTCTTAAAGCTGGCCGGCAGCAGTGTGTCTTATGTACTCTCGGGGTTTTTTTTCAGACCTGAGAGACTTGCTCGCCTCCCGCTCTAATGGAGTAAGCGCACAGCGCACGCTGAGTGTGCTCATCCTCCTGCCCTGCTTCCTCCTGCCGTGCGCGCTCAGTGAGGAAGCGGACTGACCGCTCACCGGGCCTGCGAGGACCTAACACGCAACTCCGCACCGGCAGCGCCAGGCGTCCCCACCGCAGCTGAGCAAGCATGGCGCTCCGTGGGAATGCCAGCACTGTGCATCCGCTTTAATTTTCTATGTTGTAACTCATAGATTTGCCTCATTTCGTATCAACTGAAGCATTAGATGAGTATTTTTGTTGTTTAATAAACATTTTCATGAAAGCCTTTTCTTGCTTCCCTAAGCCTTATCTCCAGGGATACGACTTAGATGCGCGGGAGTAAACACTGGAGGCTGGGGCCTCTTCGCTCTAAATCGTCTCGAATGATTTCAGAGTAGACTGAGAACGCGCACCGACCCGTATAACAGCTCCTCTTTGAGCAGCCCCTGACCCCCGCACATAGATGCACCACAGATGCGGCACTGCTTCATGTCATTCATTTGTTCGCTGTCAGTCTGGTCCCTAAGTCCTGGGGGGCCGGGGACAGCACCACGTGTGTACCCAGTACCGCTGTGCTCTGGGTCTGGCAAAGTGGCAAAGAGCAGCTGCTTACAAATGCTCCATAGATAGAGAAAGCAGGCAACAGGTGGAGAGAGCAAGACCAGAGCAGACAGCCTGGCCCCCCTCCTTTTCTCCTTCTTCCTCTACTGATTGCTCCTTTGTGACACCCTTTTCAGGCAATTAGCACTTCTTGGCATTATCACCAACATCTCCTTAAAAGGGGAAGATTCTACACATGAGAACTCAGTTGTAAAGGCTAGGCAGGGAGAGAATTCAGCCAAAGCAGGTTACAGCCTCAGGCCTCTTCTCATAGGATCCATCGTCTCCGACAGCCGGCCAGGGGAGCACAGCTTACCTGCAGCAGGGCAGCCACCAAATCTGAACCCCAATCTGCAACCAAATATGTATAAAGAACTTGGGAAAAATAAAGGAGACTGAAGGGGCTGTCTCCCACCAGTCGCACGGTGGGTACTTGGGAGTCAGCGTTTCTAAGCTGGATCTGTCGACTATATGAGCTCTCTGATTAATCACAGCCCTAGTGCACAGATACCATAGCTAGAAATTGGAGGGGCAGAAACAGGGAGAATATTACAAATTATTCAGCTAAACAAATAAGAATAAAATATGAGAGCGAAAAGGACTTCAGAATAGACAATACTACCTGAATTAATAAATTAATTGATCAAAATATTGATTTTTTTTTAAACCTTATAGAATTTCATTTAAAATATTCAAAGCTGAATTCAATGGAAAGGCCCACACAGGATTTATTGTCCATGTGATGTAAAGCTACATGTAATGGAGTGCTTTTGTGGGCAGAAAAGTGCCTTTCAGTCAACACTGACACCTGCCTGCCCCAAGCAGTCACCCAGTGCTCAGCTGTGGAAATCCTGCACTGGAGGGTGATCTTATTTTCCTGGATGCTGGACCATCACCCATCTAGGTGACTAGAGTGCTCAGTGTGAGCACGGGAATGGGGAGTCATGCTGAATTAAATGGGCTGCTACTTAGCGCTCTACATAGCTCGCACACACAAACACACTCACACAACAATTCAACAGGTATCTTTTGAGGCCCACTATAAGCTGGGCTGGGTGGCACAGCCATTCAAGCGAGGAGTGGGAGGGAGAAGTGAACCAATGCAAAGGCTATCAGTGACTACAGGCTCCATGAGGAGGGGGTGCAGCTGCTGGAGACACCAGGTGAGAGGAGAAGGGCCCGTGCATGTCACCAGAATGTCCACTTTGAGGGCACACACTTCAAATAGGTGGTATTTCCATTGAGTTTTTCAGCTTTTTAAAATCACTTTAGTTCAGAAGCCTATGTAATATAATTATTTTAAAAATCTATATTATAAATTAGTTTATTGGCATTTTCAACCTTTTCAATCATTGGCTGTGAAAATATGAATTCAATGTAATATGCAAATGAGTGTTAAAGAAAAAGAAGGTAGAATTAAGTAAAAGGGTGACTTGGACTGTGGTTCATGAAAAAACATTCAAGTTTTGAGACAAATATATCTAGTCAATAATGATTTTTTATAGCAAATTTGTCTAAATAGTTTCAAGTGCATTCTGAGCAGTACCTTCTATTGCAGCTTAATTATTATAAAAGCAAACAAGTGATGAACTTTGCAAATTTATCCTAAGGACTTGATAAATATATTTATACTATGTGTGGCATGTTTACACAATGCCTGCCTTCTACATGTTTATACTAATGTGCAGTATGCTGGAACACAGGCAGACTCAATGCCGTGTGGCCTTATTTTCTATGGCTGTACCCGGGAAACTGAGCTGCAGACTCTGTTCCACACTGGAGACGCCACGACTGTGCTACAAGGGAAGCCAAGCCCTTTTGTTTGGTTTTATTATGAGAAAGAATATGTAGGATAGAAACCCTCATTTACATTTTAGGTAGAAAATTAGGAACCAGGATACGGATCCTCTTAATAGAATAATTCCTGATTATAAGCAAGAAAACCAAATTAACCATTTTATCTATCTATGTATCTATGTATGTATCTGTCTATCCATCCACCGACCGACCTACCCACCCCCTACTTACCTACCTAATTACTTGAGAAACCTTTACCTACCTAGCTCTGAAAAGAACATAAAATCTCATCTAGGAATTGTGAAAAGTAAGCCGCCGGCTTTTTCTGTAGTGCTTGGAGAATTTGAGGATAAAAGGTATTTTCCCTGTAAATGGCACCCAGGTGTCCAGAGAGATCATTAAAAAGTAGAAACTTCCCAGGAGACAAAAGCAGATCCTGGGCTCCTGGTTGGAGCCTTCACATAAATGTGTCACATATCTAATCTGTCTCCTGCTGTCAGGAGACCAGATGGAGACGGCTGTCCCGGGTCACTCTCAGAGCTGCCCCCGTCCCACGCCCCAGAAAGCAGCCTGGTCAGTCCTGGCTTTG
Organism: Diceros bicornis minor; assembly: GCF_020826845.1. NCBI lineage: Eukaryota > Metazoa > Chordata > Mammalia > Perissodactyla > Rhinocerotidae > Diceros > Diceros bicornis. The sequence continues at coordinate 2,317,080 of NC_080749.1, forward strand.
TTCGCCCTGACAGAGCGAGGGGCCTCCCTGTGGAGAAAGCAATTAGAAGCTCTCTCCATTCTGGATTGTTTGCAGAAGCCGCTCTTTCCTTGCCAGCTTTTGTTCTCACTCAGTCTACCCTGACATATCCTAGAAAAGTAGGATCTGTCACCAGAAGCCATGTGTGTTCTCATAAGGGAACCACTCAGGGGCACTGAGAGCAGGGACAAGGAAAGCCACAAGGATTTATACCTCACATAGCTTCAATTGCCTGACTGTTCAGACCTTTGAACCCATTCCTGCGTTGGAGTGTCCTTCCAAGCCAAAGCAAATGCCTGCTGGGAGGGGCCGTCCGGAACCTTTTAGCCACATCACAATTTCCTCCTTCTGCCTGGAAGCAACTGACTTTTCTTGGCTGGGAGCATTCAAAAGCAGCCTCTGAATGTGTTTCCAATTTCTGCTGTCTGCAAAAGCCACTCTGGCACATGTAGCTTTACATCACATAGGCAATAGGTCTGTGACTGACCTTTCTATTCAATTCAGCTTTGAATATTTAAAATTAAGTTCTATAAACTTTATAGAACTCATTTCTCATTTCACCTGGACTGTCTGCTGCTGGGAAAGTAAAATGAGGGGCATTGTCTCCTCCAGATAGAACTGCTGGGCACTCCACTGATCTCCTGACCAGCAACTGGACCCCAGCTAGACCCTATGAAAGTTTGTAGCCACAGAGATGTCTGAATTCCCAGCAGGTGAACACCTCCAAGCTGAGTGAGAGATGTCCACAGCACTTCCACTGGGATTTATACACTGAAGTGCAAGTGAATGTTAAATGACCAACACTCTAGAAAAAAATTATAGATATAATTACTTAAACTGATATATATATCAGTTTATTATAAGTAAGGTGTATATAGTTTATTATATATAAAGTAATATAGCAAAATTTACAAATGATAGTAAAATATATAATACTGTATGTTGTAAATTCCCTGTAGCCAATAAGCTTTCACCAAATTTTACATCTGTACCCAACCTGTGGTTGTGATTTGATTATAATTTGACAAATGGTGCTGCATCCTAATTCACTGACTCTTTCCCCCAAAAATTTATTGTCATTAAATCTGATTTGTGATTTACTTATGAAACTATTTCTAATCCTCATATGAATTATGTTAATTAACTGAAATCTCTTTGAACTTTCGCACTACATATGTGAGAACTTCACTTGTTTGTTGACATGAGTGACTTCTTTGCTGTTTTAAAATGTACCCAGGATTTGTTTTAATCAGGAATGGTAAGACCTACAGACAAAGAAATGACTGCTATGAAGGAAGAAGTTTATACTTACAGATGCCTATAAACAGGAGGCATGCAACACCACACAGAGCCACATGGGGAAGCCCCGGGTCAGTCAGGAGATAGAGGGAGTGAGGTGAAAATGGAGGCAAAGCTTTTTCTGTGGTTTCCATGAGAAAGAATGGACAAGGCAAGGTAATAAGGCTTAGGATTAGCTAGTTTGAAAATTTCAGCAGGCTTTAGGGCAAAGAGGCTGTCTTTAGTTGTCTGGTACATTTTCCCCTTGCTCCCTCTGCCTTCTAACCAACGCTGGGGCTTCTCCTTGTGGCCCTGCATGGCATGGTGTGCCCAGCCTCTTGAGATCTGTGAGTATAACAAATTATCTTTTCAATGGCCTTGCCATACCTAAATAATAAAACCTATATTTTAAAACAAATAGGCAAGAGCTGTTGATACATTAGAACTATAATGGACTAAAGAACTGATTAAGTGTCGGCATTGGTCATCATTGCTAAAGCTCCTACAAATGCTGGCATGATAACTTTATATCTTGTGTTGATGGACCTTCCACAAAGGCCAGTCTTACTAGGTGTGGCCCAGAGGTCTACACAAGGATGGTGAATAATGAGCATCCACTTGGACTCCAAGCATTGTCTCCAGGGAGGCCTCGTGCTGCTTGGGCCTCTGGAGTTGATTGTATGCCAAGGGATAGCTCAATAAATCTGGGGGAAAAAATCCTATCACCACTCAAGAAAATGTTCACAGGGTTGTAAATGGACAAAAACCATATTTCAGAACCAGTATTATTGAGTTATTAATAACTTTGTCTAACAATAAACTCATCTCTGAGCAGGCTTTTACATTTCCCTCATGGCATTTGATTGATCACAATAAAAGAAGAGCCACCATCACAGTCCTTGTTCGACATGCAAGAAAACACAGGCTTGAGGAGGTGGATGAACTAGGCAGGTCACACAGCCAGCAAAGGAGAAACTGGGCACTGCTGTCTCCGTGCTGTGCTGCCAAAGCCCACACGCCTCCCCTCACCTCTCAACTGTCTGGAAGAGACTGTCAATTTCTACTATGAGTTTGGCATCAATTATGATTTTCATCCTTGTTCCAGAACCTCCTGTGTGTGGTGCTTGCCAGGCCTGAGACTGCAATAATCCCAGTCCTTGCTCCCTCAAATACTTTTAGCATCAAATGGATATTTCCCCCACTGATGCTTCACTGCTGCCCCTTCTCTCATTCCCAAACTCGTTGGATTACAGGCAGCTTCAGAGTTAATCCTCCAGGGATCTTCAGAGCTGGAGTGGTGGAGCGGGGCATGTCCTTTCCGCAGGCAGCTTCTGGGGTCGCTGGCGGTGGGCTGAGAGGTCTGGATCTGCCCTGGGCACTCCCCACACAGGGAGTTTCCTGACTCAGGTGGCTCTGGACACACATGATCATTTCCTTCCTTCCAGCTGTCAACTCTTCTCCGGCAGGAGTCTGGTTCCAGACATTCTCTTGTTGTGGAACTGAGAGAAGGGGTTGAGGAAGTACAAGATGACGAGGGAGAGGGAATGCGCCTGCGGAGCGGCAAGATGGAGAGGGGAAGGCAAATAAGTACTCATGTATTTTGTTGCTTTCCCAATGATCTTTTGGCATTTCAGGAAAACCAACAAAACCAGGAAGAGCACTGGGCTGGCCACTATTGTGCGTGACCGTGCAAGGGGAGTCAGCAAGAAGATGGTAAAGATCAGTGCTGGCAGGTGACAGAGGTCCTGAGAACATCTTCCCAGGGAATGTGCCTGTTCCAGAGAAGGCCCTAAGCCCTCCAATGGCTCTGTTACCAAGCAAAGGCCCACTGCCCGGCGTACAGGGAAACCAAAACTATGGCACCAGCTTTTGCGAAAAGAAAAGGTTGTATTGCAAGGTTGATCAGCAAGGAGACAGGAGTCTCTCTGTCTGTCTGTCTCCCTGATCCAAGGCTTGGGGCAAAATTTAAGAAGTCAGGGGCTACTAAGTTGCAGCTGGGCCTATGTAAGCTGATTGGCTAGTCTCAAATCAGTCCATACACGGTAATCAAACTGCTGGAAGCCAGATTTTCCTTATTGAAGGACTTCTCACTTCATAAAGGGCTCAGGTGGAACATTTCTGAAGATTCTTGGTTCTAGGGTCATCCTGGGTCTATGGTGTCCCGCCTGGTGCATGCGCAGTGCTGTCTCTGTTACTGAGCAAGGTTTCATTAATCAACAACCTGTTTTAAGGAAGCAAAACTAGTTTAAGCTGGTCAATGTTTTATGTGCTGTTTCAGCTCCTTAATTAGGAGGAGAAGGCTGTAGGTTCCTGTAGGACCACCATCACGTGACTTCATGTTCATTGTATTGCTTGTAAAGAGTGCTGCTTGCCCTCAGGACCCAACCTTGCCCTCCCAATCCCTTAAGGTCAACAGGGAGCATCCCCAGTGAAGTACTAGGTGTGCGGAGACTGACCTCCCTACCACAGGCCTCCCAGGAAAAGGCGGAGGAGCACAGAGGCACCCCGGCACCCTCCCACCTGGTCCAGCTTTGTGGGACACAAAGCTTGGGGCTGGCCCAAGCCCTGGGGTCCCACAGCCCTGTGGAGCCCTGTCCAGGGCATGGGGTCACCACATGACATCATTTCTCAAAAGCTGAGGTTCTATAGATTTTTTTTCATAGGTATGTAAAAATCAAACAAAACACAGACACCTGAAAGAAAGTCAGTGCAATGCTAACTTGGGATATGTTTAAAGGATAGGAATATAAGTTACTTCTGTTGCTTTCATTTACTTTCCAATTTTATAAATAAATAAAGTAAATATAACTGGATATTTTACATTTTAAAAAGCAGCATCTTGTGTAACATTTTCACTTTGTAATATACTTAAGCCATAGAATTTACGTTTTTATTACCACAGCATAATAATGTTTTAGATTGAAAGGCACGGGCAAGATTTGGTAGTTGTGCTAGAAGAATAATGCTTATGAGGGGAAGAGGGAAGGGCTCCAGGCGGATGCCTGTTTTTCAAGTGCAGATCTCAGAATCGTGTTGGGTAGAGGGTGCAGGGAAGAAACGGTTGTCCCACTCTTGTTCCATGAAACGTGAGACCACTCGTTCCTGACTCAGCCTAGGTCTGCGGGACTCGGACTTCTCACCCCCCAAGACCTAGAGTCTTCCCCTTCCCTCTGCATTATCTCACTGTCCAGGGGACTTGTCCCCTGAAGGCTGCCCTGCAGATCATCCCGTTGGATCACTCTGTGTCCCAACAGATCACACCCTCAGCACAGAGCAGCAAACAGGCCCCACAGGGATGCCAGGGTCAAGGTCATCTCCCCAGGGCCTGTGGACCTTTCTGGATTCACACCCCCCACCCCCCTTGCTGTGCCTCCCTGTGGAGCCAGCACCTGCGTTTGGGTTGCAGATTCTGGTACTGCCCCTTATGAGGGTGATTGGAGGCCTCAGCCTGGGCCTCAGGGGAGCTGCAGCCTGTCCAGTTCTGGGGTCTTCCCTCAGCCATGAGGCCAACAGGAGTCACCCACTGCACCTCCCCGAATACCTCTCTCTCCCAAGTCGGCTAATGTGATGCCAGGCATTCAGTTTCCGAATTGTATGGATTTAGAATTAGCTTTGGTGATATTCTTCACGTTTAATTTTTTACATTAAACAATATTTATCACCAATTGTTTTAAAAATATTTTTACATAAAATAAAAAGCATCCAAAACAACGATAGTTCTTAAGTTATTCTGAGGCAGTGGCCCTCGTGACTGCCACCACCGTCCCCCTGTCTCGCACACACTCTTTGTTGAGCAGAGTCGCTGAGTATTTAGTGTTTGCCACCTGTCCGGGGTCCATTCAAGGCATTTCATTGCCTTACGTGTGATCGTCCTCTTTGAGGGATCATGGGGACAATATTACCCAGGATCCTGCAGGATGACTTGGATGTCAATATTTTTATGTCTGTAAATCAGTGTTTTTGGCTATGAAATCCATGGCTCACAGCTTATTTCCTTGTGTCTTTAAACATGTTACTCTGTTTTCTTCTGACGCAAAGTATTGTACTCAGAAATGTTGATGAGGTCCTGATTTTCTTTCCTTTATGTATCATTTGCTCTTATTTTCCTAGATGCCCAAGGATTTCTCTTTTTCTTGAAAGCCTAACTCACTAGAAAACGTCTTGCCATGGGTCATTCTGAGTCAGTACTCAGCTTGCTCTGTGAATATGCAGTTTGAAAGCATTCCCCTATTTCCAAGAGAACTTTCTGAATTAAAACTTTTAATGTTTGTTTTGTGTCTCTGATTTGGTTTTCTCCTTCAGGCATTCCAATCATTCAACTTCTATGCTTATCTTCAAATTCTGACATTTCTCTCAAATCTTTCTAATCTCTTGCTTCACTTCTTTTTCAGTGCTTCCTCCTTCCCCATTTCTCATCAGGCGCTGGCTGGCCCTTTGCTTCTACTTTACACTTCATTAGGAAGTGATTTCTCAGTGTTTTCTGATTCTTTCCTGACGTCTGTCCTTTCATTTCTGAGTTTCTCTAATTCTAATTTGTGATGTCATTTAATATGTTGTATCATTTTCTTAATCCTTTTTACTTCATTTTTGGAAAAGACCTTACAGTACATGAAATATATCAAGAAGAAATGCTTTCATTTTCTGTAGTGGCGTCATTCTGAAATTATTCCCCCTCTTCCCCTATGGAAGTATTGAAGCTGGGTACCTGAGGGTTACTGTAGATACTCAGTAAGAACATAACTGCCTTTTGACCTTGTTCCCAACACAGACATAGATGAATCTTGTCAATTTGCTGTTTTCTTGTTTAACTTGAGGGGTGGCTCGAGTCTCTAGGACTTGTGAGTTTGTTTTGCAGAAGAAAGAGAGTACTTTCCCGGAGGCTGCGATCACTGGACACCCGGCCCCCAGCAGCCCTCACAGATTGCCCAGGGGCTTACCAAGAGTGACCTCTTTGTTTCTCTGAAGCTCCTCCTGCCAAGCCCCTTAGCTCTATAAAGCCCATGCTTTTGCTCTGGTTGAGGCGGATTTGAGCAAACCCAGGCTCCCGCCCTCTCGTCTTGGCCAACTCTAAAGGGGCCTCCCTCCATCTCCGTGCACCGGTGTCTCAGTGTTTGGCCTGCCATGCATGGGGCACATGAACTTGAGATTAAGAGGTTTGGTATCACTATTGCCTGGGATTCAACATCAATATTTTTCTGTCACTAAATTTTATATGAAATTTGTTTGCTTGAATTTGTAGAAAGCAGTGTGACTTAAATACCTTTTCCAACCTCACAGAGCTCTCGCCTGCTGTTGCTGAGGGCTCGGACGCACGGCGGCTTGCCCTGGGCCTTTCCTTGGCTCTGCTCTCCACCCTCTTTCTCAGGCTCTGCCACCGTGATCTCTGCTGCACTGCCTTCTCTATTGGATTCTGTTCTTTAACACAGGGAGCAACATGCACAGCTTAGAAGGGAACAACTGCCACTGTCTCCTCAAATCTATTGTTACTCCCTTTAAATGGTTATATATTTTCAGATTCATTTAGCTTCAAAGTTATTTTCAATTATATATGTATTTTAAAATTGTTTCATTTCTGAATTACTTTTTTAACTTATTTTTTAATAAGTATTTTTTTATTGAGGTCACATTGGTTTATAACATTATATAAATTTCAGGTGTACATCATTATATTTAGACTTCAGTGTAGACTGCATCGTATCCACCACCAGAAGTGTAGTTGCCATAGTATTTTATTCTTATAATTATTAATTTTTAGTTTTTATTATTTATTTTAGTCATGGATTTTCTTTGATGTTTTATATATGAATCATTTGATTTTAGAGTTGTTAATTTTCATTTTATTTTATTTTATTTTTTTAATTATGACAGGTTATTTAGCAAACACAATCTTCCCTATGCTAAGTTTTTGGAAAAAACAAATAAGATAAGGATCCCAGCCCAGAGAAGCTTATAGTCTTAGACAAACTCAAATATATTACAACATCATAAGGGTTGTTAAAAAGTATACAAATTCCGTGGGGTGACTAACTCTTCCTAGGGTGGCTGATGAAGACTTCATGTACCAGGCGACATTGGACTCTCTAAAACAAGAAGAAAGGGAAGGACATTTGATATAAGTGCAAAGTCTGAAGGTTATCATTTTATTTATTTTAGGTTTATCTGTTTTCAGAGCGATTTGGTTTTTATCATGGCAATTTATTTTTAGTTTTTAACTGGTTGTCTTTTATTTCTAGTTCTTTAGATTCCTAGTCATGTAGGTTCAGACTTATGTCTAACTGGGCCCACAACTTGATCAGCAAATGGCTTTTGCTATGATCAGACACAGACACCAGGCTCCCCCATGGAAACTCATGTATGTCACAGGGCCACCAAGTAATGTCTTAAATACTTGTCCATGCTACATGTAAAAGCACTGTTTTGGGAATAACCTGTAAAAAAGAAGAACTCTTTCAATTTTCTTTACTTATTTTTTTTTTTTTTAACAATTTAAGTGGACATAAAAAATACGTCTGCCACATTATACCGTGAATCTGATTACTGAGCATCTTCAAAACATACACCTAAGCTAAGAATTATGTGGCTCAAAACACAAAAATGTTAGTCTCCTACAAATGAGTGGGCTCCCGTGCCAGGATCTCAGAAATGCACTCCGGGCCTCCTGTGCCCAGGGGTGCTCTGCCGCTCGCTGGGCCTGGCCTGTCAGCGCCGGGAGTCGTCGAACCACACTGCAGCTGCATCTGAGGCGCCTTCTCGTGGCAGCTCTTTTCACCAAAAGACAACAGCTACACCATCTGAGGCCCCTTCAAGACCTGATCCCCGCAGCCCTGTCCCAGAATCTTCCAGTAAAGCGTGGCTTAATTCATGGGTAACAGAGTGTGTGACATGGTAGATGAACACTGAGCCAGGGTGACTGTGTCCCACGGGTGACTGTGAGCATATTCTTCACCTCGCTGGGCCTACACAGAGCTTACTGGTAAAACCCTGGTCTAAGTCATTTAGAGACTGATGAGAATTGACATAATTAAGCTATGTGCTTGTCCTGCACTTGCTTTCCTAATGGTGAGCAGAAGGCCTTGATTGCCCCAAGGGTAGGCAGAAGCAGAGACAAGAATATCAAGACAGAATATTGGAGAAGAGATACAAGCAGGGGATTTGTAGCCAAGGCATCAGGTGCTGTATGTCGGGGGAGGGGGCAGTGATGGCCGAGGTTCCCACTCAGGCAGAGTCCTGAGAAGCGGCAGGAGAAGGCCTGTGGCAGAGACTGCCTTCAAACGTGCAGTCAGTGACGGTGGGCTCAGAGTCTTTCTCTGGTTGTTGAGGAGGGCAGCAAGTAGGACAGGAGGGCAGGGGCAGCATGTGGCACAGTAATGTTTACCTGTGAACTTGTGTTCTGTGACAGAGCCTGTGTGCCAGGACAGGAGCAGAGAGGCTCCGGGTGGGCACGTGCACCTGGGGCTCAGGCGTACACGTGCAGCAGGCCATGGGCAATGTGCAGTGGAGCAGTGGGCCTGATCCTATTAGATCTGGGCTCCTCGGCAGGGGCAGTCTTTGAAGTCTGACTCTGAGATTTGTTCTGACCCCAGGAGGGCTCTTAGCTGTCTCTCTCCCGTCTCTCTCCCTGGTTCTCTCTGGTTAGCCAGCTAGCCTGATAACGGTTTAGCTTTTATCTCTAATGAATCTACCAGTCTCCTCTTAATTGCTTTTTACCACAAACTTATTTTTTTTTTATTTTTTGTGAGGAGGACTAGCCCTGAGCTAACACCTGATGCCGATCCTCCCCTTTTCTCCCCGCCCCGAGGAAGATTGGCCCTGAGCTAACATCCGTGGCCATCTTCCTCTACTTTATATGGGACGCCGCCACAGCATGGCTTGACAAGCGGTGTGGCGGTGTGCGCCCAGGATGCAAACCTGCGAACCCCGGGCCGCCACAGCGGAGCCTGCACTTAACCGCTTGCGCCACCGGGCTGGCCCCACAAGCTTCTTTATTTTTGAGTTTGTCAGCTTGAACTTCTCCACATTCTGTTGCACATAAAGTCAGTTCCTTCGAGAAGAGCTTCAAATCTTTGTTGTATGACCTGCTTCTCTCCCCAGGGAAAATCTCTGAGCCAGAGCTCTGGAGCTGAGGGTGGGGACAAGGCACACTTCTCTGTCACCCTGCTTTAGGAGCTCAATGCTCCATGATGTCGGGGGGGTTGAGGAGGTGGTAGCCTCAGGGCATCTCAGCCTGCCAATCCCAGCCGGGACGCTTTGCTTCACAGGCCAGGGCGAGGACAGCTGGAGCTCCTGTGTTTTCAGTGCACCACACCCAAGGTAGAGCCTTCGTCCAGAATAGGAGCTGGGTGGAAGAAAGAGCCCCAATCTCATGGCCATGCTTGCCCTGAGCTTTGGCTCTGCAACAGGTAGCTGGAGGCAGGACGACAAATGCTGACATCCTGCCCCTCCCAAGAGGATGCCGTGACTGGGAACTGGAGGGAGAGGGAGCCCTTCGTCCTCACTGCAGCCTACTGGAGTGGACATTCTGTCATGCTGAGCTGGGAGGGCGGAGGGAGGAGGCGGGTTGCAGTTCAAGTGCCACAGACTTGCTGTTCTTACTAAGTTTCTGCAGATTTTCTTGAATAAATATTTATTCATTTGCTGTATGCCCATAGGACCATTTCTGGAGACTTCATTTTTTTTTAAACAGTCTTCACCAGTTTCCCTGGAGAGTTGATCCACAGAGCCATGCTGGAAGTGGCCCTTCTACCCAGTAGTTTTGAGGTCATTTGTTATTCAGTAAAAGCTAACAGACACAGGCTAATAAATAGAAGCGTTTTATAATTTCTGACATTTACAAAGTCTGAAATCTTTGTCCATTTCTTCTTTCTCTTATTTCTTCTGGTTCTTATTTAAGGAGTTTTGTTTCTTTTTGTGGTTGGTTATGTTTGACGACATGCTGGTTATGTTCCTGCCCGAGCCTGAAGCCCCATCAGCACAGATCACTTCAGGCCACACTCACAGCTCAATGCTGTTTGACAGGCCCTGGGAGTCAAACTGCAAGTGCAAACCTGCCCTTCCTTTGTCTTCTCATTTCACCTGCAGGCTCTTGGGCTTGAGGGTGAACAGTGTGTCTTATCCTGTTAGGCTCTTTGGGATCCCAGTGTAATGTGGAAAGTGTTTCTCATACAGTTCCTGAAAATGGTTAATTTTATGTGTCAACTTGGCTGGGTCACAATGTCCCGATATTTGGTCAAACATTATTCTGGATATTTCTGTGAGGGTGTTTTCAGATGAGATTAACACTTAAATCAATGGTCTTTGAGTAATACAGATTGTCCTCCATAATGTGAGTGGGCCTCATCCAATCAGTTGAAGGCCTGAGTAGAACAAAAGAGTAACCGTCCTGAGCAAGAAGGTATTTTGCCAGCAGACTGCCTTCAAACTTGAAGTGCAACATTGTCTCTTCCTGGGTGTCCAGCATGATGGCCTTTGGACTTTGTATTAAAATGGACTTGTGGGATTTTAACTTATATAGGTGACTCATGATGACACGGAGAGGCCAATGCCATTGAGAGAAGACTCTCATTCCTTACACTTACTGAGAGGAAAGGCGTGCCATGCCCCACAGGGCCACATGATGAAGCACCGTCCGTCAGGAGACAGAAGCAGGAGGAGGAAAAGCATGGCCCAGAGACTTTATTGTGGTTTCCATGGAAAAAGCAAGGCCGGGCAGGGGAAACAGCTTAGGATTGGCTAGTTGGAAAAAACAAATAAGATAAGGATCCCAGCCCAGAGCAGCTTATAGTCTTAGACAAACTCAATATAATAATGTCGATGGCCTCTAGGCTACGTAGGGGGTGGTCTCTAGTTGTCAGGTACCGGCCCTGCCAGGATTTACGGCAGGGGAAATATTGGCTTGGTGTGTGAGAATTAGATAAAGGAAGGGTTGGGGTATGGACCTGGACTGGTTGGTTTGCATAGGGAACGTATATTGGCAGGTGATTATTATCTCTAGGAATGGGGCAGCCTCTTCCCAGCCAGCAAGTCCCCCCAAGATGTCAAATCATCATAAAATATAGAAAATAAAAAATATGACTAATACAGACTTGAACTGCAACATCAGCTCTTCCTGGGTCTCCAGCCTGCCAGCCCACCCTGCAGATTTTGGATTGCTAGTCTCCATAATCACATGAGCCAATTCCTTACAATAAGTCTTTCTTTCTCAACTATATTTATATCTATCTATCTATATATCCTATATATATACACACATATAGATATATATGTCCTATATAGATAGCTAGATATCCAGTTGGTTCTCTGGAGAACCCTGTGGGAGATCAAGATTTGGCCACCCTGAAATCTATCTCTTTACCTTGGTTGTTTTCTCTGAGGACATTTGACCTCCCCCACTAACTGCCTAAAGAATTTAACATGGTGGCTCCTTCCTGGAACAGATCTATCATGATGGCTGTAAAGATAATGTAGGATAAATGTTACAATAGGAAAGGCACCAACAAGCCCATCTTATCAGTAGTTCTGTCTCTCTGGCCACATTCTCTGGATGGCCCTGCGAGGAGTTGCCAGACAATCATTTACATTTATAAGGGAAATCTCCATTTGTAAAGGTATCTCCCTCTCTGTTTTGGGAAGAGGGGAAGATGGCCTCATTTCTAGAGACTTATCAATGTGGAAGGTGAGGCCTTAAATCTGCATAATAACCTTACTCTTGTTTACTGTGCTTTAGTGGTAATCTCCTGTAACTGACTCCCCCCACCCCCAACATCCTCCTTTGTCATTGGCTGAACATGGTATTTAAGATGAGAGTTTCTGCTATTGTGTTGAGAAACGCAGTGTCCCTGCTTTCTCCCATGTATACATGTTATTAAACTTGGTATTATTTTCTCCTGTTAACCTGTCTTGTTGATTATTTGGCCAGCCATAAGAACCTTAATGAAAAGGGCAGAGGGAGATTTTCCCTCTTCCCCCGTCAACCCTAATACAGCTTCCTTCCTGTTGCCTTTACAAATGCCTGCTGAAGCCCAGTTATGAGCTATAAGAATATACTTGCAGCAAAAGCAACTTTGGGTCTCAAATATTCTGATTATACTCTGATTGCAGGCTTTCCCCCAGAATTTGGCCTGGCAGATTCCCACGCTATTTCTACATCTTCAATGCCTTTATGAAGATTTTTAAAAAATGAATTAATCAAAACTTTTAATTTCTTTTTTTAGCAGGATAGTTGATCTGAATAATCTAAAGCACCTGTAGCAGTAATCTCCCACTGTCCCTCCACACGTACTCTGCACCCCTTCCCACTCCTCTATGGGCTGGGGCGGGCAGTGGGAAGGCATCAGCAGGTTCCTGTGCCCTCTGGCTATAGCTGGCCCAGCCAATGGGGAGCCTCAGCTGAAGATCTGAGGAAGGGAAGAGAGGGGTCAGGGTATTTATTCCCGTGAAAACCCTTTTTGTGAGGTTTCCTCGGCTACCTATGTCCCTTCACTGCAGGTTTCTGCTCCTCTCAAGGCAGCCCCTCTCCATGGCTCTCCCGCCCTGTCCCTGAGGGCCTAGGGGTGGCAAAAGCTCTGTTGCTGCTGCTCGTGTCAGGCTCCTGCACTGGGCCTGCTCTCTTCCTTATACCCCAACCATACCTTGGCAGTTAGTTCTTTTGTAAATAAACACTCCACAGATTATCCTACCTTAAGTGTGCCAGCTCCATACTTGGTAATTTCCATACAAAGTAATGATTGCATTCATCTTTCATCTGTGTTGATCCTATTATTCACCCAATCTACTGTGCTTTTTAGTCCAACTATTATATTTTTCATATGGAATATTTTCACTTGGTTCTTTTCTATGGTTTCTTTGTCTTGGATCTTATGGTTAATAATATTCTCCTATATGCATAAGGATTTTTATATGTGCTTATTAAAATTTTTTGGTCTGTCTCTTCCAATAACTCTATTGCAAATAATGTAGCATGTCCCGTCTGTTGTGTTTCTCACATGGCAATCACACTCCTCAGGAGCGTGGCTATTTTGGCATTTATGCTCATATTCCCCAGGGGTTAGCAGTTATCCTGTCACTCCGTTTGGTGCTGTGCACCAGAGAAGGGCTGAAGTCCTGATGAGTTCAAGGAGAAGGAGGGTGGCCCCAGAGCAGAGAGCCCCAAGCCCTGAGGAGCCATTCTTCACCTCTCCTCCATACTGCCACCCACAAGCAACTCCCAGAGTTGGGGCTTCAACTTTAAAGCCTTAGAAAAGATCACAGTGGAAGGACCAAGTCTCCCCAGGCAGTAATCCCCTGCCCTTGGGGGTAGAAGCAGGAGGATGGAGGGCACTGCTAAAAGGTGGCTGGTGGGACCCACACATAGCCAGCCTGCAACACACTGGCACCTGAGCAGGACTAGGCAGCATTTATCACGAGGCTGTGGGTGGCAAGAGGCAAGAGCAGAACATGTGGAAGACTTGCAGGCTCATCCTCTCATTGCCTTCCCTCTCCCCAGGCTATAGGCCATTCAAGACAACCTTCAGTTCCCCAATGTTTCTCATTGATTCTGTTTTTGAAATCTACATCTTCTTTCACCCCCCCAGCTCACACAAGGTTGATTTTGGGGTGGGAGCCAGCAGCCCACTGGAAGCACCTATGGCAGACCTGCTGAAACCCACCGCAGAGGCCACTCCCAGTGTCCCCCAGCCCCACACTCACTAGCCCTGCAGATCTGCTCTCCACCCTGACCTCGGCCTTATCATTTGGGATCTTTCCTTGCCACTGACCAGAGGGAATTCTGGGCCACACTTGGGACAGGTCAGCCCAAGCTTCTCATAGGTAGCCTGAGACAGGGAGTCAGCCAGGGCCTGAAGCCTCTGGGCCTGGCCTCACTAGAGGGAAGGACAAAGGCCCCTGAGCTCTCTCAAGAGATCTGGGTTGACATCCCTGTTCTACTGTTTACTACCCATGTGACCTCAGAGTCATTACGTAACCATGTTGGGCCTCAGGTCCAGATCCGTGAAAAGAGACCAAACCTGGATAATGATGCTGACCACTGAGGCTGGTTCCGGGTAACAGGGAAATGGGCTGGGATGGAGCTGTGATTTGACAGATCTGTGGAATAGACTGGAAATGCATGTGCCTCCACTGAGTTAGAGGTGCCCAACGAACTTCACAGAGGGGCAAGCAATCATATCCCTCCATGCTTCACAAAGAAACATGGCTGTTGATGGGCAAAGCAGAAGTCACCATGGGAGAAAATCCAGCACAGCCAGCATGAGGCCACCGTGGGCTGAAGAAGAGTGGCACCACTGGGGACACTGGGTGGCCACTGCTCCAAATCTGAACTGACCAGGTGCTGACTCCCACCTCAGGCCCGGCAACCCTGCCACGGAGCCCACAGCTGAGTCTACTACCAGGGGACGGAGGCTTTTCTTCTCACTTCCAGAGACTCTGAGCTGGGGAGGAGATCTCTGCATGAGTGGCAGAGGGCATAGAGCCAGCAAGATTCTGGTGACTGGATGCATGTGACTTCACCTGTTCTCACTTGCTGCTGAGGGTCTGGGCTATTTGGGTGACCACAGGATTGCAAAGAATTTGCACAGAACACCTGATGATGGACACACTGGATCTGCAATGACTAGGGGCCACTCCCTGATCATCAAAGGTTCGAAACTGGGGGCCAACTTGTTTGTGTGTGTGTGTGTGTGTGAGGAAGATTAGCCTTGAGCTAACATCCAATGCCAATCCTCCTCTTTTTGCTGAGGAAGTTTGGCCCTGGGCTAACATCCATGCCCATCTTCCTCTACTTTATAGGGGAGGCCTGCCACAGCATGGCTTGACAAACAGTGCATTGGTGCGTGCCTGGGATCTGAACCCTCAAACCCCGGGCTGCCGAAGCAGAGTGGGCGCAGGGGGCCAACTTCTTTTAACCATACTCAATTAGTTGTCTGTTCAAAAAGTAGTTAGATAATGTGTTACTAAAGCCCACCCTATAGATAACACCTCTGATGCTTGGGTCACCATGGTAATGGGTGGGGTGCTTAAGTTTTTCAGGAACTGAGAGTTGACTCCTTCTCCAGTTCAGGCTGGTTGAGACCACCAATTCATCATCTGGGCCTGCGTGGATGACCAATAAGTGACATTCTGATGTCAGGGAGCTAAAAACTCCACCCTCAGATCATAGTAACAATGCCATTTTGTGAACATGCATCCTATGAAGAGCCATGAAGCTTGACTATACTTGCACAGATCATCAATTACCTCATTCCTCTTTACCTCCAATCATCTATTCCCACACTTCAGACCACCGTGCCCCTTTATCCCACAAATATCCCTAATCCTTATGTTTCGGGGAGGTGGATTTGACATTTGTTCTCCCGTCTCCTCACTCGGCTGCCTTGTGAATAAACCCTTTCTCTTTGCAAATTCATTGTCTCAGTGATTGGCATAATCATGCAGCGGGCAAAACGGACCTGCTATGGTAACAGGTTCAGCCGGAAGGCTGTGGTTGAGAGGCCCTTCTGAGAGTTCTGCCAACTAGCGGGGATTTGGTGACCCAGACATATTTGCAGGGGGCAAGTTAGGACATGGTTTATGGGCTCAGTGCTGGGCCAGCAAGTCTTGGGTCAGCCAAGCCTCAACCACTACAGGTCATGGCAAGGCCACAGGGGGTAGTGGGCCAGGCCCCTGGAGACCAGGAGAGGACAGGATTGTGGGTACAGGAGGAATAGGCTGAGATCTGACCCTTGGAGCAGAGCTCTGAGGATCTCAGCCTGTGCCAGGGCCCTTCACAATCTACTTCAAACAGATCCTGTCAAGCAGAGCCTCTGTGACCTGTGGGCCTGGAAGATCCTTCTTCATCCCCAGCTCAGGACAAATCATCCATCTCGAGGAGGACCCCACCCCACTGTGCTGGCCATCAGCACCCTGCTGGCCCTAGGGCATGCTACATCCTCCTCGGGGTGAGGCCCTGGCCCCTAAGTTGTGCTAGCTCTTCCGGAAGACTGCCTGAGGAGAGTGACTCAGCTCTAGTTAGCCAGCCAGCCCCTTGGTGTCCTTGTCCTTCCCCACCCCAGCCCAGGGAGGACAGAGACCTCCTGTACTCAGGGTGGAGGTGGAGGTGGCTCTGACAGGTCAGAAACAGGAACAGGAAGCTTCTTCAATTATTTTTATTTTTTCAGGCCTGGAGCAGGCCTCAGATGGACAGGAGACCTCAGAGATGGACACGTTTAGGGAGAGTGTAGAGCCCACAGGCACTAATGCAGACAGACTTGGCGGGAGGGCCACGAGGACACCATGGGGTCTGTCACAGAGTCCTGAGGGAAATCAACAGTAGGAGGAAGGTCTGTGAGAACACAAGGGTGATGCAGGTCCTGGGCTTGCGGACAGTGCCCAGAGAAGAAGAGTTACCCACAGAAGGAGGTTTTTCCTGAGGAGGAGCAGAAGAAGGGTCGGGATTGGGCGAGGCCCTCTGCTTCTCGCTGATCCAGTTGGAGAAATAGGTGAGCCTGGTGAAGACACTGGGGCCTATGGGCTGGTTGCATGCCATGCTCCAGCTGGACAGCCCCATCAGAAACCAGGTACTGTTCAGCTTGCAGACCAGGGGACCCCCAGAATCTCCCTGAGGAAAGAAAGGGCGGGAGTTGTGGGGACCAGGATAGAAGGGCTCACATCATTTAGGCAATGTGAAGAGATCACCCTTGTCCCCCTCCAGAGTGGAGCTTGGGGGGCCTCATGTCAAGGTGGGCTGAGAGTGAGCTGTTCTCATCACAATCACTGGGGCGATTTGAAAAGTCAAGGCACAGTCTCCCACTGCAGACCTCCTGGATCAAATTCTCAAGGGTGGGGCCCTGGAGCCTATTTCACAAAGTTCTGGAGGGGACCCTGAGCAGCCTTCCAGGCTGGCAGTCATAGACTTACAAGATTACACAGAGGGACCCCAGGCGTGCGATGCCAGCCCTCTGCCCTCCCAACCCCATGTGGGAGAAGGCACCACCTGAGGTCCCACAGGGCAGCTATGGCAGGCCTGGAAGTCTGGCCTGCAAGCCTCTGGCTAAATCCTTAGCCCAGTATTGCATCCCACCTGGGCTTTTGTTTTTGTCTTATTAAGGTCTCTAGGGTTTCCTCAATTTCTTGGTGAGCTTCTTAAGAAAATGCCAAGCTGTTGGATGTGCTCAGAGGAAAAGAGGTGATGCCCATGCCCAGGTTGGTGGGGTGGTTGGAAATGCAGGGGTGCCCAAGGGGCTCCCAGGAGGATGCTGGGGACTTTGAGAGTGGGACTCCAAGGCAAGAGGGCACCTGCCACCATGGGGCATAATGCTTCCATCTCATAGGCCAAAAAGTGGGGACCAAGGAAACACAGGACCCCTCCAGCCTTCTGTTCAGTAACCTGACTAAGCACCCTCTGTGTGCAGGAGACACTGAGGTGACATGCAAGACGAACGCAGACAATTCATCACACACACCTGTAGACGTGAGATCTGGGACAGAGGCGCCCAGGGGATAGGAAGTGACTGGGAAGAGCTGCTCTAACTGGACCATCAGAGAGCTTTTGGAGCAAGCCTCAGAAGGACAGGAGAGCTCAGAGAAGGACACGTTTAGGGAGAGTGCCAAGACAGGAGGGATGAGCAAGGCCTAACTCTGGAAGATGCAGGCAGAGGTGGGCAGCATGCTGGCATGGGTGAGGCCGAGGATTGGCAGGGCCAGCCCCAGCCCTCATCAGCAGTGGGCGGGGGAGTGGGGGGGGGCACGACACTGAAGGACACTAAGCAGGGAAGTGATGTGACCTGATACAGATTCTAAAAGGTACGATGGTTCTGGGGCTGGGTGGAGCACAGCCAGGGGCAAGGCACAAGTCAGTGCACGGAGACCAGTCAGGACACGACTGCAGGAAAAGGGATGACAAAGACAGGCAAGAAATGATCAGACACAGGATTTACCATATTTGACCCTTTCTCTCCATCTAAGGAAAAAACAGATGAAGCCTGAAAAGCAGGATGAGTGCTGAGTGGTGGGTTCCTGGTCAGAAAGAGGAGGAAGAGAGCAGGAGACACAGGAGGGGCCACCCTCGGAGTCTGACGCAGGTATGCAGGGTGCTGAGCACCCAGCGGGAGGAAGTCTGAGTGGGACCAGTAGCCCTGGCGAGACCCAGGCCTTTGGTCATCTTGGTAAATGCGCTCTGGAGGGACGGCAGGCACAGGCACAAAAGCCGGATAGAGTGGGCTGAGGCAAGACAGAAGTGAGGAGGCAAGAGAGGGCAAGTGCAGACACCCTGGGCAAGCCGTGCTGGGGAGGCAGGCTGAGATCAGGGCAGTGGGCGGGGGTTTGGGGAGGAGAGGAAGTGCATGCAGGTGTTTTAAGATGCGAGTCATGGCAGTATGTTTCTGAGCTGTTGGGGGATAGTCAAGGAGAGAGAGAAAGACCTAGAAAGAAGAGCTAGATGAGGGAGAGCAGAGAGGGAGTGGAGGCTGCAGGAGGAAGCCTGTGGGGCCACAGCTCCAGGGAGGGCATGGCTTCTCTAGATCTGACTATGGTCATGCTGCCTCACCTCAGGCTACCCATTTCCCTCGCTGGGCCTGTTTCGCCACCATGAAACAGAAGGGTTACACGGAGTGGGAGAAGACATTCATAATACATATATGCAATAAGGTACACATAGCCTACAAGTCAATATGAAAGACAGACAATCCCATAGAAATCTTGGCAAAAAACTTAAATAGATACTTTACAAAAAAAGAAATACACATATGAAAAAGTGCTTATCTTCATTATTCACCAGAGAAATGCAAATTAAAAATCACAGGCAATGGTTAAAAAGAAAACGGTGGACAACATGAAGTCCTAGAGCAACATGGAGCACTCTGACCTCTCACCCACTGCTGGTGGAAGCGCAGACGGGGACCAGCAAGTTGGAAGGCTGCTGTCCAGTATCTGTGAGAGATGATCCTGTGCATATCTTATGGCACAGTAATTCTGCTCCCAGGGTTACACCCAACCAAAACGGGAGCCCATGTGCACTAGACACACACATGGGGACGTTCACAGCAATGTTGTTTGTAATGGTCTCAGGTGGAAACTATCCAAGTGCCACCAACGCGAGAATGGATAAATAAAATTACAGTACATTCCCACAGTGCAATCTGTACAGCAGTAAGATAAACAATATAAACTACACACAAGATGGCTAACTCCCACAAACATAACATCGATGAGAGACCAGGCGAGAGTGTACCCCATGTGACTGCATTTATGTACATGCCAACATAACCCACAGTGCTTTAGAAGCCAGGGCAAGGCTATTCTGGGGGTGTTAGTGACAGGAAGCAGGTATTAGGAGGACCCTTTGGGTGCTGGGGCCATGAGTGCATCATTTTCTAAAAATGCATCAAACAGCACACTTGAAAATTATGCCTTTTTCTATGTAGGCTATACTTCAAGAAAATGTTTAAAAGATATGAAGAAAATGGATAGAATGGATTAGTATGCTTTGGGGGCTTCTGCCCCTTGGCTCTGACATTCAGACTGGGGTGGGCTTAGGAAGAGGAAGACAGGGGCTGGGGCAGGGTCCAGAGAAGACACAGAGGGAGAGAGGACAGATGTCACAGGAGAAGATAGGCAGCCTGAGCTGCGACTGGAGAAACAGAGCCGGTCTCACTTACTCGGCAGATGGACCTTGGTGTCATGAAGTTCCCAGCGCACAGCATATCCTCATGTACAGAATATGAATCATTGCCAGTGTTTGATGACCCGAAATACGAATTACAGACGTCGGGGTCCATGACACCAACCTCTCCCTCCTGCAGATGCATGGGCGCAGGCAGGAGACCTGTGAGGGCAGGGGGTAGTCAGATGTGGGGTTGAGCTGGGAGAGAAGCCCGCTTCCCCCCTAACCCGCCTGCTAGTGGGGATGCCACCAATTCTAGCTGGCAGGATTGGGGAAGCTTCAGAGGCCTTGCAAAGATGAGGGGAAAAGATGTTCAGGGCAGACAGGAGAGCCAAGGTGAAGGCCTGCGGTGGGAAGGACCAGGAGGGAGGTCAGTGTGGCTGCAATGAGGTGGGAGTAGGAGGTGAAGAGGCAGTCATAAGAGGGTCCAGAGCAGGCGCGCTTCCTCACCAGGACGTGGAGTTTGGGTTTCATTCTAAGCACACCGAGAAACCATTGAAGGGTCTACTTATGTTTTAAAAACAATTAATCTGGCTGCTATGTGGAGACAGAAGTGGAGCCACAGAAAGTGGAAGCTGGGAGTCCCAGCTTGGCCAAGGTGTAGCAGTGATGTACCTAACGAATGCCAGGTAGAGACAGGGACTATGACATATAAGACATGGCCCTGCCTCAAGGAGCAGCTGGTCTGTGGACACATTCTACATGGACTCTATTTCCAGATATTGCTCACAGATCTGACCCGGTGTCCCCACGTGGCAGTACAGCGTTACAGTGACAGCTCACTCCTGTGGAGTGCTCACCCCACAGGGCCCTCATATGTTCTCAGGGCAGCCCAGGACCAGCAACTGTGGTGAGGAGAGGGCGCAGAGTGAGAAGGACGGATGCAGGCCGAGTCTCTCCTTGATGTCAGCTGCTCCCTGTCCTGGTGGGTGCTCCAGCCCGTGACTTCCCTTCATGCTCCAAATCCTACCCTCCGACCCATCTTGGAGAATCCTCCTTGCTCTGCCAGTGGTTCTTAATAAATGACAGTGCATCCGAGAAGCGCGTCTTTGGAAGTGTTGGAGAGTTGGCTGTGCTCAGGACTAGACATGTGACTGACATTTAGAGGCTGGGAGCTGGGAGGCTGGCACAGGCCTGCACAGCAAAGCCAGTCCTGCCCCAAATGCCTCCACTGAGACTCTGCCAGATCACGATCTTACAAATCATGCCAAACTCACAGTCTACTCTTCTCACTCAATGTTATATTTTCCTAAATCAAAAGCATTCACCCTTGTGAAAAAATTTCTCCTCTTTCAGTCTAAAACTATACAAGGCCAGCAAGCTGGCAGGAAAGGCAAGTTGTTCTTGAGTTACAGGATGAAGGAAGTGAGGTTCACAGAGGTAAATGTTCTTAAGCCATAAATGCCCCAACTTCACCTCCCAGGCTAGAAAGCAAGACTGTCTTCATTTCTTCCTGTGGTCCCGCATACCTTCCACGGCACTGGAAGTTCAAGAGGTGCTTGATGAAGCCCTGGAGGGGCCTGACC
This sequence comes from Diceros bicornis minor, assembly GCF_020826845.1. Classification (NCBI taxonomy): domain Eukaryota; kingdom Metazoa; phylum Chordata; class Mammalia; order Perissodactyla; family Rhinocerotidae; genus Diceros; species Diceros bicornis. The sequence goes on from NC_080749.1 coordinate 2,338,533, forward strand.
CAAGCAGGACCTGGGAGTCAGGCCGGAATCCTGAATGTCTCGGGATCAGACAGCCCAGGTTCCTGATTCCAAAAGTTAGAGATGCTCAGAGTCTCTGAACCAGGGACGGAAGCACGCTTGAAGCTTTAGAAGGACATGGTTTCAGGGCTGGAAAGGCCCCACAATGGTCACTGTACCACCACCCTCTTCGGCCCTCACCCTCCTCGCCTGCCCTGCCCCTGCTCACCTTCCTCGGTGACCATTCCCCAGCCGGTTATCCAGCAGGCGCTATGGCTGGGCAACAGCGTGTCAGGCCCTGGGAGGCAGGCAGGGAGGACGTGGGAAGTAAACTTCACAGGCAGATGCAGTTGCAACAGGGTGATGTCGCTCCCCATGAAGTAGCGCTTGTTAAAGTCATTGTGGACGATGACTTTGTACACCGTCACCTGCAGGCTGTGCTCCGTGGGACGTTGTAGCTGATGGTACCCTAGCAGGATCCGGTAGTCAGATGGGTTATGGGACCTGTTGTGAGGAGGCTGCGTTATCACCCATCTTCTCTGAGTGCTGGTCCAGCACCCTCACCCTGACCCCTGCTCCCTCTCCCAGTGAGCAACCAGACCCCACCACTATTCCAGAGGTTTCTCTCTCCTCCCTTCCTAATATTCTCTCAAGGCATTTGATTGCTGTCCATAGCGTCAGGGTTTTTGTCCTTTGAAAATTTCTAATGGCTTTCCCAGCATGTCCCAGAATCAAAGGAGCAGAAAATCTTAGTGCTGGAAAGAAACATTGGGGGCACATCAAACTGTACCCCTTCGTTTTAGAGGAGAGGAGACTTGGCTTATTCCCTGCTCTAACCAGAACCCTTGGAAGGTCCCATGGCCTGGCGTGATTCTCAAAGACCCCATCTCCCAGCCCAGAGTGACCCACCCCTCTCCTTCTCAGTCCTCACACACTGACTTCTCTAAAAGCTGGTCCCTATCTGGGGACAGCCACTCAACAAGTCTTTGTGGGGCAAACAGAGGAGCACATGGAACTGAACTTCTTGTTTCTGGAAGCTGAGCAACCTTTCCCCCCACACGTGCTGCTTGTGCTGCCCACCAGACTGCACATGCCGCGTCCTGCTCCCACAGGCCTCTCCAGCTCCCAGTCCCTCCTCTCACGGCACCCATGGCACCTCCCTGATACTGGCCAAGGGTCTACACTCTTGCACATTCTGGCCTCTCCATCCTGCACCACAGTAGCTGGGCTGTGTCTCACTTTCCTGATAGGATGAAAAGCTTCAAGATGGGTCCTGCATCTCCACATCCCTGCAGTGGGCATCCCACAGGGCCCGGCACCCATGGGTGCTAAATACATGACTAGAACCCAAGTGAGGTCTCAAAGCAGCTGATGCCAGCAACTCTGGCCTCCTGACTTGAAGTGTGACATTCTATCTACGCCCTCTAGGCACAGGTAAGCCCAAGATGCACCCGAGGAGCAGCCCACTCCCCGACTGCCTGCATCCCATCGCCCAGGACCAAGCCTGTTTGTTCATGCCTCACTCTGGCCTGTGGGGACCACAATTCCCCTTAGGCACATGGTTCTACAGAAGTGACCGGAAGAGCCGGGTGCTGGTTAGACATGCAGAGTCACAGGACACCTCCAGAAAGGAACATACTGGAGTGTGCAGGTGGTCAGGACCCAGGGAACCTCCGACAGTCATGCTGGAGATGGCCTTCAGACAGCCTGGTTGGCAGGGGCAAAATGCATGTCCACACCAGGCCCTGACTGATACTCCCCCAGCCCTGGGAAGCGGGGCCCTATGACTATCACTCCACCTTACAGCCTGAAGCCTGTGCCAAGCATGTGGCCAGGGGCACTGCTACCCACTACCATTTGTACAAGAGGATACTGAGGCCCACTGAGAGCCCGTGGGACTGTCTAGAGCTGGGCAAGAGGCAGGAACCAGAGTCCACCTTGAGTGGGAACAGGATTTAGATTTCTGAAGTTTAGAGAAGACAAAGAGTGGACTGGAGGAGTGACTTTGGAACTAAAGTCTGCTTTCCAGTATTTACTGATCATCACAATCAGAGCCCATTTCCTCTTAGCTATTTAAAAGTGGCGTGTACGTGGCTGAGACCATCACTCCACCTTGGTAAGTATTACCAAAGTGTGAGGAGGGGAGGACAGGTGCATTCCCAGAGGGAGCGAGGAGGCAAACGGCCTCTGTCCTGGGAGATGTGACTCAGAGAGTCAGGAGGCTGGAGTCAGGTGCTGAGCAGGGAGGGCCTTCCAGGTAGAGGGGACTGCTGAGGCAAAGGCAGAGGCAACAGCACACACAGAGACACCTGGTGGCAGCAAAGCATCCCAGAACAAAGTCTAGAAGAAAGGCTGGGACACGCCTCACCCCTCTGTCCTGTCCATCCTGTGCTGCCACCCCCAGCCCTCCCCAACAGCAGGGCCCTTGGGGGAGACGCACTTTTGGAAGCAGTGGGCAGCAGAGGCCACCCAGTTGGCATCGATGAGGGCGGCCCCGCAGATGTGCTGGCCACGGTACAGCAGGCTGGCCTGCCACGGCCACCGCTGGTCAGGCGCATTCTGGCCACCATAGATCTTCCCAGTGACCGCAGGCTTCCCGCAGGCTGTGGAGACAGTCCCAGCCATGAGGCACCAGCACCGCAGACGCCAGCCGTGGTGCCTCCCAATGTCTGCCTCAACAGACCGGGGCTACCACGGGCCCCCTCCCTTCACAGCTCGGAAGTCTGAGGCCCAGGGTGAAGGGGTGAGGCCCGCAGACACAGGGCCCCTGACTGTGCCAGCGACCGCAGTGCTGAAGGAGCAACCTGCGGGTGTCAGGCGGGGAGGCGGCGGCAGAGGCCCCGGCGGGCAGCGCGCCCCCAAAACTTTCTCAGACCTTCTTTCCCGGAACTAGCACAGCAGCGTCTGAAGTCCCGGAAACTGAGGGTGTCCAGACGGATGCCACCTGCTCAGGGCCACTGATGATTAAGTGGTCGCACACCTTCCACCTCAGCCCGGTATTCAGGGAGACTGAGGCCACATGGAACACTCTGCCTGACAATTCCCCTTCTGACGTAGTACTTCCCCGTTCTTAAACTGAAGAGGGTGTGGGACCAGCAGGGGCAGGCCCCAGGGACAATGCAGGACGTCGGTCCTTGGACTGAGGAGGCTTGAGATCCAGCGGCAAAGAGCCGGCAGGAAAGAGGGGGCGCCCTGGTCTCCTGGCCTCGGCTCTCTCTGCCCCCGCCTCCTCTGCCCCCCAGGGACTCAGAGACTCCAGAGCCCAGCCCGCCGGGCAGAGGTCCTCTTGCCTGCCGTCGAGGGGGTTAGGGGAGGGACACATGAGAGGTGGGCGACTTGGCCCCTCGCTTGGGCCCCCCACTCACCCTTCGCAGTGGCCGAGGAGGGCTGAACGCGCAGCAGCAGTGGCTGCAGCCAGAGCAGAGCCCCGGCCAGCGCGCAGGCTCCCCGCCATCCTGGGCCTGAACCCGGGGCCCCGGCACTCGCCATCCGTACGGTCCGCATCCCGGCGGAGTGGACAGCGCGGCGCGTGGCCGCCCGGGGGCTGCCGGGCAACTGCCTCCTTCCGTGGGAAGCGCCCCCACCTGGACCCGGACCCCGCCCCGCGGCCCGCGCGGGTAGCTGGAGAAGGCGACGTACCACGTGCGCCTGGAGCCCAGAGCCGGAGCCTCAGGTCCGTGGAAGGCAGTCATCACTGGGAGCCCCCAGGCTGATGGGAGAAACAGAGGGCACATAGGGTCCTTCCATCCAGGGGCCTCGGTTTGATGGCAGAGACATCAGGGCAGTTTGGCGTATGCTCAGAAATATACACTACATTAAATATATACTAACATACTAAGAAGTCAGATGCTATAATGTCACCAAATATTTCCAATTTGCTTTCAAGATCCAATCCCCCCCTCACGTGATTAGGTCAGGCCCACCAAGGATAATATGCCTTTCTTAAACTCACTCATGCGATACAGCATGACATAATCGTGGGTGGATATCTCATATTCACAGGCCCCTCTCACACTTAGCAGGAGGAAATTATACAAGGGTATGGGTCATGCGGGGGGGGGGGGGGGTCCAACCTCTGGCCTCTAATGACTCATGTACTTCCCAAATGCAGTTCATTCCCTACATCCCAAGGTTCCCAAGAGTCTCATCCCATTACAGTATCAACTCAAAATTCAAAGTCTCATCTGTTGGAGGAGGTCATCAAGAGGATGTTACCACCGGTTGATCTGTGAGCTGGAGCCAGGCTATCAGAGGCTCCTCACCCTTCCCCTGTCGTTGGAATGTGTGCTCTGCCCATCGTCCCCACAGTGGGAGCTGCTCCCAGGACAGAGCCTTGAGAGAGCAATGTGGTGTTGAGACCGTCTGGACGGTGTACGTGACAACCCAGGTAAGGCCTCTATAACAGTTTTTAAGATTCTGGCAGGCAAGTGTGGAAATCTACTCATCTTGCAGCAGCCCAAGACAAGCCTCATAAGTAAGTTCCCTTGTTTATTAAACCTGCCACCTCCCAATCTGGAGTGGTCTGCCTCTTTCTTCGGTCTGTGCTCTCCATGTACAGGGGCCAGTTTGCAAACCAACATCATCATCTAAATCTAAATATCGTTATCTCATCAGCTCAAAATCCAAAATCTCAGTCTAAATCCTCCACATCAGGTGAAGATGAGGTTCTCAGCTGGAATCCATTAGATACTTCAGGGAAGTCTTCAGGGAAGACTTCAACACAAGTCTTCCCTGTCTGTGGACCAGAAAACTAAAGAACTGACCACCCCAACATTCCCAACATGTGATGGTGGGACAGGCATAGGATAACAATTGGAGACATCCCCACTCAAAAAGGGGAGGGAGGGAAGATGGGAAGTCGAAAGGACTCACTGGTCCATAAGTTTGTGTATCCTACTGGGCAGACTCCACTCGGTTTCAAGGCCTGGAGATAAAATTCTCTGGGACTCTTGGCTCTGCCCTTTGAACTCTTTGTCATCCTTCCTTTTCTTTTTTTTTGAATACTTGACCCTTTTATACTCTCTGAACTGTTTTGTTTGTTTTTCTTTCCTTCTTCCTTACTTTTTCTTACCCTTTAGTGTTTCCTTAACCTCAACAGGAAATCTTCAAAATCTATAAGAGAACATTTGTAGTGATTCAGAGATTTCCATGAAGTTCTAAATTTTTCTGTATGGGTCATTTAGTCCTAAATTAATTTCTAATTATTATGAACTATAGCTGCAGTTACAATTACTGTATTTTAAAGAAGAACTTAAAAACATTCTTCTAAATTCATTTGAAATAATGGAGACTTACTGTAAACATCATGAAAAAAACAATAACTGGGGACACATGTCCTCTTTACAGGCAGTAGCACACGTTTGCCCCGGAACAGTGCTAACAGCTTGCTTCCCGCCAGTAGAGATCAGAGGGTCCGGCGTTCATTTCGTACTTTCTCTGTCCCTGTTAGCATAAGACAGCAGTGTTTCCGCTAACATAAACGTCTCAAGAACTTGCGGCCCTTGCGTGAATTTAACTAGGTTTCACTCCTTTAGTGAAAGCCACATCCACAGACATTTGTGATATAATTCCTTCTCTAGCTTGGCCTCCTGTTGAGGTGTTATGTATATATCACCACAATAAAAAGCTGAAAAGAGAGTAATACGCTTCTCCCTAAGGCAGTCTGAGACATAGAGGAACACGCGGAAACTTCTGAAGAGAAGCTGAAGTGGACAGGATGGGGCGGGCAGGGAGGCGCGGTGCCTAGGTCTCAAAGGCGGCACTGGGTGTGGGGAGTGAGAGCATTACAGAAGCAAGGAGTGGCACCTGGCCAGGGCCAGGGCACACCAGGCAGGTGGGTCTGAGAACAAGGCAGCCTCCCACCGACAAGCTGCAGGAAAATTGTTTTCAGGTAATGCTGGGAGATGAAAAGGCCTTTGGAGAGGATGGGGTACAGAAGATTTGCTGCTCACTGTCTGGGCTGCTACTGAGGGTGCTCAGGGGAGGGAGGGGCATGTACAGCCCCAACAGATGCCCTTCATGCCTCCCACATGTCATCTTCACAACTGTGAGCATTCCCAGTTTGCTTGTGAGGAAACTGAATCCCAGGAAAACCAAGCCTTAAACAGGGAGCACAGGGCCAGGACTCAAGCCCTGGTCTGCTAGCCCCTTGCCCCTCTGTGTCCTGCTCCTGGTCAATCAGAGCCCTAACCATTGCCCTGCCTGCCCCAACTCCAAGCTGTTTCCAAGGGAATGCAGAAGACAGATTGTGTTCAGCTTGGGCGTGGGACAGGGCTGCCACCATCATGGGCGGTGGGTCTGGAGAGGAGGAGGGTGTTATGAGCAGCGGCAAGGCGCTGGATGATGGGCACGTGGAAAGGAGGAAGCACTCTCAGGCCTCACAGCCTCAGCCCTGGGGGAATCGACTGTCCTGATCCTCACCTCATAGATGAGGAACCAGCATCACCGAGAGACGAGCTGACCTGCAGGCAGGGTCAGTGCCAGGACCCAGCCCAGCTCACAGGCTCTAGAATCTGTGATGGTAACCACTGCCCCACACAGCCTCTCTCTACAGGCTCCAGTGTGGCGAGTGCCTGCAAAGTGCTGGAATAAGACAGTGCCTTTCCCTTCTTGTGTTTTTGTGCCCAGTTGGGTTTTTCACCTTTGCCTTTCCTCCAGGAATAAGTTGCTCTGGGCCTTGCGATGAGGGGGCAGCATTAAACTGTTTGATTCTGCTTTAACCAGCTTGTATCTGCAGATCTAGGATCTAAAACTGGGGCGTCCATACTCTTGGGTACATTGGTTCTTCAGTACTAACTCTTTCCACCATCCCTAGCCTCAGTTTACCTGTAGCCGCCCCCCCCCCCCCGCCATCTGCACCATCCCAGGCCCCCTAATGGCTCCTCCTTTATCCTCCTCTATCAAGTGGAAGCTCCGTCTCTCTGGGGATCACCTTGGCACTTTGTGGGGAATTTTTAAAGACACTGTCTTCCTCTGTTCTGTCCCATGAGCGTGCTGTCCCCTTTCTCACCCTCTTGGGGTGCTACAAGCTCCCTCGAGGCAGAGGCTGGTTCTGGCATCTGGGGCACAGCCTCGTGGTGGAGTGACGACATAGCTGCAATGCTGCGCCTAAGGCATCTGTGCCGGGCTCCTCCTCCCCAGCCATGGAGGCAGGGCTGAGAGAAGCTAGCTCCCTGCCCCACACTCCCTGTGCATGTGCTCCCTCTGTGTGACCTGGGCGTGCCTTCAGTTTGTCCAGGTGTCAGGCCTCAGATGCAACTGTGTGCAGTGTTACTTTCTGTTCCCAGAATGAAGGGTACCACTCCCCCACCTGCATGTTGTCTGAAAAAGGAAAATTCTGATGAGTGTGTGATTCCTCATGATGGAACAACCACACTGCTAGAGAAATGTCATGTGTGCACACACAGAGACTTGGTCGAGCATCCTCATCACTGCTCTGCATGTAATGCTACTGGAAATAGTAGAAGTGTTCATCAATAAGCAAAGGAAAAAGTGGTGATATGACCAGAGAATGGAATGCTGTAGGGAATTTTCATAGAATGAACTAGATCTGTGGGGCAACAATGTTGGCCTAGAAGGTGTAATACTGAGTGAAAAATGCAATAGCAGAATGAAATGACAGTATAATACCAAACGTGGAAATCAAGACTACGTAGAGTTTGGGGATCGTGCATTTGCAGTGAAAGTTCAAAAACATGAACAGGAGGAACACAGCAAATTCTGGGTGGGTGCTGCCCCTGGAAGGTAGGGAGGGAATAGGCCAGAGAATAGTGACGAAGGGGACTGTCTCCATATGGGAAATGTTTTGTTATATGAAAAAACACATATTTATATATGATGTATATACGTAATGTATGTGTATAATACATATTTTATATAAAACATACAACATTTTGTATATATTTATGTATATATATATAAAATATTGAAATGTTACATAAAAATGATTGGAAGCAAATATGGCAAAATACGAATATTGTTAATTCCAGATAGTGGATCCATGAGCATTTGTTAATTCGAATCTCTCAGAATTTTTCAACTTTTCAATATATTTAAAATAGTTCACAGTAATAACAAAAGAACAGTGTTGTATTTTAATCTTTAAAATTAAATAAATGAACAAAATAAATCCCAAGTGTGAAGTAAGTCATAAAGGAAGCAGCAGGGTGATGCAATGGAGGGGACTGTGAGCCTACGGAAGACAGGAGCAACGGGAGGAACAGGCTACAGGGACCCGCCGTGGGAAGGGTGTGCTGGGCACCAGAGCCAGCGAGGAGCAGACCGGCGGGCAGCAGCTGGGAGTGCTCGGGAGGGTGGCCAGGGCAGCTTCCGTGCAGGGAGGCACAGTCGCAGGGCTTCTTAAGCTGGGACAGGAGCGAGGGTGATTTTCCAGGTTTTGTAGAACCTTTGGGAGGCTTCAGGAGGGAGATGGACATGACGGTCAGAAGAGAACTATGGGCACAAATTAGAAGGGCTTTTCAAAGGTGTCACCTGCCTGCCAAAATCCAATGAAATAGACTTTACTCACTACCCCAGTGAGTAAATGAAGGAAAAGTTCCTCTGACTACCATTTGGAGAAAGGGTGATGGACATGCTAGTGTGTGGGCAGGCAAGACGTGGGCCCACCATGAGAAGCAGGAGGCACTCATGTTGGATGTGGGCAATGAGGACCAAACACTCTGGTCTTCCTGTCCCAACTGCCCCAGCCAGTCTCCCGGCGCGATCATCTGTTTATTTATTCATCCTCGAATTCACTGGGTGTGCATGCTGGGCCAGCAACCACCATCGGAAGTGGGAACGGGGCTTGGATGCAAATGAGCCCGAGCCTGCACTCAAGGACCTCAGTGTGATGGAGAGTCAGGCCAACAATCAAACACAAGAGAGAGAGAAAATAGTAGGGGCTGTGGGAGCTATCCAAATTTTAGTTTATGTTTCCTCAATATATATTATTCAATTATAAAACAAATCTGGGTTTAACCAGGAGATGCAGACAACATTCCAATGTTCTTTGATCTGGATTGAAAATCTGCTAATTCAGAAGATGTCAATGTGGTCAAGATCTCTAGGATCTCAAGGACAGCTCCTGAAAAGCATGATAGCTAGTGATGGAAAAGTCAATCCAAGACCTGTCTGGGAGGAGCATTTCTCTTCTATACATCTGGCGCATCACAAAGAGACCTCCTGCCTCTAGGCCTTCTCCAGCCCATCGCCCATTTGAATGTCAGTTCCATCCTTCTAGATGATAAGTTTTGTCTTGTCACTCTGCTATTTCAGCTGCCTCTCTCCCTCCTTCCTGCCACAGCAACGTGGCCCACATGCAGGGCCTTGGCAGCGCCAGGACCTTCATCCGTCCAGCTCTGCTCAAGCTGAGTCCCTCACCTGCAATTTCCTCCCCATCTTTTCCCCTGTTTAAGTCCGTTGGCCATTTGAATCCTCAGTCTGGCATTTACACGACCCCTCTGAGTGACAGGCACTGGAGTGCACTGGTGAGCAGGACAGACTCAGCTAAGAATAGCAAAGTTAGACATGACTAACACAAGGAAACACTAAGACAAATTGTGGTAAAAAGTATAAAAGAAATAAAGGGCAATATATGAGAATAAAACAGAGCTGTGCTCCATTCTAGGGGTCAGGAGACATTTGGTAGAAGAGCCTTTCGAACTGACATCTTGCTGATATCCAAAGGGGGTAGCAATTTTCCCAGATGGCAAGGGCCCTGTGTCCTTTAAGGAGTGGAATGGAAGCAAGTGAGCTGGAGCACAGAGGCTGAAGAGGGAAGGAGGGACAAGGGATGGGCTGTACTTGGTCTCATGTATCAGCACAAAGACATTAGTCTATCCTATATCTTAAGAGCAATGAGAAACCAGTGGAGAGTTTTGTTTAACATAGGAGCAACATGCTGATGATGTGATGTGATCATGGTGATGGTGACATTGGTGAGGAGGAGGAAGATTATGGTGATAGTGACGACAGTGATGATGATGGTCATAGTGATGATGACATGGTGACAATAACGGTGGTGATGTAGATGTGTTGACTGAGATGCTGGTGGAAATGGTAATGATGATGAAGAGTCCAGTAACAACACCTGCTAGGAAGGCAGAGACAGGAAGACCATCCAGGAAGCTGATGGAACGAGGATGGAAAAAACACATCATTTGGAGTGAGACACGCTTATGCTCTGCCACTTATATGCTAGATGACCTTGAGAAAATGCCTCAATTTCACCTTCCTCATCCGCAGAAGGGTTCCTGAAGATGAAATGATGTGTTAAAAAAGTGCCTGGCACCCAGTAGTTGCAATGTTAGTTCTCTCTGCTTCTCTTTGACACACGTGCTCACAGCCAGACCTGTGATAGTGCGAGCCTGGGGGTGGAGATTCCCTCCACTGCCTCGTCCCTGTAGCCTGGTCAGGTGACATGGCCAGTTGCTGAGGGACACTGTATTGCTGCCAGGAGACCAAGAGCCCCTGTTTAGATGATTCTCTCCAACCGGCTGCCTGCGGGAGCAGCTGTGTGAGTTGGGGAGTCTTGGGGCCATCTCTGCCGCTGACCGCTGCCCACACCTGGACATCTCTGAGCTTTGTTCTGATCCCACACTGAGCAACTCCTGTCCCACTGCCAACTCTGGGGGACACAGCAATGGGGACTCTGCATGTCTCGGGAAAGACAGCTTCTGACTTATCCTAAGCCTTCACGCAGTATGACCTGAGGCGAGGCACTTAACCTCTCTGGGCCTCAGTTTCTCACCTGGAACCCGTCTTGCCAGCTCTGGGGACAGTGTGGTGCTCTTGTGAGATCACGTGCCCTGTGCCTGCCTGCAGTCACTCTTGGCTCACCCTCCCGGGGGCAAGACTTGAGGGCCTGTCCATTGGGCGGTTTGAATAGATTGGCATTGAGCCCTTTGGCAGTTTCAGTTTATCTCCAGCTTCCTGGAGGGTGCCTTCTGGCTGGTCCTTGGACAGGGACAGTCCCAGCATCCTGAGGCTTTGAAACACCACAGAGGGTGAAGATTTTATTGCCGAAGTGACATGTAGACTGACTGACCGGGGTTGCACACCTGCGCTGTGTCGGTGCACACGTGGTCTCAGGCAGCACCCACAACGCAGGCAGCAGGGTGGCTGTAACGAGTGCAGAGAATGGAGGGGGACAGAGCAGGTAAGGCTGTGGGGACACTGGCCAGGAAGGGGCAGTGCCAGGTCATCCCCATGGCAGCCAGCACATTTCAGCCCCCAAGAAGGGTGATCCCAGGGGAACCCATGTCTGTGCCAGTTCACATTTTCCCAGGAAAGGCAGACCAGATGGAGGTGCCCGGGGCAAGTGAGACCAAACAGAGATGCTTTAGGTGCTCTGTAGGTCATAAAGTGCTTCTTAAGGGTACGGCAGGCTCCTCATCACACTGAGCAGCTCGCCCATCGTGCGAGTTACTCCCCTCAGGTCTCCCTGGAGCTGTTTCCCATCACCACCATCAGAAGGATTGAGCGTCCAGCCACATTTTTACTGGGCTGTGGTCATTTAATGGGTGTCCCTCTCCCAGGGACTCTGCATTCTCAGACAGGGATCAGCAGGGGGCAAGACTGACAGCCAGGGGCTAGGAGGGGCATTCTGCTGGGCTGACAGGGAGGGTGACCTGCCTCCAGCCCAGCTCTGTGCCTGCAGGCAGGGAGGCCCTCAGAATACACGTGTGGGCAGGGCTCCGCTCCCCTTTGGGCCTGGGGCCAGTAGAAGCACAAGAGGACACTCTGGGGGGCACAGGCCCTGGCAGAGGGCACAGGGAGGCAGGGTCAGCCCTCTGGCATTGAGGAGGAGTGGGGTGAGGATGGCCCTTAGATTCTCCACTGTATCCTGCCCTCAGGACACAGGCACTGTTGCCCCTCCTGCAGACGCTATAACAGACACGCTCCACGGTCCCTGGGCAGGGGCGAGGGGCTCTCTGCAGAGCAAGGTCTTTGGCCAGCTCTGAAGGGAAGAATGACTCACCCTCCAGAAAGGGCTTCCTGGGTGAGAAGAATGAGTCAGGGGTCTGACTCCCTAGGTTACCATGCCAGCTGTCCTCGCTCTCCCGGTGTGGCAGTCCAGGGCCGCCAGCCTATCTGGGTCTCATCCCTTCACTTCCCCTCGACGTGTGAAGCAGGGAGGCTCAGGCTGCAGGCATGCTTAGGAAAGAAGCCACCTGGCAGAAAGCACCTTTGGAGCCCACTGCAGGCTGCCAGGACAGGTACATTGTCTTCATGGATCCCAGGTGGGAACATGGAGGCTCAGAGGGGCAAAGTCATTCAGCCAAGACCACACAGATAATGAAGAGAGGCAGGGCCAGGTCTCCTCTGAAGTCCTCAGACTTTGCACTGCTGAGACAGAGGAAGGAGGCAGGAGGGGGCATGTGATCAGCGGGCCCACGCAGAGGGATGAGGCAGGGTTCTGGTGTGTCACCCTCTGGTTCTGGTCCAGGTGGCATTCCTGAATGCAAGGCTGTGCCCTCTCATGGCTTAGCATCTAAAATTCCCACTTCCTTCTGATCCTAAGAACATTCTGCCTGTGCTCAGGAAGGTACCAGCCCCATGGCAGGTCCCTCCCCAGGCTAGGCATGATGTGAGGGCTAGGGCCTGGAGAGGGGCTGTGCAGGGGGCGGGGTCTCAGGAGCACAGAGCAGCTGGTGCAGCTCCTTCCACGGTCATGACCAGGAGGTCTGTGGAGTGGGGAGTGTGGTAGGAGGTGAGGGCTCTCATGTATCGAGCATTTCCCTCAGGCTACACCCTATACTAGGTCTGTCACCTCTGGATCTTTGCAACATTTCCACGAGGTCTGCAGGGGCAGCATTCACATTTCAGAGATAAGGAAATGAGTGTAGACAGGTGAGCGAAACTTCTCAAGGCCACAGAGCAAGGACCTCCAGAGCAGGAAGCCTGCTCCCCTGAGCTAGGGCGCCACCCTGTCAGCCTTTCCACCGTGGGCCCCAGCTGAGCGCAAGTAACTGTCCCTGGTCAGCCGGAGATGTCCCAGCTGCCGTGAGCCTCCCATCCTCTTCTCTCTCCCCACCTTCTGCTCCTTCCCCATAGTTTCGATCCAGCCTCTGCCTGCCAGCCTGTGGCAGGGACCCTTCAGCACACAGGGATCTTCCCCAAGGGCAGCTGCGTGCTCTCCCACGTGCAGTCCTGTATAGAACAGGTGCGGGACACACACACACGGCACCCCCAGCCTGGGGGCTGTGCCCAGGGCTCTGTGAGGGAGACTGTGAGCAGACCTGGGCCCCTCCAGCCTGCCGATTTCCTGAGACCCCTGTCATGGCAGCCCCAGGCAGAAGCTAGGCCCTGTCCACAGCCCGGCAATCCTCGCTCCAGGCGGCTGCTCCTTCACTTCTGGCAGGACAGCCTGACTCTCACCTCTGAATCCAATCCAATGTGGTAAGCATTCATTGTACACTCCCTGCCAGCCACCCAGACAGGTCTGGGGGACACTTCTCAAGAAATCAGTGACCAACCATTCGTAGCAGTGGGCTGATCCGTCTAGGTGTACCCACATACGCATGCAGCCAGGATAGCTGGCAGAGAGATGTGCGTGAATGCAGGAAGCCACGTGTGAGCAGAATTTTGCACTGTTGTTTCCATTTTTGTTAAACAGTCATTCCTAAGGCCTGCCTGAGCCCAGCGTCTCTCCCGAGGAGTGGTGCCCTCAGAACCACTGCAGGGGAGAGCCACACCCTGGGTAGGGACAGAACCAGCCACCTGCGACAAAGCCTGCCACTCCTGCCAGGAAGCATGGAGGTCAGTGGGCACCCTGCCCCCTGGGCACCACAGCCTGGCCAGCCTCTGGCCAGCTCACCAGCAAGCCCTCCTGCATACCCCAGGCAGCAAGCAACGCCTCCCTGAGCCTCAGGGGCCTCAGTGTGCCAGTCTCTGTGCTGTGCTGGCTCCTCCTTCCCTCAAGCCACCTGGCTGCACCACACTGGCTCCAAGCCCCCTGATGCTGTTGACCATCCTGTGGAGCCAGAGGCTGCGACAGGAGTCCGACGACCTGCTGCTGGCTAACACCCTGCTCTCAGAGCTGGCCTACGTTGTCTTCCACGTGCTCATCTCCTCCAGCAACCTGGGCAGCTGGGCCCTGGGCTGCATCACCTGTGGTGTCCTCACGGACGCTGTCTTCGCTGCCCACACCAGCACCGTCCTGTCCTTCGCAGCCACCATGCTGCACACCTCCCGGGCAGTCCCTTGTCCTCCACACGGCCTCTCCCTCACGTCCTGTGAGGCTGCCCAGGAGGCAGTGGCCCTCATCTGGCTGGTGGCCTGCTTCTTACCCACATTTCTCATTGGCTCAGCAAGCAGCAGGATGCCAGGTTGGAGGAGTGAGGGGCCCCATGTATCCTGCAGCTGAGCCGGGGCACTGAGCTAGGCCATGGCCCCCTGGTCACTGTCACCCACACCTAGATCTTGTGCATTCTCTGTCTGTGCACAGCTCTCATCACGCACTGCTTCTGGAGGATCTATGCAGAGGCCAGGACTTCCCAGCTGTTCCTGGGCCAGAGGCACCTTGCTTAACCACACAGGGCTAATCACACTGTATGTTAGCCTAGTGGTGGTGTTTCCCATGGACATTGTGCTGACCAAGTACCACCACACTGGTGTGAGGACTCACGGCAGCCAACAGTAAAGTGCTCATGATGCTTCCCCGTGCCATGCTCCCATACGTGTACAGACTCCACTACCAGCAGCTGCTGGGGATGATCTGGGGCCACTTCTCATCCAGGATGCACAGTGACATCTTCACCATTTCTCAGAGCTACAGACTTCACAGTCTGGCAGGCTGAGGTTAAAAATTATATGTTGAATGCCCCAGCATCCAATTATTGCCAACTCCTCAGAACTGCGAAATATAACTGTGGAGCAGGACCTTCAAGATGACTTCAGTTGATGGTTTTCAACATTTCAACAGTTTTAAGGTAGCGAAAGCTCTCTTTTATTGACACTGAAACCCTACTTGAAAATGGAAGCAAGTAAATGTGACTCAGCAGAGCTCTGGTCAAACTGGGGTTGAGGCCATGATCTGTGCACTTCCAGTGGCTTCCCCTACACCCTCCATAGACACTGATGAAGCGTCATTGCTGACAAACACACAGAAGCCAAAACATTACTGAAAGCTGGAACCTGGGAAGTAAGCAAGCAGATCTGCTGAATCTGGGACCATGAGCCTCCATTTTGGCAGCTGCTCATGATGTGGGAGGGAGGAGAGCAAACCTAGAACCCACCAATAGTGAGGAGTCATGGAGACTTCTATAAAGCTGGGACTGCAACAGATTACAGTCTTAGAACAAGGATAAAGGACAACTAAGAGAACAGCAAGGGAACTTGCTTGCCTTGATATTGGTGCCATGCATAAGAGGAAGAAAACTCCTTGAGAATTTTTAAGTAGAAGCAACCCTTCAGACAGGATTAAAGCTATGTTTCCAACTATTTTAGTCGTCAAAAAACCTCACTATGTGGCTGGTGTGATTCTTCTGGAGGACCTGAGCCTCAACTCAGGCCTCAAAGAATTTCCACAGTATAAGAACCTCACAGAAAATGAGTTGCACTAGGTTAAAACTCACAAAGCCACACAGAGAAATTAGGCACCATGAATCAGAGTGAGAAGAAACAAGATAGCAGCATTGTACTCCAGGGTTTTGAATCATCAGACACTTGGTTAATACAAAAATGTTTAATCTGTTTTTTTCTGTTGTTTTTTATTGTGAAATTTTTGCCGTGCATTATTGTTTGTCAGTCACCACATAAATGCATCCCTCCATCCCTTGTGCTCACTCCCCTGGTAACCACCAAACTATTCTCTGTGTCTGTGTGTTGGTTTATCTTCCACATATGAGTGAAATCATGCACCGTTTGTCTTTCTCTTTCTGGCGTATTTCACTTAACATAATACCCTCCAGGTCCGTCCATGTTGTTGCCAATGGGACGATTTTGTCTTTTTTTATGGCCAAGTAGTAGTCCATGGTGTATATGTACCACATCTTCTTTATCCATCCATCAGTCAAGGGACACTTGGGTTGCTTCCATGTCTTGGCTATAGTGAATAATGCTGCGATGAACACAGGGGTGCATAAGTCTCTTTGGATTTTCAATGTTTTAAGACATGAAAATATGAGCAAGGAACAACACATTTTTAAACTAATCAAGCAGATGAGGAAAAAAATTAAATATAACTTCTAGAAATAAAAAAGGTAATAATTAGAATTGCAAAAGCTAGGTTAGATTTAATATGGGTTAAACAGTACATTAGACACAATTGGAGAGAGATTTTGCAAACTGGAAGATAGGTTCAAATAAATTATCTAAAATTCAGCCCAGAGGGACAAAGAGATGAAAAATATAAAAAGGAGATTAAGAGACATTGAGGCTAGAATAGAAAATACTGACTTGCATCTAATTTGGGAATATACTAGAGAAAGTGTGGAAGGGGAAATATTTGAAGAGATAGTAGCTGATGATTTTTCAGAATTGTTGAAAGATATCAAACCTCAAATCCAAGAACTCTGAGCAGTTATAAATAAGAGGAATGACAGATAACCCCTGAATCACAGCACATGAAACTGGAGGAAATGGAGTGCAAGGACAGGGTCATTAAAGCAGGCAGAGATAAAGAAAAAGGAACAGCAATTAAACTGACAGCTGACTTCTAAAAAACAGTAGAAACCTGAAGTAACTAAAATAATATTGTCAATGTAATTAGAGACAATAACATTGACCTAGGATTCTATATACAGGAAAATGATCTTTTCAGAGAGCAAAATAAGAACAAAATAGAACACAAAACCTGAAAGACAATATTCCTAACAATATACATTAAAGAAATTTTAAAGGATGTATTTTTGGCACAAGGAAAATTATTCCAGATGGAAGGTTTGAGATGTATGAAGAAATGGTGAGAAATAAACATTGAAAACTATGGCCATAAATCTGAATCATCATGGTCTGGTTGACTGTATAAAAACAATAAAAATGTATAATTTGGGAGTTTAGAAAAAATAGAAAAGTGTTGTACAAAAATAGCATATGAGTTGGGAGCGTGTAATTGCACCTAAATCATTTCAAAGTTCTAGCAGTCTTCAGGAGGAGGCTAGAAATATTAACCTAAGACTTTGTCAAACAAGCATATTAAAATACCTGAAGTAACCACTAATAGACGAGACAAAGAGAGGATAACTTTCTAAATAATCTGTGGAACAAATAAAATGAATGAGACAAAAAATAATTCATCCAAAATAAGGCAAGAAAGGAAAAAGTATACAGAACTGAAAAGTCATGACAAATAGCATAAAATATTATGATAGAATCCAAACAACAAATTTAAATGTACTAAAACAATAAATTTAAATGGACTCAAACAATAAATTTAAATGGACTAAAATTTGATGTTGGGAAGACAAATATTGTCAGTTTTCTTTTAAATCAGATATATGTAATTTGTAAGAGATAGCCCTAAACAAACAACAGACAATGCTTGGAAGTAAAAAGATAGAAAAAGATATGAAAGCAAATACTCATTAAATGTAGTCTAATAGAAGAGAGAAAGTAGACTTAAAAGCAAAAAAGCATTATTAGAGTAAAGAGGGTCACTACATAATGATATAAGGCCCATTTATCAGAAGGATAGAAAATTCACACACATAATAACAGAGGTTGAAAATTTATAAAGCAAAAATTGACAAAATTATAAGGAGAAATTAACAAATTAACCTTCGTAGAGAAGAGTTTTAAGATCCTCTCTTTCTAAGTGATAGATGAAGCAGACAAAACAAATGAGGACATAGAAGTTTGAACACACAATTGACAAGCTTGACCTAATGGACAAATTTAAAATGCGGCACTCAATAATTGGAGAGTACATAGTATATTTAAGCATGTCTGGAATTATCAAGAAAATTGACCACATGCTACTCTGTTAAGCAAGTCTAAGTAAATTTCAGAGAATATATGCAGACCGTGATACCTGGGTCCAGTGCAATTAAGTTAGAAATAAATAACAAAAAGACAATTAAATAAAATATGCATGGAAATTTAAAAACCACAGTTCTAAGCAAGTCAAAGACCAAAGACTAATTAATAATGGAAATTAGAAAGTGTTTAGAATTGAATGATGATAAAAATGTTACATATCAAAATTTATGACATGCCAGCAGAATTTAGAGGAAAATGTATAGCCATATATGCTCTATTCAAAAGGAAAAAGGCTGGGCCGGCCCCGTGGCTTGGCGGTTCAGTGCGCGCGCTGTGCTGCCGGCGGCCCGGGTTCGGATCCCGGGTGTGCACCGATGCACCGCTCCTCTGGCCATGCTGAGGCCGCGTCCCACATACGGCAACTAGAAGGATGTGCAGCTATGACAGACAACTATCTGCTGGGGCTTTGGGGGAAAAATAAATAAATAAAATCTTCAAAAAAAAAAAAAAACAAAAGGAAAAAGGCTCAAAATTAATGAGCTAGGATCCAAATTAAGAAATTGAAGAAAGAACAGGTGGTATGTATCAGATACACAGCTATGGCTGTGTCTCATAGTGTCTTTGCAAATGGATTAAGTTAAGGATTCTGAAAAGAGAGGGTTGTCCTGGATTATCTGAGTGGGCCCAATGCAATCACAAAGGTCCTTACAGGGAAATAAGGAGGCAGGGGAGTGAGGGAAGGAGATGTAATGACAGAAGCAAAGGTCAGAGAGAGGGAGATTTGAAGATGCTATGCTACTGGCTTTGAAAATGGAGAAGGGGCCACCAGCCAAGGATGTGTGTGGCCTGTAGAAGTGGATAAAGGCAAGGAAATGGATTCTCCGCTAGAGCCTCCAGAAGAAACAGGCCTGATGGCACCTTGATTTTAACTCAATAAGACTCATTTTTGACTTCTGATCTTCAGAACTATAAGACAATAAATTCGTATTGTTTTTAACCACTAAATTTTTGGTGATTCATTACAGCAGCAACAGGAACTAATATAGTGGGTTTGGTTTATATGGCTCTTCTCTGCTCCCCAGAGTGTCCTGTCCACCACAGATTAACCTGGGCAGTTCACATGGCAGTGGAAGTTTGCAAGAGAACAAAAGTGCTCAGAGGCTTGGAACTGGCACGCCATTACATCCACTGCATTCTGCTGGATAAAGAACAGCACAACACCACACTCAAGGGATGAAACAATAGATTCTACCTCTTGATGGGAGGAGCTCCAAATTCCATTACAAGGGATGGAATGCTTTCATAAGAGCAATATTGAGGAAAAAATTAGAGAGAGGAAGAATATTAGGGTTATTGTAGCAATCTGTAACTACCTTGGAAAACAACAAGGTTGAAGATGACCTTGGCTCAATGATCCAGCAATTATATTTCAAGATATAGTCCCTAGAAAAACACTTGTTCAGGTACTCCATGTTTATAGCAATACTGTTACTATTAGCTAAAAATGGAAAACAATTCAAATGACCAGCAATAAGAGAATGGGGAAATGCATTGTGGAATATTCATACCATGGAATACTATACAGCACTGAAAAATGAATGAATAGCTTACACATCAACATGGATGAATCTCATACGTATCGTGTTGTTGGAAAAAAGCAAGTCACAGAAGAATACATACTTTCTGGTTCCATCAATAGGAAGTTCAAAGAAATAGGGCAGATGAAACAACATGAAGTTTAATAATACACGCTTATGTGGGGAAAGTATAAAAGAGAGAGAATGTGATTAACACAAAATTCAGAAAAATGGTTATTGACATGTAGGAGAGAGGAAGACTGTGATTGGGGATAACAAGGGACTTCTAAACTGTGGTTAATATATGTTATAAGCAGGGTCTACAGTGTTGGTTCCATTTGTTATATTTAAAATTACATAAAGAGTTTATATATGCTATTTAATGTATAATGTGTCCCAAACAAAATAATTAATAAAATAGGTGACCTACAGCCTCTCCTTCAGCCCTCCCACCTTCCTGCCTCCCTTTGCTTATGAGAAGGTGAACACCTAGAGAGGGAAGGAAGGTGCTCAAGGTCATGTGACTGTTCACTGGAGACTGGACTTCTGGCTCTCCAGCTCCTGACCACATAACTTGCTGGTCTCAGAGGGCCAACGGCTAGCTTTTGTCGGTGTGGTGGCACTGAGCTGGACTCCCAGGCACGCTCTTCTTCAGTCCTGGTCAAGAGCACGAACATGTCTTGGGCAACTGTTATTGGTTGTTATTGGTCCAGAGGTGAGCATGTATCCTAACTTATCCTCAATGGCAGGAAAGGCTTGGACCATGAGACAAATCTCTCTCATCTGTGGGCTCAATGGAACCCATCTGTGGACACCAGGACAACAGAGTTCTAAGCTCTCTTGATATGTTTTAGGGAGCTGGAACCTCCAGATACTGCTTTCCTCTCCGTTACAGCTGGTCCTGCTAGGGTGGGCACATGACTCGGGCTGGCCCAGTGAGATGCCCCCACCCCACACCCAGAATCAGGAGCCAGTGAGGCAGAGGTGGAAAGCAGAGGTGGGAAGAGAATTTGGCTGCAACATCAACCTCCTGGGCAGCAAAAACCATCCTATGCCCATGCTGTGTGGTCAGTGGTACAGGCCACTGCCTCACCTGGCCAGTGGCAGGGGTGGTGCTGTGGTTTGGGCTGGGTTATGGCTACATGGCCTTTGAGCCTAGGTCTGCAGGCCTGCTGGCAATTCTGAGACCTACCTAGAAACTTTCAGTGCATTTTTTCTCTGGATGAGCCAGGCAGAGGAGGGTTCTGTTGCTTGTGACTAAGAACATGGATTTATACAGAATTTGGTACCAGGAAATGGGGTTATTTTAAGTTATGGGTTTAAACAACAGCAAAAGAAGACTTGAACTCATGGAAACCATCCCGAAGCTTCTACTTATAAACTGGACAATTCCCCCTACCAGTTTATAAATTTAACATAATTCCAACCAATACTTACAGCAATATTGCTCTTATGAAAAAAATTAATGAACAAGGATAACCAGGAATATTCTGGAAAAGAATAATGAGTGGGCACTAGTCTTACCAGAGATAAAGAAGAGTGTGGTTCTAGCACATGGACCATCAGGAAAACAGAACAAAACAGAATCCAGAAATAGTTCTAAAATCTATGGCATGAAGGTTAGTAAGCTATTGTCTCTCAGCAAAAACTCACCGTTTATAGTTCTCTTTGTGATGCTGAGGATGGGGACCACATTCTCCTTTGCCAGCTAATTGCCTGTTAAGCTTTGCCAAAAAGGGTCACTAGAGAGAGACTGGAGGGTACGAGGGGGGATTAGATGCTGATCCTCCAGTTTTGCTCCCTGTTCTTGTCTGTATCACCTCAACAATAGCCCTTCACCTCAGCAGTAACAATTGGTTCCAGTTTGCACCCTTTCAGATTCTCTTTCTTTGTGGTCTCTCAAAAGTACCAGCACCAGCCAGACAGCACCTCTTCTTCAGAAGTCTGAGTTTCAGTGACACAAAGCCCCTTTTCTGAGCCTCTAGGTTCTGGTAGCCTCAACCTCTTCCCTTTGTCCACAGTCCTTGTGGGGGAAGCTGCCTCTTTCAGCTATTGTCCCTGTTATTCTCCCAGGGTCCCCTCCCATGTGTTTAAATGTCTTTACACAATTCCCTATATTTAATTATTTCTGTTAAAATAATTAGTGTGGTTTTGTTTTTCTGACTGGTCCCTGACAGATACTAAATGATAGATAATAGATAGATAGATGATAGATAGATAGATGATAGATGATAGATGATGATAGACAGATAGATGATAGATAGATGGTAAAGGCACCATTTCATATCAGTGGGAAATGATGGATTATTTAGTCAATCATCTTAGGACACCTGGGAGGCCTTCGAGATAAAAACAAATTTCACATGAAGCAAATATTTAAATATAAAAAGCCATAAAAGGTAGTATAATTTGTTGTAATCTCAGAATGGGGAAGCCCTTTCTAAATGAGATACAAAACTCAGAATTGTTACAAGGTTACAAGTATTAATTGATTTACCCATCTAAAACTATAAAATTCCACAGAAAGGGAAAATTCCATAAGTGGAGTGAAAAGATAAATCAAAAATCATGATAAAATATTTGCTATTGATATCAAAAAGGGCTAGTTTCCTTAAAATATAAAGTCAATAAGTTTAAGGCTAAATAACCCAATTAAAAATTGCCAAAGAACATACACAGAGTCCTCATAAAAGGAAATAGTTATGGTTCATAAACGTATGAAAAGGCACTTGACCTCACTCTTAAAATAGAAATGAAAAATAAATGACACAATGACATAATATATCTCACTTCCTGATTTGGTAAAAATCCAGTAAGTTTAAAAACCTTCTGTTGACAAGAGTGTGTTAAGCATAGCTTGTGAGAATGTAAATTGTTCTAATCTCTAGGGAGGGTAATTTGCAATAACTAACAATGTTTTAAATGCACACAGTAATAACTCTGTAATAGATACCATATCGTCTTGCCCATTTTACAGATTAGGAAAGCGAGGCACAGAGAAGTTAAGTACCTTCTCCAATGTCACAGATCTAATAAGTGGTAGAATTGGGAATTCAAATTCAGGCAGCCTGGCACTAAATGACATGCTCACAAATACTATACCATATGAGTGTTTTTACTCACACACATGACCCAGGGATTCCATTCCTAGTTATTTATCCTACAGCTATAATTGCATATGAACATTTTATTTATTTATGTATTTATTTATTTGAGATATAATGGACACATAACATTGTATATATTGAAGGTGTACAACATGTTGATTAGATACATTCATATATTGCAATATGATTACCAATATAGCTTCAGCTAACACTTCTGTCACAACACATAATTACCATTTCTTTTTTGTGGTGAGAACATTTAAGATCTAGTCTCAACAATTTTGAAGTGTGTAATACAGTATTGTTAACTGTAATCACTGTGCTGTGCATTATATCTCCAGAAATTATTTGTCTTCTAGTTGCAAGTTTGTACCCTTTAACACCCTCTTCCCAATTCCTTCCCCTACCCAGCCCCTGGTAACCACCATTTTACTCTCTGTTTCTACAAGTTCATGTTTTTTGAATTCTACATTTAAGTGTTATCACACAATTTTTATCTTTCTTTGTCTAGCTTATCTCACTAAGCATAATGCCTTCAAGGTCCATCCACATTGTTGCAAATGGCAGAACTTCCTTCTTTTGTATGGCTGAATAATATTCCATTGTGTATATGTATGTGCATGTGTGTGTGTGTTTATACCACATTTTCTTTATCTAGTCGTCTGTTAAAAAACAAAATTCAACTGAGTAAATTTGAAGGTTTAATAGGCTTTATTAAATGATTCATAAATTGGGCAGCATCTCATCTGGCAAGCAGAGAGACATTCTGAGGGATTACACAACATGGAAGGCTTTTATATTAAGGAGGGTGAGGCAAGGAAAGGAAGTCATCAGTGAGGAAAGAATGAAAGTTCATTGGAGGAAAGTAAAAGTTCAGATGACGACAGGCTTCTCACTGGCTGAGCTGTGGCTTTTTCCATTGGTTGGGCTTGTTGCTGGGCAAGAAGGAAGTCTCAGAGTTAGGAAGGCCTATAGCAGGAGCTCTCACACCCTACCACTTGTGGTCAACTATAGACCCTGAGAGAAAGATATTTGTTACTGACCCCAACAGGAACACATGCATCTTGCACTCCTAAACAAGAAGTGCAATTACTTCACTGCTCCAGCAGGAGAAAGAAGGATTTCCTTCTTTTCCAGCAACAAGACCAGCTAATGAAAGATGCCTACTTTAATCCATTTTAAGTTAATTTGTGTGAGTGGTTTAAGGTAGAGTTCCAATTTCTTTTTTCTGCATGGGATTATCCAGTTTTCCCAACACCATTTATGGAAGAGACTATCCTTTCCCCATTGAGTATTCTTGGCTCCCTTGTTAAATATTAATTGACTGTATATGCATGGATTTATTTCTGGGCTCCCTATTCTGTTCCGTTGGTCTATGTGTCTATTTTTATGCCAGTACCACATTGTTTTAATTACTATAGCTTTGTTGTATAGTTTGAAATCAGGAAGTGTGATGCCTCGGGCACTGTTCTTCTTTCTCAGGATTTATGTGGCTACTCAGGGTCTTTTGTGGTTCCAAACAAATTTTAGGATTTTTTTCTATTTCTGTGAAAAATGCCATTGGAATTTTGATAGAGATGCTTTGATCTATAGAGAGTCTTGGATAGCATGGACATTTTAACAATATTAATTCTTCTGATCCATGAACATGGGATATATTTCCATTTTTTTATGTCTACTTCAATTTCTTTCATCTAATTCTTGCAGTTTTCATTGTACAGATCTTCACTTGCTTGTTAAATTTATTCCTAAGTATTTTATTGTTTTTGATGCTATTGTGAATGGGATACATATTTCTTTTTCAGATATTTCATTGTTAGTATATGGAAAAGCAATTGATTTCTGTATGTTGATTTTATATCCTGCAACTTTAGTGAATTTGTTGATTAGTTCTAACATTTTTTGATGAAGTCTTTAGGATTTTTCTATGCAAAATCATATTAACTGCAAATAACAACAATTTTACTCCTTCTTTTCCTATTTGGATGCCTTTTATTTCTTGGTCTTGCCTGATTGTCCTATCTAATACTTCCAGTGCTATGTTGAATAAGAGTGGTGAGAATGGGCACCCTCATCTTATTCCTGATCTTAGAGGACAAGCTTTCAATCTTTCACCATTGAGTATGAAGTTAGCTGTGAGTTTGTCATATATGGCCTTGATTATGTTGAGGTATGTTCTTTCTACACCCAATTTGCTGAGAGGTTTTTTTTTTGTCATGAAATTATGTAGCATTTTGCCAAAAACTTTTTTTGAGTCTATTGAGATGATCATATTATTTTTATCTTTCATTCTATCAATGTGGTGTATCACATTGATTGATTCGCATATGTTGGACCATCCTTGAATTCCAAGGATACATCCCACCTGGACCTGGCGTATGATTTGTTTAATGTGTTATTGAATTCAGTTTCATAATATTTTTGAGAATTTTTGCATATATATTCATCAGGGATATTGGTTTATAGTTTTCTTTTCTTGTAGTGTCCTTATCTGGGTTTGGTATCAGGGTAATGCCTGCCTTGTAAAATAAGTTAGGGAGTGTTCCCTCCTCTTCAATTTTTTGGAAAATTTTGACAAAGATTGGCATTAATTTTTCTTTAAATGTTTGGTAAATTCACCAATGAAGCCATCTGGTCCTGAACTCTTCTGTGGTAGGAGGTTTTTAATTACTGATTCAATATCCTTACTCACTATTGGTCTGTTTGGATTTTGTATTTCTTCATGATTCAGTTTTGGTATGTTGTATGTTCCTAGGAATTTATCCATTTCTTGTAGGTTATCCAGTTTGTTGGCATATAATTATTCATAGTAGTCTCTTATAAGCCTATGTATTTCTGTGGTACTAGTTGTAATGTCTCCTCTTTCATGTCTGATTTTGTTTATTTGAGTCTCTCCCCTTTTTTTCTTAGTTTAGTTAAAGGTTTGTCAAATTTATCTTTTTGAAAAACCCACTCAGTTTTATTAATCTTTTCTATTGTTTTTCTGGTCTCTATTTTATTTGAAATAATGATCTTTGTTATTTCCTGCCTCTACTAACTTTGGGCTTAATTTGTTCTTCTTTTTATAGTACCTTGAGGTGTAAGTTAGGTTGTTTATATGAAATCTTTCTATTCTCTTAATATATGCATTTATTGCTATAAACTTTCCTCTCAGAATGGCTTCTGCAGCATTCCATAGCTTTTGGTGTGTTGTGTTTTTATTTTTATTTGGTTTGAGATATTTTTTGATTTTCCTTTTGATTTCCTCCTTTACCCATTTGTTGCTCAGGAGTGTGTTGTTTAGTTTCCACATGCCTGTAAATTTTCCAGGTTTTCTCTTGTTGTTGATTTCTAGTTTCATATCACTGTGGTCAGAAAAGATACTTGGCATGATTTCAATCTTCTTAAGCTTGCTGAAACTTGTTTTTTGACCTATCATATGATCTATCCTGGAGAATGTTCCAGGTGCAGTTGAGAAGAATGTGTATTCTGCTTTTTCTTAATTGTATAAGTTTCAGATGTAAAGCTTTATAATTCAACACCTGTACACCCTAAAAGGTGAGCACCACTACAAGTCTAGTTGCCATCCATCAACCTACAGTTGACCGACCCTCTCCTCCCATTTTGCCCATCCCCAATCCCTTTCCCCTCTGGTAACCACTAATCTGTTCTCAGTATCTATGAGTTCATTTTTGTTTTATTTTGTTTGTTCATTTGTTTGGTTTTTTTTTTTAGATTCCACATATGAGTGAAATCATATAGTATTTGACTTTCTCCATCTGACTTATTTCACTTAGCATAATACCATCAAGGTCTATCCATGTTATTGCAAATGGCAAGATTTCATTCTTTTTTATGGCTGATCAGTATTCCATATATATCCATTCATCCATCTTTGGACACAGGCTGTTTCCATATTGTTACTATTGTATAAGTAATGCCACAATGAACATAGGTGTGCATATATCTTGTCAAATTACTGTTTTTGTATTCTTTGGATAAATATCCAGAAGTGGAACTGTGGGTCGTATAGTAGTTCTATTTTTAATTTTTTGAGTGTCCCCCGTACTCTTTCCCATAGTGGATACACCAATTTAAATTTCCCCCAATGGTGTGCAAGTGTTCTGTTTTCTCCACATCCTCTCCAACACCTGTTATTTCCTGTCTTTTTGATAATAGACATTCTAACACATGCGAGGTGATATCTCATTGTGATTTTCATTTGCATTTCCCTGAAGATTAGTGATGTTGAGCATCTTTTCATGTGTTTGTTGGCCATCTGTATGTTCTCTGGAAAATGTCTATTCAGGTCCTCTGCCCATTTTTTAATTGGATTGTTTGTTTTTTTAATATTGAGTTGTATGAGTTCTTTATATATTTTGGATATTAACCTCTTATCAGATATATCATTTGCAAATATCTTCTCCTATTGAGTTATTCATCTTTTTGTTTCATTGATGGTTTCCTTCACTATGCAAAAGCTTTTTAGTCTGATGTATTCCCATTTGCTTATTTTTGCCTTTGTTGCCCTTGCCTGAGGAGACAGATCCAAAAAATATCACTTAGACTGATGTCAAAGAGCTTATGTTTTCTTTTAGAAGTTTTATGGTTTCAGGTCTTACATTCAAATCTCTAATCCATTTTGAGTTTCTTTTTGTATATGGTATAAGAGAGTGGTCTAGTTTCATTCTTTTGTATGTAACAGTCCAATTTTCCCAGTGCCATTTATTGAAGAGACTGTATTTTCTCCATTGTTTATTCTTGGCTCATTTGTCGTAGATTAATTGACCATACAAGTGCAGGTTTACTTCTGGGCTCTCAATTCTCTTCCATTGATCTGTGTCTGTCTTTTTGCCTGTACCATACTGTTTTGATTACCATAGCTTTGTAGTATATTTTGAAATCAGAGATCATGATTCCTCCAGCTCTGTTCTTGTTTCTTAAGATTGCTTTGGCTGTTCGGGGTCTTCGTGGTTCCACACAAGTTTTAGGATTATTTGTTCTAGTTCTGTGAAAAATACCATTGGTATTTTGATAGGGATTGCATGGAATCTGTATTTCGCTTTGGATAGTATGGAAATTTTAACATTTTAATTCTTACAATCCATGGGCACAATATATCTTTCCATTTATTTGTGCACCTTCAATTTCTTTCATCGATATCTTATAGTTTTCAGGATACAGGTCTTTCACCTCCTTGGTTAAACTTATTCCTAGGTATTTTATTCTTTTTAATGCAATTGCAAATGGAATTGTTTTCTTAATTGTTCCTTCTGATACTTTGTTATTAGTATAGAAATTCAACAGATTTTGTATATTAATTTTTTATCCTGAAACTTTACTGAATTAATTTATTATTTCTAATAGTTTTTTTGGTGGATTCTTTAGGGTTTTCTATATATAGCATCATATCATCTGCAAATAGTACAGTTTTGCTTCTTCTTTTCCAATTTGGATGCCTTTTATTTGTTTTTCTTGCCTAATTGCTGTGGCTAGGACTTCTAATACTATGTTAAATAAAAGTGGGAGAGTGGGCATCCTTGTCTTGTTCCTGATCTTAGAGGAAAAGCTTTCAGCTTTTCACCATTGAGCAAGATGTTAGCTGGGGGTCTATCATATGTGGCTTTATTATGCTGAGGTGCATTCCCTCTATGTCCACTTTTTTATCATAAATAGATGTTGAATTTTGTCAAATTCTTTTTATGCATCTATTTAGATGATTATATGACTTTTATCCTCCACTTTGTTAATGTGGTGTATCACATTGCTTTGTAGATGTTCAACCATCCTTCCAACCCTGGAATAAATCCCACTTGATTATGGTGTATACTCCTTTTAATGCATTGTTGAATTGCTAATATTCTGCTGAGGATTTTTGTATCTATGTCATTAAGGATATTTGCCTGCGATATTATTTTTGTGTGGTGTCTTTTTCTGGTTTTGGTATCAGGGTAATGCTGGCATCATAAAATGTGTTTAAAAGCTTTCCTTCCTCTTCAATTTTTTGGAAGAGTTTGAGAAAGATAGGTATTAAAACTTCTTTGAATGTTTTATATAATTCACCAGTGAAGCCATCTGGTCCTGGACTTTTGATGTTACTAGGTTTTTTTTTAATTACTATTTCAATCTCTTCACTAGTAGTTGATCTATTCAGATTTTCTATTTCTTCATGATTTAGTCTTGGAAGATTGTATGTTTCTAGGAATTTATCCATTTCTTCTAGGTTGTCCAACTCGTTGGCATATAGCTGTTTTTTGTAGTCTTTTATGATCCTTCATATTTCTGTGGTATCAGTTGTAACTTCTCCTCTTTCATTTCTGATTTTATTTATTTGAGCTCTCTCTCTTAGTCTAGCTAAAAGTTTGTTATGGTTATCTTTTCAGAGAACCAGCTCTTAGTTTCATTGATCTTTTCCATTGTTTTCTTAGTCTCTATTTTCTCTTGCTCTGATTTTTGTTATTTCCTTCTACTAGTCCTGGGCTTTGTTTATTTTTCTTTTTCTAGTCCTTTAGGTGTAAAGTTAGGTTGTTTATTTAAGATTTTTCTTGTTTTTTGAGCTAGGCTTGTATTGCTATGAACTTCCCTCTTATAACTGCTTTTGCTACATCCCATAGATTTTGATATGTCTATTTTTGTTTTCATTTGTCTCTAGGTTTTTTTTTTTATTTCTTCTTTGATTTCTTCAATGACCCATTGGTGGTTCAGTAGCATGTGGTTTAGTCTCCACAGTTTTGTGGGTTTTCCCATTTTCTTCCTGTAATTGATTTCCAGTTGTGGTTCATTGTGGTTGGAAAAGATGCTTGAAATAGTTTCAATCTTCTTTATAGAGACTTGTTTTGTGGCCTAGCATGTGATATATCCTGGAAAAAGTTCCATGTGCTCTTGAGAAGAATGCATATTCTGCTGCTTTTGGATGGAATGTTCTGTACATGTCTATTAAGTCCACTTGGTCTAGTGTATCATTTATGCTGATGTTTCCTTATTGATTTTCTGACTGGATAATCTACCCACAATGTAAGTGGGGGTGTTAAAGTCCCCTACTATTACTGTATTGATTTCAATTTCTTTCTTTAGGTCCATTAATATTTGCCTTATGTATTTTTGTGCTTGGGTGCATATATATTTATAAATATATATTCCTGCTGGATTGATCCCTTTAGCATTATGTAATGCCCTTATTTGTCTCTTGTTACAATCTTTGTTTTAAAGTCTATTTTATCTGATGTGATATAGCTATACCAGCCTTCTTTTCATTTATCTTTGCATGGAATACCTTTTTCCATCCTTCACTTTCAGTCTGTGTGTGTCCTTACTTCTCTTGTAGGCAGAGATGTCTCTGGTAGGCAGCATATAGATAGGTCTTGTTTTTTTTATCCATTCAGCCATTCTTTGTCTTTTGGTTGTGAATTTAGTCCACTTACACTTAAACTAATTACTGATGGGTCTGTACTTATTGCCAGTTTGTTAATTGTTTTCTGGCTCTTTTTCATAGTTCCTCTCTCTTCCTTTCTTCTCCTTCTCTCTTCCCTTGTGGTTTTATGACTTTCTTTATGTTGTATTTAGATACCTTTCTCATTTTCTTTTGTGTATTTACTATAAGTTTTTCCCTTGTGGTTACCATTTGGTTCACATATAACCTCATATGTAAATAGCAGCCAGTTTTAAGTTGATAGCAACTTAAATTTGAACACATTCCAAATTTTACCTTTTTACAACCCCCCATTTATATTTTGATGTCACATTTAACATCTTTTCCTTTTATGCAACCCTTCACTATTTATTGCAATTTTAGTTAATTTTACTACTTTTGCCTTTTAATCTTCATGCTTAATTTATATGTGATTGGTTACTACCTTTATTATATATTTACTCTTCCAGTAAGATTTTTACTTTCATGTTTTCTTATTATTAATTAGTGGCATTTCTTTTCAGCTTAAAGAATTTCCTTTAACATTTCTTATAAGGCCAGTTTAGTGGTGATGAAGTCCTCTAGCTTTTATTGGTCTGGTAAAAAATCTCTCCTTCAATTCTGAATGATACCCTTGCTGGGTAGAGCATTCTTGGTTGGAAGTCTTTTCCTTTCAGCACTTTGACCATATCATGCCACTTCCTTCTGGTCTGTATAGTTTCTGCTAAAAAATCTGCTGATAGCCTTATGGAGTTTCTCTTGTATGTAATAAGTTGTTTTTCACTTGCTGCTTTTAGGATTCTCTCTTTATTGTTAACTTTTGCCATTTTAATTATAATGTGTCTTGATGTAGGTCCCTTTGAGTTCATCTTATTTGGAGCTCTCTGGGATTCCTGAACCTGGATGCCTGTTTTCTTCTCCAGATTTGGGAGATTTTCAGCCATTATTTCTTCAAATAATTTTTATGGCTCTTTCTCTCTCTTCTTCTTCTTCTGGGACTCCCTATAATGCAAATATTATGCCACTTGATGTTGTCCCAGAGATCCCTTAATGTATTTTCACTTTTTGAAATTTTTTTTTATTTTGCTGCTTTATCTAGGTGAATTTCATTGTTATGTCTTCCAGCTTGCTAATTTATTCTTCTACTTCATCCATTCTGCTGTTGAACCCCTCTAGTGTATTTCTCAGTTCAGTTTTGACTTCTGTTTGGTATTTTCTTATATTTTCTATCTCTTTGTTGAAGTTCTCACTGTGTTCATCCATTTTCTTCCTGAGTTAAGTGAGCATCTTTATGACCATTACTTTGAACTCTTTATCAGGTAGATTGCTTATCTTCATTTAGCTCTTTTTCTGAGGATTTGTGTTGTATTTTAATTTGAAACATATTCCTCTATCTCCTCATTTTGCCTAACTCCCTGTATTTTGTTTCTATATATTAGGTAAATCAGCTACCTCTCCCAATCTTGAAGGAGTGGCCCTATGTAGGAGATGTTCTGTTGGTTCCTCTGGCCACCAGAGCCAGGTGCTCAAGTGGTGTCCCCTATGTGGGCTCTGTGCACCCTGCTGTTGTGGTGGGACTGTGGTTGTGGTGTAAGGATGGGTGGGGTTGGCACCCAGTACTACTGTAGGTCATGGCTGAGACTCCTGTGGTGCATTGGTGGGCAGAGCTGGCCTCCAGGACTGGCTGGGAGGTGTCCCTGCAACTGCTGTGGGGCTTTAGTGGGAAGGGTGCCCTGCCTGGCTGTGAGGTTCAGCTGAAGTACAGAGGTGGGCAGGGCTCTCAGCAGGGTGCATCCACTGGTGCTAGCGGGTTAGAGGGAGAATTTCAAAATGGCGCTTTCCAGCACTGGCATTTGCAAGGTTGAGTGTGATTATAAAAATGACTTCAGCCAGTGTCTCAGTCCCTGGGGAGAGTCCTGACAGGTTCTTCCCTCTTTGGCAGATGCTTTAAGATTATTTTAGCTAGTGGGTCCCCTTTACCTATGGTCTTTGCACTTTCAAACTGGTGTCTTTGCGCTGGGTTCCAGGTAAAATGAGTCTGTGTGTGAGCCCATTAAGAGCTAGTGTTTTGTTCCCTACAGTTCTACAGTTCTCCTGGACATAATCCCCCTTGGTTTTTAAAGCTAGGTATTTTTGGAGCTTGTCTCTTCTGTGTAAGATCTAAGGATTGGGTTGCCTGATATGGAGCTCAAATACCTTGCTCTTCAGTGAAAAGTTTCATACTTTAGTGATCTCTCCCGATTGTGGATTGCCATGGTTGGGGGGTGTTTTTTCCCTTTATGAGACCATTTCTCTGCTTCTCCTGCCTGTTTCAATGCTGTCCTTTTAGTCTTTGTTGTGGAGGCTGTTAATCCAGTTTTCAGGTCCCTTTCAGATGTAGTTATTCCTTATATAGTTGTAGATTAGTTGTGTCTGTGGGAGGAGGTGGGTTCATGGTCTTCCAATGCCATCATCTTGAACACTCTCCCCTCCATGTCTTTTATTCTGCTTCTGTTGGGTGGAATGTTCTACAAATGTCTGTTACATCCATTTGTTCTAATGTATGATTGAAGTCTAATGTTTCCTCATTGATTTTTTGTCTGGATGATCTATCTATTGTTGAAAGTTGGCTACTGAAGTCCCCTACTATTATTGTATTATTGTCTATTTCTCCCTTCAGATCTGTTAGTATTTGCTTCATATGCTTAGGTGCTCCGATATTGGATACATATGTATTTATGATAGTTATATCTTCTTGATGAATTGACCCAAGTATCATTATATAATGACTTTCTTTGTCTCTTATTACCATTTTTGGCTTAAAGTCTATTTTTTCAGGTATAGCTATCTCCACTTTCTTTTGGTTTCCATTCGCATGAGATATCTTTTCCCATCCCTTCCTTTTGAGCCCATGTGTGTCCTTAAAGCTGAAGTGAGTCTCTTATAGGCAGCATGTAGTCGGGTCATGTTTTTTTATCACCCAGCCACTCTGTGCCTTCTGATTGGTGAATTCAATCCTTTTACATTTAGACTTGCTGTTGACTATCCTATCTTCTTTTTTTCTTTGAGGTTTTTTTTTTTTTATTGAGGTAACATTGGTTTATAACATTATATAAATTTCAGGTATACATCATTATATTTGATTCCTCTGTAGATTACATCATGTTCACCACCAAAAGACTATTTACCCTCCATTACCATACACATTTGCCCACTCACCTCTTATGCCCTCCTCCCTCCACCCTTCCCCTCTGGTAACCACCAATATAATCTCTGTATCTATATGTTTGTTTGTTTGTTGTTATTTTTATCTTCTATTTATGAGTGAGATAATATGGTATTTGACTTTCTCCCTCTGACTTGTTCTGCTTAGCATAATACCCTCAAGGTCCATCCATGTTGTCACAAATGGCCAAATTTCATCCTTTTTTATGGCTGAGTAGTATTCCATCATGAATACATACCACATCTTCTTTATTCATTCATCCCTTGATGGACACTTAGGTTGTTTCCAAGTCTTGGCTATTGTGAATAATACTGCAATGAACATAGGGGTGCATATATCTTTATGCATTCATGTTTTCATGTTCTTTAGATAAACACCCAGCAGTGGATTAAAGGTATTGAATGTAAGACCTGAAACTATAAAACTTATAGAAGAAAACATAGGCAGTACACTCTCCAACATTGGTCTTAGCAGCATATTTTCAAATACCATGTCTGACCAGGCAAAGGAAACAATAGAAAAAGTAAACAAATGGGACTACATCAAACTAAAAAGCCTCTGCACAGCAAAGGAAACCATCAACAAAACGAAAAGACAACCTAAAAATTGGGAGAAGAGGGGCCACCCGGTGGCACAACAGTTAAGTGTGTGCGCTCTGCTGCAGCAGCCTGGGGTTTGCATGTTTGGATCCCAGGCACACACTGACACACCGCTTGTTAAGCCATGCTGTGGCGGCGTCCCATGTAAAGTAGAGGAAGATGGGCATGGATATTAGCCCAGGGCCAGTCTTCCTCAAGAAAAAAGGGGAGGATTGGCATTGGATGTTAGCTCAGGGCTAGTCCTCCTCACAAAAAAAAAAAATTGGGAGAAGATATTTGCAAACCATACATCTGATAAGGGGTTAATCTCCAAAATATATAAAGATTCACATATCTCAACAACAAAAAAACAAACAGATCAACTAAAAAATAGACAAAAGATCAGAACAGACATTTTTCCAAACAAGATATACAGAAGGCCAACAGGCACATGAAAAGATGTTCAACATCACTAATCAACAGGGAAATGCAAATCAAAACTACAATGAGATATCACCTTACACCCATCATAATGACTATAATTAACAAGACAAGAAACAAGGAGTGTTGGAGAGGATGTGGAGAGAAGGGAACTCTCATACACTGCTGGTGGGAGTGCAAACTGGTGAAGCCACAATGGAAAACAGTATGGAGATTCCTCAAAAAATTAAGAATAGAAGTGACTATGCTACCTTAGTAATTGCCTTCTGGTGTTACGTAGTTTCATTGTTTCTTTTTTCCTCTGTCTCTGCCTACCTTTGTAAATTGGTGATTTTTCCATGGTGATATGCTCTATTTCCCCTTTCTTTATCTTATGTGAATCTACTCTAGAATTTTGCTTTGTGGTTACCATGAAGCTTACATAAGACATATCATACATAAAACAGTACATTTTAAGCTGATAACAACTTAACTTTGATCACCTGTAAAAACTTTATTCTTTTACTTCCCCCTTTTAAATTTTTGATGTCATTATTTACCTCTTTTTATACTGTGTATTCATTAACAAAGTATAGTAGTTATATTTTTAATATTCTTTTCCTTTGACCTTTATACTATAGTTAAGTGGTTAACACACCATCCTAGTACAGAATTAGGATAAAATTTTCTAAGTCTGATTGCATATTTACCTTTACCAATGTGTTGTATACATGTCATATGTTTTCATGTTGCTGATTAGCATTTTTTCATTTCAGCTTATAAAACTACTTTTAACATTTCTTGCAAGGCAGGTCTAGTGGTGATGAACTCCCTCAGCTTTTGCTTGTCTAGGAATATCTTTATTTTTCCTTTATATCTGAAGGATAACTTTGCCAGATAGAGTATTCTTGGCTGGCAACTTTTTCTTTCAACAGTTTGAATGTGTCATTTTACTCTCTCGTGGCCTGTTTGATTTCTGCTGTGAAATCCATTGATAGCCTAATGGGAGTTCCTTTGTAGGTTACAACCTTTATTTCTCTTGCTGCTTTTAGGATTCTCTGTTTGTCTTTGATTTTTAACAGTTTCATTATAATGTGTCTTGGAGAAGGTCTTTTTGCACTGAGATAATAGGATGCACAGTTGGATATCCAAGTCTCTCTCCAGGTTTGGGAAGTTCTCAGCTATTATTTCTTTAAATAAACTTTCTTCCCCCTTCTCCCTCTCTTCTCCTCCTGGAATTCCCATTGTTCTATTATTTGCACATTTGATGGAGTCCCATATATCATGTAGGCTTTCTTCACTCCTTTTTATTCTTTTTTCTCTTCTGGGTTACTGCAAAGTCCCTATCTTCTAGATCATTGATTCTATTTTCCATTCTGTTTACTCTGCTGGAGATGTTTTCTATTGCATTTTCCATTTCATTCACTGAATTCTTCAGCTCCAGAATTTGTTTTGCTCTTTTTATGATTTCTATCTCTTTGTTAAACTTCTCACTTTGTTCATGTATTGTTTTCCTGATTTCATTGAATACTTTGTCTGTGTTTTCTTGTAGCTTATTGAGTTTCCTTAAAATAGTTATTTTAATTCTTTATCAGCTAGATTGCAAAATTCCATGTCTTTGAGCTTATTGAAGGATTATTGTTATATTTTGGTGATGAAATTTTCCTTGATTCTTCATGTTCCCTCATGTTTTGCAGTGTTTCTTTTTCATTTGAAGGAGCAGACACCTCCTCAAATCTTTACTAGTTGCCTTTGAGGGGATATACTCTTCGTTGGTCCATTATGTCTGGGGCTTTCTCCAACCTTGTATAGATACACCTGCTGTATTCTTCTTGCTCTGTCTTGTGACAGAATTCTTAAGCCTCTATGTCTTCTCTGGATTTTACAACTCACCAGGTTGGTGGCTGGAAACCTCTCTTTTATTTTCCAGAGGTGGTACTATAGGTCAAATTTGTGGTTTCTCCCTTGCCCACAGGCCTTGGTCTGATTTTCTGAAAGCACTCTGTTTACTGGAGCTTGCTCTCATCACCACACTCAGGAGAATGCATGGGGAATCAGCCACGGTGTAGAGGGAGGTGTGGGTTTAGCCCTCAGGGCATCAGGTGCACATGGGCCTGATGGGAGAATCCTTGGGTGAAGTTCTCCTAGAGATTGGTGAGTAGACTTCCTGCTGAATTCCTGAGCACAGTCAGCAGGAACCACATCTCTTTAATGCCCTTTGATATTCTTAGCTGCATCTTTTCCAGTCTCCTTCCTCCTCCCAGTCATGGAGGTCCTGCCTCAGTACTTGGGTGCTGCTGGAGAGAAATGGGTTTCTGTAGCAGCATCCTGCACAGCTGGATGTGCTCATGCTCATGCTTTCCCTTTCCCCCACTGGAGAGGTTGTCTTTGCTAGTACATCCCCATGCTGTGCCACCTCAGGGGCGGGGAGCACTGGCAAAGTTCCTCTTACCTTCTTGAATGTGTCCAAACTCATATACATTTTTTTTCTCCAACAGAGTGCTGGAATCTCCCCTTGGGAAAGTTGAATGTCTACAAAATCTCTCTCATCTGTAGTTGTATGCCCAAGTCAACACAGCCCAGGTTTTCCTCAAATGCAGCTGAGAAGGGTTGGAGCAAGTTGTCTGGCTCCTGCTGGTTCTGCAGCCCATACTAAGGTCTGTCTGCCTACTACATGATGCACAGGTGGCCTAGACTCCTCTTGGGTCCCTTGGTTAATGGTGCTGGATCCCACAACTCCCACAGAAGTACTTTTGTTCATGAATGGATGATGATTTCTAGTTGTTAGAAAGGGGACAAAAAGGAGAGACGTCTTGGGGCCAGCCTGGTGGCATAGTGGTTAAGTTCACATGCTACACTTTGGCAGCCCGGGTTTCGCCGGTTCAGATCCTGGGTGCAGACCTATGCACTGCACATCAAACCATGCTGAGGCGATGTCCCACACAGAGCAACTAGAAGGATGCACAACTATGACATACAACAATCTACTGGGGCTTTGGGGAGAAAAAAGGAAAAAAGGAGGAAGATTGGCAACAGATGTTAGCTCAATGTTAGCCAATCTCCCTCAAAAAAAAAAAAAAGAGACACATCTTACACCACCATGATGCTGACATCACTCCTGCACATGTACATATTAAATATACTCAAGGATTTTCATTGTAGCGGAATACTGGGAAATAACTTAATTTCCCTGCAAACAAGAAATGTTTAAATAAATTACACTACATTCATAGAATGGAATATAATACATTAATTAAATAAGTGAGGCACCTAGATATGCATTTATATGAAAAAATCACCAAGGTAAATTGTTGAGTGTAAAAAACTAGGTGCAGAGGACTTTTTGTTCTAGTAGGGATGGAGCAGCTTATATAGGTCCACCCCTCACACCATGAAATGACAAAAGCTGAACAAATTACAGGGAGCCGTACAATGCATTGAAGAGAGCAACCAAAGCAGGCAGAACTTAAAGGGCTACAAATCCCTGAACAAAAGAAAACTCATGAGGTGTGTTATGCATTTAGTCCAGCTTTTCTCCTGAGGGTTTCCATGGCCCACAGGGGAACAGAGCCCAAGCACAAAAGAACAGCATAACTGGGCTGAGGATTTAAGGGCCAAAATCACAGACAGAAGGGAACTATAGAGAAGTAAACCCCTAAATCTGCATATATATCCTCCTCAAGATGTTTCCTAACTCCTAAACTGTGCATGGTCAGGGATAGACTCCAAGAAACCAGGCAAAAAACCCCAACAACAATGGCTGAGAGGAAAAGAGCTGATAAGAGGTTTCTGTAGCCACACAGTGCTGGGAAAACAGAAGTTGGAGTTCAAGACCTGGCAATGTGAACAGCCTCACTGAACATCCCATGATCTCAGTCAAGACCATGGGAGGGACACACCCTCAGAGTAAGGGCTATACTAGAACAGCCAAGGTAAAATTGAAGTAGCCTGCCTGTGACTGTTAATTTATGTATTGACTTGACTGGATCATGGGATGTCCATATATCTGGTTAAATATTATTTCTGGATGTGCCTGTGAGGGTGTTTCCAGAAGAGACTGGCATTTGAATTGATAGACTGAGTAAAGTAGATTGCCCTCCCCAATGAGGGTGGACATCATCCAATCTGTTGAAGGACCAAATAGAACAAAAGGAAGAGGAAGACTGAATTTGCTCTCTGCCTGACTGCTAAGCTGGGACATCGATCTTCTGCCCTTGGCACTCCTGATTCTCAGGCCTTCAGACCAAGAATGGAATCTACACCATTGGTTCTCAGGCCTTCAAATGACACCACTGGCCTTTCTGGTTCTCTGGCTTGCAGACAGCAGACCATGGGACTTCTCACTCAGCCTCCATAATCATGTGAGAAAATACCTTATAATAAATATCCTTCTATAAATATTTGTATATATATGTGTATCTCCTATTACTTGTGTTTCTCTGGAGAAGCCTAACTAATACACTTCCCCAGGAAACTGCAGAACATATTCAGATTGAAGCACAGTGAGAAAAAAAAGATGGAAAATGTAGAAAGGGTATGAGAAATATATGGGACACAGTAAAAAAAAATCAAATATATCTATATTTTGAATCCCAGAAGAAGTGAAAGAGAGATTGGAAGAGAAGTAATACTAGAGAAATAATAACCATGAATTTTTAAAATTGATGAAAGACATCAAATTGCAGATTAAAGTTGTGAATAACAGAAAGAAAATATTTAAAGAAAACTACACATTTTGCTAAAACTGATGAATATAAAAGATAGAAAAAGCATTGAAAGTAACCAGAGAAAAAAATACATATTACCTTAAAAGGAATAAAAATCTTTCTGAGACGTAATAGAAGCCAAAAGAAAATGAAAAGATATCATAAAGCCTGGAAAAAGATAAACACTGCAAATCTAGAAGTTTATACCTAGTGAAATTATTCTTTAAAAATAAATGTGAGATAAAGCTGATTTTATTTTTTAAAAATTCATAGAACTCTTCACCAACAGACCTGAACAACAAGTGGTATACAAAAAGTGCACTCATGAAAAAAGGTGTGTGTGAAGCACAAAAAGGAACAAAGGAAACCAGAAAGATAAGTATGTGGTAAATATAAATACATGTCAACTGTCCAGAAAAGTAAGCATACAAGTATATTTAGGGTATAAAATATATGTAGAGTTGAGAGAAGTCAAGATGGCGGCATAAGCACCCTCTGAACTCACCTCTTCCTGTGGACACAGCCAATTTACAACTACTCATGGAAAAATTACCCCTGAGACAGAACTGAAAAGTGGACAAGAGAACTCCTGCAACAAAGGAAAATCCTAATTGAGGTGGAAGAGGCAGAAACTCCCTTCTGGAGAGAAAAAATGCCACCTTCACAAGCCGCAGTGCTTCACGGCCACCCGGGAGCAGCCCAAAGGTACATAGCCTTCCCTGGAGGAGTGGGGACCTAGGCTGGGGAGCACCCCCACTGTAGGCATTTTATGGACCCAGCACAATCGAGACGAGTGGCATAATATCTGACTTTGCCTGCTACTAAAACATTGGGGAGTACCCCCAGAAAAGCTGATTCACAAAGAAATTAAAACCGGCTCTTAAAAGGCCCATGCGCAAACTCACCTATTTCAGAAAGCAACCTAAAATCAGCAGAAAGAAAGGTGCACAGTGCTTTGGTGAAAAGAGACTCACCTGATAGGCTCTGAGTGCATTGCAGTGAGAGGTGAGACCTCTCCAGGGACTGGGACATTGGTGGTGGCCATTGTTGTGGCCTGGTGTGGGTGTGCTGACACAGACACCATTGGAGTTCTCCCTGAGGCCTGCTAGCCCAGGGTCTGCCACACCCACTATAGCACCAATTTAATCCAGTTCAGCCAGGCCAGGCAGCCCACCCTAGACACTGGCCCCACCCAACAACAAGCCCTCAGGCTTGTGGGCCTGCATAGATTGGTGACTGGATTCTTTGCAGCCTGGTGACTGAGCCCACTTCACTGGGGCAGGGGGTGCACAAGGAGTGGGTGGAGAGTGTGGGGCAATGGTGGAGTGTATGGGGATCCCCCCATGGAGAGACTGGGTCCACTTCAGGAGGTAGGTGCACACACACAGGGCAGGACTGTGTTGACTGTCTGTGTGGACCTGTGGGTGATGGGGCTTGTCAGCTGCAGAAGACTTGTGCTTCTCAAAGACCCACATAGGGGGTTTTCCCTACCTTCCAAAGCTTGAAACAATTGGGTGCTTCCATGCCTGAGGCCAGCCCCACCCAGCTGCAATCCTCAGAGAGGTGACAAGAGACATAAAGGCTGGAGGCTTATAGCAATTGTAAGCCCCTGAGTCTAACAACCTGCTATGCTGGGGGCCTACTCACTTAAAAGAAATACTGCAACACAAACGTGGTATTAAAACTTGCAGCCAACTGTGCTGGGGCTTCCCACACCCGATAAAGAGACTGAAGGGCCCATAACAACTACAAGCAGCTGAGCATTACAACAGCTGGCCAGGAGCATAACTCAGCCTCCCTGGGTGACTACAGGGAGAGCAAACAGGCCACAACAGAAGGACACACACAGCCCACATAGGGGTCACTCCTGGAACATTGAGAACTGAGGGAAGCACACTGCAGGCCTCCTAAGGCATCACTTACATAAGGTCACCTATCCAAGAGCAGGAGACATAGCTGACCTACCTAATACACAGACACAAGCACAGGGAAAGAGGAAAAATGAGAAGGCAAAGGAATACATACCAAGTAAGGGAACAGGACAAAACCCTAGAAAAGGAACTAAGTGAAACAGAAATGAGCAACCTACCTGACAGAGAGTTCAAACAAAGAATGTTAAGGCTGCTCACTGATCGGAGGAGAAGAATAGATGAACTCAGTGAGAATGTCAAAAAAGAACTGGAAGATATAGAAAAGAACCAATCAGAAATGAATAATACAACACTGGAAATGAAAAACTCACTAGAGGGACTCAAAAGCAGAGTAGAGGATACAGAAGAACGGATCTGCGAGCTGGATGAAAGACTAGAAGAAGTTACCCAAGCTGAACAGGTAAAAGAAAAAAGAATTAAAAAGACCGAGGACGGTCTAAGGGATCTCTGGGACAACATCAAGCACACTAACATCCGTGTTATAGGTGTCCCAGAAGGAGAAGAGTGAGACAAAGGGGCAGAGAATCTATTTGATGAAATAATAGATTAAAACTTCCCTAACCTAAGGAAGGAAACAGACATCCAGGTACAGGAAGCACAGAGAGCCCCAAACAAGATAAACCCAAAGAGGCCCACACCAAGACACGTCATAATTAAAATGTCCAGAATTAAAGATAAAGAGAGAATCCTAAAAGCTGCAAAAGAAAGACAAGTTACATACAAAGGAAATCCCATAAGGCTATCAGCTGACTTCTCAGCAGAAACCTTACAGGCTAGAAGAGAATGGCATGATATATTTAAAGTGCTGAAAGGAAAAAACTTACAGCCAAGAATACTCTACCTGGCAAGGTTATCATTCAAAATGGAAGGAGAGATAAAAAGTTTCCCAGACAAGCAAAAATCAAAGGAGTTTGTGACCAAGAAACCAGTGCTACAAGAGATGTTAAAGGGACTGATTTAAGGGGAAAAGAGAAGACCACAAATAGGAAAAACTATCTAATTCCATGATATGAGGGTAATGGATACAAACGCACAAAAAAGAGGTTAGATATGATATCAAAAACATAAAATGAGGCAGGAAGGGAGTTAAAGAGTAGAGTTTTCAGACAGAGGTCAAACTAAAGAGATCATCAATTCTGTATAGAGGACTACTAAAACACTGAGGAAAAAAAAGTTTAAAAATGGCAGTAAGTACATACTTATCAATAGCTACTTTAAACATCAATGGACTAAATGTTCCAATTAAAAGGCAAAGGATGGCTGATTGGATAAAAAAACAAGACCCATATATATGCTGCATACAGGTGACACTCTTCAAACCTAAAGACACCCACAAACTGAAAGTGAAGGGATAGAAAAAGATACTCCACTCAAATGGCAATGAAAAGAAAGCTGGGGTAGCAATACTCATATCAGACAAAATAGACATTAAAACAAAAACTGTAAAAAGAGACAAAGAAGGACATAACATAATGATCAAGGGAAAAATCCAACAAGAGGATATAACACTTGTAAATATCTACACATCCAACATAGGAGCACCTAAATATATAAAGCAATTATCAACAGACATAAAAAGATAAATAGACAGTAACACAATAATAGTAGGGGACTTTAACACTCCACTTACACCAACAGATAGATCATCCAAAAAGAAGATCAATAAGGAAACATTGGCCTTAAATGACACACTTGAACAGATGGACCCAGTAGATATATACAGAGCATTCCATCCAAAAACCAAAGAATACATGTTCTTTTCAAATGCACATGGAACATTCTCCAGGATTGATCACATATTAGGCCACAAAACAAGTCTCCATAAATTTAAGAAGATTGAAATAATACCAAGCATCTTTTCTGACCACAATGGTATGAAACTAGAAATCAACTATAGGAAGAAAATCAGAAAAGTCACAAATACGTGGAGATTAAACAAAATGCTACTGAACAACAATTGAGTCAACAAATAAATCAAAGGAGAAATCAAAAAATAACTGGAAACAAATGAAAATGAAAATAGGACATTCCAGAATTTATGGGATACAGCAAAAGCGGTTCTAAGAGGAAAGTTTATAGCAATACAGGCCTATCTCAACAAACAAGAAAAATCTCAAATAAACAATCTAACAATGCACTTAAAGGAACTGGAAAAAGAAGAACAAACCAAGCCCAAACTCTGTAGAAGAAGGGAAATAATAAAAATCAGAGCAGAAATAAACGAAAGAGAGACTAAAAAGACAATAGAAAAAATTAATAAAACCAAGAGCTGGTTCTTTGAAAAGATAAACAAAATTGACAAACCTTTAGCTAGACTCACCAAGAAAAAAAGAGAGAAGGCTCAAATAAGTAAAATCAGAAATGAAAGAGGAGAAATTACAACAGACAACTCAGAAATACAAAAGATTATAAGAGAATATTATGAAAAGCAATATGCCAACAAATTCGACAATCTGGAAGAAATGGATAAATTCTTAGACTCATGCAACCTTCCAAAACTGGATCAAGAAGAAATAGAGAATTTGAATAGACCAATCACCAGTAAGGAGATTGAAACAGTAATCAAAAACCTCCCCAAAAATAAAAGTCCAGGACCAGACAGCTTCCCTGGTGAATTCTACCAAACATTCAAAGAAGACTTAATACCTATCCTTCTCAAACTCTTCCAAAAAATTGAGGAGTGGGGGGAAGCTCCCTAACTCATTCTACGAAGCCGACATTACCCTGATACCAAAACCAGACAAGTATAACGCAAAAAAAGAAAATTACAGGCCAATAGCTGATGAACATCAATGCAAAAATCCTCAACAAAATACTAGCAAATCGCATACAACAATACATTAAAAATATTATATACCATGATCAAGTGGGATTTATTCCAGGTATGCAGCGATGGTTCAACATTCGCAAATCAATCAACGTGAGACACCCCATTAATAAAATGAAAAATAAAAATCACGTGATCATCTCAATAGATGCAGAGAAAGCATTTGACAAGATACAGCATCCATTTATGATAAAAACTCTCAAGAAAATGGGTATAGAAGGAAAGTATCTTAACATAATAAAGGCCTTATATGACAAACCCACAGCCAACATCATACTCAATGGGGAAAAACTGAAAGCCATCCCTCTGAAAACAGGAACAAGACAAGGGTGCCCACTCTCGCCACTCTTATTCAACATAGTACTGGAGGTTCTAGCCAGAGCAATTAGGCAAGAAAAAGGAATAAAAGGAATCCAAATAGGCAATGAAGAAGGGAAACTCTCGCTGTTTGCAGATGACATGATCTTATATATAGAAAACCCTAAAGAATCCATTGAAAAACTATTAGAAATAATCAACAACTACAGCCAAGTGGCAGGGTACAAAATCAACTTACAGAAATCAGTTGCACTTCTATATACCAACAACGAACTAACAGAAAGAGAACAGAAGAAGACAATCCCATTTACAATTGCAACAAAAAGAATAAAATATCTAGGAGTAAATTTAACCAAGGAAGTGAAAGAGCT
Source organism: Diceros bicornis minor (assembly GCF_020826845.1). Taxonomy (NCBI): domain Eukaryota; kingdom Metazoa; phylum Chordata; class Mammalia; order Perissodactyla; family Rhinocerotidae; genus Diceros; species Diceros bicornis. The sequence goes on from NC_080749.1 coordinate 2,382,876, forward strand.
ATACAATAGAAACTATAAGACGTTATTGAGTGAAATCAATGACAACATAAAGAAATGGAAAAATATTCCATGCACTTGGATTGGAAGAATAAACATAGTTAAAATGTCCATACTACCGAAAGCAATCTACAGATTCAATGCAATCCCAATCAGAATCCCAAGGACATTCTTCACAGAAATAGAACAAAGAATACTAACATTCATATGGGGCAACAAAAGACCCCGTATAGCTAAAGCAATCCTGAAAAAGAAGAACAAGGCTGGAGGCATCACAATCCTTGACTTCAAAACATACTACAAAGCGATAGTAATTAAAACAGCATGGTACTGGTAGAAAAACAGACACACAGATCAATGGAACAGAATTGGAAGTCCAGAAATAAAACCCTCATCTCTATGGGTAGCTAATCTTTGACAAAGGAGCTAAGGACATACAGTGGAGAAAGGAAAGTCTCTTCAATAAATGGTGCTGGGAAAACTGGACAGCCACTTGCAAAAGAATGAAAGTAGATCATCTTCTTTTGCCGTACACAAAAATTGACACAAAATGGATCAAAGATCTGAAGATGAGACCTAAAACTACAAAAGTCCTGGAGGAATATATAGGTAGTACACTACTTGTCATTAGCCATAAAGGGATCTTTTTGAATTCCATGTCTACTCAGACAAGGAAAACAAAAGAAAAAATAAACAAATGGGACTTCATCAGATTAAAGAGCTTCTACAAGGCAAATGAAAGCAGGATCAAAAGGAACAGACAACCCAGCAGCTGGGAGAAAATATTTGCAAAACATACAGCCGACAAGGGGTTAATCTCCATAATATATAAAGAACTCACACAACTGAACAACAAAAAAGCAAACAACCTGATCAAAAAATGGGCAGAGGAAATGAACAGATACTTCTCCAAAGAAGATATACAGATGGCCAATAGGCACATGAAAAGATGCTCAACATCACTAATCATCAGGGAAATGCAAATCAAAACCACACTGAGATATCATCTTACACCCATTAGAATGGCTATAATCACCAAGACTAAAAACAACAAATGCTGGAGTGGCTGTGGAGAAATGGGAACCTTCATACACTGCTGGTGGGAATGTAAACTGGTGCCGCATCTATGGAAAACTAAGGAGATTCCTCAAAAATTAAAAATAGAAATAATGTATGATCCAGCTATCCCACTACTGGGTATCTATGCAATGAACCTGAAATCCACAGGCCATAGTGGATTATGCACCCCTATGTTCATCGCAGCATTATTCACTATAGCCTAGACACGGAAGCAACCCAAGCGTCCCCTGACTGATGATTAGATAAAGAAGATGTGGTATATATGGAATACTACGCAACCATAAAAAAAGACAAAATTGTCCCATTTGCAACAACATGGATGAACCTGGAGGGTATTATGTTAAGTGAAATAAGCCAGAAAGAGAAAGACAAACACCATGTGATTTCACTCATATGTGGAAGGTAAAGCAACACACAGACAGATAGAACTGCTTGGTGGTTACCAGGGGCAAGTGGGGTGGGGGGTGGGCACAAGGGGTGATGGGGCACACTCATATGGTGACTCACAAACAATAATGTACCACAAAAATTTCACAATAAAAAAAAACTTTAAAAAAAGTTCAATAGAACGGAAAGATACATTTGACAAAATCTATTTAGAAGTAGAAAAAATAATAAAATTAAAGGTTCAATTCAGGAAGTCCAACTTATAAATAATTGGAGTTCCAGAAAGAGAGAAAAGAAAAAGAATTATTATTTTTTTAAGTTCAAGAAAATTTCCCAAAATTTAGTTTTCAGATTTAAAGAGCCCACTGAGTGTTCAGCACAATAAATGAAAACAAAACACCAAGTTCTATTAACAATGCATTTCAGAACCACAGGAGTAATTCTAAAAGCTTCCAGAGAGAAACAAAATAAATAGATGACAAAGGATTTGAGAATGGAAGGAACAGGAGCAATGTCTTTACAATTCTGTGGGAAAATTATTCCCCTTCTAGAATTTAGTACTCAAACTATCAGTCACATCTAAGTGAAATAGAATTATCTTCGACATTCAAGGTCTCAAAAATTTACCTAAGGAAGGTATTAGAGTTCCGATTCCAGAAAAAAACAGTGAATTAACTAAGAAGAGGAAAGTAATCCAACACAAGAGAGAAACCAAGAGAATTCTCCAGATGATGGTGAAGAGAAATTCTAAGACAAGGATTGAGCAGCAACCTAAGGCAAAGCTAGATCCCATAGGAGCAGGAGAAGAGGGTATACTAAGAAGGTGATATCCAAAGAGAAAAAGGAAAAAATGTATTGACTAGGAACACATGTGACCATGTGGACAATATGTGGAGAGGTTGTTTACAGATTCATTGAGGAGTTTGGCAGTAACAACAGATACATGGAAAATTAAACAGACAGAAAAAGAAGCAATGAATAACTCCAGGAAAAATCAAAAGTTATGAAGGGAGGAAACAATCATAATGTACTATGGGGCTCATCAGTAAATAATGTTTACATAATTATTATGTGAATGCAGCATTGATTTAACAAAATAAAAGTGATAGAAAAGATCTTCATTGCTCGTATTCAAAAATATTTGGAGGTGTCTTTGCTAGAGCAGGGATAGATTTACCTAGAGTCCACAGTCCCTTCCTCTTCTTCCTTAGGAACTAATGCAGTGTAGGAAAAATCTCTCACCAGAGTGGGCAGCTCAGTCTGGCTCTATGAAAGAAGGATTTCCTCTAGAGTCTGCAAATGTGGTTACAAATCTGACCAGTGACCCAGGCCTAAGCGGCCAGAACCTAAATCATGGAGGCACAACGAAGGTTGTCTTCACATCCTTGCAAACAGCCTGCCTAATTATCGGGAGTATTGCAGTGGACACACATGGGTTTAGGGTGCAGTGGTAGAAGACTGAGGTTTTAGATTTGGCTCTGCTACGAATACACTGCATTACTCTGGGCAAGTCATTCAACTTTTAGCCTCAATTTCTTTGTCTTTCAAATGAAGACAATGACAGACCTCCCTGGGTTGCTGTGAAGGTGGTTAACTATGACACTCGGGGACTCTTACTGACCACTTACTTTATAAGCCAGATCCTATATGTATACGACTTCATTTAGTTCTCCCCACAACTCTGTAAGTTAGGTGATAATGTTTCCCCCACCCCACAAATAAGAAAACAGAAGCAACTGTAATCAGTTCTCCCTGTGACTTATCCTCCAAACTTCAGCCAGATGGCCTTTCTAACAGTGCACGGGTCTCAGCAGTCATTTTCTGCTCAGAATCCTTTGTAAAACCTCAAATTCTAAAATGTTGGAGTGTTCCCCAATTCTCCTCTAAGAAAACACCCAGAAGCAACCAAGAAGCGGGGGTACAGAGACACAGATACTACCTTTGATAAATATAAGAGAAATCTAACCTTCTGACCCACAAAGCAGAAGGGAGGTTTCCAGAATCAGGGAGGCTGAACCAGGGATCGGGATGATACCGGCTAAACACAAGGTTGACACGAGGGGAGCCATATTGTAGAAAAGAAGCCCTATTGTAACATTGAATGACCTCCGACTAACCTAGCCAGATATGCACCTTCCAGTAGATCTAACTGCTCTGTAGATTTTACGACCCCTGCTTGTGCCTACACCTCCCAGCTGCAATAAGATGATAACTTTGTTCTTTTGAGTTCCTTAGGAATGTGATGACCCCTGAACAGAGAGTCTATGCTGATAGCCATCATCAATGACAACTGAAAGATCTGGTGTGGTGACTCCCAGTCTGTAACACCTGAGGGCCAACATTTGTAATCCCCTATAACCTACCAGCCTATATAACTGCTGTAAGATTTTGTGCCCCCTTAAGATGGTTCTTTGAGACATTAGTGAGCCATCTTCCCTCCTGCTAGCAAGCTTAATAAACTGCCTTTTCTTTTCCACCATCTTGCCTCTTGATAATTGGCTTTTGTCTCGCTGCAAGCAGATCATGCCTTTTGTGCATTAACAGAAATCTGGCGACTCTGGTGGGACATTAAGGTCCCTGCTCGTGGCCAGCTGACCTCAGATGGGTGACCTGTCGGATAAGTCCCTAGTGGCTGCCAAGGCTCTGTTTGTCTCAGGTATCTGCCCTTCCTGCTCTCTTGTGCTGACGCCAGCTGCCTCGTAATGCTCCCTATGGTGGAAAGAGAAAAGGCTACTTCTGGTGGGTCAACAGGCTCACATCTGGAGTAGGGTAAGTCACCTCAGGTGTCCACCACTGATAACTTTCCATCCCTTCCATCTGGGGTTCCTTCTTTGAGAAGGGGGACCATCTGGTAAATAGGATGCCCTGCTAGAGTGGGAAAAGGAATAGGACTTCACTTGGAATCTAGGAACCAGTTCAATGGTGTCTAGTTTGTCTGTGTCTGTAAAGAGCTCCAGGATCAGATGTCTTTTGTATTTGGGTGAGTGACCTCATTAAAATGTGCCTGTACCTAAAATTGTCTAATATCTCATCAGGATAATGGATTAGAGGCCCCACTGATGATATTTGGTTGCTGGGTTAGAGTCCCAAGGCTAGGATTGTGGGAGACAATATAAAGGTTACAGCCAATGACTCAAAAGGATCGAGTTAGAGTACCGAGCTCTGGGTTAGAGGCCCGGAGTGTTGGATTTTGGTGTCTGTTCATCTCTAAGTCTGACTGTTTTATTTATTAAAATTGGCTATTTGGGGACTCAGTTTCTCAGTGATAGTAACAAACTCTCTTTAGAAATTACCTTGCTTGTTACGGCCACCTTGGGAAAAAAAACCCTAAAATGGAGATAACGGTAAACAGCTGGCAAGACAACCTGGGATAATTTAAAATTACAGTGGCCATTTGGGGCTCTTTTTGAGGCCCAAAGCCAAGGAACAAAGAAAAATCTTTAATCTTTAAAGAGTCAAGAGCTCCACCTTTCTACCAAAAGTTTCCAGAAGCTGTAAATGTTTGCAGAGAACAATAGAATCTTACCAAGATTGTTTTGTGTCCTGAGGGCTTGGCTTGATAACTGTCAGGTTGCAGGGGCATCCCAAAATACAGCCAGATGAAAATATGGTTGCACCTCATTTTGTGGTCAGAGATAGTTGGACAGAAATGCAGGTTGCACTCCTGTTTGTGGCTAAGAGTCCTACCAAACCACCATCAGCCTCAAGGGAATTACATTGGCCATTAGAAGAAAGCCTTGGCTGGGCCTTCATTGTAATAGTCTTGATTTCAGGGATGCTTTAAGTTTTCATGCTCTGATTCTAGCTGCAGCATAAATATACTTTTGACCAGCCGTGTCTAAATTCTGAAACAATGAGAAACACTAATTTGACTCCCACTTGAAACCCCTTAGGCTGCATTCTCCTAAATCAGGTGACCTTCAGCTACAAGTAAGCAGTACAAACTACTGAGTACTCATCGGTTTATTGATCCTTCTCCTCCTAGAGATGGTCACTATTTCTCCTTGTGTCTGTTTTTTGTGTCATTTTCATAAAGCAAAACCCATAGAGCAAGATGCAGGCATCTCCATAAGCCTATTGTCTGGGTGGTCCTGCAGTAGACACTGCTGTAGGGCCCACTTATGGAGTATGTGCAATAAGGTGGAAGCTATTACTAAGGGGATCTTGGAAGCCAAAAGAGCTGCAATATTGGTGGGCATGGGTTGAGCAGTTAAGGGCCATTAGGGTGCTTGCCACCTCAAGAAGTCTCCCGTGAAAGGATAAGTTGGGTCACGGAATGGGGTAGATGACACAGGCCCCCCCACCAACTTCAAGAAAATGTCCATGAAAGGCATATACAATCCCCAACCCCATGGCACCTCCCCCTTGGTATGAGTCTGGCTCCAAGAGACCCAAAGCATTGCTAAAGCTGTTAATATAAGCTGCATATGAGATGAAGGTTTTTTTTCTCTTTTTGTCTCTTTCTATGTCTTGAGAGCTTGGCTTTGTGACCTCTTTGGTCATGAGGGGGTCCCAGTCTACGGGGGGCCTTTGTCGTCTCAACCTTTTTGTTAGTGCACTACCACCTGCACTAATAAAAGCCTTTGCTTTTGTTAGTGCTACTTTTTTGGAGAGAACTTTCTGGATCTTGTGAGGGCTGCTCCTTTTGCACTCTCTTTTGGGGATGCCTCTTGCAGCCATAGTTAAGCCATAAATGCTTGTAGATATTGGGACATTAAAAACTGACAAGGCAAATATCCCCCAGAAACTCCATCTTGGAGAAAACTTGAGTGGTTTCTCTGTGCCTTTGTGATGTAGTTGGACAGGTAGATCAACCTATAATGGCATTTCAGTTACAACCCAATTTATGAGAAACTAAGAGAAAGTGTCCGTTAAAAAAAAATTCCTTGCAAGACTGGAAATGCAGCTCTAGAGGCAGTTCAGATTCCACCCAGTTCCTTTATCTCAAAAAGGATTATCATCTCACCGCTCTTGGAACTGTTATCTGGCACAGCACTAATTCCTAAGACTGAAGAAAAAAAGAGTAAAAAAGCCAGAAAAATGACCATAGGAGCACCCTTGCCAAAAATCTAGCATCTCTAGTGTTTTCTCCGCAAATATTAGTAAAAAGGCTTAAAACAAAATTTTGATTTGTAACTAGGGAGATTTATATTACTGTACCTGATTCATGGCAGCAATTTTTAAAATAAGAGCTGTGGAAACTCTGTGTATGTGTGTCTATAGGCATATTACATATATGTGATATTTTACCTCCAGACGGTATGGTCAAAATTAAGAGCTCTGTTTAACTGGCTTAAAGTAAGTGCTTACATAAATTCTAAATGTAATAGAAATTAACCCAAATGTCTTTCAATTTAACACGATATAAATTAATCTTTGGTAAATTAAAGCTGGTTTAAGTTTATTGGTTTGATTGAAATAGGCATGTCTTCAGAGTTGTCAGTATTTGGTATGATGCCGACATGCAGCCTGGGTTTACTAGTCAAATAAGCTCATGTTATCTGTTACAAACTCATCAGCAAAACAATAGCTTTAAATGATAGCTAATTTTGTCCAACGTCTCATGAAGTTTTCTTGGGTAATCTAAACATAATTGTTGGCAACAAATGATTTAGATGTAAGTGATCTAGAATTTATAGATAAACTTTTAGCGATAATTACAGTTTGTGACATGTGTACTTAAAATATCTTCCAAAATCTCTTTGGTAACTTGTAACTTTGAAGTTTTGCTAGGTTAAATTAAATTAAATGATAAAAATTCATTGAGTATTTAGATCTTTTTCAAATAAGATAAGATATTAAACATTAATTACTAAATATAAATTTAGCTGCTTTTGTCTTATTACAGAAAAACTAAAAGGTGTTTTAGGTCTATTGGTAAACACGTCTTGTGTTTTATTGAAAGATTGTACTATAAAGTAACATGTTTCCAGAAATTATGAGAAGTGTATATAAATTTGTCAAGCCACAGAATGCTAATGTAAAACAAAGTTTATAACTGCCTACTTAGTTTTTACTTAGAGTCAAAGTCTATAAGTGTTAAAAATTCTAATTAATATATGTGATTAAAGTTACTAAAAATTAATAAGGGAAACATCTTTGTATTCAAGGAAAGTAAGATGTATATTTTCAGTAAAGAAGGTATAAAGAATGGAAATATTTTGTTTGGTTGGTTAAGAAAGATAAATTTGTCCCAAAGTACTAGGAGAAAAAAGAAAGGCACAGGACAAAGTCTGAATGTAAAAAGAAAGTGATAAAAGGTTTGTGGAAGAGGAATTCTAGAAAAAGAGTTTTATGCATGGTCAAGTTGGCTAAGATTAAAATGAATTTAATTAAGTAAATAAGTTTTAATATGAAAAGTAAGCTGGTGCAAAATTAAAATTTAGTCTTCTTTCTCTTAAAAGGTAATTTTCTTGAACTTGATAAAGAGGGTATAAAAGGTTTTTCTTCACCTTTGAGTAAGTCTACCTACAAGACAGAAAAACTATGTTAAAATAATTTCCTATGTTCAAAAGACTGAGGTCTCTCTATTAAGATTTTTTTGACTGTTTTAACTCTCTGTTTGCCCTTGACTGTTTCTGTTGTCACTTTAATTTAATGGATAGCTAAGCATTGCTTCATGGGGACCTATGATATTGTGTTGGTGAATGTTATTCATATGTGTTTTAAAAATTATATATCATTCCTAAAATTCTGATCTGTCCTGGTTATCAGTCATAATTCTAGTTATTATTTTAAAGCATTGTATGTCACAAAATTAACCAAATTTCTTTGTCAATTGCCATTTTTGGGTCATGTTGTTTACAGACAGTTATTGTTTTACTCTGATGCTTTTGCAAAATATGTTTCATCTTCAAAGAAATTCATGGAAAGTACTCTGGTGCTTACTCTAGAATACAGGCTTCTGATAAAACTTCAGATCATGAAACTGAACTGGGTAAGAAATAACAAAACTCTTTAACAGAGAAACTGCTGACTTCATGAAACTGCTAACAGAAGATTAAGATCAAGAATCGATTACATAGGACAGAATGAACTGATGAGGATGATTATAATTTTTATGACTGAAATATTGCTTATTTTTTAAATGTTTTTTCAGATTTAAGGAAAACTTTTTCTCTTTTCTTTCAAGCTTTGGCTTATAGCAATTTGGTAAATTATTCTTTTGTAAGCAGAATTGAAATATTTATCTTTTTCTCTGTACCTGATCCCTCCAGAATTTGGAAATTCTTAGTAAGTGAATATTCTTACCTCATGGCAATACAGTTATCTGCATAAGTTCAATAAGAATCTGTTCTCCTTATAACAGGACACAATTGGAAACCTTGGTTATATTACCAAAGCTTTGACTGGAATATTATATTTGAGAAAAACATATAAACTCAGATATGACAAGACAGCTTTTGAGAGACAAAGATTGGACTTGATGGAATAAAGCCATGTGAAAATATTGGCCTGGTACCTTATGTACTAGACAAGCAACACTTATTGGACAAGTGAGGAATGTCACTTATCTGGCAGGTGCAAGGAACCTCAATACTTTGGAGGACCTCAAGAAGAGAGGAATTCACCCAAATCTGTAGGTAATACAGGCAAGTCTGAAGACAAAGCCCTTAGCTTGGCTTTCCTGGCCTTGAGAGGCCTTTAAAGTTCAATCTGAGATTCCCTATAAACAGTTCCAGCAAAACAGATTTAAAAGAGCCTTTATGAACAGTTGCTATTCTTGTGGTAATTACATAAATAATTGGGCCAAATTTATTGAAACTAGTCTTAATTTGCAAACAAGTTAGTCTTAATTTGACTATCTGTGGTAAAAATTAGGGTGATTTTAGAGAGAAAAATTATGTTTCAATAGAAACTATAATACACACTTGTGGATGTTGAATTCTGGTTCTGTTAATTGCCTTTGAGGTTTTTCTTATATCTGTTAACCAGACTTGGTCCTGAATTCTTCTAGTCCCCTGAAATTTCTGGCTACAAATCTCCAAACTAACATTTTCCATTTTTTTTTCCCATCATTTTCACTTGGAATCACTGAGAATGAACCTGCCATTTTCCCTGAAGCCTTGCAAACTGAAGCTGGTGGACTTGATATAAACTTGAGAGATTCATGTCTGTTGCTGTGTAAGCCACTCAGAAAGGGACCTGAATGCCTGATGACATTATCAGAGACATTTAAGCTGCAAAAGGTGCTTTGACTCTGACATCTAGAAATCTTTTTGACTGGCTATGCCCTGTCCTCAGAAACTGGGTTATAATTTGTTCCCACCATTAACTTTGTTTTTATTTTTGTCTTATTAATTACCTAGTTACTTGCTTCCACAATATAGGCCTAACTTTGGGAGCCCACCTGCATCACCATCTTACTAAGGGACTGGTTCAATAAGATGCAACAACAGGAAGTCCCTTAAGATTGAGGGATTAAACAACAAAAGGGGGGAATTGACACTGGCTCAAGACAAGGTTGACTTAAGGGAAGACATATTGTAGAAAAGAAACCCTATTGCAACTTTGAATGAACTCTAACTAACCCAGCCAGATATGCACCCTCTAGGAGACCTAACTGCTCTGTAGATTTTATGAACCCTACTTGTCCCTATACCTCCCAGCTGTGATAGGATGAAAACCTTGTTCTTTTGAGTTCCTTAGGAATGTGATGACCCCTGAACAGAGAGTCTATGCTGATAGCCATCAGTAATGACAACTGAAAGCTCTGGTGTGGCACTCCCAGTCTGTAACATGAAGGTCAACATTCCTAACCCCCTCCCCTATAACCCACTGGCCTATATAACTGCTGTAAGGTTTTGTGCTCCCTTAAGATGGTTCTTTGAGACATTAGTCAGCCATCTTCCCCCTTGCTGGCAAGCTGTAATAAACTGCCCTTTCTTTTCCATCATCTTGCCTCTTGGCAACTGGCTTTTGTCTCGCGGCGAGCAGATTGTGCCTTTTGTGTGGTAACAGGGAGGACAGGGAGGGTGGGCATTGCAGCTTCAGAGCTCAGGCATAGGCAGTAGATCACAGTCTTCTAAGATGGGGTCACATCTTGAATGGCAAAACCAATGAATCCTGACAGTACTAATGGAACCTAGGAGCATAGGATGGTGGTGGGGCTTCCTGGGATTGGTTCGGCTAGGAAAATAGGAGGTGGACTGAGCACAAAGTCATGCAAATAAGCCATATCTGCATAGGGTAGGAGGGAGCCCTATACTGTGAGCTGCCTTTGAGTGCAGATCTGCTGAGCTGAAGAAAAGACAGGTCAAAGGAAAGGGTCCGCTCTCATGTCCCATGCAGAACTCCAGTGAGCCTGGACAACAGCTCCAGACCTCTCTCCACACGGGCTTCCTGTGAATAGCTCGTCCTGGAAAAAGTCATCCAGAAAGAAGCTAGCAAAAGAGTTATGCAAAGATATTACTACAAAAGGGGTGCGGGAAAGCAGAGGACAAACAAGTTGCTACTTGTGAGAACTTGTGGCAGAAAAATGTTGTCCTGGATCAGATGCAAACTGTGATTAAACGTTTCAACCTCCACTTAAAACAAGCAAAAGCAAAAACAACCAAAAAATGTGAAGTGAAACAATAATGTCTACAAAACAATAGCAAAAGCAGAAAAAAATGAGCTCATGGAAATTATAGTAAAATAACAAAAAGGAGAAGGAATACAAACTAGCAGAGTTTAAGAAAAGTAGAACCAAGAAACCATGGAAACAAAAATAAATGGAAGCTGCACAAGAGAGAGCAGACTGCTGTTCCCAGGGAAGAAGGAAAAGGACAGCAGGGAGCGTGGGGAGGCAAGTGCAGCAGGAACTGCAGGGGCACTAGGGCTCTCAGTCAGCAGGATCAATCATACTTTAGTGCAATGTTCTTAAAAATAAAAGTTAATGCAAAAATCTATGATGAGCAAAATACCAAAATTTTAAATAATAATAGAATAACCATTACTGGTTTATTCCTTTTGCTTCAGGCCCTAATGTGACTCCCCACAGCACTGAAGGAAAGCATTGACAGAAAAATGAGCAGAAAGAGGGGAAATACACAAAGGTTTTAAAAAGATTAAAGAGAAAATCATGGAAAATGCAAGTGGACAGTCACTGTATCTCAAAGACAAAGAAAGAATCCATTGAGCAGCCAGACCAAACAGCAGAACAACAACAAAAAGCTTCGGTCTTTTAAACAGGTGTGTAGAGGTATCTTGTCGTCTTTTTTTTTTTAATGCTAATAAACTTTTTTCCTTTTAAATAGATTTTATTTTTTAGAGCAGTTTTATGTTCACAGCCAAATTGAGCAGAAAATACAGAGTTCCTTTTTTTCTTCTGCCCCCTCATATGACTTCAATTTACAGTTCCCTAAGGACACATGATGCCAAGCATCTTTCCATCTGCTTTTTTGCCATCCATATATCTTCTCTGGTGAATGCCTATTCAAACTTTTGCCCATTATTCATTGGGTTGCCTGACTTCTTATTGTTGAGGTTTGATACGTCTTTATACATTCTGAATATAAATCCTTTATGAAATACATGACTTGCAAATATGATTTTCTCTCAGTCTGTGGCTTATCTTTTCATTTTCTTAACAATGTCTTTCAAAGAGCAGAAGTACTTAATTTTGATGGATTCCAATTTCTCAATTTTTTCTTTTATGTTTTGTGCATTTGACGTCATATCTAAGAATGCTGCCTAACCAAGATCACAAAGATTTCCTCCTCTGTTATCTTCTAGAAATTTTATAGGTTTAGGTTTTACATTCAGGTCTATGATCCATTTTGAGTTAAATTTTGTATATTCAGTGAGGTACGAATCAAAGTGTTTCTTGTTTTGCTTTGTTTTTGGTATATGGATAACCAATTATTCCAGCAACATCTGCTGAAGAGAGCCTTCTTTCTCCCCGAACCACCTTTCTTGAGAAGCAATTGATCATACATGCATGGGCCCATTTTTTGACTCTATTCCGTTCCATTGATCTCTTCATCAATCTTGGTGCCAATACCACAGCCTTGATGACTGTAGCTTTATAATGTCTTGATTCCAAATAAGTCAGTCATCCAGTTTTGATCTTCTTTTTCAACATTTTTGGCTATTCTAAGCCCTTTGTATTTCTATATGAATTTTATTTTATTTATTTATTTATTTATTTATTTATTTATTTATTTATTTATTTATTTTGTGAGGAAGATCAGCCCTGAGCTAACATCCATGCTAATCCTCCTCTTTTTGCTGAGAAAGACCGGCTCTGAGCTAACATCTATTGCCAATCCTCCTCCTTTTTTTTTCCCCAAAGCCCCAGTAGATAGTTGTATGTCATAGTTGCACATCCTTCTAGTTGCTGTATATGGGATGCGGCCTCAGCATGGCCTGACAAGCGGTGCTTCGGTGTGCGCCTGGGATCCGAACCTGGGCCGCCAGTAGCAGAGCGCGTGCACTTAACCACTAAGGCACAGGGCCGGCCCTCTATATGAATTTTAGAATGAGCTTGTAAATTCCTACAAAACAGTCTGCTAGGATTTTTATTGGGATTGCATTAAATCTATAGATCAACTTGAGGGAGAATTGTCATCTTATCAATATTGCATTTTCCTATCCATGAACAGGGAATATTACTCCATTTGTTAGGTCTTCTTTAATTTCTCTCAGCAATGTATTGTAGTTTTCTTTGTACAGGTCTTGAAACCCTAAATGGTATTATTTACTATTATTATCTTTGTAATTTCTGATTATTCATTGCTACCATAAAGAAATACTGTTGTTGTAGTGACTTTGTGTTTATCTTGTATCCCCCAACTTTGCTAAACTCAATGGTTGCAGTAGCTTTTTTTGTAGATTCCATAGGATTTTCTACATAGACAAATCATGTCGTCTGTGAATAGAAACAGATCATTTTCTTTCTTTTCAATCCATATGCCTTTATTTCTTTTTCTCGCCTTACCACACTGGCTGGGATTTCCAGGGTAATGTGGAATAGGAGTGATGAGAGTGGACACCCTTGCCTTGTTCTTGATCTTAGGGGAAAAAAAGCATTCAGTCTCTGCAGGTTTTTGTAGATGTCCTTTATCAGACTGAGGAAGTTCCCTTCTATTTCTAGTTTACTGTGAGCTTTTGTTTTTAAAAAATTATGAATAGAAATTAGGTTTACAAGCCAGAACACTTTTAAAAGTGAAAGTGGGCACTATTTTTAATTATGCCAGGTCACCAGCTCTAAATCAGGACATACAGGCATCTTATATGTTCCCTCTCTCACAGCAATACACATTCTAATCCAATTCTCTAAATTTGGAAAGGAAAGGGGAAGGGAAAGTGCCAGTTCCCTTAAAAACAAATTCAAGTCATATCACGCAAGACCAGCCACAGGTAGTGAATCTGTGCCCAAGCAGCTCTGCAGCTCCTGCTGATATCCCCATCATCTGTCTTCCCCTGAGGCTCACACACTTCTTAGCTATCATCACCATGGGAAACATGGAGCCTGTCCCTCTATAATCTGAAAGGCCTGCTGGATGACAGAAGGGTCCTTTGGATTGTTGTGGCTCAGCTGAGCCCAAACTGAAATTTTCAAATAATTTGACCAAAGCCCCGAGGAGAACAAAAAGGAAATGAATACATACTAACACATCATTGGATGTGCTACCGGCATAGCTCACTTATGTTCTGTCCAAGACCTAGTGGTTCTCTTGAGAACTGACTGAAAGTGTGAGAAGAGGTTGCGAGAAAAGAGGGGGGTATGCATTCACCCATCTCTGATGCATGGTGCACCAAATACTCTAAGCAGCCTCCCTTTTGAAAATAAAATAGCAAGGCTCACTATTAAAAAAACATCCTAAATCAGTCATTAGTTGGGTAAGGCCAAAAATGAAGAGAAAGCTGGATTCCTGGGAAGTCAGCAGGTAGAGTTTAGCCCTAAGGGCATCTGCAAAACCACAGGTGACTTGAGCTTAAGATCCAACCACTGTGAGGGGCGTTGGGGGGACAAAGCTCAAGGCCCCCATAGTGAGGAATCTAAGAGGAAGCATCAGCATAAAGGAGGGAGCCTTAGTGTAGAATAAAACAAAAAACCCTCTGAATTGAAGGGTCAGCAAAGAAACTTCTGTCTTGAACTTGGCAGTGGGTGGAGGGGAATTTATGATCAGAAGTAGCCATTGTGTGGATTTGCAGCCGAAAAGCACAAAAAAATGCAATTATAAAATTTAATTTAAAGTGATCCTAGATAGACACAGCCTCCAGAAAATTGGAAGAAACAAATTTAAATACTTTCTGAAGGAAGTCAACCTTAATGAAAGCTTTAAGAAATCCCATAGATAAAAGTCAAGGAAATTAGTCAGTTTACTATGAAAAAATGTCAAAACTCACATGAAATATTATAACATGACTGAGAGCCAAGAGAAAAAGCAGACAGCAAAATCCAACCACCAAGACTTCAGATCAGACACAGAATGTAAAATAAGTTTTAAAGGTCTCAAGAAATAAAAGAAACTTACAAATGTGAACAATCAACAAGAGACTAAAAATCACCACACAGATTTGAAGGTGGAAGAGATAAGCAAACAAAAAAATAAAAATTCTAGAAGTAAAGTATACAATAATTGAAATTAAAAATTCAGTGGAGGGGCTGGCCCAGTGGTGTAGTGGTTAAGTTCACATGCTCCACTTCGGCAGCCTGGGGTTCACAGGTTCGGATCCCAGGTGCAGACCTACACCACTCATCAGCCATGCTGTGGTGGCGTCCCACATACAAAGTAGCAGAAGATTGGCAACAGATGTTAGCTCAGGGCCAATCTTCCTCATTAAAAAAAAAAAAACCTCAATGGAAAAATACAGAAAAAATAACACAAAAAACAATTAAGGAAATGAAAGATAGAGCTAAAGAAATTATCCATAACCCACTCAAAAAGAAAAAAAATTTTAAGAGGAATGGAGAGACATGAAGGAAAGTGAGAGGGTTAATATAACTACATTCCAGAAAGAATAACAGAGAAAATGGTGACAACATTCAAAGAGATAAAGCCCGAGAATATTCTAGAATTATTTGAAGTTGGCAAGCCTCAGATCCAGGAAGCAATTGAGTCTAAAAAGGGAGAAATAAAAATAAATCTGCATGTAGACACATCACCAGGGAACTTAAAAGGAACAGAGAGGAAAGACTGACCACTTACAAAGAATCAGCAAACAACTTATGACAGATATATATTGTTCAGAAGATGAGCAAACTAACAGACTAAGCTTCAAGTTTGTTAGGTGTCTCTGCTAAGGCCTTTTTCTGAGCATGGGAGCATCCTCAGTTCATTTCCAGGACAAGCCAGGAGAGCTGACACCTATTCTCTCTGGAAGCTAAATACATGCCTCAGCTCCTTCCCCCTGGTGCAGGTAACTCAGAGGCATGTTCTGGACTGAGGCCCAGCCTCCCTACAGAAGCAAATGGCTTCATAACACAGCATGCCCTTTATCAGCTGCCTCTAGGCCACACTCATTACCTGTGCTTCCTTGCATCACCTCCCAGATAAACTGTCAGCACTTATGTCCTTAAGGCCTCCTTCTGGAGGATCCCAAACAGGACAGGATAAAATATGGTGATATCTTGCAACCTTCACCCTCTGGCTAGGCCCAGCGGAGCCCTTCTTTCTAAGGAACACTCCCTCCACCCTACTTCATGTGGTCATGGACTGGCCATGACATAGGCTCCAAAGGAATGATAGCCAGGTCCATACAGGTCCAGCCTGTGCCCTTGTACAGTGACCCCAGGAAGAGGAGCCTCCCACTGATTTCTTCTGAGGAAAACAGTCCTGTAGGGTAAGATTATAACCAAGGACATCAGGTGTGCACGTAGCACCAGGACTCGGGGCATTTGAGGAAGTGGTCTGCACTTCTTTCAGGGGACTGTGTGCAGCTCATGAGAAATGGCAGGAACACACTGCAGACGTCAGAGGGGTGTATTTAATCCATTCATGAATCACTGTTGAAAACGAAGAAGAGGAAGAGAGCAAAGTCACTTGACTTAAAGTATAAACAGATGATGTGATCATGACAATGATTACCGCAATTATTTTGTAGGTAAAAATAAGCTAAATTAAAGTCACAGGTAATAACAACATGGAAGATAGTGAGAAAGGATTGGAAGGAAGTTAATGCATGTGAAGGCTCTTGGCCTTTCAAGGAGGAGAAGAAGGGTGGTTAACTTTAGATTTTTCTAAAAATACATAATGTTAAGTATATGGTTTAAAATTTTAAAGGTAACTAGTAAAATGATAAAATGTAGAGGGAAATGGCAGATCCAGTTTTTGTGCAGCCTAAAAGTTAAACAATTTTATAAAAGAAAATCACCAAAACAAAATGAGGTACAAAAGAGAATATTTATTTAAGTGGGGCCATCCAAATGAGGCATTC
Source organism: Diceros bicornis minor (assembly GCF_020826845.1). Lineage (NCBI taxonomy): Eukaryota > Metazoa > Chordata > Mammalia > Perissodactyla > Rhinocerotidae > Diceros > Diceros bicornis. Next base: position 2,399,706 of record NC_080749.1, read on the forward strand.
TAAAGCTTAAATTCCATTAACTTCAAAGTGAATCCATTTCTGTTAGGAGAAATAGGTAAAGAAAAAATCACTCTACAGACAGCAGAAAAGGAATCAAAAATAAAAAACATGGGGCCAGCCCAGTGGCCTAGTGGTTAAGCTCAGCACATTCCACTTCGGTGGCCCAGGTTTGGTTCCCGGGAGTGGACCTACACTACTCATCAGCAGCCATGCTGTGGGAGCAACCCACATACAAAACAGAGAAATATTGGCATAGATGTTAGCTCAGGGCCAATCTTCCTCAGCAAAAAAAAAAAAAAAAACCGTGGAGAATAACAAACACAACATAATATGGTAGAAATTTCCTCAAAAATGTCAGTAGTCACAGTGTTAAATTTATCTACCAAAAAATACATATATGTACATGTATGCATACGTAAAAATATATATGTTTATGAGTGTATATAATTGTGTGTGTATGTGTAGGTTTTTTATATCAGCCACAGTGATATATAAGAACTTAGAAAAAAAATCACAAAATCATTAATAATTCCACCACAAATACAATCATTACAACATTTCAGTATACATTCTTCAAGTCATTTTGATGAATGTATTTATTTTACAGAATTAAAATCAGATCATATGTACTTTTTCTAGACTGCTTTGTATTTAGAAATATTTCATGAATGTTTTCCAGGCTAAAAAATACAGTATCCAACATATTTTCAATGTCTTCAATTTTCCCCACTATACAAATGTACCAAAATTTATTTAACCATGACCAGTTTGGGGGCAAAAAACTGTTTTCTATTTTAGGCTGCATTATAAGCAATGATGTGGTGAACATCCTTGTGTTTTGCTGTGTGTCTGATTGTCTCCTAGCCCCTTTGCCCACTTTATTTTTCTCAATAGCACTTAAATCAACCAACTTACTATATATTTGTTTTATTTATTGTTTATCTCCCTCAATCAGAATATAAGCTCTTGAAAGCAGAGCTTTTTATATGGTTTATTCCCAGTGCCAAGTACAGTGCCTATGATGTAACAGTCACCAAATAAATATTTGTTGGATGGGTGGATGGATGAATGGATGGATTGATGGATGGATGGATGGATAGGTAGAGGGATGGATAGATGGATGATGTCGCAGAAATACTGGTGTGGAGAAGATAATAAAATCCTGGGGAATGGGGCCAAAAGAGTCCAGTGCTTTAATGGAAGGAGGAGGGAGAGCCAAGAGAAGGTTTGACAAGTTCTCTTGGTGATCAGGAAATAGTTTTGTGTATGTGGATGCTAATTGTGGGGTGTAGTCTATGCTCAACGGCCAAAGTCCTTATCAGAAGAAATTGTCACTTGTTGGAATAGATGATGCCTACGTCCCAACCAGTCTCAGACTCTATCATTTTGCTACACAGGTGCCTTTTATAAGTTAAATGAGATTTTGCCAAAGAAATCAGTTTTCAATCTTTGTTTCCCAGTGTTTAACGGCATGGTTGTTAATAAGAATGAGAAGAACAAGAAATGTAACTAAGGTGGACAGCCCTGACATAGTAAACTGTGGCAAAGCTACAGCAATCAAAACTGTGGTACTAGCATAAAGACAGATATGTAAAACAATAGAATAATATAGAAAACCCAGAGAGAAACCCTCACATAGATGATCAAATAATTTTCAACATGGGCAATAATACCATTCAATGGGGACCATTTTAACAAATGGTGCTGGGAAAACCAGATATCTACATGCAAAAGAATGCAGTTAGACTCTTACCTTATACAATATTAAAACAATTAATTCAAAATGGATCCAAGACTTAAACATAAGAGCTAAAACTATAAAACTATTAGAAGAAAACATAGGGGGGAAACTTTATAACATTGTATCTGGTAATGTTTCTTGCCAGATGTCTTAGATATGACACCAAAAGCCCAGGAAACAATAGTAAAAATAGATAACTTGCACTTCATCAAAATTAAAAACTTTTGTGCCTCATAGGACACTATTAAGGAGTGAAAAGGCAACTCAAAGAATGGGAGAAAATATTTGCAAATCATATATCTGATAAGGGACAAATCTTCTCAACATATAAAGAACTCCTATAACTCAACAACGAAAAGACAAACAAGAACAAAATAGCAGTATAGGAATTTCTAGCACCCATCCCGTCCCAGAAATATCAATTTCAACTATCCACATACAAAAATACCTTCATAAGATCTAAGGACTCCAGGTGAGGGATCACAGCATCTGGGTGAAACATAGAAATAAAAAAAAATGCATTGAGGAGGTAGGAAAGGTAGATTCACATTACCCCATCACTCTTCCCTCAAGCCCAGGCAGCCCAGCATGGAGAGAGACATCCTCCCCATGGGAGAAGGAGAGTAAAGTGAGCACCAGACTTCACCATGGACCCCAACATCAGCCAGCCCCAGCACCAGGCCAACTCCCCTGGCCCTAGGTGGCTCCCTAAGGGCTCCTGCAACCCAGGCCCCTGACTCATTCCAGGGCCTGCTGGCTCCTGCAGCCCCAGGTGACTCCTGTGACACCACGCTCCTGACAGGTTCTTACAAACCCCTGTCTCTGGGCTACACAGGTGCCAGCAGTTCCAGTGGCCTCAGGAAGCTTCTGTGACACCAGGCTCCTGGAGGGCTCTTGTAAACCCAGACCCTTCACCCACCCTGGTACTTGCTGGTTCCTCTGGCCCCAGGTGGCTCCTGTGGCATCAGGCTTCTGGCAGGCTCCCACAAACCCAGGCCCCTGGCCCACTCCAGTGATGGCTGGTTCCCCTAGCCCCAGGTTGTTCCTGGGCCCCAGGATTCCAATCAGCCCCTGCACACACAGGCTCCAAACGGGCACCCATGAACCCAAGCTCCTAGCTGGGCCCAACACCAGGCTGACTACCATGGACCCAGGCTTTTGCCTCATCCCAGCACCAGGCTCTCCCCTGTGGACCTAGACTCCAGACTGGCTCCCACGGACCCAGGCTCTTGGCCCGCCCAAGCTCCAGGCCAGCCCCCCACATCTCTAGCCCTGAGGACAGCTCCCATAGACCAAGGATCTTGGTCTGCTCTAGTGCTAGACCAGCACCTGTGGCCCCAGCCTCTAGCCCAGCTACAGTACAACAGCAATCCAAGTACTGCATTGGCACCCACAGACCCAAAGTGGGCCCACCCTAGTGGTCCCTGGTTGACCTCTGTGGACCCAGGATCCAGGTCTTCCCACACAGGCCCAGGTCCCAGGCCCATCACCACAGACTCAAGTACCAGTCCCACCCCTATAAACCCAGGCTCCGGGCCTGCCCCCATAGACTCAGCCACCAGGTTGTTCCCTATGTACCCAAGCACCAGGAGTGCCTACCTGCTCACTTGGGCACCAGATCTACCTGCTCAAGGACTCCAGCGGCAAGCCTGCCCATGGACACCAGAGAGCTCACCCAGAGTCTCCGGATGGGCTGACTGGTGAAGAGCTTTGCCTGCCAAAGATAGTCTATAAAGACTAGAAGAGATGCCTACTTCCTCGAATGTATACACACCATGCAAGGCCATAAGGAACATGAATAATCAAAGAAACATGACACCACCAAAGGAAACTCATAAAACTCCAATAACTGACCCTGAAGAAATGGATTTCTATAAACTATCTGAGAAGGAATTCAGAATAATCCTCTTAAAAAATTCAGTAAACTGAAAGAAAACCCAGGTAAACAACTAAATGAAATAAGAAAAAAATGCAAGAACAAAATGAGAAATTCAACAAAGAAATAGCAACCATTTAAAAAAACAACTCATACATGGCCAGCCCCACTGGCCTAGCAGTTAAGGTCAGCATGCTCCGCTTCAGCAGCCCGGGTGTGGTTCCCAGGCACGGACCTACACTATTTGTCTGTCAGTGACCATGCTGTGGCAGCTCACACACAAAAAGAGGAAGATTGGCAGCAAATGTTAGCTTGGGGCAAATCTTCCTCAGCAAAAACAAGCAAACAAAACATAGAAATCCTACAGTTGAAGAACACAATGACTGACTGAAAATTCAATAGAGAGCTCTAGCAACAAACTCAACCAAGCAGAAGAAAGAATTAGTGAACTGAAAGGAAAGTAATGTGAAATCATCCACTCAGGTGAGTAAAAAGAAAAGAGAATAAAAAGAGTGATGAAACCCCACGCAAATTATAGGATATCATAAAAAGAAACTATATGTGCCTAATTAGAGTCCCAGTAGGAGAACAGAAGGAGAAAGGGGCAGAAAGCATATTTAAATAAATAATGGCTGAGAACTTCCCAAAGCTGCAGAGAGATTTGGCCATTCAAGTTCATGAAGCTAATAGGTAACCCCAAAATTTCAACCCCAAACCATTTTATCCAAGACATATTATAATGAAGTTATCTAAAATCAATGACAAAGACAGAATTTTAAAAGCAGAAAGAGAAAAAAAATTCTTCACATATAAGGGAACCCACAAAAGGCTATCAGCCTATGTCTCAGCAGAAACCTTACAGGCCAGGAGAAAGTAGGATAATATATTCAAAGTGCTGAAAGAAAAAACCTGCCAACCAAGAATACTTTATCTGGCAAAGTTGTCTTTCCAAAATGAAGGAGAGACAAAGAGTTTTCCAAACAAACAGAAGCTAAGAGAGTTCATCACCACTAGACCTGCCTTACAAAATGCTGAAAGGGGTTCTTCAAGTTGAAATGAAAGGACACTTTTAATAACATGAAAATATAAAACATACTGGCAAAAGTAAGTATATGGTCACATTCAGCATACACTAATATTGTAAAATGGTGGTGTGTTAAACACATAACTGCAGCAGAAAGGTTAAAGGACAAAAGTATTAAAAATAACTGTAGCTACAATAATTTGTTAATGGTACACAATATAAAAAGATATAAATTGTGACACCAAAAGCATAAAATCTGGGGAAAGGGTATGAAAGGGAAGAATTTTTGTATGCAATTGAAGGTAAGTTGTTATTAGCATAAAATAGACTGCTCTATCTACAAGATGTTTTATGTAAGCCTCAGGGTAACCACAAAGCAAAAGCCTACAGTAAATACACAAAAGATAAAGAGAAGAATATCAAGAGAAGAATATCATAGCATACCACTTTGGAAAGTCATCAATTCACAAAGAAAGGCAGCAAGAAAGGAAGAAAGACAAAAGGGAAATACAAAATAGGCAGAAAACAATAATATGGCATTAGTAAGTACTTATATATCAATAATTATCTTAAATGTAAATGGTTTAAATTCTTCAATCAAAAGGCATTGAGTGACTAGATGGATTAAAAACCAAGACCAAACTACATGTGCCTACAAGAGACATTCTTCCGCTTTAAGGACACACATAGGCTCAAAATGAAGGGATGGAAAAAGATATTTCATGCAAATGAAAAGCAAAAGAGAGCAAGCAAATGAAAAGCAAAAGAGAAAATGACGTTAAGTCAAAAACTGTAACAAGACAAAAAAGGTCATTATATAAAGATAAAGGGGTCAATTCATCAAGAAGATAAAACAATCATAAATATATACACACCCAACATTGCAACACCTAAATATATGAAACAAATACTAACAGATCTGAAGGAAGAAATAGACAATACAATAAAGTAGGGGACATTAATACCATACTTTAAACAATGGACAGATCATCCAGACAGAAAATCAATAACAAAACATTGGAATTGAGCTATACTTTAGACCAAATGGACCTAACAGACATGTACAGAACATTCCATCCAACAGCAGCAGAATGCAGGCCTCTCAAGTGCACATGGGACATTCTCCAGGATAGATCATACAATAGGTCACAAAACAAGCCTCAATAAACAAAAAAGACTGAAATTATACCAAGTATTCCTTTTGACCACAATGGTATGAAACTCAAAATCAATACCAGGAGGAAAACTGGAAAATTTTAAAATATGTGTAAATTAACACATTTCTGAACAACCAATGGGTCAAAGCTAAAATCAAAACAGAAATTTAAAAATATCTTAAACAAAACCAGAAACACAACATACCAAAACTTATGGGATGCAACAAAAGCAGTTCTAAGTGGAAAGTTTATAGTGATAAGTGCATACATGAAGAAAAAAGAAAGATTTCAAATAAAAAACCTAACTTTATACCTCAAGGAACTAAAAAATGAAGAACAAACTAAACCCAAAATTAGCAAAGGAAGGAAATAACATAGATCAGAGCAGAAATAAATTAGAGATCCAAAAAAAACCAATAGAAAATATTAATGGAGCTAAGAGTTGGTTTTTTGAAAAAATCAATAAAATTGCCAAAATTTAGCTAGACTAAATAAGAAAAAAAGAGAGAAGACTCAAATAAATGAAATCAGAAACGAGAGGAGACATCACAACTGATAACAGAAATACAAAGGCTCATAAGAGACTACTATGAACAATTATATGCCAACAAATCAGAAAACCTAGAAGAAATGGATAAATTCCTAGAAACATACCACCTTCCAAAAGTAAATCATAAAGAAATAGAAAACTTTGACAGACCAATAATAAGGAGAGTGAATCAGTAACAATAAAAAAAAAAAAAACTCTCAACAAATAAAAGCCCAGGACTACATGGTTTCACCGGTAAATTCTACTAAACATTGAAAAAAGAATTAATGCCAACCCTTCTCAAACTCTTTCAAAAAAAATAAAGAGGAAGGAACACTCCCAAACCCATTTTATGAGGCCAGCATTACCCTGATACCAAAGCCAGATAAGGACACTACAAGAAAAGAAAACTATAAAAATTCTCAACAAAGTACTAGGAAACCGAATTCAACAGTATATTAAAAGGATCATACGCCATGATCAAGTAGGATTTATCTTTGGGATGCAAGGATGGTTCAAGATATGCAAATCAATAAATGTGATACACCATATTAATAGAATGAAAAAAATAATATCACTTTGATAAGATGCAGAAAAAGCATGTGAGAAAATTCAACACCCTTTCATTATCAAAACACTCAACAAACAGGCATAGAAGGAATGTATCTCAACATAATAAAAGCCATAAATGACAAGCACACAGCTAAAATCATACTCAACAGTGAAAGTCTGAAAGCTTTCCCATTAAGATCAGGAACCACACAAGGGTGCCCACTCTCACCATTCCTATTCAACATAGTACTACAAGTTCTAGACAGAGATATTAGGCAAGAAAAAGAAATAAAAGGCATCCAGATCAGCAAGGAAGAAGTAAAACTGTCTTTGTTTCCAGATGATATGATCTTATATATAGAAAATCCTAAGACTCCACCAAAAAACTGTTAGAACTAATAAGCAAATTAGTACAGTTAAAGGTTACAAATTCAACATACAAAAATCAGTTGCATTTCTACACACTAACAACAAATTACCTGAAATAGAATGAAAGAAAACAATTCTATTTGCAATGTTATCACAAATAAAATACTTAGGAATAAATTTAAGCAAAGAGATGAAAGATCTGTATACTGAAAACCACAAGATACTGATGAAAGAAATTGAAGATTTCTTTCTTCGTTGAAGATAAATGGAAAAATATCCCACGTTCATAGAGAAAGAATTAATATTCTTCAAATGTCCATATTACACAAAGCCATCTATAGATTCAATGTGATCTCTATCAAAATTCCAATGTCATTTTTCAAGAGTAATAGAAAAAACAATCATAAAATTTCAAAGAACTGTGAAAGACCCCAAACAGCTGAAATGGTCAGAAAGAAGAAAAAAATCACACCTCTTGATTTCAAACTTTACTACAAATATATAGTAATCAAAAGAGTATGGTATTGGCATAAAGACAGACACATAGACTAATGTAACAGAATTGAGAGCCCAGAAATAAATCCATGCGTATACAGTCGGCTAATATTTGACAAAGGAGCCAAGAACACTCAGTAGGGAGTGGATAGTCTCTTCAATAAATTGTGTTAGGAAAACTGAATACTCACATGCAGAAAAAAAAAATTGGACCCCACCTTTTAGACCACTCACAAAAATTAACTCAAAATGGATTAAAAACTTAAATGTAACACCCAAAATTGTAAAACTACATCAAACTAAAAAGCTTCTGCACAGCAAAAGAAATAATCAACAAAACGTAAAAGCCACCTAAGAAAATGAAGAAAATATTTGCAAACCATCTATCTGACATATCCAAAATATATGAGGAACTCGTAACTCAATAGCAAAAAACAAACAATCCAATAAAAAAATGGACAGAGGAACTGAATAAACATTTTTCCAAAGAAGACATACAAATGGCCAACAAACATGAAAAGGTGCTCAACATCATTAATTATCAGGGAAATGGGCATCAAAACCACAAGATTTCACCTCACACCTATTAGAACGGCTGTCATCAAAAATACAAGAGACAAGTGTTGGTGAGGCTGGAGACAAGGGAGCCCTTGTTCACTGCTGGTGGGAAGGTAAACTGGTGCAGCCACTATAGAAAACAGTATGGAGGTTCCTCAAAAAATTAAAAATAGAATTTCCTCATGATCCAGCATTCCCACTTCTGAGTATATATCTAAAGGAAATGAAATCACTATCTTGAAGAAATATCTGCACTTCCATGTTCACTGCAGCTTTATTCACAATAGCTAAGGCATAGAAACAACCTTAGTGTCCATCAATGGATGAATGGATAAAGAAAACTCATAGAAAGTAGAAGGGTGGTTGCCAGGGGATGGGGGGTAGAGGAAATGGGGAGATGTTGGTCAAAGGGCACAAACTTCCAGCTATAAGATAAATAAGTTCTGTGCATCTAATATACAGCATAATGACTATATTAACAATACTGTATTCTATACTTGAAAGTTGTTAAGAGAGTAAATCTTAAATGTTATCACCACATCCCCAAAAATGGCAATACTGTGAGGTGATGGAGGTGTTAACTAACCTTACTGTAGAAAACATTTTGCTGTATATATGTGTATCAAACCATCAGGTCATACCCCTTAAACTTACATATGTATATGTCAATAGTATCTCAATACAGCTGGGAAAAAAAGACAAACAATCCAATTTAAAAATCAATAAAGGATTTGAATAGACATTTCTCCAAAGAATATATACAAATGGCCAATAATCACACGAAAAAATCCTTAACATCACTAATCATTATGGAAATACAAATCAAAACCACAATGTGATTCATATCCATTAGGATAGCTATTATTAAAAAACAACAGAAAATAACAAGTGTTGGCAAGGATGTGGAGTAATTAGAGCCCTTACACATGCTGGTGGGAAAGGCAACTGGTGCAGCCACTGCAGGGAAAAGTAGGATGGTTCCTCAAAAAATTAAACATAGAATTACCAGTTGATCCAATAATTCCACCACTAGATACACACTCAAAAGAAGCAAAAGCTGAAACTTGAACAGATATTTTTACACCAACGTTTATAGCAGCATTATTCACAATAGACAAAAGGTGGAAACAACCCATGTGTCCATCAATGGATGAATGGATAAAGAAATGTGGTATATACATACAAGGGAATATTATTCAGCCTTAAAAAGGAATGAAATTTTGTCACATGCTACAATATGGATGAACCTTCAAAACTTTATGCTAAGTGAAATAAACCAGACTCAAAAGGACAAATATTGTATGATTCCATTTATATGAGTTACCTAAAACAGTCAAATTCATAGAGAAAGAAAGTAAAATGTTGTTACCAGCAGCTAGGGGGAGAGGAGAATGAGAAGTTATTGCTCAATGGGTAAGGAGTTTCTATTTGGGGTGATGAAAAAGTTTTGGAAATAGACAGAAGTGATGGTTGCATAACATTGTAAATGTAATTAATGACAGTGAAGCGTATATTTAAAAAGCAGTGAAATGGAAAATTCAACATTATCTGTATTTTATCACAATTTAAAAAAAGAAAAGGAAACAAATTGTGCTCAGGTTTTTTTAACAATGAAAAATTTAAAATACAAATAATTTTAAAAGAACAGAAAACCACCCAATGATAGAAGTAGGCCACTTCATTTGATAGTACCCCCTAATACTAGTTTGTCTGAGATTGGGGAGGACATCTTTCTGCAGGGGAACGGACCTGAGTCCGAGAGTGCCTGTCGCCACGCCCATCCTTGGAGTCATCATCCCTCCTCCCACCTAGCCACCTACTCCAGGCTGTGGCCCCTGAAGCCTGTTCTTCTCCAAGTTGACAGTCCCAGCCCTGCCAGCTTTCCTCAGAGGTGTGGGGTCCCCCTCCCTCACCTCCCAGTCCCCTCAGATACGGGCCCCACAAGGAACTCAGTTCTCAGGCTGCACACCTGGGTTTTTGCACGCCCACTGATGCAGCTGACCGTTGTCACGTCTGTGTTCACAGTCAAGTGAGATCCTTTGGGTCTGTCAGGAAAGCAAGGGGTATGGCCAGAAGGTCTGAGACTCTCCAGTCAAGTGATCAGAGAGCAAGGTCAGAGAATGCTAAGAGCCCATGCCAAGAAAGAAAAGGGTTACAGCCACGGCCCAAAAATGCAGATAAGAAAAGCAAGTCAGTGTATTATAAAAATAACATAAAGTAAGTTTATGTTAGAACAATATTAAAGAAAAATCATTCAGTAATATCTGAACTGGAAAATCTTGGTGTGAAAGACCTTTTCAGGGGTCCTTGGAGAAGACCCAATCTCATGTCTTGGGGAAAGAAAAAATTTCATATATACCTTGTTTGTTTTATTTTGTTTTTGTTACCGAAAAGTAAGGATGTTTTTAAACTCTCTGAAAGGACAAAGTAGATGACTTAGAATAGCTCTCCTTGGCCACAGGGAGACAGGCTGCGCGTTGGAAAGAGCTATCACCACTCATGGGAAGAGGTTGAGCCCGTAACTATCCTCAAAAAGGTAAAAGTTCGAGAAATATAAAAAAGTCCTTGCAATGCAGAAGAAGGGAGGCCATAACAGGAGCGGCTAATGTTGATTAACTCCAACTAGTGGGGACCGCGGAGTTTATGGGAGTCCCAACCTCCATTCACGGTGTCCGCGACCGTGAGGCACAGAGCCGCCTTCCTTTCTACCTAACAGGGGAAGAACTGATTCAGGGAACTCTGACGGCCAGAAACTGCCAGGAAAGTCACCACCCGCATGGCGGGCGGGGGCCTCTGGGATCACGCTGAGTCAGGACGGTTCAACTCAAGAAATGTAATAAGGTGGGCTCATCCAAAGGAAGCAGAGGATCCTCGCCGGAGGAGGGGCCTGCGGCGGAGAGCCCCCCTCGACTCTGGGGTGAAGCAATCTCAAGGTGACTGAGTATAATAAAGAAGGCTGATGGGTTATGACAAAGCCAGTCCAAACCAAGGTGAGACATCTTGTGTCCAGGGTTTGTTTTGGACACGGGGACAGGTAGGGAGCTCATCAGGCTCAAAGAAAGGCATGACTTTCCTCATCTGCCCGAGCCCTGACCTCCTTCGGGACTCAGCCCAAACCTGGACTGGGCGGCCCCTGCGTCCCTCCTCCCGTCGTTCACTGCCTGCCCTCACGTCTGCGGTGCTGGATCAGCCCCCTCACCACCCCCTTAGTACCCCCTGGGATCCGCTGCCTCATCAGCACCAGTTGTGCTTCCCGCCCCTCTCCATCTCACACCCCTCCTCCAGGCTCCTGGTACCGCTCCCTGAGCCATGCTGGAGTTACTTAATCCATACTTTATTCCTGCCCCCCAGCGTGCAGACCTCAGCTCGTCGGGGAGCGAATCTCCACATTTCTGCTCCTCCCTGCAGACTGCGGCAGGGCGCAGCACCAGCAGACCCTGCACAGCGAGTACCTGGAACCTGGAAGGGAAACTCCTTCTTCGTTCCCGTTCATAATATAATCGGGTCCAAGAAAGGCAAAGGCATTCTGTAAAGAAGGTTCTGGAAGACTCTGCCCTGCGTCCGGAGATCGGCCCGCCCCTTTCTCCAAGCCCACTCCGAATCCTGGGTAGGACTCATAACTCGGCCCGTGTAACCGAGCCCTTCCGAAAGGGTTAGTGTTCAATCTGCCTGGGCGCTACGGGCTCCAGGGCAGGGGCACTAACGCCTGTGCGCCCTAACGGGTTCGAACCGCGGCGCGGGAATGCGGTCGGGGGCGAGGGGAGACGACGCGGAGGCAGTCGGTCCTGGGAGCACGAGCCGCTGGGCCTGAGGGATGAAAAACCACAGCCCAGCGGGGAGGCAGAGACACACAGACACAGAGACGGGGAGAAGCACGAACAAAGCGAGACCGAGCGAGGTCCGGGCGGCGGCGGCACACCAAGGCGGCAGCCCTCCTGGAGCAGCCCCCGCCCCGGGCGCGCGTCACCTCACCCGCTCCTGCGCGGGGGCGCCTCCGCGGCCCACTGGCTTCCGGAGCAGCTTCTGCCCCGCCCCCGCCTCGTCGCCCTCCGGCGGCTTAACCTTCGCCCACCTGCCCGCCACCTGCAGGACTCCCAGCCCCTCCCGCGGCGGCGAGCGGGCGCGGGCCTTCGGCCTCCCCCACCCGGCGGGCGCGCGCGGCGCCGGGCGCTGGCCGTGGTGCTGAGCGCGCGGCTCGGACTTGGGCGCGGCTCCCGGCCCTGCCAAGGCCGCGTCTACCGACACTCCCGGCCCCCAGCGGTAAGTCGCCAAGGCCTCGAGAATGTAGCCTTGGGGGTTGGCGGGGAGGAGGGGGAGGTGATTTGGGAATTTTTGTGCGTCCTTTAGCGCGATGGGCTGGTTGAGTAGAGGGACCAGGGTCTGCACTCTCTCCACCCCGAGGTGCCCTGGGCGGATGGTGCGGGGTCTAGGGTCTGGGAGCGACAACCCTTTTAGGTCTGGGCTCAGGAAGGGGAGAAAGCTTCTGCTGGTGGATGCGGGGGCAGGAAAAGAACGGATAAGACTGGAGACCCATCTACTCTCTGCTGGTCAGGCCAGGAACGCCCAGAGACTCCCTTAGAGGAGGTGGGCCAGAACCTTCGCTCCCCAAAGGGCCCTTTGTCTCCCCAACGTGGGGGTTGGGTGAATTGGTGATGTTCTCACTGCAGATTCTATTTCTGCTTCATTTCCCACCCCACACCCATTCCAGAACACGGAGGCTTTCCCTCCCCAAATGGCATTCATTCCATCCATGCAAAAGGCAGCCTCTACAGAGATAAACTATTGCCCCATACGTAGCCTCCCACCCCCACCCCAACGTCCAGGAAGTCCTAGGGCGGGGCTCCCCTCAGAGGCCTCTGCTTTCTTGTCACCAGTCACCCCTTTGTATTTTACTGCTTGTGGTTTTCATGGATGTTGGGGGCCGGGCAGGGGAAGGTATGGCAAATACCAAAAATATTAATCAAAATTTTTATGTCTCCAAAAAGTTTCTGTTGCATATATGTACCTCTGAGGTTTTTTATCTTGCTACGTGAAACACTCAGTCATTTTCATGTTAAAAGAGAAAGAAAAGCACAGAATTATCTTCGCAGAGGGAAAAGAAAATCCTAGGTAGTTGTGTTAAACTTAGTTGTCATGTGGAAAAGCACCCAATAGAATGGAATTTTTAATTCTACAGTTTATGCACATCATTTTCTAAGACTGGTCTCAGTGACCCCAAGACCCTGGACCCAGTCTTCATTTGCTCAATTTTCCATAAGCCCATAGGCTTATGCATGCCCTGTGTAAGGCACTAGGAGGGAAGGTTCACACACGGGAAGTCTCTGCCCCACTTTCTCTCCACTGGACCCTGCTCTGGCTCCTAACCTGCCTTCTTGCCTCCACTCTTGCCCCTACTTTCCATTCTCACGTACAACTGGAGTGATCTGTTAGAACTCAACATTGGCTCATGGCACTCACCCTTGATGGCTGGCTCCCATGGTGCATAGGATGACGGCCCAGACCCTCCCTGCGACTTCAGGCCAGATGTGACCTGCCCTGCCTGTCTCCTGGCCTCATCTCACCGGCTTGCTGCTCTGGCCACCTGGGCCTGCTTCCAGATCTCTAAATAGTCTCCCTCCCTTGCTCCTCTGGGCCTTTCTGCAGGATGTTCCCTCTGCCTGGAATATGCTTCCCATGTCTTTTGCCTGGTTGTCTTCAGCTGTCTTTTAGGTCTTGGTTTAAATACCACATCCTTGAATCAGAACTGATTAAATAAATACATGGTGTGGTCCCTCTTCTCATGGAATTTATAAGTTCATTTTAGAGATGAAAGACTCCATCCAGGGTCTTGGTATCACTGAGACCAGTCTTAGAAAATGATGTGCATAAACTGTAGAATTAAAAATTCCATACTCATCATCCTAATTAGGAAATGTAGATGTAAATATATGGCTCAGATGTCTCAAAAACATAAATACTTCATTTAAATAAGTAGTAGTTCACAGCTTCTTACAGTTAGAGTCCTGAATCTTAGAGAATTTTCAGCTTCACTGGGGAGCAAGAAGACCAAGCAAGCTGCACAGTGAGCAGCCGGTGATGCCTGAGTGCTGCAGAGAAGAAGACATCCAGCTGGGGGAGGGGGTGCTGCTCAGCCTGTGAGGAGGGATGTGGCACATGGTGGGGAGTATCTCTCAGGCTTCATGCTGGGCTCCACTGAGGGGGTCTTTAACCCCAGGGTTACAAAGCAGAGTGTGCATTTTCGCAGCTGAGAATCTGGATGCATTTGGCCTCTGCCCTCAGGCAAAGACAGTGCCAGCATCTGGCTGTCCAGATAAATCCCTTCCTGTCCTTGAGAACTCTCATGGAAGGTGACTGCTCAGCCTGTCTCCAGTTGGGCAGTGAGCCCTCTGACCACTCTGGGAGTTCCCACCCATGTCACATATAGGCCCCGTATTTCCAAAGAGTCAGGCTCTGATAAAATATTTTAATATGGAAACTGACTGGACTGAACACACACTGAATTTCATGTGATTGCTCTAGTATTCTGCAAGTCTCTGGTTCATTGTTCTGGACCTTAGTGCTTATTGTCCTATCTATGTACAGTGCTAAATGAACTCAGGAAACAGAGCTGGCAATGTTAGTGACACTGAGTCCAGCCATCTATAGCAATGACAGATATTTTGAGGGATCATTTTCCAAGTTTAGAGTGCAGTGAAATTTCCAACTGTTCATGATTTTATTTTATTTTTTTATTTTTTTATTTTTTTATTTTTTTGTGAGGAAGATCAGCCCTGAGCTAACATCCATGCTAATCCTCTTCTTTTTGCTGAGGAAGACCGGCTCTGAGCTAACATCTATTGCCAATCCTCCTCCCCCCCCCAAAACCCCAGTAGATAGTTGTATGTCATAGTTGCACGTCCTTCTAGTTGCTGTATGTGGGACATGGCCTCAGCATGGCCGGAGAAGCGGTGCCTTGGTGTGCGCCCCGGATCCGAACCCGGGCCGCCAGTAGCAGAGCACGCGCACTTAACCGCTAAGCCACGGGGCCGGCCCAGTGTTCATGATTTTAAATCAGTTAACTGTTCCAAGAATTAAGAATTTATTAAAGAGACTAATATCAAATAAACCACCTTAGATCTTATAGTTGCAAAATTCTGCACACAGTGAAATAATCTTTATCATGCCTGGTTGAAGTTATTTCCAAGAGTATGGTAATAAAAAGATTTTTCTAAATCATGGAAAAGAATAAGTACAATAGAGATCTCATAAGGAACATCTCCAAAATTTCTTGCCATAGAAATTATATCACCTTCGATTACAATTTTTCTAAATTTATATGAGCTACACTTTTGCTTTTAATCTTCATTTTCATTATCATTTCCAAAATGCCTCATGAACACACATTTATCGTTTGATTTTTAGATTTCCCATGAAGGGGAGTTTGAGCTTCTGGTTCATAGAATGTCTGTCATGGTTAAGAGCACAGGTTCAGAATCAGACAGGCTTGAGTTCAAATCCTAGCTCTGTCACTTACCACCTGTATGACCTGGGCCAATCCATTGACTTCTCTGGACCTTAGTTTCTCCTTTGTAGAACGGGAGTTACAATAGTATCTCCCTTATAAGCTTATGAGCCAAACACTATGCCTGGTTAGGTAGTTGTAACCAGGACTCATATCTGGGTCCTCTGACTCCAGAGTCCAGATAGTGACCACTATGCTGTGTGCAGCAAAACCCATCAGAACTGGAGGAGGCCATATCTAGCCCCCAAAGGATTGTGGGGAGTGGAATTGGGGCCAGCAGGTGCAGGGTGGGAAAGGCTTGGGCACATGCCACTTGGCAGGAGGCAGAAAGGCAGCTTGAGGCACTGTTCCACTGCCCAGGATGCTCCTACCAAGAGCTGAGCTGCAGCCAGAGCCCAGCCGGAGTTCTGCAGCTTTCTCTGGCATAGTGCCTACTCCTGCTCCTATCCTCCAGCCAAAAGTCCCAGATGTCCCTCTGCAGGGGAGGAAGTGCTGCCCACAGGTGGGAGCAGGGTGGGGGCCGGTCACCTTGCCCTATGAACCTCTACAGTGCCAGCTTGCCACCCCTTCTGATCCTCCTCTGCTTTAATGTTACCAGTAGGCTGTGAGACAGCCCCTCTGCCCACCCCTGGTCCTCATGTCGAAGCCTTTCAGAGACTCTGGCACTGACTCTGTCAGTGGATGTGAGAGGTGTGCAGGCTGACAGAGCCACTTGCTTTCAGGCCTGCTCTGTCCCTCCCTCACAGGCTGTGAGCTGAGGGGAGTGGGTGCAGACACTCTCTGTGGAGCAGTCCTCATGGAGAGCCAAGGAAACCTGCCACTAACTCTCTTCTGTAGTCTCTCCCTGGCCAGACTGACAGAGCACCAACCCGCAGGTCACTCACCGTGAAGGAGAGGAGGGGACACAGGGACAGACTGAGCATGTGCGCTGGGTGCCCAGGAGGACACAGTGAGGGGAAATCGGGGAAGTTCTCAGGTGGTGCTCTTCAGCATTGTCTTCTTTTGGTGCAGCTGTGTGGGGCTCCAGACTCACGCAAAAGCAACGTGTTTGAAATAGACCCTTGCTCCTTTTCCCTAAACCAGCTCTTAGCACCATCTATTCCTCGCCTTCGCTCACTTCTCGTCCTCCCCACTTCTCCTGGTCCCCCTCTCTTGGCATGGATTCAGTCCTCAGTGTGTGTGACTCGGCCTGCTTCCCTTTGTTTATTCACTTGCTGAATCCTGGTGTTTCTTCCTTTGAAAGACCCTATAACTTGAATCCTCTTTTTCATGCTTATGACTGCAACCTCCATCTAGACCTTATCTCCACATACTCAGTGCATTTTAGCTGCTGCTTGTGAGTCCTCTCTGCTCAGGGCCTCCCCTAATTTATTCTGTCCTCCACTCAGATGTCGGATGAGTGGTCTTAGAACACCAGCTTCTTTATGCCATGCTTCCGCCTGCTCTCTCGGAAGACTTCCATAGCTCTTCATTGATCTCAGGGTAAGACCAAACTCCCCAACTGTGCAAGGATGATGGAGTTGTTAACATTCTTACCACTTTCCCGCTCCCACACTGAGGACAGACATCAATAAGCGATCCCAGCTCCTTTTCTTGTTGAACTCAGGTTGGGCATCAGAAACCTGCTCTGGATGGCACTCCAGGCATCAATATCTGTCAGGATGTGCACATAAGGTGACAC
The DNA here is from genome assembly GCF_020826845.1 of Diceros bicornis minor. Lineage (NCBI taxonomy): Eukaryota > Metazoa > Chordata > Mammalia > Perissodactyla > Rhinocerotidae > Diceros > Diceros bicornis. The sequence continues at coordinate 2,417,189 of NC_080749.1, forward strand.
CTCCTGCTGTTTCAACCCATGATGTACTGTATCTATCCAATCTGCCTCTTCCTGGCCTTGTACTTGCCTCTTCTCTTTTGCCTTCCACCATCATGCTCTCTCTCTTCTCAGTGCTCAAGCTCTGCATGTACCATTAGATGCTTGGTTGTGCCTTACCTAATGGCCTCTGTGTAGATTGAGTCTCGCCTCCCCGAACAGATGCAACAGTCCTGGAGGGCAGTGCATGTGTCTTCCCCTCCGTTTGATGGCTGCCTGTGTCTGGCCCAAGAGGCAGGCCTGGGTTTCCCTTTGAGCTTTGCCTCTTAGATGAAGGAGGCAACTTATTTATTGAATCCTCTGCTCCATCCACTCAGAAGGGCCATGATATTTCCCATAAAGATGTGGTGCTATTTGTAGAGTGCCTGGGCCTGGAAATGGGAGTCTGATTGGTAGGCGAGCTCTGAAAGGATGCTTAGGCAAGTTGAGAGCTCACAGGTGAGGAGCACCAGACCCCAGTCTGCTCTCAGTTTGCCTCCTACTTTGTGCCTTGAGGCATGTGACTTAATTCCTCTGGGTATCAGTTCTCTATAAAGGCTGAAGCAGTGAGCATGGGCCAGGCTGTCCCATCTCCCTCTCCCCTGCCTCCTTGGAGGACCAAAGTTTAGATGTCAGAGTTCAGCTCCAGCACCACTGTTAGGGAAGGGTAGGCAGAGGTCTTCTAGAACCATAGCCTCCATCTTGGATGCTAAGTGCCTCCTGCTTTCCTCCACAGCAGCTGGGAGCACTGGCAGCATGGAGCTAAAGAGAGGAAAGACTTTCATCAAATCCGGACTGCAGATTTCCCATGAGAAACCCCTAGACCCAGCAGCCACTGCCCTGGCCAGGGAGGATGCAGACCCCTGGTCAGTCTCATCTGGAGGGCAGCAGCAGCCCCACGGTGAGAAGGAACCCCAGGTCAGTCCCAGCACCCAAGGATATGACAGATGCTCCAACAAAGGGGCACAGCCAGACCCTGATGCGGGGGCCGCAGCGCTCTGTGGGGCCACCTTCAAACTGGTGCGGAAGAGCAAGACTCAAGACAGTGTGTCCGGGGCAGGCCAGGCGGCCACAGCTACAGGGAAGCTGGTGGGCAGCGCGAGCTTCCCAGGGCCCTCTGGCAGCCAGCGCATGATTGACTACCGCCACTTTGTGCCCCAGATGCCCTTTGTGCCGGCCGTGGCCAAGAGCATCCCAAGGAAGAGAATTTCCCTGAAACGACCCAAGAAGTGCTTTCGGAACATATTCCACATTCGCAGAAACAAGACTGAGAACTTGGCCTCACTGGTGACCAGCGGGAAGAGCCTGTCCTCCCCTGGGGGCCCGTCAGAGGCTGGAGGGCAGCGAGGCAAAGCCTTATTCCCCTGGGGCAAGGGGCTGGGGCCGGATGGCCTATGCCAGGACCTCTCTGACAGCGAGCTCTTGCCTGACTCTTCCTTTGACCTCTGCAGGGCCCTGTGTGAGGACGTGGCCTCACTCAAGAGCTTTGACTCACTCACAGGCTGCGGGGAGATCTTTGCGGATGAGAGCTCAGTGCCATCTCTGGAGCTGAACGAGGGCCTGGAGAGCCCAGCTGGAGCATCGCAAGTCCTTGAGAGCAAGGTTCCCAGGGGCCCCTTCCAGGGCAGCCTGGAGAGGCTGGCTTCGCCTGCCCAGCACGAGGTGTCTGACTTCGCCACATTCTGGGAGAGTGTGAATCAGTCGGTGGAGCAGCAGCAGCGCGCCCTCCTGGGCCCTTGGCTGGGGGGTCCCCAGGGGACAGACACAGATCAGCCCAAACTGGACGCAGCTGGGCTCGCTGAGCTCCCTCTGTGCCCCTGCAGGGACCCCCACAGTGGCTCCAAAGCCAGCTCCATAGACACAGGCACCCCCAAGAGCGAGCAGCCAGAATCCGCGTCCACGAGTGATGAGGGCTACTATGACTCTTTCTCACCAGGCCTTGAGGAGGACAGGAAGGAGGCTCTGAGCCCAGGCATGCCTGCAGCCACCTTCCCCCGGGACACCTACAGTGGAGACGCCCTCTATGAGCTCTTCTGTGACCCCCGTGTGGGCCCTGTTGGCCCGAGCCTGGATGATGACCTGTGCGTATCCGAGAGTCTGTCAGGGCCAGCACTGGGGGCACCACTCTCCATGTGCAGCTTCCACGTTGGGGCAGAGGAGAACTTGGCCCCGGCGCCAGGCCCAGACCTGCTCAGCCAGGGCTTCTTGCAAAGCTCCTGGAAGGGCAAGGAATGCCTGCTGAAGCTCTGTGACACTGAGCTCGCCATCACCATGGGCATTGTCAACTGGCTCCGCCGTGGCCCCGAGCCCCGCACTCCACCTGCCTCGGCCCCTGGGGAGCCCACAACCCCACCCGGGGGACTGGTGGAGAAGCTGGGAGCTGACTCTGAGGAGAAGGGCCCAGGTCCAGCGAAGCTGGAGGACAAGGGGGCCCGGGCCTTGGATGCAGGTAGGACCACCGTGATCTCAGCAACCGGCAGGCAGGAGCTGTGGGCACATTCAGGTACCAAGGGCCTGCTTGCTGGAGAGAGTGAGGGTCTAGCAGGGGCCAAGCAGGGGGCCAGCTCCCTGTCCAAGGACCTGTCTCTGGAGTGTGTGCAGGTCTCTGGGGAAGAAGGGACACGAGGCTGCCCTGAAGGCTCATTCTCTTCTGTGGAGTCTGCAGCCTCTGCAACAATAGACACTTCCAGTAAAAACAAGGTCCCAAATCCCTCAGCCTGGCCTGGCTCCCAGGAGCCCAGACCACGTGGGAACCTGGGGTGTTTCCGAGGTCCATGGAGGCCAGGACTTGGTGGAAGCACTCTGGATGCAGAGCCCACCCTGACAGGCTGTGTGGCCCAGGTGGCAGCCCTGCAGATCCGCCCAGACTGCCAGCCCCCTGCTGCACAGCCCTCAAGGCGGGACGTGGGCAGTGGGCTCTGCGGGCAGCCTCAGCCTAGGGGCCCTGACGTTCTGCAGCAGAAACAGCCTAACAGCTTTCCTAGCATGGCTGCCATCTGCGTCCTGCCCTCCCTGGCCAGCCCACTCTACAGCCCACAGGACCAGAGGTGCCTAGGCTGTGTCCTGGACCTGAGCCGGCTCAGGGTGGAGCCCAGCAGGCTGCATGCCCAGACCAGTGCCTCTGTGAAGGACGAGACTCTGCAGCTCAGCACGAGGGCGGTGGAGCAGGCAGCACACAGAGGTCAGCTGGACTCATAGCCCCACCCAGCCCCTGCTGCCTGGCTGAGCCCCTGCGGCCACCTGCCTCACTTCCGACAGCCAGCGGGAGAGGCCTCCTCTGCAAGTGCTCCAGAAAGCCGCTGCAGCTTCCTGGCCCACGAGGGCCTCCTCTGCAACCAGCCGGAAGTGGGGCCTCAGGCCAGCCGTGGCTGAGCCCCACCTGTAGGATGCTTTCACACTTGCTGGGAGCTGTGTCTTTGTGGTCACATTCAGGAGAATCTAAGACCCAAATTTCCATCCTTTGTCTCTGATGTGAGAACTCTGTTGGGATGAGGGGGTGGCAGGACTCAGGCAAGCAGGGCAGGGCATTTTAATGTGGAGCATCCGTGCTTGAACCCAGCAGCTCAGCCAGAAGAGGTACAAGGCAGCCCAAGGCTGAGGACAGTTGCAAAGCTGCCAGTGCTCTCCAAATGTGACTCACTGATTTCCCCACAAGGAAAGGAAGAGTTCAGTCCCTGGGGCTGCCTGTGAAGTGGCCGTACGTGGCTGCTCCTCGCACAGCATGACAGAGAGAGGAGCTCAGGCTTGAGACTGATGGGAAGGAAATGGTACATGTAAACCAGAAGTAGAGCAAGCCAGTAAGTCTGCACAGGGGTTGAGAATAATAAGTGTTTGAGTAGGGGTCCGGGGCTCAGGGTGGGAGGCTGAGAGTGGCAGACAGGGGACGGAGGGCTGCAGATGAGCTCAGGAATGCCCACGGGCCCCCTGCAACCTGCTCTCCACCCAGAACAAGCAGCCACAACGTACTGGGGCTGAGGGCTTCTCGGCGGGAACAAGAAGCAGGGCCAGCCCTGTCTCAGCAAGAGCCTTGGACCAGTAGACACCATGATTACTGTGCAACCAGGGCTGGCCAGACCCTGGGGACCCTGGTCCATGGGTGCTGGTGAATCCCCTGTCACAAATCATCCCATACAAACAATAATTTCTCCCAATATGCACTCTCTAACTGAGCCATGGATGGCAAAATGCTCTTTGGGAAGAAGCTGATTGATTCTCCACAACTCTGCCATTCTCGCTCTTCCACACTGTTAGCATCCCTGCCTCCCCCTTTAGGAAAACTCACCTCTGAGTGGCCTGTACACCCTAAACCAGAGAAGGCACAGCACTTGCACAGCACCAACACTCAGAACTGTGGAGGGAGAAGGTGGCCTGGGACTCAGGAAGGTCAGAGGTCCTGTCTGGTCAGCATCAGGACGGCAGGTGCAGCGACAGACCGCCCATCAAGGTTCTCTATGGTTAGGTCCTGCCTCAGCTGACCAGCTGCAGTGAGGTGCCAAGGACGGATGGGATGCCACAGGCAGCTAGGAAACAGTGTCTGCAGGGAAGGCCAGCATAGAAAAGGTGTCAGGTGGTGGGGGAGGAATTCCAGACAGAAGGGTGCAGTCTGGCCGCCGACCCCTGCTGGTGCCTCTCCCAACTGTCTGAGGCTTCATTTCAGGCTAGAAAATGCACCATGGCCCTTGTTAACAACTGCTCGCTGGGGCCTACTGTGTGCAGGACACAGGCCACACATTGTAGGTTCAAAAGGGCCTGGCGAGGCTCCTGACCAGGCCGTTCCAGACCTGGCACACTGAAGAAGGTCAGGGCCAGCCCTCCCAGAAAGGCACACTTGACCTTCACCAACGACCAGGACGGTGCTGTTGAGCCTCGCTGCGAGCAGTTACGCACAGAACAGCTCACCCTGAGCGCATTTGTTCTCCTCGTTTCTCAGGCGTGGGAACGAGGCACGACTGCCGATGCAGCCTGCTCATGGACACACACAACGAGCATGCAGCATTGGTGCCGTGTGAGTCCCAGACCCTGGTCCAAAGGCCGGGCTCCTCGCCAGGCTCTGGAACTTCTCTTGCTGATCTCCTGCAGTGAACGCCCCTCAAACCTTCATTCAGCACTTCTTTCAGGGTGAAGGTGTCTGAGCACCTCTGGATACCAGCCGACTGTCTCCCTGGAAGAGGCTGAGGGCCGGGCGGGTTCCCTGTTGCTCTGTGCCGCACCTGAGCAGAGCACGCGCTCAGTCAACACTTGTGGAAACAGTGAAATATCAGAGGTTGCGCATGGTTTTCTGATTTCTTCCTCATGACCAGCCTGTGTCTGGAGAGAGCAGAGTTCGGGTTTTACTTGGCGGAAGTTCCGAGGGAGCATTTCCTGGATGTGACCTGGTGACTGGTGGTGATGGAGGAGAACCCAGCCAGGCCCGGGAGCACTGGGAAGGGCAGGAACCAAGGTGGTCCAGGCACCGTCAGGAGGGGCCTAGGGTCAGGATGGCAGGACCACAGGGGACCCAGAACCCAGAGGCCATGGTGAGGCATGGTCTGCAGTGACCCGGCAGCAGGACAGCAGAAACAAGGAACTGTGGCCATGCCTGTCTAGGAAAAACCACTGGCCCAGTGGTTTCCATCTGGGGAGCATCTTAAGCAATCCCTGCACCCCAGAGATTCTCACTCTTGGTACTCTGGGAGGAGCTCCCAGCAGTACCTGCTGGGCGCCTTGCTGGGAGAGTGGAGGAGGGTGGTATGACCTTCCTCTTGCGTCCAGTGGGTCTGAGCCTCCCTCAGCCCATCTCGCTCTCTGCACCCACCCCAAAGGCTGCCCTCCCTTGCAAGAGCAGTCCAGGCAGGCCTCAAGGACGTCCTCGAGGAGACCCATTGAGGGGAAATGCCAGCTCCTGGGACAGGTGCCCAACCTGTGCTGGGAGAGAAGAGGCCTGGTGGGGGCATTTTCAGAACACTGCTCGTGTCTAACCCTCTCATTCACACGTGGCTGTAGAGGTTATAGGATATTTTTCCCATGGAAAGTAACATCCTGTGAAGTAGGTCCCATTGTCCCAGCTCACAGCTGTCCCATAGAGCCTGAGTGACTCCCCAGGGTCACACAGTGGTAAGTGGGGGGCTGGAGTTCACCATGGGGCCTGTGCTCTGTGCCTTCCAACCTTCTGAGGTTGCTCTGGGAACTGGGAGATGCTGAGAGGGAGCTGGGCAGCCTCTCAGACTGGTCTAACAGTGGAGGAGGCCTGGGGCCTACAGCAGGGTGGCCCGGGGTGGACCAGGAGGCCAGGGAAAAGAGCGGGAAGGAGGTGCTGAGAGGAGAAGGGGTGGCTGGGGGAGAACCTGAGAACTACACTGGGGGTACCTCTTACCTTTCCTGGTTTCTTATTTTATTTCATTTTTTTATGGAATGGGGATAAATACACAGGATAAAAAACGCAAAAGGCACAGAAAACAATGAAAAGTGAGTCTCCTTCCTTTCTACTTTACTCCTCTGTGGTTTGGTTACAAATTCCCACTCACCACCACAATCTGCACAGTGCGAGTGCAGAGCTCCCTCTCCCTACTTCTGAGCACAGGGTGGGGCCTCAGACCCTTCCACGCCCACAACACAGACACATGGGAGTGTTAATTTTTCTCTGCTGCATACAGTGGCACAGACATCTTCTTAGTAGGCACCAGCAGCAGGCATCTCTCCATTGTCTTGAACACTGCACAGCAGTCTCCTATGGATAGCAATTAATTTAAATACTCCCCTGTTGATGGATATTCAAATTATTTCCCATTTCTGTTGTTACAAATAATGCTGCACTCATTCCTTTATTCTCCTAAATATTCACTATTAAAGTCCTCCTCAAAACTGTAAAAATGAAACTTACCTCAACAATGAAAAGGTGCATTTTTTAGATGAACAACGCATCTTGCTTCCTTGCCCCTGCCCCACTGCCCAGCTGCCTTGAGGCCCTGATGTTAATGGGCTGGGCTCCATGCTGATACAGATATATCACACAGCCCCATATTTGGGAGGGGAAAGGTGTTTTTTTGTTATTACTTGTAAGACCTTGGAAGTGTTATTCCCATCCTTACAACAAGAAAAATCTGGACAAATTGAAAATCAGTGACTTTTCCTGACCTGTCAGAGAACTGAGGTCACAGGGCAAATGACTCCATGAAACCTGGAGAGGCAGGCGCCCAGAGAAACACAGCAACCAAGACCTGGAGCAGAAGCTGTGAGATGCCAAAAACTGGTAGGAACAGTGAAAGAGTAATTTTGACGAATTGTTGCAGGCTGGTTAAGGCTGGGGAGATGGACAGTAAAAAGGAGGCCTACACCTTCATAGGCTTTTCCTCCAGGAATCACACTACACCTTCATGGTGAGGATAAAGATCCCCTCACGGGCCTGGTAGAGGGAGAGGAAGAGAAGCCAGACCCTTCTCCCTAATAGGCCTACCTCACAGGGGACGGACTTCTCCAGAGGGCTATTCTGAACCCTTTTCAAGCTGAAGGAAGGGAACTCCACCCACTCTAGTCCTCTCCAGCCTTCCTGTCTCAGTAAGGAAAACAAACAAATAAGTAGCGTAAGTGATAGTCAACCAGAGAGGACTTCAAGAAAATAGAGTGGAAACTAGGCTGCAAGGGACTATGGCTTCTGCAGGTTTGACCCTGCCCCTGAGACACAGGCTCACAAAAGACTGAGACCTAATTAGAAGCTTAGAAGAGAAGGGAATATCCCTCCCCTCCCCACCCCACTTACTCTTCCTATCACCACAGTAATAAGCCTCCCGCAATAATAACAGTGGGTCACAGCTAAAAGAGCTACAAGACAAAGATTCTCTTTAAGGCCCAAAACAAAGGGAAGCCACAAGGAAAAGAGACAAAAAAGTGAGCCCACTGGAGTAATATGAAGCTACTGGTGCCACAGCTATGGTAAATATGAAAACAGCCCAACTCTTAGCCAGAGTAACATAAATCCTCCCACTAGAAGCCTATTTACCTCAGTAGCTATTGCCCTATACAACATGTCTGGCTTTCAACAAAAAATTATAGAGCCTGCTAAAGGTAAGAAGAAACAAAGTCTGAAAGCCAAAGCATTCATCAGAACCAGACTCACAGATGCTGGGATTATCAGATAAAGATTATAAAATGAGTATGATTAACATGTTAAGAGCTCTAATGAAAAAAAGTAGACAACATGCAAGAACAGGTGGTAATATAAGCTGACAGGAAGAATTCTAAGAAAGAAAGAAAAGGGAAATGCTAGAAATCAAAAACACTGTAACAGAAATGAAGAATTCCTTTGATGGGGTCATCAGTAGACTCAACATGGCTGAGGAAAGAATCAGGGAGCTTTATTACAAAATACCTTCAGACAAATGAAAATGAAACTCAACACACCACAACTCATGGGATGCAGAGAAAGCAGCGGAAGAGGGAAACATATCTGTAATGTGTACATGAAGAAAGAAGAAAGATCTCAAATCAATAACCTAACTTTACACCTTAAAGAACTAGAAAAAGAAGAGAAAACTAACCCAAAGCCATCAGAGGGAAGGAAATAGTAAAGCTTGAGTGGAGATTTAAAAAAATGGAGAATGGAAAAACAATAGAAAAAAGTCAACAAGACCAAAAGTTAGTTATTTGAAAATATCAACTAAATTGACAAATCTTTAGCTAGATTGAGAAAAAAAGAGAGAAGACTCAAAGTACTAATATCAGAAATGAAAGTGGGGATATTACTACCAATTTTACAAAAGTAAAAAGGATTATAAGATAATGCTATAAACATTACATGTCAACTAATTGGATAACCCAGATGAAATGGACAAATTCCTAGAAACATATATCGATCAAAACTGAGTCATGAAGAAATAGAAAATATAGATAGACCTATAACTAGTAAGGAGATTGAATTAGTAGTCAAAAATCTCCCAACAAAGAAAATCCCCAGACAAGATGACTTCACTGGTGAATTCCACTAAACATTTAAAGAAAATTTAACACCAATCCTTCTCAAACTCTTCCAAAAAAAATGAAAAGTTGAGAACCCTTCCTAACTCATTCCATGAGGCCAGCACTGCCCTGATATCAAAGCCAAAGACACTACAAGAAAACTGTACACCAATATTTCTCATGAATACATAGATACAAAAATCCTCAACAAAATACTAGCAAACTGAACTCAGCAGCATATTAAATGGGTTACACACCAAGACGAAGTAAATTTTATTCTTGAAATGCAAGGATAATTCAACATACAAATATCAGTGTAATACATTGCATTAATAAGATGAAGGAAAAAAAGCACTTGATCGTCTCAACTGATGCAGAAAAAACATTTGACAAAATCCAACACCTTTTCATGATGAAAATACTCAATTAACTGGGAATAGAAGGAAACTTTCTCAACATGATAAGTAGAATTTATTAAAAATTCATAGCTAACATCACTCTCAATGATGAAAGACTGAAAGCTGTTTCCCTAAGCTTAGGAACAAGACAAGGATGCCCACCTTCATCCCTTCTTTTCAACATATTACCAGAAGACTTAGCCAGAGCAATTAGGCAAGAAAAAGAAATAAAATACATCCAAATTGGAAAAGGAGAAGTAAAATTATTTATGTTCACGTATGACATGATTTTATATATAGAAAATTTTAAAGACCCACAAGAAAACAGTTAGAACTAATAAATTCAGCAAAGTTGCAGGATACAAAATCAACACATGAACACATGGGATCAACTTGAGCTAATTGACATTTATAGAACACCCCAGCCAACAACAGCAGAACACACATTTTGCTCAGGCACACATGGAACATTCACAAAAATAGACCACACCTGGGCCATGAAACACACCTCAACAAATGAAAAGAATAGTAAACATACACAGTATGTTCCCGTGGGGGCACAGGTTAATAATTCAGAACCTGCTGTACATGTATACTGGGACTAAACAAATAACTACAGGGATGGTATCTGGCAGATGGTAGGAGCCAGGTTCTCACTGTTGGCATTGAAGGTTACAGACAAGCAAGAAGAGAAGGCTAAAATGAAACATACAGTAATGGATTAGAGTCAGAGACATCGGTATGAATTCATGTTTAGTTTAATTTAGGTACTGATGGATCAATATAAAAGTAGTTATAGATATGCATGTATATACCGGTCAGTATACATACAGATATTTCCTTGCTCTGTATCCTGAGAGAGCCTAGAAGCAATGACAGCCCAGTGTCAAGGGGTATGCCCAGCCCCTAGATCTTGGTTTCTAATACTATTCTCCAATAAAAGGATCTTTTCTCTTTGGAGAAATGGCTAATTCAAGGGCTGGGGAGAGAATATACAAGATGAGCCTGGAGCATCAGAAAGTAAGAAAGTGTTCACACACACACACACACATACACACACACAATGATGGAAAAGACACAGGAAACAACTGAAAGAGCTCTTAATGGCCAAAGCTGAAACAATTTGAGCAACAAAACAAATAATGTAGTATTGCATAATAGCCCAAAGAATGTGTGGGCTGTGCATAGTGACTTGCGTCTAGAAGACCGAGTGGATAGAGGATAAAACGTGGCAAATATTGTCTTAGCCAGGTGATCAAGGGTACATCGTGTTGAGAGCATGTACCCTCAATATGTGGTGAGAACAGCACTTTACCTCTGTGGTCTTCCTCCCAAAACTCACAACCCCACTCTAACTACAAGAAAAACATCAGACCAACCCAAGTTGAGGGACAGTCTATAAAATACCTGACTAGTACTTCTCGACACTGTCAAGATCATCAAAACAGGTAAAATCTGAGAAACCATCACAACCGAGAAGAGACTAAGGAGACATGACAACTAAACATAATGTGGTATCTTGGATGAGATCCTGGAACAGAAGAAGGACATCAGGGAAAAACTAAGGAAATCTAAATAAAGTATGGAGTTTAGTTATTAAATGTGTAAAAAATGGTTAATTAGTGGTGGCAAATGTACCATAGTAACAAGATGTTGACATTAGGGAAACAGTGTGAAGGGTATATGGAAACTCAGTAGTATTTTTTTAAACTTTTTTTGCAACTTTTCTGTAAATCTGAAATTTCGAAAATTAAAAGTTCATTTAAATATACATTTTTTAAAAGCTAACACCAGCGTCACTGCCTCTTGCCCATAAATGATGAGTAAATCTGCTGACACTGCTCTCCATGCCCCACCATAAATATGCAGGTCCATTGTTGGCAGAGGCTGTATTAAGTGAGATAAGGACTTGCTGGAGTAGACAGGCGGCTAGACTAACATGGGCTGTATGTCAGCTGCCCTAGTTAGCATGCCCCATGTAGAGAGAGGCCATTCTACCTCCTCCAAAATTGCCCATCTGTGTCAGTCAGCTCAGTCAAGAACAACCTATTTTTTTCTACAAACTGATGACAGTCAGCTCAAGGTTTGGCATGCACACTTATTGCTAAGAGAACATTCTTTCTTTCCTTCTCTCTTTTTTTTCCTTGATTATGCTTGTCTTGTGAGAGAATTAGTTTACCTCCTGTGGCTTCACTGTGCTTCTTGGACAAACTCTGGATGGCTGTCTTAGTCAGCTTGGGCTGCCATAACAAAATGCCATAGACTGAGTGAGTTAAATAAGAGAAATTTATTTCGCACAGTTCTGGAGGCTGGAAGCCCGAGATGGAGGTGTCAGCAGGGTTGGTTTTTCCTGAGGCCTCTCTTCTTGGCTTGCAGATGGCCACCTTCTCACTGTGTCCTCACACAGCCTCCCCTCTGTGCACACATCCCTGATGCCTGTTTCTGAGTCCTAATTTTCTTTTCTTATAAGGACACCTATCATATTCAGTTAGGGCCCAGGCAAACAGCCTCATTTTAACTTAATCATCACTTTAAAGGCCATATCTCCAAATAAAGTCACATTGTGAAGTACTAGGGGTTAGGGCTTCAACATATGGATTTGAGGGGACACAATTCATCCATAACAGTGGTGTTTACAGTTGGACAGTTGGTAGGTGGGCTGGTGGGTGTTCTTTGTGCTTGTTGGTGGGTAGCATTCACGTTCCCCTGCGGTCAGACAGGGGAGGGTCTGGCTAGCCTTCAGCAGCAAACTGGCTCCTCACCTCTAACTGAACGATGAGCTTGGGAAGAAAAGAAGCCTGGCTCTCCTTATACAGTCTGGGGCCACCAAACTGCCCCCTCAGAGTGGGGAGTACTAATAGGGCTCCTAGGATTGAAGGCCATCCACACAGGTCGCTACTCTCCTTGGTGTAATGAGTTGGAGACTTGAGCAAGGCACCACTCTGAGTTCCACTGTCCACCACCTCACAGGCATGGGGCAACTGTGAGAATTAACCACCTGCTGACGGCACAGCCCTTGACTGAGCGTCACTCCTCAGTGGGCAATCCATCTGCAAAATTTGGCCCAAGCTTTTTGAAAATCTGTGTACTTCCCCAAATACTTTTAAATAGAGACTCTAAATTTCTTTTATCTCAAGGATGTTTAAATAGCTATAAAGGATATAATTCCCAGTGTATCCTAAAAATTGACATTTTAGGGCCAGCTCCGCGGCTTAGCAGTTAAGTGCACGCTCTCCGCTACTGGCGGCCCGGGTTCAGATCCTGGGCGCGCACCGAGGCACCGCTTCTCCGGCCATGCTGAGGCCGCGTCCCACATACAGCAACTAGAAGGATGTGCAACTATGACGTACAGCTATCTACTGGGGCTTTGGGGGGGAAAAACAAGAGGAGGAGGATTGGCAATAGATGTCAGCTCAGAGCCGGTCTTCCTCAGCAAAAAGAGGAGGATTAGCATGGATGTTAGCTCAGGGCTGATCTTCCTCACAAAAAAAAAAATATATTGACATTTTAAAATAAAAGTGTATATCATGCTTTTAATTTATTCAATGTAATCTAAGCACCATAGCACTCTGGTGAGTATCATCTGATATAAAAAAAAAAGAGCAAGATCATCTTTAATTTACCCTGTTTATTTTCTCCTTGAACTTATTTTTCCAATCCACTTCCTTGACAGAATTTTATTCTATAGTCCTGTCTTTTATTGATTTCCCTGCCACAGGCATTCTCAGGCAGATTAGTTTTAGAGTAGAGATGTGTGAAAATGAAGAATCTGGGCCCACCAGGTAAAGAGTGGGAACCAAGTGTGCCTCACTCTGATGGTACTGGTTAGCATCCCTCAGGGGGCTGCAAGTCAAGGCAGGTGAGGGCCAGAAAGGCAGGCAGGGCAGAGGAAGAGCCAGATGAGGCTGACTTCCGGGAGAAACAAGCCTGGGGAGGAAGGCGGAGAAGGAGGCAAGGATGAAGGTGAAGAACCGTATGGGCAGGTGTATGGAGGCTTGGGCATAGTGCCCAGGCCAGAGCCACGGCAGGACATGTGCTGCTGCAACGGGGAGGGAGTAGGCGGCACAAAAGGATGAGGAGAACGAGGAGCCTGGAGCTCTGAGGACCCTGATGGAAAATAGATGGAAGGCAGGCTCAGTTCTAAAGCAGCCTCTGTCTGAGGCCCACACAGGCACCTGCACCTGTGTTAGCATGTGTGTTTCTGTGTGTGACAGAAACAGAGGCAGAGTGTTGCATTTTCAAAATGAATCTGCTCAAATGCCAATTTATTCTTGCTTAAAGGAGGCAGGGGAGATAAGTCTAGAAGTATTTTTCATAACAAGCAAGAGTGTTTACACAATTTATATTCAGAGGAAGGAAATTATAACAAGAACAGTGAGGAGATAGTGGGTTAATTATAATAAGGTTGGTGAGCAAATTCAATTTCCTGTGACAAACATAGTTACTAACTCCGAGTGAGCTGATGCATTTGTCTATAGCAGACAGTCTGAGAAAGGCAGTTTCCTATAACAGTCATGTCGGGTCTCAAGGATACAAGTTACAGGTCATGGGACCTGAACATAGATATAATAATCATCGTTATTACCGGGGACTCCCTTGGCCGTTGTAGCAAACCACCCAGCCGATATATCAACTTTATGATGACATGATGGAAAAAACATTAAAATTGACCTTAAATCGGTGCTTCACCCTATGAATTAATATTTGTAAATTTCTTAAAATAGTGCCTGATTTATAAGTACTATATAAAAGCTTGTTAAATAAGATAAAGTAATAAAATAAAATATTTAAAGGATAAGCTTTTTACCTCTTGTGCCTTTATAGTAACTAGTAAGTATTTCCCCACTTTCTTCTTCTATTTCAAAGAGTTGGTGTCATGGACTGAATTGTATCCTCACAAAATTCATATGTTGAAGCTCTAACCCCAATTATGACTATATTTGGAAATAGGGCCTTTAAAGCAATAATTAAGGTAAAATGAGGCTGTGACTGTGGACTCGAATCCAATCTGACTGCTGTCCTAATAAGAAGAGGTAGAGACACCAGGGAGGTGTGTGCACAGAGGAGAGGCCGGGTGAGGACAGAGCAAGAAGATGGCCCTCAAAAGCCAAGGAGAGAGCCCTCGGGAGAAGACTACACTGCCAACACCTTGATCTTAGACTTCCAGGCTCCAGAACTGTGAGAAATAAATTTCTGTTGTTTAAGCCACCCAGTCTATGACATTTTGTTGTGGCAGCCTGGGCAGACTAAGACAGTTGGCATTCCCAAAAGAGTTCAAGTTATCAATCTTTATTTCACTCTCTCAGTTTCTCTTTAAATATTACTGTGACCTGTGGTTTTAACTGCAATTTTAACCAAGGCAGAATCACAGTATTTTGGGCTTATAATTTTCTATTCTCCAGCATTTTAACAGCTCTACCCAGCTTGACCACTATCTTAAGTATAAGACTTAGTTATACCAGACTTGGTTCCAAACAATTCAGATGGTTTCCATCAACCCAGTCTCACTCAAAAGCCTATACCATGTTGGTTTTTAATGTATCTATTTAACAAAGCAGTTTGGGAGGTCTCCTCAAAATTAGACCCCAATGTGGAACCTGCAATGAGCAGACATGTGCCGCCCAGCTTGTTCTCTAATGTGGCAGCCATCGGGGAGAAGGGTGGGTGTAGCCAATGAGATGAAGAACTGACATGCACTGTGGGCCAGTCCAGCCACGGAGACAGGGGGGTCAGCTCCAGCTCCTTGTGGCCGTTGTTCCCAGGAAAGCACAATTGGGAAGCCAGGCTAAGAACAGGACTGTTGAGCAAAAAGCAAAGAAGTGTTGAGTCTGTCAGGAGACAAGCACAGTCTCTTGACCAGCTTCCAGGAGATACAAGATAAAACCAGGGGCATTTTCCCAAGTGGCTGCCCTGTCCTGGCCAGGCACAAAGTGGCCTCACCTCAAGAATATCCCAAGTGTGAATGAGTGGATTTGTAATCCAGATGAATTAATAATTATTTTTTTGTTCATCAAAAGGAGCTCACAAATCCTGTTAATATTCTTCATTAGAGATAACACTTAGCTGCACCCCTCCATTCCCCAGATTGGGCCCCCACCACCTCCAACCTGGACAAGCACCATCACCTGCTAAGTGTTGGACCTCTCTCCTGCTTTCCCCATCCACAGTGCAATCTCCACACCAATGTAACCTTCCTTAAACTCTAAGTTCTCCTTGTTGCTCCCCAAGATCAAGAACTTTCAATGGATCCCTGTTACCCCTGGAGCCAACCTCAACTTTTCATTATGGCACTCCTGACCACTGATCACAGGCTGTCCCACAGGCACCTCCATGTTCCACACATCCCAACCTGAGCTCAGCGTCCTCACTTCAAACCTGCTATTTTCACTATTCCCTTCTCCTCAACCTCACCTTCCCTGTCTGTCCAAGTTGTTATACCCAGGCTAGTTCTATCAGTTCAGCAATTCTCCCACAAACATTTATCTCCCACTTCACCCCCTGCCTCTGTTGGTCTCTCCAGCACTGCTGTGCTTCAAGACTCTTGTGTTGTCCCTGGACCCTGGTTGCAGCCCTCTGACAGGGCTTCCTGCCTCCGATTCAGCCTCCTTCAGTCCACCCTCCATACTTCAGCTTGAGGGACTTTCTCATTGGTATTGCTCCCCTGAATAGAAACTTTCAACGACTGTCTCTCACCGGACACTGTAATTTTGCATGCTCAGGTTTGGGCCAGCTGTACTAAAATCTTTAGGGTGCACATTAGGAGTCAAGATGCTCAGCCTCACCTGGACTTTCTGGTCAGAACCTTAAGCCAGAGGACCCAGATAGCTATTGATTTAACAAACTGCTCAGGAGGGCCTGTTTCTCAGGCTATTTTTTGTGTGGCCCCCAAGCTAAGATGGCTTTTATATTTTAATATTTTTCCTTTTTATTTGCTATGGATAATTCTTTTTTCCCCCAGCTTTATTGAGATACAATTGACATGTAACATTGTATAACTTTAAGGAGTACGCTCTGTTGATTTGATACACATATATTGCAAAAAGACAACCACCATAGCATTAGCTAACACTTCTATCACATCACGTCATTACCATTTATTTTTTGTGGTGAGAACATTTAGGATCTAGTCTCTTAGCAAGTTTGAAGTACATAATACAGTATTATTAACTATAATCACCATGTTGAACATTAGCTCTCCAGAATTTATTTATTTTATAACTGGAAGTTTGTGCCCTTTGACCAACATCTCCCCATTTCCCCCACCCCCTGGAAACCACCATTCTACTCTCTGTTTCTAGGAGATTGGCTTTTTCAGATTCCACAAATGAGTGAGATCATACAGTATTTGTCTGTCTGTGTCTGACTTATTTCACTTAGCATAATGCCCTCAAGTTTCATCCATGTTGTCACAAATGGCAGGATTTCCTTCTTTCTCAGCTGGATAACATTCCGTTGCATATATATACCATTTCTTTATCCATTCATCCATTGACAGATACTCAGGTTATTTCTGTGTCTTGGCTATAGTGAATAATGCTGCAATGTACATGGAGTGCAAACATCTCTTCAAGATCCTGTTTTCATTTCCTTTGGATATATACCCAGAAGTGGGATTTCTGGATCATATGGTAGTTCCATTTTTAATTTTTGGAGGAACCTCCATACTGTTTTCCATAGTGGCTGCACAGTTTACATTCCCACTAACAGTGCACGAGGGTTTCCTTTTCTCCACATGCTTGCCAACGCTTATCTCTTTTCCTTTTTTTTTTTTTTTTTTTTTTTGCTGAGGAAGATTTACCTTAAGCTAACATCCGCCGTCAATCTTCCTCTTTTTGTATGAGAGCCACCGCCACCGCCGCATGGCCACTGACAGACGAGTGCTGTAGGTCCGCACCCGGGAACTGAACCCAGGCTGCCAAAGTGGATCACACCAAACTTAACCACTAGGCCACTGAGGCTGGCCCCTCTCTTTTCTTTTTTAATGATAGCTGTTCGAACAGGTGTGAGGTGATATCTCATTGTGGTTTTGATTTGCATTTCCCTGATGATTAGTGATGTCAACCACTTTCTTGTATACCTGTTGGCCATTTGGATGTCTTCTTTGAAAAAATGTCTATTCAGGTTGTTTGCCCATTTTTATTTGGATTATTTATTTATTCGCTATTGAGTTGTATGAGTCTTTATATATTTTGGATATTAACTGCTTATCAGATATATGATTTGCAAATATTTTCTCGCATTCTGTAGGTTGTCTTTTCATTTGTTGATTTTTTTCTTTTGCTGTACAGAAGCTTTTTAGTTTTATGTAGTCACTTATTAATATCTGCTTTTGTTGCTAGTGCTCTTGGTGTCATATCCAAAAAAAAATCTTCACCAAGACCAATATCAAGAAGATTTTTACCTATTTTTTAAGAGTTTTATGATTTCAGGTCTTATGTTTAAGTCTTTAATCCATTTAATTTTTAATTTTCGTGAGTGACAAGATAGGGGTCCATTCTTTTGGATGTGGTTATCTAGTTTTCCCAACACTATTCATTGATGAGATTAACCTTTCCCTATTGAGTCTTCTTGGCTCCCTTGTCAAATATTAGTTCATGTATATGTAAGGGTTTATTTCTGGGCTCTCTATTCTGTTCCATTGGTCTATGTGTCTATTTTTGTGCTAATACCATACTGTTTTGATAACTATAGCTTTGTAGTATAGTTTGAAATTAGGGAGTGTGATGCCTTCAGCTTTGTTCTTCTTTCTCAGGATTGTTTTGGCTATTCAGGGTTTTTGTGGTTCCATATAAATTTTAGGATTTTTTTTCTATTTCTATGAGAAATGCCATTGGAATTTTGATAGGAGTTGAATTGAATCTGTAGATGGCTTTGGGCACTATGGACATTTTAACAATATTAATTCTTCTCATCCATGAAAATGGGATATCTTTCCATTTATTTGTGTCTTCTTCAATTTCTTTCATCATTGTCTTGTTTTCAGTGTACAGATCTTTCACCTCCTTGGTTAAATTTATTCCTAAGTATTTTATTGTTTTTGATGCTGTCGTGGATGGAATTTTTCTCTTTATTTCTTTTTCAGATATTTCATTGTTAGTGTATAGAAATGCAACTGATTTTTGTATGCTGATTTTGTATCCTGCAAATTTACTGAATTCGTTGATTATTTCTAACCATTTTTTGGTGGAGTCTTAGGGTTTTCTATATATCAAATCATATCATCTGCAAACAAAGGTAGTGTTACTTCTTCCTTTCTGATTTGGATGCCTTTTATTTCTTTTTCTTGTCTGATTGCTGTGGCAAGACTTCCAGTACTACGTTGAATAAAAGTAGAGAGTGAGTACCCTTGTCTTGTTCCTGATCTTAGAGGAAAAGCTTTCAACCTTTCACTGTTGAGTATAATATGAGCTGTGGGCTTGTAAAATATGGCCTTTATTATGTTGAGGTGTTTTCCTGTTATACCCAATTTGTTGAGCGTTTTTATCATGAAAGGATGTTGAATTTTGTCAAATGCTTTTTTTGCATCTGTTGAGGTAATCATATGATTTTTACCTTTCATTCTATTAATGTGGTGTAATACATTTATTGATTTGCCTATGTTGAACCATCCTTGCATCCCAGAGATAAATCCCACTGATCACTGTGTATGATCCTTTTAATATGCTGTTGAATTCAAGATGATTTTTCATTGTTGAAAGTAAGGTATTGAATTCCCCTGCTATTATTGTATTGTTGTCTATTTCTCCCTCCAGATCTGTTAGCATTTGCTCATATGTTTAGGTGCTCTGATGTTGGGTAAATATATATTTACAACTATTATATCTTCTCAATGAATTATTCCCTTTATCATTATATAATGACCTTCTTTGTCTCTTGTTACCATTTTTGGCCTACAATCTATTTTGTCTGATTTAAGTATAGCATATTTTATGGAATATCTTTTCCCATCCCTTCACTGTGAACATACATGTGTCCTTAAAGCTAAAGTGAGTCTCTTACAGGCAGCATATAGTTGGGCCTTGTTTTTTTATCCATTCAGTTACTCTATGCCTTTTGATTGGATAATTCAATTCATTTATGTTTAGAGTAATTATTGATAGGGAAGGACTTACTAATACCACCTTATTAATTGTTTTCTGGCTGTTTTGTAGCTCCCTTGTTCCTTTCCCCCTTTCTTGCTGCCTTCCTTTGTGAACTGTTGATTTTCCATAGTGGTATGCTCTGATTCCCTTCTTGTTATCTTTTGTGACTCTACTGTAGGGTTTTGCTTTGTAGTTACCATGAGGCTTACATCAAACATCTTATAGATATAAGTCTGTTTTATGATAACAATTTAACTTCAATAATGTACCAAACTCTACCCTTTTATGCTTTCAGTGTTACAATTTACATCTTTTTATACATTACATCCGTAACAATTTATTGTAGCTTTAGCTATTTTTAATGCTTTGGTCCTTTAACCTTTATACTAGAGTTAAGTAGTTAACATACCACCATATTACAGTATTCTGAATCTGACTATATGTTTACCTTTACCAGTATGTTGTATATTTTCATGTTAATAATTGGCATCCTTTTGTTTCAGCTTGAAAAACTCCTTTCGGCATTTCTTGTAGGGAAGGTCAAGTTGTGATGAACTCTTTCAGCTTTTGTTTGTTAGGAAAAGTCTTTATCTCGCTTTCATTTCTGAAGGACAGCTTTTCTGGATAACATATTCTTGGTTGGTAGTTTCTTTCTTTCTACATTTTGAATATATCATCCCATTATCTTCTGGTCTGCAAGGCTAAAAAATTCACTAATAGCCTTATGGGGTTGCCTTGTATGAGAGAAATTTTTTTCTTTTGCTGCTTTTAAAATTCTCTTTCATTTTAGACAGTTTCATTATGACATGTCTTGGAGAAGACTGTTTTGGATTGAAATTTTGGGGTGACCTATGAGCTTCATGAACTTGGATGTCTAAATCTCTCCCCAGGTTTGGGAAGTTCTCAGGCATTATTTCTTTAAATAAGCTTTCAGGGCTGGTCTGGTGCCATAGTAGTTAAGTTTGCCTGCTCCAGTTCAGCAACCCGGGGTTCACAGGTTCGAATCCTGGGCACAGACTGACGCACCGCTCATCAAGGCATGCTGTGGCGGCATCCCACATACAAAATAGAGGAAGATGGGCACAGATGTTAGCTCAGAGCCAATCTTCCTCAGCAAAAAGAGGAGGATTGGCAACAGATGTTAGCTCAAGGCTAATCTTCCTCCCCACCCCCCCCCAAAAATAAGCTTTTACCCCTTTCTCCCTCTCTTTTTCTTCTGGGACTCCAGAGATACATACATTGTTTTTCTTAATGGTGTCCCATAAGACCCACAGGATTTCTTTATTCCTTTTCATTCTTTTTTCTCTTTGCTCCTCACATTGGATAATTTCAATTGATCTGTCTTCTAGTTCTCTGATTATTTCTTCTACCTGGTCTTGTTGCTGCTGAAGTTCTCTATTGAATGCTTCAGTTCAGTCATTATTCTTTAGCTCCAAAATTTCTGTTTGGTTCTTTCTTATGTTTTATATCCCTTTGTGTAACTTCTCATTTTGTTCTTATATTGTTTTCCTGATATCATTAAACTGTTCATCTGTACTCTCTTGTAGCTCTCTGAGCATCTGTAGAACAATTATTTTGAATTCTTTGATGGACAATTCCTGAATCTCCATTTCTTTGGGACCAGTTACTGGAGGTTTACTGTATTCTTTTTGTGGAGTCATGTTTCCCTGGTTCTTTTTATCCCTGTAGATTTGTGTAGGTATCTATACATTTGAAGAAGCAGTCACCTCTTCCAGACTTTATAGACTGACTTCAGTAAAAGAAGGTTCACCTGCAGGTGGGGGCATGCTGGAGCATACTGTGACCCTGGTTCTAGTGGTGTAGGGTGCCAAGTGTGGGGGCATGTGATGTCTCTTTGGCTCAGGTCACTGGGGTGCATAGCATTGACAACCATGTGGTCCTTGATGAGCACTGCAGGAGGTCTGCAGTGGCTTTAAGGGCTTTTAGGGTCCTCAGCAGCACCTCCAGTTCCTGTGGGCAGGCAGCACTGGTGGCTAGAGCTAGAGGTGTGCACACACTCAGCTGCAGGTGCCTGTGCAGTGGCAGGGGCTGGATGCAGACACACATGTAGTGTGGGGGAGTGGCCAGGGAATGCAGAAAGGACCAGGACCAACCATGGGATCACTGGAAGCTGCAGGGGCCTTGGCTGTCTGCCTGCTCTCACATAGCTGCACAGTGTTCCCCCAGACATGTGCATGGTAGTGGAGGCTGGTGATGGGAGTTTGGCTGGGGGCATGCAAGTGCACAGCTGGAGGGGTTAGCCCTGAGCACTCGCACAGTGGTGGGGTCAGACTAACCACTTGCTCCCTCTGACCTGTGTTCTCTCCCTCTCACCTGTGTTCTCTCCCTCTCAGATCCCTCACTCTTGGGAACAAGCTTTTATGTTGTGAGTTGTGATATAGAGAGGCCCACATGGCCTAGCACTGCAGGAGACCAACAGACAGAGAGACATGCAGGCCTTCAATCCAAACAGAATTCTGTTGATACCCCCTGAGTGAGCTCAGATCCTGAGTGAAGCAGATCCTGCCTCAGCTGAGACCTGGCCTCCTGAGAGACTCTGGCAGAAGCACCCAGCTGAGCGCTGCTGGACTCCTGGTCCACTGAAACTGTGAGATAATCAATGTTTGTTGGTGAAGCCACTAAGTTTGGGGAAATGTTGCCACACAACAATAGCAATAGATCATTAATACTGTCCTCTTGCCCCAGGGCCTGGCCTCACACCTTCCCTCCCCTACTCTCCTCCCAAGCCCCCTCCAGCCACACTGGACTCCTGTCTAACCTCCTCTCTGGCCAAACTCACTTCTCCCTCCAGGTGTCTGCATTGTTGTGCCTTCTGCCAGGTGAACTATCCCTGGGTTTGTGCAGGGCTGGCTCTTCCCTGTCCTGCTGCTGGAAATACAAATGTCACCTCTGCGCAGCCTTTCCAGAGCCCTCGCATAGTGGAGCCAGGCACTCGACTACAGCACCTGCTTGTTTTCCACGTATAATTTGCTCTTTTCATTCACAGGCCTTTGTCTTTGTGGATGTGTCCATCTTCCCCTCCCGACCATGAGCTCCTGGAGGACAGGGGCCTTGTAGGGTTTTTCCAGCGCTGGCACTGTTTGAGGGCCCAGGGCACAGCTGCTGAGAGAATAGATAAGAGGACCCATCCCATCACTGAGCAGCTCCATTATTAGAGCCAAATTCATTTCTGTCCTTTTCAATGGACTAGATTGATAAAGATTTAAGTTAATCCTGTGATTGAAACTTTTTGTCAGTATATTAGTTTATGATGATTTACCAAATAATTGCCCAAATTTCAGTAGCACATCACTATATATCTTCCCACCTAACAGTGCTGGGTGTGTGTTCAGGTTGGAGAGACCACACTCTTTCCTGTGGTCCTTCAGGAACCCATAGTTCTTCCTTCACGCACCTTCTCCGTCCCTAGGACATCATCCACGTCTGCATCCATCAGCATCAAGGGAAAGGACATAAAGAAATGCACTTGGGCGGATTTTATCAGCCAGGTCTGGAATGGCACACATCAGTTCCTTGCCTCTTCCATTGGCAGAGACATGGTCATATGGCCACCACAGAGGCTGGATAATGTACCTAGCTGTGTGCCCCAAGAAGGGAAGAGTGGATTTTGATGGACAATTAAAGTTCTCGCAACAATGAGTAACTCATATAGATATATTGTGTTCTTTTAATCTTTATTGACTTTTTACCATATGCCAAGCACTGTTGCAAGAGCTGGATGGAGAATGGATTGAGCAGCGTCTTGTTCTGGGAGAAGCTCCCATTCTAGAGAGGGAGACTAGACATGGTGTGAAGTGCCTGCCATCCTAAGAGAAAAGGAAAAAGAGAAAGTGCTCTGGAAGTTCAGTGAATGACTCTAGATTTGGAAGCTTCCTGGGATTCACATCAATTGAACTCCACTTTCAGACATAATCAAGATATGGTTGGTGGTGGAAGGTGACAGCAGGAGCTATAGAAGCAGTTAATTTATGTACAAGATATGATAAGGAACACTATGCAGCCATTGAAATCATATATTCAACAATATTAAAGAGCAGGGATAATTATACCTATTAAATGAAAAGTGACTGGGAATATAGGATGATCCCATTGTTGGAATAACTCTATATATAAATTTAGATGAAAGTATACAAATATGTTGAGTGACAGTTTTCCAATTTTCTAAAATGTTTTATTGTTATTATAATGAAAGGATTCTAAAAATATGCTTTGTTGTGATATACTATTTTCATTAAACCAGACACACAGAGCTGTGATGCAGACCAGTTATTCTCCACACTTTCCCACCCCACCCCCTGCGGGTCCTGGGGGGCAGCGACCTTGTCTCTGTTTTCTGTCCTGGGACCCAGGGCCTGACTCAGGCACTCAACTTCAGGGGCCCTGAAACACTGCACTTGAGAAGAAGCCTATGTTTTCATAGTGTGAAATGACAAGACAATGACTTCCACTAGAAGGCACCCCCAAAACATTTAATTTTACGGAATTTGTTTGATCTACCTGCAATCCTGTGAAGGTGTCTTAGTTTGAATGTGGCCCCTTTTGCTGACAGAACCAGGGAGTCCTGGAGCCCTGTGCCATTTCTCACATGGCCACCAGAGGGCAGTGCGTAGCTGCTCATGACAACAACACTGCCCCACTTCAGCAGTTTACAAGTTACTCTTCTTCAGAACATGTTTTATAACCACAGAGAATTTCTTTAAGGATTATTTATTTGATTTTCCTCTTCAGTTTCATTTGGAAGCTAATGAAAATCCCCTACAAGCAGCAAATATAAAGTAACCCACTGACTGGAAGAAGTTGCTTGTGACGCAGTAAAATTATGTGTCCAACCCCTACTGGCGTCCACCTCCGTCCCTTCCTCTCTCCCGCTATCCAGCTATAAACACCTATCTTTGTAAAACATCTTTTGACCTTAGATGTAATGTATTGGAGATATTTTAAATCATGTTGCTCCTTCTTTGTGATATGAATCTTTGGGTAGCAAGTGTCCTGCTCGTAAGACTGTGGAAATGTCCCTGAGAGCCTGGGAGACGGGAAGCATGTGGTGGACAGGTGATCTCAGGGGAAGTGTGTCACAGTGGGCATCCTGTTCAGCACGGCCAAAGTTGAGGACACAAGGTCGGGGCCCAGCATGAAGTCTCTCTCCTGGGAAATTGGCTAAGTCCTTTATACCCTAAGAGAGCATGAGGGTCAGCACAATGAAACATGATTGTAACAACTGAGAGAGAGAGAAGGTTGTGACTTTAATTATCTGGCACTCTGCCTACAACAGGCCTTCACTCTGTATTATATTAATCATTGCTCAGCCATGTTAGAGCAGAGTTTACACTTGGGTTCTGAGTATATCACAGGCTACTAGACCAGTATGTGCCAAATAATACGTATGAAACACTGCTGAATGAATGAACTTGGGACGTAAGGTCTGACGGAACTGAGAATACGTTTGAAATTGGGACTTTCCTGCACTAGCCTGGATAGGAGGTCATCATAAATAGGCTGCTTCACACTCTGCCAGCCCTTTACCCGCTGGCCATCCCCCAGCACCCGTCAGCCAGGACCAACCTGGTCCCAGGTATGTCCTGGAATCACCACCCTGCTTTGACTTCTCTTGCTTCCTTTGGCCTTCCTGATTGTCTCACTGTGTGGTTCTCCACTCTAGGTCTCAGGGATGCCTCTGACCCCCTTGGGAAGCCTGTTGGATCTCCCTCCTTGGGCCAACCTACTGTCCCCTTGCTCTTGTTCCGGCACTGCCGGGATTGCAGTGTTACCCACAACTCCAGGTGAGACACGCCCCTGCTCTCTGACAGTGGGGGTCCACTGCAGCCAAAGTAGGACCCCTCCACCCAACATGCCCACCAGGGATAGGGTATTCAGATGTCTAGGTATTCAGCAGACGTAGAAAACTGCTCCTTATTCCTGACAAATTAGTAGAAAATAGTACAGTTTATTTGTTCTACTTCCTGGAATAAGAAAACTTGATGACAACAAAATATAAACTACAAAACTCTCACACAAATGACAAAGAACAATCTAGACAATGTGACCATATATAGGCCTTTCATTCATATTTATAACTATTACTTAAAAATATAGAACTTAAGGTAAAGCTACCTCTGCTTTGTAGGGATGGCTGGAATGAGAAAGTTGTGTTATTTGTTTGTTTGCTTTTTTAAAAGATTTTTAACCTATAAGGAACCTTAGAACTCAACTGGTCAAATTCTCAAATTTTACAGGCGAGGCTGCTAAGGCCAGAGAAAGAATATGATTTTTTTTTCCCTTCTTTATCAAGGTATAATTCACATACAACATTATATTAGTTTCAGGTGTATGACATAATGATTCGATATTTGAATATACTGCAAAGTGGTCACCACAGTAAGTCTAGTTAACACCCAGCCCCATACGCAGGGGTACATCTTGTTCAATGCCCTTCGCGGTCAACAATCCCGTCACCTGCCTTGAGAAAATGGACAGTATCTTATTCCACCTAGTATCTCCAGATTCCAGGCCAGTGCTTTTTTAACTGTAGGTTTTCAATAAATCTCATTAATCAGAACTGAACTACGTTTAGCACTTTTAATAATGTTTTGAGATTTCCTTACTAGTAGTTGCAGGTTCACCTTTGGTTTTGTATGAACCACGTCAAAATCAAATTTCTTACTAGTAGTTGTAGGTTCACCTTTGGTTTTGTGTGAACCACATCAAAATCAAATTTCTTACTAGTAGCTGTAGGTTCACCTGTGGTTTTGTATGAACCACGTCAAAATCAAATTTCTTGAGCACACTCATTTGAAATAAACAAGTCCTCTTTTCTGATTCCGAGCAGGGAGGAATTGTACTGACAGGTCTGATTAGCTCTCTGTGTCCTCTCTGAGAAGTCCTGACTGTAATGTTACTCACCAATTAATGGAAGGCACGAAGCCAGGCCTGCCGCCTGCCCCATACACAGCAGAGACTCACAGAGCCTCTTCCCATCACCAGAAAGGCTGAACCCAGGCAGCTCTGAGGCTCACTTTTCCCTCAGTCAGTTTCAAACATAACATTTATGCATATTAAAGAGCTTCATGTCTCTGTTAGAAGGCAAGTCTTTCAGGATATTAGATCCTATGGAACTAAAGCTTAATGAAAGGACTTAATTTACAGGGCAATAATTACATGAACAAATAAAGCTTTATATGGCTGTATCTTAATGGTGTTGTTTTCCTTGAACAATTAATTTTAAATTCTATGGCCTAAAGAAAATAAGTTTTTCTTTGAAATGAGCATGCTTGGTGAATTTTACCATTTCTCTGATGAAGCTCCAAAAGATCTGATGTTCTGGAAGAACAGAAATAAATCATATCAGTATATCATGCTAATTCTGAAAACTGCTATTATCCAATTATGCTACAATAACTTAAAAAACATGGACTATTAGACTTTCACAGTTTCTAATGTTGGTTTTAAAATACGGAAGGTGTTCTAATCTGAACACGCTGCTTGTGCGAGTAACGTCACACTGTATGAATAAGAAAAATCAGCTTACTCTTTCAGGAAAATGAGAATTTATACAGTCACATCTCAAAAATTTAACAAATTATGATCTTTCTCAACCAAAGTTCTTTCTCTGAATCACCAACAGAAAATGAGTAGAGTCTTAGCTCTCCAAGAATAGTACATAACTAGAACCATTCTAGACCAAGGATGCCTTCAGCCATTAGGTCTTAATTCTCTCCAGAAGCCCCAAGTGAGAGAGGCTGATAGATGAAGATGATTTGTCTCATAAATTCAGGGGAAAACCTGACATAATTTAAGACAAAACTTTAATGACTATATTACATGTTTGAGCAGGACTTATCTGTAAGTTTTCTCTGTAACTATTTTAGGATTCTTCTGCAAGGGGCCTGTGATAGGCGGGCTGAAGAAGCACATACTCGCTGTGTCCACAGGCTGAGTCGTCAGGATGGAGGGTCACGCTGTGCCCGTCACCAGCCCTTGCATCGTCATCATCACGGACATGGCCTCAGATCACTGAGCTCCTCCAGTTGTCTCATCCTGACGGGTATCGTTTGATGTGTGTGAGTGGTCGCTGAACGGCATTTAAAACCCTTGAGAGGATACAATGCACTAGAGAGTTTAATATGCTGACTATTAGGAAAATAGTAGCCAAGGGTTGCAAAATTCCCCAGAGCAGAGATTCCCAGGAGCCAAGATTTAACCAATTAAATAACTTGAATGGGTCATAATTAGATTCAGGTTTTACCTTTCTAAGTCAATCCACATTTTTTCCCCGATAATGTGTAACTGGGTTTCAAATTTTTTTCCTGAGTTTTTTACATAGGCAAACAAGATGTATTAACAATCACGTATTGAGCCAGCCCTAGTGGCCTAGTGGTTAAAGTTCAGCACTCACAGCTTTGACAGCCCGGGTTTGCTTCCTGGGCGCAAAACCACACCACCCGTCTGTCAGTTGCCATGCTGTGGCAGCAGCTCACATAGAAGAACTAGAACGACTTACAACCAGGATATACAACTATGTACTGCGGCTTTGTGGAGGAAAACAAAAAAGGAAGATTGGCAACAGATGTTAGCTCAGGGCAATGTTTTCCTGCAAAAAAAAATTAAATAAAAAAAGAAAAACAATCACATATACTCACAATTACTTAGGACAGGGTGAACATGAGGATTTTATTTTAGGAGGCAGTGTTGCAGGTAAGCTTCCACCCAAATTAGGCCTCTATATGAAATAAACAGTAAGTAATTTAATGAGAGGCATTTCTATGGAAACAAAAGAAAAACAAAGGTTAATAGTTTGAGCAAATTAGAAATTTAGTTTCTGAGTTTGGAGAGCAGCCAGCTGAGACAATTCCTAGATTTGAGTTGGAAGCAGCTCCAGATGGTGGAATGAGGATGACAGTTTCAGTCTGATGGATTTTCCTGGCTTGTGGTTTTCTTTGAGATGTCATCAGGTGTTCTGGTGAGCTCTCTTGAGTGGCCTATACAGCAACAGGCATGAAGGCTGTCCATTCATGATCTGTTGTGGTAGTTTCTCTGAAGTTTACAGGAGATAATCAAACCTCAAAGACAATTAACAGACTAAAATCTGATATCCACAAAGGTGTATTACTGAAACATAATTTTTCTCTCTATATTCACTGGTGTTTCTATTAAGTAAGACTAATTTGTTTGCAAATTAAGCTGGTTTCAGTATACTTGGCCTGATTATTTACATAAGTGCAGCAAGAATAGTGATTGACCGTACAGGATCTTTTAAATCCTCTTTGCTGCAACTTTTCATAAGGAATCTCAGATTGGACCTTTAAAGTCTTTTTAGGCTAAAGAATCTAAGCTAAGGACTTGTCCAATTGTGTACTGTTACAAGGAGAACAGATTCTTATTTAACTTATGCAAATAACACTATTGCCATGAAAATAGGAATACTCACTAAAAGTTTCTGAATTCTGAAGGGATTGGGTAGAGAGAAAAAGATAAATGTTTCATCTTTGTTCACAAAACATATTTTATCAAATTGCTGATAGCTTAAGAGAAAAGAGAAGAAGGTTTCCTCTATTTGGAAAAACAAAATATAAAAGAACCAACAATGTTTCACACAAAAAGTCATAAAAATTATAATCATCTTTATCAGTTCATTCAGTCTCTTGTAATTAATTCTTGTTTTGCTTCATCTTGGGTTAGCAGCTTTATGAATCAATCAGTTTTCCATAAAAGTTTTAGAAATTCTTATGCAGTTCAGTGTTACGATCTTAAAGTTATCAGAAACCTGCATTTTAGAGTACTTGTCAGGGTCTTTTCCATGAATCTCTTTGAAGATGAAGCATTTTTGCAGGAATATTGGCAGAAGTGCAAAAAAAGTTGCAGACCAAGATGCAAAAGCATCAGAGTAAAACAATAACTATGAGTAACAAAAGACCTAAAAATAGCCATGATTAAAGATCTGGTGAAAGTTCACACACACACAAAAAAAATATTGCAATTGCTTAGTTATCCATTCAACCAAAAGGACAATTAAAGATTTCAAGGCAAATACAGAAAGTTACATAGTCATAAAAAGCCTTAGCTCTTTTTTTTTTTTTTTTGGTGAGGAGATCAGCCCTGTGCTAACACCCGCCAATCCTCCTCTTTTTTTGCCGAGGAAGACGGCCCTGGGCTAACATCCGTGCCCATCTTCCTCCACTTTATATGGGACACCGCCACAGCATGGCTTGCCAAGGCAGTGCGTCGGTGCGCGCCCGGGATCCGAACCAGCGAACCCTGGGCCGCCGCAGCGGAGCACGCGCACCCAACCGCTTGCGCCACCAGGCCGACCCCAGCCTTAGCTCTTTTAATAAAGAAAACTCAGTTTTCCTAAGTAGTCGAAGATGTGATCAAGACAACATGGAGCACAGGAAATGTTTTCATAAGACACAGGTAAAGAAAAGATTTTGTTTACATGTTTTTTTATTACTAGCAGACCAATAATCTTAAAAAAAAAACTTTATCTTTTTAATAGAGAGGAAACCAAATTCTATTTTTGCACCAGTATACTTTTGATATTAAAGCTCTTTTTTTTTTTTTTTTTCGTGAGCAATATTAGCCCTGAGCTAACATCTGTTGCCAATCCTCCTCTTTTTGCTGAGGAAGATCGGCCCTAGGCTAACATCTGTGCCCATCTTCCTCTAATTTATGTGGGACACCACCACAGCATTGTTTGACACGCAGTGTGTTGGTCCACGCCCAGGATCCGAACCTGCGAACCCAAGGCCACAGAAGCAGAGTATGTGAACTTAACTGCTATACCACTGGGCCGACCCCTAAAGCTCTTTGTTTTAACTCAAATAAATCCGTTACAATCTTAGTCAGCTTGACCACACATAAAATTCCTTTCTTAAAGATTCCTTTTCCATAAACCTTCTACAGCTTTTTTATATCCATTCAGCTTTTGTCCTACCTTTTTCCTTTCTTATTATGGAATAATCATTTTACTTCAGGACAAAATTACTTTCTTTCTTTATAAAAAAAAAAATCCCACGTCTTTTATATCTTTCTTATCCAAGAAACATGCATTCTATTTTCCTTACTTTCCATATACAGTTGTTTTATTTCACTCTTTTATTTCTGGTAGTTTTAATTACATATATTAATTAGAATTCTTAACCCTTAGAATCCTTAATTCCTAATTTAAAACTACGAAGTAAGCAATTGTGAACTGGCAAACTTATAAATACATAATTATAAAAAATTATACCTTTAGAGACATGTTTTTTATAGTACAAGTTTTTAATATGGTAAAAGACATTTATTAATAGACCCAAATATCTTTTGTCTCTCTAAAAAGATTAAGCCAAAAGTGGATAAATTTATGTTTAGCAATCAATGTCTCAGTTTAGTATCTTATTTGGAAATGATCTAGATATTCAATAAATATCCACTATTTAGTTTAACTTAGTATAAACTTTCATCTTATTTACATTTATTTAAATTACTTGTTTTTAAAAATTATGCTTAGATCAGACATGAAACTGCTAATCATCATCTTAAGTTATTTTTCTTATTGACAAATTTTGTAACAGAAATAGCATGAGCTTATTTGAGTAGTAAACCCAGGCAGAAAGTAGTTGTATGTCTGCATTACATATATGTATGTTGACAACC